>NC_053443.1:52597475-53873372 GCF_007990345.1 Gossypium hirsutum
AAAAACAAAATTGAAAAAACCAGGCGTGGCCAACTCACCTCTTGCATTATAGTTAATTTTGAAAAAAAAAATTTAAATTACTTCAGTAGGTTTTGAGGCTCACTCACCTCTCGCATATGATTGATTTTGAAAAAACAGAAATGGAAAAATATCTCGGCGTGTGCCGAGGCTCACTCACTCTCGTATTATCAGTTGACTTTTGAACAAATAGAAATTGAAAATACTTCGGCATCTAACCCGAGGCTTAACTAACCTCTCGCATTATGAGTTGATTTATTTGAAAAACATAAATGAAAATCCGTCGCGGTGACCGAGCTCAACTCAACTCTCGCATTATGAGTTGATTTTTTGAAATCATAAATGAAAATACCTCAGCGTGCGACCTGAGGCTCAACTCACCTCTCGCATTATGTGTTGATTTTGAAAAGACTAAAATTGAAAAATACCTCGGCGTGTGCCCGAGGCTCAACTCACCTTTCACATTAAAAGTTGAATTTTGAAAAAACAGAAATTCAAAATACCTTGGCGTGTGACCCGAGGCTCAACTCTCCTATCGAATTATGAGTTGATTTGTTTGAAAATTATAAATTGAAAAATACCTCGGCGTGTGATCGGCACCTTAACTCACATCTCGCACTATGAGTTGATTTTTTTAAAATCATAAATTAAAAATATCTCAGCGTGCAACCCGAGGCTCAACTCACCTCTCGCATTATGAATTGATTTTTAAAATATATATTTAAAAAATACCACGGCATGTGTTCGAAGCTCAACTCACCTCTCGTATTATGAGTTAATTTTTAAAAAAACAGAAATTGAAAAACACCTCGGTGTGTGCCCGAGGCTCAACTCACCTCTCACATTAAAAGTTGAATTTTGAAAAAACAGAAATTCAAATACCTTGGCGTGTGACCCGAGGTTCAACTCTCCTATCGAATTATGAGTTGATTTGTTGAAAATATAAATTGAAAAATACCTCGGCGTGTGATCGGCACCTTAACCCACATCTCGCACTATGAGTTGATTTTTTTAAAATCATAAATTAAAAATATCTCAGCGTGCAACCCGAGGCTCAACTCACCTCTCGCATTATGAATTGATTTTTTAAAAATATATATTTAAAAAATACCATGGCATGTGTTCGACGCTCAACTCACCTCTCGTATTATGAGTTGATTTTGAAAAAATAGAAATTGAAAAACACCTCGGCGTGTGCCCGAGGCTCAACTCACCACTCAAAGGAGTTGACTTTTGAAAAAAAATTGAAAATTCCTGTGCGTGTGACTCGAGGCTCAACTAGCCTCTCGCATTATGAGTTGATTTTTTTGAAAAACATAAATTGAAAAGTACCTCGGCGTGTGACCCGAGACTCAACTCACATCTCGCATTATGAGTTGATTTTTTAAAACTCATAAAGTGAAAATTCCTCTGCGTTCGACCCGAGGCTCAACTCACCTCTCGCTTTATGAGTTGATTTTGAAAAGTAGAAATTTAAAAATACCTCGGCATGTGTTCGAGCCTGAACTCACCTCTCGCATTATGATTTGATTTTTGGAAAAACTGAAATTGAAAAATACCTCGCCGTGTGCACGACGCTCAACTCACCTCCCGCATTATGAGTTGATTTGGAAAAAATAGAAATTGAAAATACCTCGGCGTGTGACCCAAGGCACAACTAATCTCTCGCATTATGAGTTGATTTTTTGAAATCATTAATTGAAAATACCTCAGCTTGCGACCTGAGGCTCAACTCACCACTCGCATTATGAGTTGATTTTTGAAAAACATAAATTTAAAAATACCTCTGCATGTGTTCGAGGCTCAAATCACCTCTCGCATTATGAGTTGATTTTAGAAAAAACAAAAATTGAAAAAACTCACGGCGTGTGGCTCAACTCACCTCTTGCATTATAAGTTAATTTTGAAAAACAAAAATTTATAAATTACTTCGGTAGGTGTTTGAGGCTCAACTCACCTCTCGCATTATGAGTTGATTTTTGAAAAAACAGAAATGGAAAAATATCTCGGCGTGTGCCCGAGGCTCAACTCACCTCTCGTATTATCAGTTGACTTTGAACAAATAGAAATTGAAAATACTTCGGCATCTAACCCGAGGCTTAACTAACCTCTCGCATTATGAGTTGATTTATTTGAAAAACATAAATTGAAAATCCGTCGGCGTGTGACCCGAGGCTCAACTCAACTCTCGCATTATGAGTTGATTTTTTGAAAATCATAAATTGAAAATACCTCAGCGTGCGACCTGAGGCTCAACTCACCTCTCGCATTATGTGTTGATTTTTGAAAAGACTAAAATTGAAAAAATACCTCGGCGTGTGCCCGAGGCTCAACTCACCTTTCACATTAAAAGTTGAATTTTGAAAAAACAGAAATTCAAAATACCTTGGCGTGTGACCCGAGGCTCAACTCTCCTATCGAATTATGAGTTGATTTGTTTGAAAATTATAAATTGAAAAATACCTCGGCGTGTGATCGGCACCTTAACTCACATCTCGCACTATGAGTTGATTTTTTTAAAATCATAAATTAAAAATATCTCAGCGTGCAACCCGAGGCTCAACTCACCTCTCGCATTATGAATTGATTTTTAAAAATATATATTTAAAAAATACCACGGCATGTGTTCGAAGCTCAACTCACCTCTCGTATTATGAGTTAATTTTTAAAAAAACAGAAATTGAAAAACACCTCGGCGTGTGCCCGAGGCTCAACTCACCACTCAAAGGAGTTGACTTTTGAAAAAAAATTGAAAATACCTATGCGTGTGACTCGAGGCGCAACTAGCCTCTCACATTATGAGTTGATTTTTTTGAAAAACATAAATTGAAAATTACCTCGGCGTGTGACCCGAGACTCAACTCACATCTCGCATTATGAGTTGATTTTTAAAACTCATAAATTGAAAATACCTCTGCGTTCGACCCGAGGCTCAACTCACCTCTCACTTTATGAGTTGATTTTTGAAAAGTAGAAATTAAAAAATACCTCGGCATGTGTTCGAGCCTGAACTCACCTATCGCATTATGATTTGATTTTTGGAAAAACTGAAATTGAAAAATACCTCGCCGTGTGCACGACGCTCAACTCACCTCCCGCATTATGAGTTGATTTTGGAAAAAATAGAAATTGAAAATACCTCGGCGTGTGACCCAAGGCTCAACTCATCTCTCGCATTATGAGTTGATTTTTTGAAAATCATTAATTGAAAATACCTCAGCGTGCGACCTGAGGCTCAATTCACCACTCGCATTATGAGTTGATTTTTGAAAAACAGAAATTTAAAAAATACCTCTGCATGTGTTCGAGGCTCAAATCACCTCTCACATTATGAGTTGATTTTAGAAAAAACAAAAATTGAAAAAACCCACGGCGTGTGCCCGAGGCTCAACTCACCTCTTGCATTAGAAGTTGATTTTTGAAAAACAAAAATTTATAAATTACTTCGGTAGGTGTTCGAGGCTCAACTCCCCTCTCGCATTATGAGTTGATTTTTGAAAAACCAGAAATTGAAAAATATCTCGGCGTGTGCCCGAGGCTCAACTCACCTCTCGTATTATGAGTTGACTTTTGAACAAATAGAAATTAAAAATACTTCGGCATCTGACCTGAGGCTTAACTAACCTCTCGCATTATGAGTTGATTTATTTGAAAAACATAAATTGAAAATCCGTCGGCGTGTGACCCGAGGCTCAACTCAACTCTCGCATTATGAGTTGATTTTTTGAAAATCATAAATTGAAAATACCTCAGCGTGCGACCTGAGGCTCAACTCACCTCTCGCATTATGTGTTGATTTTTGAAAAGACTAAAATTGAAAAAATACCTCGGCGTGTGGCCGAGGCTCAACTCACCTCTCACATTAAAAGTTGAATTTTGAAAAAACAGAAATTCAAAATACCTTGGCGTGTGACCCGAGGTTCAACTCTCCTATCGAATTATGAGTTGATTTGTTTGAAAAATATAAATTGAAAAATACCTCGGCGTGTGATCGGCACCTTAACTCACATCTCGCACTATGAGTTGATTTTTTAAAATCATAAATTAAAAATATCTCAGCGTGCAACCCGAGGCTCAACTCACCTCTCGCATTATGAATTGATTTTTAAAAAATATATATTTAAAAAATACCATGGCATGTGTTCGACGCTCAACTCACCTCTCGTATTATGAGTTGACTTTTGAAAAAACAGAAATTGAAAAACACCTCGGCGCGTGCCCGAGGCTCAACTCACCACTCAAAGGAGTTGACTTTTGAAAAAAAATTGAAAATTCCTGTGCGTGTGACTCGAGGCTCAACTAGCCTCTTGCATTATGAGTTGATTTTTTGAAAAACATAAATTGAAAAGTACCTCGGCGTGTGACCCGAGACTCAACTCACATCTCGCATTATGAGTTGATTTTTTAAAACTCATAAATTGAAAATACCTCTGCGTTCGACCCGAGGCTCAACTCACCTCTCGCTTTATGAGTTGATTTTTGAAAAGTAGAAATTTAAAAAATACCTCGGCATGTGTTCGAGCCTGAACTCACCTCTCGCATTATGATTTGATTTTGGAAAAACTGAAATTGAAAAATACCTCGCTGTGTGCACGACGCTCAACTCACCTCCCGCATTATGAGTTGATTTTGGGAAAAATAGAAATTGAAAATACCTCGGCGTGTGACCCAAGGCACAACTAATCTCTCGCATTATGAGTTGATTTTTTGAAAATCATTAATTGAAAATACCTCAGCTTGCGACCTGAGGCTCAACTCACCACTCGCACTATGAGTTGATTTTTGAAAAACAGAAATTTAAAAAATACCTCTGCATGTGTTCGAGCCTCAAATCACCTCTTGCATTATGAGTTGATTTTAGAAAAAACAAAAATTGAAAAAACTCATGGCGTGTGCCCGAGGCTCAACTCACCTCTTGCATTATAAGTTAATTTTTGAAAAACAAAAATTTATAAATTACTTCGGTAGGTGTTGAGGCTCAACTCACCTCTCGAATTATGAGTTGATTTTGAAAAAATAGAAATGGAAAAATATCTCGGCGTGTGCCCGAGGCTCAACTCACCTCTCGTATTATGAGTTGACTTTTGAACAAATAGAAATTGAAAATACTTCGGCATCTAACCCGAGGCTTAACTAACCTCTCGCATTATGAGTTGATTTATTTGAAAAACATAAATTGAAAATCCGTCGGCGTGTGACCCGAGGCTCAACTCAACTCTCGCATTATGAGTTGATTTTTGAAAATCATAAATTGAAAATACCTCAGCGTGCGACCTGAGGCTCAACTCACCTCTCGCATTATGTGTTGATTTTTGAAAAGACTAAAATTGAAAAAATACCTCGGCGTGTGCCCGAGGCTCAACTCACCTTTCACATTAAAAGTTGAATTTTGAAAAAACAGAAATTTGAAAATACCTTGGCGTGTGACCCGAGGCTCAAATCTCCTATCGAATTATGAGTTGATTTGTTTGAAAATTATAAATTGAAAAATACCTCGGCGTGTGATCGGCACCTTAACTCACATCTCGCACTATGAGTTGATTTTTTTAAAATCATAAATTAAAAATATCTCAGCGTGCAACCCGAGGCTCA
Organism: Gossypium hirsutum; assembly: GCF_007990345.1. Lineage (NCBI taxonomy): Eukaryota > Viridiplantae > Streptophyta > Magnoliopsida > Malvales > Malvaceae > Gossypium > Gossypium hirsutum. Next base: position 52,603,086 of record NC_053443.1, read on the forward strand.
ACTCACCTCTCGCATTATGAATTGATTTTTTAAAAATATATATTTAAAAAATACCACGGCATGTGTTCGAAGCTCAACTCACCTCTCGTATTATGAGTTGATTTTTGAAAAAACAGAAATTGAAAAACACCTCGGCGTGTGCCCGAGGCTCAACTCACCACTCAAAGGAGTTGACTTTTGAAAAAAAATTGAAAATACCTATGCGTGTGACTCGAGGCGCAACTAGCCTCTCGCATTATGAGTTGATTTTTTTGAAAAACATAAATTGAAAATTACCTCGGCGTGTGACCCGAGACTCAACTCACATCTCGCATTATGAGTTGATTTTTAAAACTCATAAATTGAAAATACCTCTGCGTTCGACCCGAGGCTCAACTCACCTCTCACTTTATGAGTTGATTTTTGAAAAGTAGAAATTAAAAAATACCTCGGCATGTGTTCGAGCCTGAACTCACCTATCGCATTATGATTTGATTTTTGGAAAAACTGAAATTGAAAAATACCTCGCCGTGTGCACGACGCTCAACTCACCTCCTGCATTATGAGTTGATTTGGAAAAAATAGAAATTGAAAATACCTCGGCGTGTGACCCAAGGCTCAACTCATCTCTCGCATTATGAGTTGATTTTTTGAAAATCATTAATTGAAAATACCTCAGCGTGCGACCTGAGGCTCAATTCACCACTCGCATTATGAGTTGATTTTTGAAAAACAGAAATTTAAAAAATACCTCTGCATGTGTTCGAGGCTCAAATCACCTCTCACATTATGAGTTGATTTTAGAAAAAACAAAAATTGAAAAAACCCACGGCGTGTGCCCGAGGCTCAACTCACCTCTTGCATTATAAGTTGATTTTTGAAAAACAAAAATTTATAAATTACTTCGGTAGGTGTTCGAGGTTCAACTCACCTCTCGCATTATGAGTTGATTTTTGAAAAAACAAAAATTGAAAAATATCTCGACGTGTGCCCGAGGCTCAACTCACCTCTCGTATTATGAGTTGACTTTTGAACAAATAGAAATTGAAAATACTTCGGCGTCTGACCCGAGGCTTAACTAACCTCTCGCATTATGAGTTGATTTATTTGAAAAACATAAATTGAAAATCCGTCGACGTGTGACCCGAGGCTCAACTCAACTCTCGCATTATGAGTTGATTTTTTGAAAATCATAAATTGAAAATACCTCAGCGTGCGACTTGAGGCTCAACTCACCTCTCGCATTATGTGTTGATTTTTGAAAAGACAAAATTTGAACAAATAGATCGGCGTGTGCCCGAGGCTCAACTCACCTCTCACATTAAGAGTTTAATTTTGAAAAAACAGAAATTCAAAATACCTTGGCGTGTGACCCGAGGCTCAACTCTCCTATCGAATTATGAGTTGATTTGTTTGAAAATATAAATTGAAAAATACCTCGGCGTGTGACCGGCACCTCAACTCACATCTCGCACTATGAGTTGATTTTTTTAAAATCATAAATAAAAAATATGTCAACGTGCAACCCGAGGCTCAACTCACCTCTCGCATTATGAGTTGAATTTTGAAAAATATATATTTAAAAAATACCTCAGCATGTGTTCTAGGTCCAACTCACCTCTCTTATTATTAATTAATTTTTGAAAAAACAAAAATTCAAAAAATACCTCGGCATGTGCCTGAGGCTCAACTCACCTCTAGCATTATGAGTTGACTTTTGAAAAAAAATAGAAATTGAAAATACCTCGGCGTGTGACCTGAGGTTCAACTTACCTCTCGCATTATGAGTTGATTTTTGAAAAAATAGAAATTGAAAATTCCTCGGAGTGACCCGAGGCTCAACTCACCTCTCGCATTATGAGTTGATTGTTTGAAAATCATAAATTGAAAATTCCTCAGCGTGCGACCCGAGGCTCAACTCACCTCTTGCATTATGAGTTGATTTTTGAAAAACAGAAATTTAAAAAATACCTCGGCATGTGTTCGCGGCTCAACTCACCTCTCGCATTATGATTTGATTTTTAAAATAACAGAAATTGAAAAATACCTTGGCGTGTGCCCGATCTCAACTCACCTCTCGCATTATTAGTTGATTTTTGCAAAAACAGAAATTGAAAATACTTCGGCGTGTGACACGAGGCTCAACTCAGCTCTCGGATTATGAGTTGGTTTTTTCTAAATCATAAACTGAAAATACCTTAGTGTGCAACCTGAGGCTCAACTCATCTCTCGCATGCTGAGTTGATCTTTTAAAAATAGAAATTTAAAATATACCTTGCACGTGTTCGAGGCTCAACTCACCTCTCGGATTATGAGTTGATTTTTGGAAAAATAGAAATTGAAAAATACCACGGCGTGTGCCCGAGGCTCAACTCACCTCTAACATTATGAGTTGACTTTTGAAAAAATAGAAATTGAAAATTCCTCGGTGTGTGACCTAAGGCTCAACTCACCTCTCACATTATGAGTTAATTTTTTTGAACAACATAAATTGAAAAAGACCTCGGCGTGTGACCCAATGCTCAACTCACGTCTTGCATTACGAGTTGATTTGTTGAAAATCATAAATTGAAAATACCTCAGCGTGCGACCTGAGGCTCAACTCAACTTTCGCATTATGAGTTGATTTTTGGAAAACCGAAATTTAAAAAATACCTTGGCATGTGTTGAAGGCTCAACTCACCTCTCGCATTATAAGTTGATTTTTGAAAAAATAGAAATTGAAAAAATACCTCGGCGTGTGCCCGAGGCTCAACTGACCTCTCGCATTATGAGTTGATTTTTGAAAACATAGAAATTGAAAAATACCTCGGCGTGTGCCCGAAGCTCAACACACCTCTCGCATTATGAGTTGATTTTTGAAAACAACGAAATTGAAAATACCTTAGCGTGTGACCCGAGGCTGAACTCAGCTCTCGCATTATGAGTAGACCTTTTTAAAATCATAAATTGAAAATACCTTAGTGTGAGACCTGAGGCTCAACTCACCTCTCGCATTATAAGTTGATTTTTGAAAAAGAGAAATTTAAAAAATACATCGGCATGTCTTCAAGGCTCAACTCACATCTCGCATTATGAGTTGATTTTTGAAAAAATAAAAATTGAAAAATACCACGGCGTGTGCCCGAGGCACAACTTACCTCTCGCATTATAAGTTGACTTTTGAAAAAATAGAAATTGAAAATACCTCGACGTGTGACCTGAGGCTCAACTCACCTCTCGCAATATGACTTGATTTCTTTGAAAAACATAAATTGAAAAATACCTTGGCGTGCGACCCGAGGCTCGACCCACCGCTCGCATTATGAGTTGATTTTTTGAAAATCATCAATTCAAAATATCTCAGCGTGCGACCTGATGCTCAACTCACCTCTTGCATTAAGAATTCATTTTTGAAAAATAGATATCTAAAAAAATACCTCGGCATGTGTTCGACGCTCAACTCACCTCTCACATTATGAGTTCATTTTTGGAAAACCAAAAATTGAAAATACCCCGGCGTGTGACCCAAGGCTCAACTCACATCTTGCATTATGAGTTGATTTTTCTAAAAAATTATAACATGAAAAAGACTTCAGCGTGTGACCCGAGGCTCAAGTCACATCTCGCATTATGAGTTGATTTTTTGAAAATCATAAATTGAAAATACCACAGCGTGCGACCTGAGGCTCAACTCACCTCTCGCATTATGAGTTGATTGTTGAAAAAAATTAAAATTAAAAAATACCTCGGCATGTGTTCGAGCCTCAACTCACCTCTCGCATTATGAGTTGATTTTTGAAAACACAGAAATTAAAAAATACCTCGGCATGTGCCCGAGGCTCAACTCACCTCTCGTATTATGAGTTGATTTTTGAAAAAAACGAAACTAAAAATAACTCAGCGTGTGACTCGAGGCTCAACTTATCTCTCGCATTATGAGTAGATTTTTTTAAATCATAAATTGAAAATAGCTTAGCGTGCGCCCTGAGGCTTAACTCACCTCTAGCATTATGAGTTGATTTTTCACAAACAAAAATTTAAAAATACTTCGGCATGTGTTCGAGGCTCAACTCATCTCTCGCATTATGAGTTGATTTTTGAAAAAAATAGAAATTGAAAAATACCACGCCGTGTTCCCGAGGCCCAACTCAACTCACGCATTATGAGTTGACTTTTGAAAAAATAGAAACTGAAAATACCTCGGTGTGTGATCCGAGGCCCAACTCACTCCTCTTTTTATGAGTTGATTTTTTTCCAAAAACATAAATTGAAAAATATCTCGGCATATGACCCAAAGCTCGACTCACCGCTCGCATTATGAGTTGATTTTTTGAAAATCATAAATTGAAAATATCTCAGCATACGACCTGAGCCTCAACTCACCTCTCGCATTAAGAATTGATTTTTGAAAAACAGATAATTAAAAAATACCTCGGCATGTGTTCGACACTCAACTCACCTCTCGCATTATGAGTTCATTTTTGACAAAACAGAAAATGAAAATACCTCGGCGTGTGACCCAAGGCTCAACTCACCTCTCACATTATGAGTTGATTTTTTTGAAAAACACAACTTGAAAAATACTTTAGTGTGTGGCCTGAGGCTCAACTCACATATCACATTATAAGTTCATTTTTTGAAAAGCGTAAATTGAAAATACCACAGCGTGCGACCTGAGGCTCAACTCACCTCTCGCATTATGAGTTGATTTTTGAAAAAAAGAAATTGAATGCATACTTCAGCATGTGTTCTAGGCTCAACTGACCTCACGCATTATGAGTTGATTTTTAAAAAAAATAGAAATTGAAAAATGCCACGGCGTGTGCCCAATGCTCAACTCACCTCTCGCATTATGAGTTGACTTTTGAAAAAATAGAAATTAAAAATACCTCGGCTTGTGACCCGAGACTCAACTCACCTCTCGCATTATAAGTTCATTTTAGGAAAATCATAAAGTGAAAATACCTCAGCGTGCGACCCAAGGTTCAACTCACCTCTCACATTATGAGTTGATTTTTGAAAAACAAAAATTTAAAAAATACCTCGACATGTGTTTTAGGCTCAACTCATCTCTCGCATTATGAGTTGATTTTTGAAAAACTAGAAATTGAAAAATACCCCAGCGTGTGCCCGAGGCTCAACTCACATCTTGCATTATGAGTTGACTTTAGAAAAAACAGAAATTGAAAATACCTCGGCGTGTGACCCGAGGCTCAACTCACCTCTCGCATTATAAATTGGTTTTTGAAAAATATATATTTAAAAAATACCACGGCATGTGTTCGACGCTCAACTCACCTCTCGTATTATGAGTTGATTTTTGAAAAAACATCACCTCTCAAAAGAGTTGACTTTTTAAAAAGCAAAAATTGAAAATACCTAGGCAGGTGTTCGCGGCTCAACTCACCTCTCGCATTATGATTTGATTTTTAAAATAACAGAAATTGAAAAATACCTTGGCGTGTGCCCGATGCTCAACTCACCTCTCGCATTATTAGTTGATTTTTGAAAAAGTAGAAATTGAAAATACCTCGGCGTGTGACCTGAGGCTCAACTCAGCTCTCGCATTATGAGTTGACTTTTTGGAAATCATAAATTGAAAATACATCAGTGTGCGGCCTGAGCTCAAATCACCTCTCGCATGATGAGTAGATTTTTGAAAAATAGAAATTTATAGATACCTTGGCACGTGTTCGAGGCTCAACTCACCTCTCGCATTATGAGTTGATTTTTGAAAAAATAGAAATTGAAAAATACCACGGAGTGTGCCCGAGGCTCAACTCACCTCTCACATTATGAGTTGACTTTTGAAAAAATAGAAATTGAAAATATCTCAGCGTGTGACCCGAGGCTTAACTCACCTCTTTCATTATGAGTTGATTTTTTGAAAGACATAAATTGAAAAATACCTCGGCGTGTGACCCGAGGCTCAACTCACGTCTCACATTATGAGTTGATTTGTTGAAAATCGTAAATTGAAAATATCTCAGCGTACGACCCGAGGCTCAACTCAGCTCTCGCATTATGAGTTGATTTTTGAAAAACAGAAATTTAAAAATTACCTTGGCATGTGTTTGAGGCTCAACTCACCTCTCGCATTATGAGTTGATTTTTTGAAAATCATAAATTGAAAATACCTCAGTGTGCGACCTGAGGCTCAACTCAGCTCTAGCATGATAGGTTGATTTTTGACAAATAGAAATTTAAAAAATAGATTGGCACGTGTTCGAGGCTCAACTCACCTCTCGCATTATGAGTTGATTTTTGAAACAATAGAAATTGAAAAATACCACGGTGTGTGCTCAAGGCTCGACTCACCTCTAACATTTTGAGTTGACTTTTGAAAAAACAGAAATTGAAAATACCTCGGCGTGTGACCCAAGGCTCAACTCACCTCTCACATTAAGAGTTGATTTTTTTCAAAAACATAAATTGAAAAAGACATCGGCGTGTGACCCGATGCTCAACTCACGTCTCGCGTTACGATTTGGTTTGTTGAAAATCATAAATTGAAAATACCTCAGCTTCCGACCTGAGGCTCAACTCAACTTTCGCATTATGAGTTGATTTTTGAAAAAAAGAATTTAAAAAATACCTCGGCATGTGTTCGAGGCTCAACTCACTTCTCGCATTATAAGTTGATTTTTAATAGAATATAAATTGAAAAAATACATCGGCGTGTGCCCGAGGCTCAACTGACCTCTCGCATTATGAGGTGATTTTTGAAAACATAGAAATTGAAAAATACGTCGGCGTGTGCCCGAAGCTCAACACACCTCTCGCATTATGAGTTGATGTTTGAAAACAACGAAATTGAAAATACCTCAACGTGTGACCCGAGGCTGAACTCAGCTCTCGCATTATGAGTAGATCTTTTTAAAATCATAAATTGAAAATACCTCAACGTTCGACCTGAGGCTCAACTCACCTCTCGCATTATGAGTTGATTTTTGAAAAAGAGAAATTTAAAAAATACCACGGCATGTGTTCAAGGCTCAACTTACCTCTCGCATTATGAGCTGATTTTTGAAAAAATAGAAATTGAAAAATACCACGTCGTCTGCCCGAGGCACAACTTACCTCTCACATTGTAAGTTGACTTTTGAAAAAATAGAAATTAAAAATACCTCGACGTGTGACCCGAGGCTTAACTCACCTCTCACATTATGAGTTGATTTTTTTGAAAAACATAAATTGAAAAATACCTTGGCGTGCCACCCGAGGCTCGACTCACTGCTCGTATTATGAGTTGATTTTTTGAACATCATAAATTCAAAATATCTCAGCGTGCGACCCGATGCTCAACTCACCTCTTGCATTAGGAATTGATTTTTGAAAAAAAGAATTTAAAACATACCTCGGCATGTGTTCGACGCTCAACTCACCTCTCGCATTATGAGTTCATTTTTGGAAAACAAGAAATTAAAAATACCTTGGCGTGAGACCCAAGACTCAACTCACCTCTCGCATTATGAGTTGATATTTGAAAAACATAAATTTAAAAAATACCTCGACATGTGTTCGAGCCTCAACTCACCTCTCGCATTATGAGTTGATTTTTGAAAACACTGAAATTAAAAAATACCTCGGCGTGTGCCCGAGGCTCAACTCACCTCTCTTATTATGAGTTGATTTAAAAAAAACTAAACTAAAAATAACTCAGCGTGTGACTCAAGGCTCAACCTAGCGCTCGCATTATGAGTTGATTTTTTGAAAATCGTAAATTGAAAATACCACAGCGTGCGACCCGAGGCACAACTCACCTATCGCATTATGAGTTGATTTTTGAAAAAAAAGAAATTTAAAACATACTTCGGCATGTGTTCGATCCTCAACTCACCTCTCGCATTATGAGTTGATTTTTGAAAAAATAGAAATTGAAAACTACCATGGCGTGTGCCCGATGCTCAACTCACCTCCGCATTATGAGTTGACTTTTGAAAAACAGAAATTAAAAATACCTCGGCTTGTGACTCGAGGCTCAACTCACCTCTCGCATTATAAGTTCATTTTAGGAAAATCATAAATTGATAATACCTCAACGTGCGACCCGAGGTTCAACTCACCTCTCGCATTATGAGTTGATTTTTGAAAAACATAAATTTAAAAAATACCTCGGCATGTGTTCGAGCCTCAATTCACCTCTAGCATTATGGGTTGATTTTTGAAAACACTGAAATTAAAAAATACCTCAGCGTGTGCCCGAGGCTCAACTCACTCTCGTATTATGAGTTGATTTTCAAAAAAACGAAACTAAAAATAACTCAGCTTGTGACTCAAGGCTCAACTTAGCTCTCGCATTATGAGTAGATTTTTTTAAAATCATAAACTGAAAATAGCTTAGCGTACGACCTGAGGCTCAACTTACCTCTCGCATTATGAGTTGATTTTTCACAAACAAAAATTTAAAAATACTTCGGCATGTGTTCGAGGCTCAACTCACCTCTCGCATTACAAGTTGATTTTTGAATAAACAAAAATTGAAAAATACCTCGGCGTGTGCCCGAGGCTCAACTGACCTCTCGCATTATGAGATGATTTTGGAAAACATAGAAATTGAAAAATACCTCGGCGTGTGCCCGAAGCTCAACACACCTCTCGCATTATGAGTTGATTTTGAAGACAACGAAATTGAAAATACCTTAGCATGTGACCCGAGGCTGAACTCAGCTCTCGCATTATGAGTAGATCTTTTTAAAATCATAAATTGGAAATACCTCAGCGTGCGACCTGAGGCTTAACTCACCTCTCGCATTATGAGTTGATTTTTGAAAAATAGAAATTTAAAAAATACCTCGGCATGTGTTCGAGGCTCAACTCACATCTCGCATTATGAGTTGATTTTTGAAAAAATAGAAATTGAAAAATACCTCGGCATGTGTTCGATGCTCAACTCACCTCTCGCATTATGAGTTCATTTTTGAAAAATAGAAATTGAAAATACCTCGGCGTGTGACCCAAGGCTCAACTCACCTCTCGCATTATGAGTTGATTTTTTTTGAAAAACATAACTTGAAAAATACTTCAGTGTGTGGCCTGAGGGTCAACTAACATATCACATTATAAGTTGATTTTTTGAAAATCGTAAATCGAAAATACCACAGAGTGCGACCGAGGCTCAACTCACCTCTCGCATTATGAGTTGATTTTGAAAAAAAGAAATTTAAAACATACTTTGGCATGTGTTCGAGCCTCAACTCACCTCTCGCATTATGAGTTGATTTTTGAAAAATAGAAATTGAAAAATACCACGGCGTGTGCCCGATGCTCAACTCACCTCTCGCATTATGAGTTGACTATTGAAAAAATAGAAATTAAAAATACCTCGGCTTGTGACCCGAGGCTCAACTCACCTCTCGCATTATAAGTTCATTTTAGGAAAATCATAAATTGAAAATACCTCAGCATGCGACCCGATGTTCAACTCACCTCTCGCATTATGAGTTGATATTTGAAAAACAAAAATTTAACAAATACCTCGGCATGTGTTTTAGGCTGAACTCACATCTTGCATTATGAGTTTACTTTAGAAAAAACAGAAATTGAAAATACCTCGGCGTGTGACCTGAGGCTCAACTCACCTGTCGCATTATGAATTGCTTTTTGAAAAATATATATTTAAAAAATACCACGGCATGTGTTCAACGCTCAACTCATTTCTCGTATTATGAGTTGATTTTTGAAAAAACATCACCTCTCAAAAGAGTTGACTTTTTAAAAAACAAAAATTGGAAATACCTCGGCAGGTGTTCGCGGCTCAACCCACCTATCGCATTATGATTTGATTTTTAAAATAACAGAAATTGAAAAATACCTTGGCGTGTGCCCGATGCTCAACTCACGTCTCGCGTTACGATTTGATTTGTTGAAAATCATAAATTGAAAATACCTCAGCTTCCGACCTGAGGCTCAACTCAACTTTCGCATTATGAGTTGATTTTTGAAAAAAAGAATTTAAAAAATACCTCGGCATGTGTTCAAGGCTCAACTCACTTCTCGCATTATAAGTTGATTTTTAATAGAATATAAATTGAAAAAATACATCGGCGTGTGCCCGAGGCTCAACTGACCTCTCGCATTATGAGGTGATTTTTGAAAACATAGAAATTGAAAAATACGTCGGCGTGTGCCCGAAGCTCAACACACCTCTCGCATTATGAGTTGATGTTTGAAAACAACGAAATTGAAAATACCTCAACGTGTGACCCGAGGCTGAACTCAGCTCTCGCATTATGAGTAGATCTTTTTAAAATCATAAATTGAAAATACCTCAACGTTCGACCTGAGGCTCAACTCACCTCTCGCATTATGAGTTGATTTTTGAAAAAGAGAAATTTAAAAAATACCACGGCATGTGTTCAAGGCTCAACTTACCTCTCGCATTATGAGCTGATTTTTGAAAAAATAGAAATTGAAAAATACCACGTCGTCTGCCCGAGGCACAACTTACCTCTCACATTGTAAGTTGACTTTTGAAAAAATAGAAATTAAAAATACCTCGACGTGTGACCCGAGGCTTAACTCACCTCTCACATTATGAGTTGATTTTTTTGAAAAACATAAATTGAAAAATACCTTGGCGTGCCACCCGAGGCTCGACTCACTGCTCGTATTATGAGTTGATTTTTTGAACATCATAAATTCAAAATATCTCAGCGTGCGACCCGATGCTCAACTCACCTCTTGCATTAGGAATTGATTTTTGAAAAAAAGATATTTAAAACATACCTCGGCATGTGTTCGACGCTCAACTCACCTCTCGCATTATGAGTTCATTTTTGGAAAACAAGAAATTAAAAATACCTTGGCGTGAGACCCAAGACTCAACTCACCTCTCGCATTATGAGTTGATATTTGAAAAACATAAATTTAAAAAATACCTCGACATGTGTTCGAGCCTCAACTCACCTCTCGCATTATGAGTTGATTTTTGAAAACACTGAAATTAAAAAATACCTCGGCGTGTGCCCGAGGCTCAACTCACCTCTCTTATTATGAGTTGATTTAAAAAAAACGAAACTAAAAATAACTCAGCGTGTGACTCAAGGCTCAACCTAGCGCTCGCATTATGAGTTGATTTTTTGAAAATCGTAAATTGAAAATACCACAGCGTGCGACCCGAGGCACAACTCACCTATCGCATTATGAGTTGATTTTTGAAAAAAAAGAAATTTAAAACATACTTCGGCATGTGTTCGATCCTCAACTCACCTCTCGCATTATGAGTTGATTTTTGAAAAAATAGAAATTGAAAACTACCATGGCGTGTGCCCGATGCTCAACTCACCTTCGCATTATGAGTTGACTTTTGAAAAACAGAAATTAAAAATACCTCGGCTTGTGACTCGAGGCTCAACTCACCTCTCGCATTATAAGTTCATTTTAGGAAAATCATAAATTGATAATACCTCAACGTGCGACCCGAGGTTCAACTCACCTCTCGCATTATGAGTTGATTTTTGAAAAACATAAATTTAAAAATACCTCGGCATGTGTTCGAGCCTCAATTCACCTCTAGCATTATGGGTTGATTTTTGAAAACACTGAAATTAAAAATACCTCAGCGTGTGCCCGAGGCTCAACTCACTCTCGTATTATGAGTTGATTTCAAAAAAACGAAACTAAAAATAACTCAGCTTGTGACTCAAGGCTCAACTTAGCTCTCGCATTATGAGTAGATTTTTTTAAAATCATAAACTGAAAATAGCTTAGCGTACGACCTGAGGCTCAACTTACCTCTCGCATTATGAGTTGATTTTTCACAAACAAAAATTTAAAAAATACTTCGGCATGTGTTCGAGGCTCAACTCACCTCTCGCATTACAAGTTGATTTTTGAATAAACAAAAATTGAAAAAATACCTCGGCGTGTGCCCGAGGCTCAACTGACCTCTCGCATTATGAGATGATTTTGGAAAACATAGAAATTGAAAAATACCTCGGCGTGTGCCCGAAGCTCAACACACCTCTCGCATTATGAGTTGATTTTTGAAGACAACGAAATTGAAAATACCTTAGCATGTGACCCGAGGCTGAACTCAGCTCTCGCATTATGAGTAGATCTTTTTAAAATCATAAATTGGAAATACCTCAGCGTGCGACCTGAGGCTTAACTCACCTCTCGCATTATGAGTTGATTTTTGAAAAATAGAAATTTAAAAAATACCTCGGCATGTGTTCGAGGCTCAACTCACATCTCGCATTATGAGTTGATTTTTGAAAAAATAGAAATTGAAAAATACCTCGACATGTGTTCGATGCTCAACTCACCTCTCGCATTATGAGTTCATTTTTTGAAAAAATAGAAATTGAAAATACCTCGGCGTGTGACCCAAGGCTCAACTCACCTCTCGCATTATGAGTTGATTTTTTTTGAAAAACATAACTTGAAAAATACTTCAGTGTGTGGCCTGAGGGTCAACTAACATATCACATTATAAGTTGATTTTTTGAAAATCGTAAATCGAAAATACCACAGAGTGCGACCCGAGGCTCAACTCACCTCTCGCATTATGAGTTGATTTTTGAAAAAAAGAAATTTAAAACATACTTTGGCATGTGTTCGAGCCTCAACTCACCTCTCGCATTATGAGTTGATTTTTGAAAAAATAGAAATTGAAAAATACCACGGCGTGTGCCCGATGCTCAACTCACCTCTCGCATTATGAGTTGACTATTGAAAAAATAGAAATTAAAAATACCTCGGCTTGTGACCCGAGGCTCAACTCACCTCTCGCATTATAAGTTCATTTTAGGAAAATCATAAATTGAAAATACCTCAGCATGCGACCCGATGTTCAACTCACCTCTCGCATTATGAGTTGATATTTGAAAAACAAAAATTTAACAAATACCTCGGCATGTGTTTTAGGCTGAACTCACATCTTGCATTATGAGTTTACTTTAGAAAAAACAGAAATTGAAAATACCTCGGCGTGTGACCTGAGGCTCAACTCACCTGTCGCATTATGAATTGCTTTTTGAAAAATATATATTTAAAAAATACCACGGCATGTGTTCAACGCTCAACTCATTTCTCGTATTATGAGTTGATTTTTGAAAAAACATCACCTCTCAAAAGAGTTGACTTTTTAAAAAACAAAAATTGGAAATACCTCGGCAGGTGTTCGCGGCTCAACTCACCTATCGCATTATGATTTGATTTTTAAAATAACAGAAATTGAAAAATACCTTGGCGTGTGCCCGATGCTCAACTCACCTCTCGCATTATTAGTTTATTTTTAAAAAAATAGAAATTGAAAATACCTCGGCGTGTGACGTGAGTGTCAATTCAGCTCTCGCATTATCAATTGAGTTTTTGGAAATCGTAAATTGAAAGTACCTCAGTGTACGACGTGAGGCTCAACTCACCTCTCGCCTGATGAGTTGATTTTTGAAAAATAAAAATTTATAAATACCTTGGCACGTGTTCGAGGCTCAACTCACCTCTCGCATTAAGAGTTGATTTCTAAAAAATAGAAATTGAAAAATACCACGGAGTGTGCCCGAGGCTCAACTCACCTCTCACATTATGAGTTGACTTTTGAAAAAATAGAAATTGAAAATATCTCAGCGTGTGACCCGAGGCTTAACTCACCTCTTTCATTATGAGTTGATTTTTTTGAAAGACATAAATTGAAAAATACCTCGGCGTGTGACCCGAGGCTCAACTCACGTCTCACATTATGAGTTGATTTGTTGAAAATCGTAAATTGAAAATATCTCAGCGTACGACCCGAGGCTCAACTCAGCTCTCGCATTATGAGTTGATTTTTGAAAAACAGAAATTTAAAAATTACCTTGGCATGTGTTTGAGGCTCAACTCACCTCTCGCATTATGAGTTGATTTTTTGAAAATCATAAATTGAAAATACCTCAGTGTGCGACCTGAGGCTCAACTCAGCTCTAGCATGATGGGTTGATTTTTGACAAATAGAAATTTAAAAAATAGATTGGCACGTGTTCGAGGCTCAACTCACCTCTCGCATTATGAGTTGATTTTTGAAACAATAGAAATTGAAAAATACCACGGTGTGTGCTCAAGGCTCGACTCACCTCTAACATTTTGAGTTGACTTTTGAAAAAACAGAAATTGAAAATACCTCGGCGTGTGACCCAAGGCTCAACTCACCTCTCACATTAAGAGTTGATTTTTTTTCAAAACATAAATTGAAAAAGACATCGGCGTGTGACCCGATGCTCAACTCACGTCTCGCGTTACGATTTGGTTTGTTGAAAATCATAAATTGAAAATACCTCAGCTTTCGACCTGAGGCTCAACTCAACTTTCGCATTATGAGTTGATTTTTGAAAAAAAGAATTTAAAAAATACCTCGGCATGTGTTCGAGGCTCAACTCACTTCTCGCATTATAAGTTGATTTTTAATAGAATATAAATTGAAAAAATACATCGGCGTGTGCCCGAGGCTCAACTGACCTCTCGAATTATGAGGTGATTTTTGAAAACATAGAAATTGAAAAATACGTCGGCGTGTGCCCGAAGCTCAACACACCTCTCGCATTATGAGTTGATGTTTGAAAACAACGAAATTGAAAATACCTCAACGTGTGACCCGAGGCTGAACTCAACTCTCGCATTATGAGTAGATCTTTTTAAAATCATAAATTGAAAATACCTCAACGTTCGACCTGAGGCTCAACTCACCTCTCGCATTATGAGTTGATTTTTGAAAAAGAGAAATTTAAAAAATACCATGGCATGTGTTCAAGGCTCAACTTACCTCTCGCATTATGAGCTGATTTTTGAAAAATAGAAATTGAAAAATACCACGTCGTCTGCCCGAGGCACAACTTACCTCTCACATTGTAAGTTGACTTTTGAAAAATAGAAATTAAAAATACCTCGACGTGTGACCCGAGGCTTAACTCACCTCTCACATTATGAGTTGAATTTTTTGAAAAACATAAATTGAAAAATACCTTGGCGTGCCACCCGAGGCTCGACTCACTGCTCGTATTATGAGTTGATTTTTTAACATCATAAATTCAAAATATCTCAGCGTGCGACCCGATGCTCAACTCACCTCTTGCATTAGGAATTGATTTTTGAAAAAAAGATATTTAAAACATACCTCGGCATGTGTTCGACGCTCAACTCACCTCTCGCATTACGAGTTCATTTTTGGAAAACAAGAAATTAAAAATACCTTGGCGTGAGACCCAAGACTCAACTCACCTCTCGCATTATGAGTTGATATTTGAAAAACATAAATTTAAAAAATACCTCGACATGTGTTCGAGCCTCAACTCACCTCTCGCATTATGAGTTGATTTTTGAAAACACTGAAATTAAAAAATACCTCGGCGTGTGCCCGAGGCTCAACTCACCTCTCTTATTATGAGTTGATTTAAAAAAAACTAAACTAAAAATAACTCAGCGTGTGACTCAAGGCTCAACCTAGCGCTCGCATTATGAGTTGATTTTTTGAAAATCGTAAATTGAAAATACCACAGCGTGCGACCCGAGGCACAACTCACCTATCGCATTATGAGTTGATTTTTGAAAAAAAAGAAATTTAAAACATACTTCGGCATGTGTTCGATCCTCAACTCACCTCTCGCATTATGAGTTGATTTTTGAAAAAATAGAAATTGAAAACTACCATGGCGTGTGCCCGATGCTCAACTCACCTCCGCATTATGAGTTGACTTTTGAAAAACAGAAATTAAAAATACCTCGGCTTGTGACTCGAGGCTCAACTCACCTCTCGCATTATAAGTTCATTTTAGGAAAATCATAAATTGATAATACCTCAACGTGCGACCCGAGGTTCAACTCATCTCTCGCATTATGAGTTGATTTTTGAAAAACATAAATTTAAAAAATACCTCGGCATGTGTTCGAGCCTCAATTCACCTCTAGCATTATGGGTTGATTTTTGAAAACACTGAAATTAAAAAATACCTCAGCGTGTGCCCGAGGCTCAACTCACTCTCGTATTATGAGTTGATTTTCAAAAAAACGAAACTAAAAATAACTCAGCTTGTGACTCAAGGCTCAACTTAGCTCTCGCATTATGAGTAGATTTTTTTAAAATCATAAACTGAAAATAGCTTAGCGTACGACCTGAGGCTCAACTTACCTCTCGCATTATGAGTTGATTTTTCACAAACAAAAATTTAAAAAATACTTCGGCATGTGTTCGAGGCTCAACTCACCTCTCGCATTACAAGTTGATTTTTGAATAAACAAAAATTGAAAAAATACCTCGGCGTGTGCCCGAGGCTCAACTGACCTCTCGCATTATGAGATGATTTTGGAAAACATAGAAATTGAAAAATACCTCGGCGTGTGCCCGAAGCTCAACACACCTCTCGCATTATGAGTTGATTTTTGAAGACAACGAAATTGAAAATACCTTAGCATGTGACCCGAGGCTGAACTCAGCTCTCGCATTATGAGTAGATCTTTTAAAAATCATAAATTGAAAATACCTCAGCGTGCGACCTGAGGCTTAACTCACCTCTCGCATTATGAGTTGATTTTTGAAAATAGAAATTTAAAAAATACCTCGGCATGTGTTCGAGGCTCAACTCACATCTCGCATTATGAGTTGATTTTTGAAAAAATAGAAATTGAAAAATACCTCGGCATGTGTTCGATGCTCAACTCACCTCTCGCATTATGAGTTCATTTTTGAAAAAATAGAAATTGAAAATACCTCGGCGTGTGACCCAAGGCTCAACTCACCTCTCGCATTATGAGTTGATTTTTTTTGAAAAACATAACTTGAAAAATACTTCAGTGTGTGGCCTGAGGGTCAACTAACATATCACATTATAAGTTGATTTTTTGAAAATCGTAAATCGAAAATACCACAGAGTGCGACCCGAGGCTCAACTCACCTCTCGCATTATGAGTTGATTTTTGAAAAAAAGAAATTTAAAACATACTTTGGCATGTGTTCGAGCCTCAACTCACCTCTCGCATTATGAGTTGATTTTTGAAAAAATAGAAATTGAAAAATACCACGGCGTGTGCCCGATGCTCAACTCACCTCTCGCATTATGAGTTGACTATTGAAAAAAATAGAAATTAAAAATACCTCGGCTTGTGACCCGAGGCTCAACTCACCTCTCGCATTATAAGTTCATTTTAGGAAAATCATAAATTGAAAATACCTCAGCATGCGACCCGATGTTCAACTCACCTCTCGCATTATGAGTTGATATTTGAAAAACAAAAATTTAACAAATACCTCGGCATGTGTTTTAGGCTGAACTCACATCTTGCATTATGAGTTTACTTTAGAAAAAACAGAAATTGAAAATACCTCGGCGTGTGACCTGAGGCTCAACTCACCTGTCGCATTATGAATTGCTTTTTGAAAAATATATATTTAAAAAATACCACGGCATGTGTTCAACGCTCAACTCATTTCTCGTATTATGAGTTGATTTTTGAAAAAACATCACCTCTCAAAAGAGTTGACTTTTTAAAAAACAAAAATTGGAAATACCTCGGCAGGTGTTCGCGGCTCAACTCACCTATCGCATTATGATTTGATTTTTAAAATAACAGAAATTGAAAAATACCTTGGCGTGTGCCCGATGCTCAACTCACCTCTCGCATTATTAGTTTATTTTTAAAAAAATAGAAATTGAAAATACCTCGGCGTGTGACGTGAGTGTCAATTCAGCTCTCGCATTATCAATTGAGTTTTTGGAAATCGTAAATTGAAAGTACCTCAGTGTACGACGTGAGGCTCAACTCACCTCTCGCCTGATGAGTTGATTTTTGAAAAATAAAAATTTATAAATACCTTGGCACGTGTTCGAGGCTCAACTCACCTCTCGCATTAAGAGTTGATTTCTAAAAAAATAGAAATTGAAAAATACCATAGAGTGTGCCCGAGGCTCAACTCACCTCTCACATTATGAGTTGACATTTGAAAAAACAAAAATTGAAAATACCTCGGCATGTGACCCGAGGTCAACTCACTTCTCGCATTATGAGTTTTTTTTTTTTGAACGACATAAATTGAAAAATACCTCGGCGTGTGACCCGAGGCTCAACTCACGTCTCGAATTATGAGTTGATTTGTTGAAAATCGTAAATTGAAAATACCTCAACGTGCGACCCGAGGTTCAACTCAGCTCTCGCATTATGAGTTGATTTTTGAAAAACAAAAATTTAAAAATTACCTCGGCATGTGTTCGAGGCTCAACTCACCTTTCGCATTATAAGTTGATTTTTGAAAAAAGAGAAATTGAAAAAACACCTCGGCGTGTGCCCGAGGCTCAACTCACCTCTCGTATTATTAGTTGATTTTTTGAAAATCATAAATTGAAGATACCTCAGTGTGCGACCTGAGGCTCAACTCAGCTCTCGCATGATGAGTTGATTTTTGAAAACTAGAAATTTAAAAAATAGCTTGGCACGTGTTCGAGGCTCAACTCATGTCTCGCATTATGAGTTGATTTTTTAAAAAATAAAAATTGAAAATAGCACGGAGTGTGACTGAGGCTCAACTCACCTATCGCATTATGAGTTGTATTTTGAAAAAATAGAAATAGAAAAAAACCTCGACGTGTGACCCGAGGCTCAACTCACCTCTCGCATTATGAGTTGACTTTTTTGAAAAACATAAATTGAAAAATACCTCGGCGTGTGACCCGGGGCTCAACTTACGTCTTGCATTATGAGTTGATTTGTTGAAAATCATAAATTGAAAATAACTCAGCGTGCGACCCGAGGCTCAACTCAGCAGTCGCATTATGAGTTGATTTTTGAAAAACAGAAATTTAAAAATTACCTCGGCATGTGTTCGAGGCTCAACTCACCTCTCGCAATATAAGTTGATTTTTGAAAAAATAGAAACTGAAAAATTACCTCAGTGTGTGCCCGAGGCTCAACTCACCTCTCGCATTATGAGTTGATTTTTGAAAAAATAGAAATTGAAACTAATTCGACGTGTGACCGAAGCTCAACTCACCTCACGTATTTTGAGTTATTTTTTTTGAAAATCATAAATTAAAAATACCTCAGCGTGCGACTCAAGGCTTTACTCACCTCACGTATTATGAGTTGATTTTTGAAAAATAGAAATTTAAAAAGTACCTCTGCATGGGTTCTAGGCTCAACTCACCTCTCGCATTATTAGTTGATTTTTGAAAAAAAAGAAATTGAAAAATACCTCGGCGTGTGCCTGAGGCTCAACTCACCTCTCGCTTTATGAGTTGACTTTTGAAAAAATAGAAATTGAAAATACCTCGGCGTGTGACCCGAGGCTCAACTCACCTCTCGCATTATGAGTTGATTTTTCAAAAAATAGAAATTGAAAATTCCTCGACGTGTGACCCGAGGGTCAACTCACCTCTCGCATTATGAGTTGATTTTTTTAAAATCATAAATTTAAAATTCCTCAGCATTTGACCCGAGGCTCAAATCTCCTATTGCATTATGAGTTGATTTTTGTAAAACAACAATTTAAAAAATACCTCGACATGTGTTCACGACTCAACTCACCTCTCGCATTATGATTTGATTTTTAAAATAACAAAAATTGAAAAATACCTTGACATGTGCCCGATGCTCAACTCACCTCTCGCATTAAGAGTTGATTTTTTGAAAATTATAAATTGAAAATACCTCAGTGTGCGAATTGAGGCTCAACTCACCTCTTGCTTTATGAGTTGATTTTTGAAAAACAGAAATTTAAAAAATACCTTGGCATGTGTTCGAGGCTCAACTCACCTCTCGCATTATGAGTTGATTTTTGAAAAAATAGAAATTAAAAAATAACATGGCGTGTGCCCGAGGCTCAACTCACCTCTCGCATTATGAGTTGACTTTTGAAATAATAGAAATTGAAAATACGTCGGTGTGTGACCTGGGGCTGAACTCACCTCTGGCATTATGAGTTGATTTTTGAAAAAATAGAAATTGAAAATTCCTCGGCATGTCTACGAGGCTCAACTCACCTCTCACATTATGAGTTGATTTTTGAAAAAACAGAAATTGAAAAAATACCTCGGCGTGTGCCCGAGGTTCAACTTACCTCTCACGTTATGAGTTGATATGTGAAAAAATAGAAACTGAAAATAACTCGACGTGTGACCTGAGGCTCAAATCACCTCTCGTATTATGAGTTGGTTTTTTTGAAAATCATTAATTAAAAATACCTCAGCGTCCAACCCAAGGCTCAACTCACCTATCGTATTATGAGTTGATTTTTGAAAAACAGAAATTTAAAAAATACCTCGGCTTGTGTTCTAGGCTCAACTCACCTCTCGCATTATTAGTTGATTTTTGAAAAAACAAAAATTGAAAAATACATTGGCGTGTGCCCGAGGCTCAACTCACCTCTCGCATTATGAGTTGATTTTTGAAAAAATAGAAATTGAAAATAACTCGGCGTGTGACCGGAGGGTCGAATAACCTCTCGCATTATGAGTTGATTTTTTAGAAAAACAGAAATTGAAAATACCTCGGCGTGTGACCCGAGACACAACTCACCTCTCTAATTATGAGTTGATTTTTGAAAAAATAGAAATTGAAAATTCCTCAGCATGTGACCCGAGTCTCAACTCACCTCTCGCATTATGAGTTGGTTTTTGAAAAATAGAAATTTAAAAAATACCTTGGCATGTGTTCGAGGCTCAACTCACCTCTCGCATTATGATTTGATTTTTGAAAAAATAGAAATTGAAAAATACCACGGCATGTGCCCGAGGCTCAACTCACATCTCGCATTATGAGTTGAGTTTTGAAAAATTAGAAATTGAAAATACCTCGGCGTGTGACCCGAGGCTCATCTCACCTCTCGCATTATGAGTAGATTTTTGAAAAAAATAGAAATTGAAAAACAATTCTTGAAAGAATCAGGGTTTGAAAAAAAATCAGGTGAAACTAAAAGCCTTTTTTTATTGATTCTGTGCAGCTTTCTCCTAAAATTCCTTGTTCTACTGGTATACCTGTATATGTCATGCATGATGTTATAATGATATGCACGTGTTTGTCCTAAATGTTTTTATGCCTACATGATTATGCCATGCACCCTGGGTTGTTTGTCATATGCCCCCTTTTTTTATTTTCGTGAGGGCCCCGCATTCATTTCCTCAATCCTTAACTTTTCTCTCAGATTTCGTACTTCTCCTTAAATTCTGTGATTTCTTCGTACATCACCTTCGTGCCCCCGTTGAACTTTGTTCTTACTTCAGGGTCCTTGTACTTCGCAAATTCTCATCTAGGTAATGCTCAACATTCCTTTTGTTTAGAGTATGTCATTTTACTATTTATCATTTAAATGAACCAAACATGAGATGCTTGAAAATGGCACACTAGGTACGAAAGGAATAGTTCAATAAAGAAAGTGTCATAAAGAAAGGAGAGCGAATTCAATTGCCACAAATGCTCTAGATATCAAACGCATGAACTTCATCATGTTTCTTCATCCTATATCTTTTCGAGCACGGCTGCTTATGTAAAAGATTTCGAGCTTCTAAAAATGCTTCAAATATTGTAACTTTTTCCTTCGACTCCCTGTTCAAGTCGTCTTGCTCCTTAAGTCTGAACCTGCTTCATTAGGACACCTTTTCCGGTTTTCATCCTAATCCTTTTTGTTTATCAAGATGCCCTTTTCGGGTTTTCATCTTGATCTTGGTTTTTTTAGGCATAATATTTCTTCACAACACTGAGTTCACTGGATTAGGTAATTCTTTCCCCTCCATCTCAGTGAGAATTAGAGCCCCTCCCGAGAATGCCTTTTTTACAACGTATGGCCCTTCCCAATTTGGTGATCATTGTCCTCAAAAGTCTTTTGTATCGGGAGGATCTTTCTTAGTACAAGTTTCTCCTCGTGAAATTCTCTTGGCCGCACCTTTTTATCATGGACCGTGATCATTCTCTTCTGGTACATCTGTCCACGACAAATTGCCTTCAAGAGTTTCCCTTTGATAAGGTTTAACTGATCATATCGAGCTTGAACCCATTCTGATTCTTCTAGTTTTGACTCCATCAAGACGAGTAGGGATGAGATTTCCACTTCGATAGGCAAAACAGATTCTATCTCGTAGACTAGAGAGAAAGGAATTGCACCCGTAGATGTTCGCACAGAGGTGCGGTATGCGTACAAAGTGAATGGTAGCTTCTCGTGCCAACCTTTATATGTCTCATTCATCTTCTCGATAATTCTCTTAATATTTTTGTTGGTCACTTCAACAGCTCCATTCATTTTTGGGTGATAAGGTGAGGAATTATGATGCTTTATTTGAAATTGCTCACACACTTCTTTCATCATCTTGTTGTTTAGATTCAAAGCATTATCTGAAATGATCCTCTCAGGCAAACCATATCGACATATGATCTCTTTTTTTAGGAATCTACAGACTGCGGTCTTTGTCACATTAACAAATGAAGTTGCTTTTACCCATTTTGTAAAGTAATCTATAACCACAAAGATGAATCGGTGTCCATTAGAAGCCTTCGGGGAAATTGGCCCTATAATATCCATGCCCCATATAGGAAAAGGCCACGGAGAAGTCATGACATGAATAGGCGAATGAGCTGCATGAATTTTATCCTCGTAAATTTGACACTTGTGGCACTTTCGTGCATAGCTAATGCAATCCCTTTCCATCGTCAGCAAAAAATAATCAAGTCTCATAATCTACCTAGCCATAGTGAAACCATTGGCATGCGTTCTACAAATTCCTTCATGGACCTCTTCAAGTATTTTCTGGCTTCAACAGCGTCCACGCATCTCAGGAACATTTGATCTTTTCCTCACTTGTATAGGATATCCCCGTTAAGAACAAATCCAACAGCCATTCTCCTGATTGTTCTTTTGTCATTCTCATTTACTTTCTCGGGATACCTTTGATATTTGATATACTCCAAAATATCATGGAACCATGGTCATCCATCTGACTCCTTCTCAATGCTAAAACAGTGTACGGGGACCTCATATATGCTCATTTGGAGAGGCATTAGTTCAGTTTCTCTGTTTGCTTTGAACATTGAAGCCAAGGTGGGCAAGGCGTCAACCAATTGGTTTTCTTCTCGTGGGAGCTAGTTAAAAGTCACTTCTTTAAATTATTTGACTAGCTTCACAATGAGATCGTGATACTTGACTAATTTTGAATCCTTCACTTCCCAATCTCCACGAATTTGATAAATCACTAATGCTGAGTCCCTATATACCTTTAGAATTTTGATTTTCCGTTCAATAGCTACATGAAGTCCCATGATGTAAGCTTCATATTCCGCTATATTATTGGTATAGAAGAAATTCAATCTGGTAGTGAGCGGGTAATGGTTCCCTGCCGGTGACACTAAGACTGCTCATATCCCATGCCCTAATGCGTTTGATGCACCATCAAAGCTCATTTTCCATGATTGATCTTCTGATGATTCACCTTCCTTTTCGAAAATGCACATCAAGTCTTCATCTAGAAAACCGAATCTCAACAGCTCATATTCTTCCATTGCTCGACCTGCCAAGAAGTAAGCTATCGCGCTACCGTTTATCGACTTTTGGTTCACATACGTGATGTCATACTCAGACAATAGGATCTGCCATCGTGCCATTCTTCACGAGAGTCTAGGTGATTCCATCATGTACTTTAATGGATCCAGCTTCAAAATTAACCATGTCCTATGATACAACATATATTGTCTAAGCCTTCGAACTACCCAGACCAATGCACAACAGAATTTTTCAATTGACGGGTACTTTGCCTCATACGCTGTGAACTTTTTGCTAAGGTAGTAAATCGCCTTTTTTCTTTTCCCCGACTCATCATGTTGCCCAGTACATAAACCATTGAGTTTTCAAACATGGTCAGATACAAAATTAAAGGTTTTCCAGGGATTGACGGCACTAGTACTGGAGGAATAGAAAAATACTGTTTTATCTTGTCGAAGGCCACTTGACACTCCTCGTTCCATTCTCCTGGATTATGTTTTCGAAGGAGTCGAAAAATTAGATCACACTGGTTGGTAAGTTGAGCAATGAATCAAGCGATGTAATTCAACCTTCCTAAAAATCCTCTGACTTCTTTTTGTGTGCGTGGAGGCGGCAGTTCTTGTATGGCTTTTATCTTATCTGAATCAACCTCAATACCTCTCTTGCTAATAATGAAACCTAGTAATTTTATCGAGGTAGCCCTAAACGTACACTTGGCTGGGTTAAGCTTCAGCTGGAACTTTCTTAATCTTTCGAATAGCTTCCTGAGATTCCCAACATGCTCTTTTCCTTCCTGGGATTTGGCAATCATATCATCGACATAAACTTCTATTTCTTTGTGCGTCATGTCATGGAACAACATCACCATGGCTCTCTGATACGTTGCCCCAGCATTCTTCAATCCGAATGGCATCACTTTATAACAGAACGTTCCCTACATTGTCACGAATGTGGTTTTCTCTATATCTTCAGGAGCCATCTTTATCTGATTATAACCTGAGAAACCATATATGAAAGAAAATAAAGAATGTTTTGCTGTATTATCCATCAATGTATCGATGTGTGGTAAAGGAAAATTATCCTTAAGGCTTACTCAATTCAGATCGTGATAATCTATGCACATTCGCACCTTGCCGTCTTTCTTCGGTACCGAGACTATGTTAGCTACCCATTCTAGATATTTAGAAACTTGTAGGAAGCCAACATCAAATTGTTTCTTCACTTTTTCTTTTATTTTTAATAGCATTTTAGGTCTCATCCATCTTAGCTTCTGTTGAATGGGTTTGCATTCTGGTTTCAGTGGGAATCTATGGACCATTACATCTTCGTTCAACCCTAGCATCTCCTGATAAGACCATGCAAATATGTCTTTGTACTCACAGAGCAAGGCTATCAAATTCTGTTTGGTGTTCTCTGAAATGGAAGTGCCAATCTTCACTTCTTGTTTCTTTTCTTCCTTTCCCAAGTTCACTATCTCAATAGATTCTTGATGGGGTAGAATCTATTTCTCTTCTTGTTCTACCATTCTCAGTAAGTTGGGAGACAAGACATAATCTTTAGCATTTTTCTCGACTTCGACTTCTCCTAAATAAACAACTTTCTTGAAATCGATTTCAGGACTTGTAACGAGATTGTTCATGCCATTTATATCTGAGCACCTGAAAGGCGAATGGAAATGAAAACTATAGAGGAGCATCAAAGTATTGGAATCAAGAAACACAATGTTATGGAATGATATGAGATACGTGTAGGGAAATGATACGAAGAGAGGGGATAACTACGAAGCTAATGGAAATAAAAAAACCATGACAAAATGCTTCTTTATTAATGTTCATTGAAATGATAAAGAGCAAACATAAGCTATTACAAAAGGAATCCCATTACTTAGGGACACACAAAATAGAGAATAATCATTGGGCATTACTCTGGAAATGACTTAGAAACTACAAGAAGGTCCACAGCAGTCCAATTGTTCAAAACATATCCTGAAGGACAATGGCGTATCATTGAAACATCTTCAACTGCTCCACCCTCGTTGTCAACAACATTTATGCTGATGTTTTGAAGACATTTTTCAATCAAAGCGCTTCGCGGATTGTCTTGCCCCTCGTCTTCATTTGTTACCACATTCACATTCCCACTAGCATGGTTAGGAAGAGAATTTTTAGCCACATTACTAATGCCATCAAATCGCAAAATGACGGCATCGATGAGATCTTGAACCCTCCTTTTAAAGGCAATGTAGTTTTCTGTAGAATGCCCTTGATTTCTAGCGTGGTACATGCAACTAGCGTTAGAATCATACCATTTTAGGTATGGGGGCTTTAGGGGTGCCATATAAAGTGGGGATATTAATTGCTTCTCCAAAAATTTTTGGTATAGCTCTTCGTATGACACGGAAATTTGGGCGAACTGAGGCTTTTCAGAACTAGGTCTCACCGGTCTTTGGTCATTTTTGGGTTGGCTTTGTGTGGGCATAGTGTTTGGTGGGAACATGGTGAATGGTCTTTGGTTATTCACGGTGTAAACGGGGTAAGGAGAAGGTGCTTGACAATAAGGAACCTGGTGAGGAAAGTAGAAGTTTGAAGGTGGGCGATAACGAGGTCGTGGTTGGGCTAGGTACGAATTGGAGGTATAGTGGCTGTTAGTTCTGAATATATGGGTTTCTGCCTCCGTTTTCCTTGCGGGTACTTCCCTTTTTGAACTCTTAGGGCTTCCATCCTCCCACTCTTGATGGCGTTCTCTATAAGCTCCCCGGATATTACAATGTCTGTGAAGTCCTTTGAAGCGCTTCCTACCAACTTATCATAAAAAAACGCTTTCAGAGTGTTGATGAGGAGGACTGTTATCTCTGTTTTAGTTAATAGGGGTTACACCTGAGCTGAAATATCCCTCCATCTTTATGCATATTGTTTGAAAGTCTCCGTCGGCTTCTTTTCCCTCATTCACGTAGTCAGTCATCTTCTGGCAAAACATGATAAGATGCGCTTTTGGGAAACTTGTCCTATCATATTTTTCAAACTTTGGCGTCTTGAATTTTGGGGGTAGAACTAGATCAGGTACCAAACTAAGCTCTTTGGCACTCAACACCGAGAAGACTTCAATACCTTCTATTGCCTTGAGCCTTTCTTCTAGGATCTTATACCTATCTTGAGTATCATGCTCATCCATTTTCAACCTTGCTATTTCTATCGGATCGTCCAGATCTAGAATAATTGGAGTGACAGGATTAGCTCCGGGGTTCGATACGAATATACCTTGCCCTAGATGAGTAGTTGGTGCAAGACGTTGCTCTAAGACTGTGGGTTCCCCTTGGGGATATCCTCTTTGCATTGTATGTGCGAGAGGTGGAGTGAATCTTGGGGTATAGAGTGGATCCTTATTAGCTCCTGACTGGGGCTCCATGATATCAGGGCTCTGTATGGGTCCCTTTCTTTTGACCAAAGCTATCATCATCTCTATCATTTTGGCCATTTGTTCCTTTTGCTCGAGTGACTCCTCTCGAGATCTTACCATCAGATCTCTTGCCTCTTGCTGTGATTTAGCCAACTGCTCTTGCAACTCTCTTTGGGTCCTTTCCATTCTTTCAATTCTCTCATTGAGTTCAACATCCATAGCTCTAGCTCTTAGACGCGTCCTATAAGAATGACGTGATTTCAGACTTTTAGTGCCGCAACTGTGGATTATGCAGTTTTAGCCTTAGTGAATGGTTAGGGTGATATGTACATGCAATGAATGAATGAATGTCATGCATAAATATGTAAAAAGTAGGTGTTGATTTCAAGATAACCCCATATTTACCCATTTCATTAATCAAAAGAGTCCATTACAAAATATTTTTCCAATGAAAAAGCTCCTAGTGTCTGAGTCCCATTGTTTTCAGATCCTAGTCAAGTCTTCGAGGTTATTCTGACAAGCATTCGAAGTCTGAGTCCCGTTTTACTTTCTGGGTCCTCAAAGACTAGTCTTGGACTACAGCATTTTTCTCGGTTACTTGTGTAATTGACCCCTCCATTAGAAACCTATTTTTGGCAACCAATCTCTAATCAACACCATCCTAATAGGATGCCTATGATGCATTATGAGAAATAAAATGAAGACAAATAACCTTGTTTAGTAATCACAATAAATATGAACAGAGGAAAAACCACGATAAATCTAACAAATTAAGCTATCTAAACGTGCATCTTTTTAGGAACTAACCCACATTTTTACCCCATCATGCTTTGTGAAATAAACCTACCCCACGTGCTCATCAAATAATCTACCCGATCCAAATCTATTACACGGATCTGATTCCTTTGCAAAATATGTAAATGTAAAAGAAATACAAGGTAGAGGATAATTATCCCGTGTACTTATTTTTTTGACTATTCAACGAACGAAGGCTCGGCATGGCTCTAATTGGGTGGCTCGTATGGTTCACTGTAAGTGCTTTCGATTCTAGGAAGGTACTCAAATTGTCTGTACTATCACCTACTAAGGCTAGTACGGAGTCTCAGTCTTCACCCATCACAGGCTTGCGAGCTCAATTCGAGGGACTACATTTACTTATGCCTATACGGAGGGACAAGTTAACTCACGAAAGCATAAGTCATATGTAACCCAGAAGTATTTCACTAGCCTGTGCGAAGGGACGAGTTAACTCACGAAGGCGTAGCGTTTACTTCCACTTAAAAGGACGAAGCCCGGGTAGAGAGCTCATGTTATGCAAGAATGCAAGTGCACGGTGTGTGGGGAGAAACTCACAAACCTTTTTTGTTTTTTTTTTCTCTAAAAACAAACTAAAACAATAAAACTTAGAGCTGAAAAAAATAGAAAAATAAAACAAGTTAGAAAAATATTAATTTAAAAATCAAATGCAGATGCATGACTTTTCAAAAATAAAATTCAAGGATCACGATTAAAAATTAATTTGAACAGGGAATTTTGAAAAGTTTGACAACATGCATTTCACATTAGGCTCGACTCTAAAAAAAGTTCCCCAGTGGAGTCGCCAGCTGTAGCGACCTAAAAATTTTTGCACGGGCGCGAGTTGAAGTGATTATTGAAAATTTGAAAACAGAGTGATTTTATTTAAAAAAGACAGTTGCCACCAATCTTTTTTCTAGGTGTGATCGTATACCTATTAAATTCTCTTTTTAAAACAATTTTTTTTAATTTTCTAAAAGCAGAGTCAATCTTCGGTCTGCGTTAAAAATCCAAAGAAAATTAGGGTTTGGGAGTCGATTACGCGCGAGGAATGTATTAGTATCCTCGCGATGCTCAACATTGGTATCTCGTTAAATGTGCATTGTCTTAATTTTCAAAAATACAAGTTCAATTTAATATTTAATCGCGAACCTATTTTTTTAAATAAAAGAGAATTTTGATAAATTACATATTATTGTATTATATACATTTTAAAAATAAAATTTTGATAATTTAAAAATAACCTTAAAAACAAATATTTTATTTTAAAACCCGAGAATTTTTTTAATGTTTTTGATTTTTTAAAATGACGTATCGTATTTAACACGAACAGATGATATTCACCCAACATAGCGATGAAATCAACGACTTAAGATCAAATTGATTCGTTGCCTTGTTTATTAAAATTATTTAAATTAAAAATATAAATAAAAAATAAAAAATGCCTAAAAAATACCAATAATATTAAAAAAAGGGATGTCATCAAAATACACGAATTAAATTAAAAGTGGGTAAAAAAAGAAATAACCGAAAAGCCTGAAATTATGGGCTTGAAGAACGGGATACACGACTCGGGCTCTTTTTTTGTTTCTTCCTATCTTTTTGTTTTTTTTCTTTTTTTGGGCCTGCTGCTATTGGGCTGCTACTATGGGCCTGTTGTTGTCCTGCCTGCTGGTCCCGCGCTGAATTGGGCCTGTTGTTGGGTCAAGCTTGTTTCTTTTTTTCTTTTTTTCTACCGGGCTGCCTGCATTGGGCTTGCGTTGCTAGGCTGCCTGCGTTGGGCCTGCGCTGCTGGGCTGCACAAAGTGGGCCTGCTGTAGGCCTGCTAGTTGTCTTTTTTACTTTTTCTTTCTTTTTTTTTTCTTCTCCTTCTCTATTGCTTGAGCCTAGGTGTGCTGGCCTACTGGGTTAGGCCTGTTTCCTGCCCTGTTGACTGGCTGCTGGCTAGCTGGGTACGGGTCGCACAGGTCGGTTCGGGTCGACCTGACTGCTTTAAAATTTTTTATTTTTATTTTTCCTTTCTTCTTCTTCCTTTTCTTCTTCAAAACCCTAGCTTGCGCCTCTTTCACGCCGCCGCCATTGTGTCGTTGTTTCCTCTGTCCGTGGTGCGACAGTGCTGACGCTCCCCCTCTTCTTCCTTCTCTCTTCTCCTTTCCTTCCTCTTTTCTCTTTTTTTTTCGAAGCTTTTCTCTTTTTTTGTTATATTTCGGGGGTTTTTTTATTTTAGGGGAAAATTACCCCTTTTATAGTTGATTTTTGCTTCTTTTTGCAAGTGGTAGGTGGCTAGGGAGGCCATGATGAGCCTAGGTCAGCCGCCGCCGTGTAGGTGCACAACTTGCATTAGCGGCTGCCAGAAGGACCAAATTGCAAATAAAACAAAACTTATTGCGCTAAAGTGTAATTTCTAGAAAGTTAATGGGTCAAAATGTAATTTTTTAAAATTTTAAGGGGTCAAAATATAATTTTTTTTTAAAGTTAAAGGGTCAAAATGTAATTTTTGGAAAGTTAAGGGGTCAAATTATAGTTTTTTAAAAATTAAGAGGTCAAATATAATTTTAAAAAGTTGTGGAGTCAAAATGTAATTAAAAAAATAAAATTTGACCCGGACAAAATTCAATGATTACATTGTGAATAAAATTTAAGAACAACTTATTATTCATAAGACAAATATGCTTGAGAGAAAATGTGTTCAAAGCCCATGAGTTCTTTAGAAGTTTTAGTCTCAATGATGGATTTAATTCCACTGATGCTTTAGAGTTCAAGATGGTGCTTGGAAAACTATAATATTTGACATTCACAAGGTCGTATATTTGTTACTTTTTCAATAAATTATCGCAATTCATACACAATCCATTTGGATTACACTAGAGAATAGACAAACGATTATTGCGTTACTTGCAACAAACAAAAGATCTTAGTCTTTGAATATTTGATTGTTGTGACTCTAATCTCTACATATATAATGATGGCGATTGTGCTGGTAATCTCGATGATTGTGTATCCACATTAGACTATATTTTATTTTATAGTTGCACTCCAATCAGTTGGACATAAAAAACTGTTACTATTGCACAATCTTCAACCGAAGCTGAGTATCGTGCTCTTATGGCTACTTTTGAAACTCTCTATGTAATGCCCCAGAATTTTTATTTTTGTTCTTGCGAAAATGTGACACAACTGTGTATCTATTTTAGTGGTTAAGTGTTCTGGGTGTTTGAGAGGTCCCAAGTTCAAGCCAGGACCTTGGAAAATTTTAGTATTTTTATGAATAATCTTTGGTTAGTCGGCTTTTAAGTAAAAGTTGGCAAATAATTAATAGAATGAGTTTGTTGGTGTAGTGGATAAGTGGAATGTTGGTGAGAAGGAGGTCCTATGTTTAATTCTATGTGATGGCGTGGTGATAGTATTTTTACTCTTTTTTTTCAATTATCTATATTACTCAAAGTCTTAAATTTATTCAAAATCATTTTGAATGAATTACCTTTTAAGCTCACAATCAATTATATGAATTACAACTTAGTTTTTATTTTTACGTTTTTTCAAAATTTCTTTTCAATATTTTTTAAAAACCCTCCAAAAACACATTCGAAACTCTTACACTAACTGATAACAATCACATGAAATTTAGGACACTAGAGGATCACAAATCATTTCACGAACTTCCCCTAAAATGAATCAAGTTAATTGGATAACCCAAAATATGAATCTTTACAACACAATCTCAAAATTTTAGCAAGGCCAAATGCCCAACGAACAATTGCTAGAGAATGAAAAAGGATAAAATATTTCTTACGCATATAGAGACTCAAACACAAAACCTTAAGCAAATACGCTACACACTTAACCACTCAACCAAACCAAATCACACGACAACAACCAACAAATCAAAACTTCAATTTTTGGGGCATTACATTAATTGTAGCTTGTCAAGGAGTGAATAGCTTTGTGGCTAAAGTAAGTCCATTGTATGATTTAATTGTTGTTTGTTAAGCATGATTTTGAATGTTTAAATTATGAATACATGTTGCTTATTAGTTGTAATTAGATTAATTAAAATTGTATATATATGATTAAAGTAATAAAACTTAGCTAATATAACATTAATTAGTAAATGAATTAGGGAAAAATGGTTAATTAAAATGAATTTTAAGGGTTTTCCAAAATTGATTAAATGGAAGTTGGTAATAATTTAGAATTAAAATTGGGATAAGTTTAGTTTTAAATGGTAAAATGGCTAAAATGCCCTAAGGGTTAAATCCTTAAAAATAGTTTTAAAATGGTTCACAAATGAATATTTATGCAAATTAGTGAACTTGATGTTCCGAATCTTTTAAATTCATGTTTTATATTTAGGAGAGCATTTGGGAGTGAAAGAAGCAAAAAAGAGCCAAAATCGGACAAATAAAGTTGTTTTCAAGAGCCACACAGCCTAGGCATTTCCACACGGGGCTGGACACACGCCTATGTGCAAGTCCGTGTTGATTTCGCACCTTGCTTCACAAATACACAAAAAAAAAATTTAAACTTTTTGAGCATTCTAAAGTCTATAAATACCACTTAGAAGAAGAAATAAGGGAGCCATAAGAAAAGATCAAAGAAAACACTTGCAGAACACCATCGGAATCAACTCGAAAGCGGGTTTCCATCAAGATCGAAGACTTCCTTTTAATTTCTTCTGAAGTTTTTACGAGTTTCATTGTTTCTTATGGTTTTTCTGATCTTGATATGTTTTTTATTTCGATTATGAACTAATTCCCTAGATACCTAGGAAAGATGAAACCTATGATAAATCTTATTTTTAGGGCGTTACATTAATTGTAGCGGTTTCCCAAAATTGATTAAAAGGAATATGGTAATAATTTAGAATGAAAATTGATTCAAATTTAATGTTCATGCATTTTCCAACTATGCTTCATGATTAATTTAATAATCTTTTTATTTTTTAATTTAAAAGTAACATATTTACTCTTTTTTTTTCAATTATCTATATTACTCAAAGTCTTAAATTTATTCACATTTTGAATAAATTACCTTTTAAGCTCACAATCAATTATACGAATTACAACTTAATTTTTTACATTTTTAAAAAAATAATTTTCTAATATTTTTTCAAAGAACACGTTGTTTTTCAGTATTAATGTAATGCATAAATAATTGTACTAACCAATCTATTCTTAAAAAATTACATCTTCCTTCATGAAAAGTCAATTACTATAAAATAGTAATCAAGTCAATCATCACGAAGACAAACGACCCGTGACTGCATTTACTTTTCATCAACCATATAATGCTAATGAGAGAATATAATTTTCCCATGTCTTAGGCTATGAAATCCACTATTGTGAATGACGCTACATACGACAAAAGTTGTATACTGTAAATGGAAAAATATATAGGATTTTTCCTATGTAATTTATCACCTTTTTACTTAAATCCTCTGTTAAAACTAAGTAACTATTTAATAAATTAATGAAATATGTGAAAATATGAAATTAAGACATAGAAATTATTAAAATGTGATTTTATGCTTTATTATATAGTTTTCATGCAATAAATGACTTATTTTATATTAATTTCAATATATTATATTTTTAAGACATAAAGTAGGCCATGCATGATTAAATTAAATAATAAAATATAAAATTATATTGAATAATTCATTTTAAAATATTTCATAAATAATTTGGGTTTTAAATTAATTAATTAAATTGGATAAATTTTATTCTTTGGTCCTCTAACTAGTTGATTTATTCCGGATAGGTCTGATAGCTTTGCTGAATTACAAAACCATCCAAATTGGAGACCAAGTCAACCCAATATCCGGCTACAAATGGCTGTCCATTTAAACCATTCTTTGGTTTAGTTACACAAGGTCCTTACAATGTTGAAGAAATTAGAGATTTGCTTGAAGATTTACGATTGACCGAGTCTCAGTCCTGAGTTATGTGGCATCCAAATTTGCTTAAATATCAAGCAAAAAATCAAGTCAAAAGCCTCTAAGCATGGCCAGCCACAATTTAAGGAGATTTGAAGAGGTTAACATCCACTATTTTTAGCAAACTATCTCCCTCTCCTCACCTATAAATAAGACCCTCTCATTCCTTCATTCATCATCCCTCAAGCATCCCTCAATCATTCCTCATTCATTCTCATAATTCATCATTCTCTCTTTTATCCAAATTCTCTTAGCCTTTTCCATTCCCATGCCTAGCATCATCTCTTCATAGAGATTTTAGCAATTAAGCCTCTTAAAGAACCCTTGGTCGGCCACCTTGGAGAGCTATCAGCAAAGGAGCTAAGCAAAGGAACGAAAGAGCCTCGTCAGTCAGAGTCTTGGGAGACAACCACTCTGAATTGGGTTTAATCTTCCTTTTCTTTAATTTAATATAAAGATGTTTGCTATGTGTTCTTTGTTCTTGTTTACAACAATGTTAACTTAATTTTATTTAAGCTAGGATGATTGCTTTGATTAAATAATATTTATTTGATTCATGCTTATAATGTTTTTTCCTCAATCAATCATGTTTTCAATTAAAATCAAGTCTGTATTCCGTTCATACGTGATTGAAATGCACCTGGATTAGTTGAGCGATCTTGACCAAATGATGGCTAATGGACACATATTTGAAATGTGCATTCTCAATTTAGATCCTGACCCGATTAAATTGAAGGTTGCATAACAACTCTGACCAAGCTCTATTATTTGCATAGTTTTTAAATTTATGTGATTAAATTGTTTCAAACCTGACACGTCCCTGTTATCTCACACTAAAATGCATATTTACTAAGTAAAGGATTCAGAAATGACCTAATGTGGTTTCCAAAATCATGAAAGATCGAGTTGCCATGGAATGTTTTTTCGAATGTTATTAAGCATGTTGATAATAAATTGAGTTTAACAAAAGTAATTATCCTAGTTTATTTATGTTATAATTTTTGCAAATTGTGTTTAATTTTACTAAAATCTATTTCATTCATATAGTTTGCATACTAAGGATAATTTGCATTAGGGATAATTGTATTTAGTTTAATATATTTTAATCACCACTTTTCAACTATATTGTGTTTTTATTTACAAAATTGTTAATATAATTTTACAAATTAAGTGACTTACAATCCCTGTGGAGACAATAACTCGATACTTACTTATTACTTGATAATGATTGTGTACACTTGAACAAACCTACGCGTTATATATACCCAAGGCAATAGCTTTCGGTTCCTTATCTATTTGAACTCAGGATTTTACTTACATTGAAGTATACGAGTCACGCATACATAGTCTGTCATCCACTCAGGATTTAGGTATGTCACACTATGAATGTCACAAGTGAATAAATCAATAAATGGATTCAGCATCTATTCCTTTTTGGTCCAGTTCGATGTATTGTCAGTCTAGTCATCACATCTATGTCCTATCTTTTGCTTCGATGCCCAAGACAAAGCATCTCCCTAATTGGACTTGATAGATGACATATTAGTCTTTTAATCAGTTTGCTCATTTCCAATTAGACTAAGGACATGTTTAGGTCCGTCTACTAATACAAGATGTCTTTTCCCTATTACAGTTTGACCACGTAATACCTCTCAGTATTAGTTTAAACATTAGACAACTTGTGAGAAACATGCTTCTAATTTGCTTTGCATGCAAAAACCACATAGGTACAATTTTAAAAAGTATTAATGTAATTCATAAATAATTTTATTAACGAATCTATTTTTAAAAAATTTACAAGTGTACTTAGACGAAAATACTACACTTAGGGCACCAGAGCCAACAAAAACTACAACTTCCATTAAGGATTTCAAAGAATCATACTTAATCGGATTTCTTCCACATGAACCTTCATCATCGATCCCCACATTGATGGACTCAATTACTTGGGTCCTCCTATTTAGACTCTATAGGCTCTATTATTTGTGGCATACCCTAGAAACACAGCTTCATCAGACTTGGAATCAAACTTCTCTTGATGCTCTCGATCCTTCAAGATAAAGCAAGTACCTCAAAAGACATGAAAGTATTTCACAATTGGTTTTCTACCCTTCCACAACTCGTAGAAGGTGAATTGAGTCTTTAGCCTTAATTCTACCTTGTTCTTTCTTTCTACGATTCGATTCTATTGAGGAGTATTTGGAGTAGAAAACTTCTCCATCCACAAATTGTAGTGGCAATTTAGGTACTTTTTGACACTAAACAAGTTTGTTTCTAGCTATTTTAGTATCTTTTATTGCATTTTAAGTTTTCTTAGCTTAGAGTTAAATTATTCCAAAATAAGGGTTTTTCCGTAATATTTTGAGTTAGTTGACCCATTGGGCCTATATCGGCCCTAAGATAGTTTTAATGCTTTAATTGAGTGTACATGACACCTATTTTTAAGCCAAGAATCATCAGGAATGATAGTCGAGTCGCAACACAAGCTTTCGTGGTCGCAAAATAAGCTTCTGTGGTCGCAACACAACCAAGCCAATTCAAGAATTTACATTCGAAGTGGTGTGTTGCGACACAAGTCTGATGTAGGGAAAAAATTTCATAAAGGGTCATGAAATGTTTTTTCGAATATTATTAATCATGTTGATAATAAATTGAGTTTAACTAAAGTAATTATCCTAGTTTATTTATGTTATAATTGTTGCAAATTGTGTTTAATTTTACTAAAATCTATTTCATTCATATAGTTTGCATACTTAGGATAATTTGCATTAGGGATCATTGCATTTAGTTTAATATATTTTAATCACCACTTCTCAACTATATTGTGTTTTTATTTACCAAATTGTTAATATAATTTTACAAATTAAGTGACTTAGCTCAAATACAATCCCTTTGGAGACGAAAATTCGGTACTTATAACTTGATAACGATTGTGTACACTTGCACAAACCTACGCATTACAAGTTTTTGGCGCCGTTTCCAGGGATTGTCAACTGTTGCCATAGTTATTTTTTTCATGAAATTATTTCTTTTCAATTTGATTTATTTCTAACATTACTAACTTATTCTTTTTAATTTTTGTGATTTTCTTTTCAGGTGTTTATGAGCATAGATCGAATTATCGATTTACTCCCTATAGACCCTGAAATTGAGCAAACTTTCAGACAAAGAAGACATGAACAAAAAACTTAAAGACAAGTCGAGATAGACCTTGGAAATCAGAATCAAGACCAAGGTAATGAAGCTGATCCTGTACGAAATCCTATCCTCATTGCCAATAATAGGGATCGAAGCATTAGACAATATGCTGTGCCACTTTTCAGTGAGTTAAATCCAGGAATTAGAAGGCCAGATATTGAGGCAACTCAGTTGGAATCGAAACCAGTGATGTTTCAAATGCTACAAACGGTGGGCCAATTTAGTGGTATGCCCACGAAAGATCCACATCTCCACCTTCGATTGTTTATGGAGGTGAGTGATTCATTCAAGATAGCCGGTGTGACTGAAGACACGCTGAGGTTGAAGTTGTTTTCGTCGTTGTGAGATCGAGCACAAGCATAGCTCAATTCATTTCCACTAAGTTCTATATCTACGTGGAAAGAATTAGTAGAGAGATTTTTGGTTAAGTATTTCCCACCTAGTAAAAACGCTAAGTTAAGGAACGAGATCACAACTTTAAAATAATTGGATGACGAGTCTTTGTATGAGGCTTGGGAGTGATTCAAGGAGTTACTTCGTAAGTGTCCTTATCATGGGATTCCTCATTGTATCTAGTTGGAGACATTCTATAATGGTCTCAATGCAAATACAAGATTGATGGTAAATGCTTCCGTGAATGGTGCAATTTTGTTTAAGTCTTATAATGAGGCTTATGAGATCATTGAAAGGATCGCGATTAATAACTATCAATGGCCAACAAATCGAATAGCTTCAGGAAGACGTGTAGCCAGAGTTCATGAAGTTGACGCCCTCACTTCGTTATCAGCTCAGGTATCGTCTATTTCCTCTATGATAAAATAGTTATCCGCTAATACTACTAATAACTCTGCAACTCAGCCACCAAGCTCGTTTGAAGTAGTTTCTTGTGTGTACTGTAGGGAAGGTCATTCTTTTGAGAATTGTCCATCAACTCCC
Source organism: Gossypium hirsutum (assembly GCF_007990345.1). Lineage (NCBI taxonomy): Eukaryota > Viridiplantae > Streptophyta > Magnoliopsida > Malvales > Malvaceae > Gossypium > Gossypium hirsutum. Next base: position 52,640,735 of record NC_053443.1, read on the forward strand.
GAGTTAGTGTGTAACGGCCCAAATTTTAGTGGTGTCAGAATAGTGATTTGAGATCACTAAATCTGACATGTGAGTTTAGATATTAATAAGTAAAATTTAGGTGTGATTTTAGAAATATTTTCGAATTAGTGAATTTTGCGTATTAAAGGAAATTATTAGATAAATTGAGATAAAAACGAGGTATCAAGACCTCAGAATTAAAAATTGAGTCATAACCATTTTTATGAATATTTAAGGAGTGTGAATAAGTTAGTATTAAAATTTCGTTGGAAAATTTTAACATTTTGGTAGTCAATTGAATGATAAGGACTAAATTGAATAAGATGTAAAATCGTGGAAATGGGTTAAGTGGCTTAAATAATAAATAAGAGGGGCTTAAAGAGCAATTTGACCCAAAATAAAATGGGTTGGACGGTTATGTAAGGAAAAAGCTGAGAAATAATGTGAACTAATGGCAAAATTGTAATTAAGTTGAAATTAAATAGTTAAAAATTGGATTAAATTAGAATATCTAGATTTCTCTTCATCTTTCTTCATCCTCTCCAACCAAAAACACCATTGAAGGGTTTTATTCAGCTAGTTTTTCATATTTTACTACATGTAAGCTCAATTCTTGATTATTTCTTGTAGTTTTTGTGATTTTGAGACTTTTACAACTAGGTCCTATTCTCTAATTCATTAGTTTTTTTCTTTTATGAATGATTTAGAAAGTTGCCATGAATAAGTGCTGGAAGTTTATGATGATTTAGCATGGAATTGACCAGGGACTAATTTGTAAAAATTGCAAAATTTAGGGTAGAAGTGTAATTTCAAAAATTAAATGGCATAAAGTACGAAATATAGTAAAATTGTGATAAATGCTAATAATTGAATGATCTTATAATTATAGATCAAGAACTCGAAGCGAATTGTGGAAAGGAAAAATTGCCAGAATAGTCTCTGAAATTTGTACAACTTTTGCAAACTAGCCAGGTAAGTTCATATGGCTAAATTCAATATTTTGTTACGAAAAGTTCATGATTATTATGGTATATTATTGTATATGAATGTTATAAAATTTTGATTATTTTAAAATAATGCTTAAGTAAAAGTACAAATTAGTTGGAACGATGGATTTGAGTACTTTAGTTTAAAGGCCAAGACGATTTGACGGAAAAGACCATCGTTGGACCATGGCAACATGTGATATGTAATTTCTGTATAAGACCATAGCAAGGGTATGGCATCAGTGTGATGTGATTATGAGCTTCCATATAAGACCATATCTGGGATATGGCATCGGTGTAATATGTGCTACTATGTAAGACCATATCTGGGATATGGCATCAATGTGATATGTGATCCGTATAAGACCATGGCTGAGCTATGGCTTTGGTGTGTGATATGTGACAATGTGCAAGACCATAGTTTTACTATGGCATTGTGAAAACGAAGTACTTAATTCTGAAATCGTCCCCTAATTTAATTAAGAGAGGTAAATGATGAACGGGCCTAAGAGATTAAAATTTGTTAATAAGTGATATTGAATTCAATCAAGTGAACTTATCACTGATTTTATGATTGACAGGAGGAATTAGTGAAATTGTATAATATATGATTGTTATTAAATGTTCTATAAGATTTACTTTCTATGCCAATGAACTTACTAAGCTTCTATAAGCTTACTTGTGTATACTTATTAATTTTTTTAGATTGACGTATATGCATTCGGAGGATCGAATCTACATCAAGGATCACACTATCCAGATTTACCCCGGTAGATTTTATTAAACAATTTTTTGATTTATATGGCATGTATAGGACTTGAAGTGATAATGTAATAGTATGAATGATTAAGTTTGTAAAGTAATTTGAATGTGGTGGTAGTGTTAGATAATGAAATTTTTCTAAGTTTCCCAAAAGTTTCAAAAGTTCTCAGTTTAGTCCCAAACCATTCCCAATGTATGTTTTTGGCCTTGTAGTCTCGTATAAGGGACGTTAAGGATATGATTGAATGTTTTTAATTGGAATGAAATTTTATGGTTCGGATTTGTGTGTTTGATTATGTTTAAGTTCGGTAATGCCTCGTACCCTGTTCTAGTGTCAAATATTGGTAAGGGGTGTTACATTTAATGATATCAGAGCTTTAGTTTAGCCGATTCTCGGAATATGTGAGATGTGTAAAGTACTTAGAAATACATGCGATATAAATCTGTGATAGTGTGATGTGTATGATGCAATCTAATACTTATTTTTTATTATAGATTATCTTCGACTTGCAAAAATGTCGTAAAGACTTGAACGAACTGAATAAGAAAAAGTTAACAGTAGAGTACAAACCTCTGAACAAGGAACAAGCAGTAATGTTCCAATTTCTCTAGTTCAAGAACAAGATCTTAAAAATATGATATATGGAGTGATGAATCAGTGGTTTACTGATTTAATGTAAGGAAGAATTCAAACTCAACAACCTCCTCCCCCTACTACAACACCAGTAGTACCCCTGGTTGCTCCTCCACCTCCTCCAACGACTAAATCCAGTAAACGTTCTTTGTTTGAAAAACTTAGAAAACATAGGGCTGAAGAATTTTGGGGAAGAACAGATGATGACCCCGTTAAAGTCGAGTATTGGTTGCAAAGTATAGTGAGGGTTTTAAACAAATGGCATGTCCAACAGATGATTACTTGAGATGTGTTGTGTCATTATTGAAAGAAGAAGCTTATAATTGGTGGTAAATAATAGAAGCTATGGTATCGGCTGAGAAAATAACTTCGAAATTTTTCTAGAATGAATTTAAGAAGAAATATGTCGGTAGAAAATATTTAGATAAGAAGAAAAGAGAATTCCTCGATTTACGACAAGAAAATAAGCCAGTCGCTGAATATGAAAGAGAATTTGTTTATCTTAGCAAATATGCTCGAGATATTGTACCCAGTGAGGAAGAAATGTGCATCAGATTTGAAGAAGGACTAAATGATGAGATCAGAATGATGATAGGAGGCACTGAGATATGAGAATTCATTGTTCTATCAGATCGTGCTCAGAAACTTGAAGAAGTATATAATAGAAAGATGCAACGAGATAGAAAGAGTAAAGAATCCTTCACAAGAAGTGCATCTAAGTTATTTTCAGCTTTACTGGTGAAGAAATCTAAAGAAGAATTTAGTCGAGCCACTTCAGTGCCGGAAAGATCGAGTAAAAGTAGATCAAGACAATCTGATTTTAGGGTATCTGACAGACTTGCTGTTAGTGTGGGTAGTGTGCAAAACATCCCAATTCCTAAATACCAACATTGTGGAAGAAATCACCCCGGTGAATGTAAGGGTAAATTAGGGGCTTTTTATAAATGTGGGGCTACAGATCACTTTATTCAAGATTGTCTCCAACTACAAATAGAAGAAGTGGAACAGAAAGAGAAATAGAAAACTACCCCTCAAAAAGGTAGACATTCGGGTTAGAATAGTGCTATAGGGGCTACTTGTTCAGGTATGAAAGATATTGCTAGTCGATCAGAGGCTAGGGCACCTGCTCGTACCTATGTCATTCGAGCAAGAGAAGAAGTGAACTCCAGACGTAATTGCTGGTACTTTCTATCTTTATGATGTTCTTGTGTATGCATTAATAGACCATGGCTTTACACATTCATATATTTGCACTATGTTAGCATCTGAAAAGAATTTATCTATTGACCTACTGATTATGATGTACAAGTCACTAGTCCGTTAGGCCAAAGTGTGGTAGTTAATTTTATATGTCGAAACTGTCCACTGAAAGTAAAGGGCTGTGATTTCCCCGCTGATTTGATGTTGTTACCCTTTCGGGAATTTGATATTATCTTGGGTATGGATTGGCTAATGAAACATGATACGGTAGTGAATTGTCGAGAAAAACAAATTAGTTTGAAATGTCAGACAGGAGATATAATTTTGGTTGAGTATGAGAATTTGAGTGATACAGTTGAATGATTTCATCTTTTTTTGCTCAGAAATTGTTGCGTAAAGGAAATGAGGCATATTTAGCCTATATTCTTGATACTTGAGGTTCTGAATCCAAGTTAGACCAATTGCATGTTGTGAATGAATTTACTGACGTGTTTCCTAAGGCATTACCAAGTTTACCACTTGATAAAGAAGTCGAATTTGTCATAGATGTACTTTCTGGAACAGCTCCTATTTCAGTGACGCTGTATAGAATAGCCTCAGCAGAATTAAAAGAATTAAAGACACATTTACAAGAGTTGTTAGACAAAGGGTTTATCAGACCAAGTATGTCGCCATGGGGTGCACCTGTTTTATTTGTGAAAAGGAAGGACAGTTCACTGAGACTGTGCATAGATTACAGCCAGTTGAATAAGGTAACGACTAAAAATAAACATCTTTTACCCTATCTTGAGGATTTATTCGATCAGTTAAAGGGTGCTGCAGTATTTTCAAAGGTAGATCTCAGATCCGGGTATTGTCAGTTGAAGGTTAAAGAATGTGATGTGTCGAAGACTGCTTTCAAAACTCTGTATAGTCACTATGAGTTTCTGGTAATGCCATTTGGTTTGACCAATGCTGCTGCTTTTATGGATTGATTTAATGAATCAAATTTTCCAGCCTTATTTGGATAAATTTGTGGTTGTGTTCATTGATGATATACTGATCTATTCACATATAGAATCCGAGCATGTTTAGTATTTGAGAGTTGTGTTACAGATTTTGAAGGAAAAACAGTTTTATGCAAAATTCAACAAATGTGAATTTTGGCTTCACGAGGTTGGATTCTTGGGCGACATTGTGTCGGCTGATGGTATACAAGTAGATCTGAACAAAGTGTCAGCGGTGATTAATTGGAAAACTCCGAAGAATGTTACAGAAGTACAAAGTTTTATAGGATTAGTCGATTATTACCGCCGATTTGTGAAAGACTTTTCAATGATTGCTTCACCGATGACTCGATTACTATAGAAGAATGTTGAATTTGTTTGGTCTGATGAGTGTCAACAGAGTTTTGATCAATTGAAGAAAATGCTAACAAAAGCTCTGGTCTTGAGTCAACCAGAATCAGGTATACTGTATGTTGTTTATAGTGATGCGTCTTTAAATGGATTGGGTTGTGTACTGATGTAGTCTGAAAAGTAGTGGCATATGCTTCTCAGTAGTTAAAACCATATGAGAGGAATTATCCCACACATGATCTTGAGTTGGTTGCAATTGTGTTTGCTTGGAAAATTTGGAGACGCTATTTATACGGCAAGAAGTGTTATGTGTTTACAGATAAAAAAAGTTTGAAATACTTGATGACACAGAAAGAGTTGAATTTGAGACAGAGATGGTGGTTAGAGATACTAAAAGATTATGACCTAGTTATTGACTACCACCCGACAAAGGCTAATGTAGTTGCAGATGCACTTAGTCGAAAGTCGTCATTGTTTGCACTTCGAGCGATGAATGCTATTTGTCTTTTAATAAAGACGATTCTGTATTAGCAAAATTGATAATGAAACCTGCATTCCTCCAACGGATATAGGAGTTGCAAGATGATGATCCGAAATTGGTGCTAAAACGACGGATGGTTCAGGACAATCTGAGTTCAAAGTATAGCATTGATGATAATGGTATGTTGCATTATCGCAATAGAATTTGTGTTCCAAATAATTCAGATTTGAAAAATGACATTCTTTCTAAAGCTCACAGTATCATGTATTGCATTCATCCGAGTAGTACAAAAATGTATTGTGATTTGAAGAAAATGTATTGGTGGCCTGGCATGAAACAAGGAATTTGTGAATTTGTGGCGAAATGCGTTATTTGTCAGCAGGTAAAAGTAGAACATCAAGTGCCCATAGGTTTGTTACAACCGGTAATGACTCCTAAGTGGAAATGGGAGCATGTCACGATAGATTTTGTATCTAGATTACCTGTGACTCCGAGAAAGAAAGATTCAATCTAGGTGATTGTTGATAGATTGACTAAATCGGCACATTTTATCCTAGTCAGAACAGATTGTTCACTTGAAAGGTTAGCGGAATTGTATATATCAGAGATTGTGAAGTTACATGGGGTTTCGACATCCATTATTTCAGATCGGGATCTGAGATTTACATCGAGATTTTGAAGTAAATTACAGGAAGCTTTAGGTACGAAGTTAAAATTTAGTACAGCTTTTCATCCTTAGACCGACGAGCAATCTGAATGAGTGATTCAGGTTTTAGAATATTTGTTGAGGTGTTGTATACTTGAGTTCGATGGTAGCTGGGAAAGGTATTTACCTTTATCTGAATTTGCTTATAATAATAGCTATCAAACTAGTATTAAAATGGCACCGTTTGAAGCTCTGTATGGAATGAAATGTAAAACCTTATTGTATTGGTTTGAATTAAGTGAATCGAGTTTAGTGGGAGTGGATTTTATTAGGGAAACTAAAGAGAAAGTCTGGATTATTCTAAACAGTTTGAAAGTTGCTTCCGATCGTCAGAAGTCGTATGCAGATCTGAAGAGAAGAGATATAGAGTTCACAGTGGGCGATCGTGTGTTCTTGAAAGTTTTTTCGTGGAAGAAAATTTTACGGTTTGGTAGAAAGCGAAAACTTAGTCTATGATTTATCGGGTCGTTTGAAGTCATAGAAAGAATTGGTCTGGTAGCTTATAGATTGGCTTTGCCTCTGGAACTTGAGAAGATCCATAATGTGTTTCATGTATCTATGTTGAGACAATATAGATCAGACCCTTCACATGTGATTCCTCATACCAAGATAAAGGAACAATCAGACATGACTTATTCGGAGGAACTAGTGAAAAATTTAGCTCGAAAAGTTAAAGAACAACGGAACAAACAAGTATCATTAGTTAAAGTGTTATGGAATCGACATGGATTGGATGAGGCAACCTGGGAAACAGAAGTGTCTACGGGAGGGGGATTTGTAACGGCCTAAATTTCAATGGTTGTAGAATAGTGATTTTAGAGCACTAAATTTGACATATGAGTTTAGATATTAATAACTAAAAGTTAGGTGTGATTTTAGAAATATTTTCGAATTAGTGAATTTTGCGTATTAAAGAAAATTATTAGATAAATTGAGATAAAAATGAGATATCGAGGCCTCAAAATTAAAAATCGAATCATAAATATTTTTATGAATATTTAAGAAGTGTAAATAAGTTAGTATTAAAGTTTTGTTAGGAAATTTTAACATTTTGGTAGTAATTGAATGATAATGACTAAATTGAATAAGATGTAAAATGGTGGAAATGGGTTAAGTGGCTTAAATAATAAATAAGAAGGGCTTAAAGAGCAATTTGACCCAAAATAAAATGGGCTGGACAGTTAGGTAAGGAAAAAGCTGAGAAACAGTGTGAACTGATGGCAAAATTGTAATTAAGTTGAAATTGAATAGTTAAAAATTGGATTAAATTAGAATATCTAGATATCTCTTCATTTTTCTTCATCCTCTCCAGCCAAAAACACCACTGAAGGGTTTTCTTGAGCTAGTTTCTCATATTTTACTACATGTAAGCTCAATTCTTGATTATTTCTTGTACTTTTTGTGATTTTGAGAATTTTACAGCTAGGTCCTATTATCTAATTCATTACTTTTTGCTTTTATGAATGATTTAGAAAGTTGCCATGAATAAGTTCTGGAAGTTTATGATGATTTAGCATGGAATTGAAGCTTTAATTTCATTTTTGTGATGATTTTATGGAGATAGTTAAATAGAAATTGATATTTAGGACTAAATTGTGGTAGAATTTAGAATTAGGGTTTTGTGTTGAAATTTTGAATGTCAAAGGCTATGAAATATTTCATAATTTTTAGATAAATTACTCATTAGGAAGATTTAGGTCAATTGATGGAATAATTGTGCAGGGACTAATTTGTAAAAATTGCAAAATTTGGGGTAAAAGTGTAATTTTGGAAATTAAAGGTCATAAAGTATGAAATAGAGTAAAATTGTGATAAATTCTAATAATTTAATGACTAGTTTAATGATCTTAAAATTGTGAAAAAATAGCCAAAATAGTCCCTCAAATTTCTACAACTTTTGCAAATTAGCCATGTAAGTTCATATAGCTAAATTCAATATTTTGTTATGAAAATTTCATGAATATTATGGTATATTATTGTATATGAATGTTATAAAATTTTGATTATTGTAAAATAATGCTTAAGTAAAATTTTGATTATTATAATGCTTAAGTAAAAGTACAAATTAGTTGGAACGATGGATTTGAGTACTTTCTTCCAGAGGCCAAGACGAATTGACGGAAAAGACCGTGGTTGGACCATGACAACATGTGTTATGTAATTTTCGTATAAGACCATAGCTGGGCTATGACATCGGTGTGATGTGATTATGAGTTTCCGTATAAGACCATAACTGGGATATAGCATCGGTGTGATATGTGCTACTATGTAAGACCATATCTGGGATATGGCTTGGTGTGATATGTGCTACTATGTAAGACCATATCTAGGATATGACATCAGTGTGATATGTGATATGTATAAGACCATGGTTGGGCTATGGCTTCGGTGTGCGATATGTGACAATGTGCAAGACCATAGTTTTACTATGGCATTTTGAAAACAAAGTACTCAATTCCGAAATCGTCCCCTAATTTAATTAAAAGAGGTAAATGATGAACGAGCCTAAGAGATTAAAATTTGTTAATAAGTGATATTGAATTCAATCAAGTGAACTTATCATTGATTTTATGGTTGACAGGAGGAATTAGTGAAATTGTATAATATATAATTGTTATTAAATGTTCGGTAAGATTTACTTTCTATGCCAATGAACTTACTCAGCTTCTATAAGCTTACTTGTGTATGCGTATTAATTTTTTTAGATTGATGTTTATACATTCGGAGGATCGAATCTACATCGAGGATCACACTATCCAGATTTACCCTGGTAGATTTTATTAAATAACTTTTTGATTTATATGGCATGTATAGGACTTGAAGTGATAATGTAATAGTATGAATGGTTAAGTATGTAAAGTAATTTGAATGTGGTGGTAGTGTTAGATAATGAAATTTTTCTAAGTTTCCCAAAAGTTTTGAAAGTTCTCGGTTTAGTCCCGAACCATTCCCAATGTATGTTTTGAGCTTCATAGGCCCGTATAACAAATGTTAAGCATATGATTGAATGTTTTTAATTGGAATGAAATTTTATGGTCTGGATTTGTGTGTTTGATTATGTTTAAGTCTGGTAATGCCTCGTACCCTATTCTAGTGTCAAATACAGGTAAGGGGGTGTTACACAGTGTACTATATGGGGAACCAATAGCAAAATAGGAGTGGACAAGGACCTCAGTCCAATTTCTACAATCCTTTATGACGTAATCATCCTAAATTTTCTTGGAGCAACCAAAATGGACCGAACAACAACTTGTTGGAGTAAAGACCCAACCAATCTCAATGGTTTAACCAGCAAGCACCAAAACCACCTCAAGCTGAGGCATCAAAAAACTTGGGGAATTTGTTGAAAGCGTTTGAAAAGAATGACGCTTTGATCTAAAGCCTAGTAGCAACACTGAAAAATTTGGAAAACCAAATGGATCTGTTAGCTACAGAGCTACGTAATAGACCACAAAGAACCTTGCCGAGCGATACCGAAAATCCAAGAAATTTGGGTAAAGAACATATATAGGCAGTGGCATTATGAAGTGGTAAAATTCAAGAACCCCGATTGATTGATGTTGAAGATAAGCCCGTAGAATCAATCAGCTGTTGAAGTTCCTACACCAAAGGAATCAGAATCTACAAAGTCTGACAAGGTAAACCCTGACTTAATGAATTTAGATATTTTAACATCTTCTTTGGATGGAGATTTACCTACTCAGAAAAGTTTTTCGGTTCAACCGAAAGTTCCATTACCTCCATAACCGTAAAGACTGCAGCAAAACAAGCAAAAATAGGAAGAGCAATTCAAGAAATTTTTGGATGTTCTGAAGCAGTTACACATTAATATTCTGTTGGTGGAGGCTTTAGAACAAATGTTGAATTATGTGATGTTTATGAATGATATACTGTCCAAGAAGAAACGACTGAGTGAGTATGAGACTGTTGCCTTGACAAAGGAGTGTCGTGCGTTCCTGCAGAACAAATTGCCATCAAAATTGAAAGACCCAGGAAGTTTTACTATACCCTGTAACATTGGTGAATCCTATTGTGGTTAAGCTTTGTGTGACTTAGGAGCGAGTATCAACTTGATGCCTAAGTCTATTTTCAAGATGTTAGGGATAGGTGAAGTAAAACCTACAACTGTGACGCTTCAGCTAGCGGATCGATCTTTAGCATATCCCGAAAGAAAGATCAAGGATGTTTTGGCAAGAGTCGATAAATTTATTTTTCCTGCTGATTTCATTGTCTTAGATTTTGATGCAGAGAAGAAACTGTCGATCATCCTTGGGAGACCTTTCTTAGCCATGGGAAGAATGTTAATTGATGCGCAGAAAGGAGAACTCACCATGCGAGTTTAAAACGATTAGGTAACCTTAAACATTCTTAAAGCGATGAAATTTTTCAATCCGGCAGAGGAGTGTTCAATTATGGAAGAGATAGAAACCTTGGTTTCTATGGAAAGCAATTTTGAAGAAGATTCATTGGAGAAAGCCTTAAATATTGACCCTTTGGAGGATGAAGAAGGTGAAGAAAACATGGCTTTGATGGAAGCCAATTCGGGAAATTTTATTCAATCCACACGGTTTGAACCGTTGGAGTTGGAAGTCAGAGAATTTGTGCAACCTAAGTTGTCAATTGAAAAACCACCTAAACTGGAACTAAAGGTACTTCCTTCCCATTTGAAATATGTTTATTTAGGTGATTATTTCAACGGAACTGACAAAAGATCAAGAGGAGCAACTAATTGCTATTCTAAAGAAATTAAAGAAAGCAATTGGTTGGACCATAGCTGATATTCGAGGTATAAGCCCTTCTCTTTGCATGTATAAAATCATTTTAAAAGAAAGTGAAAGAGCTCAAATTGATGGCCAAAGGAGGCTCAATCTTATTATGAAAAAAGTTGTGAGAAAGGAAGTGATCAAATGGTTAGATGCAAGAATCATCTATCCTATTTCAAATAGTTTGTGGGTAAGTCTGGTGCAGCATGTACCGAAGAAAGGTGGAACCACAATTGTTGAAAATAAGTGTAACGAGTTAATTCCAAAAAGAACTATTACCAGTTGGAGAATCTGTATTGATTACAGAAACTTGAACAAAGTCACTCGGAAGGACCATTTTACGTTGCCTTTTATGGATCAAATGTTAGATTGATTGGCAGGTAATGAATTCTATTGTTTTTTAGATGGCTATTTAGGATATAACCAAATAGTTGTAGCCCCAGAGGACCAATATAAAACAACCTTACTTGTCCATATGGTACGTTTGCTTTTAGACGAATGCCTTTTGGTTTATGCAATGCACCTGTAACTTTTCAACGATGCATGATGGCAATATTTACTGATATGGTTGAAAATTTTGTTGCAGTTTTCATGGATGATTTTTTTTGTTTTTGGTAACACTTATGATATTTATTTGAGTAATTTGGTTAAGGTACTGAAGAGATCTGAAGAGACGGATCTTGCCCTTAATTGGGAAAAATGCCATTTTATGGTCAATGAAGGGGTTGTCTTAGGTCATAAGATCTCAAAAAAAGGAATTGAAGTCGATAAAGCAAAGGTGGATGTAATTGAAAGATTACCAGCCCCAATGAATGTGAAAGGAGTCAGAAGTTTCTTAGGCCATGCCAGTTTTTATCGAAGGTTTATCAAAGATTTCTAAAAAAATTTAAACCGTTGTGTTTGTTAATAGAGAAAGATACAGTGTTTGATTGCAGAAAACATGTTTGGAAGCTTTTGAAGAGCTAAAGAAGTGGTTAATCTTAGCCCCAATAATCGTTACATCTGATTGGAACTCACCTCTTGAGTTGATGTGCAATGCAAGTGACTATGTTGTTGGAGTTGTGATGGGTCAAGGAAGAAATAAAGTGTTTCACCCTATTTACTATGCAACTAGAACTTTGACGGGAGCCCAACGCAATTATACGGTAACCAAAAAGGAACTCTTCTCTATATTTTTTTCTTTTGACAAATTTCGCTCATATCTTAGAGGTACCAAAGTTGCAGTATTTATTAACCATACGGCCATTAAATACTTGCTCACGAAGAAAGATGCAAAACCAAGGCTAATTCGTTGGATACTTTTACTCCAAGAATTTGACCTTGAGATCTAAGACAAAAAAGATGTCGAAAATCAAATAGCTGATCATCTGTCGAGGTTGGAGCAAGATGAGGTAACTCAATCATGTGTGCCTATCAACGAGAATTTCCTAGATGAACACTTATTTGAGGTAAATCGAATTCATGAAATACCCTGGTTTGCTGATTTTTCCAATTATCTTGCATGTGGAATAATTCCTTGAGAAATGACATACCAACAAAGGAAAAAATTCCTTCATGATAGTCGGCATTATCTTTGGGAGGATTCGTTTTTGTTTAAACAATGTGCAGATAATATAATCCAAACGTGTGTAGCTGAAAGCGAGATTGCTGAGATCTTGTATCATTTCCATTCATCTCCAAGTGGGGGACACTTTGGTGGTTCACGTACTACAACAAAGATTTTGCAAGCAGGTTTCTTTTGGCCTACACTATTTAAAGATACTTATGCTTATGTGAAGAACTATGATAAATGCCAAAGGACTGGAAATATATCAAGGAGGAATGAGTTGCCCTTGACAAACATTTTGGAGGTTGAATTGTTCGATGTATGGGGCAATTACTTCTTAGGCCCGGTTCCTTCTTCGTATGGGAACAAATACATCTTAGTTGTTGTGGAATATGTATCCAAGTGGGTTGAAGCTGAAGCATACCCAACAAATGATGCTAAGGTAGTCATGCGATTCCTACATAAACATGTGTTTACACGATTTGGGACACCAAGAGCTATTATTAGTGATGAAGGTTCTCACTTTGTGAACAAATGGCTTAAGTGGTTGCTTGGAAAATATGATGTGAAGCACAAGATTGCTACTTCCTATCACCCCCAGTTTAATGGGCAAGTTAAAAGAGTGAATCTCGAAATCAAAGGTATCCTTGAAAAGGTAGTATGCCCAAGCGGAAAAGATTGGTTTCAAAGGCTCGATGATGCATTATGGGCCTATCAAAAAACATTTAAGACTCCATTAGGAATGACTCCTTATCAGTTAGTCTTTGGAAAGGCATGCCATTTGCCATTAGAGTTGGAGAATAAAGCTCACTGGGCTTTGAAGCAGTTGAACTTTGATCTTAAGCAAGCCAATGAGAGAAGGATGTTACAACTTGATGAGTTGAAAGAGTTGAGGTTTTTTTCCTATGAGAATGCCAGAATATGTAAAGAAAGATCAAAGAGATGGCATGATAGTCATATACAACCTCGTGAGTTTAAAGAAGGTCAGAAGGTTTTGTTGTTTAATTCAAGGTTGAAGTTATTTCCTGGGAAGCTTTAAATCCTGATGGAAAGGACCTTATACCATCTACTGAGTTTATCCTTATGGAGCTATTGAATTATACAACAATTACGGAGGTACGTTTAATGTTAATGGTCAACGTCTCAAACACTACTTGGATGGTGAAGTTGAGCGAGTTGAATCCTCGCTCAAATTAATAGACCTTTAAATTTTCATGAACTCATTTTGTAAATAAATAATTAGAACTTATTTTCTTAACTTATTACATTTAATTAATTCTGTCTAAGGAGATAGGAACTTAAGCGGGATCGCTCTGACCCCTCAAACCTTTCTTGGGAATTAATTTAATGTAATTTGTTAAGAAGAAATTTACTAATTAAGACTTAATTTTTTTTAAAAAAATTTCATTTGTTCTATTTAAATTTTAAAATTTTATGTTAATAAAGGGGGTCAAATTTGGCCCAAGTACTAATCAGTTTTTTTAGTAAGATACAGTCTGAGTTTGAGGCCCAAGACAACAAAAAGGAGGGAAAAATCCATGCCTTGCTGTCACACTCATTGCTTGTCGCCCAAGTAACCCTAATGTAGCTAATTTTTTGCTACTTGTTGCCCTAATTTTTCCCTATATAAACCCCTCTCCATTCTACTACTGTTCATATCCCTCAAAGCAATTTGCTTACACCCTAAAAATCCCTAAATCTCCTATTTGTGCAGTCAACCTCAAATCTCGAAAGAAACCCTAGTCCTCTTCCCTTTTTGCCAAAATTCCCTATTGCCATCACAAGTTCTACCCACTTCGCTGATTTCTCTTTTCTCTTTTGCGCAGAAACTTTGCCGAATTTTTGGGAAAAGATACCATTTCTCGCAAAAGAACCAGATCTTCAAAGACTACTTCTGAAAACCCGATTTTGATAGATGAAGAAGTGAAAGAGATATTTGATTCAATCTTCAAGCATTAACCTATGATGCCGGGAAAAGGTTTTGACTTGGAGAGTAATGATTTGATGGTTGTTCCTATACTGATTAGAAAGAAAATCAATGCTCTCAAATGGGAACAATTTTGTGATGCTCGTTCACTTCCCGATGATGAATTAGTTCGAGAATTCTATGCTAGTTTGACTACGCAAGATGCTACTGAAGTGATCATTCGAAAGAAAAAGGTACATCTTACTTCTAAGTCCATCAATGATTTGTTTAATTTACTTGATGTTGAAAAAGATGAGTACTACCCTATGATGAACAATATCAATTGGGATTTTCTTCAACAAGTGTTTGATGTTGTGACAAATCCGGGATCCCAATGGATTATAAGAAAGTATGGGAGCCATTCTTGTCGAAGAGAATACTTAAAATGAGTTGCAAAGGTATGGTTTTATTCCGTTCACTACAGTTTGATGCCTATCTCACATAGTTCCACCATCTCGATAGAACGGATGCTTTTGCTATATGCAATTTTGACAGAAAATTCCATTAATGTTTGGAAAATTATCCTCAAGGAGATTCATGATTGTGCTAAAAAGAAGGCAAAAAGTTCTTATTTCCCATCATTAATCACTTCACTTTGCTTAAAGGCACGTGTTAAAACACAAGCAAATTTGAAGGGGCGATATGTTCAATGATGCATTACAAATTATGATCTTGAAAGATTAGTAGAGAGGGTGCATGAACTAAATCAAGGCGAGCAAGAAGAGCCAACTGAGTTGGATACAGATGAGTCAACAGATGGAACTGAAACTAAAGCTAATTTAGTCATAGACACTTAAGAGGAATAATTTGATAAGGAACTGAACATTCCTGAACCAAGGGTTGAGCCAGAAGAAGAACCAGTCAAGCTAAGTGTTGAACCTAAATATACAACTCCCATGCCGATTTCAAGGAAATCAGAGTTGTTAATTTTGATGGATATGTGCAAGTTCATGAACAATCAACAACAAACTTACTGGAAATATGAAAAAATTAGAGATGACTCAATTCAAAATACTTTTAAGAATATCTCTAATACTTTTGTTCTTGAGTTCCCAGATGCTATCTTTGAGACATGGACTGAAGATACTGACGATGCAAGCGGAGTTGGAGCTAAAGAAGACAGGGGGAATAAGTCAGTAAAACAAAAGGGGGATTCTTGTCCTGTTATTTATTTAATTATTTTTAGGTCCTTAGGAATTTATTTCTTTCATAATTAGGATTTAATTTCTACAGAATAAAACATAGCTAGCATGAGCAAACTTAACACTTCTTTAGAAAGAATAAGACTAAGTGATGTGATAATGGGAATGAACATGTCTAGGATTAGGTTATTAGGGAAGACTTGGTATTTAAGCAGTCTTAATGACTCACCTCTCCTTCTTTACAACCCTACCTGGTGTTCAGTTTTCATTCATTACTTTGTTCTTACATTGAGGACATTGCTTATTTTTAAAGGGGGCTAAGGCAAATAAATTTCTCAAACTTTTAAAATTTATTTTCAAGTATGCTTCAATTATTCCTTTCATAAGTATGTTTTAATAAATGAATGTTTAGAGATATTTTTTTGTTACTAAGATAGTTTGTATGCAAGTATGAATCATGTTTTCAATTAAAATCAAGTTTATATTTCGTTCATACGTGATTGAAATGCACCTGAATTAGTTGAGCGATCCTGGCCAGATGACGGCTAATAGACACATAATTGAAATGTGCATGCTCAATTTAGATCCTGACCCGATTAAATTGAAGGTTGCATAACAACTCTGACCAAGCTCTGTTATCTGCATAGTTTTTAGATTTGTGTGATTAAATTGTTTCAAACCTGAAACGTCCCTATTACCTCACACGAATGCTAAGAAGCCCTTAGTAAATAAGGATTAGTAAAATGCGTATTTACTAAGTAAAGGATTCTGAAAGGACCTAATGTGGTTTCCAAATTCATGAAAGATCGAGTTGCCATGGAATGTTTTTCTGAATGTTATTAAGCATGTTGATAATAAATTGAGTTTAACTAAACTAATTATCCTAGTTTATTTATGTTATAATTGTTGCAAATTAATTTTACTAAAATCTATTTCATTCATATAGTTTGCATACTTACGATAATTTGCATTAGGGATTATTGCATTTAGTTTAATATATTTTAATCACCACTTCTCAACTATATTGTGTTTTTATTTACCAAATTGTTAATATAATTTTACAAATTAAGTGACTTAGCACAAATGCAGTCCCTTTGGAGATGATAACTCGATACTTACTTATTACTTGATAATGACTGTGTACACTTGCAAAAACCTACGCGTTACATATACCCAAGGCAATAGCTTTCGGTTCCTTATCTATTTGAACTCGGGATTTTACTTACATTAAAGTATACAAGTCAAGTATACATAGTCTGTCCTCCACTCAGGATTTAGGTATTTCACACTATGAATGTCACAAGTGAATAAATCAATAAACGGATTTAGGATCTATTCTTTTTGGGTCCAGTTCGATGTACTGTAAGTCTAGTCAGTCACATCTATGTCCTACCTTTTGGGAGTCGTCCGCTTCGATGCCCAAGACAAAGCATCTGTCCAATTGGACTTGATAGATGACATATTAGTCTTTTAACCAGTTTGCTCATTTCCAATTAGACTAAGGACATGTTTAGGTATATCTTTTTCATATTACAATCTAACCAAGTAATACCTTTCAATATTGGTTTAAACATTAGACAACCTTTGAGAAACATGCTTCTAATTTGCTTTGCATGCAAAAACCACATAAGTACAATTTTAAAAAGTATTAATGTAATTCATAAATAATTTTATTAACCAATCTATTTTTAAAAAATTACAAGCGTACTTAGACGAAAATACTACACTTAGGGCACCAGAGCCAACAAACACTACAACTTCCATTAAGGATTTCAAAGGATCATACTTAATCGGATTCCTTTCACATGAACCTTCATCATCGATCCCCAAATTGATTGACTCAATTACCTTTTGGGTTCTCCTATTGTAGACTCTATAGGCTCTATTATTTGTGGCATACCCCAGAAACACACCTTCATCAGACTTGGAATCAAACTTCTCTTAATGCTCTCGATCCTTCAAGATAAAACAGGTATTTCCAAAGACATGAAAGTATTTCATAGTTGGTTTTCTACCCTTCCACAACTCGTAGAAGGTGAATTTAGTCTTTGTTCTTAAGTTTACCTTGTTCTTTCTTTTTACGATTCTATTGTATTGAGGAATATTTGGAGTAGAAAACTTGTTCTGCCACAAATTGGAGTGGCAGTTTAGGTACTTTTCTACACTTAACAATTTTGTTTCTAGCTATTTTAATATCTTTTATTGCATTTTAAGTTTTCTTAGCTTAGAGTTAAATTATTGCAAAATAAGGGTTTTTCCGCAATATTTTGAGTTTGTTGACCCATTGGGCCAATATCGGCCTTAAGATAGTTTTAATACTTTAATTGAGTGTACATGACACCTATTTTTAAGCCAAAAAGCATCAGGAATGGTAGTCGAGTCACAACACAAGCTTCTGTGGTCGCAACACAACCAAGCCAATTCAAGAATTTACATGCGAAGTCGTGTGTTGTGGCACAAGTCTGATGTAGGTAAAAAATTTCATAAAGGGTTCTTCTGTCTGCACAACCCATATTTGGCTTAATTAAGGCTTATAATTGACCTTATGAAGAAACTAACTTTGCCTATAAATACCAAGCTTATGCAAGTATTTTATATTTTAGTTTTAATTGGATTTTAAACTAGGTTTTATTTTCTTTTCAAAATAATTAATTTTTTTGTTCTTCAACTTCGATTTGATTTGATTCCAAGACTTTGTTTTTAAGTATTTTTATAATTTTCTTTCCTTTCTTGATTGTCAATGATGAATCTCGCTAGTTGTTAAGGGATTTCGCGATACCGAGCACATCCAGTTTATCAAACGGAGTAATTTCTATCTCACTCTCATTTTAATTTATTTGTGTGTTGTGCATGATTCAATTGATTCAAGGGAATATGCAAATGGGATTCATGAGTAGCTAAGTCCTTTAGAGAGATTAAAGGGATTCCCATACGAATTAGCTGGTATAAATTTATGTGTGCTTAAACCCTAAAATTGAGGATCGTAGGAAGTATCTAGGTTAAACAAGATCGAGAGATAAGTTTGCTGAGTAAATCGTGAGTTTATCCTAATCAGAAAAGTGAGGTCGAGAAATAGTTGAGTCCTAGTTAGTTAATTAATTAGTAGAGGTCAAAAGGTAATACTAGTTAGTTAATAACTAATTCACTAATAAAACCTGAATTCTGAAGTTAATTGCAACCACTGAAACAAGTTAATATTCTTCTTGTTCTTCTAAAGTTATTCATTTTTCAACTTTGTTTCAGTAATTTAATTTTTACTTTATGACCTTAATTGTTAGTATTAATCATTGTAATAAATTTTTTAGTGATTACTGTTTAGACCTACTATTATAGACGATATTTTTAGATTTAATCCAGCCTCTCTTGGGTATAATCCTCAGAATACTTACTGGTGTTTCGTTGTAACAGAAAACTATATTGCAATTTGACCTATTCACTTGGAGATATCGCACTGTAATTATATATATTTTATTTGCAGAATTTTTACTCTAAATGCTCGCACGTTTAGAGGCGGTCAAAACTCATGCTTGATCCCTTCATCCTCATAGTAAACATCAAAATTTTTATTTTTTAATTCCCTTCCATGACCACTTCTTATTCTTCTGGTCATTCCAAAGACACGACCCTTTTCATTCATCAAGGTCTTGCACAGCTTCCTGATGGCTTCAAAGGTGTCTGATTTGTCTCTCATAAATTTCACCCATGTGAACCTTGAAAAGTCATCCACACAGACTAGCACATATCTTTTGCCACTGATTTTCTATATCTATATAGGACTAATCAAATCCATATGAAGCAGCTCTAGTGGCTTAAATGTTTGGTCTTGAGTGACTCTTTGATTTTTCTCCCTATGTTGCTTACCCTTCAAGCAACTACTAAAAACTTTATGGACATCACCAATTAATATAGGAATACCTCTGACAACCTCGAACTAGTTCAACATTTGAAGTCCTTTGTAATGCATGCAACCAAGTTTTTCATGCCACAATCCTAACTCAAAGACAGTTGCCTTATTACACTTCACATACTGTAGAACTTTATAACAATTATCAAAGGTCATGGCCCTTTTCATAATCTTATCTTTTATCTTAGAAAGAGACTTCACAACTATTTTTTTGTGAAATTGATTAACATTCTTTGGTCACAAAACTTATTTATACTAGTTAATCACTATAATTTTTTATAAAAAGATATTTTCTAAAATTATATGTTATAAAAAATCATCTTAATTCCGATGTACAACAGGTGGAATTATTTTATTAAGTCGTACATATAATTTGTTGAAAAAATTGTACTTATAATTTGTTAAAATAGCATTAGGATAAAAATTATAAAGGTCCACATGGAAAATTATGAAGAAAGAATTCCTCCTCTAGTTTAGGGTACTATGATTAATATATAATTGTTATTATTTCATAAAAAAAGATTATAAAGGTAATAATTATATCGCTGTAAGTTGTCTCTTGTATATTTTACTTCACTTAAATTCGTCGAAGCCTCCATATGAATAATTGGATATATGTATATGTGTATATATATATTACTAGGGAAATCTATTATGAGTATCTTCCTTGGTCTTCATTTTCAAATAAGTTACAGGAGACACACGACCGTGTTGCCTAGCCATGTGTCACATACGGCCGAGACACACGCCTATGTCTCTAGCCGTGTGGATGACAAATAGGTCATTTTCAAGCCATTTTTATCACCCAAAAACTAGCCTTGAGGCAATAAGGAAAGTGATGAGCTATTCTTTCTAGAATATGGTAAAGTTGGACGAATCCCTAAATCAAATTGCTACAATCATCACAAATAATGTTAATTTTTTTGGCTTGCCGAAGGTAACATTCATGCCTCTTCTTTGTCTACAACTTATGTTGCTTTCTATGTCATTGCCCCTAGAAATTGGCTTCCCAATAGTCAGAGAGATGAAATAAGCAAGAAGGTTGTTGCTCTACTTAGAAAGGTAGTTGAAAAGGTAGAATTTGACGTAAGACTCATGGTTTATGAAGAAATTTTAAAACACGCTGAAAGAGTCCACAAAAGGTGTCTTCTGTCATTTCCTTCCCTCATCTACCAGGTTCTCTTAAAGTATATTCATGGGTAGGTTTGAGCCACTGAGCAAGGTGAGAGAACAGTTGTTGAATTGAAATTCTCTCACAAATTGCTTAAGAGAAAACATGGTGAGCCTAGGGAGCAATTTGATGATGTGGAGGAGGAATATCTTGAAGAAGAACCTATTCAGGAAATCGATGAAATGCCCAACTTTTACAAGAACCAAGATCATCCCTGTAGGTTTTAGGCAACAAATGGTTGATGACCTCACTTCCTGCATTAAATCACACAAGCACATCATTTCTGAGACACGAACTAAAGTTAAAAGTGATTCAAAAGACCCAATTTTTGAAAACATTCAATTCCAATGAAAAAATAAAATATGTCATTTAATAAATATGTGCATATTTTAATAAGGGGAATTTTCTCTAGAATTAAGTTGTCATTTTGGTCTGATGGTTGAAGCTTTAGTTAAATATTGGTTAGACATTAGTTCAAATCAGGTGATCCCATCCTATATTTTAATATTGTATAAAAAAATTTGTTACATATAAAATGACAAATATATGATAGATACAAGTGTTTAATAAATATCAAATTGTCAAGTTGTTGTTTATAAAATTTTATTGACTAGTTTCAAACTTGTTACGAAATTACAACTATCAATTTGTTTGCAAATTAAGAAGAAATAGTCAGTTTCATACATGTTAAGAAAAGAAGACATAGTCAAAAAGTAGATGTTACAGATATTCAAATTAGAATTATTGCTTTTTTCAAAGAATGTGAACAGAACAATTATTAGTAAATTCTTTAAATGTGAAATTATTATTAAAATCTGAATTTTCCTTTTTTTCTTTGGTTAAGAATCAAGTATTTTTTTGGTAAAAAACATTATCAACTACAACTTCATTTAACAATAAATATTACTACGTGAGTTGATGTATTTGATTTGTTTTATAGAGTAATAAATATTAGTTTGAATATTAATATTATTTTTTATTTTGGTAAATCTAATATATATCATGAATTTCACTATTTCAATTTTATAATTTTAATTAAAATCACATTTAATTTTCATATAATCTTTCTATAAGTTTATTATATTTTTTTTCACCAATAACATAAGCAGGCGACACTAGAGGGGGCAAAGAACGGCGTTGTGCTTATAAAATTTCATTGATTAATTGTTATTTTTGTTGTGTAGACAACAAACAACTAATTTTGTTCTAT
Organism: Gossypium hirsutum; assembly: GCF_007990345.1. Classification (NCBI taxonomy): domain Eukaryota; kingdom Viridiplantae; phylum Streptophyta; class Magnoliopsida; order Malvales; family Malvaceae; genus Gossypium; species Gossypium hirsutum. The sequence continues at coordinate 52,662,543 of NC_053443.1, forward strand.
AAGGAACTTCTGGATTTAAATCTATACTAATTCTTTAAGTGTTTGATTAATTTTATATGAAAGTTAAGCTGATCAGTCTTTCATTATATATAATTTCATAGTTGTTTTATTATGCCGATATCTTTGTTTACTAAGAAGGGGTTGGAAACATTATGAGGACAGTGTTTACTATTTTTCAAGAAGAGGAAAAATTAAAGCTTACATATAACATCACATAACCTGATCTCATATCATAATTTGTTAATATTTGGTTATTCTAGATTTGTTCTAATTACTTATTTCTCAATTAATTATTCTTCAAGTTATAATAAAAAAATTATTCCTTTTAAGTTAAGACCAAGATTTTTAATGTTCTGTTTGAACTGAAAATTTATATATTAAAAAGAATAAGTATTGAATTTAAATTATAAAATATATTTGTACAATTTAAAATTATTTATTAAATGTATTTAAATTATTTGATAAAGAATAATATAATATTAATTTTTAATTATTTTTTTTCGGCCAACAATGTCTAAATCTAACTCATATATACAATTTCTTTTTTAGGGAGAACTTATATTACATTAGTATATATTTTGTATATTTTGTTCAAGAGTTTATATATAACGTACCTTTAATTAACCATAAAAGATAATGGCATTTGATTAAAAAACATTGACACCTTATTAAAATATCTCACAAATAAATTCAATTAATCAATTTTTTATTTGCAAAAGCATACATTTGAAGTAACTTAAATATAAATCATATGTTTATGTAGACAATGTATTAAATTTCAACTAAATAAAAATAATTTGTAGACAAAAATAAAATAAAGAGACTAGTGAATTTCATGCTTTACGAGTACAATGCTTGCTTCCTCTACACTTTTATGAATAATTATTATATAAGCTTTTTTCTTATACAATATTAAGGGTAAAGATGAAATTAACATGATTTAAATTCTCATGAGTATTTAATAAAAGTTTTAATCATGTTACATATAAATAAGACAATTATATCCATATATGTGTATATATATTGCGAGGGAAATCTAATATGGATATCCTCTTTGGTCTTTATTTTCAAATTACCATGGAAATCTGTTACTCTATGTTCAATGCTCCTTTTACAACAATGCTAAGCTTCTCCACCTTACTTGTTTTCATCACTATTGCTTTGTGTTACCTCTTTAAGCTTCAATGGCAGCGCAATGCCCAAAAACCTAAGTAGCCCGATCTTCCGCTAGGCCCTAAACCTTGGCCTATTGTGGGAAACCTCCCTGAATTAATCATAAACAAGAAGAAAACTTCGGTGTCTCATTAGATTCAGTGTCATGAAAGAAATGAACACCGAAATTGCTTGTATTCGTCTAGGAAACGTTCATAAGGTTCTCGTCACTTGTACTGAAATCAGTCTCCAATTCTTGAGAAAACAGGATGCTAGTTTTGCTTCAAGACCCTTTACCATGGCCACTGATGTCCTCTAAAAAGGGCACTTAACTACTATTTTTTCACCCTTAGGAGATCAGTGGAGAAAAATAAAGAGAGTTATGGTTAGGGAGATGCTTTCACAGGAAAGATGTAACGCCCCAAAAATCTCTTATATTTATTTTTGTGTTTTTGTGACACAAATAGTTGTCAGTTTTAGTGGTTATGTATTCTGGGAGTGTTTGGGAGGTCCTAAGTTCAAGCCTTATTTGGGGAAAATATTTGGTATTTTTATGAATAAAGCCTTAACTGGGTTCAATAGGCTTATATTTTGAAGTTTGTAAATTTATATCATAATGGGCTTGCTAGTTTGGTGGTTAAGTGGAGTGTCAATGTGCTGAGGGTCTTGAGTTCGAATTTCTGTGCAAACAAGGGGTTTTATTTTGCTGTCTGTGCAGTTTGTGTGAGTTTGTGATGGACTAAAATTCTGATAGTGGAGAGGTTGATGGAGATAATAAGGGATTTTGGATAGGGAGAGAGAGTGGTGGATGATTTTAGGGTGTTTGAGTTGTAATGGGGGAGTGTGGGAGCAGATTGAGGGGTTATCTAATTTAGTTCAAATTTTTTCTCTTTTTGAAAATTTGTTTTTCTCTCCCCAAATCTAAAATTCTGATTTTTTTCAGTTTCATCTTGCACATTGCCGAAATTCTCTGTTCTTCCTCTTCGGCCTTGTTTTTGTTTTTCTTTCATTCTTGTCAATATTCTCCTTGAATCCTCCCTATTCTTTTTCTTTTTCCGTTTTATTGTAATTATCGTTCCCTTCTTGCAACAAGCCTTGCGTTGGTGCGGTTTCGATAGGTAATTCTTTTCCTTCTCTCGTATTTGTATGTCATGTGACTGAGAATCTAAAGTTTTCTCTGGAATTGATGGTTTAGGCGAAGGTCGTGGAGCAGTAAGTTCGTTCTTGGATTGAGAAGTGGTTAGAAAGGTCCTCTGTCAGCGGTAAGTCAAGTTTTGGGAAATTCCTTAATCGATGAATTAGTTAGTTTTAAATCTTTTAATGGGTAATCGAGGTTGTGTACAATGATTTTTTTAGGCTTTGATGCGCTTGGGAATGTTTACATGTCGGAAGTAATACAGATGTGTAAACACAACTTTGGAAGCATAAATCGGTAAAAAGTCGAAAAGAAGTGATTGTCGTCGCCACACCGGCATGCGGCCGTCGTGTGGTAGGCCGTGTGATCGAACATGGGCGTGTGATCGACAAGGCTGGCCGTGACCAATTCATGGGTCGAGTCGAATTGGGCCATGTGGGCTACACGGGGGTGTGAGCCCCACACGGGTGAACCACACAGGTGTGTTGGAATTTTGGGCCAGGCCGTGTGATCCACACGGCCAAGGCCATTTTGAGCCATGTGGGCTACACGAGCGTGTGGGCCCACATGGGCATGCAACATAGGCCTGTGAGCCCATTTTCACTGTTTGACTACTAAGGTTGCATGGGTCGCCCAAGTCGACTGTGAACCTACTGAATGGTCGATAAGGTTACCTAGACCCCTAATTGACTGAAATGATTGAAAGATTGTTATATGCCTATATGAGATAGATATGTATGTCTGTATGTTAAGTATGATATATATACTATTCTGATTATGCATGATACCGTGACATGATTGTATGATGCACTGCATTGGGTTAGGGATTGATATTGATTGGAGGAAATGTACTGAAAGGTTTTTAGCCTAACTTACTGGTAACTCAGCTGCAACTACTGTCTAGTGCCGCATTCGGTACTACTTGGAGTGTAGGGTTGGGTGGGTTGATTATATCCTCACATGGAGTGTAGGGTTGGACGAAGATATAGTGTAAAGGCTGGTTGGGTAGGATTTTATAACTGCATAACTGTCATTGTTACTGTACTGTAATGGGTCAAGGCCCTAATGCTTACTGATACTGAAATGGGCTTAGGTCCAAACTGAGATTATCCGTTATTGTCTGTTTGTTTGCATGGGGAATTACATATTGATATTACGTAAACTCACCCCTTCTGTTTAATTTGTACATGTAATCCCCAGATATAGGCGGTTCAGTGCGACAGAGGACTCAGAGGTGGCCAGACGACCTATTTTATTCGACTTAGTACTTAATAATAATTTTACTTTTATTTTGGGGGTATTTTACTGTAATAATGGCCTCTTTGGATTTTTACTTTTAAATTGGGGTTTTTATATTGTTTTGACTTACAACTGCTAGTAGTAGAGATAATCGAGTTGTCAAAACCAATCAAACATTTTAACAAAATACGCACAAATATGCAAACTGTTTTAAAAAGCTACTGCAATGTACAATATTTTGTAAACTAACGACTGAACAGAAAATCACTATTTTAAGATTAATAAAAGATAACGACGAGATCTAAATGGAAAATGTTTTAAGCAAAGTTATGAATTTTTAACACGGGCATTAGTTTTCAAACACACTATCATGTGACATCGTCAGATTCGACCATAATGTCCAGGCTGGGTTTGGGGTGTTACAAAAGACATCGATGGCTTCATGAGAAAAGATTTGAAGAAGCTGATGACCTCGTGCGTTACATACTTAACCAATGGAAAAATGGTGATGAAGGCGGCCTTGTAGACTTAAGACTGGTTGCCCAACACAATTGTTGCAATGTGTCGAGGAAGTTGATCTTTAATCGAAGATACTTGGGAGAAGGGAAAGCAGATGGTGGACCTGGTTTTGAGGAAGAAGAATACGTCGACGTCATTTTCGCTTGTGTCATTCATATTTATTCCTTTTGTATATCCGATTACTTGCCATTTTTGAGATACCTCAACCTGTAAGGGCATGAGAAAATCGTGGAGGACACAACTAGTGTTCTAGAGAAATATAAAAATCCCATTATTGATGGCAGGATTCAACAATGGAGAGTTGGCAATAAACATGAACCTCAAGACTTGCTTGATGTTTTGGTTTCTTTGACTGATGATGATGATGCCCCACTACTGTCAGCGAACGAGATCAAAGCAGAAGTTAATGTGCATCTTTCCTATTGCAGAATGACAATAGATGCATCGGGGAACTCAATTTGCACAATTGCAAGCTCATTAAGATTATAAGCTCTACAAAACTGTGAGCTCATCAAATGTGCGAACTTTACAAAATTGCAAGCTCACCAAAACCTACGAGGTCCCCAAATTCGCGAGCTCTCTAATAGTAAAATCTCACCAAATCTGTGAGATCACTAAAGGTGCGAGCTCTGTCAGGGTAACCCAAATCTGTGAACTCTTTATTTTGCAAGTAGCCAACTTACAGTGAAACAGTAATAATTATTTATAAAATATTTTCAGTTGTTGGTTAAATTGAAATTAACCAATGAAGAAATAAGTTTAATTAATCAAGTTCCAAGATTTGTCATGTTATAATATTTTATTATTATTTTATGCTTATTTAAATATAGATCTTCATGTAAACTGATATAAGACAATAAAAAATTAAAATTTTATAATCCATATACTTCTATGTTGTATTACTTTCTATCTCAATACATTCCTTCATCAAATATCCAACATTTCCTTTTCTCTAATTGTTCTGAACAAAATATAAGCCACCAACATGTTAAACTTTATTAAAAATGGATTACTAAGACATGAAAATAACATAACATACACGTGTTATCATAAAAAATCACCCCTATATATTGATAATCTCTTTTTTTTCAACTTAATTTTCAGGAAATTATGATTGCAGCAGTGGATAATTCGTCAAATGTCTTAGCATGAGCATTTGCAGAGATGTTGAATAATCCAAAAATGCTAAAAAAGGCTAAAGAAGAATTAGATAATGTGGTTGGAAAAGATAGGTTAGTACAAGAATCCGATTTCCCACAACTTAACCGTATTAAGGCATGCGCCAGAGAAGCCTTTAGACTCCATCCCATTGTACCATTTAGCCCTCCTCACGTGTCCGTGACTGATACGACAGTGGGTCACTACTTCATCCCTAAGGGTAACCATGTGATAGTTAGGGTTTTTTAATTATTTTGACTTGGAAAATACTTTTTTTTTTAGAAAAGCTTTCCTAAATAAATTATTTTTTATTGAAATTTTTAATTTTCTAAAAGCACTTTTGAAAAGTATTTTTAAAAAAGAGAAGTTAAAATTTTTAATTTTTCCTACCTCAAAAGCACTTTTGATACTTAGTTACTTTTTTATCCCTCTAACAACATAATACTTTTGTTTTTTTTTCTTGATGCTTAATTATAAATATGTTAAAATCATTAATTAAAAATAAAAAAAATATTTTTTAAAAATAATACAATTGTGTTAATATCTAATTACAAATATTTACTGGTTTTATTTAAATATTTAAAATATAATTTATATATTCTAATTAAATTTATATTCCAAATATTAATATATTAAAACAAGTTATAATAAATTATTTGTTATATTCTTACTAAAATCTAATAATATTAATTAATTTGAACATTATTTAAATGCATATTTGTTACTTGATAATAAAATGTCTAAAATGATCATTTTATTTCTCAAAAGCACTTTTTGACAACAATGTTAAACACTTCAATCTTAAACTAAACTTTTCAAAAGCATTTTTCTATGACATTTTTTTTTACTTTTCAAAAGCATTTCTAAGCTAACCTTTAGTCAGGTTGGGCTTGGTTGAAACCCTAAAGTTTGGGACGAGCCATGAGAGTTCAAGCTAGAACATCACCTCCAGGACTGTAATAAAGGCAAAGTGGTGCTTGCAGGGCCAGATTTGCGGTTGTTTACATTCAGTAGAGGAAGGAAGGGTGCCCCGGAGTGCTTCTTGGAAGCTTAATGACTATCATGATGTTTGCGAGGCTATTGCAAGGATTCAATCGGAACATCCCAACTAACCTTGAAACTATTGATCTATGTCAAGGAAGGGGAGTTCCCTTTCTGGCTAAACCACTGCTTGCTGTTGCAAAAGTCATAATTGCCACCCCATGTCTACTCTTGTCAGACTGAAATTGAAATACAGTGATTAACTCCTTGACGAAGATTGGGTTTGACAAGGGAGACCTGCTTGTGGCTTGGTTCTAATGAAATTGTTTTTATCCATAATATGCATTTCCTGTTGTAGCTTATTTCGGTGTTGGTATGGGATGTAGTCACTTACGCACCTTCTTATGTATTGTTTTTTCATTAATAAAAATGGGTAAACTATACCGAAAGTCATTAAGATATGAATAAGTAGAAGTTTTGGTAATTGGTTCTAAAAAATTATAAAATAATCATTGAACTAATTTAAAGATTCAAGTATTGGGTTGTTAAAATTGTTTTTGTATGACCTTCTCTATTCACACTTGCATCAATTGAAAGTTTTATTTCTCCTTCTCTTCTACAATTCAATTTTTTTTTCATGAAGAAGAAAAAAGTAAATAAGGGAAAATGATTGTCTACACTGATATGGACTAAACACCATTGTAAAGCAAATATTTATACATGGGAAGCCCCTAATAACATAAAAGCCTATCCGAGTTTTGGTAGGTAAAAATTAAAAAAAATAAAAAATGATTGTCCACCAAGAAATCAAATCAAGAAAATAAACAAAATAAATACAGGACTAACGAAACAATAAAAAAATTCACAAACATATCTATATATCACTATTTTAATCACATAAGAAACTAAATAAGTGAACTAAAAACCAATTACACCAAAGTTGTCACCACATATGCTTGTTCCACAAGAAACTAAATAAGTGAACTAAAAACGTTCGACTTTTTTTTTTTAATTTTTCTCGAGAAACAAACGGAAATAACAAAAATGTAGAATGGAAAAAAGAAAGAAAAAAGATAAATTTTCCTAAGACTCATGGAGGCTGGCGAGTGAGTTGGCTGATGGGTAAAGTAGCTAGGCATCGGTTGCTCGATTACTGACTCTAAGGAAAGGGAGGCATAGTAGATGTTTAGGGTTTCAAGAAATCAAATAATGTAGATGGGAGATGATATAGAGCAAAGAAAAAGGCTATTGAAGAAAGAAAGCAGACTGAGAAAGGAAAAACATGAGAAAGAAAGAAAAGGGATCAACGAACTGAGAAAGAAAGCAGGTAACTCGTTGGAGATGATATCGAAGAAGAAAAAGGATCTTTGATTTCTTTGTGAAAACGACGTTGTTTCAATAAAAAGTAAATAAATTCGTGGCATTTATGAAAAAAACACCGCTATTGCCATACCTTTTGTGGCGTTTATGGGAAAAATGCCGCTATTGCCTTACTTTTTGCGGCGTTCATGGGAAAACGCCGCTATTGCCTAACCTTTTGCAGCGTTTATAGGAAAACATCACTATAATGGTATATATTTGCGACATTTTCGATTCAAATGCCACTAAAAATGCCTCTAAAACCTTAATTTGGTGTAGTGATTCTTGAATCAAATGCCACTAGTTTTAAATTTATTATTTAATTTTTTATTAAGTGCAAAATTAAATCTGGAAGTCAAATTGTGGTAAAAATTTGTTTAAAAAAAACTATTGAAAACTTTTAGATGTATTTATAACAATAATACTTTTAATTTTTCATTAAGAAAATATTTTATTTTTTAATATTTTATCTTTTGATATTTTTAAATATCACTAGATTAAAGAGTTTAATTTTTTATTATTTTAATATTTGATCTAAACATAATAAATTAGTTCAATTAACTAATTCAACACCATACGTTACTTAGATTCAAACCTTTCACTCTTAAATTTTAATTTTTTTCGCATTTACCCCCAACAATTAACTTTTATACAATTTAATCCTTTCCTCAAAATTTAATCAATTAACATTCATAAGCCAAATTCTCATCTAACCAAAAATTTCTATAATTCTATATCAACTCATAATTTTCATAATTTGACAAAATTCTATGAACTTTTACAATTGTAACATTTAAATCTCTAATCATCAAAATCACAAGCAACTACTTCACAAATTAATATTGTTTAAATGTCAAGCTCACAAAACCATTATACAACTTCAAAAGTCTCATAAATTCAATGAATTAACACTCGGGTTTGCAGGATATAGATACAACGATCTAAAAAACATAAAATTTACTAAAAAAGGAATTGAAAATCACTTACATGCAAGCACTCCAACCAAATGTTGAAGCTTAAAATATGGATGTTTTTCTTCTTTAATTTTCGGCAAACTAACAAAGATGACGATAATTGCCTTTTTTCTTCATTTGTTATTATTTCATTATTTATTTACTTATTACACTTACTAATTAACATCAATTTTAACCATTTCAAGCCCATAATCGTCCATTAATTATCTTCATGGTATAATTACCATTTAAGTCCATAGATTCTAATTACTTTAACCATTTAATACTTTTAACTAATAACCACAAAATTTTACAACTTTTACACTTTAGTCCTTTTTACTTAATTACCTAACTAAATGCTAAAATTTCTTAATCAAACTATAATACAACATTTTAGGTTTCCTATAAATATTGTTGAAACCACTTTTTGAAAACAAAAATTTAGTTGTCGACTTCAAAAAACGAAAATTGGAGTCGCCATCGATCTTTTATTGAGGTGTGATCGGATCACCTTGAAAACGATTTTGGGTCTACGAATTTAAAAAAAATAGGTTCAGGAATCGGTTACACACGAGGAAGGGTTAGCACCCTCGTAACGCCCAAAATTGGTACCGAATTGATTGTTTAATATCTTAGTGTCAAAATTTTGAAAAGATTTTAAAATACGATCCTTTTGACTTGAATAAATTGAATTAAATAATAAAACACTCTTATTTCAAAGAAATAAAATGTCACACCCAGTGAGTTGGGACGCAACATTTTTAATATTCAAAATTAAGTTTATCTTTTGACTTTTTAAAACCTATGCATTTTGAGAAGGATATCTGGTTATTTGGACCAAATGAAAAATTAAAACCCAGTAAATTAGGGTTCAATTTCCCAAATTTCTTAAATATCGAATATTGCCTTTATTTTTAAAAATTCTTAATTCGAGGTAGCAAAATGTCATATCCAGTGAGTTAGGATCCAACATTTTGAAATCCCAAAAAACTTTTATTTAAAATTTGTATAGTTTTATTGCAAAAGAAATACTTGTCTATCTTAATTCATCAAAAAAAATTGAATCCCAGTAAGTTAGGGCACAATCTTCTCGAGAATCGTGAATACTGAGTATTTTAAAAATTTACGAAACAAGATGATTTTAATGCTTTAATGAAACAAAATTTTTTAAAACAAATGTAGCGTGATGAATAGTAACGTGTAAAGTAAAAGATAATTGGTAATCCAAACACACACTAAGAAATAATGAACAAGCAATAGATAAATGTTAACAAGAATAGCAACAATAATTTTAATTCTATTATGCAAATATCAATATTAACAATTAAACATCAAATAAATTAATTAACAATTTTCTAAAAGATACACCAAGATAATGAAAAGAAAAATTATAATCAATATATCCTATATATAAAAGTTTTAAAATAAGTTACATACATGACTTCAAAACAGACTCGAAAAATATTGAATAATTAGTATTTGAAATAAACAATATACATTTATTAGTTTAACATGGATAATGTATATAAAAATATAATAGTAATGATACATATATACTAGCATACATAAAAAATAGAGTAGGTAAGGTAGACTAGTAAATTTTAAAAGAAGTAAATTTAATAAAAATTGGTTTAAAATAAACATGTTGACACCATTTTTTTGTTAAAACGGGGTCGACTTGGATTTTGAAAATAAAAACGAAAACAGGAGTCGCCACCAATCTTTTTTGATGAGGTGTGATCGGGTCACCTCGTAAAACGGTTGTTTTTAATAAACGATTTAGATTTATTAAAACAATGCATTTGGTCTGCGAAAATCAAAGAAATAGGTTCGGAAGTCGGTTACGTACGAGGAAGGATTAGCACCCTCGTAACGCCCAAAATTGGTACCTAGTTGATTACTTAATGTCTTGATGTCGAAAATTAAAAACTCGAAAAGAATTTAAAAAATACGATCCCTCTTTATATTGTGTTATTTTTAAAATTACTTGAATAAATCAAAATGGAAAATGCCTCCTTATCTCGAAGTAACAAGATGTCACATCCAGTAAGTTAGGACACGGCACCTCGTATTTTTTAGAGTAAGCTTGCATTTTATTTTCTTTAAACCTCATTTTTTTCAATTTTAAAAGGATATTCGATTATTTAGATTCAATGCGAGAAAAATCGAAACCCAGTAAGTTAGGGCACGACTTTCCCTAATTTCCAAATACAGAATATTGCCTTTATTATTTTGAAAGTTTAAAAGGATATTTGGCCATTTGGTCGAACGAAAAATCGAAACCCAGCACGTTAGGGCATGTTTTCTTGATTTTCCAAACGCAAAATATTGCCTTATTTTAAAATTATCCCTTTGAAGAATGGGTGAAAGTCGATGAAATATCTAAAAATAATACGCGTGTTTTTGATTATTCCTTAAAAGAAATCGTTGGAAAACTTTGAAAGGATCATACGTGGAAGGATCATACGTGGCTAACGATGATATAAAACATGAATAATAATTTATGAGCAAAATGTTATGTTAATGATTGACAATAATACGAAAGCAAATAAACAAATTATAACGTACCACACCACATTTTAATAAACAAATAAACGAAACAAAATAATTGAATAAACAAACAAACAAACAAACAAATAAACGAATAAATCGATTACATCACATACATCATTTTAATACATCAATGTTAATAATCCAAGTAAACGAAACGAAATAATAGAAGACAACTTTATAACTAAAGTCTAAAACAAGTAATTTATGAGATCAATTCGAAATGAATGATAAAAATACTCCAAACAAACAATATATGAAACCAAGAATGAATAATACTAACATAGTTTAAAATGAATAAATAAAATAAATAAACAAAAAGACACAAAACAATATCTTTTTCTTTATTATAAAATAAAAGATAAAAAAATTAAAAAAGGTTAAAGGACAATATATATATGGTGGTTTAAAAAGCAAATAATGTAAATAAAAAGTTTAAATAAATATTAGGTGGAACATTTAAAATAAATAATATATGTAAAACTTAAAATAAATAAAGAATAATAAATTAATTAAATGGAATAAGGATGAAATTGAAATCGGGCCCAAAATTCAGGGTTTAAATCGCAAATAAATAAAAGAGTGTGGTTCGAGACTGAATTGGGACGCGCCTAAAGCGTGAGAGACTTATCGGGAAATATTCCCCGGCCCTAAAACGCGGCATTTAACCGGGGGAGCTGCGCATGGTCCAAGGACCGAATTGAATAGGCAGCTAAAATTCGTGGCCAAAATCAAAAAGGAAAAAAATCAGATTGCATTATGCTATGAAAGCGGAGGGGCTAAACGTGCAATTAGCCCCTTCAAGCAAAAACACGCGGATCTGCTACTGGGTCGGGTCGCATGCGCTGGCCCAAAGGCAAAACAACATCGTTTTAGGGCTATGGTGGCAAGCCCTAAACGACGCCGTTTAAAGAGTGTATAAAGGCCCAAACCCCGTTTGGAGGCCGAGCTTTTTTGGCCCGAATACCAAGAGGAAGGACCTTTTGCCCCGCCTTTTAGTGTCGATTTCGGCAACGGAGAGGCCTCCGATGACACGGCCCAGGGGTGCCCCAGGTATTTTCTTCCTCTTTTCTCTATTCCATTATTATTATTAAAAAGATTTGTAAAAGAAATGAACAAAACAAAATACAAAGGAAAACAGAGAACGGAGAAACAAAAAGAAAAGAAACGATTAGATTTTTTTCAACCTTTAAAATCCTTATTCTCTTTTTGATTATCTGATGCGCTTTTTTTACAAAGAAAATTGAAGAAGCCTACAAGGGTGATATTCTAGGCTTTTATAGCCGATCCACGCAACTTCTTAATATCTATTTTTTGTCTATTTGCTATTTGTTTGCTCTATCATGTTTATTGCAGGTGGTGTCAGACACGTGAATGCCCGGTGATAGGTGAGCGGGCGGCGGCGGCGTGCGAGGCTACTGGAGGCAGGCCTAAGGGCGGCAGAAGATAGACCTAGGTGCGGCGCACCTAGGTTTTTTTTTGCTGAAAACTTGTTAAGGTTTATGGGCTTGTTGGGCTAGGGTTTATTTTTGTTTTGGGCCATAGGCTAGATTTGGGCTTGAGTTGTTGTTTGGGTTTAATTTGTTTTATTTGATATTGGTATTGGGCCCGGGTCAAAATTGGGCCCTACAGCTGCCCCTCTTTGCTTATTCTCGTGTAACGAGAATGAAGCAAAGACTTTAAAAGGGCTAATTTTGCCCGATCGTACCAAGTCTTGACTTTTGGGTGCTTCTCTTCTTCAAGTAGCCTTAGTCCAATCCACTGTGTCCTGTTGCTTTGATCCACTTCACGGCATCTTTAAAGAGATATGGCTTCAATCTACTCTGCTGCGACTTCATGGGGATGAGATTTGGTTTTAGTCTACTCTACTGTAACTTCAGGGAGATAAGACTTGTATCTTCAACCTGCTCCACTACTGCTTAGGGAGATAAGACTTGAGGCGATATGCTCCACTACTGCTTAGGGAGATAAGATCTGTGGTTCTGTCTGCTCCACTACTGCTTAGGGAGATAAGACTTGATGTGATCTGCTCCACTACTGCTTAGGGAGATAAGATTTATGGTTTCAATCTGCTTCACTGCAACTTTAGGGAGATAGGATTGATTTTTTTCTGTCTAATTAACTGCAATGTCGGGGAAGCAAGATTCGTTGTTGTAGCTTCAATCTGTTCCACTACACCGCCAGGAAAGTAAGATTCGCCGTTGCGGCTTCAATCTTTTAAATTGCAATATCAGGAAAGCAAGATTCGCCATCGTAGCTTTAATTTGCTCCACTGTACTGCCAGGGAAGTGAGATTTGCCGTTGTGGCTTCAATCTCTTTTAAATTGCAATATCAGGGAAGCAAGATTTGCCGTCGTAGCTTTAATCTGCTCCATTATACTGCCAGGGAAGTGAGATTTGCCGTTGTGGCTTCAATCTCTTTTAAATTGCAATGCCGGGGGACAAGATTCGTCGTTGTAGCTTCAATCTGATCCACTGCATCGCCTGGAAAGTAAGATTCGCCATTGCAGCTTCAATCTTTTAAATTGCAATATCAGGGAAGCAAGATTCACCGTCGTAGATTTAATTTGCTCCACTGTACTGCCAGGGAAGTGAGATTCGCCATTGTAGCTTCAATCTGCTCCATTGCACTGCCAGGGAAGGTAACTTCATTGATCTGTTCTCTGGGGAACATGACCTGTTGAATCCATTTCATGGACCTACTTATGCCTAGTGATTAGGATGCCATGATCAAAATGAATCAAATGCTCCTAACTAGATGTGTATGAATGATATTTGCATGAATGCAGAAATGTCGTGAGAAATGATCCTTCAATGTTCGAGTTGGTATTGCTCATTGTTTAATAAGGCTTTATTGCCAACACGTCAGAATGCTATCATGCTCAGCTGGTAACACTCTTCTCTTGTTTAACCGGACTTCCCTCACTGTAATCTTCAAAGTTTAATCCACTATAATCTTCAAGGTTCAGTCCACTGTAATTTAGGGACATAAAAATTTGAACCCTCTTCCTCCTGCTGAGTATAAGATCTGGCTCTTTCTCAATCCTCTCCCACTGCCATTCGGGGATACAGGATCTGAATCTCTTTGGTCTCCTACACCATTCTCAAGGTGTCGTACCAAATGTTTATGCACAATTGTATAACTTTCTCTTCTGAGAAACCTCTTCTTATCACCCGGTGATCATTGCTTGTTTGTTCATTGAAGCTTTGTCACCAACATGACATTTTGTCATTTTGTTCAATCCATGTTTGGACAACAAAATCCGAAGGGATAGTCTTAATTTAGACTCCCTTCTTAGACATTTCAACCTTTAAACCTGGTCTGTTCTAAACAATAGTCCTGTTTCAGGTTCCTGTATTATTTAGAAACTTCCAGAATAATACGCAAAACTCCTTTTGCTTGAATATTAACAGTCCAGTAATTGTTATTTCAATGGAAAATGCTTGAAAAAGATTATCAAAATGGACAAGATGAAATTTTGCTGAGAGCAAAGCTCGAAATGAATGAATCAATCGGGATAGCAAATTTTGCTAGAATACAAAATGAGAATAAATTAATGAAGATGGTGTATTTTGTCAAAAATACAAAAAATGAATAAAATGGAAACAGGTGCCCCAGATATTGTAGTATGAGCTTCTCTGCCCCAAACTTCTTGAGGACCCTTTTGAACTTGATATGTGTTTAGAAGTCCTAGAAGACTTTGTTGATGCCCCAAGATGTAGCATCTCTCCTTTCTTATTAATTTGGAGAAGACAGACTACTACATGCCCCACCTTCAATCAAAATTTGAACTACCCATTCCTGGGTTTTCAATTCAAAACCCCTTTGGTCTCAAGGCGCCCTTTGCGGATTTTCACCTTGGCCTCTCCTCTCATTTTCTTTTCTTTTCTTTTTCGTTTCTTTTTTCAAGTGAACTATTTATTGCTTGAATCAAAATTCTCAAGATTAGGCAGGTTCTTGCCGTCTGTCTCGGTCAATACTGACGTTCTCCTAGATAAGGCATTCCATATAAGGTCCTTCCCAGTTTAGCATTCATTTTCTTTTGAAATCCTTTTGTATGAGAATGATCTTATTTGATATCAGGTCCCCCTCATGGAATTCTCTGGGGCAAACTTTTTTTGGTGAGCTCGCATCATTCGCTTTTGGTACGTTTGACCATGACGGATAGCTTTCAACCCTTTCTAATCAATCAAATTTAACTGATCATATCGGGCCTGGATTATTTCTACTTCATCCAACTTCAGCTCTGACAAGAATCGAAGGGTTGGAATATCAACTTCGATGGGTAAAACTGCCTCTATTCCATATACTAATGAGAAATGAGCTGCCCTAGTAGAGTTTTTTGTTTTTTTGTTTTTTATTTTCTTATTTTTTGTTTTTGTTTTTCTGCTTTTTACTTTTTTGCCTTCTTTTTTTTTCCTCCACTATACTGTTCATTTTGGAGCGACATGGTGTTAATCTTGAACAGACTGCAAACTTCTAATGTCGTGCCGTTGTTCAAATTTAATACATGGTCTAATATGATCCTTTTTTGGCATTCTATACTGACATATGATTTTCAAGAATTTGCTAACTGCTGCCTTCGTGACAATGGCATATGAAGCAGCTTCCACCCACCTAGTAAAGTAATAGATGGCCACAGATGAATCGATGACAGTCAGAAGTTTTTGGTGAGATTGGCTCACTGACATCTGTGCCCCGCATAGAGAAAGGCCATGACTTCCATAGATTCTTTGTAAGGTAGGGTCTTGTTCTACCAACCTTAACAAATCAGGGGATAAACTATAGTCTCAGTTATCTTCAAAGTCCTGAGGCTCATTTGGACACATATCTTACTCAAAAGAAGATTCTGAGTCAGTAGCAGTGTCACTCATATCATTGATATCTGGAAACCTATTATAGGGACGAAGCCAGATCCAAAGAATAAAAGAATATAAGAATATTTATCTGTATAGTATGATTATGAATGAAATGAAAACAATAAAAGAATATTTGCTCGAAGTGAGAAACAAAGATGATTTTTATTGAAATAAAGATATTGAACATAAGCCTATCTCACAAAAGGATTCTTATTGCTCCTAGGCTTAGAGCAATAAGTGTGTTTTGGACATTACTCCGAATTAGCTCTAAAAAATACAGGGATCTCTTCCACAGTCCTATTGTTCAAAACACTCCCAAGTGTGCTAAGGGCAGATGCCTTATAAATTATCCTCCCCAGCTCTTTCTTCAAATACGGCGTTAACATTCAAATTTCCAATATTCCTTCCGGGCCTTTGACTTCTTCAAAGAATTCCAACTCTTTATTATCCTTTAGACTTTGCACCAAGGCTTTGAATTCAGCACACTCTTGGATTTCATGGCCTTCTTCAGCATGAAACTCACAATAGCTCCTCATCCCTTTTGGTCTCTTCCTCAAATTCTGAATGATTAATCCCATGTCCATCATTTGTTTCAAAACCCATTTCAGTGGGGTTTTTACTTCTACAACATTGGTTTTGGTTCTTTTTCCTCCATTCTCGACTATCACATTTACTCTTGGGTCTGGATGACTGGGTAACGGATTTCCTGCCACATTAGGTCCCGATGGATCATCAAACTTTACGATCCCCATATTAATGAACCTTCAACTAACTTTTTAAATGTAGTGCAGTTTTCAATCGAGTGTCTCGTAGTTCCTGCATGATACTTGCATTTGGCATTTGCGTCGTAGCACTTGGGGTATGGAGGTTGCATGGGTTTTGAGTAGAATGGAGCTACTACATGTGCATCAAACAATTTCTGATATAACTCCTTATACGTCACCGGGATAGGTGTGAACTAGAGTCTTTCTGTGTTCAGCCTCGAGTTGGATTCTTGCTTCGAAGGGCCTTGATAGCTTGCTGCTACTATCTTTGGCCGGCCCACAGTGACCGATTTTGAATGCCCTTTATTATACAAGCTCAGGTTGCTCACTTCATTTTCTTTATGCTTTAGGGTTGATCTTTTAGCACCTTCCCCCGTGTCTATCTTTCCACTTCTTATGGCGTTTTCAATCATCTCGCCAGACATTACCATATCTGAGAAGCTCATAGTAGCACTTCCCAACATGTGGTTAATGAATGGAGCCTTCAAAGTATTGATGAAAAGCATGGTTATCTCTTTCTCCAGGAGTGGGGGTTGGACTTGCGTTGCCACTTCTCTCCATCTTTGAGCATATTGCCTGAAGCTCTCACTTTGCTTCTTTTCTATGTTCTGCAGTGTGATTCTGTCAGGCGTCATGTCTGTTACATGGTTGTATTGTTTCATGAAAGCTCGTGCCAAGTCCTTCCATGAGTGGATGTTGGCACGACTTAGTTGGTTGTACCATTTGGCTGCAGACCCGATTAGACTGTCCTGAAAGCAGTGAATTAACAGTTGATCTTTATTAACGTATCCTGTCATTCTTCGACAGAACATAGTGATATGATCTTCAGGACAACTAGTCTTGTTATATTTTTTGAACTCTGGCATCTTGAACTTAGGCGGGAGCACTAAATCAGGGACCAAAATCAGGTCCTTGGCGTCGATTCCATAATGGTGGTCGGTGTTCTCCATGGCTCTAAATTTTTCCTCTAGCCATCTACACCGGTCCTCAAGTTGTTTTGGTAGGTCTATTCTTGCTTTTTCCATTTCCGCCATATCATCGAGATCAGGGACCACAGGATTGGTGGGGTTGTCCCTGGGATTAGAACCTTGTACGGTCACGCCTTCTGTGTGGTAGATTTGGAAACTCCAACGCATCATCTGTCGATATATCGACATTATGCATGTGAGCTGGAGGCGAGTACGCCCTGAATCGCGAATCTTCTTTTTATTCATCTGAACCCCTTTTAATGTCTTCAGGTTTGAATGGAACAGGCTTCGGTTTAGAAAATAATGCAACTTTTGCACCATCGGGGTAAGGCTCTCCAGGTGGATCCACATCGGACTCATCATCCAACCCACCATCATCTGCAACGTACAAGGTCCCCTCGCCGGTGGACGTCGTCAGGAGTACATCATCCCTTATTATGGACGTTTCGTAATGTCCCTAATCAGATGTGGATTGCCAACCACTAAAAGTTGATGTCATTCCCCAATACGTATTTCCAGCATCGAACATCGACCCACCGATGTGCATGTCCCATCCACTAACCTAGTGTCATGCAGAAGTTGTGTATTCCATACTGCTACCAAACACGTGCACTTCCATGTTCTGCCTCCCACTAACAGAGTGTTGGGTAGAGTTCGTGTATTCCTCTCAAACAGTAGTAGATGTTGAAGTTGCAAATGTTTCATTTGGCGATGAAAATTGTACATATAACTCAAGATAGGATGATCCACTAACGAGATGAGTCTGCACCACCGCCTTAGAGCTACGACCACCTTTGATATCAAATGAGTCATATGTCACGGGATCAATCGAAGTACAAAATCGATACTTAATAGAAAAAATTCTTATTGGCATTGTTCCAAAGATTTTGCGCCTAATTTTTTTACGAAATTCTGTCAAATTTGTAGTTTGGTTAAAAACCAGTTGTGTTATGTTCTCCGATAAAAAAAACAACGCCGTTCTCAGTGTCACAGACCTCACCATCATAGTAAATAACAACACTAATACGTTCACTCACCTTCAATTTTGCTTAGCCTCTCTAATTATTCTTCCTCTAACTTATGCAACCTGATAATGAAATTTGGCTCATTTATAGCCTAACGCCAAACATGAACTACTGTAGAAAAAGAGCGTCGACGTGAGAGCTTTTTTTCATCAATTTTGCTGACAATGCATCCTGCTTGAAGTGTTTTGGACACTATTTGTTCAGAACCGTCTTCTCAAAATTATTTTTTCAGGAACTACTGTAGAAAAAGAGCGTCCACGTGGGAGCTTTTTTCAGTAATTTTGCTGACAGTGCATCCTGTTTGAAACGTTTTTTGCATTATTTGTTTAGAACCATATTCTCTAAATTATTTTTTCAAGAACTACTGTAGAAAACAAACAAAATCCCTATTGTCAATTTAATTTTCCCTAAACCCTAAACCTAAACACATTATTATTTTTAAAAAAACTAAACCCTGATTTAATTAATTTTCTTAAAAACACAAAACCTTAATTTAGTTAATTTATTTAAAACCCCTAAACCCTAATTTAATTAATTTTAAAAAAGAACACTAAATCTTGATTTATTTTTTAAAATTCTTAAAACCCAAAACCCTACAAACCTAAGCTTAAATTATTTTAACAAAATCCTAACCCTAAACACTCTAAAAACCCTAAACGAAAAAACCCTAGGGACTAAACATGGAAAAAACCCTAACTTAGAAAAACCACAAAGCAAAATGCGCCCCTAGGGGAGCGATTTTGCCACATCAGCAAAACACGTCCATGTCAGCGCATTTTGTGCTGACATGGCAAAATCGCTCCCCTAGGGGCATGTTTTGCTGAAATTTCACCCTAAAACGCTATTACGTGGACGTGTTTTACCAAAATCGACTCTTTTCGGTAAATAATGCATAAATTGTCTCATTTCTGTAAATATACCTGGAAATGAGCATTTATAGGTAAATTAGTCACCTTTTCCATCTAAGATTTATATTGAAATAAATGAATTTTAAATATTATTGGTTTGACAATATATAAAGAAATCACACATTTGTTTTAAGCTTGTTTGTTCGGATAAATTCTAAAATTATACATGAATTATGGTTTAATGTATAATTGTACACATAAATTTTGATTTTGTGTAATTCTATATATGAAATTTTGATTTGTTCCAATTTTTGTAAATCATTAACACAATTATTGATATAACATCATTTTATGTTTTTATATTGCATATATAAATAATTATATTTATCCAATATAATAATAAATTGATGTATTTATTTTTTTAAATGTGTATGATTAAATCAAAATTAATGTTAATTTCAAGTATACATTTGAACCACAATTAGAGTTTTACATGTATAATTGCACCAAATTAAATTTATTTATACAATTACACATTAAATTAAAGTTCATGTATAATTTTGAGATTTATCCTTTGTTTGTTTAATTAATTTAGGTAAACGAGTTTGAATTTGTTTGTTTAATTAATTTAGGTAAACGAGTTTGAATAGGACATTAAAATTGTTTTTTCTTAGTTAAAAAATAATTGTTGTGTATGAAAAAAATTAAAAGGAAGAGAACTAACTTAGGCCCAAGTTCGGTCTTCAAACCAATGTGAAAAGCGAGAGAGTTGAGAAGGCATCGAGCAAATGTTAGGAAGAGAGGAGTTGTAGGTGATTGAATAAAAATATTTAAGCTATCAAAATTTTAAAAATATATGGGAGAATATTTGATGCATTGTTAGTATATAAGTTGCATACCTTATCGATGAATAATAATATGATAATAATGGAAGACTTATAAATAAATACTAATAACTTTATATAAACATAATTAATAATAATTAATTATAAATAAATACTTGTTCTGCCACAAAATGATGTGACAAATTAGGCTTTTTCTAACACACTTGAGGAGCTTTTTCTCGAGCAACATAGAGTTTTTTAGCAGTTTTTCATTATTTTCATATTTTTGGGTAATAAGTGAAAATGTCTCGTTTTTTTACCCAAATTGGTCGATAGTGTCATTTGGAGGCCTAACTTGTGTTTGAGTGCTGTAGGGACGTGTTGGAGGCTGAAAATGAGCAATAACAACATCTAGGGAAAGGGTATCGCGATATCCAACCCTTGGAATCGCGATACCTTCGACAATGTAGAAGACCAAGGAGACCCTTCAATGGTATCATGATATCCCTTTTGGGTATCACGATATCCACCTCTCAAGGAAGACCTTAAGTTTCTATTCTACCCTAGATATCGCGATATATCCAACAGTCTAGAAGACCTAGGAGACCATTCAGTGGTATCATGATATTCCCTTTCGGTATCACGATATCCACCTTGCAAGGATGACCCTAAGTTTCTATTCTGCCCAAGATATCGCAATATCTAACACCTCGAATCGCGATACCTTTGAAAATGTGAAGACCAATGAGACCCTTCAGTCGTATCATGATATCCCCTTTGGCTATCGTGATATCCACCTCCCAAGGAAGACCCCAAGTTTCTATTCTGCCTGAGATATTGCGATATCCAACCCCTCGAATCATGATACCTCTGACAGTGTAGAAAACCAAGAAGAC
This sequence comes from Gossypium hirsutum, assembly GCF_007990345.1. Classification (NCBI taxonomy): domain Eukaryota; kingdom Viridiplantae; phylum Streptophyta; class Magnoliopsida; order Malvales; family Malvaceae; genus Gossypium; species Gossypium hirsutum. The sequence continues at coordinate 52,683,774 of NC_053443.1, forward strand.
CTTTCAGTGGTATCGTGATATCCCTTTTGGCCATTGCGATATCCACCTCCCAAGGAAGTCCTCAAGTTTCTATTCTGCCTGGGATATCACGATATCCTCTTCTGGGTATCATGATATAGCTTTCGTCAGGGGGACAAACTTGGACAAAAAGGGCAACCTTTGTCTACCCGGCCCACCAATCACACAAGGCCTGTGTAAGGGAATTTTTAGCATAAAAAATTCATTAGAGTACACTTCAAAATAGCCAAAAAATGCTGAGGAGGAGAGAGACACATTATTAGCTTAGTTTTAGGTTTAGTTTTCTTTAAGTTTTCTTTAGGTTTTCTTTAGTTTTCTTTGCACTTTTTTAGGGTTTTTATTTTTCCCTTCTTCTACCTTAGATTAGAGTTTATTTTTCTGATTTTACTTTTTATTCTTGATGTTCTTAATGTTAGTTAACATTGTAGCTAATATTTATTTATATTTCCAGTCCTTGTACTTTGTTTTCAAGACTCTTTAAACTTTAGTTTAATGTATTTCAATGTATTTCAACTTACTCCTTTTATGTTTTTTTTGTCTTAGATTTTCTTGCTAAATGCTGTAGGTTTCATGTTATTTATGATTTCTTGCATAATAATCTTATCTTTCTTCTTTTTCTTAGACTTTACTTTCATGACTGCCATGTTTTCTATTGTTATGTTTATTTTTTTTTCACTTTGAGCATGAGTAGCTAAATTTTTGAAGAGGTTGGTTGATGGAGATATTGATAAACTAAAATCTTTGGAAAAAAAGACTAAATCATAAGAAATTGGTATAATTTTAATAGAACTAATAACTTAGGTAGTGATTCCCCTAAAAGAATATCAAGATAAAGTGAGGCTGGGAGGTAATCTTGTGGTGCACCCTTCCGTTAGTACCGGATTAACTAGTGATATCAAAAGATAAATCAGACCTAATTCGTTTAACTCGATAAAATTGAGATCGAAGATAAAATGGAGCAACTTAGTAATTAAAGCGATTTATGTCCCGAACTTGAGATTTGGTGAACCACATCAAAGTCAACCAACCCCTATTAGTTATTTATTGGATATTCCCTCTAGTTTTACATTTCTTGCAATTTAGTCTTTAGGGTAGAATATTTAATTTTCTTACAAAATCATCTTTTATGAATTGTCGTACTATAAAATCGTATTAGTAGCCACTTAGACTTTATTGTGTATGCTAGTTCTTACTCAATCACCTCTTCCTTTGGGTTTGACCCCTTGGAATAGTTTGTGTTCCATCGAAACTATAAATATTACAACTGACACTGTACGTTTGCAGTAAAATCGGGCTTTAAGAATTGTTATATTAATTCATTGTTTTAATGTCCACGCGCGCATCCGGTCAAGTTGTTGGCGCCGTTGCTAAGGAAGATGGTGTAAGATTGAGTAATTTTTAGTGTACACATTTAAGTAGAGATAAGTAGAAAAAATATGATTTATAGATAGGACTTTATTTTCTATTTATTTTTATTTTGTTTCCAAGCTTAATTAATTTTGTTCAAACCCTCGTGCTTGTAGGAACATTGTATGACTTGAACCGGTAATGGTGTCTTACCATTTGAGCCAGAACTAAAATGTATCATCAAATACGCAAGGAGGGTGCAACATCCGAAAGACATGCCATTTCCACCGAGAGAGCAACATATTGAAAATTCGCAATGAGATATTCAACAACCACCACAACTACACATGGAGCAAAGAACTTTGTGCAACTATGCGATGCCTGATTGCGTTGCGAAACTAACTAAAAATTTAACTAAGGCAAGTGCACCTATCAATTAATAGTATAGCTACAGTGAGCAAATGTATCGTTCCCACGAAGACTAGAAGTACTAGTAATTACTGTCATTCTATTATTTAACCGAATAAATTGAGTGATTGATTAAAAACTAAAATTAACTAATTACTAAGGAACACGAAAAAGAACAATTAAGAAAAATAATCGAGTAAAAACCAATAAGTGAAACAATATATAGGAAATAATTCACCTAGATTTCATCTGTCACTATCAATCTAAATTACGCATCTCTTTAGTTAGTATCATGATCCGTAAAAATCCCTAAATTATGTTAATATCTCTTTCGAGAGTAAGAGCAACTAACTCTAGGTTGATTAATTGAAATTTCTTTCTAATTAAAACCCCTATTATCACATTAACTCATGCTATGGATTCCCTTATTAGGTTTGACTCTAATCTGGTAGATTTATGTTGTCCTATTTCTAGGATTACATGCAAGTCCACTCAATTACGCAATATCTACTCTTAAATAAGGTCTATTCCTTCTCTTATTTAAGCAAATGAAACACAGATTACTAATCTAGAAATATTAAACAAAAAATAAAACACACATAATTGAGAACAAGAAACTAAGTATTTATTATATAAAATAAAAATCAAAATATTGAATCCATAATTGAGTTCATCTCCTCTAGGTATTTAGAAAATTAGTTTATGCTTGTAGATAAAAACAACCAAGAAATAATATAACCGAAAGAAATAAGGAAACTCATAATAATCTCCTAAGAAATCAACTAGAAATCTTCAATCTTAATGGAAATTTGCTTCAGAATCAGCTTCAATGGTGTTTTTTGAGTTGTTTTCTTGAGTATTCTATGATGGCTCACTCCTATATTCTTATTTTTATCATATATACATCTTAGAATGCCTGAAAACCATGAAAACCTTACCATATGGCCGTGTGGTAGGCTATGTGGGTTACACAGCCGTGTGGGTAGACTGTGTGGAATGGGTTAGCCTGTGTGGCTATTGTAGCTTGCTTTGATTTTTTGATTTTCGCTCGTTTTTTTATCATTTTGATCCCAAGTGCTCTATTAAGCATAGAAAATGAATTTAAAGCACTAGAAGAATAAAATTCACAATTAACATCGAATAATCACCCAAAAATGCACTAAGAACAAGGTTAAAATATGTTACTGTTGACACTTATCAAATACCCCCACGCTTAAGCATTTGGTTGTACTCAAGCAAAATTTTCAACCCACATTCAATTTAACTTTCCGCAATTTATTCTTTTCACCAATAATGTCCTAGGATAATCCAAAGATAATCATGCATTAAAAATTCAAAGTAAAATGACACTAAAGAATTAAAGCAATTTAAGCAGAAAATTTTAAAGCACAAAAAAAAACATAGGCATGTCTCCTATCTCAACAATTACATGAAATCCAAACTCAAAAAGAATTAACACCCTCACTAAGATTCACTTAAAGCACTTGAAGTGTTTAAGGTTTAAGTAATGTGCACTCAATAGTCAAACTAGAAATATTATTACTATATGCTTGCTTGAAAATCATATCTTCTCCACTATAGAATGGGATGACACACTAATCAAGAGTTCTTTACAAGGTTGTAATGCGGCTTAAGTTAAGGGTATGGAAAAATATCAGGAAAGTTGGTTACACTTGATCGAGTTGATAAGTTACCAAACAAGAAAAAATCAGTTGTTGAATTAAAAGAATTTACATCAACAAGAAATAAAGTATGAATATGAGCTTTTATACATAATATGAGACTAACAATTCAATCTCAATCAAATTTTTTTCTTTTTTGAAAACAAAGAGAAAATTCAACAATGCAAATGATGAAACATATGTAAGCAACTAACCAAATCAAATCTTCAACAAAAAGGGAGTCAATAAAAATGATAATTTTACAACATGAATGTGGTTTTAGGTTAACATGAACGATTGTTAAAAAAACATGTTAGGATAAATGAGTTTACTAAGGGATAATACAACAGGTAAGATGTTTTAATGTTAAACGGGTTAAAAATCCTAAGTGCCTTTATAATCTCAGTATATCAAATCAATAATGTGGTCTCGACATGTATAACCGAAGTAAGTTCTAAAATAACAAATCAAGTTGACATACTCAACCAAAAATAAAATGAGCACAAAAAATATATGCTATATAGGCTTAAAAGCTCACAAAAAATTATAGTTTTGATGTCAAACTTGCAAATTTAAAATTTCAAAATAATTCTTTAGTTCAAGGAGACAACTTAAAACAATAATTTCTAAAAGAACAACTTATCATGTTTGACTCTTTTGTATCTTAAAGTATAAATCACACAATACAAAAAAATCCACAAATTATTACCTAAAAAATCAATAAAAACTCCAAATTTAAAAAAAATAACTTTAATGGTAGGTGTGAGAATATTACTTAAACACAAACAATAATTTAGAGACTATATCGCATAAGCATATAAAATCCTCCCCACACTTAAGATGTACATTACCCTCAATGTACAAACAAATATAAACCAATAAGAACAATATCATAAGGGAGGAAGACAACTGAAACTGCCCTAAATTTGGATGATTTTGTCAGAATAGTGAAATCCGAAATCGTAGGAGAGCCTAAATTAAGTACATGGTTCCGAGCACACTAATAAGAAAATAGACAAAAATAAAATAAGATAAAGATATAACAAAATAGAAAAACAATCGACAAAATAATAAAAATAAAATGCATAATAAAATAAAAATTTATATAAGTCTGAAAAATAAAATAAAAACAACTAACAAATAAAATAAATGAAAAAAAGAAAAAATAAATAAATAAACCATAAAGCTAAATAAAATATAAATAATTCAAAATAAAAGAACAAAAAATCTAATGCTATTTTAATAACCAACTTAGTAGAATAAAATTAGAAATAATAATAATACTACTAATAGTAATATAATAAAACTAATAAAATAATAAATAAAATAAACAAAAAGAGAGGGTAAGTGGTTGGGTGTGGGGCGAAGGAAAACAAAATGAAAACCCCTAAGTATGAAAAGAGGGTACACGTCCATGTGCCAGGCCTTGTGAGCCACACGGCCGTGTATCTCTCCGAGGTTGTATGGCCTATTATAAAACTTCCCGTGTGTCCTACATGGTCGTGTGTCATCACCTAGACTGTGTGCTATTGTGATTCGCTTCTCCCACGACCATGTACATGGGTGTGTGGGTCACACAGCCGTGTCGCCAGACCGTGTGAATCCATTTGGACCATGTGTGCCAAAATGTTCTTTTTGAAAAATTGGCTTGAGTAGACACACAGTCTATGACATGCTTGTATGTCTAAGTTGTGTGGTCTACCCCTAGACCATGTAGACCACTTTTGTTTTCAAATTTTTTATTTTTTTATTTCTTTTCAATTTTTTTGAATATTTTAAATAATAATAAAAAATAAGTGTACTAAACACGTAACATAATTAAAATAAAATAAAACACACACTTGAGTTGCCTCCCAAGGAGTACTTATTTAAAGTCTAAGCTTGATTTCTCTTTTTAAACTCATAGTTAAGCCAGATTTTGGAGTCGAGCTCTTTTCTCTCGTTATCAGTATCAGCACCAAAATAAAGTTTGAGACAATGGACATTTACCTTGAATGTGTTGTAAGCAGGGTGTGTTACCTCAAAGGTTCTGTTTGAGAATATGTTATGTACCACAAATGGATTCGACCATCTTGACTTAAGCTCTGCAGGGAACTTTCGTGGCTCTAAATTGTTCAACAGCACTTTGTCTACAACTCTGATTTGGTTCATCCTCTTTACATGCACACCATGGCATTGCTTTATTTTTTGTGCGTTTTTGGGTTCTCATCAACATTTTTCGGCCATTCATCTAATTCATCAAGCTGCACCATTTGTTCTCCACTCGTCCCTTAATTTTTATCACTTTTAAAGGGATACAGTTTTAACACATATTCATGAGTGATTTCCTGCAAAGAATGTCGAGCTGTATGATTACTAACATTAATAGCGTCTCACTCATTAGAAACTCTCATAACATCATGTGTTTGAAGAGTAACCTCTTCATCACCTACCCACAGTACAAGTTCACCATTACCCACATTAATAATAGTTCTAGCAGTGGCTAAAAAGGGTCGAACTAAGAAAATGGGTATCTCAATATCTTCATTCGTGTCAATTATAAAAATACAGGGAATATGAATTTATCTACTTTCATAAGTACATCTTCAATAATGCCCCTAAGATATTTAACAGATCTATCAGCTAATTGAATACTCATCCTAGTGGGTTTTGGTTCTACAAGACCAAGTTACTTGAACATTTTATAAGGCATTAAATTTATACTAACACCCAAATCAGTCAAAGTTTTTTTCTACATTTAGGCTACCAATAAAACAAGGAATAGTAAAACTCCCTAGATCTTGAAGCTTGGTGAGTAGTTTGTTTTGGAGAATGACCGAACACTCCTCATTGAGCTCCATAGTAGATAGGTCATCTAAGTTCCTTTTATTCATTAACAACCCAATTAAAATTTTTTTTATACTTTGGCATCTATGAAAGGGCTTCAACAAAATATAAGTTAATATGTAATTTTTTAAAAGTTTAAGAAACTTACCATATTGTTCGTTCATGCGGTCATTCTTAACTTTTGCCAGATATAGAATTGATGGTTTGTATTCTCTGACCACTGACTTATGCTCTTTCTTGCTTTCCTTAACCCCATAAATTTTCTCATTAGCAACTAATTTCAACTTCTTTTTATGCTCGACTAACATATTCACATTTCGTATAGTGATTGTATGGACTTGCTATTTCTGGTTGGTTTTAGTGTTACTCGATAAACTAACTTGTTGGCTCTTCAAAACGAATTTGGCAAGCTGACTAATCTGATTCAAAAGTCCCTGAATAATGCCTACTGATTCTTCAAAGCCATTTCAATGTTTTGGAATCTAGTTTTTGACACTGAAATAAATTTTGCTAACATCTCTTCTAGATTTAGCTTTTTTTCTAGCTAATAAAGTTGCTGAAAACCTAGAGGGGGTTGTGACATTTGATTTCATTGACCACCCCAAGAAAAATCCTGATGATTCCTCCATCCTAGATTATAGTTATTGCTATAATGGTTATTCTGAGGTCTACCTATAAAGTCGACTTGTTCATGCTCCATGTTAGACTTAAAGGGCAAACGTTTCGGATTAATCATCCCCGCTCCAATCGCATCACATTGCATTATTGAATTCACCTACTTAGAAAATTTTGGACTATCAATTTTCTTACTAAGAGCTTTAACTTGATTCGCCAAGATAGAAACTGCATCAATATCCAAAAATCCACTTGCCTTGGCAGGTTTTACTCTCACAACTTGCCATGATAATTAGTCAGTGTCATCTCCTCAATAAAATCTTGGGCTGCCTCAGGTGTTTTGTTATTCAATGTTCCGCCAACTATTGCATCAATCATCTGTCTAGTCAAGGGGTTCAAGCCATTGTAAAAAGTTTGAACTTGGAGACATAAAGGTATTCCATGATGACACCATATCAACAAATCGTTATATCTCTCCAATGTATCATAAAGTGTCTAAATGTCAAATTGAACAAAAGAAGAGATGGCATTCCTCAACCTACCTGTTTTAGCCGATGGGAAATATTTCAACAAAAAATTCTCAATCATTTGAGCCCAAGTTGTGATGGAACCCCGTGGAAGTGAATCCAACCACTATTTTTCCTTGCTCCTCAAAGAGTATGGGAACAACCGTAAGCGTATGGCATCATTAATAATGCCATTAATCTTAAATGTGTCACAAATCTCTAGAAAGTTAGTTAAATGAGTATTTGAATCTTCAACTTACAACCCATAAAACGGAACATACTACCCATAAAACGGAACATACTACTACACCATCTAAATTATGTTTGACATAATCTCAAAATTATTTACAGCAATAGTCGGTCTGACAATACTCGGTTCAACCCCAATCAGAGTGTGCTTAAATAGTCATACGTAGCCCGAGAAGCAAAAAGTGTAGGAAGTTGTTGATTATTTGGATTATCATCCACCTCCATAGTAATATCCTTTTTCTCTTGATCGTCTATTAAAATCTGTTGACCTTGTCTTGCTTCTCTAACTTCTCTTAAATTTTTTAGAGTAGTTTTTTCGATCTCACTATAAAAAAATTAATGGTTTCAATGGGTTACCCCTAGTCATAAACCAAAAGAACCAGTCAAAATCAAACAAAAAAAAGTTATAATGTAAAAATTAAATTAAAAAATGGCTAAATTAATAGAACTAAAATTTTCCTAATATTCTAGTCCCCGACAACAGCGCCAAAAACTTGATTGCGTCGTAAAACTAACAAAAAAATTTATTAAGGCAACTGCACCTATTAATTAATAATGAAACTATAATGAGCAAAGATATTCTTCTCACGAAGACTAGAAGTACTAGTAATTACTATATTTTTATTATTTAACCAAATAAATCGAGTGATTGATTAAAAAATAAAATTAACTAAATTCATTACTAACAAACACAAAAAGAACAATTAAGGAAAATAATCAAGTAAAAACCAAGAAGCGAAACAATACACACGAAATAATTCACCTAGATTTCATCTGTCACTATCAATCTAAATTACGCATTTCTTTACTTACTATCTTAATCCATAGAAATCCATATATTATGCTAATATCTCTTTCGAAAGTAAGAGCAACTGACTTTAGGTTGATTAATTGAAATTTATTTCTAATTAAAACCTCTATTATCGCATTAACTCGTGCTATGGATTCCCCTATTAGATTTGACTCTAATCTAATAGATTTATGTCGTCCTATTTCTATGATTACATGCAACTCTACTCAATTACCCGAGATCAGTTACTGACCTACGGCTCTCAGAAGAAGAATGGGGCCCAACGATCCTCTCCAGAACTCTTAACCTTGCTTGGGACAATACGTTGTCCCCAGTCAAGCGACTTTGAGACCCGGTCTCAACAGTGGGTGTAGCCAGTGTCTCACTCATGTTTAGATTGGGCATACTACCCATCGAGGATAACTCAGCTGGAGCTCCTCTACAACGCCCGCCGCGCCCACGAGTACCATGACCACAAGATCTACGAATGCTCATTGTATATAATGTCTACATTAAAAATTTTATGTATCAGTTCCAACATTTATTAGCAGATAATTTATGCTTAAAAGTTACCAAAAGAAGTTTCATAAATATTTCAATCTCTAATTATCACAGTACAATTCCAATCATTTCAAAGTTTCCTAAACTAAAGTATTTCTAAGTCAGAAGTACTTACAGGATCGGCGCGGCACTGGAGACTCAATATTTCATGAAATTATTATATTTTTTCAAATTCAGGCAAAAATAAACTATACCCGAACAAACAATTTTCACAAAAATAATTTTGAACCCAAAATTTCACAACCTGAGTTTTGTAACCTGACTCTAATATCATTAAATGTAACACCCTAAACTCGGCCTGGACATTATGGCTAGATTTGGAGATGGTACATAAAACAATTGTAAATCTGGTTTTCGTATATTTTGAAATACCTCATAAACTTTTGTTACTAAATTTTTTTTATTAGAAAACGTATTTGACATAATTATTTATTTGAAAACGTTGTTTGTGTACTTTTTTTTAAATAAAACAGATACTTTGATGCAGAAATTCTTAGATCGTTATAAATTGGAAAACTAAGTTTGTTTTCTCAAAATCGTTGTTTGCAGAAAAAGTCATATTCGGTAAATCGTTTTAACAATATCATGTGAAAATAAAAAATAAAATCCAAAACCAAGACAGTCCCAAAACTATCCAAATTCTACAAAACACTTAATTTAATATAGTTAAAAAGAACGAAATGCCAATATAACCAGCTCCCATCGCACTGACCCGCTTAAGTCTGAGGATTACCTGAAAATATTAGTCAAACAAAGAGTGAGTTTTTGAAACTCAGTGTACATTGAATAACTAAAAGCAGTTAGATGCATATAAGACAGATTTAAAATAAAACAGACCAAATATGACATATAATCCTACCCCCAATCGCTACACACCATTTTCAACCATCCCAACACATTATATGGGTATAAAACACCTATCCATCCTTACACACCACTTAGTGTTAATAAGATACTATACAGAACAATTGCAACTGAGTTGCCGGATCAATAGGTGATTTATCACCTTTTTATAGAATCACTTCCTCCATACAACCTTTACAACCCAACCCAGATGTAGATACAAAAAACAATAAATATAATATAAATTGAGAGCATAAATTATACATGTCACAGTTTTACATGCACAACGTATCAGATAAATATCACATGCTTATCATAAATGTTTAGATTTATTAATCATTTGGCACCTTAATTACTCTTACAGATAACAGAAACTATACTAACAAATGTCCAGATGTCATGTTTTACAGTACATAACTCACATATCGCCCCTATGGAACACCCACGGTCGATCGAGGTTCGTGTATGGCCCTAGAGGAAATTTCAAAATTTTGGGTCTACACGCTCGTGTGGCCCACATGGCCCAAGAAGTGTAGCCTGTGCGGCCCACATGCTCATGTGGTCCACACGGCCCAAATAGCCTAGACCATGTGTCACACACAATCTAGCACACCCTCTATCACACAGCCCATTGCCGTGTAGGGTCGACAGTAAACTTTTTTGACTTTCGTCGATTGCTATTTTTTTCATGTTTTTGATACACAATTTCTTATTTTCCAATGTAGATCCTAAAAATGAATAATCCTACACTTAAACCAGCAGTTAATCACAACCCAAATCAGTAACGGTTAACGAATTTAAACGAAAGTTTCTCAAATGAACTAATTAAAACCCTCCAAAAACACATTCGAAACTCTTACCACTAACGAACAACAATCACATGAAATTTAGGATGCTGGAGGATCCCCAATCGTCTCATGAACTTCCCCTAAGATGAATCAAATTAATTAGGTAACCCAAAATACGAATCTTTACACCACAATCTCGAAATTTCAGCAAAGCCAAATGCCAAACGAACAATTATAACAAAGGAATTAAGAAAAAATAATAGTAAAACCTTACCTCTGTGAATTGAACCCAACTAAACGAAGACAAAAGAACAAAAAATAATTGAAAGTGATGACAACAGGAGAAAGAACACAAAAAAAAATAACCAAAAAGAAACGAACAGGAGAAAAATGTAGGAAGGGAGAAAGAAAACTAAAAGAAAAAGAAAAGCAACTAATGAAAGAAAATGAATAAAAATAAAATAAAAAATAAAAAACAAAATGGACTTGAAATAGGGGAAAACGTGGGATATTTTGGAAAAAGAAATTTAATTAATTTATTAACAACCAATTTATCTTCAAAAGAAATCAAATCCTATCCCACTAACTAATCAATATTTTTTCCTAAAGTCTAAATCTCATCCAATCTCCTCCATTAGCTTGCTAGGGAATGAAAAAGATAAAATATTTCTTATGCATATAGAGACTCGAATACAAAACCTTAAGCTGATACGCTAAGCACTTAACAACTCAATTAGACCAAATCACACAACAACCTACAACAAATCAAAACTTAAATTTTTGGGGCATTTTTATTAATTGTAGCTTGTCAACGATTGGATAGTTTAGTGGCTAAGGTAAATCCATCGTATGATTTAATTGTTGTTTGTTAAGCATGATTTTGAATGTTTAAATTATGAATACAAATTGTTTATTTGTTGTAATTAGATGAATTAAAATTGTATTTATATGATTAAATTAATAAAACATAGCTAATATAACCTTAATTAGTAAATGAATTCAAGAAAAATGGTTAATTAAAATGAATTTTAGGTGTTTCCCAAAATTAATTAAAATGAAGTTAGTAATCATTTAGAATTAAAATCGAGATCATTTAGTTTTAAGTGGTAAAATAACTAAAATACCCTTAGGGTTAAATCCTTAAAAATAGTTTTAAAATGGTTCACAAATCGTTCCCACAATACGATTAGACAGATATTAGTTAGAATTGAGGTGTTATAAATTTGGGGTGTGTTTTGGGGTGGTTTTGTGCTAAAGAGCCACTTTGATGGTTAATGTGTCACTTCAGATTCGGGTCGGTCTGTTTCGGTTGGGTTTGGGGTGTCACGTACAAAATCAAAATCGATATATATGTAGAGATTAGAGTCACAAAAATCAGAGAAAGGTAAATAATACAATAATTTATTCAAATTGGAGAAAGTGAATGAATGGTAATAAAAAAAATTAGAAAGAATACCCAACAAAAACCTAAAATACGATGAGGCAAAAGGTAGGTCCATTGATAGTTCTATTTTTGCATCAAACATGTAGTTTGAATGAACCATGAAAACCCTCCACACAACTCAATAAAAAAAAATAACAAACCAAAACCTTCCACATTCAGAGACACATATACACTCGACAACTAGTCATTTTTTTTTTGGCCATGTTGAAATATGTAAGAAATGGACAACAAAATAACCTAAGCTCTTTGCCTTCAATATGTGAACTTTCTTATTCATTAGTTTTTTTTTCTTTAGTCTTAATCAAGAAACTTAGGGTTATGGTTTTTCTAAATATTGTGAATAAAATTTAAGAACAACTTATTATTCATGAGACAAATATGCATGAGAGAAAATGTGTTCAAAACCCATGAGTTGTTTAAAATTTTTAGTCTCAAATGATGGATTTAATTTCACTAATGCTTCAGAGCTCACAATGCTGCTTGGAAAAGTACAATATTTGACATTCACAAGGTCGTATATTTGTTACTTTGTCAATAAATTATCACAATTCATACACAATCCATTTGGATTACACTAGAGAATAGTCAAACGATTAATGTGCTACTTGCAACAAATAAAAACTCTTAGTCTTTGAATATTTGATTGTTGTGACTCTAATGTCTACATGTATAATGATGGCGATTGTGCTGGTGATCTCAATGATTGTGTATTTAGACTATATTCTATTTTATGGTTTCACCCCAATCAGTTGGACATCAAAAAAGAGTTACTATTGCACAATATTCAACCGAAGCTGAGTATCATACTCTTGTGGCTACTTTTGAAATGCTTCGAGTCAAACATCTACTCAAATAGCTTTAGATACCTTTTGAATGCACCTAAAATAGTCTGTGACAATTTGAGCGACACTCTACCTTGTCATCATCATTTGTTGCATAGCAAGATTAAGCATTTCGAAATTGATGTTCATTTTTTTAGTTTCTATGTTGATCGTAAGGAACTTGATGTTCACCATATCTATGCCACTGCCTAGTTGCCAATATATTCACCAAGGCTCCTAAAACAACCTTTCATTGTATCTATTGACTAAGTCTTTTAATTACGGGATAAATCTTATTTTGAATTAATTTTTAAGCTTTATTTTGAATTAACCTTTTATCTTTTAGAATTTTCTTGTTGAGATTATTTAAATTTCATTACTTAAGATTTATTAGCTTTTGTTGTGTATAAATATTAAAGCTAATCAATCAATAAAGTTATAACAATGTACTTATTATATTCAAAACCTATATAATTTAATCTTCCATTTCAACTATTTAAAAGAAAAAAGAAACTATTATATTTTAAAGGAATTCATTTAAGTCTCATGAAATAGTAAGGGACTATGTTTACGTCCACGTGTCTGTACATAAAAGCCAACGATGACATTACATTTTTCCAATACCATGTTACTACTACAGCAAATTAAGCTTTTAGCGGCGTTTTTAGTGGCGTTTGGACCGAAAACGCTGCAAATATATACCATTAGTGGCATTTTCTCATAAAAGCCGCAAAAGGCAATAGCAGTGTTTTTCCCATAAATGCCGCCAAAGGTAAGGCAATAGCAACTTGTTTCCCATAAACACCGTAAAAGGTAAGGCAATAGTGGCGTTTTTTCCATAAATACCGTGAATTTATTTACTTTTTATTGAAATGGTGCCGTTTTCACAAAGATATCAAAGATCCTTTCTTCTTCGATATCATCTCCCACGACTTACCTGCTTTCTTTCTCAGTCTCTTGATCCCTTTTCTTTCTTTCTCATGTTTTTTCTTTCTCAGTTTGCTTTCTACTTCAATATCCTTTTTCTTTGCTCTATATCTGCTCCCACAATATCATCTCCCATCCACATTATTTGATTTCTTGAAACCCTAAAAATCCATTGTGCCCTATTTCTTCAGAGTCTATAACCGAGCAACCGACACCTAGCCACTTTACCCAGTAGCCAACTCACTCACCAGCCTCCGTGAGTCTTAGGAAAATTTATCCTTTTTTTTCTTTTTTCCATTCTATTTTTTATTTCTGTTTCTTTCTCGAGAAAAATTAAAAAGAAGTTGAGCATTTTCGTCTGTTCTTTGATTTTTTTATTGTATATATAAGATTGCAGATTTGTTTACTTGACTGATAGAATTGAAATCAACTTGAATATCAAGTGGATAAATATTCAGATTCTTGTTTTGTTTCAGGTTTTTAGTGAAAATCGACTGTGCAATATCAAAATTTGTTTAGAAAACCAGGAAGTGTTACAAGTGAGAAATTGAACGATTATTTACTTTACTTTCATCTACAAATTTTATGTTATGAACTAAGTAGTTTTGTGAATTTGCATTTTAGGGTTTTAAGCATTATTTTTACTCCATTTAGGAAGGCTTTCTCGCTTAGTTTCTCACTTATTTTATCTTATTTTATTTAATTTCTATATGATCCAGTAACAAGCTAGTAATGAATTTTAGTTATCTTCATTATCTGATTTTGATGGGAAAAAAGAATGATAAGCAGGTTTTATTTCATTTCTCATCTCATTTGTTCTTGCATTTAGAAATCCTTTATTTTCTGATTTTGTCTCTATTAGCTCAATTTTTATTATTTCATTTAACAATTATTTTTTATTATTTCATTTAATAAAATCCTGTCCCTTTTCTTTCTCAGTTTTTTCGCTGACCTTGTTATTCTATTTTAGTTGCTCTTGACATTGAGAAGATAGCTTTTTGGTGTGTTTGCATTGCTTCAATCCACATTGTCTCAAGTAAGACAGTTCTACTTTCTTTCTTTGTTTGTTTTTAGTTTTCCTATTAGGTTTTTATTTTTATGTTTTTCTTTAATCTGGTTATCTGCTGTAATTCATTTTCTCTTTTCTTCTGAATTTTGGGTTTTCATTGATGTTTCAATTAAGTACATTGTATTATTATGCTGGTTCGATGCTTAGAAAATTGGTGTAATAGGAACATAAGTGTTTGATTTACTAAATTTTTTAGTAGCACTGTTTCTTTTTCTTTTTTCCATTTTCCTGCAAATTCTTGATTGATGCCTGATATATGATGTAAACGAATCCTTGTTTAGTATTTTATAATTTGAACAATTTTTTTAGAAAATTAATTGTGGTTCGTCCCGTGGGAATCTGATTCATGCTTTTTATCCTCGAGTGTTGAGTGTTGAAATGTTTTTGAAAATTTGAATTTTGAGATTAAGTAATGGTACAAATTCAATGGAGTAGTCTGACATAAGTGGAATCTTGTGTCATCCTCACTCTTTTTGTTATTCTTCAAACAAAAATTAGTAATTTAATAATGTTTGATTTCGGTTTATCTTGTGGAACAAGCAAATGTGGTGACAACTTTGGTGTAACTGGCTTTCAGTTCACTTATTTAGTTTCTTATGTGATTAAAATAGCGACATATAGATATATTTGTGAATTTTTTTTATTTTTTCGTTAGTCTTATATTTCTTTTGTTTATTTCTTTGATTTGATTTCTTGGTGGACAATCATTTTTTTAATTTTTACCTACCGAAACTCAGATATGCTTTTAAGTTATTAGGGGCTTCCCATGTATAAATATGTGTTTTACAATTGTGTTTAGTCCATATCAGTGTAGACAATCATTTTCCCTTGTTGATTAAGGCTAGTATAGTTGAGTTTTTACATCAACAAGTTCTTGATATAAAGCACGGTTTTGCCGGGCAGTTACTGAGCTCCAAATTTTCTATTTCTTTCTCTTTTTTGGTCAAACCAAATTAAGCAGGCCAAAGTTTGTAAAGGTAATAGCAATGAATTTCACCCTTATATTTAAAACTGCTGCTTTCTCTTCGCTTGATATTTAATGCTTGAAAATATTGCAATATGCTAAATACCTTACATTTTATCTGGTAGGTACTTTGAGAATGGAGTTGAATTTCAATAGGTTGTTTAGTTGTAAACCTTTTTGCATGCTTTTCCATTTCATGAAATTGAAGATGAGTGACAACAATTACATTGAGCATGCTATTGTCTTTCTCTGGATATGCTACTTGAAAACTGTTAAAGCCTTCATTGTCCTATACTTGCAAACTGTTTGCTTGAATGTTTTGGGTACCATTTCAAGTAAACATATAGCAGGTTTTTATTTGTTTAACCTGTATGCTCGTGGAAGATGTATGTGATATCTTTTGCTCCTTAGGATTGCAATGGCATGCTACTTCATATTGACTACTTTTAACTAGGGTTTCCTCTTGGCTGGATAATATGAAGAGTCTTTACTTAGTCCTTGTCTATGTCATCTGCGGGCTACTATTTTATACTTGTAAATTATAAAAAACGATATTGCTTGGCTCATCTCTGTATAGATGATCCCCCTTTTTTTTTGTCCATGAATTTAATTCTTTCCCTTATTGTGGGCTATTATTTTCAACAAAATTAAAGGAAATAAACAAAAGAAATAACAAATCTTTAATATCTTTAATAAAAAACAAAATAATCAATTTAAATAATCAATGTTGATATTTCACATGGGAATGGATATTCAAATATTTCATTTGGGTTAATTTTATTTTAGATCATCTTATATTTTACATGGTTATGACTTAAGTCCTTATTTCATTTAAGTAACTTCATTATAATATCTTATTTTATTGATATCTTTATATTTAATCCATTTTTATTATTTATTTTAGTTTTGATTCTAAATTTTTATTTTTATTTTAAAATTTAAGATAACTTGAGTTCTAACTTTTGGATTTTAATTGTGTTATTAATTTATTATTTTAAATTCTAAATTTCAATTCATTAATTTTTATATTTAGTTTTAAAGTTAAAATTTTCATGAAAAATTTAATTTAAATATTATTTTTTATTTATCCTTAAAAGTATATAGCTTAAAGTTCAAATTTCAAAAATAAAACATAATATAATATTTATCATAGAAATATATATTATTTAATTAAAATAAATTTTTTAAAGGAAAATAATATTTATCTTAATGTTAAAATTAGTTTAATATTTTTCATAAATGTTATCATAAATATAAATATATTTAATTATCATAAAGATAAATATTATTTATCTATATATTTAAAATTTATTTATCCTTTCATAAAATCCATAACACAATTTTAATTTTAATATTTTTTTGTTTTAAACTCAAAATTTAAATTGGTCCATTTTAATGTTTAGTATAGTAAACATAAAGGTGATAAAAAACACAAATTTAAAAATTAAAAGAGTATAATTAAAAGAGTCAATATTTAAAGTTAATATTTAAATATGATAACCATAACTTACATAAACGTTTAAACAATATAAAAAAAATGTAATTTCTAACATTTAAAGAATATAAAAAATATATATCATATCATAACTTACATAAAACTTTGGATCAAAATATATAAAAATCACAGAAATTAGGGCAACACTATTGTTTTTCCTAATTTTAATTGTACTTATAAATAAACAACTTACCTGAATTAGTTTACACCTATTAAAATACAATGCATTAAATCTTCAAGGTAAATTTTTTATAGCGAATTTGGAGTATCAAAACGTAAAATGTTGTCACTAATATATATCTTTTAAATAATTAGATACTTGATACTTGATATATATTATCTATTTTAGTACAATGACATGATTTAAATATATTTAGAACATTTAAGTAACCGTAATTTATTGTCAACTTTAGACTTCAAGAACTACGAAATGGATAAGAGTTGGATGGATTTGTCAAGGGTAAGCAACGATTATCGGAATGGAGTACAAACTTTTCTAAATTTTGCATTTCTAATTATTGATGGCTTTATTCTGGGGTATAAAAAATGGATTTTCCATGGAGAGTGTACACTTTGTAGAACCTCTTCAACGATTAATTTGACTTATCCTCATAATCCTTACCATCAGTTTGTTAGAGAAGATAACATGGAATGTATGTTGCAGGATCCATTTAATATGCATAGCCATGGTTTGCAATCGTTTCCACCTAAAATTATTGCATCCGATGATTCTGATATTGGTGAAAATGCTTTTACCGAAACAGGAAGAAGTGCACCTAGTGAAGAGCCAAATGGAGAACCGGCAAAGTTCTACAAGTTACTTAATGAAATGAATGAAGAACTTTATAAGGGATCGAAATTTTCAAAACTGTCCTTCTACATTCGTCTTTTTCACTTAAAATGTTTGGGGGGTGGACTGGAAACTCTTTTACACTGTTGCTAGAGCTTTTGAGAGATATGTTTCTATTTGCAAAAAAAATCCTTCATTTATGCAAAGATATGAAGAAATTGGTAAAGGATTTAGACCTTGGGTACGAAAAAATTCATAGTTTCCCAAATTATTGCATGTTGTATTGGGGTAATTGAAAATACAAATTGTCTTCTCATGTTTACGATAAATCTCGTTGGATGAATAGGAATGTAGAATATGTGAACAAGGATGAAGGTGAGGCACAGTCAAGAAAGAAGTCAGTAAAGATTTTGTGATACTTTCCACTAATACCAAGGCTTCAAAGGCTTTTCATGTCATCAAAGACAACCAAGTCTATGAGGTGGCATCATGATCAACAAACCGATGATGGATTATTAAGGCATCTTGCTGATTCTTTAGCCTGGAAATCATTTGACAGTAAATTTCCAAGCTTTGCAAGCAATCCTCGGAATGTAAGGCTTGAGCTAGCATTTGATGGATTTAATCCTTTTAAAATCATGCGTAGTTCATACAGTGTAGTGCTTATTCCTTACAATTTGCCTCTTTGGATTTGCATGAAGAAATCTTCTTTTATCTTATCTATGATTATCCCTACAGAGAAAGGTCCTGGGAATGATATTGACATTTATATACAGCCACTTATTGAAGAGTTGAAACAATTATGGGTGGGTGTTGAAACATATGATATCTTGAGAAAGGAGAACTTTTATTTATATGCAGCTTTGTTGTGGACTATTAATGATTTCTTGGCTTATGCCAATTTATCTGGTTGGAGTACCAAAGAATGTTATGCTTGGCCTTATTGTACGGTGCAAACATGTTCAAAGTTTTTATATAATGGGAAGAAGTTCTCTTAAATAGGGCATCATCGGTTGTTAGATGGAAATCATAGATTTAGATTTTAGAGGACTCTATTTTACGGTACTGAAGAGTTCAGAGAAACTCATGAGCAGACCATTGGATCTGAAATCTTGCTCATGTTAAAAGATATTAATTTCAGTTATGGGAAGATGAATCAACCACCCAACACACAAACAAAGAGAAGACCGAGGGAGGCGTATGTTGGCGGTGTTGACTAGCAAAGTGATGATGAATCTAATGAAAAGGATGATCCTAATGAGGCAGACTTGTGAAAAAAAAGAAGTAATTTTTTTGAGTTGTCTTATTGGGAGCATCACATTTTATGACACAATCTTGATGTTATGCATATTGAAAAGAATGTTTGCGAGAACATCATTGGGACAATTTTGAATGTCAATAGAAAATCGATAGACAATATTCAAAGTCAACTTGATCTAGTTGACATGGGAATTCAGCATAATCTTCATCCCCAATTACTTTCAAATGGATAATCTTGGTTGCCACCTTCTATTATTGCAATGTCGAAGAAAGAAAAAGAAGTGTTTTGCACGGTGTTGAAGGATATAAAGGTCCCAGATGCGTATGCAACAAATATATCTAGATGTGTGAATCTTAAAAATCGAAGACTATATTCCCTAAAATCACATGATTATCACATCTTGATGCAAGATTTACTGCCAGTTGTTTTACGGTGTTGTAAGTAAAAAAATGTGACGTCTTGTATAATTGAACTATCCAATATAATAAAAGCTATTTGTGGAAAAGTTTTGATTGTTGAAGAACTTGAGAAAGTACAAGATCAAACCGCCTTGACTTTATGCAACTTGGAGAAGATCTTTCCACCATCGTTTTTCACTATTATGGTGCACTTGCTAATCCATCTCCCTCATGAAGCAAAACTTGGTAGACTAATTTTCTATCGGTGGATGTATCCTATAGAGAGGTGATAATTTATTTGCAAAGTTTGCATTCATTCATGAAAATACCTTTAATTACAACTTTTGATAATGTTGTATATTATGTTTAGGTTCCTCTGCAATTTGAAGTCTTATTGTTGTAATAAGGTTATCCAGAAGGATCAATTGCTGAAGGTTACTTGGCAGATGAGTGTATGACTTTCTGCTCTAGATATTTAGAAGATGTTGAAACAAGACTTAATAGACCAAGTAGAAATGTTGGGCTCACTAATCATAACTTAGCTGAAACTTATCTATTTCGAAGTTATGGACAACCAATCGATAAAGTTGAAATTGCACACTTAGATGATAGATCTTGGGTACAAGCACCGATATGTTCTTTTTTACCATGATTCAATTGAACCATTACGCAAGCAAGTTTTAGAATTTGGTAAATATTTATCTTTTTAATTTGTTTATCTTCTAACCAAGTAATCCACTTTTTAACATTGTAAGTACAAACAAGTCTTGAGATCTCGTTCATGCTCCCGAAGATTACAACATCGAGAGATTCATAAGTTATTCACAGCATCTTTTCATATAATAGTGCAAACGGTACGCAACTGAAGCTTTCATTGACAAAAAATAATGTTTTCGTATAATAGTTATAATTAATCAATTTACATTCAATTCAATAGGTTTGGAGTGGAAAGGATGTCAATAATGAAATTAAATGGCTTTCCCAAGGTCCGAATAGAGTAGTAATATAACACCCCAAACCTGGCCTAGACGTTATGGCTGAATCCCATTTTCAAAAAAATATGTCATCGCTAAATCCCCTTTTCTATTTAACCATTTTTTTCATTTTCTTATTTTAATTTCAAATTGTGTCGTTCGTTTCAAAAATATTATTCATTTACAAATCGTTATTCAATTTTAAAACATTTTTTTCTTTTTATTGTGGAACCTTTTAAACAATTTGCTTATTTGAGTTATTTTTGATAAAATATTAATTTCAATTAAAAACTCGAGTTTTACCTAACACTAGTAAATTTAAATCATAAAACCGTATAAAATTTAAATTTTAAACCGAGATTTGTAAAGATCATAATTACAACAAAATAATCCCAAATAAAAGTAAAATCATAAATAGGTAATAAACAGTGTAAAAGAAGTCGTGTGGCCACCACTGAGTCCTCTGCCGCACAGATCTGCCTAAATCTATGGATTACCTGTACATATTAAACAGAAGGCGTAAGTTTACGTAAACTCAATGTGTAATCCCCATACAAATGAACAGACAGTAAGCAGATAATCACAGTTTGGGCTTAAGCCCTTTTCAGTATCAGTATCAGTCCAGTTTGGGCCTTAGCCCATCTCAGTACAAAAACAGTCATGCAATAGGGCTTTAGCCCATCACATTATCAGTAGCAGTAACAGATATGCAGTCACAAAAATCCTACCCATCCAACCTCTACACATCATCTCCCTCCAACCCTACACTCTATGTGGGGATATAATAAACCCACCTATCCCTACACTCCAAGTAGTACCGAATGTGGCACAAGAAAGTAGTTTGCAGCTGAGTTGCTAGTAAATTAGGCTCGAGGCCTTTCAGTACACTTCCTCTGAACATTACAATCCCCCAACCCAATGCAATACAATATACAAATATAAATGCTATAACATAATATCATGCATGTAAACATGGCATACAGTATCAAATCAGTGGGATATCATTGGGCTTAATCATATCAGTCATACAGTCATTTCAGTCAATTAGGGGTCTAGGTAAGTTTACCGACTCTACAGTAGGTTCACAGTCGACTTGGGCGACCCGTGCAACCTTATTAGACAAATAGTGAAAATGAGCCTACACGCCCATGATGTTCACCTGGCCCACATGACCCAAATTGGCCTTGGCCTTGTGATCCATTTTAATGTAACCCGTGCTAGTTAATTCTTCATGTGTTTCCACTATTTAATCATATGATCCTTCAAAGCTGTCTACTTGATTCACTGTTACTAAATTATTTTTATCTTAAGCTACAAAATTCCAAGTTAAGATTTGAAAATTTTCCCTAAAACTAGACTCACATATCTTCTTTCCATAAAATTTTCAAAATTATTGGTTTAGGCAATAAGTACAATTTATTCTTTAAAGTTTCCCATGTTCTGCTATATGACAGTTTTGACCTTTTGCACTAAAAATTAATTATCTTCTCGTACAAAATTTGGATGATGTTCCCGTTTATTTCTCTTGAAAGTAGATGCATTCAAAATTTTAAACATATAAATTATAACCCATAATTCTTTTTATACAATTTTTAATAATTTTTCAAACTCAATATAGGGGATTCCAAAATCATTCTAACCCTATCTCACTAAAATTTAAATATCTAATAATATGAAATTCATTTACTTAATTCGTTTCTTATATGACAAACTAGACTTAGATATCTTTAATCTTATACTTTTTTCAGCCTCTAATTCAATTTCCACAATTTATTATGATTTTTCAAATTTAGTCTACTGTTGTTGTCCAAATAGCAAGCAATTTTGGCTTTTCGCCGAATCCCTTATTTTTGTGTTTCGGGTACACACCTGGATTTGTTTTATTGTAAAAACACTCCCGAGCACTCCAATACCTAAAATTGACCAAACGAACCCAGAATTAAACACTTAGAATGACATTAAATCGAACCAAAAGTGATGGACAACCCACTTAAATTGATTAAAATCTTACCTTAGGTCGAGCAACGTTAATCCGCACGTTTAAAGTGCCGACTGGGGCACCTTGATCTTCTCATAAACACAGGATACATCAATTAACTACCATACACTAATGTTGCTATACCCCAAACCAAAGGAAGAAGGCCAAAAGAGATCATTTACTAGATGAAAAGGGCCACGAATGCAAGAGCGGTGATTGACTGCGAAAAATCCAACAGGAAGCCACGAAAAATCAAAGAAGAAAAGTGAAGAAGAAAGTCGACATTTGAATTTTGGAGAGAAATAGAGAGAAATGAATTTTTAAAAGAATAAAATAAAAAAGAACAAAAATAATCCTGATAACTCCCCAAATCTGAAATCCCAACTCCCCTATCTTCTCTCAATTAATTACCCACTAGCAATCCACTACTCAGAATCCATCTTCTGCACAACTCTTCCAGGAAATCGAGTAAAAAGATTAACATTCTTGCTCGCACGGAGATTCAAACACAGAACCTCCAACACTCCAACTCCCTTACCACTTGAACCAGAAAGCTCATTCTGATATGGTTTTAAAAATAATTAAACTTAAGCCCAGTGAACAAGGATAAGGCTTTAATCAGAAAAAATTCCAAAATTTTGCCAAAGGCATGGCTTGAACTTAGGACCTCATACACACACCTATACACTTAACCACTGAAGCAGATAGATATTTGTGTCATATTTTTACAAACAAAAATATACATTTTTGTGGCGTTACAATTCTACCCCCTAAAGAAAATTTCGTCCTCGAAATTTACCTAATCAGAACAAATGAGGATATTGCTGACGCATCGCATCCTCAGGCTCCCACGTGGCCTCATCAGTGCTATGATTATGCCATAGAACCTTCACTACGGGAATAGACTTTTTCGAAAGACCTTTACATCACACTTTAGAATCTGAACCGGCTCCTCCTCGAAGGTTAAGTCTGGCCTAACCTCAATCTCCTCAACAGAAACAACATGCGTGGGATTAGAGTGGTAGCACCTCAACATCAAGACATGAAAACATAATGAATACGGTCCAAATGTGGAGGTAACTCCAACTGATAAGCTACAGGTCTCACACGTTTCAGAATGCGGTAAGGTCCAGTAAATCAAAGGCTCAGCTTGCCCTTGCGACCGAACTTCAGAACCTTTTTCCATGGCGGAACCCTGAAAAGAACTTAGTCCCCCACAAAATACTCGATCTCACGCCTCTTCAAAATCGCATACGATTTTTGCCTATCAGAAGCCACTTTCAAATGATCCTGAATCGATTTAACCTTATCCTCTGTCTCAGAGACCAACTCAGGACCCAGAACACGTCGCTCGCCCAACTCCGTCCAACATAAAGGAGTACGACACTTACGACCGTACAGTGCCTCGTAAGGTACCATCTGGATGCTAGACTGGAAGCTATTATTGTAGGAAAACTCTGCTAACGGCAAGTACTTCTCCCAGCTGCCTCGAAAATCAATAACACAGCTCCTCAACATGTCCTCCAGTATCTTAATCACCCTCTCTAATTGACTATCTGTCTGAGGATGGAAAGTAGTTCTGAAGTCCAACCTTGAACCTAGAGCCTCATGTAACTTCCTCCAAAATCAGGACACGAAACAAGGATCCCTATCAGAGGTTCTCGAAATCGGTACTCAATGTAGTCTCATTATCTCAGATAATATGCCTAGAAGAAGATTGAGAGATCAAAGTATTATTGAAAATCCTCCAAATTTAGAAAAAAACAAATAGTTAACAACAGACTGCTATTGGATCTTCAAATGTTCCGAATACAGCGGACGATCCTGTAGAAATTCAAAGTAATGTTAACTTTAATTTTCATGCATGTTGACTTTTTTATTGATTTTTGTTTCAAATTCTTATATTATCATATACCATTTTTTAGCTGAAAGTGGTGGAAGGCGCAAAACTCGATGACGTACGCTATTAAGAGATTTATACGATCTAAATTTTTTCGAGCATGTCAAAGTAGCTAGAAACAGTCATGGTCAGCCTATTGGATCAGAAGCTCGAATTTTAGCAGGATACTTGGGCATTATAGCATGAAATACCAATCTACTGCCAATCAAGTACGAGTCATGGCATCATATGCCCGATAGTAACAAAAATCAAGCTCTCGATAATATTAAGGTAATAACGTGAATGTAATTTATAATACTTTGGTTTAAATTTCATTTATATTTACTTTCTAAACTTGTGTTATTTGCATGAGAGATTTACTTTAGAGGTCTTAGATAATTATGTGAAGAAGGCATTAGGAAAGAAATGGAGAGACCATAAAAGTACTTTAAAGAATGAATATTTTAAGAAAAATATAAGCCTCAAAAAGAAATTGCAAAATGTCCCACCGGGAATTCTAAGGTACCGATGGGAAGAAGCAGTTAGATTTTGGAATTCAAAGAAAGGAGAGGTATTACGTACTTCCAAACTCTTATAATTATTTCGGTTTATAGTTTTTACTATATACGTAATAATAATTTCATAATGTAGGATTGTGAGCGAGTTGGAACTACAAGTAGGCAAAAACAAAAATTCACGCACACAGTTGGGTCGAAAAGTTTTGCTTGTGTAGCTGATGACAAGATATTTTGAATTTGTTAATTGTGTCAATTATTAATTACTTTCTACTAAATAATATTTTCCTACTATATTGTAGGAATTGTCGTCTGGTCAAAAAGTTGGACGCCTTCAATTTTTTGACATTACACATAGAAAGAAAGATAGATCTCCTATGACTACTGAAGTTGTAGAAATTATGGTATATTTACTTAATAAAATTTGAATTATTTTAAATATTTATCATGTTTAATTATAATGGTTTAATTCGTCGTTTGTAATGCAAATAATGCTAAGTTATGTTGCATTTGTTTGACTATATATTTCGTTTCTAACTCATTGATTGATTTATTAGGAGAAACTAAAGGATAAAAGGGATAAGTATGAAGTGATTTCTTCAAGTGATAGTTCTATTAATCTGGACGACATTGATAACCGAATTATTACAAAAGTTTTGGGTCCTAAATGGTATGTTCGGGTTCGATTTCAAGGATCTTTTATTAACCCAATCCAATATTTTGGATCCAACCCGCAGCAATACATGTATTCGGTGAATCAGACTCAAGCTGAAGTTCAGAGGTTAAGATACCAGATGGATCAAATGTAAGCAAGCACAATTGAGCAAATTTCTCAACTTAAAGCGGAGGTAGAATCGAGAGAAGTAGAGGCTCAAAGAAAATATGATGAGCTCCAGCTAAAACTTAAAGTAGAGGCAGCAACGAGGGAAGCAGAGATAACAAGAAAATACAACGAACTCCAGTTACAGCTTCAGAATATGATGAAGATGTTTTCTTATTTTGAGAATATATTAACAATATAACTTTTGAATATAATATATTTTGTTATTTCATTTATTAATTTAGATCATATACATATTCCTTTCGTGATAATATCATTTAGGTTTGAAGTTTTTGGTTGGATTTGATGTTATAGGAAATTATGTTGAAAATTCAGGTTTTATATGAATTAAAATAGTTTGGTAAAATCTACTAAAGCTAGTGGCATTCTCCCACAAACGTCGCTAAAGAACATGACCTTTAGTTGCGCTTTTACCTAAAACGCCACTAAAGAACATGATCTTTAGCGACGCTTTTTCCACAAACGCCGCTAAAAAACATGATCTTTATCAAGGCTTTTCCTACAAATGCTGCTAAAGAACATGACCTTTAGTGACGCTTTTATTAAAAACACCGCTAAAGATCATGTTATTTACCAGTGCTTTTCCTACAAACGCCGCTAAAGGTCATGTTCTATAGCGGCATTTTCCCACATAAACCCCGCAAAATTTAATGGCGTTATCTATAGTGGCGTTTTTTGCGGCGCTTATCAAAATGTTGCAAATTTTTTTAGCAACAGTTAAAGGGAAAAAAACTACGCTAAAAACCTATTTTACTGTAATTTACGTCCTTGTATTGAAACATGGACAAAAAAGAACATGAAAATCAAAATTAAGAATTAAAGCAACATATTCACTCTTTTTTTTCAATTATCTATATTACTCAAAGTATTAAATTTTTTCAAAATCATTTTGAATGAATTACCTTTTAAGCTCACAATTAATTATATGAATTACAATTTCTTTTTATTTTTTTTTACATTTTTAAAAAATTCCTTTTCAATATTTTTTAAAAACCCTCCAAAAACACATTCGAAACTCTTACCAGTGACAGATAACAATCAAATGAAATTTAGGACGCTAGAGGATCACAAATCATCTCACGAACTTCCCCTAAAACAAATCAAATTAATTAGATTACCTAAAATATGAATCTTTACACCATAATCTCGAAATTTTAGCAAAGCCAAAGGCCCAATGAACAATTGTATCAAAGGAATTGAGAAAAAACCTTACCTCTACAAATTGAACTCGACTAAACAAAGGCAAAAGAACCAAAACTAATTGAAAGTCATGGCAACAGGAGAAAGAACACAAAAAAAAGAACAAAAAAGAAACGAATAGGAGAAAAATGTGGGAAGGGAGAAAGAAAATTAAAAGAAAAAGAAAAGCAATTAATGAAATGTCAGAAATAGGGAAAGAAAATGAATAAAAATAATATAAAATAAAATAGGCTTGAAACAAGGAAAACATGGGATATTTTGTATAACACCCTAAACCCAGTCTAGACGTTATGGCCGTATCTCGCTATGTCACATGATAGTGTTTTTGAAACCTCATTGTTACGTTGAAAACTTTCCATGTTATTATCTTCAGTAAACATTTGTTAGAACTTAGGTAGTTGTCTTTATTCATTTAAAACATTTCTTTTGAAACATCCCTCATTGCGGAAGCTTAAATAAAACAGTCTAAGTGATCATGCGTTTAGAAAGTACTTTAACTTTTTGAAAACTGAATTTCCTACGACCAGTAGGTATAAATCCATAAAGTAAAATAAATAAATAAAAACCCAAAATTTAAAACCAAAGTCCCAGAGGGTCATTAAATTACAACCCAAATAATCAATAATAATTAAATCATAAAACGTAAATTGAAAACCATGAAGTCCAAAAATTACTGTGGTCACCGCTAAGTCTTCTGTCGCACCGATCTGTCCAAGTCTGGGGATTACCTAGGCAAATTAAACAAAAAGGTGAGTTTACGTAAACTCTATGTGTAATCCTACAAAAACAAACAAACAATCAATACTCACAGTGCATAGTTGAACAGTCTTGGGCCTAAGCCCTTTTCAGTATCAGTGACAGTTTGGGCCTTAGCCCATCTCCGTACATTGTCAAAAATGAAATAGGGCCTTAGCCTATCACAGTATCAGTAGCAGTAACAGTTATGCAGTAGCAAAATCCTACCCATCCAGCCTCTACACACCATCTCCATCCAACCCTACACTCTATGTGGGGATATAATCAACCCACCCATCCCTTCACTCCAAGTAGTACCGAATGCGGCACAAAATAGTAGTTTGCAGCTGAGCTGCTAGTAAATTAGGCTTAAAGCCTTTCAGTACACTTTCTACGAATAACAACCCCCAACCCAATACAATGCAACATACAATGGATGATATGGTATTATGCAATTTAAGTACATATATTTGGTTCAGATATTAACATGCTCAGTAAAGATATCATTAAGTCAATTTCACACATTAAAGGGTCTATGTAATGCTTACCGACCTTACAGTAGGTTCACTGACGACTTGGACGACCCGTGCAACCTTAGAAACATTTCAGTAAAAATGGGCGCACACAAGTCCACTCGGCCCAAATTGGTCTTGGCTGTGTGATCCATTTTTAATTTAACCCATGCTAGCTAAATATTCATATATGTTTTCACTATTTACTTATATGTTCATTCAAGGCTGTCTACTTGAGTCATTGTCACTATTTACTTATATGTTTTCGAAACTAGGCTCAAATACCTTTCTATAATAAAATTTTTAGATTTTATAGTTTATCAAATAAGTACAGTAAAATCTTCTAATCTATCTCGATTCTGCTGTTTGATAGCTTCAACCATTCCTTGCTAAAAATTATTTATCTCTTAGTACGAAATTTGGATGATATTTTCGTTTGCTTCTCTTGAAAATAGACTCGTTAAGGATTTAAACATATAAATTTAAGCCCCTAATTCTTTTTTACAATTTTTGATGATTTTTCCAAAGTCAAAACAGGGGAACCTGAACCCATTCTGACCTTGTCTCACAAAATTCATTATATCTCATAACTTACAATTTCATTGCTTACACTATTTCTTCCATGAAAACCTAGACTCAATAAAATTTAATTTCGTATTTTATTCAACCTCTAACTCAATTTCCACTATTTTTGATGATTTCTCAAAGTTAGACTACTGTTGCTGTCTAAAACTATTTTAGTGCAAAATGATGATTTCCAAGTTTATATCACCCTTATTTCCTTTCTCTACAATTTTTCGCATCATTTTCTCTTATTTCTCAACAGCAAGCAATTTTGGATTTTAGCCGAATCCCATTTTCCTTGTTTTGGGTACAGAACTGGTATCGTTTCTGATGCATAAGCACTGCTAAGCCTTCAGAACCTAAAAATCTACCAACAAATCTCCAAATTAATCACTGAATTCATTTTTAATCAACCATTTTTGGAACGAACTTGACTAAAAACCTAAAAAAACCCTTACCTCGCTTGAGTAACCACGACTTTGCACAATCACAGGTCGATTCAAAATCACCAGCCCCTTGATTAACTCCTAAACACCAAAAAAGAATCACTCTTTCAGAGATTAACAAAGAATGATTAACAATAGACAAAACCGTTACTTACCGAACACACGCAACCAACGATGAAAAACTAAATCAATTGGAAAATAAAGAAAGAAACGGAAAGGGAAAATTAATGGAAATTTCGGCAGCAACTAGGGGTAAGAATCGGTAGAGGATGGAAAAAAAGAAAAAGAAAACATCAGAAAAAGTTTGGGTAATTAAAAAGAAAACCAAAACTCTACTTTTTTTTTTGCAACAAAAGGATAATCAGATTATTTTTGATAACCTCTCCCCTATTATCTCCTAAAATCACTCCCTATTAACTCACTAAAACACAATTGCTCAGAATTTTGCCCCAACGCAACTCTTAGCCGAAATTGGAGCAAAAATACTGTCTCCATGCCATCACAGAGAATTGAACACAGAACCTCCTTCACACCAACACTCCACTTATCCACCAAACTAGCAAGCCCATTCTGTTAATTATTTGCCAAGTTTTACTTAAAAGCCTACTGACCAAAGATACGAATTATTCATAAAAATACCAAAATTTGCCCAAGTCCTGGCTTAAACTTGGGACCTCTCACACACCTAAAACACTTAACCACTGAAACAGATACACAATTGTGTCACACCTTCGCAACAAAAATAAAAATTCTGGGGCGTTACAACTCTACCCCTCTAAAAGAAAATTTCTGCCTCGCAATTTACCTGACCAGAACAAATAATGATACTATTAAACATCGCATCCTCAGGCTCCCACGTGCCCTCCTTAGTGCTATGATTACACCATAGAACCTTCACCAAAGGAATAGACTTCCTCCTCAGAAACTTTACGTCACGATCCAGAATCTGGGTAGGCTCCTCCTCATAGGTCAAGTCTGGCCTAACCTCAATCTCCTCAACAGGGATAATATGAGTAGGATCAGAGCGATAATGCCTAAACATAGAGACATGGAACACATCATGGATATGATCCAATGCGGGAGGTAGCTCCAAATGATAAGAAACTAGTCCTACTCGCTTTAGAATATGGTAAGGTCCCATAAACCTAGGGCTCAACTTGCCCTTACAACCAAACTTTAGTACCTTCTTCCATGGTGAGACCATGAAAAAAACCAAATCCCCCATAGAATACTCGATCTCACGGCTATTCAAATCCACATAAGATTTTTGCCTGTCAGAAGCCCCTTTCAAACGGTCCCGAATCAATCTAACCTTATCCTCTGTCTCAAAGACCAACTCAGGACCCAAAACATGTCGCTCGCCCAACTCAGTCCAACATAAAGGAGTGCGACACTTACGACCGTACAGTGCCTCGTAAGGTGCCATCTGGATACTAGAATGGAAGCTATTGTTATAGGAAAACTCCACTAACGACAGATAATTCTCTCAGCTGCCTCAGAAATCAATAGCATAGCTCCTCAACATATCCTCCAGTACCTGAATCACCCTCTTTGACTAACCATCGGTTTGAGGATGGAACGTAGTACTGAAGTCCAACCTTGAACCCATAGTCTCAAGCACCTTTTTCCAAAATCGAAACGTGAAATGAGGATCCCTATCAAAGATGATCGAAACTGGTACCTCATGCAGTCTCACTATCTCTGAAATATAGAGCTTTACCAGCTTCTGCAAAGAATAATTTGTCCAAACTGAGATAAAGTGTGCAGACTTAGTCAATCGATACACGATAACCCATATTGAATCTTTCTTAGTGGGTGTTAAAGGAAACCCAGTAACGAAATCCATCGTTACTCACTCTCACATCCATAGTGGAATCTTAATCGGCTGCAGCAATCCCAAAGGCAACTGATGCTCAGCCTTAACCTGCTGGTAAGTCAGGCATCTACCCACAAAATTCGTCACCTCTCGAAGATCTTGATACATCTTATTTTCGCCAGGGTGCATAGCATAAGGACTACTATGCGCCTCTCTCAAAATAGACTATCTCAAGTCTGAATCATTCGACACACAATTCGACCTCGAAAATACAACACACCCTCAGAGTTCAACCCAAAGTCCGTAGTGCTACCACTCTCAATCTGTAGGAACCGAAGACCCAAAGACTCATCCTTCAACTATCTACCCTTAATCCACTCAATCCAAGTTGGCTTGACTTGAAGCTTAGCCAATAAACTCCCATCATCGAACAAGCTAAGTCGAGCAAACATCGCTCTCATATCAGTCATGGCCCTAGGGCTCAATGCACCGGCCACCACATTGGCCTTGCCAGGATGGTACTTAACGGTACAGTCGTAATCCTTAACAGCTCAACCCATCTTCGTTGCCTTATATTTAGCTCCTTCTGAGTAAGAAGATACTTAAGGTTGTTGTGATCAGTGTAGATGATACACTTCTCACCATACAGATAATGCCTCTAGATTTTTAATGCAAAGGCTACGACAGCCAACTCTAAATCATGCGTCGGATAGTTCACCTTGTATGTCTTAAGCTAACGAGACGCATATGCAACCACCTTACCATCTTGTATCAACACACATCCCAAACTGACATATGATGCATCACTATAAACCATGAACTTCTTTTCAGGTTCAGACTGTACCAAAACAGGAGCCTCAATCAATACAGTCTTAAGCTTATCAAAGCTCTCTTGCAACGCATTAGTCCAGTCAAATGGTACGACTTTCTGTAGTAGCTTAGTCAAGGGTGCTGCAATCAGTGAAAATCCTTCCACAAATCTTCGGTAGTAACCTACAGCCCCAAAAAGCTGCGGATCTCAAACACATTCTTAGGCTGCTTGCAATCCAATATAGCCTCAATTTTTTGAGGATCGACTCGAATCCCCTTAGTAGACACCACATGACCTAGAAATGTTACTTCATGTAACTAGAACTTTCACTTGCTGAACTTAGCATAGAGCTATTTTCCCTCAAAATCTGAAGAACAATCCTAAGGTGCTCATCATGCTCATCCTCAGTCCTCGAATGAACCAATATGTCATTGATGAAAACCACTACAAACCAATCCAGGTAGGGCTGAAACACTCGGTTCATCAGATCCATGAAAGCTGTCGGTGTATTAGTCAGTCCAAATGGCATCACTAAGAACTCGTAGTTACCATAACAAGTCTTAAATGTCATCTTATGCACATCAGTCTCCTTAACCCTCAACTGATGATACCCAGAACGCAAGTCAATTTTGGAGAACACAGAAGCCCCTCGGAATTGGTCAAACAAATCATCAATCCTCGGAAGTGGATACTTGTTCTTAATAGTCAACTTATTTAGTTGTTAGTAGACGATACACATCCTCATGCATCCATCCTTTTTCATAACAAACAGTATCAGTGCTCCCCACGGGGACACACTAGGGCGGATGAACCCACGATCCAATAACTCCTAAATTTAAGCCTTAAGCTCCATAAACTCCTTCGGTGCCATTCGATAGGGAGCGATAGACACCGGAGCTGTACCAGGGAAAAGCTCAATCCCAAACTCCACTTCTTGATTCAGAATAAACCCGGTAGCTACTCAAGAAACACATCCAGAAAATCCCTCACAGTTCTGATGTTCTTTACAGTAGAGTCCCCAGAAGCAGAAACACTTACGTAGGCCAAATACACCTCACATCCCTTGCGAACCAATTTCTCAGCTACTAGTGCAAAGATCACGTTAGCCAAGCAATGTCGACATTCCCCAACCACAACGACTTCATTACCCTCCTCAGTTCTTAATACGACCCTCTTAGTCACACAGTCCAAACTGACACGATGCTTGACCAACCAGTCCATCCCCAATATCATATCAAACTCCCCAAATGGAAGCTCCATCAAATCAACTAGAAATACCGTCCCTTGACCCTCTAAAGAAACATCCCTATACAGTTTGCTAACTCTAACAGATTGCCTCAGCGGGCTCAACACAATCACCTCACTAGAAGTACTCTCAACTGGAATCCCTAGGTTTTTGGACACAGAACAGGCAACATAGGAATGCATAGATCCTAAATCTATTAATGCAGCGTAAGGTACATCATAAATAAGAAATGTACCCGTGATGACATCCAGAGCATCTTTGTCCTTTCGGCGACGTGCAGCATAAACTAAAGCAGGTTACCTCACCTTAGTTTGTCCAACACCTCTGCCCAGTGTTCTCTATCTACGACCCATGCCATTACCACCCCTAACCTGACCACGGCCTCTATATGGCTATTGTGCTACCCTCTATAGCTGTGCAGTACCAGTATCCTGAGCTTGCATCTGATCGGCCCTCAACGGACACTCCCTAATGAGATGATCCAATGATCCACACCTTAGACACGCCCTAGTCTTTCTCCAACACTCGTCCTAATGGCGTCTACCATAATCGACACATGGCTGCAGTCTAATAGCAGTAACAAGAGGCCCAGCTCTAACTAGCCTATCAACTCTGGCCATTTCTTTATGCCTCTGCACAGAACTCAAGGGCTCCGAATCCCTCTTCCTCCTACCTCTCTCCCTATCGCGGTTTAGGCGCTCAACGCGCTTAACGTCCTCAGTGATTTTCGCCTTCTCAATCAGTAAAGAAAAATCACGCTCCCTCTATAGAGCTATCAAGACTCCCAAATTATCTCTGAAGCCATCCTTAAAGCAAACACAACGCTCATACTTAGTCGCCACTATACCTCGCGCTCAGCGGCTCAGTCGCAGGAATTTGGCCTCATACTCGGCCATTGATCGATCTCCCTGTGTTAGATTCAATAACTCCTTCCTACAAGCGTCTACATAACTAGCTCTCACATACTTCTCCTAGAAGGCGGTTTTAAAGAGCTCCCAAGTTAGACTTTCGGGCTTAGTGCCCTCCTTAACAATAAGTCACCACTGATAAGCCTTATCACGCAGCAGCGAGACTACACCCTTTCATTTCTGCTCAGAGGTGCAATCCAGGTCATCCACGATCCTCTCCATAGCCTCAATCCAGTACTCGGCCATATTAGGGGCGACCCTAGTGACACCCCTAAAGAGCTCAGTTCTATTGAACTGAAGTCATTCCATAACTGACCCATAGCTCCCAAATCTAGTATTAGGCCCAACAACCCTCTCAAATATCCTCAACATAGCATGGGACAATACATCGTCCCCAGCCATGCGATCATGAAACTCAGTCTGAATAGCAGGCGACACTGGATTCTCACTCGTGTCCAAATTCGGTATATTACCCAGGGAAGAAGACTCAGATCGAACCCCATATGGCCTCTACCTCGGCCTTAAGTATCACGTCTACGAATACCTCGTGCGCTCATGTCTATTCAGAGTGATTACAAATTTTTATGCATCAGTTTCAGTTTCAGTATTTACGAGCAAATGTTTTATGTTAACAGTTTCAGTAATTCAGAGTGATTTTCGTAAACTACAGTCTCTGTCAACTTTGCTACAGTCTCAATATACACCATCTAGAGTGTTTTCACAGTATACTACCTACAGTAGTTTTAGAATATCATAACATATATCAGTTTCAGAACATCATAGCATGTATTAGTTTCAGAACACTTACAGGATGGGGTTCGGAGACTTGGTGCACCACATACCCAGTAGCAATATTTCATATCATTTAAAAACTAATTTTTGAAAGAAAAATTTAAAACCCATAATCCACAGCCGAGTTTTACAACCTGGCCGTAATACCACTAAATGTAACACCCCAAACCCAGCCTAGAAGTTATGGCCATATCTGGCAATGTCACAGGATAGTGTTTTTGAAACCTCGTTGTTACGTTGAAAACATTCCATGTTCTTATCTTTAGTAAACATTTGTTAGAACTTAGGAAGTCGTCTTTATTCATTTAAAACATTTGTTTTGAAACATCCCTCGTTGCAAAAGCTTTAATAAAATAGTCTAAGTAATTATGCGTTTAGAAACTACTTTAACATTTTAAAAATCGAATTTCCTATGACCAGCAGGTATAAATCCATAGAGTAAAATAAATAAATAAACGCCCCAAATTTAAAACCAAAGTCCCAAAGGGTCCTTAAATTACAACCCAAACAATCAATAATAATTAAATCATAAAACGTAAATTGAAAACCATGAAGTCCAAAAATTATTGTGGTCACTCCTACGTCCTCAGTTGCACTGATCCGTCTAAGTCTAGGGATTACTTGTGCACATTAAACAAAAAGGGTGAGTTTACGTAAACTCAGTGTGTAATCTCACAGAAACAAACAAACAATTAGTATTCACTGTGCATAGTTGAACAGTATTGGGCCTAAGCCTTTTTCAGTATCAGTGACAGTTTGGGCCTTAGCCTATCTTCGTCAGTGTCAAAAATGCAGTAGGACCTTAGCCCATCATACTATCAGTAGTAGTAACATTTATGCAGCAGTAAAATCCTACCCATCCAGCCTTTACACACCATCTCCGTCCAACCCTACACTCTATGTGGGGATATAATCAACCCACCCATCCCTTCACTCCAAGTAGTACCATATGCGGCACAAAACAGTAGTTTACAGCTAAGCTGCTAGTAAATTAGGCTTAAAGCCTTTCAGTACACTTTCTCTGAATAACAACCCCCAACCCAATGTAATGCAACATACAATGGATGATATGCTATTATGCAATTTTAGTACATATATTTGGTTCAGATATTAACATGCTTAGTACATATACCATTCAGTCAATTTCACCCATTTAGGGGTCTAAATAGCGCTTATTGACCTTATAGTAGGTTCACAGTCGACTTGGGTGACCCGTACAACCATAGAAACATTTCAGTAAAAATAGGCCCACACGCCTGCGTGTGCCCGTGTGGCCCACTCGTCCCAAATTGGCCTTGGCCATGTGATCCATTTTTAATGTATCCCATGCTAGCTAAATATTCCTATATGTTTTCACTATTTACTTATATGTTCATTCAAAGCTATCTGTTTGAGTCATTGTCACTAAATTATTTATATCTTGACCTATAGAATTCCAAATTAAGATATGCTTTATGTTTTTGAAACAAGATTCAAATAAATTTCTACCATAAAATTTTTAGATTTTATAGTTCATAAAATAAGTACAGTAAAATCTTCAAATCTATCTTGATTCTGTTGTTTGACAGCTTCAACCTTTCCTTACTAAAAATTATTTATCTCTTATTATGGAATTCGGATGATGTTTCCGTTTGTTTCTCTTGAAAATAGACTCGTTAAAGATTTAAACACATAAAATTAAGCCCCTAATTATTGTTTTACAATTTTGAATGATTTTTCCAAATACGGAACAGGGGAACCCAAACCCATTCTGACATTATCTCATAAAATTCATTATATCTCATAACTTACACTTTCATTACTAACACTGTTTCTTCCATGAAAAACTAGACTCAATAAACTTTAATTTCATATTTTATTCAACCTCTAACTCAATAAACTAGACTACTACTGCTGTCCAAAACTATTTTAGTGCAAAATGTTGATTTCCAAGTTTATAACACCATTATTTCCTTTCTCTACAACTTTTCGCATCATTTTCCCATTTTCTGCATTTCAGGTACACACCTGGTATCATTTCTGATGCGTAAAAATTGACCAAAAAATCTTCAGATTAATCACTTAATTCATTTTAATCAACCAATTTTGGAAGGAACTCGACTAAAAACCTAACAAAACCTTTACCTTGCTTGAGCAACCACGACTCCGTACAATCCAAGCGTTGATTCAAACCCTTTAGCCCCTTGATTAACTCCTAAAAACCAAAAAGGAATCACCCTTTCAGAGATTAACCAAGAACGATTAACAATAGACAAAACCGTTGCTTACCAAACACACGCAACCAATGATGAACAACCAAATCAATTGGAAAATAAAGAAAGAAACAGAAGGGAAAAAAAGAAATGGAAATTTCGGCAGCAACTAGGGGAAAGAATCAGCAGATGAGGGGAAAAAAAAGATGAAAACGTCAAAAAAAGTTTTGGTAATTGGAGAGAAAACTGAAACTCTACTTTTTTCTGCAAAAAACGATAATCAGATTATTTTCTGATAATCTCTCCCCCATTATCTTCTAAAATCACTCCCTATTAACCCGATAAAACACAACTACTCAGAATTTTGCCTCAATACAACTCTTAGCCGAAATTGGAGCAAAAATACTATCTTCACACCATCACAGAGAATTGAACACATGACCTGCTTCACACCAACACTCCACTTATCCACTAGACCAGCAAGCCCATTTTGTTAATTATTTGTCAACTTTTACTTAAAAGCCTACTGACCAAAGATAGGGCTTATTCATAAAAATACCAAAATTTTCCCAAGTC
Organism: Gossypium hirsutum; assembly: GCF_007990345.1. NCBI lineage: Eukaryota > Viridiplantae > Streptophyta > Magnoliopsida > Malvales > Malvaceae > Gossypium > Gossypium hirsutum. The sequence continues at coordinate 52,721,540 of NC_053443.1, forward strand.
CTGGCTTGAACTTGGGACCTCTCACACGCCCAGAACACTTAACCACTAAAGTAGATACACAGTTGTGTCACACCTTCTCAAGGACAAAAATACAAATTCTGGGGCATTACATTTTGGAAAATGAAATTTAATTAATTTATTCACAATTAATTTATCTTCAAAAGAAATCAAATCCTATCCTACTAACTAATCAGATTTTTTTTACGCATATAGAGACTCAAACATAGAACCTTAAGCAGATACGCTAAGCACTTAACCACTCAACCAGACTAAATCACATGACAACAACCAACAAATCAAAACTTAAATTTTTGGGGTGTTACATTAATTGTAGCTTGTCATGGAGTGGATAGCTTTGTGGCTAAGGGAAGTCCATTATATGATTTAATTGTTGTTTGTTAAGCATGATTTTGAATGTTTAAATTATGAATACATGTTGTTTATTAGTTGTAATTAGATTATTTAAAATTGTATATATATGATTAAAGTAATACAACTTAGTTAATATAGCATTAATTAGTAAATGAATTAGGGAAAAATGGTTAATTCAAATGAATTTTAGGATTTTCCCAAAATTGATTAAAAGGAAGTTGGTAATCATTTAGAATTAAAATTGGGATAGTTTAGTTTTAAGTGGTAAAATAATTAAAATACCCTTAGGGTTAAATCCTTAAAAATAGTTTTAAAATGGTTCACAAATGATAAGATATAAAAGTAACATATTTTAATCCTATTCTTAATGCATTTTTGGATGAATATTTATGCAAATTAGTGAATTTGATGCTCATAATCCTTTAAATTCATGTTTCTATACATATGAGAGGATTTGGGAGTGAAAGGAGCAAAAAATGAGCCAAAATCAGACAAATAGAGTTGTCTTCAAGAGCCACATGGCCTGGGCATTTCCACACGGGCTGAGCACATGCCCATGTGTAAGTTCATGTCGATTTCGCACCTTGCTTCCCAAATACGCGGAAAAACACAATTTTTAGGCTTTTTGAACATTCTAAAGTCTATAAATACCACTTAGAAGAAGACATAAAGGAGCCATAAGACAAGATCAAAGAAAACACTTGAATAACACCATCGGAATCAACTCGGAAGCGGATCTCCATCAAGATAGAAGACCTTCTTTTAATTTATTCTAAAGTTTATGAGTTTCTTTGTTTCTTGTGGTTTTTCTAACTTTGAGATGTTTCTATTTACGATTATGAACTGATTCCCTAGATACCTAGAAAAGAGAATGCCTATGCTGAATCTTATTTTTTGATTTATGATTTACATGATAAATATTTGATTCTTGTTCTTAATTATGTGTGCTAATTTCTTGTTTTAATATTTCCAGGACATTAATTCATGTTTAATGTGCTTAATTCAATGGAACAAAAGTCCTTATTTAAGAGTAGATCTAGCATAATTGAGTGGAGTTGCATGCAATCCTAGAAATAAGATGGCATAAATCTACCGGATTAGAGCCAAATCGAATAGGAGAATCCATAGATCGAGTTAATGCGACGATAAGGGTTTTAATTAGGAAGATATTTCAATTAATCAACCTAGAGTCAATTGTTCTTACTCTCGAAAGTGATATTAACATAATTTAGGGATTTCTACGAATCAAGACACCAAGTGAATAAATCGTTTAATTCAGATCCATAATAATAGGTGAAGTCTAGGTGAATTCTTTCTTGGGTATTGTCTCTCTTATTGGTTAATATTTAATTATTTCCTTGATTTATTCTCTGTTGCGTTCTTAGTTAAATTAGTTTAGTAATTTTAGATTAAAACACATCACTCCAATTTGTCGGCTAAATAATAAGAAAACGGTAATTACTAATACTTTTAGTCATCGTGGATACAATATCTTTACTCACCGTGCCTATATTATTGTTTGATAGGTGTGCTTGCCTTTGTCGTATTTATAGTTAGTTAAGTGACCATCAATAAATCGTTTCTAGAATAAGGTTAGACAGTTATTAGTTAGAATTGAGGTGTTATAAGCTTGGGGTGTGTTTTGGGGTGGTTTTGTGTTGAAGAGTCACTTCACTGACTAATGTGTCACTTCGGATTTAGATCGATCCTTATCAGCCTGGTTTGGGGTGTCACATACACAATTGGCATCAATATATATGTAGAGATTAGAGTCTCAACAACCGAAGAAAGGTAAATAATACAACAATTTATTCATATTGGAGAAAGGTACATGAATGAGTGGTAATTTAAAAAAGTAGAAAGAAGACCCAACAAAAACCTAGAATACGATGAGGCAAGGTCCATTAACAGTTCTATTTTTGCATCAAACATGTGATTTGAAGGAACCATGAAAACCCTCCACACAACTCAATAATGAAACAAAAAACAAACCAAAATCTTCCACATTCACACACACATATATACTCAAAAACTAGTGATTGTTTTTTTTTAGCCATGTTGAACTATGCATGAAATGTACAACAAAACAACCTAAGCTCTTTGTCTTAAATATGTGAACTTTCTTATTCATTAGTTCTTTTGTTTAGTTTTAATCAAGAAACTTGGGGTTATGATTTTCAAAATATTGTGAATAAAATTTAAGAACAACTTATTCGAGACAAATATGCATGAGAGAAAATGTGTTCAAAACCCATGAGTTCTTTAGAAGTTTTAGTCTCAAATGATGGATTCAATTCCACTGGTGTTTTAGAGTTCACAATGGTGCTTGGAAAACTACAATATTTGACATTCACAAGGTCATATATTTGTTACTTTGTCATGAAATTATCACAATTCATACACAATCCATTTGGATTACACTAGAGAAAAGACAAACGATTATTGCGTTACTTGCAACAAACAAAAAATCTTAGTCTTTGAATATTTGATTGTTGTGACTCTAATTTCTACATATATAATGATGGCGATTGTGCTGGTGATCTCGATGATTGTGTATCCACATTAGACTATATTCTATTTTATAGTTTCACTCCAATCAGTTACACATAAAAAAAAGTTACTACTGTACAATCTTCAACCGAAGCTGAGTATCGTGCTCTTGTGGCTACTTTTGAAACTCTCCAGGTTAAACATCTACTCAAATAGCTTTAGATACCTTTTGAATCCACCTAAAATATTTTTGACAATTTGAGTGACACTCTACCTTGTAATCATCATTTATTGTATAGCAAGATTAACCATTTCGAAATTGATGTTCACTTTTTTAGTTTTTATGTTGATCGTAAGGAACTTGATGTTCATCATATCTATGCCACGGCCTAGTTGCCAGCATAGTCACCGTTGCTCCTAAAACAACCTATCATTGTATCTATTGACTAAGTCTTTTAATTACGAGATAAATCTTATTTTGAATTAATTTTTAAGCTTTATTTTGAATTAACCTTTTATCTTCTAGAATTTTGTTGTTTAGATTCTTTAAATTTCATTAGTTAAGATTTATTAGCTTTTATTGTATATAAATATTGAAGCTGGTCAATCAATAAAGTTATAACAATGTACTCATCATATTCAAAACTTGTATAATTTAATCTTCCATTTCTCATTAAATAGCAACGGACTATGTTTACGTCCACGCGTCTGTACATAAAAGCCGACGATGACATTCCATTTTTCCAGTACCATGAGACGTTCCACTCTCTGGTTTTAGCTTTGTCGTATGTTTTGTCCTTTCTTCTTTTGTTTTGACTTTGGTGGATCGGTCACTTTGTGTTTTCTTTGGCCTTTTATAATTTAAATTCATAAAACTTGACTTACAGTGCTAAATTTATTTAATTTGATCCATTTATTTCTCTTAGTAATTAACTAATGTTCATTTTAAAACTTTGTCAGTGTTGCTTCCTCGCCTTACATTCTATCTTGATGCACAAATTATTAGAAATAGTTACAAGAGAAGTCTCTTTATTTTTCACAAAGTATAACTATACTTAAAGTTACAAGAGAAATCCCCATATTTTTCGAATTTAATGTTTATGCATTTTCCAACTATGCTTCATGATTAATTTAATAATCTTTTTATTTTTAAATTTAAAAGCAACATATTTACTCTCTTTTTTCAATTATCTATATTACTCAAAGCCTTAAATTTATTCAAAATCATTTTGAATGAATTTCCTTTTAAGCTCACAATCAATTATATGAATTAAAACTTAGTTTTTTTTTTTACATTTAGAAAAAAAATTCAATATTTTTTAAAAACCCTCCAAAAACACATTCGAAATTCTTATCACTAACTGATAACAATCACATGAAATTTAGGACACTAGAGGATCACAAATCATTTCATGAACTTCCCCTAAAACGAATCAAATTAATTAGATAACCTAAAATATGAATCTTTACACTACAATCTCGAAATTTTAGCAAGGCCAAATGCCGAACGAACAACTGTAACAAGGGAATTGAGAAAAAAAAAACTTTACGTCTATGAATTGAACCCGACTAAACAAAGACAAAAGAACCAAAACTAATTGAAAGTGATGGCAACAGGAGAAAGAACACAAAACAAAAGAACAAAAAGGAAACGAATAGGAGAATAACGTGGGAAGGGAGCAAGAAAATTAAAAGAAAAAGAAAAGCAATTAATGAAACGTGAGAAATAGGAAAAGAAAATGAATAAAAATAAAATAAAAACAAAATGGACTTGAAACAGGGAAAACATGGGATATTTTGGAAAAAGAAATTTAATTAATTTATTAACAATCAGTTTATCTTCAAAAAGAAATCAAATTCTATCCCACTAACTAATTGTATTTTTTTTCCTATAGTTCAAATCTAATTCAAACTCCTCCGCCATCTTCCTAATGAATGCAAAAGATAAAATATTTCTTATGCATATAGAGACTCAAACATAAAACCTTAAGCAAATACATTAAACACTTAACCACTCAATCAAACCAAATCACACGACAACAACCAGTAAATCAAAACATAAAATTTTGAGGTGTTACATTAATTGTAGCTTGTCAAGGAGTGGATGATGCGGTCGTTGAAAGCACCAAAAATATCCTATCCCTAATAAATAATGAAAAAGAATAGTAAAAAAGAAGTAGGGTCAAATCCTCAGGGACTGGATTTACACAATATCTTGTTCCGTGAAATCCCAGGCAGAATCTTTCCCAAGAAACCTGCGTTTCTGAAAATAAAAATAATAACAGAATTAAAGTGTTGGATCTGGAAACGAAAACTAAAATAAAAATAGAATTAAGAATATTGAATCGAAAATTTTAGAAATTAAAAATAGAGTTTAAGAGGAAGAAAATTCTTATGGGAGATTCCAGCCTCCAGTTGTCTCGTTTCGCCTTGGGTTCAATCCTTGGCTTTTAGATTATCCTTCCCAAACCGAATAAGTCAGTTATAGTGGAAGAGGACGCCTACGACCACCAACTCCAAGGATTTAGACTTACGAATTAGTGGAACCTGACTCTAGCCAACAATCGCTTCTGTGGGATCGTCTTATGCTAGATCAACGCTTCTCAATGGCGAATCACACGCCATTTTGTCTCTTGGGTTCGTCAATATCTGACGCAGTAAGCTAACGAACCGACTGTGCAACCTTCCCAAAACATACAAAGCGGCCGCCTTTGCATACATTGAAAAGCTTACTTCTTAAGGGATATGGACGGAAGCGTCAGCCCTGTAGTGCGGAGAAACGATGAATACTCAGCGAGGAGGCTAAGTATGGATTCTAAGCCTCATAAATCCTTTTGGGGATTTTTGACAACCTTCGGCTAGATGGGTTTAGTGGCTCATGGTTGTGGTAGAAAAGAAAATAAATAAAATAAAAATAAAGATTTTATTGAAAAGAAATATGAGAAGAACAAAAGCGTAGACTTTTGGGGAGAGTGTTTACAGAAAAAAATAAAAGATGGGATCCCCTTTTTAGTTACTTCACCCCCTATTTATAGTGCTAGGGGAGATAGTTTAATCCTACTTAAATTCCTAAAAGATAAATACATTTAATTGAAGATAAATAAAGATAAAATAAAATCCTAAAAATAATCATTAATAATTATCTCAATATTAATTATCCTAATATAATTAAAATAGAGTTTAATAGAATAAAATCTCTTCTTTTTGGATTTCAACCCTTGTGTCCTCCATGCTTGCACTTTTGGCACCAACTTTTCCTTGTGCCACACATTGTCCCATTTTATCTCTAAATTCACGCTTTTGGCCCTTAATTTTACTTTTGCCTCAAATTTAATCCCTATGAGATAAAATATCATAAATAGCTTAAATTAGCAGGATCATACTCAGAATAAATATATAATTAATACATAAAAATACGTTATTCTAGAGTGTTATCAAATTCCCCCTACTTAGCTCATGCTTGCCCTCAAGTATGGTTCCTATCTACTGTGAAAGTTAGATTCTGCCATAAAAGAAATACAACTCCAAAGTTTTATAAAAATCAGTCAAAAATGCATATGAAAAATAAAGAGAACCCTAAGCTTGCTTTAAGTAAAATAGAAAAAGTTTTCCAATTAATACACACAAAAATTAGAATCGACTTGAATTATTTAATGAAAATTAGGTAAATTACCAAACCTACCAAGACACCCTATTTGTTTCCTCCTTTAGTCTCCAAATTATATATTTTTTTCTTTTTTTTTCTCTTTTTTTTATTATGCTTTAGGAATATACTGAGCCTTTAGACGCGAAGAGAGATGACAGCCAAACACCCCACCCCGGTTACTCAATCCAGCAAACTCCTAATTTATTATAATTTTTCTTAAGAACACATCAAGCCTTTTGACCCGAAGAGAGATCACAACCAAGCACCCCACCCCGGTTACTCAGCCCAACATGTTCTTAAAAATTAATTTCGGTTAGCGGAGTTTTACCTAACACGTCACACAACCTTTTGACGCGAAATAGGATGACAACCCAAGCACCCTACCCCGGTTACTCAGTCAGTCACGTTTTTAAGCTGCACTCATAACCACGGAAACATTAAACGACATTTTAATAATAATTTTTTATGAGGACTTTAGAGAAATAATAATAATAACCAAGTGTCAAAAATAAGTTTCAGTAATTACCTTAATAGTCATCAACATATTTTAGCATGCAAACATATTAAGTGTCCACTTTGTATTTAAACTTGATCAATTTTACGAAAAGCAAGATAAAGTTAACTTTATGAATCACAATTATTTTTAGTCTAATAAGAATAAAATAGTGGAGATGGCATCAATTATGGAAAATTCATAATTTTCTCAGAAAACAAGAATCATGCTTGTAGGTCAAACAATAGGCAATTCTTGGTAAAAATCTTGGGCATGAAAAGAGGCAAGAGATTCCAAAAAAAAAATATGGACAAAATAAAGCCTCAAGCAGCAACACCAGAACCAATAACCAAAATCACAGCAGAAAATGATAGTAATAACGAAGAGTACCTCCCCCTACTGAAAGCACATTGTCTTCAATGTGGACGAAAAGAAATAAATAGGTAGAAAAGTTTAGAAAACTCCCCGTGTTGTTACTGTCGATCGCATATGATGGCAATGAGCTTAGTCAATTGTTGGCCAAAGGTTTCAAGTCGGGCCTCAATGCGCTCTAAGAGTTGCTTAATGGTTTTATTCGCATTTTCGCTCTGTTTTATCTAAGCAAAAGAAGACAAATTTATTAATATCCAAATAAGTAATAAATAATAAAATAAAATAAAGGAAAAAATAATAAATAATAAAAATAAAAATTGGGTTGCCTCCCAACAAGAGCTTGTTTAACGTTGTTAGCTCGACGTCGTTATTGGTTCTATGGTGGTTCCAAATGGATTTTCTTAACTGTGTGGGCTTGAAAATTCTCATAAAACGGCTTCAACAGCTGCTATTGACTACGAATCGCTTTCCAGATTCTTCACTCTCTATTTCAACCGCTCCATGTGTGAACACTTTAGTAACAATAAAAGGGCCTTGCCATCGTGATCGAAGCTTACCTAGGAATAACTTTAACACGGAGTTATAAAGTAAAACTTTTTGTCCTACTGAAAAATGCTTCTGAGCTATTCTCTTATCGTGAAACAACTTTGTCTTATCTTTATAATTGTGAGCATCATTGCGAATTTCTTCTAACTCTTGGATGTCTAATTTCCTAGCCTTCCCTGGGGGTTCTAACTCCAACCCTGGTACCTGTATAACCAAAGCTAGCAGTTTAGTATTTGAAGATAATAACTCATTAACAAATTCAAATTCATTAAGTTCAGAATTATCTCCATAAATTGACTCAAAATTCTCTTCCACCAAAGAGTCAATTATGTCGATATGATTTACGCTCAAGATTTCGCTTGGATGGCTAATGGCTTTGTAGACATTAAACTTTACGATCTCCCCATCAAACTCCATCGTGAGAGTTCCACTTCGAACATCAATTTTAGTACTAGCTGTACTAAGGAACGGTCGACCCAACAGGAGATCTGAAGATCCAGGAGTGCTATCCTCCTCCATTTTGATCACATAAAAATCTGTAGGGAAAATAAGCTCGTTAACTTTTACCAGAACATCCTCAATTACTCCTTCTGGATGCACAACAGACCTGTCCGCTAATTGAATGATAACACCTGTTTTTGTCAAAAAACCCGCGTTAAGTGATTCATAAATAGAATATGGCATTACATTTATAAAAGCCCCTAGATCACACATAGCCTTCTTAATTCCCAAATGACCTATTTTGCATGGTATTGCAAACATGCCCCTATCCTTGCATTTTGCCGGCATTTTTCCCTGTAATATTGCAAATACATTCTCACCAACATTCTCCCTTTCATTACCTGTTAATTTTCGCTTGTTAGTACAAAGCTCTTTAAGAAATTTAGCATACCGTGGTATTTGCTTGATGGCATCCAACAGCGGAATATTGATCTCGACATTCCTAAATGTTTCAAGAATTTTCTTATCCTCTTTACCTCTTCGACATTGGTTGAATCATTCTGGAAATGGAGGTTGAATTTTAGGCAATGGAGGCTTCGGTCGGACCTGTTCATCTTTTTCGGGTTTTTCCTGGGCAATTTCTTAGGCAAGATTCCTGTCAGGAATTGGTTCCAGTACCTTTCCGCTTCGCAACGTCACTGCATTTGCATTTTGCCTAAGGTTTGGTTCTGTTTGTGACGGTAGCTTCCCTTGAACGATCAATTTCTCAATCGATGTGGTCAACTCTCTGATGGACGCCTCGATTTTCTATTGAAAATCCTTCATCTCTTTTTGGAAATTAAGATTTTGCTGCTGGAAATCAAGAACATTGGCTGCTAACTTATTGACCATGCTTTCTAGAAAATTACCTGAACCTTGTGGCTATTGCGGAAACCGATTTTGGTATGGCTGGTTATTTCGTGGATTTTCCCCACAACTTAAGTTAGGATGGTCCCTCCACCCTGGGTTGTAGGTATTACCGTAGGGGTCGTACTGCCTTTGAGGCGGCCTAGGGAAATTTCCCACATCATCCAGATGGGCCGTGGTATCATCATATAAACTGGGACATGCATCAGTTGCGTGATCAGGTGTAGCATATATTCCACATAATCGAGTTGTCTTCGCTTTTTCTGCAATAAGAGAGTTCATTACATTAGTAAGTCTATCAACTTTATCCTCTAAGGTTGAATTACTTAGCTGGTGAACCCTTCTAGGGGGTTCAGTATTGGCTCGGAACTGCTGAAAATTTGCAGCCATCGTAGAGATCAAGTTTCTTGCTTGTTGGGGAGTCATTTTGACCAATGCTCCTCCACTAGCGACGTCTACCATATTCATCTCCATGGGCTTCAAACCTTCGTAAAAGTATTGAATGAGAGATTGCTCCGTTATACCATGTTGTTGGCAGCTTGCACACAACTTTTTAAACCGCTCCCAATAATCATAAAGGGACTCAGCTTATTTTTGCCTTATTCCAACGATCTCTCTTCTTAGCTCAGCTATTCGCGATGTTGGAAAAAACCTGTTCAGAAACAAACGAGATAGATTAGCCCAAGTTCTAATAGATCAATAGGGTAAATAAAATAACCATTCCTTAGCGGAATCTGCTAGGGAGAAAGGGAAAGCACGCAATTTAATCTGATCTTCAGTTACCCCCTGAGGTTTCATGCTAAGACAAACCATATGAAACTCTTTCAGATGCTTGTGGGGATTTTCATTTTGCAACCCACGAAAAGTTGGCAGTAACTGGATTAAACCTGACTTCAACTCAAAAATCAGTATTCACAGTAGGATATGCGATGCACAATGGCGGTTGTTCTATCAAAGCTTCGGCCAATTGTAGAATCGTTTGAGCCATTGGCTGTTGTGCTAGATTCGGGTTTTCGTTAACCCTAGCATTAAGCACTTCTTCTGGTGAGTTGACTTCTACTTTTTCGCTTTCAAGTGTTCGAGTAGGGTTTTCATTAACCCTAGATTCAGTTTCGTTGTCGACTTCGATTTCTAGTGGTGGATTACTTTGAGTTCCAACCACCACTGACTGCCTTTTCCATAACTTTGTCTCCTTGCGATTAGCTCTAGCAGTCTTCTCAATTTCTGAATAAAACGCAAGAGTACCTAAAGCAGATCTGTTCATAAGAAACAGAAAACAAGATTAGTACGTTGCCAGTCCCCAGCAATTGCGCCATAATTTGATGCGGTCTTTGAAAGTACCAAAAATATCCTATCCCTAATAAATAATGAAAAAGAATAGTAAAAGAGAAGTAGGGTCAAATCCTCAAGGACTGGATTTGCACAATATCTTGTTCCGTGAAATCTCAGGCAGAATCTTGCCCAAGAAACCTGCATTTATGAAAATAAAAACAATAACAAAATTAAAAGGTTGGATCTGGAAACAAAATATAAAATAAAAATAGAATTAAGAATATTGAATCGAAAATTTGAGAAATTAAAAATAGAGTTTAAGAGGAAGAAAATTCTTATGGGAGATTCTAGCCTCCAGTTGTCTCGTTCCGCCTTGGGTTCAATCCTTGGCTTTTAGATGATCCTTCCCAAACCTAATAAGCCAGTTATAGTAGAAGAGGACGCCTACGACCACCAACTCCAAGGATTTAGACTTACGAATTAGTGGAACCTGACTCTAGCCAACAATCGCTTCTGTGGGATCGTCTTATGCTAGATCAACACTTCTCAATGGCGAATCCCACGCCATTGTCTCTTGGGTTCGCCAACCTCTGACGCAGTAAGCTAACGAACCGACTCTGCAACCTTCCCAAAACATACAAAGCGGCCGCCTTTGCATACGTTGAAAAGCTTACTTCTTAAGGGACATGGACGGAAGCGTCAGCCCCGTAGTGCGGAGAAGCAATGAATATTCAGCGAGGAGGCTAAGTACGAATTCTAAGCCTCATGAATCCTTTTGGGGATTTTTGACAACCTTTGGCTAGATGGGTTTAGTGGCTCATGGTTGTGGTAGAAAAGAAAACAAATAAAATAAAAATAAAGATTTTATTGAAAAGAAATATGAGAAGAAAAAAAGCCCAGACTTTTGGGGAGAGTGTTTACAGAAAAAAATAAAAGATGGGATCCCCTTTTTAGTTACTTCACCCCCTATTTATAGTGCTAGGGGAGATAGTCTAATCCTACTTAAATTCCTAAAAGATAAATACATTTAATTGAAGATAAATAAAGATAAAATAAAATCCTAAAAATAATCCTTAATAATTATCTCAATATTAATTATCCTAATATAATTAAAATAGAGTTTAATAGAATAAAATCTCTTCTTTTTGGATTTCAACCCTTGTGTCCTCCATGCTTGAACTTTTGGCACCAACTTTTCCTTGTGTTGCACATTGGCCCATTTTATCTCTAAATTCACGCTTTTGGTCCTTAATTTTACTTTTGCCTCAAATTTAGTCCCTATGAGATAAAAGATCATAAATAGCTCAAATTAGCAGGATCATACTCAGAATAAATACATAATTAATACATAAAAATACGTTATTCTAGAGTGTTATCAGTGGATAACTTTGTGGCTAAGGTAAGTGTATTGTATGATTTTATTTTTCTTTGTTAAGCATGATTTTGAATGTTTAAATTATGAATACATGTTGTTTATTAGTTATAATTAGATTAATTAAAATTGTATATATATGATTAAAGTAATAAAACTTAGCTAATATAGCATTAATTAGTAAATGAATTAGGGGAAAATGGTTAATTAAAATGAATTTTAGGGGTTTCCCAAAATTGATTAAAAGGAAGTTCGTAATCATTTAGAATTAAAATTGGGATAGTTTAGTTTTAACTGGTAAAATGACTAAAAAAACCTTTCAGGTTAAATCCTTAAAAATAGTTTCAAAATGGTTCACAAATGATAAGCTCTAAAAGTAACATATTTTAATCCTATTCTTAATGCATTTTTAGATGAGTATTTTTGCAAATTAGTGAATTTGATGCTCCTAATCCTTTAAATTCATGTTTCTGCACTTAGGATAGCATTTGGGAGTGAAAGCAGCAAAAAATGAGCCAAAATCAGACAAATAAAGCTGTTTTCAAGAGCCACACGGGCTGGGCATTTCCACACCGACTGGACACACGCCTATGTACAAGTCTATGTCGATTTCGCACCTTGCTTCCCAAATACGCGGAAAAACACAAATTTTAGGTCTTCTGAGCATTCTAAAGTCTATAAATACCACTTAGAAGAAGACATAAGGGAGCCATAAGAGAAGATCAAAGAAAACACTTAAAGAACACCATCGGAATCAAATCGGAAGCAGGTCTCCATCAAGATCGATGACCTCCTTTTAATTTCTTCTGAAGTTTTTATGAGTTTCTTTGTTTCTTGTGATTTTTCTGATTTTGAGATGTTTCTATTTACGATTATGAACTAATTCCCTAGATAGCTAGGAATGATGTAACTTAGGATAAATCTTATTTTTTAATTTTTCATTTACATGATAAATACTTAATTCTTGTTCTCAATTATGTATGTTAATTTCTTATTTTAATATTTCAAGGATATTAATTCATATTTAATGTGTTTAATTCAGTGGAACAAAAGCCCCTGTTATTCAAATCAGAGAAAGGTACATGAATGAGTGGTAATGAAAAAAAGTAGAAAGAAGATCCAACAAAAACCTAGAATACGATGAGGCAAAAGGTAGGTCCATTAATAGTTCTATTTTTGCATCAAACATGTGATTTGAATGAACCATGAAAACCGTCCACACAACTCAATAATGAAACAAAAAACAAAACCAAAACCTTCCACATTCACACACACATATACACTCAACAACTAGTGATGGTTTTTTTAGCCATGTTGAAATATGTATGAAATGTACAACAAAAGAACCTAAGCTCTTTGACTTCAATATGTGAACTTTCTTATTCATTAGTTCTTTTGTTTAGTTTTAATCAAGAAACTTAAGGTTATGATTTTCTAAATATTGTGAATAAAATTTAAGAACAACTTATTATTCGTAAGACAAATATGCATCAGAGAAAATGTGTTCAAAGCCCATGAGTTCTTTAGAAGTTTAATCTCAAATGATGGATTTAATTCCACTGATGCTTCAGAGCTACGATGGTGCTTGGAAAACTACAATATTTGACATTCATAAGGTCGTATATTTGTTACTTTGTCATTAAATTATCACAATTCATGCACAATCCATTTGGTTTACACTAGAGAATAGACAAACGATTATTGCGTTACTTGCAACAAACAAAAAATCTTAGTCTTTGAATATTTGATTGTTGTGACTCTAATCTCTACATATATAAAAATGGCGATTGTGCTGGTGATCTCGATGATTGTGTATCCACATTAGACTATATTTTAATTATAGTTTCACTTCAATTAGTTGGACATAAAAAAAAGTTACTATTGCACAATCTTCAACTGAAGCTGAGTATCGTGCTCTTGTGGCTACTTTTGAAACTCTCTGAGTCAAACATCCACTCAAATAGCTTTAGATACCTTTTGAATCGACCTAAAATATTCTGTGACAATTTGAGTGACACTCTACCTTGTCATCATCGTTTTTTGCATAGCAAGATTAAGCATTTTGAAATTGGTGTTCACTTTTTTAGTTTTATATGTTAATAGTAAGGAACTTGATGTTCATCATATCTATGCCACTGCCTAGTTGCCAATATACTCACCAAGGCTCCTAAAACAACCTTTCATTGTATCTATTGACTAAGTCTTTTAACTACGGGATAAATCTTATTTTGAATTAATTTTTAAGCTTTATTTTTCACAAAGTATAACTATATTTACAAAGTTACAAGAGAAATCCCCATATTTTTCGAATTTAATGTTCATGCATTTTCCAACTATGCTTCATGACTAATTTAATAATCTTTTTATTTTTAATTTAAAAGCAACCTATTTACGTTTTTTTTTCAATTATCTATATTATTAAAAGTCTTAAATTTATTCACATGTTGAATAAATTACCTTTTAAGCTCGCAATCAATTATACGAATTACAAGTTAATTTTTTTACATTTTTAAAAATTCCTTTTCAATATTTTTTCAGAGAATACGTTGTTTTTTAGTATTAATGTAATGCATAAATAATTGTATTAACCAATCTATTCTTAAAAAATTACATCTTCCTTCATGAAAAGTCAATTACTATCAAATAGTAATCAAGTCATTCATCACAAAGACAAACGACCCGTTGCCACAATTACTTTTCATCAACCATGTAATGCTAATGAGAGGATATTATTTACCCATGTCTTGGGCTATGAAATCCACTATTGTGAATGACGCTACATACTAAAAAAGTTGTCTACCCAAGGCAATAGCTTGCGGTTCTTTATGTATTTGAACTCAAGATTTTACTTACATTAAAGTATACTAGTCATGCATACATAGTTTGTCATCCACTCAGGATTTAGGTATGTCACACTATGAATGTCAGAAGTGAATAAATCAATAAATGGATTTAGGATTTATTCCTTTTGGGTCCAGTTCGATGTACTGTCAGTCTAGTCAGTCAAATCTATGTCCTATCTTTTGGGAGTCGTCTGCTCTGATGCCCAAGACAAAGCATCTCTCCAATTAGACTTGATAGATGACGTATTAGTCTTTTAATCAGTTTGCTCATTTCCAATTAGACTAAGGACATGTTTAGGTTCATCTACTAATATAAGATGTATTTTTCGTATTACAATCTAACCACGCAATACCTCTTAGCATTAGTTTAAGCATTAGACAACAAGTAAGACACATGCTTCTAATTTGCTTTGCATGCAAAAACCACATAAGGAAATTTGTAAAAAGTATTAATGTAATTCATAAATAATTTTATTAACCAATCTATTTTTAAAAAAATTACAAGTGTACTTAGACGAAAATACTACACTTAGGGTACCAGAGCTAACAAACACTACAACTTCCATTAAGGATTTCAACGGATCATACTCAATCGGATTTCTTCCACATGAACCTTCATCATCGATCCCCACATTGATGGACTCAATTACTTTTTGGGTCCTCCTATTGTAGACTCTATAGGCTCTATTATTTTTTGCATACCCTAGAAACACACCTTCATCAGACTTGGAATCAAACTTCTCTTGATGCTCTTGATCCTTCAAGATAAAACGGGTACTTCCAAAGACATGAAAGTATTTCACAGTTGGTTTTCTACCCTTCCACAACTCGTACAAGGTGAATTGAGTCTTTGGCCTTAAGTCCACCTTGTTCTTTCTTTCTACAATTCCATTTTGTTAAGGAGTATTTGGAGTAGAAAACTTGTCCTGCCACAAATTATAGTGCCAGTTTATGTACTTTCGACACTTAACATGTTTTTCTCTAGCTATTTTAGTATATTTTATTGCATTTTAAGTTTTCTTAACTTAGAGTTAAATTATTGCAAAATAAGGGTTTTTCTGCAATATTTTGTGTTAGTTGACCCATTGGGCCAATATCGGCCTTAAGATAGTTTTAAGATTTAATTGAGTGTACATGGCACCTATTTTTAAGCCAAAAAGCATCACGAGTGATAGTTGAGTCGCAACAGAAGCTTCCATGATCGCAACACAACCAAACCAATTCAAGAATTTACATTCAAAGTCGTGTGTTGCGATACAAGTCCGATGTGGGGAAAAAAATTCATAAAGGGTGCTTCTATCTACACAACCCATATTTGGCTTAATTAAGGCTTGTAATTGATCTTATGAAGCAACTAACTTCGCCTATAGATAGCAAGCTTACGCTAAGCATTTTATATTTTAGTTTTAATTAGATTTTAAACATTTACTTTTTAAAATAATTTATTTATTTTTGTTCTTCAACTTCTATTTGATTTGATTCCAAGACTTTGTTTTAAAGTATTTTATAATTTTCTTTCCCTTCTTGATTGTCAACGGTGATATCTCGCTAGTTGTTAAAGGATTTCGTAAAATTGAGCACATCTAGTTTATCAAACAGAGCAATTTCTATCTCACTCTCATTTTAATTTATTTGTGTATTGTGCGTGATTGAATTGATTCTAGGGAATATGGAAATGGGATTCATGAGTAGCTAAGTCCTTTAGAGAGATTAAAGGGCATCCCATACGAATTAGCTGGTATAAATTTATGTGTACTTAAACCCTAGGATTAACGATCGTAGGAAGTATCTAGGTTAAACGAGGTCAAGACATAAGTTTGCCGAGTAAATCGTGAGTTTATCTCAATCAGGAAAGTGAGGTCGAGAGATAGGTGAGTACTAGTTAGTTAATTAAATAGTAGAGGTCGAGAGGTAATACTGGTTAGTTAATAACTAATTCACTAATAAAACTTGAATTCTAAAGTTAATTGCAACCACTGAAACAAGTTAATATTCTTCTTGTTCTTTGAGAGTTATTCATTTTTCAAGTTTGTTTTAGTAATTTAATTTTTACTTTATGACCTTAATTGTTAGTATTAATCAATGTAATATAATTTTTAGTGATTACTGTTTAGACCTGCTATTATAGACGATATTTTTAGATTTAATCCAGCCTCTCTTAGGTCTAATCCTCGAAATACTTACTGGTATTTCGTTGTAACAGAAAACTATATTACAATTTGACCTATTCACTTGGATATATCGCACTATAATTATATATATTTTATTTGTAGAATCTTTACTCTAAATGCTCGTACGTTTGGAGGCGGTCAAAACTCATGCTTGATCCCTTCATCCTCATAGTAAACATCAAAATCTTTATTTTTGAATTCCCTTTCATGATCACTTCTTATTCTTCTAGTCATTCCAATGACACGCCCCTTTTCATTCATCAAGGACTTGCACAGCTTCCTAAAGGCTTCAAGGGTGTCTGATTTTTCTCTAAGAAATTTCACCCATGTGAACCTTGAATAGTCATCCACATAGACTAGCACATATCTTTTGCCACTGATTTTCTGTATCTACATAGGACTAATCAAATCCATATAAAACAACTCTAGTGGCTCGAATGTTTGGTCTTGAGTGACTCTTTGATGTTTCTCCCTATGTTGCTTACCCTTCAAGCAACTGCTAAAAACTTTATGGACACCACCAATTAATATAGGAATACCCCTGACAACCTCGGACTAGATCAACATTTGAAGTCCTTTGTAATGCATGCGACCAAGTTTCTCATGCCACAATCCTAACTTAGAGACAACTGCCTTATTACACTTCACATACTATAACAATTATCAAAGGTCCTGGCCCTTTTCATAATTTTATCTTTTATCTCGAAAGAGACTTCACAACTATCTTTTATGAAATTGATTAACATTCTTTGGTCACAAAACTTATTTATACTAGTTAATCACAGTAATTTTTTATAAAAGATATTTTCTAAAATTATATGATATAAAATATCAAATTAATTTCGATGTACAACAGGTGGAATTATTTTATTAAGTCGTACATATAATTTGTTGAAAAAATTGTACTTATAATTTGTTAAAATAACATTAGGATAAAAATTATGAAGGTCCACATGAAAAATTATGAAGAGAGAATTCTTCCTCTAGCTTAGGGTACTATGATTAATATACAATTGTTATTATTTCATAAAAAAAGATTATAAAGGTAATAATTATATCGGTGTAAGTTGTCTCTTGTATATTTTACTTCAATTAAATTCATCGAAGCCTCCAAATGAAAAATTGGATATATGTATATGTGAATATATATATTACCAGGGAAATCTAATATGAGTATCTTCATTGGTCTTCATTTTCAAATCGCTAGGAAAATCTACTACTCTATGTTCATCGCTCCTTTTACAACAATGCTAAGCTTCTCCACCTTACTTGCTTTCATCACTTTTGCTTTGAGTCACCTCTTTAAGCTTCAATGGCAGCGCAATGCCCAAAAGCCTAAACAATGTAATGCTATTCTCCCGTTACTTGTTCTGAAAATCAGTCTCCAATTCATGAGAAAACAGGATGCTATTTTTGCTTCAAGACCCCTTACCATGGCCACTGATGTCCTCTCAAAAGGGCACTTAACCACTATTTTTTCACCCTTAGGAGATCAGTGGAGAAAAATGAAGAGAGTTATGGTCAGCGAGATGCTTTCACATGAAAGACATTGATGGCTTCACGAGAAAAGAGTTGAAGAAGCTGATAACCTCGTGCGTTACTGTAGAAATTGTTCACATTCATATAAAATGCTTACAAACTATTTATAGATTATAGATAACCCTTTAAAACAAAAAAACTAAAAATATTAAAATCTAATAATAACCAATGACTCTTGACCTTTCATTCTCCTAAACAAAAACTACTAATTTAAACCCATTAAAAAAACAACATAACTCTTAAACTTTCAACTCTTGACCTTTCACTTACATAACTCTTAAATTTTCATTTAAGTTTATTTAACAAAACTCCCCTGTAAACTTAAATGCTTCTGCCATCCTTCATGCCGATTAATTTCTTGTAGTTGTCGAAGAGTACCATCGGTAGTGGTTTTGTGAAGATATCCGCGACTTGGTCTCGACTTGCCACGTGCACTAATTTCACACTTCCTTCCTTTACATGATCTCGGATGAAATGAAAACGAATGTCAATGTGTTTGCTTCTCTCATGATTCACTGGGTTTTTTGCCAACTCAATCGCTGATTTATTGTCAACTCGTATCTCAGTTGCACCGAGTTGTTGTTGCTCCAGCTCACCCAACAAATTTCTGAGCCATATAGCATGACACACACACCAAGATGCTGCCACATATTTAGCTTCAGATGTCGATAGTGTCACGATTGGTTGCTTCTTTGAAAGCCAAGAAAATGCTGTGTTACCCAAAAAGAACACATATCCCGATGTACTTTTTCAATCGTCTAAATCTCCACACCAATCACTGTTGGAATACCCAATCAACTTGTAATCTTCCATATTTGAATAAAATAACCCAAGTGACACAGTTCCTTGAATGTACCGTAGGATTCGCTTCAACGCCTTCCAATGTGAATAAATCGGCTCCTCTATGAACCGACTTACAATGCCAACACTTAGCGAAATTCCAGGCCTTGTGCAAGTGAGATAGCGAAGGCTTCCTACCAAACTTCGGTATTTACTTGCGTCGACTCGTTCTCCTCCATCGAATTTCGAGAGTTTTACACTTGGTTCCATTGGTGTTGATACCGGGTTGCAATGTTCCATCTTGTATTTCTTCAAAATTTCCTTTGCATATGCCTCCTGTGACACAAAAATACCTGTCTCTTCTTGTCTAACCTCCAAACCAGGAAAAACTTCATTAAACCCAAATCTGTCATCTCGAATTCTTGTGTCATTTTGTTCTTAAAATCTAGTATCATCTCACCATTGTTCCCCATAAAAATGAGGTCATCGACATAAAGAGCAACAAATAACATATTACCTCCATTCTTCTTCACGTAGAGGGCATGTTCATAAGGACATTGTTTAAACCCGTTCTCCTTGAAGTATGTATCGATACGAGTATTCCACGCCTGCGGTGCTTGCTTCAACTCATAAAGTGCCTTCTTTAATTTTAGCACCTTCTTCTCCTTTCTATAATTTATGTATCCGGGTGGTTGTTCGATGTAGACTCCTTCTTTGAGCACACCATTCAAGAATGCCGACTTGGCATCCATTTGAAATATTGACCATTTAAATTGTGCCGCTTGTGCAATGAGCAACCGGATTGTCTCTATTCTTACAACGGGAGCAAATACCTCATCATAATCGATCCCCTCCTTTTGCTTATATCCCTTTGCAACAAGTTGCACCTTGTATCGTTCTAACTCGCCTTCAGCATTCATCTTTCTTTTGAACACCCACTTCACACCAATGGGTTGACTTCCTTTCGGTAATTTTGTTAACTCCCATGTGTTGTTGCGGTCAATTACTTTAATCTCCTCATCCATAGCAGTTTGCCACCTCTTGTCTCGCACCGCCTCTTCAAAACTTATATTCTCGGAATCTGCCAAAAGACATACAATATGTAACTCATTTGTTGAATCATACAAATCTTGCAAACTTCGCATTTTTCGTTGTTGCGGTTCATCTTCATCATTGGTAATTTCAGGATTTGTCGGTATGATTGTTGGTGTAGCGATTGATGATCCTCCATCTTTGATGATAACCTCAGTTGAGTTATTCCAATCCCACTCGCTTGCTTCATTAAATCGTACATCACGACTTACCACAACCTTCTTACTTATCGGGTCGAGTAGCTCGTATCCTTTTTTTTCTCATCATACCCAATAAAAATAAACCTTTTGCTTTTGTCTTCGAGCTTCGTTCTTCGTTGATCCGGTACAAGTGCATAGGCCTCACTACCGAATACTTTGAGATGAGAAACTGATGGTTTTTTTCCGCTCCAAGCCTCTTGTGGTGTTTGATCTTCCAACTTCGCATGTGGACATCGATTTTGCACATAGATGGCACATTGCACGGCTTCCGCCCAAAATTCCTTCGACATCTTCTTGCTCTTGAGCATTGATCGAACCATGTCGAGAATAGTCCGATTCTTCCTCTTGGCCACACCATTTTGTTGGGGAGAGTACGGTGCAGTTAGGAATCGTCTTATGCCTTGCTCCTCAAAATACTCCATGAAAGCCGTCAAAGTATACTCGCCACCTCTATCAAATCGTACAGATTTGATGTGTCTACCAGTTGCTTTTTCCACCATCACTTTGAACTTTTTGAACACCTCGAATGCCTCAGATTTTTCTTTAAGAAAATAAACCCATGTTTTTCGTGAGAAATCATTGATAAAAGAAATGAGATACCTTTTACCGCTAAAAGATTTAGGGGTGATTGGTCCACATATGTTGGTATGAATCAATTCGAGAAGTTGCTTAGCCCGATATTCTGCCTTCTTTTGAAATGAAATTCTCGCATGCTTGCCAAGCCCACATTCTTCACAAAATTTTCCCCCATAGTTCATATCTGGTAGCCCATGCACCATGTTCTTCTTCGCCAACTCGTTTAGACCACCATAATGTAGATGGCCAAAACGGAGATGCCACAGCGACGCCTTGTCTTCAACATCGACTCGCAAACATTTTCCTCGAATGCTTTTCAAATTCAACTTGAACATGCGATTTCTCTCCATTTCAACTAGAGCGACCAAACGCCCTTCCTTATCTTTCAAGTGTAACACCCGATCTTTCATAAATACCGAATAACCTTTTTCCATGAGTTGCCCCATACTCAAAATGTTACTCTTGAGGTCTGGTACGTAATACACATCTTGGATTGACCCAACTAACCCATTTTGTTGTAAATAACAAACGGTACCTTGGCCTTTTACCTCAACCTTCGACGCATCTCCAAACGACACATGACCCGTTTCAACCTTTCGCATTTCTTTGAATAGGTGCTTGAGCCTGCACATATGGTTGCTTGCACCCGTGTCAAGGTACCACACCTGTTGTTGTTAGTGTTGACTTTGTTGTGTGCCATCAAGAGAAAACCTTCTTTTGCCTCCTCATTTTCCGTGGTTAGGTTGGTTGTCTCTTCCACCTTTTTTGAGACACGACATTCTTTCGCAAAGTGTCCCGCCTTACCACAATTGTAACACTTATCAGAGTTACAATCCTTCGCATAGTGACGATATTTGCCACACTTGTAGCACTCGACATTGGAATAATTCGACCATCCGCCTCTTCCACAACCACGTCTTCCTCCACGCCAATTTTTTTGGTTTGAATGCTCCTTCTCCTCATAATTCCCTTCTTGACCTCAACCTCTTCCACCACGACCATTTCCTTGATCTCCACGACCACGACCTCTACCTCGAAAGCTCCGAGAATAGAGAACTTTTTCGTCTTTGATTGATGCCTTGGTTTGAAGTTCTTGCTCGAGTGTCTCCTCTTTCTTCTTCTTCTTATGTTGTTCATATGCCTCGAAAGAATCGGCGAGTTCATCGACTGTGAGTGTTGCTAGATCCTTTGCTCTTCTATGGCACATACGACATTTTTGAAACTGTCAGTTAATGTTCTCAAAATCTTCTCCACAACTCGTGCATCGGTTAACGTTTCTCCGTTTAGGTTGAGTTGGTTTACCACGGTTTGAACACGCGTGATGTAGTCAGAGACACCTTCCGATTCCTTTATCTTCATGCCTTCCAACTCGCCACGAAGAGTTTGAATGCGGACTTGTTTAACTCGGTCAGTTCCTTTGTACACCTTTGCTAAAATGTCCCACGCTTCTATTGAAGTTGTCGCACTTGCAATCTTCCCAAACCCCGACTCGACAACAGCTCGGAATAACATGTACAATGCCACCTTACCTTTTGATCGCATTTCTTTCAACGCCTTGTTTTGCCCCGCCGTATATCCCGCAGTAGTTGTCGGTTCTACGAAGCCTTCTTGGGCCACCTCCCAACCATCTTGAAACCTGAGCAGAGCTTTCATTTGGATGCTCCAATTCTCATAGTTCACCTTTGTTAGTCGAGGCAATGGCACATTACTAGTCACACTCTCCATAGCTCAGATACCAAATTGTAAAAATTGTTCACATTCATATAAAATGCTTACAAACTATTTATAGATTATAGATAACCCTTTAAAACAAAAAAGCTGAAAATATTAAAATCTAATAATAACCAATGACTCTTGACCTTTCATTCTCCTAAACAAAAACTACTAATTTAAACCCATTAAAAAAACAACATAACTCTTGACCTTTCAACTCTTGACCATTCACTTACATAACTCTTAACTTTTCATTTAAGTTTATTTAACAGTTACGTACTTAACCAATGCAAAAATGGTGATGAAGGTGGCCTAGTGGACTTAAGACTGGTTGCCCGACACTATTGTTGCAATGTGATAAAAAAGTTGATCTTTAAACGAGGATACTTGGGAGAAGGGAAAGCAGATGGTGGACCTGGTTTTGAGGAAGAAGAATACGTCGACGCCATTCTCACATTAGTCATTCATCTTTATTCCTTTTGTATATCTGATTACTGGCCATTTTTGAGAGGCCTCGACCTGGAGGGGCATGAGAAAATCGTGGCGGACGCAACTAGGGTTCCAGAGAAATATAACAATCCCATTGTTGAAGACAGGATTCAACAATGGAGAGCTGGCAAGAAACATGAACCTTAAGACTTGCTTGATGTTTTGGTTTCTTTAACGGATGACAATGGTACCCCACTACTGTCCGTGGACGAGATCAAAGCTTAAGTAAATGTATGTCTTTCCTTCTCTTTAATTGTTTTTGAACAAAATATAAGCCACCAACATGTTAATGTTTATTAAAAATGGATTACTAAGACATGACAATAACATAAATATGATATAATATACACGTGTTATCATAGAAAATCAGCCCTGTATATTGATAGTCTCTTTTTCAACTTAATTTTCAGGAAATTATGATTGCTGCAGTGGATAATCCATCAAATAACTTAGAATGGGCACTTGATGAGATGTTGAATAAACCAGAGACGCTACAAATGGCCAGAGACGAATTAGATAATGTGGTTGGAAAACATAGGTTAATACAAGAATCTGATGTCCCACAACTTAACTTTACTAAGGCATGCGCCAGAGAAGCCTTTAGACTCCTTCCTGTTGCAACATTTAGCCCTCCTCACGTGTCCGTGACTGATACAATAGTGGGCGACTACTTCATCCCTAAGGGTAGCCATGTGATAGTTAGTCGGGTTAGGCTTAGTCAAAACCCTAAAGTTTGGGACGAGCCATGCAAGTTCAAGCCAGAACGTCACCTCCAAGATTGTAATAAAGGCGAAAAAGTGGTGCTTGAAGAGCCAGATTTGCGGTTGTTTACATTTGATAGAGGAAGGAGAGGGTGCCTTGGAGTGGTGCTTGGAAGCTTGATGACTGCCATGCTATTAGCGAGGCTATTGCAAGGATTCGATTGGAGCATCCCGACTAACTAGGGAACCATTGATTTTTGTCTAGGAAGGGGAGTTCCCTTTCTGGCTAAACCACTGCTTGCTGTTGCAAAGCCACGATTGCCACCGCATGTCTACTCTTTCTCAACTGAAAGTGAAATACAGTGATTAACTCCTTGATGAAGATGGGGGTTGACAAGGGAGACCTGTTTGTGGCTTGGTTCTAATGAAATTGTTTTTATCCCTAGTATGTATTTCCTGTTGTAGCTTATTTCAGTGTTTGTATGGGGTGTACTCACTTCAGCAACTTCTTATGTATTGTTTTCTCATTAATAAAAATGGATAAGCAGTTAGTAGCTGATGTATTTCTTTCCATGTAACTTCATCAATGCACATGATAAAGTTTTTCATTCGAGCTTTCAAATAGGCATGGTTCGAAGAGCCAACGAGAAGAGATGCTCGCATAATAGAACTTCCTTCTTTCATAACTTCCACGGTAGAAAACTGTAGTAGGATCATATTCAACCAACTCTTGAAGCTTGCTTTAGTAACATTTGGAAAAAAAAAAAAGTCAGTTTGTTGTAATTTTAACCAGACTACTCAAGTATGTGTTTTGTCACAGGATTCAATAGACAACGAAACAAAAACCAAAATAGAGAAAGTAATAAGAGATTTTGCATGCAATAATTTGTTAACGCAGTTCGGAAATAATTCTACTTTGCCAAGACTTGTTTAATGAATGATTCTTATTCAACAATCTTTCATATTACCTATTGGTTTAAACCCAATCTACCCTTACACAAAGAAGTAATTACAACCCCAACACCAACCCTAATTAGTACAAATCACTCACCCCAACTAACCTCCCTTACATCAAGTATAAACTCGAATAAAAGCCTAATACAAGAGTGCAAAAATACTAAATAGTCTATTTATAGGCTAAAATCGACATCTTTTCCAAATAGTCTTGATAAAGTAAATCCATCAATTTTAATTTAAATATATCTTCTTGAGTTATCTCTAATAATTATCCCAAAATAAAGTACAATTAATCTCATTAAAATCAACCCATAAATCTACCAAGATACGTACAAAGGATAAGCACAAGTCTTATCCACAAAGTTAAGTAAATCTCAACTTTTTTTAAATTCCAAATTGAACCATGACTTTGATTTACAATAAATCTCATCCATAAATTAGGTTCTAGAAGTTCATTTTCTTATGGAAACATCACATAAAAAGGCTCAAGTAATATAAATTAATAAAACATTCAGGTTATCCCAACGTCTTGATCAGATCTTAACTGATCAAGTGACTGGTCTCAACCATCAAATCCTCAATGCTTGGACAACCTTGGTCTTAATATTTTTGGCTAAACCATTTCTTCCAATTGCAAGGCCACAATTGCCACCTTTAAGTCTACTTTTTTAGGGAGTAAATGAAAGAGAAAGAAAGAGAAACACGGTGATGTTACAAGGAATAAAATAAAATATTAATTTTATTACCCACATTTGTTAATCCAAAATAAAATCTCAGCTCGTAAGGTTGGTTTGATCATTTGTACACTATTTTTTATTGCCACAAAATATTATGTTAATTAAAATGTATTTTAAATATTTTTCAAAACAAAGGGATATTAATTATTGTATTGTACCAATCGAATATTTGCATTGGCCCCTATGTATATCCATTTTGGAGAGTGCTTTCAATCATAAGGAATTGTTGTGGAAGCAAAAGGCTTGTTGTGGCTAGCTTCATTTTGGTGATCATAATACTAAATTTTTCATATTCATACGATTCAGAGGGGAAAGTTAAATCATATTACTGCTCTAAAGGTTGGTAACTATGAATAGCCCTTTGATTAGGATACTTTTCAAGCTGAGGCTTTTGGTTTCTTTCAGAAACTCATGGAGAAGCCCTAGAACGCATGAATAGGCCTTTATCTAGCATTTTTCCTCGCCTTAACTCTTTGGACATTGTTTTTTCAGTTAAGGCTATCACGAATGAAGAACTTAAGTTGACACTATTTGACATGGCGTCTTTGAAGGCCCCGGGAAATGATGGCTTCTATATTTTATTCTTTCAAAATCAATGGGATGTTGTTGGTAATGATGTTTGTGAGTGGGTCAAAATGGTGTTTGTAGGTAAAGCCATTGATCCGGACTTGAATAATACTTTGATAGTTCTGATCTCTAAGTTAACGAATCCTGAAAATTTTTCTCAATTTCAACTGATTAGTCTTTGCTCTATTCTCTACAAATTGCTCATGAAAGTTATTGCCAATCGTTTCAAGGTAGATTTTCCTAATTTTATTACACAAGAGTAGGCAGGGTGTAACACCCTCTACTCGACCCGAATCACCAAATCTGAATACCGGATGTTACAACACTTAAACTCTTCATCAAATTTTATACAACAGATGTAAACTATTTCTAAACTTACATCATAATACTTATGTACTATTCTTTGATGTAAAAGAGTATATCTAGTAATTACATTAACTTATTAGTCAGTGTACAACCTACAACATAAGATTTTATTAAAAATAAACTCTTTAAGGCATGTTATACTATTCACCATACTCCTATGATGTCCTTTGTATATTCGTCCAACTCGTTGTTATCATGGCGTACTCCTGGCTTGATCCCCTCCTGGCGAACTCACTCTTATAGGAAGACCTGAAACATGAACAAACACTTGTAGGTTCATGTGAACTTAGTGAGTTTTTATCACTGAATACTTTGAAGCTTTTCTAGTTAAAATCCATATCTTGAAGAATTTGGATCACACCTCTATCTTTGGTAGGTACTTTCATAATATAAAATATATTCTTATACGCCGGCCTTCATTGTTAATGTAACAATTCTCAATTTGTTTCTTGGCTGACCACAAATCTTATCAAATGATATGTATATAAGGCTGATTTGAATAGAAGGCATGCAAAAATGGAGTATTTTTTTCTAACACACTCTAATAGTTAGTTCACCAACTTTTAACATCTAGTGAATTAATGTTTTGGGAAGTAGAGTATTCGCCCATATAAGTACTTCAAATTTAGTTTTCATAGTATTATTTAATTAAAGAAAGAATTTGACAAACTGAGGGTAAGCCTTCTGTAGGTTACCACAAAAAGTATAGTACACCTAGTTTCCCTGAGCACTGTGCTAACTAGGTTGGTAATGTGATATGGTTAGGAGTTAATTGAATTGTTAGGTCACATAAAAATTCTATAGGACTCTCATTTATGTTCCAGCTGGATTTTGTAGGTAATTTATTATGAAAAATTCTGGATACAAGTGACACTTGTCAAGTTTCACTAAACCGGACTTGATATATATATGGTGAGAAGGGTTTGTCTAGAAGATTTTTCATCCTTCAACACTAATCTCTGGGTCTTCTTCTTAAACTTATATGTTTCTTCTCCTTTATTAAGTTGGAAGCTATGGTTTTTGAATTAATGATTAGATGTTCCACCTCCTAGTAAATCTGATAGCTCTACATGTTAAGTTTTTGAAAGAATAAGAATATTAAAAAGCTTATGAACAGTGAATTGTGAATAAGAAACCCTACATGAGGGTCATCTATAATTAAGATGTTAACCATTTATTTTTAAACAGGTTTTAATGGTGGTTTTATATTCTTTAAGCAGTTGTTATTGTTGTTCATAGGGATGTTCAAGTTTAGAACTCCAAGCTGTAGTCTATGTGAGTATCAGGTGAGTCTCTATCTTATCTTATGTATGTGAATTGTTCAATTAGTAACATGTAAGTTGATCTCATCTTAGATGATTGGTAAGCATGCTTATGAGATCTTATATGAAAAAGTAAGAACCATTCAGCTATACGAATAAATCTAGGTAAGTAACTACTGAGTAAAACATTCATTTGTGATGCCTCCGGTAGGGCAGCTATATTGCTAACCAGACTAGCAGAGCACGATATGGAGATGCGTAAGTCCATGTGGTAGAGTCACATGGCATCTTATAACAATGAATACATCCATGGTTTTGACTCTAGTAAGATGAAGATTAGACTGGTAGATCACGACATGAAGGTATATATAAGTCTATGAAGGAGAAACCTATGACGCTTTCTGTGAAAGTTAACTGATACAATAAACATTTGATTCTATTTGTTTTCTTAGTGGCGTGATATTCTAAGCCTTAGTGGAGTATCTTGTGTTGCTTTTGTGGCAAATTATGAAACGCCTATGTGGTGTATCTGGGAATACCTTCGTAGCAGAATTTGATTATCTACCGTTGTGGTAAGTACTGAGGTTTCTTCAATAAATGAATCTAGGGTAAATATCTGATATGTCTGAAATTAACTGGATATGATTATTCTTGTGATGAAACTAAATTTTTCTAAAAGGGATGATTCCTGAATGAAAGAATGTTTCTGTATTTCTAAAAAAGGGAATCCACCATAGTAGTCTGTCAGTATAGGATATAGGCATGTTCATGTTATGAAAGGTATAGGTTCTCATTAGCTTGAATTTTTTTACGCTATGTAAGACTAAAATATGATTCATCTAGTATTTATCATATTTGATTTGTATCATGTCTCTTTCTAAGGATATTTGGAATCTAGGTCATTGTCAATCTGGGCGTTCTTATGTTATGTAACATAGACATTTAGAATTCATTTGTATGATCTGGAACGTTTCCTTATCAGTATGAGCATGTGTTAGGTTTGAGTCAGAATATGATCTGGTTTATAGTATAGTAATTATCAAACTTAGTATAGGAATTCGCCAAATGTAAGATCTGTAAGTGTTATCCGTCAAGAGAGAGAGTATCTGTGAACAACCATTCTAATATAAAGGTGATAGAGGAATGCGCGCGGACCAAGATCGAGTTTCCAAGTCACGGGAAACTCCTACGAAAACCCTAAACAATCATATCTGAAAAGAAACAGAAAATTAAAAGATTAAAACTTTAAATTTTTAGATCTGAAATAAAATCCCCAAAACAGCAAAGAATCAAATTGAGAATAGAAATAAGTGTTAATAAGGGTTCTTGAAACCCTAAAGGAGATTGCGATTCTGCCCAATTGAACACCAAGATAGTTTTCCTCAAATTTCGGCAATCTAATTTCACCCCAAAAGAGTAAGGATGAATCGGCAAGAACCCTAGAAATTGGGGATTTTTGGCTGATTCTTTAAGATAGAAAAAAAACTGGAAACACAATAAGAACAGCAAATAAATTAGATAAAGATTCGGCACAAGCAGAAATAAAGAAAGAATTGACAGCAAGAAATTAAAAGATAAGTCCTGAGAAGCCTTGAAATCCCGAAAGATCTCACAACTCCCTTCAAACGGCTCTAATCTCCCCTCCAAAGAATATCAATGGCAAGAAGAAGGCTGAAGATGGCTCCTACAATCAAAAGATTGTTAAAACAACTTCTAAAGAAAACCCAAGAGAGAATTCTTGGAGAAAAACTCAAACAGAATTCTGCACTTAAACAAGTCTGAAATTTTTGATATATTTGAGAAGTTGTTTACAAGGTGGCCAGCCATGCCTTTAAATAGGCCTTATAACTAGTCCTAATCTAATTAGAAAACTAAAATAAAAAACTCCTAATTATTTTAATATGGAAATTCGGTCAAAGGTCTTTATTTGGGACTCTTGGACTGAATATTTACATAAAAATTTAAAATAAGTAAATAAATAAATAAATAAATAAAAATAAAAATAAAACTTTACAACTTGGGCCACTTTGACAATTTGGCCTGATTTTCAACTAAGTATGTATGGATTTCTTGATTGGGCTGGGAATTTGCTTATTGGGCCTCGCCTTCAAGAATTTGGGCTTTTGTGACTCGTATCAAAAGGATATATGTTGTTGAAGGGTAAAATCGTAGAAAGTGGGCTTTGTATAGATATCCTTTTGAGAAGTATCTCCATTGTTTTAAGAGAAGAGAAGATATAGTTATCGCCTGGTAAGATCTGGAGTTAACTAAGTAGTAAAATGAGAGTTGATACGATAAGTATGGTTGATGGTATATATGTGTATATACATCCAACATTATGAGGGTGTTCACCAAACATAGATTGATAATCTAAATATTCATAATGAAGATTTCATCTAAAAAAGGCTTCAAGGTATTTTGTATTTAGGCTCACTATGTTCATATAAACTTATAGGCTCATGTTTCAGGTAAATCACTAGATAAGTGTTTGAGATGTACCTCGCTCATTGCATTTACTTGCTCCAGCTTCCCAGTTTCCATCACCACTTTTCCCCTAAAGTTTGATGCACAACCCATCTCTCTCACAGGTGGTAGCCTCATTGTTGACTCAATAGGCTTCATATCGGTTTGTCGCACCTCTAGCCTTTCCAATGAGGTCTCTTTAACACTCAAATCTACCGAGTCAATGTTCTTCCTACAATGAACATCTTTGACTAGCTGGATTGACGATAGTACCTTGATTCCTCCCCTCTTGTCTTAACTCATCGACACAACAAATTGTTGCGGTCAAGCATTCAAGATAAAACTGCAATTGGCAAAAGGAATCAACAAATCATTAATTTTTTTAAAGAAATTCAAGCCAATCATGAAGTTGTAATCATCTAAGTGAATTACCTAAAAGTTTTCTTTTTCTTTCCATTAACCGATCTGCAACTCAACTCATTATGCTACTCCCACAATTAGGACCTCTTTGGAATTAACAGTCTTGATCTTTTTGGTTGATTTGCTAATTGAGAAACCAAGTTTACCCATAATTTTTTGGATATGAATAAGTCATATGCCCCCGCATCAACAAGAGCATTCTTCCTTTGACCTGCAACGTTAATGTCAACATACGTTAACCTTTTCTGCTTGTGATCCCTTTACGTCTTCACAGAATTGAGTATCACCAACCCAAGCTTTAAAGCCTCACTATCAAAAGGCTCCGCTTTATTCTTTTTATTGATCATGAACATCTTGGATCGCTTTGGACATTCTGCATCCTATGTGGACCATAGTACAAGAAGAATTTCACTGGCTTCTTCTCATTCTCTTTGAACCTCTTGCCTTTGTTAGAACACACAATTGAACTAAGTCTCACCAATGCTCTATTTGGTTCATCGTCCCCTTTGATGGAAAAAAGCACAAATTTCTTTGGATAGTTTGTCACCATATGCAGACCATCACAAAAGAAGCATTTCACTAGCCCTTTCAGTTTGTAGTTGGGCTACCACTTCCCATTAAGTGGCTTCCCATTGCCACCATTCTTACCATTGCCATTTTTAACTTGTCCCTCTTCTTCATGGTCTACTCTACCATTTCCCATCTTTTTAGGCTTGAAAGAGTCAAACTTGTTTTTCTTCAAACCAAGCTCGACAAAGGATTTTGCCTCAACTATGGCTACAATAAGCTCAGTGATACCTTGTCGGTGATCCTCTTACTTCGCCCAACGTTTCAACCCATATTTAAACTAGTAGAATGTTTTTTTCTCACTTAGGTTAAAGATTTGAAGCATCAATTCAATAAAGTCTCTAACATATTCTCGAACATTGCCTTGTTGTGTAAGTTGGTGCAACTTAGCCCGAAACTCCTCTTCAACATACTACGGGTAAAACTATTTCTTCAGTTCTTTTTGGAACTCCTCCCAAGTCCCAATTGCGGTACCACATTATCTCTCATTTGTAGACCTATGACGCCACTACAAAAGAGTGACATTAGTAAAATAAATTGCAACGGTGTTTACCTTAGTGGCATCATCCTCGATGCCCACTACACAGAAGTGTTGTTCAATTCCCTAGAGAAAATTGTTCATATCTCTTCCGAACATCATCCCCTTAAACTCTTTCAGCTTGGGGACATACATTTTACACTGCTTAGGAACTGAAGCCAACATCCAATTTCCCATAACAACTCTACACACAGTGAGCTCTCTCTCAAGCTTCTCAATTTTTTCCATCATGGCCTAAGTTTCCTCCTTCAGGCCACAATCGAAGCTTCAAGAACATCATTACTCTTGTCAGCTTCTCGATCTGATCACCCATGACAACATTGAGGGCCTCGTTAATCACATCCCTATTTGCTCTAAGATTCTCTGCCACAAAGTCCTTGAGCTGTACTCTAATTGAGTCTAACTCATCGATGTGTCCCTAAACTGCCTTAAGTGTTTCCTTCACACTACCCATAGACTCCTCAAGATTGTCACCAGACCTTCCAAAGCCGACAGCATATCCCTTGATCTGTTATTTTTCTTGGACCTCTCACGAGTCTCCATCAGGACATTCTACTCATCTCTTCACTTCATCATCCTAATCGACGTCTTCAAACACTGGTTCTAATACCAACTGTCATAGGGCTAGAACTTTACTCTGGCAAACCGCGTGGGTTCAAATCCTACCTAATTTTAGCCTACTCTCAAAAAATGAAAATTCTAATAGAAATTCTGTAAGGCACCGAAGCAAAGCAAAAGCAAAATTGAAAGACAAAAGAAGCTACAAACGAACAAAAAGCCACAGAAAAATAGCACACACCAAGTGTTTGAGTAAATGTTCTCAAAAGTATTCTATTACTTTGAAGGTTTTACAACTGAGTGATTACAAATGAGGGGGAAGATCTTTGTTTATAGTTGAGCTCTCCCAAATTCAACATTACAAATTAAGTTACATAGATGGTCAAGATTTGTGCCTATCTACAAGATGAGAGTCCCAAAGGATTTAAGCTCTATACGTCTTTATCCATTATGATTTATATTAATTATCCTGGTAACTCTAGTTTTACTAATGTTTTTCACTGGACCAGCAAAACTTTAAGTAAATAGGCTTCTCCATATGTTTCACTGTGCGCAATAGTTACGGGTTTGATTCGCGACCCATAAGACTTACACCTTTTAAATTTTAGAAAAAAATGTACTAACCTCTAAAATTTATTTATTAAATGAGTTTGAAATAAAAGAATAACATTACCTTTATCAATTCACTATTATTCTATTTTATTATTATCCTCAATTTTTAATTAATATAATAAAAAAATAATTAGTTATAAAAATATTTTGATTATTATTAAATTAAATTGTAAATATTATTTTATTCTAATATGATCACATGTTAAATATAATATATTATTCTATTAATATATGTAACAAAATTTTTAAAATTACAAGCATCATCACAATTAAAAATATTAAAAATACATCGAAATAACTATAACTTAAATATATCATCTTAAAACGTAATCTAAAATATTTTAAAAGAATTTATTACTATTTAACAAATTTATTACCAGAATCAACCATTTGAAAGCAATGTCTCTAAACATAAAACTTCTTTAAACATAAATAATCACCATTGCACTGAAAATCTGACAAAGCTGAAAATACAGTATGGTATCTAATGAAATTGAGAATTTCCAGTATTTCATCTTATGCGTTGAAAAAATAGTTAATATATTAAGACACTTTATTTAATTTAATACTCAGTTCAAACACTCCAATAAATGTTTGGTACATATATTTTAGTAAAAAAATATGTAGTTAACTGCGATAAAAAATAAAATTTAAGTAAATTGAATATTAAAATTAAATCCGAGTATTTAAATGAGACAGAAAACTTAAATATCAAATTTCAAAAATTCAAGTGTCAAAACGAAACAAAAATATTAAATTGAGAACAAATATCTCAAATATTAAATTAAACATCAAAACCAAGTTTAAGTATCAAATAATATATTTACCCAAAAAGAAAATCATACCAATATCCCATTCCTCCCGTGCCACGGTGCCAGCGGCCCCTTTAACAGATTAGCCTCAACATGACGTTCCTCAAGTAGAATGAGTGCATCAATAACGAAATTTTTAGCAGAATTAACTCTAAAACCGATAACTTGCCTAGTTCCCACATCAAAGAAACCTCCATTCTCAAAGTTCTTCGGCCAAACGGGTTGAGATCCATCATTGCTGCATTTCTTTTGAATTTTCATCACTATGTTTTAGTACCTGCCAAGAGCCCATGTCTTCAACAAGCGTCACTTTCTATATTTTGGCCTGGATAATTTTATTTCTATTGGGAAAAGAGAATCACATGTTACATTGTACCATGCAATATTGTCTTCAAGGTCAAAGACTTTTGGGTCTGCAAACTAAGCTAATTACGCCCAACGTCTGAATTGCACCTCAAATCCCTGAACCATAATCTGAACATGGCCTACTTCTTCAAATTGGGTCTGCAAACAAAGTTCATTAGGCCCAACATCTGGATTGCACCTCAAATCCCTGAACCATAATCTGAACATGGCCAACTTCAACAATATTTATATTAGGCTCATATCAGCATCATGCTCATTCAAACCCATCACAGTTTCTGCCCATTCCAAATTTCCATCCTTCCCATTGTTACCTACCTCATCATCCCTCATAGAATCTAGCCAAACTTATTTTGAGACCTATAGCAGTATAATTCATTCCATTAAAAAATATATAGAGCCTTTTTTTGAAAAAAAATTCTCTTAATGAAAAAACCTTTATTTTCTTATTGTGCACTTGTTAAGTTTTCCTTTTTAAGATTATTCGTGAAAATGATTTCATTTTTCCCTTTAATTCGTGCTGTATCATCAACTCATAATTAAAAAGTCTAAACACCACCCAATTTGAGAAGAAGAAAGAGCTTAAGGTTGTTGCAACCAATGTTGTTCAATTAATTATTAGAAATTATATAATTTAGAGGTGATTTTTGGTTTTCTTTTTTTAATATTGTGATTCTAAAACTCAAACCGAAAATTTATAATCAAATTATTGTGATAAGCTCAATCATAGAGAAAGTGGGCATCTTTTATACGGGGAATTTCTCTAGGATTAGAATCTCCTGAGTGTAATGAGACAAATATACGGTAAGTATAAGAGTTACAGAATTGTCGAGTAGTTTGGTTGTTGTTTATAAAATCCTACACTATTATTATATGTAAAATGAGACAAATATATGGTAAGTATAAGAGTTTAATAATTGTCAAGTTGTTTATCAAGTCCTACACTCTTGATACGAGTAAAATGAGACAAATATACGGTAAGTATAAGAGTTCAATAATTGTCAAGTTTTTTTTTCAAATAATAATTGTAAGAATTTTCAAGGTTTAATTTTTTTAAAATGTGTTAAATAATGATATTACAGTTTTTAATTAATACAAAAATTTCACAGAAAATATTGAAAAAGAATAAGTGGATAGTTACGCATTCCTTAATGTTGAAATCCTTAAAAAATCATATTTGAAATAAATGATCTCTATTTTAAGTAAAAGAAAAAAACTTATATTTAGTTTTTACCCAAAACCATCCTAATAATATAAAATATTATATTTTTAGATTAAAATTAAAAAAATCAACTTTTACTTTTAACAAGAAATGACATTTAATATGGGACAATGGACATCGGAGTTGCACTTGGTAGTATTTCAATCCCAAAGTCAACCTCCCTATCTCGAGGTAATCCCGATAACTCCTCAGGAAAGCCATCAAGGAAGTCCCTAACAATATGAATTCCTTCCATAGCTGAATCCACCTTACTCATATCATGCACATATGCCAGATATGCATCACACCTCTTTCGAATTAGCTTTTCAACTGTCAGAGCGAAAATCACATTAGATAAATAATCTCGACACTTACCAACCATCACAGCCTCCACATCATCCCCAACTTTAAAGGTCACTCTCTTAGACTCATAGTCCAGTCTAACTCGATGCTCCACTGTTATTATATGTAAAATGAAGATGGATTGATTTTTTCCCTTTAATTCGTAATGTATCATCAACTCATAATTAAAAAGTCT
Source organism: Gossypium hirsutum (assembly GCF_007990345.1). Taxonomy (NCBI): domain Eukaryota; kingdom Viridiplantae; phylum Streptophyta; class Magnoliopsida; order Malvales; family Malvaceae; genus Gossypium; species Gossypium hirsutum. Next base: position 52,757,515 of record NC_053443.1, read on the forward strand.
AAGCACCACCCAGTTTGAGAAGAAGAAAGGGCATAAGGTTGTTGCCTTTAATTATTAGTTTCCAATGTTGTTCAATTAATTATTAGAAATTATATAATTTAGAGGTGATTTTTGGTTTCTTTTTTAATATTGTGATTCTAAAACTCAAACCGAATATTTATAATCAAATTGTTGTGATAAGTTCAATCATAGAGAAAGTGGGCATCTTTTATACGGGAAATTTCTCTAGTATTAGAATCTTCCTGAGTATAATGAGACAAATATATGGTAAGTATAAGAGTTACAGAATTGTTGAGTTTTGGTTGTTGTTTATAAAATCCTACACTGTTATTATACGTAAAATGAGACAAATATATGGTAAGTATAAGAGTTTAATAATTGTCAAGTTGTTTATCTAGTCCTACACTCTTGATACGAGTAAAATGAGACAAATATACGGTAAGTATAAGAGTTCAATAATTATCAAGTTTTTTTTGTCAAATAATAATTGTAAGAATTTTCAAGGTTTAATTTTTTTTAAAATGTGTTAAATAATGATATTATAGTTTTTAATTAATGCAAAAATTTCAAAAAAAATATTGAAAAAGAATAAGTGGATAGTTACGCATCCTTTAATGTTGAAATCCTTAAAAAATCATATTTGAAATAAATGATCTCTATTTTAAGTAAAAACAAAAACTTATATTTAGTTTTTACCCAAAACCATCCTAATAATATAAAATATTATATTTTTAGATTAAAATTAAAAAAATCAACATTTACTTTTAACAAGAAATGACATTTAATATGAGACAATGGACATCGGAGTTGCACCTGGTAGTATTTCAATCCCAAAGTCAACTTCCCTATCTGGAGGTAATCCCGATAACTCCTCAGGAAAGCCATCAAGGAAGTCCCTAACAATATGAATTCCTTCCATAGCTGAATCCACCTTACTCATATCATGCACATATGCCAAATATGCATCACACCTCTTTCGAATTAGCTTTTCAACTGCCAGAGCGAAAATCACATTAGATAAATAATCTCAACGCTTACCAACCATCACAGCCTCCACATCATCCCCAACTTTGAAGGTCACTCTCTTAGACTCACAGTCCAGTCTAACCCGATGCTCCACTGTTATTATATGTAAAATGAAGATGGATTGATTTTTTCCCTTTAATTCGTAATGTATCATCAACTCATAATTAAAAAGTCTAAACACCACCCAGTTTGAAAAGAAGAAAGAGCTTAAGGTTGTTGCATTTAATTAGTAGTTTCTAATGTTGTTCAATTAATTATTGGAAATTATATAATTTAGAGGTGATTTTTGGTTTTCTTTTTTAATATTGTGATTCTAAAACTCAAACCGAATATTTATAATCAAATTGTTGTGATAAGCTCAATCATAGAGAAAGTGGGCATCTTTTATACGGGGAATTTCTGTAGGATTAGAATCTCCTGAGTATAATGAGACAAATATATGGTAAGTATAAGAGTTACAGAATTGTCGAGTAGTTTGGTTGTTGTTTATAAAATCCTACACTGTTATTATATGTAAAATGAGACAAATATATGGTAAGTATAAGAGTTAAAGAATTGTCAAGTTGTTTATCAAGTCCTACACTCTTGATACGAGTAAAATGAGACAAATATACGGTAAGTATAAGAGTTCAATAATTGTCAAGTTTTTTTATCAAAAAATAACTGTAAGAACTTTCAAGGTTTAATTTTTTAAAATGTGTTAAATAATGATATTACAGTTTTTAATTAATACAAAAATTTCACAAAAAATATTGAAAAAGAATAAGGGGATAGTTATGGATCCCTTAATGTTGAAATCCTTAAAAATCATATTTGAAATAAATGATCTCTATTTTAAGTAAAAGAACAAAAAACTTATATTAGTTTTTACCCAAAACCATCCTAATAATATAAAATATTATATTTTTAGATTAAAATTAAAACACCAACATTTACTTTTAGCAAGAAATGGCATTTAATATGGGGCAATGGACACCGGAGTTGCACCTGGTAGTATTTCAATCCCAAACTCAACCTCCCTATTTGGAGGTAATCCCGATAACTCCTCAAGAAAGACATCAAGGAAGTCCCTAACAATATGAATTACTTCCATAGCCGAATCCACCTTACTCATATCATGTACATATGCCAAATATGCATCACACCCCTTTCGAGTTAGCTTTTAGCTGCTAAAGTGAAAATCACATTAGATAAATAATCTCGACGCTTACCAACGATCACAGCCTCCACATGATCCCTAACTTTGAAGGTCACTCTCTTAGACTCACAGACCAGTCTAACTCGATGCTTCACCTTCCAATCCATACCCAAGGTTAGGTCGAACCCCTTGAATGGCAACTCTATCAAATCAGTTGGAAATACTTACCCCTAAACCTCAAGCGAACACATCCTATAAACTTTACTAAATCGAATAGATTGAACCAAAGGACTAATCATTGAAAGTTCAGAATTAGTGTCCACAGCCAGAATCCCCAAATTACTCATGATACTACTAGATACATAAAAGTGCGTAGATCCACAATCAATAAATGCAAAACATGATAAAGAATGTATAGCAAACATATCAACAATCACATCAATCGTATCTTTGTCATCACGGCGCCACGCCACGTAAACTGAAGTTGGCTGCCTGGCCTCAGCCTGTCCTACAACTCTGTCTGCTGCTCTCTAACCACATCCACCGCCATTAACCTTCTAATCTAACCATGGCCCCTAGCAGATTGCTAACCTACCATCTGGGGCGAAATCTGACCCTGAACTGGAGCCCGCCCTAGTTCAACAATAAGGGGGCACTCACTAATCTTATGCCTCACAGTCCCATACCTAAAGCAAGCCCTAGTCCTCCTCCAACAGTCACCCGGATGGCGTCTATTACAATAACCAGAAATTATAACCTGCTCAGCTCTAGCAACCAGTACAACTCTGACAGCTGACTCTGTCTGCAAATTTCTATCATACCTAGCCCGTTTCATGGGCCTTTGAGAAGAACTAGAAGGACCCGAATCCCTCTTGTTCTTGTTCTGACTTTTCTCTTGCTCTCTCTTTTCACGTTCAGTGTGCTTAACCTATTCAGCTATCTTTGTCTTGTCCACCAAGGTTGTAAAAACCCGTTCCCTCTTAGGAGCTATCAAAACCTTGAGATCATACCGCAAGCCCTCCTCAAAACGTATGTTCTTTTCTTAATCATTAGCAACCAACCTTCGAGCATACCCATTAAAACGTAAAAAATCGGCCTTATACTTGGCTGCTGATTTATCCCCCTGAGTTAACCTCATAAAATCGCATTTATGGGCCTCAACATAGCTTGCCCCCACATATTTACTCTGTAAGGCATTTCGAAAATAATCCCACTTCAGCTATTCAGGCTGACTACCTCCTGCACAATCAAACACCACTGGTATGCCTTATCACAAAGCAAGGTTACCACACCCTTCAGTATCTACTCAGGGGTGCAATCTAAATCATTCATTATCCTTTCTGTGGCTTCAACTAGTACCACACCACAATTTTGCAACCTACTTCCCAAACACGCAAAAAAGTATAATTTTTAGGCTTTCTAAGCATTCTAAAGTAAATAGAAGAAGAGAGATGGGAGCCATTAAAGAAAATCGAAGAAAATAATTGAGGAACACCATTAGGAGCCAACTCAGAAGTGAATCTCCATCAAGATTGAAGATCTCCTTTTCATTTCTTTCGAAGTTTTTATGAGTTTCTTTATGTCTTGTGGTTATTCTGAGTTGGAGATGTTTTCATTCAGGATTATGAACTAATTCCCTAGATATTTAGAGAGGATGAAACTGATGATGAATTCTATTATTTAATTTCTATTTTACGTGATAAATACCTGATTCTTGTTATCAATTATGTGTGCTTATTTCTTATTTTAATATTTTTGGGATATTAATTAATGTTTAATGTGTTTAATTCAGTGGAGGAAAATTCTTAATTTAAGAGTAGTTCTAGCACAATTGAGTGGAGTTGTATGCAATCCTTGAAGTAAGACGACATAAATTTACCGGATTAAAGTCAAATATAATAAGTGAATCCATAGATCGAATTAATACGACGATAGGGGCTTTATTTAAAAATAGATTTCAATTAATCAACCTAGAGTCAGTTGCTATTACTCTCAAAAGAGATATTAGCATAATTTAGGGATTTTTATGGATCAAGTCACGAAGTGAATAAATCGTTGAATTCAAATTAATAATAATAGATGAAGTCTAGGTGGATTCTTTCCTGGGTGTTGTCTCTCTCATTGGTTATTATCCTGTTGCTTCATTGATTTATTTTCTGTTGTATTCTTTAGTTAAATTAGTTTAGTAATTTTAATTTAAAATCTATTACTCCAATTTGTAGGTTAGATAATAGGAAAACAATAATTACTAATGCTTTTAGTCATTGTGGATACGATATCTCTACTCACCGTAGCTATACTATAATTCAATAAATGCACTTGCTTTTTTCATAAATTTTAGTTAGTATTGAAAACACACATCAATGTTTTGGCACCGTTGCCAGGCATTAAAATATTAGGAACACTTGAAATTTTTTTAATTTAGCCAATTTTATTTTATTTTATTTTTATATTTTATTTTAGTTTAATTTTTACGTTCTAATTTTTCTTGTTTGCTTCTGGCAAGTTCTTTTGGTTTATGACTAGAAGAAACCCGTCAGGACCATTGTTATTTGACAGTGACATTGAAAGTACTGCTTGCAGAAATAGTAGAGAAGCCAGGTAGAATCAACAGAATTTAGTAGACGAACAAGAGGACATCCTTATTATTGAGGAGATAGGAGATAATCAGAATATTCAGCTACCTCCTACAGTTATTGCAGCTCTTGTTCCTCGTACTATGTACGATTATGCTAAGCCCACTTTGACTGGAGCTGAATCGAGTTGTGCAACCCACCATTGCTGTAAATAACTTCAAACTAAAGCTAAACACAATTCTAACTGAATTAGGGAAAAATGGTTAATTCAAATGAATTTTAGGGGTTTCCTAAAATTGATTAAAAGGAAGTTGGTAATCATTTAGAATTAAAATTGGGATAGTTTAGTTTTAAGTGGTAAAATGACTAAAATACCCTTATGGTTAAATCCTTAAAAATAGTTTTAAAATGGTTCACAAATGATAAGATATAAAAGTAAAATATTTTAATCCTATTCTTAATGCATTTTTGGATGAATATTTATGTAAATTTGTGAATTTGATGCTCCTAATCTTTTAAATTCATGTTTCTATACTTAGGAGAGCATTTGGGAGCGAAAGGAGCTTAAAATGAGCCAAAATCGAACAAATATAGTTGTTTTCAAGAGCCATACGGCCTAGGCATTTCCACACGGGCTAGACATACTCTCATGTGCAAGTTCATGTCGATTTCCCACCTTGCTTCCCAAATACGCGGAAAAACACAATTTTTAGGCTTCCTGACCATTCTAAAGCCTATAAATATCACTTAGAAGAAGACATAAGGGAGCCATAAGAGATAATCATAGAAAACACTTGAAGAACACCATCGGATTCAACTCAGAAGCGGATCTCCATCAAGATCGAAGACCTTCTTTTAATTTATTCTAAAGTTTTATGAGTTTCTTTGTTTCTTGTGGTTTTTTTAACTTTGAGATGTTTCTATTTACGATTATGAATTGATTCTCTAGATACCTAGAAAAGAGGAAACCTATGATGAATCTTATTTTTTGATTTATGATTTACATTATAAATACTTGATTCTTATTCTCAATTATGTATGCTAATTTCTTGTTTTAATATTTCCAGGATATTAATTCATGTTTAATGTGCTTAATTTAGTGGAACAAAAGTCTCCATTTAAGAGTAGATCTAGCATAATTGAGTGAAATTGCATGTAATCTTAGAAATAGAATGATAGAAATCTACTAGATTAGAGCCAAATCAAATAGGAGAATCCATAGATCGAATTAATGTGACAATAAGGGTTTTAATTAGGAAGATATTTCAATTAATCAACCTAGAGTCAATTGTTCTTACTCTCGAAAGAGATATTAACATAATTTAGGGATTTCTACAGATCAAGACACCAAGTGAATAAATCGTTTAATTTAGATTCATAATAATAGGTGAAGTCTAGGTGGATTCTTTCCTGAGTATTGTCTCTCTCATTGGTTAATATTTGATTATTTCCTTAATTTATTCTCTGTTGAGTTCTTAGTTAAATTAGTTTAGTAATTTTAGATTAAAACGCATCACTCCAATTTGTTGGCTAAATAATAAGAAAACAGTAATTACTAATACTTTTAGTCCTCGTGGATACGATATCTTTATTCACCGTGGCTATACTATTGTTTGATAGGTGCGTTTGCCTTTGTCGTATTTATAGTTAGTTAAGTGACCATCAAGAAATCATTTCTAGAATAAGGTTAGACAACTATTAGTTAGAATAGAGGTGTTATAAGCTTGGGGTGTGTTTTGGGGTGGTTTTGTGCTGGAAAGTCACTTCGATGGCTAATGTGTCTCTTCAGGTTTGGATCGTTCTGTTTCGGTCAGGTTTGGGGTGTCACATACATAATTGACATCAATATATTTGTAGAGATTAGAGTCACAACAATCTAACAAAGGTAAATAATACAATAATTTATTCATATCGGAGAAAGGTACATGAATGAGTGGTAATGAAAAAAAGTAGAAAGAAGACAAAAAAAAACCTAGAATACGATGAGGCAAAAGGTAGGTCGATTGATAGTTCTATTTTTGCATCAAATATGTTATTTGAATGAACCATGAAAACCCTCCACACAACTCAATAATGAAACAAACAACAAACCAAAACCTTCCACATTCACACACACATATACACTCAACAACTAGTGATGGTTTTTTTTAGCCATGTTGAACTATGTTTGAAATGTACAACAAAACAACCTAAGCTCTTTGTCTTAAATATGTGAACTTTCTTCTTCTTTAGATCTTTTTTTTTTAGTTTTAATCAAGAAACTTGGGGCTATGATTTTCTAAATACTGTGAATAAAATTTAAGAACAACTTATTATTCATGAGACAAATATGCATGAGAGAAAATGTGTTCAAAACCCATGAGTTCTTTAGAAGTTTTAGTCTCAAATGATAGATTTAATTCCATTGATGTTTTAGAGTTCACAATGGTGCTAGGAAAACTACAATATTTGACATTCACAAGGTTATATATTTGTTACTTTGTCAATAAATTATCACAATTCATACACAATCCATTTGGATTACACTAGAGAATAGACAAACGATTATTGTGTTACTTGCAACAAACAAAAAAATCTTAGTATTTGAATATTTGATTGTTTTGACTCTAATTTCTACATATATAATGATGGCGGTTGTGCTAATCTCGATGATTGTGTATCCACATTAGACTATATTCAATTTTATAGTTTCACTCCAATTAGTTGGACATAAAAAGAAAAGTTACTATTGCACAATCTTCAACCAAAGCTGAGTATCGTGCTCTTGTGGCTACTTTTGAAACTCTTCGAGTCAAACATCTACTCAAATAGCTTTAGATACCTCTTGAATCCACCTAAAATATTCTGTGATAATTTGAGCGACACTCTACCTTGTTATCATCATTTGTTGCATAGCAAGATTAAGCATTTCAAAATTGATGTTCACTTTTTTAGTTTCTATGTTGATCGTAAGGAACTTGATGTTCATCATATGTATGCCATGGCCTAGGTTCCAATATACTCACCAAGGCTCCTAAAACAACCTTTCATTGTATCTATTGACTAAGTCTTTTAATTACAAGATAAATCTTATTTTGAATTAATTTTTAAGCTTTGTTTTGAATTAACCTTTTATCTTTTAGAATTTTCTTGTTTAGATTCTTTAAATTTCATTAGTTAAGATTTATTAGCTTTTATTGTATATAAATATTGAAGCTGATCAATAAATACCACTTAGAAGAAGACATAAGAGAGCCATAAGAGAATATCAAAGAAAACACTTGAAGAATACCATCAGAATTAACTCGGAAGTGGATCTCCATCAAGATCAAAGACCTCCTTTTAATTTCTTCTGAAGGTTTTATGAGTTTCTTTGTTTCTTGTGGTTTTTTTTATTTTGAGATGTTTCTATTTACGATTGTGAATTAATTCCCTAGATACCTAGGAAAGATGAAACTTATAATAAATCTTATTTTTTGATTTCTGATTTACATGATAAATACTTGATTCTTGTTCTCAATTATGTATGCTAATTTCTTATTTTAATATTTCTAAAATATTAATTCATGTTTAATGTGCTTAATTCAGTTGAACAAAAGTCCCTGTTTTTCAAATCGGAGAAAGGTACATGAATGAGTGGTAATGAGAAAAAGTAGAAAAAAGACCCAACAAAAACCTAAAATATGACGAGGCAAAAGGTAGGTCCACTGATAATTCTATTTTTGCATCAAACATGTGATTTTGAATGAACCATGAAAACCCTTCACACAACTCAATAATGAAACAAACAACAAACCAAAACCTTCCACATTCACACAAACATATACACTCAACAACTAGTGATGTTTTTTTTTAGCCATGTTGAAATATGTATGAAATGTACAACAAAAGAACCTAAGCTCTTTGTCTTCAATATGTGAACTTTCTTATTCATTAGTTCTTTTGTTTAATTTTAATCAAGAAACTTGGGGTTATGAATTTCTAAATATTGTGAATAAAATTTAAGAACAACTTATTATTCATAAGACAAATATGCATGAGAGAAAATGTGTTCAAAGCCCATGAGCTCTTTAGAAGTTTTAGTCTCAAATGATGGATTTAATTCCACTGATGCTTCAGAGTTCACGATGGTGCTTGGAAAACTACAATATTTGACATTCACAAGGTCATATATTTGTTACTTTGTCATTAAATTATCACAATTTAGACACAATCCATTTGGATTACACTAGAGAAGAAACAAACGATTATTGCGTTACTTGCAACAAACAAAAAATCTTAGTATTTGAATATTTGATTGTTGTGACTCTAACCACTACATATATAATGGTGGCGATTGTGCTAGTGATGTCGATTGTTGTGTATCAACATTAGACTATATTTTATTTTAAAGTTTCACCCCAATCAGTTGGACATAAAAAAAAGTTACTGATGCACAATCTTCAACTGAAGCTGAGTATCATGCTCTTGTGGCTACTTTTGAAACTCTCTGGGTCAAACATCTACTCAAATAGCTTTAGATACTTTTTGGATCCACCTAAAATATTCCGTGACAATTTGAGTGACCCTCTACCTTGTCATCATCATTTATTGCATAGCAAGATTAAGCATTTCGAAATTGATGTTCACTTTTTTAGTTTTATGTGTTGATTGTAAGCAACTTTGATGTTCATCATATTTTCTTTTCATATGCTAAGTATTTTATATTTTAGTTTTAATTAGATTTTAAACACTTTCTTTTCAAAATAATTTATTTTTTTGTTCTTCAACTTCTATATGATTTGATTCCAAGACTTTGTTTTAAAGTATTTTTTTAATTTTCTTTCCCTTCTTGATTGTCAACGGTGATATCTCGCTAGTTGTTAAAGGAATTAGCGAAACTGAGCACATCCAGTTTATCAAACGGAGCAATTTCTATCTCACTCTCATTTTAATTTATTTGTGTGTTGTGCGTGATTGAATTGATTCTAGGGAATATGGAAATGGGATTCATGAGTAGCTAAGTCCTTTAGAGAGATTAAAGGGCTTCCCATAGGAATTAGCTAGTATAAATTTATGTGTGCTTAAACCTTAGGATTGACGATCGTAGGAAGTATCTAGGTTAAACGAGGTTGAAACAAAAGTTTGTCGAGTAAATCGTGAGTTTATCTCAATCAGGAAAGTGAGGTCGAGAGATAGGTGAGTACTAGTTAGTTAATTAAATAGTAGAGGTCGAGAGGTAATACTGGTTAGTTAATAACTAATTCACTAATAAAACCTAAATTCTGAAGTTAATTGCAACCACTGAAACAAGTTAATATTCTTCTTGTTCTTCGAGAGCTATTCATTTTTCAAGTTTGTTTTAGTAATTTAATTTTACTTTATGACCTTAATTGTTAGTATTAATCATTGTAATATAATATTGAGTGATTACTGTTTAGACCTGCTATTATAGACGATATTTTTAGATTTAATCCAGCCTCTCTTAGGTCTAATCCTCAAAATACTTACTGGTGTCTCGTTGTAATAGAAAATTATATTACAATTTGACCTATTCACTTGGATATATAGCACTGTAATTATATATATTTTATTTGTAGAATTTTTACTTTAAATGCTCGCACGTTTGGAGGCGGTCAAAACTCATGCTTGATCCCTTCATCCTCATAGTAAACATCAAATCTTTATTTTTGAATTCCCTTTCATGATCACTTCTTATTCTTCTAGTCATTCCAATGACACGACCCTTTTCATTCATCAAGGTCTTGCATAGCTTCCTGAAGGCTTCAAGGGTGTCTGATTTGTCTCTAAGAAATTTCACCCATGTGAACCTTGAATAGTCATCCACACAGACTAGCACATATCTTTTGCCACTGATTTTCTGTATCTATATAGGACCAATCAAATCCATATAAAACAGCTCTAGTGGCTCAAATTTTGGTCTTGAGTGACTCTTTGATGTTTCTCCCTATGTTGCTTACCCTTTAAGCAACAGCTAAAAACTTTATGGACATCACCAATTAATATAGGAATACCCCTGACAACCTAGGACTAGATCAACATTTGAAGTCCGTTTTAATGCATGTGACCAAGTTTCTCATGCCACAATCCTAACTCAGACACAACTGCCTTATTTCACTTCACATACTGTAGAACTTTATAGCAATTATCAAAGGTCCTGGCCCTTTTCATAATTTTATCTTTTATCTCGAAAGAGACTTCACAACTATCTTTTATGAAATTGATTAACATTCTTTGGTCACAAAACTTATTTATACTAGTTAATCACAGTAATTTTTTATAAAAGATATTTTCTAAAATTATATGATATAAAATATCAAATTAATTCCGATGTACAACAGGTGGAATTATTTTATTAAGTCGTACATATAATTTGTTGAAAAAATTGTACTTATAATTTGTTAAAATAACATTAGATTAAAAATTATGAAGGTCCGCATGAAAAATTATGAAGAGAGAATTCTTCCTCTAGCTTAGGGTACTATGATTAATATACAATTGTTATTATTTCATAAAAAAAGATTATAAAGGTAATAATTATATCGGTGTAAGTTGTCTCTTGTATATTTTACTTCACTTAAATTCGTCGAAGCCTCCAAATGAAAAATTGGATATATGTATATGTGTATATATATATTACCAGGGAAATCTAATATGAGTATCTTCCTTGGTCTTCATTTTCAAATTGCCATGGAAATCTACTACTCTATGTTCATCGCTCCTTTTACAACAATGCTAAGCTTCTCCACCTTACTTGCTTTCATCACTTTTGCTTTGAGTCACCTCTTTAAGCTTCAATGGCAGCGCAATGCCCAAAAGCCTAAACAGCCCTCTCTTCCGCCAGGCCCTAAACCTTGGCCTATTGTGGGAAACCTCCCTGAATTAATCATAAATAAGAAGAAAACTTCGGTGTCTTATTGGATACACAGTTTCATGAAAGAAATGAACACCGAAATTGCTTGTATTCGTCTAGGAAATGTTCATGTGATTCCCGTTACTTGTCCTGAAATCAGTCTCCAATTCATGAGAAAACAGGATGCTATTTTTGCTTCAAGACCCCTTACCATCGCCACTGATGTCCTCTCAAAAGGGCACTTAACCACTATTTTTTCACCCTTAGGAGATCAGTGGAGAAAAATGAAGAGAGTTATGGTCAGCGAGATGCTTTCACATGAAAGACATCGATGGCTTCACGAGAAAAGAGTTGAAGAAGCTGATAACCTCGTGCGTTACGTACTTAACCAATGCAAAAATGGTGATGAAGGCGGCCTAGTGGACTTAAGACTGGTTGCCCGACACTATTGTTGCAATGTGATAAAAAAGTTGATCTTTAATCGAGGATACTTGGGAGAAGGGAAAGCAGATGGTGGACCTGGGTTTGAGGAAGAAGAATACGTCGACGCCATTATCGCTTTAGTCATTCATCTTTATTCCTTTTGTATATCCGATTACTGGCCATTTTTGAGAGGCCGCGACCTGGAGGGGCATGAGAAAATCGTGGAGGACGCAACTAGGGTTCTAGAGAAATATAACAATCCCATTATTGAAGACAGGATTCAACAATGGAGAGATGGCAAGAAACATGAACCTCAAGACTTGCTTGATGTTTTGGTTTCTTTAACGGATGACAATGGTACCCCACTACTGTCCGCGGACGAGATCAAAGCTCAAGTAAATGTACGTCTTTCCTTCTCTTTAATTGTTTTTGAACAAAATATAAGCCACCAACATGTTAATGTTTATTAAAAATGGATTACTAAGACATGACAATAACATAAATATGATATAATATACACGTGTTATCATAGAAAATCAGCCCTGTATATTGATAGTCTCTTTTTCAACTTAATTTTCAGGAAATTATGATTGCTGCAGTGGATAATCCATCAAATAACTTAGAATGGGCACTTGCGGAGATGTTGAATAAACCAGAGACGCTACAAATGGCCAGAGACGAATTAGATAATGTGGTTGGAAAACATAGGTTAATACAAGAATCTGATGTCCCACAACTTAACTTTACTAAGGCATGCGCCAGAGAAGCCTTTAGACTCCATCCTGTTGCAGCATTTAGCCCTCCTCACGTGTCCGTGACTGATACAACAGTGGGCGACTACTTCATCCCTAAGGGTAGCCATGTGATAGTTAGTCGGGTTGGGCTTGGTCGAAACCCTAAAGTTTGGGACGAGCCATGCGAGTTCAAGCCAGAACGTCACCTCCAGAATTGTAATAAAGGCGAAGAAGTGGTGCTTGAAGAGCCAGATTTGCGGCTGTTTACATTCGGTAGAGGAAGGAGAGGGTGCCCTGGAGTGGTGCTTGGAAGCTTGATGACTACCATGCTGTTAGCGAGGCTATTGCAAGGATTCGATTGGAGCATCCCGACTAACCAGGGAACCATTGATCTTTGTCCAGGAAGGGGAGTTCCCTTTCTGGCTAAACCACTGCTTGCTGTTGCAAAGCCACGATTGCTACCGCATGTCTACTCTTTCTCAACTGAAAGTGAAATACAGTGATTAACTCCTTGACGAAGATGGGGGTTGACAAGGGAGACCTGTTTGTGGCTTGGTTCTAATGAAATTGTTTTTATCCCTAGTATGTATTTCCTGTTGTAGCTTATTTCGGTGTTTGTATGGGGTGTACTCACTTCAGCAACTTCTTATGTATTGTTTTCTCATTAATAAAAATGGATAAGCAGTTAGTAGCTGATGTATTGCTTTCCATGTAACTTCATCAATGCACATGATAAAGTTTTTCATTCGAGCTTTCCAATAGTCATGGTTCGAAGAGCCAACGAGAAGAGATGCTCGCATAATAGAACTTCCTTCTTTCATAACTTCCACGGTAGAAAACTGTAGTAGGGTCATATTCAACCAACTCTTGAAGCTTGCTTTGGTATCATTTGGAAAAAAAAAAAGTCAGTTTGTTGTAATTTTAACCAGACTACTCAAGTATGTGTTTTGTCACAGGATGCAAAAGACAACGAAACAAAAACCAAAATAGAGAAAGTAATAAGAGATTTTGCATGCAATAATTTGTTAACGCAGTTCGGAAATAATTCTACTTTGCCAAGACTTGTTTAGTGAATGATTCTTATTCAACAATCTTTCATATTACCTATTGGTTTAAACCAATCTACCCTTACACAAAGAAGTAATTGCAACCCCAACACTAACCCCAATTATTACAAATCACTCACCCCAACTAACCTCGCTTACATCAAGTATAAACTCGAATAAAAGCCTAACACAAGAGTGCAAAAATACCAAATAGTCTATTTATAGGCTAAAATCGACATCTTTTTCAAATAGTCCTGATAAAGTAAATCCATCAATTTTAATTTGAATATATCTTCTTGAATTATCTCTAATAATTATCCCAAAATAAAGTATAATTAATCTCCTTAAAATCAACCCATAAATCTGCCAAGATACGTACAAAGGATAAGCACAAGTCTCATCCACAAAGTTAAGTAAATCTCAACTTCCTTAAAATTCCAAATTGAACCATGACTTTGATTTACAATAAATCTCATCCATAAATTAGGTTCTAAAAGTTCATTTTCTTATGGAAACATCACATAAAAAGGCTCAAGTCATATAAATTGATAAAACATTCAGGTTATCCCAACGTCTTGATCAGATCTTAACTGATCAAGTGACTGGTCTGAACCATCAATTCTCAATGCTTGGACAACCTTGGTCTTAATATTTTTGGCTAAACCATTTCTTCCTATTGCAAGGCCACGGTTGCCACCTTTAAGTCTACTTATTTAGGGAGTAAATGAAAGAGAAAGAAAGAGAAACACAGTGATCGTACAAGGAATAAAATAAAGTATTAATTTTATTACCCACATTTGTTAATCAAAAATAAAATCTCAGCTCGTAAGGTTGGTTTGATCATTTGTACACTATTTTTTATTGCCACAAAATATTATGTTATTTAAAATGTATTTTAAATATTTTTCAAAAAAAAAGGATATTAATTATTGTATTGTACCAGTCGACTATTTGCATTGGCCCCTATGTATATCCATTTTGGAGAGTGTTTTCAATCATAAGGAATTGTTATGGAAGCAAAACGCTTGTTGTGGCTAGCTTCATTTTGGTGATCATAATAGTAAATTTTTCATATTCATACGATTGAGAGGAGAACGTTAAATTGTATTACTGCTCTAAAGGTTGGTAACGATGAATAGCCCTTTGATTAGGATACTCTTCAAGCTGAGGCTGTTGGTTTCTTTCAGAAACTCCATGGAGAAGCCCTGGAGCGCATAAATAGGCCTCTATCTGGTATTTTTCCTCGTCTTAACTCTTCGGACATTGTTTTTTCAATTAAGGCTATCACGAATGAAGAAATTAAATTGACACTATTTGACATGGCGTCTTTGAAGGCCCCGGGAAATGATGACTTCTATGTTTTATTCTTTCAAAATCAATGGGATGTTGTTGGTAATGATGTTTGTGAGTGGGTTAAAATGGTGTTTGTAGGTAAAGCCATTGATCCGGACTTGAATAATACTCTGATAGTTCTTATCCCTAAGTTACGAATCCTGAAAAATTTTCTCAATTTCGACTGATCAGTCTGTGCTCTATTCTCTACAAATTGGTCATGAAGGTTATTGCTAATCATTTCAAGGTAGCTTTTCCTAATTTTATTACACAAGAGTAGGTAGGGTGTAACACCCTCTACTCGACCCGAATCACCGAATCCAGATACCGGATGTTACAACACTTAAACAGTTCATCAAATTTTACGCAACAAACGTAAATTGTTTCTAAACTTACATCATAATACTTATGTACCATTCTTTGATGTAAAAGAGAATATCCAGTAATTACATTAACTTATTAGTCACTGTACAACCTACAACAAAAGATTTTATTAAAAACAGACTCTTTAAGGCGTGTTATACTATACGCCATACTCCTAAGATGTCCTTTGTATGCATATTTGCCCAACTCGCTGTTATCTTGGCGTACTCCTAGCTTGATCCTGTAACACCCTATACCCGAGACCGTTGCCGGAGTCAGACACGAGGGGTTCACAGACTAAATTCGCTTACTATCGCAGTCCATTTTAAAAATTTTCAGACAGCTGGCTAACTGTGTTGCTGTCACCTTAAAATCATATCTTGAGTTTCACAACTCGAAAATCAGTTTCGTGATTTTTCCCTGAAACTAGACTCATATGTCCATCTACATATTTTTTTTCTAGAATTTTTGGTCGGGCCAATTAGTACAGTTTATTAGTTAAAGTCTCCCCTGTTACAGGGATCGACTACACTGACCTTTGCGCATTACGACTTGGATATCTCCCTGTACAGGGCTTAAATACTGATGTCGTTTGTTTCCATAGAAACTAGACTCAAAAAGGAATCTATGAATATATGGCATGACTTCTAATTATCTCTGGTTAATTTATAATGAATTTCCAAAGTCGGAATAGGGAATCCAGAAACCGTTCTGGCCCAGTCTCACGAGAACCTGAATATCTCTTAACATACTGTCCATATGATCGTTTTGTTACTTTCCTATGAAAATAGATTCATCAAAGTTCATTTACATAATTTATTCACTATTTAATTCCATTCCTACTATTTTTAGTGATTTTTCACATCCACATCACTACTGCTGTCAGCATCTCTTTTTTTTTTTAAGGTAAACTTTACCTATTTCATGATCCTCCATGGATCAACTAGAGTTTGTCATACATATTCCAAAAGTGATCAAGAATAACCCTTCCCATGGCTAACCGTTACCAACATTTCCATACCTCTCGACGGACAACATACAAAACGATTATAATGCTATGATCAAAGTATATTTAAGCCATTTTCGCATGGCTATCCAAATTTACACAAAACCGAAGGTACATGACCAACAACAAAAGGGTAGTCCTATACATGCCATTTTCAGAGTTCAACCAAAAGTGTACCAAAAGGGCTTTGATAGTGTTGGCGACTTCGACTTCAATAATCCCGAGTCCGATAGCTGACGAAACAAAATCTATAAAACAGAGATTCAAAGAACGGAGTAAGCATTTAATGCTTAGTAAGTTTTAAGCAAGACAAAGTGTTCTCAATCACTATTATTGGTCATTCATTTCAACTGTTCGATGAAGTTAATCTAGAGCTTCATCTCGATCTATAATATCATTAAACGCAACACTTGGCTGCCACATATATACTTTCGAATAATAATGACCTAGATGGTCAAATATTTCCAAAGCACATTCTCACATTTGGAGTTATAATATTAATCACATTTACCTACCTCTTTGATACTGATAATTCACCTCGAAATCACTCCACCGATGAGTAAGTAATACGTACCTGAACATCTTGAATACATAATACTTATTTGATGGTAACTTAATGCAGATACTCAATATCAAAGTCTTACTTGAATCCTAGCATTTAGCCGCCGGGTCTTTAAAGCTCGGATATAGTACGAGCACGAAGCCTACGGACATTAATCAGGATAATACTCTTGCATAAAGCCTGCGGGGTTTTAACCCGGATATAGTACTGACACAATTGCCCTTCGGGACTTATCACATTTATACACTTTCACATCCATCACGTTGGCCACTCGGCCCTGTCACATATATACACTTTCACATTCATCACATCGGCCATTAGGCCTCATCACATATATACACTTTCACATTCATCACATCGGCTATTAGGCCTTATCACATATATACACTTTCACATTCATCACATCGGCCATTAGGCCTTATCACATATATATACACTTTCACATTCATCACATCGGCCATTAGGCCTTATCACATATATATACACTTTCACATTGATCACATCGGCCATTAGGCCTTATCACATATATATACACTTTCACATTCATCACATTGGCCATTCGGCCTTATCACATATATACACTTTCACATTCATCACATCGGCCATTAGGCCTTATCACATATATATACATTCACATCACAATTATCCAAATATACTTCACATATCACATATACTATCATGTATACACTTTGTCTTGGCCGAATCTACATTAATCATTTCCCAATGAATAATTCAATTTCACGCCATACTATCATTTCATATTCGAATACTCATAAACTTACAATTTCACAAATTTTAATATCAAAAATCCATCTAACACTCATGTATCGTTTTACAATATCACGATTTAGAATTCACGTATGGGTTTAATCAATAGCTTATGAGTAACTAAAATAAGTTTTATCCATGTTTACAACAAAATCACATATTCACTACGAGCTGTTTTTCTGAGCAGTAGTCACTAAATTATTTATAACTGGAGTTACAAAACTCCAAATCACTTGCCGTTAATTTTCCCTGAATATAGACTCGTATATCTTCCATCCATAAAATTTTCAGAATTTTAGGTTTGGCCAATCAATACCAGATTTTTCTTAAAGTTTCCCCTGTTTCACTGTTTGACTAATCTGACCACTCTTCACTACGAATCAAATTTCTCATTTTACAGAATTCAAAATGTGTTGTATTTGATTTCATTTGAAACTAGACTCATTAAGGAGTCTAAGCATATAAATTTTATCTTATAACCATTTTTGTACAATTTATAATGATTTTCTAAAAACAGAACAGGGGATTTCGGAGTCATTCTGACACCGTCTCACACAACTTTAAATATCTCTTTATAGGAAATTTGTTTGCTCACAAGGTCTCTTTTATAAGAAACTAGACTAATTAAGCCTTGATTACATATTTTATTCAGCCTATAATTCCACACCAACAATTTATAGTGATTTTCTAAAATCACGTTACTGCTGCTGTCCAAAGCAAATTATTACAATTTGCTCTTAACTTTCCAAGTCCAAACACATATGAACTTACCATTTGAGTTTAAGACATATCATGGCCACATCATATCTTATTAAATCAACTCATTATGTCCTATTATGATTGAATTTACTCAACGTTTAATCACTTAAAACTTACCTCGGAAGTGGTCGACGACTAGATATCCACGGCTATTCGTTTACTTTCTCTTTATCCAAAATTGCCCCTCTATGCTCTTGAGCTTAATTAACAAAATTTAAACTATTTTAATCACCTTGTTATATCATTAAAAACAACAAGGTAAATCTTCTCAATGAAACTCATACATAAGGCAACACCTCGATACATCTGCACACATTCGGTATTTCATAAAAACCATCCCAAATACATTTACCTAGGTATCACCATGTCGCCTTATATACATATACTAGTTATGTGGTCAATTTTTCCGATGACCTATGCATATAACTAATTACACCTTTAATAATATTCACAAAGCCGATTATCCACATGACTACCTTAGCATATTATTAGTTAGCTTCTTATCCAAATTTGCCATAAAGAAAATTAACTCATATCCCCTCAAGTGCATAAGCAATTGCATCCAAAGGACACTTTAAATGCATGTTATGAAGGTAACCGAATGCACATATATTTATACCAAGGCATCATATACTTCAAACCAACTATCAAGGCATAAAGCCGAACCTTCAAAATCAATTATCAATACACGTTCAAACATGCCCTCCTACAAATATACAAGTTCTCCCTTGGTTAAACTAAATCATGCTTTAAGGTTTAATGTTCATCTCTAACACAATTACCACACTTCAAACTAAATTTTCAGCTTCATATATCCCACACCAGATTTTTTTTTCCATGCTCAATTTCCATGGCCGAATGAAATTATGCCCTAATTCATGAACTTAAACAACATTGGCCAACTTTCCAAGCTCATTTGAGCCATCAAGCACATTTAGTTTGTTCATACTCAACTAGAATCAATTATCCTCCCAAAATCATCAAACATACAAAATATACCCCATTAAGCTCATGACCGATTGCTACATGCTTCATGAACACAAAAATTTTCACATGGGTCTTGTTGCAAGCTTCAAAACCGACCAAAATTCACAACTTTTCAAAGAAAATAACATGAACCTTACCTTATTTGAAGCCTTCTTTTGCCGAATGCCCTAAGCTCAAAGGTTTCTATTTTCTTTCTCAACTCAAGGCAAGAAGAAGAAGGAAATGGCCTTGTTATTTTCACCTCAAACATGTTTTTTTCATTTATTTCATTAACTTTTATTATATTCTTTCTCCCATAACACACTAACACAACATGTTTCCAACATGTTTCACCCCATAACATTTTGTCCACTCTCATGCTCATGGCCGGCCACTACTAATTAGGGGGGAAATTGACATGCAAGTCCACCCTTTTTATTTCATGCACTAATAGATCCTTATGTTTTGACCTATCACATTTCAAAAGTGTCACACATAAGTCCTATTGACTAAATTCACATGCAATTTACTAAATCAAAGCTTAAAACTTTCACACATTCGTATTCACATATAATAGTCATAAAATATGACGGCTAATTATTTTTATGACTCGATTTTGTGGTCCCGAAACCACTTTTCGACTAGGGTCAATTTAGGGGTGTCACAACTCTCCCCCACTTAAGAAATTTTCGTCCCCGAAAATTTCTACCGATGCATAGTTTAGGATAACGTCCTCTTATTGAATTATATCCACAAAGACATTAGCTCATCGATAGCAATTGTAATTCATTATTGATTTCGCATCCATCTATAAAATCATTTTCTTATCTTAAAACAAATACATAAACATTTCTACAAGTATGCGCATATATCTCATTTTCTTGATTTCATAAGCAATAATCACTTAATTTAATTCACAATTGCATTTCAAACACATATTAAGTACATATTAACATGTATAATTCACATCATCAACCCACATATTTGTAACCCACATTTTCATTCATGTATAAGCTGTAACCTGACCGAAAGTACACATATACTCAAACATCCCAATAAATATCCTTTATAACTCCATCATATCTCACTATTCAACTTAACCTATTTCCAACAGAAAATCAACTTCCACATACCTGAACATTGAATTCATTTAGCACATTTAATCACTGTTAACGATACCCGTTGAATCATTCGAAATCATTACGGATACTCATTAAGCACATATAGCTCTTACAATGCCATATCCTAGATATGGTCTTACATATGCTCACATATCGAGCCGATGCCATGTCCCAGACATGGTCTTACACACTATCTCAAATCAATGCCTTCGTCCCAGACGAGGTCTTACATGAATTCCACTTCACACACTTAGTGCCCACTGACCGATCTCGCACTCATAGTGCTCGATTAAAGGAATTTGCACACACACAGTGCCTCTAATCATTCACACACATAGTGCTCTTATTCATTCGTTATTACACATTGAAATGACTTAACCAATTCTATAAACATCATGTATGTACACTTTTAAACATATCATCTCATTTAAATTTGAATTCGTATAGTAATGAATACTTAAACTTTGCTCAAATTACCGGCACGAAGCCTACTAGGCATGAAGGCCCGAATACACGTCACCAGCATGATTGCTCTTCGGGACCTAGCCCGGATATAACACCAGCACGAATGCTCTTCGGGGTTTAGCACGGATATATCACTAGCACGAATGCTCTTCGGAACTTAGCCCGGATACATCACTAGCATGCATGCTCTTCGGAACTTAGCCCGGATACATCACTAGCATGAATGCTCTTCGAAACTTAGCCCGGATACATCACTAGCACGAATGCTCTTCGAAACTTAGCCCGGATACATCACTAGCATGAATGCTCTTCGGGACTTAGCCCGGATACATCACTAGCACGAATGCTCTTCGGGACTTAGCCCGGATCATCGTCGAGACCTTTAGCTCGGATGAAATCTCCACAAAAAGCCAGCGAATTTTAATCCGGACATAATCTCTGTACATAGCCATCGGGTCTTTACCCGGACATAATCTCTTCATATAGTCAGCGGGTCTTTAAACTCGGATTCACATCACTGAGTCTCATACATATTTATTCACATGTTATCATGTTTCACATGGCACAAATCACATTTATAATTTAATCAATTCATTCACATGTAAACATATAACATGATTCTTGACTTTAAGTCGTAAATATCATTCAAATCTAATACATGTATGCTTCTTTTACTAAACTTTCAGCTCAATAAGCAATCACACAAAAGCATATATCCCCAATCTCTTCCTTTGTTCATTTCTCTAATAACCTTATTATGATAAGGACAATGGAACATCATTCATCTATCATACATGTATATCATGGCATTTTAAGTTAAATACCAAATTCAATTACTCAAAACTTACTTATGTTATACCCTTCTCAATATTGACACATCATAAGCATGTCTCAGTCCTCTCAATACCATCTGCTACAGCTCGATCGGGATCGGAATTCATTACAATAAATAAACACATTTTCAATTGTCAGAAATCACCACACTATCAAATAATCACATAATGGCATGTATAGCTAGACCCAAACGTATTACGGTAGTCCTAGAATCGACTAAACCGTAGCTCTGATACAAATAAAATTGTAACACCCCGTACCCGAGACCGTTGCCGGAGTCGGACACGAGGGGTTCACAGACTAAATTCGCTTACTATCGCAGTCCATTTTAAAAATTTCCAGACAGCTGGATAACTGTGTCGCTGTCACCTTAAAAATCATATCTTGAGTTTCACAACTCGAAAATCAGTTTCGTGATTTGTCCCTGAAACTAGACTCATATGTCCATCTACATATTTTTTTCTAGAATTTTTGGTTGGGCCAATTAGTACAGTTTATTAGTTAAAGTCTCCCCTGTTACAGGGATCGACTACACTGACCTTTGCGCATTACGACTTGGATATCTCCCTGTACAGGGCTTAAATACTGATGTCGTTTGTTTCCATAGAAACTAAGCTCAAAAAGGAATCTATGCATATATGGCATGACTTCTAATTATCTCTGGTTAATTTATAATGAATTTCCAAAGTCGGAACAGGGAATCCAGAAACCGTTCTGGCCCTTTCTCACGAGAACCAGAATATCTCTTAACATACTGTTCATATGATTGTTTCGTTACTTTCCTATGAAAATAGATTCATCAAGGTTCGTTTACATAATTTATTCACTATTTAATTCCATTCCTACTATTTTTAGTGATTTTTCACATCCACATCACTGCTGCTGTCAGCATCTCTTTTTTTTTAAGGTAAACTTTACCTATTTCATGATCCTCCATGGATCAACTAGAGTTTGTCATACATATTCCAAAAGTGATCAAGAATAACCCTTCCCATGGCTAACCGTTACCAACATTTCCATACCTCTCGACGGACAACATACAAAACGATTATAATGCTATGATCAAAGTATATTTAAGCCATTTTCGCATGGCTATCCAAATTTACACAAAACCGAAGGGTACATGACCAACAACAAAAGGGTAGTCCTATACATGCCATTTTCAGAGTTCAACCAAAAGTGTACCAAAAGGGCTTTGATAGTGTTGGCGACTTCGACTTCAATAATCCCGAGTCCGATAGCTGACGAAACAAAATCTATAAAACAGAGATTCAAAGAACGGAGTAAGCATTTAATGCTTAGTAAGTTTTAAGCAAGACAAAGTGTTCTCAATCACTATTATTGGTCATTCATTTCAACTGTTCGATGAAGTTAATCTAGAGCTTCATCTCGATCTATAATATCATTAAACGCAACACTTGGCTGCCACATATATACTTTCGAATAATAATGACCTAGATGGTCAAATATTTCCAAAGCACATTCTCACATTTGGAGTTATAATATTAATCACATTTACCTACCTCTTTGATACTGATAATTCACCTCGAAATCACTCCACCGATGAGTAAGTAATACGTACCTGAACATCTTGAATACATAATACTTATTTGATGGTAACTTAATGCAGATACTCAATATCAAAGTCTTACTTGAATCCTAGCATTTAGCCGTCGGGTCTTTAAAGCTCGGATATAGTACGAGCACGAAGCCTATGGACATTAATCAGGATAATACTCTCGCATAAAGCCTGCGGCGTTTTAACCCGGATATAGTACTGACACAATTGCCCTTCGGGACTTATCACATTTATACACTTTCACATCCATCACGTTGGCCACTCGGCCCTGTCACATATATACACTTTCACA
Organism: Gossypium hirsutum; assembly: GCF_007990345.1. Lineage (NCBI taxonomy): Eukaryota > Viridiplantae > Streptophyta > Magnoliopsida > Malvales > Malvaceae > Gossypium > Gossypium hirsutum. Next base: position 52,781,337 of record NC_053443.1, read on the forward strand.
TTCATCACATCGGCCATTAGGCCTCATCACATATATACACTTTCACATTCATCACATCGGCTATTAGGCCTTATCACATATATACACTTTCGCATTCATCACATCGGCCATTAGGCCTTATCACATATATATACACTTTCACATTCATCACATCGGCCATTAGGCCTTATCACATATATATACACTTTCACATTCATCACATTGGCCATTCGGCCTTATCACATATATACACTTTCACATTCATCACATCGGCCATTAGGCCTTATCACATATATACACTTTCACATTCATCACATCGGCCATTAGGCCTTATCACATATATATACACTTTCACATTCATCACATTGGCCATTCGGCCTTATCACATATATACACTTTCACATTCATCACATCGGCCATTAGGCCTTATCACATATATATACATTCACATCACAATTATCCAAATATACTTCACATATCACATATACTATCATGTATACACTTTGTCTTGGCCGAATCTACATTAATCATTTCCCAATGAATAATTCAATTTCACGCCATACTATCATTTCATATTCGAATACTCATAAACTTACAATTTCACAAATTTTAATATCAAAGATCCATCTAACACTCATGTATCGTTTTACAATATCACGATTTAGAATCCACGTATGAATTTAATCAATAGCTTATGAGTAACTAAAACAAGTTTTATCCATGTTTACAACAAAATCACATATTCACTACGAGCTATTTTCCTGAGCAGTAGTCACTAAATTATTTATAACTGGAGCTACAAAACTCCAAATCACTTGACGTTAATTTTCCCTGAATATAGACTCGTATATCTTCCATCCATAAAATTTTCAGAATTTTAGGTTTGGCCAATCAATACCAGATTTTTCTTAAAGTTTCCCCTGTTTCACTGTTTGACTAATCTGACCACTCTTCACTACGAATCAAATTTCTCATTTTACAGAATTCAAAATGTGTTGTATTTGATTTCATTTGAAACTAGACTCATTAAGGAGTCTAAGCATATAAATTTTATCTTATAACCATTTTTGTACAATTTATAATGATTTTCTAAAAACAGAACAGGGGATTTCGGAGTCATTCTGACACCGTCTCACACAACTTTAAATATCTCTTTATAGGAAATTTGTTTGCTCACAAGGTCTCTTTTATAAGAAACTAGACTAATTAAGCCTTGATTACATATTTTATTCAGCCTATAATTCCACACCAACAATTTATAGTGATTTTCTAAAATCACGTTACTGCTGCTGTCCAAAGCAAATTATTACAATTTGCTCTTAACTTTCCAAGTCCAAACACATATGAACTTACCATTTGAGTTTAAGACATATCATGGCCACATCATATCTTATTAAATCAACTCATTATGTCCTATTATGATTGAATTTACTCAACGTTTAATCACTTAAAACTTACCTCGGAAGTGGTCGACGACTAGATATCCACGGCTATTCGTTTACTTTCTCTTTATCCAAAATTGCCCCTCTATGCTCTTGAGCTTAATTAACAAAATTTAAACTATTTTAATCACCTTGTTATATCATTAAAAACAACAAGGTAAATCTTCTCAATGAAACTCATACATAAGGCAACACCTCGATACATCTGCACACATTCGGTATTTCATAAAAACCATCCCAAATACATTTACCTAGGTATCACCATGTCGCCTTATATACATATACTAGTTATGTGGTCAATTTTTCCGATGACCTATGCATATAACTAATTACACCTTTAATAATATTCACAAAGCCGATTATCCACATGACTACCTTAGCATATTATTAGTTAGCTTCTTATCCAAATTTGCCATAAAGAAAATTAACTCATATCCCCTCAAGTGCATAAGCAATTGCATCCAAAGGACACTTTAAATGCATGTTATGAAGGTAACCGAATGCACATATATTTATACCAAGGCATCATATACTTCAAACCAACTATCAAGGCATAAAGCCGAACCTTCAAAATCAATTATCAATACACGTTCAAACATGCCCTCCTACAAATATACAAGTTCTCCCTTGGTTAAACTAAATCATGCTTTAAGGTTTAATGTTCATCTTTAACACAATTACCACACTTCAAACTAAATTTTCAGCTTCATATATCCCACACCAGATTTTTTTTTCCATGCTCAATTTCCATGGCCGAATGAAATTATGCCCTAATTCATGAACTTAAACAACATTGGCCAACTTTCCAAGCTCATTTGAGCCATCAAGCACATTTAGTTTGTTCATACTCAACTAGAATCAATTATCCTCCCAAAATCATCAAACATACAAAATATACCCCATTAAGCTCATGACCGATTGCTACATGCTTCATGAACACAAAAATTTTCACATGGGTCTTGTTGCAAGCTTCAAAACCAACCAAAATTCACAACTTTTCAAAGAAAATAACATGAACCTTACCTTATTTGAAGCCTTCTTTTGCCGAATGCCCTAAGCTCAAAGGTTTCTATTTTCTTTCTCAACTCACGGCAAGAAGAAGAAGGAAATGGCATTGTTATTTTCACCTCAAACATGTTTTTTTCATTTATTTCATTAACTTTTATTATATTCTTTCTCCCATAACACACTAACACAACATGTTTCCAACATGTTTCACCCCATAACATTTTGTCCACTCTCATGCTCATGGCCGGCCACTACTAATTAGGGGGAAATTGACATGCAAGTCCACCCTTTTTATTTCATGCACTAATAGATCCTTATGTTTTGACCTATCACATTTCAAAAGTGTCACACATAAGTCCTATTGACTAAATTCACATGCAATTTACTAAATCAAAGCTTAAAACTTTCACACATTCGTATTCACACATAATAGTCATAAAATATGACGGCTAATTATTTTTATGACTCGATTTTGTGGTCCCGAAACCACTTTTCGACTAGGGTCAATTTAGGGGTGTCACAGATCCCCTCCTGGTGAACTCACTCTTATAGCAAGACCTGAAACATGAACAAAAACTTGTAAGTTCATGTGAACTTAGTGAGTTTTTATCACTGAATACCTTGAAGCTTTTCTAGTTAAACTCCACATCTTGAAGAATTTGGATCACACCTCTATCTTTGGTAGGTACTTTCATAATATAAAATATATTCTTTTACGCCAGCTTTCATTGTTAATGTAACAATTCTCAATTCTTTTCTTGGCTGACCACAAATCTTATCAGATGATATATATATGTCACATCTCAACCAGGCTGATTTGAATAGAAGGCATGCAGAAATGAAGTTTTTTGTTCTAACGCACTCTAATAGTTAGTTCACCAACTTTTAACATCTGGTGAATTAATGTTTTGGCAAGTAGAGTATTCGCCCATATAAGTACTTCAGATTTAGTTCTCATAGTATTATTCAATTAAAGAAAGAATTTGACAAACTGAAAGTAAGCGTTCTGTAGTTTACCATAAAAAAGTATAATACACCTAGTTTCCCTAAGCACTGTGCTAACTAGGTTGGTAATGTGATATGGTTAGGAGTTAATTGAATTGTTAAGTCAAATAAAAATTTTACAGGACTCTCATTTATGTTTCAGCTGGATTCTGTAGGTCATTTATTACGACAAATTCTAGATACAATCGACACTTGTCAAGTTTCACTAAACCGGACTTGATATATATATAGTGAAAAGGGTTTGTCTAGAAGACTTTTCTTCCTTTAACACTAATCTTTGGTTCTTCTTCTTAAACTTATATGTTTCTTCTCCTTTATTAAGTTGGAAGCTATGGTTTTTTAATTAATGAGTGGATGTTCCACCTATAAGTTTTTGAAAGAATAAGAACATTAAGAAGCATATGAACAGTGAGTTGTGAATAAGGAACCCTGCATGAGGCTCATCTATAATTAAGATGTTAACCATTTATTTTTAAATGGGTGTTAATGGTGGTTTTATGTTCTTTAAGCAGTTGTTGTTGCTGGTCTATTTTTAAGTTTAAAACTCCAAGCTACAGTCTATGTGAGTATCAGGTGAGTCTCTATCTTATCTTCTGTATGTGAATTGTTCAATTAGTAACATGTAAGTTGATCTCATCTTAGATGATTGGTAATTATGCTTATGAGATCTTATATGAAAAAGTAAGAACCATTCAGCTATTCAAATAAATATAGGCAAGTAACTACTAAGTAAAACATTCATTTGTGTTGCCTCCAGTAGGGCGGCTATGTTGCCAACCAGATTAGCAGAGCACGATGTGAAGATGCATAAGTTCATGTGGTAGAAAGCCATGGCATTCTATAATAATGAATACATTCATGGTTTTGAATCCAGTAAGATGAAGATTAGACTGATAGATCACAACATGAAGATAAGTATAAGTCCATGAAGGAGAAACCTATGACGCTTTCTATGAAAGTCCACTGTGATAATAAACATCTGATTCTATTTGTTTCCTGAATGGCGTGATAAACTAAGCCTTAGTGGAGTATCTTGTGTTGCTTTTGTGGCAAATTATGAAATGCCTATGTAGTGTATCTGGGAATACCTTCGTGGCAGAATCTGATTATCTGCCTCTGTGGTAAGTACTTAGGTTTCTTCGATAAATGAATCTAGGGTAAATATTTGATATGTCTAAAATTAACTGGATATGATTAGTCTTGTGATGAAACTGAATTTTTCTAAAAGAGATGATTCTTAAATGAAAGTATGTTTCTGTATTTCCAAAAAAGGGAATCCGTTAGAGTCTATCAGTATAAGATATGGACGTGTTCATGTTATGAAAGGAATAGGTTCTCATTAGCTTGAATTTGTTTACATTATATAAGACTAAAATCTGATTCATCTGGTATCTATCATATTTGAGTAGTATCATGTCTCTTCCTAAGGATATTTTGAATTTAGGTTATTGTCAATCTAGGCGTTCTTATGTTATGTAACATAAACTTTTGGAATTCATTTGTATAATATGGAACGTTCCTTTATCAGTATGAGCATGTGTTGGGTTTGAGTCAGAATATGGTCTATTTTATAGTCTAGTAAGTATCAAACTCAATATAGGAATCCGCCAAATGTAAGATCTATAAGTGGTATCCGCCAAGAGAGAGAGTATCTGTGAACAACCATTCTAATATAAAGGATATTTTTTTTGAAGGGTAAAATCGTAGAAAGTGGGCTTTATATAAACATCCTTTTGAGAAGTATCTCCATTGTTTTAGGAGAAGAGAAGATGTAGTTATTATCTGGTAAGATCTGGAGTTAACTAAGTAGTAAAATGAGAGTCGATATAATAAATATGGTTGATGGCATATATGTGTATATATATCCAATATTATGAATGTGTTCACCAAACGCAGATCGATAATCTAAATATTCATGATGAAGATTTCATTTAAAAAAGGCTTCAAGGTATTTTGTATTTAGGCTCACTAAGTTCGTGTAAACTTATAGGCATTTTGTTCATGTTTCAAGTATTGTAAGAATTAGTACACCCAGAGGGACACCACCAAGAATACGCTAGAGAAGAAGCAGCGAGTAGGGTTATTGAGGAATATGGCATATAGTAGGATTATGCCTTAAAGAGTTTGTCTTTAGCAAAATTTTATGATGTAATAAGTTGTAATAAGTCTGATGTAACCTTACGTGCTTTTCTTATATCTTTAATATTGAGAGATTTAATAAAATATAAAAAATATGTTTTAAAACGGGGTATACGTCGGTGGTTTTTTTATTTTGTTAAGTGATTTTTTATAGTAACACGAGATATCCAGATTCAAAAATTTGAATTAGGATAGGGAGTTACAATATATATATTCTTATTCTAACAAATGTTGAATATCTTTCCCCATGATGGGTATTCACAGATACCATTCTTTAGTACATCATTTAACTAACTGATCTTATATGATGAACTTCTTACTAATCTTACATTTGGCAGAATCTCATACTAGTTTGATAACCATTAGACTACCAATCAGATCATATCTTGAATTAATTTCGGATGCTTATTTTACATAACATGAGAACCCCCAATTTAACAAATGACTTAGATTCCTTATGGCTACTAAACTAAACAGAAAACCATTTAGATATGTTGGATACTAGGTAGCTCAGATTTTATCATTACATAATCGTAGATACGAATACGCCAATATCTTGTACTAACAGACTACTCTGGCAGATTCCCTCTTTAGTAGTATAGAAGCATATTAATTTCTCGAAACACCATTTAAAGCTCATTCCATTTATCTCAAAACTAAACAAGCCAAGTTATCTTTACACTCATCAAATCCCTACCATAGAATTAACTATTGAAGAAATATTAGAACTTACCCAAATCTTACCACAAAGGTGATTATCCAGATTATGCTACATAAACATCACTGATTATGCCACATAGATGTTACAGGATTTTCTACACTGATAAATACAGAATACACCGTAAAGGCTTAGTAGATCACTCCACATAGGCAACACAAAATATACCACACAAGTTGTGATGAGATTAAAAGGTTTCTAAACTTAGTCTGATGTTTCATTAAAAATTCCTTGGGTTTTAATGAATTTTTGTAAAAAATAGTTATAACTTGTCGAAAATTTTTGATACCATGAATTGGGTAGTTTTGTATTGTTTAAAGGTTGAGAATCTATCATAGGTGAATAATTAGATCAATGGAATCAATTTTAAGAAAAACGATTGAGTATAGAGTGAGATATTTGAATTTCAAGTTTGTTATGTCGAAAGCTTCAGTTACATGAGAATTTAGCTTAGGTTTATTTTTTTTATTGTTTAAGGTGAATCCTTAGCTAATTGTTGATTATGCTATTGTGTAAATTATTGGGTTGAAGCTTCGGATTCATTAGGACCTTCTACGAGCTAAGAAAATGCTAGTTTGAGCTTTTGGCATTTCAACAAAAGCGTATTGGTGAGTGTTTAGAATAGCTGCTTGTGGACATGATTCAATGCTTTAATTGAGGATTTAGTAGTAGCCTAAACCCCTACTCTAAATTTTGAGTGTAAGCTTTCTCATACTCATGAATTTATATGTGAAAATGTGTTGTGAATTTGTGGATTATAATGTGACCTTGTGATATGTGTAATAAGCTTATGATGGCTATTGTGAAAGAGTGAATTATAGGCATGATATACGTGCCATATGACAGTGAATATGTTGTTCTTATAATGTGATTATACAAAGATAAAATGCAGTGAATGGAAAGTAAATGTGTGTGTTAATAACAGATATTTGGCCTTATGAACCTTAAGACTATTGGATATAATTGGCATCCCATAGGATTGTGAGTACTTACCTATATATGTCATGTGATTTGGATATTGAGGCCCTGGGACATATTGGAGAGATAAAGGAATGTGAGCTAATATCTATTTAATAGAACATGTTTGGTGTGATGGAGAGTATTAGCTATATGCTTCACTTTTTGGGATATGTTTGACTCTATGAGCCTTTTGGTGTGTTGGAGACCCGTGTATCTGATGAGTGGTGATAGAGCCTACTTTTACGTTTCATAGCTCAAGTGTTAAATTATCAATGAATATGTTTATGAGTATTGTGGTGTATGCTTAAATGATATGTGATTGTTATGCAAATGAATCATTAAAAGATGCATGAACAAGTAATATGAAAATAAAGTTGAGATGCTGTAATTATGTTAAATGGATGTTTCGCTAATGCTTGATGAACTGTTTTCATAGTAGTTGTGATAGGCATTCACTGAGCTTGTAAATCTTACTCACTCCTTTTAATCCATTACAGATTAGTAGAGTTATGGTACGAGCGGTGAGGTTCTGAGGGGTGATCCAAGCAAGTTTTTTACGTTAATTAGTAGGTGTTTATTATGTGTTTAAGATTTGGGAAATAAAGGCAATGTGGTAGACTTTTTGCTGGTATTTGCCATGATATTTTGGATGTTTCTATAGCTTATTTGTTCTCAGGATTTAAAGATTTGAATTGTGATATGTTGATTATTGCTCGAATTTATTTTCGATTTTTAAAACTTTTATTATAGTTTTTTTGGCGTTTCTTTGATATAGTATAAGATGCATGTTGAATAGACTTGTGTTGGAATGTCTTCTATGCTTAAATATGCTGAATTTTTATTGTCTAGAGCAGAGGTATCAATATTCGAGTTTTAAAAACGATACCTCTGTTATATTTCATTGTGCAGGAAGTTAGTATTGACATTTGGTATCGATACCCTGACACGAGCACCGATACTCGGGCTAAATTAATCAATACTTAAACAAATATACCAATATTTTCTGGGATTTGATTTTTAGAAACAGGATGTTGTTTTGGTATTGATTATTCAATTGGTATCGATACCATCTAAAGGAAATATCGATACCTTTGTTTCAGTATCAATACCTGCGTGACTTTCTTTGAAATTTGGCTAAATGGTCTCTATGCATGTTTAATTATTGTTATAAGGCTATTTGTTGTATGTCTATCATGTATTAATGATGCTTAGAGTAAGTTTGACTTAAAATTTTTATAAATGCTAAAATGGAAGACGTTTCTTTAATAATGAGCTCATTTGTACTGTGTATGATGTGAGATCATGGTGTGGCATCCTGGTATTCGAGCTTGACGACCGAGACGTGTATAGGATGTTACATGTAGGGTCTTCAAAACCCTTTGGTTGTGCCACATATACCTCCTACTTCAAGTAACCATTTAGGAAGGCACTTTTAACATCCATTTGATACATTCCTTCCTCTTGAGTGTATCTCTATGCAACCAGCCTTGCTTTGTTTGTAGTTATGTTCCCCTACTCATCAATCTTGTTCTTGAAGATCCACTTTGTGCCAATGATGTTGCAATCACTAGGTCTAGGCACAAGTTTCCAAACTTCATTCCTCTCAAATTTTTAGAGCTAATCCTACATGGATTGGATCTATTTTTGATCCTTCAATGCTTCTTTGATATGTTTAGGATCAAACTGTGATGCATAACATGTAAACCTTACCATATCTCTATAGTTTTATTTATGTTTCCTTCTTGTTCGAACACCATCATGAATGTCACCAATGATATCACTTCCAAAGTGATTCTTTTTTACTTTAAAAGAGGGTTCATATTGGTCAAATCCATCATGTTAATCTTTTTTCTCAGTTTCACCTTTATCTTTGTTACCCTCATTAATATGTCTGACATCCATCTATGAGTGGTCACTAAAAGTTGGCACTACAACCTCCATTGAAGATTTAAAAGAATCATCCTCAATATGATTTCTTCTACATGAACCTTCATCATCGATCACAATATTGATGGACTCCATTACTTTTTGTGTCCTATTGTTGTAGACTTTATAGGCTCTACTGTTTGTGGCATACCCTAAAAACACACCATTATCAAATTTCCCTTGATGCTCGCGATCCTTTAAGATAAAATAGGTACTTCCAAAGACATGAAAGTATTTCACACTTAGTTTCCTACCCTTCTACAACTCTCTAGGGTTGACTTGAGTGTTTGGCCTTAGGTGCACCCTATTATTTCTTTCTACGATTCCATTCTACTGAGGAGTCTTTGGAGTAAAAAACTTATGCTTGATTCCTTCATCCTCACAATAAACATTGAAATCTTCATTTCCAAACTCCATTCCATGATCACTTCTTATTCTTTTGATTATTCCAATGACACGACCCTTTTCATTTATCAAGGTCTTGCACAGCTTTCTAAAGTTTTCAAAGGTGGTTGATTTGTCTCTCAAAAATTTCACCCATGTGAACCTCGAATAGTCGTCCACATAGACTAGCAGATATCTTTTGCCACTGATTCTTTTTGTAAGCTTAATTCAAATAAAATCCATATGAAGTAGCTCTAGTTGCTTGGATGTTTGGCCTTGAGTGACTCTTTGATGTTTCTCCCTATGTTGCTTACCCTTCAAACAACTGTTGCAAACTTTAGGAACATACCATTCAATTTAAGAATACCCCTGATAGCCTCGAACTTGATCAATCTTTGAAGTACTTTATAATGCACATGACCAAGTTTCTCATGCCGCAATTCTAACTCAAAGACACTTGCTTTGTTACATTTAACAAACTGTAAAACCTTATAGCAATTATCGAAGATCCTGACCCCTTCCATAATCTTCTCTTTTGTCTTGGAAGAGACTTCACAATCACCTTTGATGAAGTTTATTAACATCCCTTAGTCACACAACTGACTAGCTAATCACATTAATTATTTATAAAAGATGTATTCTAAATGATATGATATAAAATATCAAATTAATTCTGATGTACAACATGTAGAATTATTTTATCAAATAATACATTAATTTGTTGAAAAAAAATCGTACTTATAAATTGTTAAAATATCATTAGGATAAAAGATTATATAGATATTAATTATATTGGTGTAAGTTTACGTCTCTAGTATATTTTACTTCACTTGAATCCATGCAAGCCTCTATATGAAAAATTGGATATATGTATCTGTATATGTGTGTGTGTGTATATATTGTCAGGGAAATCTAATATGGGTATCTTCCTTGGTCTTAATTTTCAATTTGCCATGGAAATCTGTTGCTCTATGTTCATCGCTCCATTTACAATAATGCTAAGCTACTCTACCTTACTTGTTTTCTTCACTTTTGCTATGTTTTACCTCTTTAAGATTCAATGGCAGCGTGCCCAAAAGCCTGAGCAGCCCTCCCTTCTGCCAGGCCCTAAACCATGGCCTATTGTGGGAAACCTCCCTGAATTAATCATAAACAAGAAGAAAACTTCGGTCTCATTGGATACACAGTGTCATGAAAGAAATGAACACCGAGATTGCTTGTATTCGTCTGGGAAACGTTCTGTAGAAGATTGATTAATATTTGGAGAAATAAAACAAAGAAAATGATAAAGAATATAATGGAGAAGAGAAATAAATTTTGTATGGAAGAAATAAAATTCTTTCTAATAAACTTTTTATTTCAATCACACAAAATAATAATAATTCTTCATCACATACAACTCTTTATATAGGAGTTGTAAGTGACTATTCATCTATATCACTAAATGCTAGGAATTGTGATTATTCATGCATATGTGTAACTTTTCATATTCAAGTCTCTTCACTCTTCATAATGTGTGTAACTTTTCATCTTCAAGTCTATTCACTATTCATATTCAAGTCTCTTCACTCTTCATATTCAAGTCTCTTCACTCTTCTAACTTTTCATAATTTATTTGTGCAAGATTAATTTAATTATGTGCCAACAATGCCTCCCTTAAATTAAACTTGCTTTGAACTCCCAACCTTTCAACATTTTTCTTGAAGACTTGTCCACTTAGCGGCTTTGTGAAGATATCAGCCATTTGATCTTTCGTCTTGCAATATTCAACTTGAACATCACCATTATTCACTAGTTCCCTCAAGAAGTGATATCGAATGCGAATGTGTTTTGTCCTTCTATGAAGAACTAGATCTTTTGTGACCAAAATAGTAGAACTATTGTCACAAAACAAACTTGTTGACTTGCTCTGCTTTTGCTTAAGACTCTACAAAATTCCACGTAACCAAATCAATTTACATCCTGCATAAGATGCAGTAATATATTCAGCTTCTGTAGTCGAAAGCGCCACAACTGATTGTTTCTTTGAGCTCCATGAAACTGCACCACTACCAAGGTGAAAAACATAACCAGAAGTGCTTTTGCTATCATCAATGCTTCCTGCTAAATCACTATCTGTATAACCAATGAGATCAACTAATGTATTAGCTTTATAGAAAATTCCATAATCAATGGTTCCCTTCACATATCTCAATATTCTCTTAGCAGCCTCCCAGTGATTGGAGTAAGGTTTCTCCATGAATCTACTCACCAAGCTAATAGCATACACGATGCCAGGCCTTGTCGAAGTCAGATACATCAACTTTCCAACCAAACTTCTGAATCTGGTGGAATTGACTAGCTTTCTTTCACCCTCTTTAGATAACTTCAGACCTGTAATGCATGGAGTAGAGACTGGATTTGCATTTTCCATCTTGAACCTTTTTAGAACTTCCTTTGCGTAGCTCTCTTGTGAAATAAAAATTCCTTTCTCGGATTGATGAACTTCAATGCCAAGAAAATGATGAAGTTGTCCCAAATCTGTCATCTTAAATTCTGCCATCATTGAGTGCTGAAATTCTTTCAACATCTTCACATCATTTCCTGTGAAAATAAGATCATCAACGTAGAGAATTACAACCATGAATCTTCCTTGAGAATTGTCTTTTATGTAGAGAGTATGCTTATATGGACATTTCTGGAATCCACAATTTTGAAAATAAGAATCGATGCAGCTGTACCAAGCTCGGGGTGATTGCTTCAACCCATACAAAGCTTTCTTCAACTTGTAAACTTTTTCTTCTTCTCCTTTTTTGACAAACCCTGGTGGTTGATCAATGTAGACTTATTCTTTGAGAACACCATTCAAAAACGTAGATTTTACGTCCATTTGGAACAATTTCCAATTTTTTTGGGTAGCAAGAGAAATAAGTAACGGAATTGTCTCAAGTCTTGAAACTGGAGCAAATAGCTCTGTAAAATCTTCTCCTTCCTTTTGCTTGTATCCTTTTGCAACCAGTCTTGCCTTGTACTTGTTGATAGAGCCATTCGGATCCATCTTTGTCTTGTACACCCATTTGACTCCAATTGAATTCTTGTGCAGCGGCAAATTTGTAAGCTCCCATGTATCATTGTTTTCAATTGAGCAAATCTCTTCTTTCATGGCTTTCCTCCATATTTCTTCTTGATATGCATCATCAAAAGAAATTGGATCTTCTCCTGTAAAGAAGGCAAAGAATAGAGCATCATTTTGCACAACTTTATTAGTTACATCATATAACTCTTGGATGCTTCTCGTTTTTCGGATCGGGCTGGATGAAGAAGAATTTGATGAAGAACTTGGGGAAACAGAAGGATTTCTTGCTTGAGCATCATCTTCAACATTCTCAATTACTGTCTCTTCTTCTTCTTCTTCAAGTTCAAAAGGAAAAATTGGCAAATTTTCCTTTTCAACTTCCATATCTTCAAACATGGAATTTTCATCAAACCGAACATCTCGACTTATCACAATCTTCTTTGTCACCGGATTGTACAACTTGTATGCCTTACTTCTTTCACTATAGCCAATGAAAATGCATTTCTCTGACTTTTCATCCAACTTGTTTCTCATTGCATCTGGAATATGAGAGTAAGCAACACTCCCAAATACTCTAAGATGACGAACACTAGGCTTTGTACCATACCACGCCTGATGTGGTGTGCAATTCTCCAAGCTTCTTTTCGGCGATCTGTTGATAAGATAAACTGCACATGAAATAGCTTCAGCCCAAAATCTTCTTGATAACCTCTTCTTCTTAAGAAGGCATCTAGCCATTTCCATAATTGTTCTATTCTTTCTTTCACACATACCATTTTGCTGAGGTGTATGGCAGACTGTCATTTCATGCCGGATGCCACTATCTTGGCAATATTTCTCAAATTCTTTTGAAAAATATTCACCTCCACGATCTATCCGTAAGGTGTTAATTTTCGGCTCAGTAAAATTCTCCACTTCTGTCTTGAAATCTTTGAATCTCTGAAAAGCCTCGGATTTTTCTTTTACACAATACACCCATAACTTTCTTGAGTAATCATCAATAAAAGAGATAAAGTAATGATTACCTCCCAAAGATGAAACTACCATTGGACCACAAAGATCCGAGTGAATAAGTTGCAATGGTCTTCTTGCTTTCCACGAGGATTGAGAAGGAAAATATTCAAGTCTCTTCACTCTTCATAATGTGTGTAACTTTTCATCTTCAAGTCTATTCACTCTTCATATTCAAGTCTCTTCACTCTTCTAACTTTTCATAATTTATTTGTGCAAGATTAATTTAATTATGTGCCAACACTTCATGTGATTCCCATCACTTGTACTAAAATCAGTCTCCAATTCTTGAGAAAACAGGATGCTATTTTTGCTTCAATATCCCTTACCATGGCCACTGATGTCCTCTCAAAAGGGACTTATCAGTGGAGAAAAATGAAGAGAGTTATGGTTAACGTGATGCTTTCACAAGAAAGACATCGATGGCTTCACGAGAAAAGAGTTGAAGAAGCTGATAGCCTCGTTCTTTACGTACTTAACCGATGGAAAAATGGTGATGAAGGCGGCCTTGTAGACTTAAGACTGGTTGCCCAACACTATTGTTGCAATGTGACGAGGAAGTTGATCTTTAATAGAAGATACTTGGGAGAAGGGAAAGCAGATGGTGGACCTGGTTTTGAGGAAGAAGAATACATCGACACCATTTTCGCTTTTGTCATTCATCTTTATTCCTTTTGTATATCCGATTACTTGCCATTTTTGAGAGGCCTCGGCCTGGAGGGGCATGAGAAAATCGTGGAGGACGCAACTAGGGTTCTAGAGAAATATAACAATCCCATTATTGAAGACAGGATTCAACAATAGAGAGATGGCAAGAAACATGAATCTCAAGACTTGCTTGATGTTTTTGTTTCTTTGACTGATGACAGTGGTACCCCACTACTGTCCGCGGACGAGATCAAAGCTCAAGTTAATGTACGTCTTTCCTTCACTCTAATTGTTTTGAACAAAATATAAGCCTCCAACATGTTACACTTTATTAAAAATTGAATAGTAAGACATGAAAATAACATAAATATGATATACACGTGGTATCATAGAAAATCAACCCTATATATTGATAATCTTTTTATTTCAACTTAATTTTCAGGAAATTATGATTACAGCAGTGGATAATCCATCAAATAACTTAGAATGGGCACTTGCGGAGATGTTAAATAACCCAGAGACGCTAGAAAAGGCCAGAGACGAATTAGATACTGTGGTTGGAAAAGATAGGTTAGTACAAGAATCAATATTTCCCATTATTTAACTATATTAAGGCATGCGCCAGAGAAGCCTTTAGACTCCATCCCATTGCACAATTTAACCCTCCTCACGTCCTTGACTGATGCAACAGTGGGCGACTACTTCATCCCTAAGGGTAGCCATGTGATAATTAATCGGGTTGGGATTGGTCGAAACCCTAAAGTTTGGGACGAGCCATGCGAGTTCAAGCCAGAACGTCACCTCTAGGATTGTAATATAGGCGAAGTGGTGCTTGCAGAGCCAGATTTGCGGTTGTTTACATTCAGTAGAGGAAGGACAGGGTGCCCCGGAGTGGTGCTTGGAAGCTCGATGACTACCATGATGTTTGCGAGGCCATTGCAAAGATTCGATTGGAGCATCCCGACTAACCAGGGAACCGTTGATCTTTGTCCAGGAAGGGGAGTTCCCTTTCTGGCTAAACCACTGCTTGCTGTTGCAAAGCCACGATTGCCACCCCATGTCTACTCTTTTTCAACTGAAAGTGAAATACAGTGACTAACTCCTTGACGAAGATGGGGCTTGACAAGGAGACCTGTTTGTGGCTTGGTTCTAATGAAATTGTTTTTATCCATAATATGTATTTCCTGTTGTAGCTTATTTCGGTGTTTGTATGGGGTGTACTCACTTGCGCACTTCTTATGTATCGTTTTCTTAAACTATATTAAGATATTAGTAGGTGACACTTGGCACTTCTTCATTTCCATACTGCCATGGAAATCGTTCTTTAGCAATTATGCTCGCTTTCATCAATTTTGTTTCGTGCACTACTATATGTTTCGGTATTTTAATTTTAAAACGTTATAAAATTATTGTTTAATCTAATTTTTTTAAATTATTATTGTATAATTTTTTTATCGGTACGGTTTGTACCAATTGAAAGCTCTTAGCTTTAATGTCACAAATTTGTAAAGTAAGATATAAATAACTTTCTTCTCCCATCTTCAAAATTGACTATCAAATCGAGATAGATCCAAGGTATATTCTTTTACTCATCGATGGGTACAGATTCATCATACTGATTATCAAATTGTAACTTCAAACTTGCTAGTCAGACTTTTTCTTTTTTAAAAAACCAAACAACCCAGTAACTTAATTAAAACCTTTCAAATAGTTTAGTGATAATTTTGTAACTTTTTAAAGTTGAGTGACCAAAAATAAACTTACTAATAGTTTTAGTGACATTTGGTATAGTTTACCTTAATAAAATTTATGTTTTTTTTTATTATTAATAAGTGGTTGAAAGAAAAAGTGGTCGTGGAATTTCTCCCGAAGCATTTAAATCAAATTTAAATTTTGGAGTTATTATTGTTAGAAATGTTTTACTTAATATTAACATAATTCGAATAAGATTTACTTCAAAATAAATGATGAAACAAATCATCATTTATGCAATTTTTATAAGGTAAGTTATAAAATTTAAAAAATAAAATAAAAATATTTGATAAGTTAAAAAATTTGAAAAAAAATCAATTTTCTACAAATAATTAAAATAAAATTATATTAAGACAAACTAAAACATCCAATTTCTTCAAAACAATAAAAATAAATACTAATAGTAATAATACAAAAAATATTTTTTTTCTTAATATTGATCTTCTACTCCAATCTACCATCATTGTTACAGGAAATTTTATTCGTCAATTTTTTGAATTTCTAATGCAATTAAGGCTCAATTTGTTTGCCAGTAAAATATTTTCTAGACAATGGTTTCTGGAAAATTATTTACTTTTTTGGAATTGATTTATTTTTCTGGTGTTTAGATAAATCTGTGTAAAATATTTTTTGTTTTTTGATATTTTCTGATTTTTGACAGATTTCTTGAAAATATTTTCCGGAAAAGCTATTTTTACATATATTAATAAATTTTATATTTTTTAATAAATTTATATTTTAATTTTTTTTACATATATTGCAATGATTTATTTATAAATAAATCAAATTAAATATATAATATATTCAATTATTAAGCTATAATAGTAACCGTCATAAATTGAAAAAAATCAAAGTCAAATAAATTATTTGTAATTGTGTTATAAAAAAATAAAAAACAAGGATTGAATAATTATAAATTAGATTCCAAACCACAATTAATACTAGAAATTAATAAAATTATCCAAATGCATAATTAGTAGTACACCACATAATAATAACAATATTGTCCAAGTGCATAACTAATATTACACCACATTAAAAGTATCAATATCTTCAACCTTGAGAAAATTTTTGAAGCCAAATTATTTCATGCTTCTTACTTTTAACTAAAAAAGCTTTGGCCTCGGATTCATGACTCACTAGATAATCAAACACAGAACACAGGAAGTGATCATCAAATCCTTCTTCCTCCATCGACATCACTTCTTCGTAAAGATGTGGTGTCTTATCCGTAGTAAATTGTTCCAAAGCATTAGCAATTTTTCCAAGTTGTTCACCCACAAATTTAATTTGTTCATCAACGACACTTTCTTGAACATTTTTTCTTTTACGTTTGGATGTGCTAGATGAAGATACTTTTGTTCTTACCTCTTCAGTCTCTTCATTGTCGCAGTCTATAGGTACTGAATCTTGGTTACCATCATCCAAATCTATGTCAGCAAATGTTCTGGCAAAACTCCTTGTTGCCATATCTTTGCAAACAACCAAAGCCATTTCATCATAATGATCAATACTTTTATTCATACTTCTTGTGTGCTTGTTGGATATTATACACAATTAGAATAACAAGTAAAAAATAATTGAAATATACTTAACATATATACACATATATTACCATCACTGCTGCATCATATGTCGCTCTACCACATGTGATCATTTTCATGTTATCATCCCATCCAAAACCACTTTTACCCCGAATTGTGCATATAATCTGCCACTAGTTTTTTACAGTCCTCAAATGATTTTTCACATACTTCACATCGCATTGGACTTGAAATCTTTCAGAAATAGCTTCGGCAACTCGATTAATAGAAACTGCTTAGAAAGTATTAGAAAGCTTATTTCCTCTCTGGGCCTCTTTTGCTAGAATTTCAAGAAAAAGATGTTCTATCGGTTTTGTCCACCTAAATTGCTTGGAGGTTCCTTCTTTGTTATCCTTACCCATTCTACATTAATAATTGTCATTGTCAACCATTTCAATATCCAACAAGCTTAAAACATTATAAATTAAATATCTAACAAGCTTAAAACATAATCAATATCTAACAAATTCAAGACATAATAATTTCAAAATCAACAAACTAAAATTTCAATATCATTATCCAACCAACATTAACACAAAAAAAACAATTTTAATACTAAAACATACATAACATAGAAACAATAACCCTAAGCCCTAAACCTACCTAAGATTTCTAACCATATAATTAGTCCACATAGTTTGTGCAATTTGTCTCTCTTAGTAGACCATTCTCTTACTTCTTCTCTTTATTCTCACTCCGTAAGAGTTGGTATTATCAAATCAGACTCAGGCTCCTCATATAATCCTTGATTAAGTAAATCACTAGGATCAACTCCCATTATATGATTATGAATGATACAACAAGCCAAAACTATATCTACTTGAGTTTGAAAATTCCAAAATGGTTTAGCATCTAATACATGAAACTGTTTCTTCAAAATCCCAAAAACACGTTCAACAGTGATTCGTAATGATGAATGATGAAGATTAAAGAGTTTCTTTGCATTTTCAGGGCCTTGAGCACTAAACTCTTTTAAATGATATCGGAAACCACAATATGGGGTAATATATCCATTTCAAATGTCATAACCAGCATCAGTAAGATAATATTTACCTACAATTTTACAAAACATAATTAATATAATAAATTATGAGCTTAATAGAACTATTTGGTATTTAATGATAATTATTACCTTTTGAAATTCTTAATCCTCTTGGGCGTGAAAGTGCATCACTTAAAATACGAGAATCATGTGCACTACCTTCCCAACCAGCTAGAACATAGGAAAATTTCAAATCAAATGTAATGGCAGCCAATACATTTTGTGTCGTCCCCCCTTTACGGCTACAAAATCTTCCTTGAATGCTAAGTGGAACAAATGCACAAACATGAGTTCCATCTAATGCTCCAATACAATTTTTAAAATAAGGATAAAACCTTGGATTGTTTCTGATTTCACTAGGAGTTGACTCATCAGGTAATCTAATAACTAGTTTATACAATTTCAAAATAGCTTTCAATACAACCCTAAAGTAACGGTGAATTGTCTCAGTTGATCTATAATATCTAGATCCAATCACTTGAAACCTTACATTATGACCAATTATATGTAAAAATAAAACTACTTACTCCCTAATATTCACATATTTAGTTGATTGTAACAAATTATTCCTACTAAGAATATCACACAAATTAAAAAAGGCAATCGATCTCATCCTTATCACATCAATACAATGCTAGTCACCACTATATAAAATACTATTAATATAATTTTCCCTTTTATAATCTCGATTCACACAAGGTGAGAAGCAATTTCCTTCCTAGTTTTTAATTTTTTTAATCCAAAGAGCCCCAAAAGCTAAAACTGAAGGCACGACTCTGACAATTGCATTTTGATCTTGATTACGATCCATCTACACAAAATAATGCTACACAAATATTTGATCACTACAAAAAAGATGCAAGATTTTCATAAGATCACATATATGACTAAAGTTACCATGACTAAAGTGCATACATGCATATTAAGCTAATTATAATTGCATTAATATTTTTTTGAGAAACTAAAAAGTATCAACTACTTTCTTTGTACCAATTTAGTGACACAACTAAAATTAGATATGATTCAATTTGAGAATAAACCAATGATTGGTCATAATATAATGTACATATGTAATGTTGAAAATGGACACCAGACCTATACTTATTCATCATTTCATATTGTTATTCTATTCTTCAATAAATATTGCAACCACTTCCTTCTTCTTTTTTTAAGTTATTTGTAGTTGACATGATGTACAGTGGCAGCAGTAAAAATGTTATTTTATTTAATATTTTATTCTTCAATTTAATTTTTTATTACACTTTCCCTTTTGAACGTACATATGATTTAATTAGATTTTTTTACTTCAAAATTTTTGGACTTAATTATTTTAAATTTTATGTCAAAATAATTTTTAAAATTAAATATTTAAATTGTAAAAAATATTTTATTATATTAAATTTTAATTTATTTTAATGGTGGTATTATTTCATTACCTTTTTTTCATTAATGTGAAATTCTTCTAATTAATGTTTTTAATCGTATCTTTCTGGCTAAACATTGAAGATAGGCATAATATCAAATTTAGCCTTTAATGTTTACATTTTGTATCAATTTGGCTCTTCCAATTAAAATCTCAATTGTAGATACAATTGGATACAGAAGTCAACCTTTGTATTATCATATGAATTCACAAGAAGAAACATAATATCAAAATTCACATGAAGCAGAGGATAAGGTTAATAGTTAACAAAAGGATGATTGTGGATAAAAACACCGTGTTAATGATGTATGATAATATATTATTGACAAATTAAATTTCTTAATCCATAATGAAAGCTGAAATTGAAATAAAAAAAAAAGTAGGCTAGCATATATTTAAAACTCAGAACAATACAACTTCTCTCAAAACAATACAAAAAATGCATTGACAGTGGCTAACTTTTAACTACTAAACTGATATATATTATAATTTAGTGTATATTATATCCACAATTTCTAACTTCACCTAGATATGAATTTCTTTGAACTTCATGGTGAGTGGAGCAGTTATTCTCTTGATTTTGATAAGTTCTGGTAGTGTGATCATGCATCATTGATTCTTTCGGCATTTCTGCTGACTGAATTAGCCTATCCCTAGAAGTAGCTAGTTTTGAAAATGATTCCCCACCCAAAGAAACTTGTGGCGAGGCTTGTCTTTTATAGCTTACAGACAAACCCATTGATGTGGAAAATGCTTTTGGCTTGGCAATGATTGATTTTAGCCCAACGTGGAAACCGTAGTGTTCTATTGTTTGTTAACACTTATTAAGGGTAATGTAACTTTATAAAGAGGAATAGAGAAACAGAAAATCAAAAAGAAAACCATTTGTTTGACTATATAGAGCTAATAACTTATGCATGAACTCGAATGTTAGATCACATGAGAAATGAGTTCAGGTCAGAGTTCAATTTTATTAGATGAGAAAAATGGAAATTTTGCAGCATCTTTTGTTTTGTTTTAAGAATCTTTGCAAACATATGAATGCATTACCAACTATAACAAGGATAAAGTAAGTTACCAAATATCTATTACTTCAGAAAATCAAAGAAAAAAAAACAAATCTAGGGTAATAGAAGAGCAAGCATAAACTGAATGATGCAAAACCTAAAAACAAAAAAATTTTAAATAAAGCATAAAAAAGGAAGAAGAAGAAGATTCTTCAACAGGCAGATGTAAAATCCAAATAGATTAAACAAACAGATGCAAAATCCAAATAGATTCTTCAACAACAAAAAAAAAAAGAAGAAGAAGAAGATTTGAGTGAGAGAGGCAACAAATTGAATGAAATACAGAGTAAAGCATAAAAAAGTTACCTTGAGCTTTGTTTCAGGAAGGGAACTGGTCCAACTGGATGAAGAAGGAGAAGGACGGAAGGAGGAGGAAAGATGGAAAATGTCTTACAAAAATAAAATCGGTAAGACATTTTTCCTAAAATCCCTTCTCATTTTCCCGTATACTTTCTGAAAACGTTTTACTAATGTAAGTTATTTTCAAGCAAGCAAACAAACACCGAAAAATATTTTCTTGGTAAACAAACGGACTCTAATTGCATTTTAACTTTCATTCCTTCATTCAACTTCACACTAAAGAGTATTGCCAATTTCAAATAATAAAAATATTATTAAATATAAAATATTAATAAAAGAATAATGATAAAATAATAAAAATTGATAGCAAATAAAAATGATAATTGAACCTTTTTGTGATAAAAAAAAATCTATCAAACAATACTAAATGGTTTCTCGGTGATTCTCTAAATTCTATATGAATGAAAGTGTATTATTAATGCATCTATTTATCATATAACTGTAACACTAATTAATCAATTTAAAATAAATATAATTTCATATGAATCCAAAGTTTAATTAAGTGATAATAAATATAACACTAATGATGAAAAAATACTAATAAAATAAATATAATGTAAAATATTTTATATTTATATAAAATACTACTAATAAAACAATTATTTTTATTTTTATTTTTATTTTATATTAATAATATTTTATCATATTTATTTGAAAAGAAAGATGAAAGTAAAAAATTGCATGCACGATTAAGTTACTTTTGGTATTATTATATTATAATTAATATATATGTAATATCTGTACAACATTTATGTAAGATATTTTTATTATTTTTAATTTAGCAATTTTATTCAATGAATTAATAGTTAATTAATAATACTTTTATTATTGTCACAATAATAATTGAAAGTTTTGTCACTTTAAAAATTTTACCAACCTCATGCTTATATATAAGTATTATCATATATATAACTAAAAGTTAATATACCATAAGTCCAGATATCAAAAGCTCAGAATAATCCATTAAATAGGCTTAACAAAATTAGGAAGCCCGTTTTAAATTTATAAAATGGGCTTAACAAAATAAATGGGCCTAAACCACATACTAGCCCAGTTATTCAATTGAATCCTACAGGCATTCAAAGTAGTGAGGTATACCAAAATGAAATAAGGTGTTTACAACTACCCTTTGTCTATTGCTAAAAAACAAGAACAAGCAAAGACTTATACACAATGAATTTCACCCTCCCATGATCCAGGTTTCCAAAAAAACATAAAATTTTGGAATTGAATATGGGAAATGATTAAACTCGACTTTAAAAGCGAAGATGATAAACATAAAATATAAAATCACCTCGATGGAGTTGATTGATTTTTAGAAAATGAATTTAATTTTAATTTGTAAAATTGAAAAACGAAAAGACCTTAACCACAATCTCAAGGCTAAACCTAATTAGAAAATGGACTCAATTTTAAACTAAAAAAATGAGAAGACCTCGACAACAATTTCGAGGCCAACCCGTTTTCTACGGCAAATTTGATTCGTAAGTGAAAAACGAAAAGACTTCATCAACAATCTTAAAACTCTGCCATTTTAGAAAATAGAACGAAAAGATCTTAGCAGCAATCTTGAGCTCAATTTTTAGAAAACGAAATTGATTCTAACTGAAAGTGGAAAGACCTAGCGAGGCTCAACTCATTTTTAGAAAACATATTTAATTCTATCCAGAAAGCTAAAATTAAATTATTTCAAAACAAATTTTTGTTGTAATTAACAGCATATGATATAAATGTTGTAATTAATAGCATGATTTGCATCTGATAGCTTGGCTTGCTTTGATATTTGAATTCTTGAAATACAATTGAGTTAACTACTAAGCGTACGGATTTTGTTTTTCGTATGCATGTTAGGTTAATACAAGATCTTGAATATCGACATTAGCATCCAGGCATAATCCCGGACTTAATAAAGTTGGTGAAGTATGTTTGTTAGCTAATTGGCAAGTACCTAGTGGAGTCCTTTTATATTTTGTTATGTTTGTGATGTTGAGTAGAATTTGTTAATGGCATGTAATTATGTTTTGTAAGTTTGGTATTTGGAATTGATATGTCTTGATCATATGCCAAATGTTGATAGATGATAAATTAGAAATATGCAAGATGAATTGGGAGTATGACATAAATTATTAGTGCCTTGATGATATAAGTATGCTTTGGCTATGTTGAAATGCTTAGATGAATGAGTTAGTGTGCTTAAAATGATAGAATTGAATGGTTGTATTTAGGTGAATGATTTGAGAACTTGTATAAGTTAGAAATAGTGTGATTAGGTGCTTATTTGATGAATGAATGTTTTGGTTGATTTTGGTTTGAATGTGAGGTACATTTTAGATTGGTTTGTGTAGGTTCTAAGAGTGCATATTGGCATCAAATTGAATAGGTTTGGTTTGATTATGAAATGGGTATCAAAATGGAAGATTTTGACATATTTGACACTAAAATATCAATACCCTGGTAAAAGTATTGATACTTAACACTTTTCAAGTAATTTTTTAAGAAATAGAATCTCAAAACGGTATTGATACTGAACTAAAGTATTGATACTTTATAGTAGAGTACCGATACTTTACAAGGGTATTGGTACGATTGGTTTTGTTAAATTTTAGCAAAACATCGAACCGTAAAATGGTATTGATACCAATGTATTAGTATTGATATCGGTACTTAGAGATAAGTATCAATACTGTAGGCTTAGTATTGATAGCTTTCAATTTAAATTGATTGTTTTGAATATCGAATCTAAAAACAATATCAGTACCTAATTAGGGTATCAATTCTTGATCTAAAACTTTGAAAACCTTGAAATTTGATCCTATTTCATGTTCGGATTAGCAATTGAGTTTTCATAAGTTTGATTGAGTCTCAAAAATGTTTTTTTTAACATATAACGACTATATTATGAAATGTTTGAATGTTAAAAAAGAAAATAATTAAGTATTTTCAATGATAGTTGCTCCGACAATAAATGTGACATTTTGTTACTCAGATCTGGTGATCGAGTCAGGTATCAGGGTGTTACACACTTACTCCCTACTTTCCATGGTTTTTAGAACGAAGACCCTACAAACACTTAAAAGAGTTCCATGTGGTTTGTTCCACCATAAGACCCCAAGGCGTAACCGAAGAGCAAATCAAGCTGAGAGCTTTTATTCGTTTTCATTGGCGAATAAAGAAAAGGATTGACTATATTATCTACCTTCCTGAACTTTAATTCATGTCGGTTGAGTGTAATTGGATTGATGGATGCTTCATATGATCTTTATGCACTGTCCTTTTCTCTCGATATGTTTTATATAGCCGATTTTGGAATTATCAATAGATTATTTTCAAAAGCATGCTTACAAAGGATGACCTAGGTAACAATATGAAATGTTTTAAGCTTGAGTATTAGACTAAATATTGATGAATGATCTTGATTATAAATTTTCGAAATTAGCATGAGATTTGATTACTTCGTTATCTAGTTTATGAGCCACACATTAAACTAGTGGCCTGACCGAGTAATCGAGGGTAGGAACTTGGTTGTTATCTACCATTGCATCAAAAGGTTCGGTGTTTGAGTTGTCATCCACGTTCGTGTTTAAAGGTAATCGACCTAACTTCAAAAGAAAAGAAAAAAAAGGAAAGGGAACCTAACTATTCATTCTATGAATTATGTTTCAATCTCATGCTTATTAATTCATTTATGATGATTTGACAAATTGGTTTGGTACTAGAAACTCTATTGAAATTGTAAAGTTTAGGGACCTAGTGACTTTTGAAGCATGTTGAATTTTAGATGTATTCTCTTGATTCTTCTAATCTTATTTATACATTGCATACTGAAGATATATATAAATTATACAAAATATATAAAAATATAAATTACAAAAAAACGATAATTGAAAAAAAAAGAGTTGAAATTAATAATTATATTATAAAAATGTAACATAAATTGTAAAAAAAATATTTAAAAATTTTAAATATAAAAATATTTAATAAATTAAAAACATTTAATAAATTGTAAAAATTATTTAAAATTTTTAAAACTAATTAAAAATTAAAAATAATATAAAAAAATTAGTAAGTGAGTAAACTACCCCAAAGTCACTAAGATATTAGTGAGTATACGTTTTAGTCAGTCAACTTTAAAACATTATAAAATGTTTACTAAACTATTTGAAATGTTTCATTTAAGTTACTGGGCTATTAAAATCGTTGTTGTATGACTTTCCCTATCCACACCACTTACAACAATTGAAAGCTCTCATTCCCCTTCTCTTCTATGGTTCATTATTTTTCATGAAATAACATTGAACGTCATGAATCTACGAATGAAATTTAAATAGATTTTTTCTCGATCTTTGACACTGACCATTAGATCAACTTGGATCTAAGGTATATTCTTCTACTCGTCGATGGGTACTGGTCCACCATACCAATTATCAAATTGTACTTTGGAGCTTGCTAGCTAAACCCTTTTTTTTCAAAAAAAAAAAAAGCTTAACAGCATAATGATTTAAATAAAAAATTTTGAATAATTCATTGACTTAAATGAAAAGTTTCAAATAGTTTAATGACCATTTTGTAACTTTTTCAAATTCAGTGAACAAAACGTAAACTTACTAATAGTTTAGTGCACTAGTGGGTGCACTATTTTTCTATTGGAATTGGTACGTATTGGTACCGGCCGTTTAGATGTACTTTTTTAGTATTTACCGATATTTTTGAAAAAAAATATAATATGTAAAAATATAAAATGAATTAGATTAAATATAAAAACATTAATCAATTATATAAAATAATCGTCAATAAACTTCACAAATAAAATTTCATTATTCAATAAATATAAAATAACCAAGGAAAACAATCATCTAATACATTAAACAACAAAGTTATCCAAAACATTTTTCAAACAAAAATCTACAACAAAATTAAAGTAGTGTTTGTAAAACTTTTAGAGATTTTGGTTTTTTTTCTTTAGTTTGTTTGTTATATAAATTCTTTATTCTTTGTTGATTTTTCTACTTTAAATCTTAAAGTTACTAATTTATATTGGTTAAAGTTTAAATTTTACAGTTGGTAAAAAAAATTAACGTTGATAAAAGGATAACAATTTTATATATATTTTAATATTACTCATGCACTAGTCGGTGCACAATGTTCCAATTGGTACAATTGGAATTAGGTAGAACGAGTCGGTGTAATCGGTATGGACCGAAATTTTTAACAACGCGAAAAAGAGAAGTGACTGTTTTGGTTTATTATTAGAATGATGCGCACCAACCGATGCAACAGAATTAATGCAGAATCAAATATATTGGTTTAATAAACTTAGGTATAGTTAACTTTAATAAAATTTATGTGGTTGAAAAAAAATAGGTGTAAAGTTTTTATCAAGTATTTAAATCAATTTCAAATTTTAAAATCATTATCAAGTATTTTAATATGATCACATGTTAAATATATAATGTATTGTTTTATTAATATATGTAATATTTTTTATGAAGTTATACGTACTGTCACAATTAAAAGTACAAAAAATACATTCGAATAACTATAATCGAAATCAACCATTATAAAGCACTATTAAATTTTTAATCACAATGTATCTAGATATATACCAAAAATAAATCTCTGCAAAGTGCACATAATGTTAATATATATAGTTGATAATCACAATATATCTAGACCTACCTTGACAGTTAATATATAATTGAATTAAATATAAATTTAAAATATTTAATTTTGATTGAAGTTAAATATATTTTTTTAATGAAATAAGTCAAATAGAGAAAGGAATAAACTAAATAGAAAATGTTGACTTTGTAGCTGTTGCTAAGTGGCAAGTTAAGTCATTGAGGAAGTTGGCACTTCACCAAACACTGCGAAACAGAAAATAAAATAGGGATATAAAGATTGTTTATACTGTTCAATTTCCTTAGTTTGTAGAGCCTAATTCAGTGAGAAATATCCACTATCTTCAAACACTTAGAACAAGTGATCCTAAATCTATCACACCCAATGAAAATTTCCTCACTTTTGCACCTTTGAAGACTAGAAATCTCACCACTAAATTCAACCTGTAAACTTAGTTTGTAATACCACAACACAAAAGTTTTTACAATCAAATGCACTATCACAAATAATGTTCCTTTTTGAACAGATTAAGTGCTTTCAAACAATACATAACTTATACAAGTCTCTCAATTATATAGTGTTTCGAGACTTGCTAACATAATGAAAATCTGTCATAATCCCTATTAAATAACAACTAAATGAGCTAAAAACAATACAATAATAAATAAGGTAAACAAGGACTATTGGCAACTAAGTCTTCAATGTTCCAATCCAATCCAATTTCCTCCATCTAAGGGCTTAAATAGACTTGATCCAATCTGATTCTCTAAATATATTTCCCTAAGTGATATGATCTTTATTGATGAGTTGGATACTATCTATGATTTCAACTCAACCCAAATATGTGGTTCAATAAATTGTCAATCACACAAATGTGGGAAAAACCAGTCTTTCACAATGTTTCAAGAAGTGGGCACTTCCTCAGACACATCTCAATCGTTTCATATTTTTCAACAATCTCCTCTTTTAGCAATTCTTGAACAAAACACGTACAACACATGAAGCTATATCATCAAATAAACCTTAGCGCCTCCTTAGCATATTTCTTTTAATTTCAAATACTTAGATAAACATTTAATTCCTCTTTAGCATATCCCCTTTAATTTATTTAGCTCAGCCCAAATATGTGGTTCAATAAATTGCCAATCACACAAATATGAAAAGAAAAAAAAGCCAGTTCGTCATAGTGTTTCAGGAAGTGGGTACTTCCTCATACACATCTCAGTCATTCCCTGTCTTTCAACAATCTCTCTCTTCAGCAATTTGTTGAATAAAACACATACAACACAGGAAACTATATCATCAAATAAACCTGAACTCCTCCTTAGCATATTCCTAGTAATTTCAAGTACATAACTTAGATAATAATTATGTAAATCAACCATTAATGATAGGTAATTTGTGTCAACCAATAGCTAATGAAGGAACTATTAACCTTTTCAAGAAAAGGGAGATTCGTTTTTGGCTAAACCATTTCTTGTTGTTACAAAGCCACAGTTGCCACCTCATGTCGATTCTTTTTCAAGGTAAACGGAGAGAGAGAGAAAGAGATAAACTAATGGTAAATTTATGGCATGATTGGAAAAAAATTATGTAAATAATATATTTATTAAAAGTTTGTGTATAATTTAAAAAATTATGTAAAAATCAAATAGAATTTTAGTTAAAATAGTAACATTGAATGTTTAAAACCATGGTATTTAAATGAACTAAAAAGATCATGGTATTTGAAGTTCAAATTTTACTGTGGGATTTTATTGATTTTACAAAAAAAATATTTAAAAAGATAAAAATATTATTGTCATATCTCAAAAATCGGGTTAGAAGAAATTAGGTTAGTGAAATCAAGAGTGGTCACATCCTGATTTTGAGTTATGATTGTGAAAATGTTTTCAAGTAAATTGATTTGGTTTAGTGGATAAGTGCTCTAGATGTATGTTTAAGGTCATGTGTTCAAATTTCTCTCTTTGAAATTTTTGTTAGTTCTGTCTCTATCTCTATCTCTGTATATTTGGCTTAAATTTAATTTTTGTGCAAGTATGGATAAGAATAGGGGTGAAGCCAAGAAATTTCAAGAGGGGGCCGAGATAATAAACAATAATAAATTTAAAAATAAAAAATAATTAAAGAAAAATAATTTAATAAATGAAAATAAACTAGAAAGAAATTTTAAAATTTATTTGAATTGCACTCTTCGTTCCTTGACCTCATTAAAATTATCAATTATTTCGTTTACATCAATTTTTTCTGCAATTTCTTTCTCAATGTACACAACCAAAGAACTTTTTAAAAAAATCATCTTCCATCTTGTTATGAAGTCAAGTCTTCATAATTATTGGGAATTATCCATATTTATGGAAAATCAAAGATATGGGTATCAAATAATAGAAAGTCAAAGATATGGGTATCAAATATTGGAAAGTCAAAGATATGGGTATCAAATATTGGAAAGTCAAAGATATGGGTATCGAGATATTGGCATAATAAAATCTGAGATATTTGCAATATATGGTCCCTAATTGTAAAGTGACTTTGCAAGTTGATCCCTGAACCTCAACTATAAATAGGCATAACCATCTCTCATTCTGTATCTCAAACTTGCCATTCTCTACTTAAGGCATTGTTTTCTCTCTCTCTCTTTGTAAATTCTCACTTGTATTTTGGAGTGAAATATATTTGGTAGTGCCCGAGGACGTAGGCAAAATTTGCTGAACCTCGTTAAATTCTTGTATTCTTTATTGTATTATTCTGCATGAATTGTGTGTGTGATTGTAGTGATTTATTGTGCTATTAAATTACGATTGAGGGATATTCTGGCTAGGAAAGACCTGGTACTTAAGCGATCCTTGTGATCCACCTCTCTTTCCTGGGAATTGAACTTAGTGTGATTTTTTAGTACAATAATTTTACTCTTTTACACGCTTCCGCACAATAATTGGTATCAGAGCTAGATTCGTACTTGGGGAATACGATCGTTCATGGAACTGTTCATGTACTGTAGTTGGGATTGAGGAGAAAAAAATGGAAAAGTCATCGTCAAAGACTACTGTGACCAATACGAAATTTGAAGTAGAGAAAATTAATGGTACCAATAATTTTGGTATGTGGCAATGTGAGATCCTAGATGTCTTATGTCAGCAAGAGCTGGATATAGCCCTTGAAGAAAAACCTGACAAGATGGATGACAAGGAGTGGGCCAAGATCAATAGACAGGCATGTGGAACAATTCGCCTATGTTTGGCCAAAGAGCAGAAGTACTCTGTCATGAGGGAGACATCAGCGAAGAAGTTGTGGGATACACTGGAAGAAAAGTTTCTAACAAAAAGTCTTGAAAATAGGCTTTATATGAAAAAGAAACTTTATCGATTCACGTATGCACCCGGTATGTCGATGAATGACCATGTGAACTCATTCAATAAAATTTTAGCAGACTTGCTAAATTTGGATGAGAAATTTGAAGATGAAGACAAGGCATTACTGTTGTTGAATTCTCTTCCTGATGAATATGATCATCTTACCACCACATTGCTTCATGGGAAGGATACAATCACATTTGATGCAGTCTGTAGTGCGTTGTATAGATCTGAGACTCGAAAGAAAGATAAAAAAGATCATAGAGATACAACTACAGAAGTCTTAACAGTAAGAAGTCGTTCGCGCAGCAACAAATCTGGTAGAAGGAGTAAGTCCAAAGGGAGACCTGCCAAAGATGAATGTGCTTTTTGTCGTGAGAAGGGGCATTGGAAAAAGAATTGTCCTAAGTTAAAAAAGGGTAAAGCTATTTCTGATGCATGTGTAACGGAGCATGATGAGGAGTCGGACTTTAGCTTGGTTGGCATGGCAATGGCATGTCATACAGATGAGTGGATTTTGGATTCGGGATGTACTTACCATATGTGTCCTAATAAGGACTGGTTTTCTAGTCTTAAAGAACTAGAAGGTGGAGTTGTTTTATGGGCAATGATAGCGCTTGTAAGACAATGGGAGTAGGTACAATCCAATTGAAGAATCACGACGGCTCAATTCAAGTCTTGACAGATGTTCGCTACATACCTAGCTTGAAGAAAAATCTTATCTCATTAGGGGTCCTAGAATCTAAAGGGCTCACAATCACTTTGAGAGATGGATTACTAAAGGTAGTAGCTGGGGTATTGACGGTGATGAAAGGCACAAGAAGGAATAATCTGTACTATTTAAATGGAAGTACAGTTATTGGATCAACATCAACAGCTTTTACGAAAGATGCAGATTCAGAGGCTACCAGGTTATGGCATATGCGATTGGGACATGCTGGTGAAAAAACTTTGCAGACATTGGTGAAGCAAGGATTATTGAAAGGTGCAAATTCTTGCAAAATGGAATTCTGTGAACATTGTGTTCTGGGCAAACAGAAGAGGGTAAAATTTGGTCCAGCAATTCACAATACGAAAGGAATTCTGGACTATGTTCACAGTGATGTGTGGGGACCTACCAAAGTAGCTTCTTTGGGAGGTATGCACTATTTTGTTACTTTTGTTGATGATTATTCAAGAAAAGTATGTATGTATCTAATGAAAAGAAAAAGTGAAGTTTTGGATGCATTTCTGAAATGGAAGAAGATGGTGGAGACTCAGACTGGTCGAAAGGTCAAACGACTTCGATCAGATAATGGTACTGAGTACAAAAACGATCCATTTCTACAAGTATGCCAAGATGAGGGCATTGTACGACACTTCACTGTTCGGGATACACCACAGCAAAATGGGGTGGCAGAACGAATGAATCGAACTATACTGGAGAAAGTTCGATGTATGTTGTCCAATGTTGGATTGGGCAAAGAATTTTGGGCTGAGGCAGTTACATATGCATGCCATCTAATTAACCGTTTGCCATCAACTGCAATAAATGGAAAAACTCCTATGGAGATGTGGACTGGTAAATCTGCTACTGATTATGATTTTTTGCATGTATTTGGTTCCACTGCATATTATCATGTAAAAGAATCTAAGTTAGACCCAAGAGCAAAGAAAGCATTATTCTTGGGTATAACTGATGGAGTAAAAGGATATCGTCTCTGGTGTCCTGATACAAGGAAGATTGTTTTTAGTAGAGATGTGACTTTTGATGAATCAACCATGTTGAAGTACAAGGATTCACAAAAGGATGACAAAACCAGTAGTACTTTGCAGCAGGTGGAGCTTGAAAAGGTTAACGATGATCCAGCTAATATTGAAGGGACAAATGATGAAGAGGTTCCTACCCAAGAATCTCTACAGCAACAAGATTCAATTGCATATAGAAGGCCAAGAAGAGAGATTCGTAAGCCTACTCGCTTTGATGATATAGTGGCCTATGCACTTCCAATTACAGATGATGATGTTCCTTCTACTTACACAGAAGTAATAAGTAACCCTGATGGTGTAAAGTGGAAGCAAGCAATGAATGAAGAAATGCAGTCTCTTCATAAAAATAAAACCTGGGAGTTGGTGACACTACCCAAGGGAAAGAAGGCAATTGGATGCAAATGGGTATATGCAAAGAAGGAAGGATTTCCTGATAAAAATGAAATTCGATACAAGGCTAGATTAGTAGCAAAGGGTTACGCTCAAAAAGAAGGAATAGACTACAATGAAGTGTTTTCTCCAGTTGTGAAGCATTCGTCTATCCGGATCTTGCTAGCCTTGGTTGCGCAATATGATCTTGAACTAGTTCAGCTTGATGTGAAGACCGCATTTTTACACGGTGATTTGGAAGAGGAAATCTATATGACTCAGCCAGATGGATTCAAGGTTGCTGGAAAAGAAAATTGGGTTTGCAAACTGACAAAGTCGCTTTATGGATTGAAGCAATCTCCGAGGCAGTGGTACAAGCGATTTGATCAGTTCATGAAAGGGCAAAGGTACACAAGAAGTAAATTTGATCATTGCGTGTATTTTCAGAAGCTACAAGAAGGAACTTTCATATACTTGCTCTTATATGTTGATGATATGCTAATAGCATCTAAGAGCAAAGTTGAGATTGAAAGATTGAAGACTCAACTCAATCTCGAGTTTGAGATGAAAGATCTAGGAGAAGCTAAAAAGATTCTCGGCATGGAAATATGGAGAGATAGAGCTCATGATAGAGTTAGCTTGTCTCAAAAGCAGTATTTGAAAAAGGTACTACAGCAGTTTGGCATGAACGAGCAGACAAAACCTGTAAGTACCCCGTTGGCTTCTCATTTCAAGCTTTCTGCACAACTATCTCCTTCGACGAATACGGAACGAGAATACATGTTGCAAGTTCCGTATTCTAATGCAGTAGGTAGCTTGATGTATGCAATGGTGTGTACAAGACCCGACATTTCACAGGCAGTTAGTATAGTGAGCAGGTATATGCATAATCCTGGAAAAGGACATTGGCAAGCTGTGAAATGGATTCTACGGTATATTCAGAAGACCGTGGATGTTGGATTACTGTTCAAGCAGGATAATACACTTGGTAAAGGTGTTATTGGGTACGTTGATTCTGACTATGCCGGTGATTTGGACAAGCGAAGATCAACCACCGGTTATGTGTTTACTCTTGCTGGAGGACCAATAAGTTGGAAGTCTACACTGCAGTCTACAGTTGCGTTGTCAACCACAGAAGCTGAATACATGGCTGTAACAGAGGCTGTAAAGGAAGCTATTTGGTTACAAGGTATGGTTAAAACCTTGGGATTGGTCCAGGAGCATATTAATGTGTATTGTGATAGTCAAAGTGCTATTCATTTAGCAAAGAATCAAGTCTATCATGCACGTACAAAGCATATCGATGTACGTTTCCACTTTGTGCTGGAAATTATTGATGAGGGGAAAACTCACCTTCAGAAGATTAAGACTGCAGATAATCCCGCAGATATGATGACCAAGGTGGTAACAACAATCAAGTTCGAACATTGTTTGAACTTGATCAATATTCTGCATGTTTAACAGTTGAAGAAGGCACTATCAAATGTTGTTGACAAAGGCAGAGAGAATTGTGTGAAGATAAGATTACTCGAATCAAATCTTCAAGGTGGAGATTATTGGGAATTATCCATATTTATGGAAAATCAAAGATATGGGTATCAAATAATAGAAAGTCAAAGATATGGTATCAAATATTGGAAAGTCAAAGATATGGGTATCAAATATTGGAAAGTCAAAGATATGGGTATCGAGATATTGGCATAATAAAATCTGAGATATTTGCAATATATGGTCCCTAATTGTAAAGTGACTTTGCAAGTTGATCCCTGAACCTCAACTATAAATAGGCATAACCATCTCTCATTCTGTATCTCAAACTTGCCATTCTCTACTTAAGGCATTATTTTCTCTCTCTCTTTTTGTAAATTCTCACTTGTATTTTGGAGTGAAATATATTTGGTAGTGCCCGAGGACGTAGGCAAAATTTACTGAACCTCGTTAAATTCTTGTGTTCTTTATTGTATTATTCTGCATGAATTGTGTGTGTGATTGTAGTGATTTATTGTGCTATTAAATTACGATTGAGGGATATTCTGGCTAGGAAAGACCTGGTACTTAAGCGATCCTTGTGATCCACCTCTCTTTCCTGGGAATTGAACTTAGTGTGATTTTTTAGTACAATAATTTTACTCTTTTACACGCTTCCGCACGACAATAATCTTCATAGCATAAAACGCACATTCTGAGGATGCAATTGAAACTAGAAGAGTTAATATAAGACAAATCAATCTATCAACGAGTGGGTACATAACTGACTTTCCACTCTCAACTACACTTCTACAAAGTTCAGAAAGTGTTGATATTTTTCTCAAATCGGGATGCTTACATACATCAAGTTCATAATGCTTCAGTTGATATTAGAGACGTTCTTTCTCTTGTTGAGAAAAATCTTCTGGATAGAACTTGTTTACAGGAATGCAAATTTTATCAATATCAAATAAATTGAAAAACTTCTTGGGCTCTAAAGTTGTAGTAAGAGTGAGAAGCTCGACAACATTTTCGTTAAACTTACTCTTCAATTCTTGCAATTGAGTATCTATTGTAGCAAAAATATATATCCACTCGATAATGATGCTCCACTATAACATCTTCCTTCTTGTTATGACTACAACCCACAATGTATAGAACATTCATATTTGGAAAATCCAACTCTCAAGTTTCACAAAAAGATATTACATTTTTCAACAATTTATTCCATCCATCATCTCTCAACTTTTGAATTAAATTTTTCATTGTCAAAACTAAACTCATGGCGTTTAATATATCTTGAGAACGACGTTGCAAAGCTTTACAAAGGTTATTAGTAACCCCTAAAACTTCTTTCATCATATGCAAAATAAAAATAAACTCAAAAGATCTCAATCTATTATATGTGTTATGAGCATCTCCTCGCTAAGAATAGTTAGAAGAGGTATTTTTTAGATTTTCAAGAACTGTGCTAGTAGCATTGTACATCTTTAGTAAACTAGTAACTGAATCTAAATGGGAACTCCATCGAGTCTCAACAGGATGTTGTAAAGTGCCAATCTGATTCATTCCTATTCCAGTTGCTAACTCATTGATGGATACCAGCTGCTTGGGATTTTTGTAATTCATCGTGCCATTTGGAAGAAGCTAAAGCAATATTAACAATATCAGACAAGTCTTTAAAGGATTGGTGCACTTCAACCACTTCTCTAGCTGCTGCAACCAATGCTAACTGAAGACGATGAGCAAAACAGTGAATACAATAAGCATATCACCAATAATTCAAAATCAAAGCTTACAAATCATTAAATTCCCCATGCATATTGCTTGCTCCATCATAGCCTTGATCTCAGATATTTTATATGTAAAAATTATGTTGTAAGAGGATATTAAAAATTACATTCTTCAAAGTCAATGATGCAGTATCTTTAACATGGACTATATCAAAAAAATCATTCTTTTACCTATCCTTGTTTATCAACAAATCTCAAAATAATTGCCATTTGCTCTTTTTTTGACTCGTCTCTTTCTTCATCCATAATAATGCTGAATTTTCTATCACCAATTTCTTCACGAATTACATTACGAACTCTACTGGCATAAATTTGCATTATCTCTTTTTGTATTGTTGAAGTAGTCCATTTGCAATATCTCTTTTTGTATTGTTGAAGTAGTATAACTAGCATTTTGTGGAGCACTATTCAAAACATCTTCAAGTTTCTCATAATGCGATGCTAATAGAGATAACAATTCAAGAAAATTCCCACGATTTTTTGATCTCAAGCTTTCATCATGACCTCTAAAAGTATACCCTTGAAATGACAACCATCGAACAACATCTATACTAGTTTTCAGATGTAGACGATTAGCTGCAATTTGTTGTGTTGTTTGTCTATCAAGTGATACTTTAATATGTTGAGCTTGATTCATTAAATCTACATAAGCTCGTTGTGCATTGTTATGCAGTGAATTCAGATATTTCCCATAAGTGTCAAAAAAGCACAATTGCATCCATCGTGTACCTTTTTCCAATTACTAAAGCCATTATGAGTAAATGTAGTTGATCTAAAACGACTATTTGGATTGTTATTAAAAAAAAACAAGGCAAACATAATACTACATCTTTAGAAGGTGAATATTCTAACCAGGAAAACTGTTTAAACCATGATGGTTGAAAATAACGAGGATGCTTTTTTGAATTGGAAGCAAGATATTCTGAAAGAATAGGTTGATATGGTCCAACCTTAATATAAACTCTTCGAATTTCATCACGTATATTAATCAGATACTCATATATTTGCTTACGTAACCCATGTTCACGTGCTAAGTTAGACAAATCAAGTGCCTCATCTTCAACTCTAGGAATTTTAGAAGGATGAGCCTCAGAGTTTAAAGGAGCAAAAGATGAATGTGGTACCCCAATTTGTGACGCTTCTGAAGGTGATTGTGTTGTTGTTGTATTTTTCATTTTAAAAAATGAATCAATTGTTTTAGACTTTATAACTACAATATCTTAAAAGATAAAAAAATTTAATAACTATAAAATAAAATAAAACTATAAACTTTAAAACACAATAAAAATAATAGTAAAATTGTAAAAGATGAAAAAATACCTTAGAAGATGGACTCGATGCCGCGTTTGGAGGACAAACATTGATAACAGTAGTTGTTAATGGCAATCAGAAAAGAGATTCTTTTTCACTAGTTAACAATTTGAATTTTAACCTAATTTTACATTTAATGTTATATTAAAAAGTGAACAACTATCATCTAAAAAAGAAAGTTGTAATATATTATATAAATATTTAAAGTTAAAAGTTAAAATATATTATATGGAAAAAAATAAAGAAAGAAAGATTTTTTTTTAATGTTCAAAGTTGCAAAATGGGGCCAAACAACAATTTAAGGGGGACAAAGTTTTCAAGTATTAAGGGACTAAATAATAAATATTCATTTTTATAATTTTAGGGAAGGCTGGGGCCCCTGCCAGCCACCCCCCCAAATTCACCTCTAGATAAGAATGAGTCTATTGGTTTAGTGGTAAGGCGTCAACTTACTCTTTGGTCTTGGGTCAAACCTCTATATGTGTGAAGTGGAATTGTTTTTGTTTTGAATGCTGGGGAAATCTAATAAGGATAACTAATCAGATTTAGTAGGGATATGGGTAGTTTTTCTAAATTCTTTTTTTTTTAAATTTCCCCAAAAGTATTCCTAAAATTTCTCCACTATTCAACCATCCCACTGTTTTCCTCTCTTGTTTGTCATTCCAATATTCCCACTCTCTCCATTTTCTTCTTTTTGATTTTTGTTCTTTGTTGGCTGCTGGAAAATATCCTCTCTATCATTGTTTCTTTTATTTTTTTCAGATATTTTCCTTCTTGAACTTTCAAACCGACGTTAGCCTATTACTGTTACTATTACTGTTACTGTTACTGTTTTCTTGTGATTTTTTGTTGCACTCCTGTGGTCGTTCTTCCTTACATTTCGTGAGGATTGTGTGTGATAAGATTATGGAGTTGCAGTGTTTCGATTGTCGGTAAGTATAATATGTATACACATTTTCTCTATGGTAGTTTTGTGTATCTTTTCGTGTGAAAAGATGGTGATCTTAGTGGTTCAACGGTTTTCATTTTAACTGGTTATGTGAAACTTTTGGGAGAAATGTGAAGTATTTTTGGATTGGAATAGAGTTATTTTGGATTAATTAATTATGCATTATGATTTTGTTTAGGTGAAGCTTTGGTATCAATTAATCCATTGGAAAATTAAGGAATCACTTGGCTATTGTTCTTGGTAAGGAATTGAATTTCTTAAGTTGATTTCTGTTTTGTTTAGGATTATCGTTAGCGGTTGTGGCTGAATTAGTGATTAATCTCGACGTTTCATTGCTAGAATTGTTGGTTTTAATTGTCATTTTAGATTCTGGAATCCTCATTGTTCTGTGGTCAATCAAAAATAGCATCACGTGTGTGATTCTAACGCGAAATGTCGTTTAGAACTTAGAAAATCTACGACAACTTAGAAAATCTACGACAACAAAGGTTGTTTTCGAGCCTGTTGTTTGTCACATGGTCGTGTGGCTGACTGTGTGTCAAGCTGTGTACACCACAAGAGCATGTGGTTGACCGTGTGTCAGGCCGTGTGAAGCACACGGGCATGTGCAGTTACACAAGCAATTCAGGTAGGCCGTGTGGGCTTATTTTTTGAAATGTTTCACCTAGGCCCGTTGACTCTAAAATTCATAATTAGACCTTTGTTGGGGTTCGTTTAGCTTAAATAAGACTTGAAATGTAACATCTATTGATATGTTTCTGTATGTGATACATGTAAGGTATGTAAAAAAATATATGTACGATTTGTGTTCTAATAAGTTTGAAAGCATGACTACATATGAAAAGTATGCATGAAATCTGTTTATGGAATATATGTATTAGTTTATTTATGTATGTACATTGAGATGGGTTTGATTTGTGGTGGAGGAAATGTATTTTGGCAGTATTACTGCAATTTTGGCTGTTAAACTGCAATATCTATCTGGCAGCTCAATAGCACCTTTATGAGTGGCATACCACCACGACCCAGTGTGATTGGATGGATGGACTCTTGTAGTCCTAATTGGTGTGATTGGTTGGACCGAGTTGATGTGTAGCAGATAAGGGTAGGATTTGTAACTACATATGTATCTGAATCTGAAAATACATATGATTTTGTATATGAAAATATGTTTGAATCTGGATTTGAAAATGTTTCTATTATTTATGTATATTTGATTTGTTGCTTGGGTTGTTGTAATGTTTGGGTTTGTGCAAGTATACACAGTCGTTATCAAGTAATAAGTAAGTATAAGAGTTATTGGCTCCATAGGATTGTATATGTTAATCAATATTTTGCAAAATTAATGTTTAACAATTCGGTGAGAAAAACACAATAATTTCAATTGATTGGTGTTCAGTAAATTAATTATATAGATGCAAGTTAACCTAAATGCAAATGAAATGAATAATGTAATGAGAATGTTTAGCAGCAGATTTGCAAGTTTTAACAACAATAACATGAATAGGCTAGAATAATTACAACAATTGACTTGGTTCATTTTCATCATGCTCACAATGTTTCGAAAAATATTTCATAGCAATTCGATCTATCATTAACTTTGAAACAAGGATTAAGCCATTTCAGAATCTTCTACTTAGAAAAACATGCATACTACCATGATCATATTTAACTAAGGGTTTCTTAGATTTTATATGAAGTAACAGGGACGAATTAGGTTTGAAACAATTTAATCATACAAATCTAAAAGTTACACAAGGTAATATAGCTCTCTCGAGTTATTAGGAACCTTTAATTTAATCGAGCTAAGATCTCAGTTAAGCATGCACCTTTCAATTATTCCGTCCATTAATCATCATCTGGCTAGGATTGATCAACTAATTCTAATGCATTCAATAACACCTTTATGAATGAACTACTTGCATGGTTTTAATTGAAAGCATGAACGATTGGGACATAAAACATCATGAACATAAATCAAATGAAATTTATCAAATTGATGTAATCATTCTAGCTAAAAACAATTAAGCATTAATCGTTAATGAAAAATACAAAGAAAATTGCAAACATGATGAACAATAATAAAAATTAATGAAGAATAAACGTGAGTCACTTGACAATGTCCACCACGTCCTTGCACACCGCGACCATAGATACCGCGTAAACTCAATTTACTTCTCTTAAGTTCAGAAGTCTAAAGTTTATCTTAGGTTATTAAAAATCCTAAATCTAATGTTTAGCAGAAGTGGTTAGCTATTTTAAAGCAAAGAATGTTTTATTCAATAATCTCTAAAGTTCATCAGTCTAACTAAAGTATAAATAACCAGAGTAC
Source organism: Gossypium hirsutum (assembly GCF_007990345.1). Classification (NCBI taxonomy): domain Eukaryota; kingdom Viridiplantae; phylum Streptophyta; class Magnoliopsida; order Malvales; family Malvaceae; genus Gossypium; species Gossypium hirsutum. Next base: position 52,821,781 of record NC_053443.1, read on the forward strand.
AACTAAGTTACTAGGATTGGCGTCAGAGTCTCAAATTCACATTTTCATAACTTTCGTAAATTTTTGCACAAATTCACCATCATCAGATTTCCAAAAAATTTCTTAAAAATCAGAAATTTCAAAACACATTATGCATAAAAATTGTAATCCCAAAAACCACAACTCGAGTTTTACAACCTGACTTTAATACCACTAAATGTAACACCCCAAACTTGGCCTAGTCGTTACGGCCGAATCTGGAGAAGTTACATCAACTCGTTTGAAAAACTAAAATCTAGCTTAGAAATTGTGTGATCTGAAAACTTAATTTAGCTAAGATCATACAAGTTTCACGAAATTCTCAAGTTTGAAAACACATATTTCACAGCATGATCTCTTAAACATTTACTTTAAAAAACAACGAAAATATTTAGAAATTGCATTCTAACTTTAGTAATCATGTGATTTGAAAATATTAATTTTTGGCAAAACTCTTACATTGTTATTTAGAAAAACTCATGCGCAGAACTTACTCATTTTACGGAAAAACATTTAGTTTAATACTTAATTTTGCAGTGAACATTTCCAGAGCTTTTTTTAGTTTTGAAAATTGAATTTCAATTTGTCAAATTCATATGATTTTGCAGTTTTACGTTTAAGATCACCCAAAAACTAGCGAACATATAAAAAACCCAAAAACAAAACCAAATTCGAAAACTTAGTACAAAAATTCAAAAGTCTAGAAATCTTAATTAAAATAATTCGAACCATATTATGTGGAAAACCAATTTCAACTCCTGCATAACCTCCAATCCTAAACTTGTTGGTTACTTGAGAGGATAACAAACAAAGAGTGAGTATAGATTTTTTATAGTTGTTTATGGCACCTTTTTACCTAAAAATTATGTTAATCCTGTATATTTGACAGTTAATTAGGTGAATTTTGTTCATATTGAGATAATGGACATGAGTTAGTAAAATATGAAATTTTATGCTTTTATGTATTAAATTTGTGCATAATTTAATTATTTCATGCTACATAACAATTTCTTGTACTTAATTGTTGTAGTGGAACCATGGAGTTAATTTGTGAAGCTTATTTTAATTATACATGGACATGAGCTTTATTCTACCTTAGTTGGACAACAATAGCAAGCAAATTGGGTCAAAAGGAAGTCACTTTGATCCAGTTAAAATTGATTTAATTGAAGAACAAGTCTGAAAAGTAATTGGGTCACAAAAACCGTCCAAGTGAGGGGGAAAGAAGCCCAATTCGGAAAGGGCATATGAGCAACCCAAAATAAGCTTTTGGAAGATTTATTCAGAGATCCTTACACTTGTAAAATAATTAAAAATTAGCTCCTAACAATCGCCTAAGAAATCGTCCAACCCTTGCTTGATTTATACATGAAATCAAGCATGAATCAAGCAACCAACAACCTCCCCTCTCCATAATTCGTAGGCGGCCAAACAAAGGAGAACCTTAAGGAATATTAAATTTATATTTAGTAAACTTCTCATCCATCCCTCTACTATAAATACCACCCTTTACTTCCTATTCATTCATCCCTCATCCCACATCATTCAATAATCTCTCACTCACATCTTTCCTTTCCTTCTCACGCATAACCCATCTATTTTCCCCCATTTAGCTAGCAATTCCTTGAGAAAATCCTCTATTGGTTGGCCACCTTGAGGAGCATCTTGCAAAGGAGCAATTACGAGGATCAGAAGAAGCCATCGTGATCAATTTCTGGAGGATTGCCAAAATTATTTTAGCATTTTTTTTCTTCCTTAATCTTTATTTTTGTTCATCGTGTTTGCAATTTGCTTTGCTGGTTTTTGATTAACGATGATAGCTTAATTTTATTTAGCTAGAATTATTATGTCAATTTGATAAATTTCATTTGATTTATGTTCATGATGTTTTGTGTCTCAATTGTTCATGCTTTCAGTTAAAATCATGCATGCATTTCATTCGTAAATATGTGATTGAATGCATTAGAATTAGTTGATCAATCCTAGCCAGATGATGATTAATGGACGCAATAATTGAAAGGTGCATACTTAACTTATATCCTAGTCCGATTAAATTAAAGATTTGTAATAAATCAAGAGAGCTCTATTACTTTGGATAACTTTTAGATTTGTGTGATTAAATTGTTTCAAACCTAATCTATCCCTGTTACTTCACATAAAATCTAAGAAACCCTTAGTTAAATATGATCATTGTAGTATGCATGTTGTTTTAAGTAAAAGATTCTGAAATGACTTAATCCTAGTTTCAAATTGAATGAAAGATCGAGTTGCCATGGAATATTTTCTGAAACATTGTGAGCATAATGAAAATGAACCAAGTCAATTGTTATAACTATTCTTGCATATTAATGTTATTATTGTTAAAGCTTGCAAATCTGCTGCTAAACCATATCATTGCATTTTTCATTTCATTTGCATTTAGGTTAACTTGCATCTAGATAATTAATTTACTTAACACCAACCAAGTGAAATTATTGTATTTTTCTCACCAAATTGTTAAATGTTAATTTTGAAAAATATTGATTAACATATACAATCCCTGTGGAGACGATAACTCTTATACTTATTCCGTCATAATGACTATGTATACTTGTACAAAACCCAGCGTTACAAGTTTTTGGCACCTTTGTCAGGGATTGTTGCCTTAATCTTTTTTTTTGTAAAATTATTTCTTTCAATTTGGTTATTTATTTTTAATTAATTTTTAATTAATATTTTTATTCTTTATTTTATTGTGATTTTCTTTTTAGGTCTTCATGAGCATAGTTTGAATCATCGATTTACTCCTTGTAGACCCTGAAATTGAGCTGGCATTTAGATAAATAAGATGAGAAATTTAGCCCAAAGACAAGCCGCAGAAATGGACCTTTAGAATCAAAATGATGTTTAATGGAATAAAGCCGTTAATGTTCATAATCCAATCCTTATTATTGATGATAGGGATATTACTATAAGGCAATATCTTGTACCACTTTTTAATGAGTTATATCTAAGAATTAGGAGACTAGAGATTGAGGCACCGCAGTTTGAATTGAAGCTTGCGATGTTTCATATGCTTCAAGCAATAGGTCAATTCAGTGGAATGCCTACAGAAGATCCACATCTTTACCTTCGATTATTTATGGAGGTAAGTGATTCCTTCAAGATAGTCAGTGTAACTGAAGACACACAGAGGTTGAAGTTGTTTCCATACTCATTGTAAGATCGAGCACAAGCATGGCTAAATTTGTTGCCACCCAACTCAATTTCTACTTGGCAAGAATTAGTTGAACACTTTCTAGTAAAGTATTTTTCAAATAGCAAAAATGCTGCATTGCAAAATAAGATCACCACTTTTCAGCAGATGGATGATGAGTCCCAATACGAGGCATGGGAAAGATTCAAAAAGCTACTACATAAATGCCTTCACCATAAGATTCTATATTGCATCCAGTTGGAAACATTTTATAATGGTTTCAACGCACACACAAGGTTGGTGGTAGATGCTTCTGCAAATGGTGTTATCTTATAAAATTCTTATAATAAGGCTTACGAAATAATCAAGAGAATAGCCTGTAACAACGACCAATGGCTGACAAATCGAGCAGCTTCAGGAAGATGAGTAACAGGAGTGCATGGAGTAGGTGCCCTTACTTCACTCTCAGCTCAGGTATCTTCTATCTTTTCAACGTTGAACTAGTTTACTACTAATGGTTTAAATCATGTTGCAGCTTAGCCACCAAGTCACTTTGATGTTATTTGCTGCGTATATTGTAGGGACGATCATTTTTTCGAGAATTGTCCAGCAAATCCCAAGTCTATTTACTACATAGGGAATCAACACAAAAATAGAAGTGGACAAGGACTATAGTCCAACTTCTATAATCCTTTGTAGTGAAACCATCCAAACTTCTCTTGCTGCAACCAAGGAGTTGGATCGAACAATAATTACATGCAGCATAGATCAAATCAACCTCTTGCTTTCAATCAACAAGTTCAAAAACCATCGCAAGTTAAACGTTTCAATAATTTGGAGAATTTATTAAAAGCATACATTGCTAAAATGTTGCCTTGATTCAAGGCCAAGCAACAACATTGGAGAATTTGGAAAACCCCAAGGTGTTGTACCAAGCAAAATAGAAAATCCTCTACCAGTTGAGTCTCCTAATAATCTTGAGAACTTATTAAAAGCATACATGGAAAAGCATGATTCAACTTTGAGAAATTTGGAGAACCAGATGGGGTAGTTAGCCAACAAACTTCGAAGTAAACCACAAGGAGCTTTGCCTAGTGACACGGAGAATCTAAGAAAACCTGGCAAGGATAATTGCAAAGTGGTCACTTTATAAAGTGAAAGGACTTTGGAACCCAAGGAAGTTGAGGTTGAAGATGAACCTCCAAAGAAAAAGAAAAATCAACCAACAGTTGAAATTCTTACACCAGAGAAGCCAGATTCTGCAAATTCTAAAGAGGTAGAATCTAAACTAGTGAATTTTAATAAGCTAACCACTTCGCTAGATACAGATATATTACCTCGGAAGACTAGTCAAAGCCAAAGTTTCACAACCTCCACATCCTCAAAGACTCCAATAACATAAGCAACAATAAGATGCTCAATTTAATAAAATGTTGGATGTGTTGAAATAGCTACGTATCAACATTCTGTTGGTGGAAGCTTTGGAGCAAATGTTGAACTATGCGAAAGCTATGAAGGAATTTCTGTCTAAGAAGAAAAGGTTTGGGGAATTTGAAATTGTAGCTCTAACTACAAAATGTAGCTTACTTTTTATGAACAGTTTGCATCCTAAATTGAAGGATCTAGGAAGTTTCATCATACCTTGCAATATTGGAGAATCTTATTGTGGTAAGGCTTTGTGTGATTTGGGTTCAAGTATCAACTTGATGTATACGTCTGTGTTTAGAATATTAGGTATTGGTAAGGCCAGACCGACTATTGTTACACTCCAACTAGCAGACAGATCCTTAGCATATCCGAAAGGAAAAATTAAGGATAATCGATGTACAGAAAGGTGAACTCACCGTGTGACTTCAAGATGAATAGGTGACCTTTAATGTACCCAATGCCCTAAGATCTCCTGATGAGGTTAAAGATTGTTCTACTACCTCCGAGATAGATCTTTTGGTTGAAACAAAATATTGAATTCTTCAAATGATTTGTTGGAAGTTATTTCATCTGATTCTCCACATCAAGATGAGGACAACACATGTTTGGCCTTGTTGGAAGTTATCTCAAAAGGATTCAGTTCAAAAGTTCAGTTCGAATCAGTAGAGTTATCATCATATCCACCCAAGTTAGACTTAATTGTTTTGAAAAGGCACGAGAAAGATATTAAGTGGACTATTGCAAATATTGAATAGGGATCTATCAAGGGACAGAAGAGTTCGATTCAATCTTGAGTATTTGATCCTGGGAAACTCAAGTCTCAATGGTTAAAAGCAAGGATCATGTAACCCGTCTATGACATTCTGATACGAACCCGGTGAAGAATGCCCATGGTTTAGCTCACATTGCAAGGCTCGCCATCCTTGTAAGCTTGATCCAGTTCAATCAAGCTCAATTTAGCTCAATTCTAGCTCAATGAGCTCGTTCCTAGCTCATAAGCTTGTTTTTAGCTTACTTTTGTTTGCAATTTATTCTGCTGGAATGAAATTAGTTGATTAATTAAATTAGTTTAATTAGTTATTTCAGCTCACTCGAGCTCAATTCAGCTCATTGAGCTCGTTATTAGCTCTTTTAGCTCACTAAATCTACTTGCTAGAATAAACTAATTATCTAAAATAATTTAGAAAGTATTATTACAGCTCATTAATATTTTCTTAGCTATTACAAGTTTTTATTATGTCTTAGTCAATGCCGAATTTAATTTGTCTTTTAAGATAATATTAAATTTGTCATAAGTTAATTATTATTTTAATTAGTGTGTCTAAATTATATTAATGCATGTTCAGCTAAATTTTGTGTGATTTAATGTTGCTCATATGTTTATGTAGGTGAGCCGAATGTGAAGATGTGTTTAATGCAAGGTTCATGAACAGCTTAGTGCAACGTATGGGAGTACGCATGCACAATTGAGGTTCAATGGAAGGCATTTAAGGAAGCACAAGTACTTGGGACATTCATGCAAGAGGGGGATGTTGAATGTTCATGCATTTGCACATTCATGGACCGAATTTATAGAAGAACATACCTTGGGACGTTTCAGGCATGTTCTATGTATTTTCAAGATGACCATTCAACTTTTCAAGGCACTTTAAAGCTCCATTCAGCCAAGGAAGATGTTGGAACAATTAAGGGGCTGCACATCCATGGAATTAAGCTTTCTTCAAGGTTAAGGATGCATGAATGCATCAAGTGAAGAAACATGATGATTCAGCCAATCCATGCATCATCTCCAAGCATGAATCAACTTTTTAATGCTTTATTCATGCCTATTCAGCCGAATTTAGCTACAGCAAATTAATGATTTCTCATGGCTAAATTCTTAGCCATTAAGTTGCCCATTCGGCTAGCCATGCATGGTTCTATAAATAGTTGTTTATTTTCATTGTAAGGGACTTTTTGACTTTCTGGCCAATTTTTTAAATGAAACTTTGTTTTTGTGAGGTTAACTTCCTCTCCAATTTCGTACAAGTCTCGAGTGACTTATCTAGCGAGCTAGTGGCGTCATCCCGAACATGTTTCCGAACTTATAACCATTCCCTAGTGTGACATTCACCCATCTCAATATACTTTCGATTCTTACATTGCTAAGTAACGGGTCGAGGTTCATCAACCTATTCCCAACTGTCACCTTAAACCATATAAGATTTGGGGTGATACTCATTATAGTATCGAATCTTTCTTAACGTTTAAGTTTTATTTTCCATCTTCACCACTTATCCTAAAGTTATCTATCCTTTATTTCTTTTATTAAAATTTAACCTACTTGTTTCTAAACTTTCCATCCATTTAATTACCTTGTAAGCTTCCGCATTCATTAATCAAATATACACCTTTTGGACTACTAGAACTTCTCCTCATTGATGATCGGGCAACTTCATGAAACGACTCAATTAACCTGAGCCGGTTTGCATCATTTGGTATTAGAGCTACCAAAATAAGGAGCACCGACATTCGTATCAAGCCCGAAAGTATGTTCGTAGCGTAAAAAAAGCAAAAAAAATCAAGTTGTAATTTATTTTTCTTTTATATTTAGCTTATTATTATATTGAAGTATAAAAAAATTTGAAATTATACAAAAAATTGAAAAAAAATTCGAAAAAAAAAAATTTGAAAAAAAAGAAGTGAAGTTTAGAAAGTCTTGCAAGTTCTTAATTATTATTATTTTTCATTCTCTTCTACTAATCCCGATCATCCATTCATTCTACCATCTCTTCTACCACCCCAAAATGCCACACATATCTTGATTTTAATTTTCTTTGTCTAGCCTTCCCTACCCTTTCATTTTATCCCTTGTTAACCATTTTTGAAGCCAACCCTCTAAGCCACAAAAAGCTTACTTGAGATGAAATATGAAATCACGAGAGTGAGATCATTCGAGAGAAGAAAAAGCCAAAACGAGTAAAAACACGAGTGGAGTGAACTTTTCTTGTCTAGTGACTCGCGAGATTTTGTGGTGACGTATCTAATTTTCTATTATTATTCTTTTAACCTTTCTTCTTTTAGTGAATAATCATGTCTCGAGAAGAATTCTCCACCGATGAATTTCAATACTTGGTGAACGAGATGGGCCGAATGTTGAAGGAAAAACTAAGTCCATTACAAAGATGGTTGGACCGAGTGGTGGAAACGACCCGAAGGAAACAAAATCCACCAAGTCGAGAATCGGAGTCATGAACATCATGAAGACATATTTTCGATGACCATTTGAGAAGAGATTCTTATCGGGATTCCTACTCGTCAAGAAATTCGAGACATAGAGGAGAAAGCTTTGAGTTTGAAATCTTTCGAGGTAACAAACAAGAATGTGGAATTTTTCCTTCAATTGCATCAAAGTATTCATCCACAAAGGATCAAACACGAAGAGATGAACAAGTTACATATGCATCAAGATATTTGCCCACGGAGGGTTATTCTCAAAGAATTCAAAAAAGTGAGAGAAAAAGAAAAGAAAGAAAAGAAAATTGAAAAAGAAATTGAGATTGAGAAAAAAGTTGAAAGAGAAAAAGATGTTGAAAAAGAAACGAAAGAAAATGAAGATAGTGAGCGAGAATTAGAAAAAAAAGTGAAATTTTAACTAACCCCCATGATGTTTGCCTTTGTTCTGTTCCTTCGTTTCAGGTTTCTGAAATACCGAAAGAAATTTTTTGACTTCAATACTTTCCTGACAAGTGATATTTTCACATGACCGAAAAAGGTAAGGTTGTCGAACCACACGAGCCCGAAAGTAAAAAAGGTAAGGAACACCTGGCACTTGAATTTCCACTATCTTCTTTGAATGTGAGTAAACATAATGTTGATGACTTCATTCTTGTAAAAGCTCCATGCCACAAAATGGTTGATTTTCCTTCATCGATTATTTTTGAAATCTTAAACGGTGGTGAGGCGTGCTTTTCCAAAACAAATCTTTGCAATGACAAGTTTAAAGGTGAATTCATGTTTAATCAGAAAATGCGAAACTTGATTCTGCGTAACAATGGATTTTCATATTAACATTTCAATTTTATTAATTGTGGTGATTATGTGAACCATTTACTACCTTGTGTGAAATCCTCGAGTTTTTGCAAATCTAGTTTGAAGGAAGTAAAGAGTTTTGAATGTTTGTTTCTGAGGACACAAGAATCCTATTGGTTTAGCGTTTTTGACTTAATGAAACCTTTGCTACATTTCGACATAAGTAATCAAACTCGCATGTTTAAATCGAAAATTTGTTTGGGTTCGATTTGTGAAAAAATCAAGCATCTCAAATTTCGTGCGAATAATTTCTATTGTTTTGCTACTTGGTTTTAAGATAAGGTAACAAAATTTGCAAAATTTGTTTTCAATTTATATTCGTGCCTTAAACAATTTTTGTGGTTGTACATAAAGTTTGTGTTCCATTTGACAAAGGTTAACTCAACCACGAAGCTTCGACTACACTATACTCCCAAGGAGCGAAGGTTTATGTTGACCGAACAAGGTAAAATCGATCTTTGTTTTCCTATTTTAAAAGGTAAGACCCCTGAACTTTTTGAAACATCCTTGTTCTCTTTGGGTGGTGACAAAAATCATGTTGTTGCTTTGGTTCTTGTAAATCACTTAGATCACGACTTCCTTGACTGTTCTATCCTATTCATTGGTGAATTATCTACTTTGGTTGTTGATAAAAAGATTCTTGTTTCTGATCATTTTTATGATGCATGTGTGAGTGAATCTATACTTAATCGTCTAATGCACGGTATGATTGTGCAACTCCGTCAACCGTGTGAATCCTTTCAAATACCTGCTTGTGATGATTACGTCTACCATTTGATTTATAACTCGCGATTTCATCATGACTTGTGGAAACAATTTGAGATGTTTGAATGCCTTAAAACATGTCCGTTTTTGTTTCGAATATTTGATAAGGCATTGGCGAGTAAATTAATTTGTTTGCCTGATTGTCAACATGTCGTTTTGAACCTGTCCATTCGCATGCGTTATACTTGTTTTGTTATGCTTATTATTGGACTACGAGTTTTTTTGCAATGCTATTTGCTAACTCAAGACTATTCTTTTCAGTTGACTCAATTGCCATTCACCCCGTTCGATTGAGGTAAGTCGAGTAAGAAGAGCTACGTTCGAGTGAACCAACAGCTCGACTTAAGGACAATTCGTTCTGAAGAAGGGGGAATGATACGAACCCGGCCAGGAATGCCCGTGGTTCAGCTCACATTATGAGGCTTGCCATCCTTGCAAGCTCGATCCAGTTCAATCGAGCTCATTGAGCTCGTTATTAGCTCTTTTAGCTCACTAAATCTACTTGCTGGAATAAACTAATTATCTAAAATAATTTTGAAAGTATTATTATAGCTAATTGATATTTTCTTAGCTATTACAATTTTTTATTATGTCTTAGTCAATGCCGAATTTAATTTGTCTTTTAAGATAATATTAAATTTGTCATAAGTTAATTATTATGTTAATTAGTGTGTATAAATTATATTAATGCATGTTCAGCTAAATTTTGTGTGATTTAATGTTGCTCATGTGTTTATGTAGGTGAGCCGAATGTGAAGATGTGTTTAATGCAAGGTTCATGAACGGCTTGGTGCAACATATGCGAGTGTGCATGCACAGTTGAGGTTCAATGGAAGGCATTTAAGGAAGCACAAGTACTTGGGACGTTCATGCAAGAGGGGGCTGCTGAATGTTCATGCATTTGCACATTCATGGACCGAATTTATGGAAGAACATACCTTGGGACGTTTCAGGCATGTTCCATGTATTTTCAAGATGGCCATTCAACTTTTCAAGGCACTTTAAAGCTCCATTCAGCCAAGGAAGATGTTGGAACAATTAAGGGGCTGCACATCCATGGAATTAAGCTTTCTTCAAGGATGAGGATGCATGAATGCATCAAGTGAAGCAACATGATGATTCAGCTAATCCATGCATCATCTCCAAGCATGAATAAAATTTTTAATGCTTAATTCATGCCCATTTAGCCGAATTTAGGTACAGCAAATTAATGATTTCTCATGGCTGAATTCTTAGCCATTAAGTTGCCGATTTAGCTAGCCATGCATGGTTCTATAAATAGTTGTTTATTTTCATTGTAAAGGACTTTTTGACTTTTTGGTCAATTTTTTAAATGAAACTTTGTTTCTGTGAGGTTAACTTCCTCTCCAATTTCGTACGAGTCTCGAGTGACTTATCTAGCGAGTTAGTGGTGTCATCCTGAACTTGTTTCCGAACTTATCACCAATCCTTGGTGTGGCGTTCACCCATCTCAATATACTTTCGGTTCTTACTTTGCTAAGTAACGGGTCGAGGTTCATCAACCTATTCCCGACTATCACCTTAAACCATATAAGATTTGGGGCGATACTCATTATAGTATCGAATCTTTCTTAACGTTTAAGTTCTATTTTCTATCTTTACCACTTATCCCAAAGGTATCTATCCTTTATTTATTTTATTAAAATCGAACCTACATTTTTCTAAACCTTCCATCCATTTAATTACCTTGTAAGCTTCTGCATTCATTAATCAAATATACACCTTTAGGACTGCTAGAACTTCTCCACGTCGACGATCGGGCAACTTCATGAAATGACTCGATTAACTCGAGCCGGTTCGTATCACATTTGGTGGGTGAGACATGTATCAAAGAAAGAAGATATCACTGATAATGAGCTAACTCCATTAAGGACAATCACAGGTAGGCAGATTTGTATGAATGACAGAAAGTCGAGCAAAGCAAAGCAGAAAAACCATTTCTTACGCTATTCCATGATCAAATGTTGAACATAATTGCAGGGCAAGATTATTATTTTTTCTATATGGGTATGATTGGTATGATAAATTGCCTTTTGACATCGCATCAATTAGTGATATCCCTAATAACATTGAGGGGGTTCTCTTCACTTTCTCTACCGTTATTTTTAAATTTCAATTTTTCCCTTCATTATAATAAATGACATAATTAGAAAAATTTTCTTGAATTATTACATTAAATTAATTCTGTATAAGGAGATTAGAACTTAAGTGGGGCCATTTGTGACTCCTCTAACATTTCCTAGGAACTTAATTTAATGTAATTTTCTGAGAAAAATTTTCTAAGTAGCCTAAAAGGAGTTTTAATTTTATTTTCAAATTTAAGTTTATTTTCATTTTCATTTTTATGTTCAATAAGAGGGTCAAGTTGGCCCAAGGTTTAATCAGTTTATTTCTGTCAAGTTTTATTTCAGTGCAGGTAATAAAATTTCTACAATTTTGGGCTCGAGGCCCAGAACAGTGACGAGGAGAAAAATATCTGACACTCGCTACCCCTTCCCTTCGCCTCAACACTACTTCCCCACGCTGCAACAGTCTCAGAATAAAAGGCGATGACACAAATTAATAAAAAGGGGAGGAATTTCTTTTATTTCTTTTTCTTAGTATTATTTTTAGGATATTTTTTATTTACTTAGGAATATTTTGTTTTATGCATAAAATAAATTGAATAATTTGCAATACATGAATAAATTAAGCCCAGATGTTGTTCTCTAATAAAAAAAGCAAAGTAATATGGTAATGTGAATGTACATGTCTAGGGTTGGATTTGCAAGAAAAGACTTGGGACTTAAGCAATCTTCATGACTCACGTCTCTTTTCTTGCTTTCCTACCTGATGTTTAGTTCTCATTTATTACTTTATTTACACAATGAGGACATTGCTTCTTTTTAAGGAAGGGGTAGGGCAATATTTGCATGAATATTAAATTTTTCTTAATTATGATTCAATGTTTACTCATAAGTATGATGAAATAAAATGATGTTCAGGAAAAAATTGTTCATAAGTTAGCTCAAATGCAAGTATGATTTATGATTTTATCTGAGTTTTTTTGTGTTATCTTAAGTCATGGAATGCTTGTATGTTCTTAGGTCTTATGTAGTCTTTGCCATGAAAATTTAATTTCCTTGGAAATAGCCTTGGAAATAGACATGCATGAAGGTTTAAGTCTTTAGAATTGAGTAATTTTCTTGAGGCAAAATCATAGGAGGCATAGGAATCTGAACATGATATAGACACATTTTCTTTAGATCGTTTGAGCCTCTCAAGCTTACCATATGAATTTAACCCTTGAAACATTGGTTTAGGCCTTCAAGCCTATTTTATTGATATACACCGACATCATAAGTCATATTACCATCTATTTAAGTTTTATCCTATTTTTGCACCAATCTTAACTATACTTGTCTTGGTGATCAAAATTTGAAGAAAAATCAGAAAGATGTACATGTTCTCCATTTGATTTATGTTCAAACAAAAAAGAAAAAAAGAGAAAAATCTCTATTCAAATGTCAAGCAAAAAGAGTAAAATCAATACTCAAATATTGAGAAGTATTGTTGGGCATGAGCTTTAAATTAAGTTTGGAGGTGGTAAAACCCATTAGAAGGATGTATCTCAAAAAGATCCAAGACAAAATCAAGGTTAAGATTATTGAACCTAAAAATTCACTTCTCTTTATCCTTACCTTGAGCCCAGCTCCATTACAACCCTATAAAAGACTTATTGATTTTGATAACTATGTCAAATATATTAGTGGAGAGAAATTTCTAAGTTTAATATATGAAGACCATTAATTAAACCTTGTGATTGTTTTGTCTAATTGATAAGGAAAATTTGATTGAATGGTGAATGTTATATATGACCTTGAAAAGCATGCACTCTATGACTTATGTTAGCATATTTCCGTACTTAGTATAAAATTTTGACATAATGTTTGCATATGAGTGACTTATCAACAAAAAGAGTTTGTGAGCATGACTTTAATGATGTATGTGTATGTGCAAAAGTTTATTCTACTTAAACTTATTGCAAGATTTCCTTATCTAAAATTTTGCTTTGCATTACTCGTGACGAGCAAATATAGATTTTTATAGTTGTTTATGGCATATTTTTACTTAAAATTATGTTAGTCCTGACTATTTGATAGTTAATTGGATGAATTTTGATCATATTGAAATAATGGGCATGATTTAGTAAAATATGCAATTTTATGATTTTATGTATTAAATTTGTGCGCAATTTAATTATTTCATGCTACATAATAATTTCTTGTATTTAATTGTTGTAGTGGAACCATAGAGTTAATAATTTGTGAAGTTTATTTTAATTATACATGGACATAAGCTTTATTCTACCTTAGTTGGACGACAAAGGCAAGCAAATTGGTTCAAGAGGAAGTCACTTTGATCCAATTAAAATTGATTTAATTGAAGAACAAGTCTAACAAGTAATTAGGTCACAAAAATCGTCCAAGTGAAGGGGAAAGAAGCCCAATTCGACAAGGGCATATGGGCAGCCAAAAATCAGCTTTTGGAAGATTTATTCAGGGGTCCTTACACTTGTAAAACAATTAAAAATCAACTCCTAACAATCACCCAAGAAACCGTCCAACCCTTGCTTGATTCATGAATGAAATCTAGCATGAATCAAGCAACCAACAACATCCCTCTCCATAATTCATGGCCGGCCAAGCAAAAGAGAACCTTAAGGGATATTCAATCTATTTCTAGTAAACTTTTTAGCCACCCTTGTACTATAAATACCACCCTTTACTTCCCATTCATTCCTCCCTCATCCGTCATCATTCAATAATCTCTCACTCACATCTTTCATTTCCCTTTCACGCATAACCCATCCATTTTCCCCCATTTAGCTAACAATTCCTTGAGAAAATCCTCTATTGGTTGGCCACCTTAAGGAGCATCTTGCGAATAAGCAATTATGAGGATCAGAAGAAGCCACTGCGATCAATTACTGGAGGCCCAATTTAAAATTTAGTTAGTATGTAGAGACGCTCATTTTTTAGGGTGGGAATCAAGAAACTAGGGACGATGTTGTGTCTCAAGAGTTGCTAAGAGATTTACAAAGGGTCGCTGGGGCCCAATCTGAATTTGTGAGTTGAGGGTCTGTGAGTGAGCTACTTCGGTCAAATGAGACTAAGTTAGTGGAAAAGATTAGTTGCTTAGAGAGCGAGGAAAGGGAAAGGAATAAAGTGTGGAAGAAGAGGAGTTTTTGCTCTGCTGATTTGAATTTACGACCTAGGAAATGAGTTAGAATAGCCAGGCCTCAGCGAGTTGAGGCAGTTGTGAAGGTGGATCAAGTTCCGATTTGTGTTTACTATGGTAGACGCCATTACGCCATTCGGACCAGTGTTGGAGGGAAACGAGAGTCTATTTTATATGTGGATCTGTTGAGCATCATGTTAGGGATGGTGCATGACATTTTCTTAGTCGGATGCAAGCTTTGACTTAAAAATGGAATCGGAGTCTGCTTTGTGCAATTAGGCATCGAGATGCATTTGGAAACAATACAAGTACTTTTATGATCAATTCCAGTTGCATTTTGCTTTGATTAGGAATTGTTTGTACCATCAGCTTCACCGTAAATGGCGTTTTTAAGAGTCTAGGGTAGAGGAATCATTAGTGATATTTTTGTAAAAAGTTTCTTGAGACAACCCGAGGTAGTGATTGGGAAGTTCGTTAGAAAGTGTCTAGTTTGGGAGTGAGATATTGTCTGAATTTGTATTGAAATTAGAGTTGCACAACAATAGCGTGGTGATGAGTATGAATGAGAATTTTTTAGATTTTGTGGTTAAGTAAATGGTGTGATAGTGGAAATTTCGAGGACAAAATTCTTTTAAGGAGGGGAGAGTTGCCACATCCCAAAAACTGGGTTAGAAGAAATTAGGTTAGTGAAACCAAAAGTGGTCATGTCCTGATTTTGAGTCATGATTGTGAAAATTTTGTCAAGTAAATTAATCTGTTTTAATGGATAAGTGCTCTGGATGTGTGTTTGAGGTACTGTGTTCAAATCTCTCTTTGAACTTTTTGCTAATTTTGTCCATATCTCTATCTCTGCCTATTTGGCTTAAATTTATTTCTTGTGAAAGTATGGACAAGAATGAGCCTGCTGGTTTAGTGGTAAGGTGACAGCTGACCCTTTGGTCCTGTGTTCGAATCCCCATGTGTGCAAAATAATGCTAAGGAAATCTGATAAGGATAACTAATTAAATTTAGTGGGAGTTAGTGGGGATATGGGTAGTTTTTCTAAATTCTGTTTTTGAAAATTCCCCCAAAATATTCCTATAATTCCTCTACTTTTCAACCATCCCACTCTCTTTCTTTCTTGTTTGTTGTTCCAACAATACTTCGATTCCACTCTCTAGTGAAATAACGGTTTGTGTTTTAACTAGTTCTATGAAACTATTGGAAGAAGTGTTAAGTATTGTTGGATTGGAATCGAGTTATTTTAGATTAATTGGTTGTGCGATATGATTCCATTTAGGTGAAGATTTGGTATCGATTAATCTGTTGGTGAATTAAGGAATAGTTTGGTTGTTGTTCTTGGTAAGGAACTGAATTTCTGAAGTTGATTTCCATTTTGTTGGATATTATTGTTAGTGGTTGTGGCTAAATTGGTTTTTAATCTTGATGATTCATTGCTAAAATTGTCAATTTAATTGTCATTTTAGGTTCTGGAATCACTGTTGTTGTGTGGTCAATCAGAAATAGCATTAGACGTGTGATTCTAACCAAAAAAATTTGTTTAGAACTCGAAAAATCTGCAAAAACAGAGGTTGTTTTTGGGACTATTGTTCATCACACAGCCATGTGTCAGGGCGTGTGTGATTACACGGTCAATTTGGGTAGGCCGTGTGGGGCACACGGGCGTGTGTGATCACATGGGCAGACCAAGTAGGCCATGTGGGCTTATTTTTTGGAAAATTTCACCTACGCTTGGTTGACTCTGAAATTCGTAATTAGAAATAAGACTTGAGATGTGACATTTGTTAATAAGTGTCTGTATGTGATACAGGTAAGGTATGTGAAAAACATATGTATGATTTGTGTTTCGATAACTCTGAAAGAATTATTGCGTATGAAAAGTATGCATGACATCTTTTTATGGAATATATGTATTTTGGTAGTATTACTGCAATTTTGGCGGTTGAACCGCAATATCTGTCTACCAGCTCAGTTGCACCTTTATGAGTGGCATGCCACTACGACCCAATGTAATTGAATGGATAGAGTCTTGTAGTTCCAATTGGTGTGATTGGTTGGACGGAGTTGGCGTGTATCGGATTGGGGTAGGATCTGTGACTGCACCTGTATCTGAATATGTATCTATATCTGAATTTGAAAATACATTTGATTTTGCATATAGGAATATGTTTGAATTTGGATCTGAAAGCGTATCTGTTATTTTTCTATATATGATTTAGTGCTTGGGTTGTGTTACACATTGAGCTCGTAAAGCTCACTCTTTGTTTGTTATAGTCTCTGATAACCAACAAGTTTAGCACCAAAAGGCGTGCGAGAGCTGGGATTTGTTTTCCACATAAGATGGTTCGAATTATATTAATTAAGATTTTTGGACTTTTGAATATTTTTATTAAGTTTTTGAATTTGGTTTTGTTTTTGGGTTTTTGAGCTGTTCGTCAGTTTTTGGTTGATTTTTGAACATAAAATTGCAAAATCATATGAATTTGACAAATTGGAATTCGGTTTTCGAAACTGAGAAAAATCTAAAAACTCTGAAAATATCCACTGCAAAATTAAGTATCAAACAAAATGATTTTTCATAAAATGAGTAAGTTCTGCCCATGATTTTTCTAAATAATAATGTAAGAGTTTTGCCAAAAATTAATATTTTCAGATCACGTGATTACTAAAGTTAGAATGTGATTTTCGAAAAATTTCGCTGTTTTTATAAGGAAACGTTTAAGAGATCATGCTTTGAAATAGGTATTCTCAAACTTGAGAATTTCTTGAAACTCATATAAGTAACTCAATTAAGTTTTCAAATCACACAATTTCTAAGCTAGATTTTAGTTTTTCGAACGAGTTAATGTAACTTCTCCAGATTTAGCCATAACGGCTAGGTCGGGTTTGGGGTGTTACAATTATCATAATAATATAACTTACTTTATAAACATAATAGCCTTCTAATCATTTTTTGACTAAGTTGTTCAATTGATTCAAGGCACTAATTCAATTAGGAGATTAAATAATTATATATATAGTCAAGAGATAAAATGGAAGACCTCTATTTATAGTTTAGTTCCCCCAAATTTAACAGTTGAGTTACATAAACAGTCATGATTTGTGCCTATCGACAATATGAGAGTCCTAAGGGATTTAAACTTTATACAACTTTATCCCTTAGGATTTGCATCAATTAGCCTAGTAACTTTAGTTTTATTAGAGTGTTTTACTGGGTCACCAAGGCTTCAAATAAATGAGATTCTCCATATGTTCCTCTAGTCGGGCCAGTTCAAATGAGTCAATTGAGCCTCATTTAATCAGTTGACCTCCACACAACATTCTATGCGCAATGGTCATGGGATTTGATTTGCGACCTGTGAAATTCTCCCTCACCCATCTCGTGACGCCTTCACCGTGTCCTTGGAATGATGCTGGTTTGACTCATCTTGGAACGGTCTCAATGCCTCGAATAATTCCCAACTACTCTCTCTATTAGGTAGTTCTGTCGTCTCCTAACTCACATCATATTTCTCTCTTGTACATCTCGATCGTAAAAGGCCACTGCTCTTACTTGTCCCCATTGTAACTTGCCTCGATCAGGATCCTCCTGATCTAAAAAAATAGGATTAGGCATACCTACATTGAACACTAGGTTCACCTTGAGTCTGGTCATTAACTCTCTCTTTGCCAAGCCAATGGTAAGTCAAAATAAAAATCACTAGATAAGGGTTTGAGATGTACCTCGCTCGTTGCATTTACTCACTCCAGCTTCCCAGTTTCCATCACCACTTTTCCCCTAAAGTTTGATGCACAAACCACCTCTCTCATAGATGGTAGCCCCATTGATGACTCAACAAGCTTCATATCGGTTTGTCGCATCTCTAGCCTTTCCTCTGTAACACTCTATCTACCAAGTTAATGTTCTTCCTACAATGAACATCTTCGACTAGCTGGATTGATGATTGTACCTTGGTTCCTCCCCTCATGTCTCAACTTATCGATACAACAAATTGTTATGGTCGAACATTCAAGATAAAACTGCAATCGGCAAAAGGAATCAACAAAGCATTAATCTTTTTAAAGAAATTCAAGCCAAGAATGAAGTTGTAATCATCTAAGTGAATTACCTCAAAGTTTTCTTTTTCTTTCCATTGACTGATCTGCAGCTCAACTCCTTATGCTACTCCTATAATTGGGACCTCTTTGTAATTAACAGTCTTGATCTTCTTGGTTGATTTGCTAATTGAGAAACCAATTTTACCCACAGTTTTTCAAATATGAATGAGTCAGATGCCCCCGCATCAACAAAAGCACTCTTCCTTTGACCTGCAATGTTAATGTCAACATACATCAACCCTTTCTGCTTGTGATCCCTCTATGTCTTCACAGAATTGAGTATCATCAACCTAATCTTTAAAGCCTCACTCTTAATAGGCTCCGCTTCATTTTTTTTATTGATAACGAACATCTTGGATTGATTTGGACATTACCACATCCTATGTGGACCATAACACAAGAAGCACTTCACTGGCTTCTTCTCATTCTCTTTAAACCTCTTGGCTTTGTTAGAACACACAATTGAACTAAGTCTCACCAATGCACTATTTGGTTCATCGTCCCCTTTGATGGCCAAAAGCAAAAATTTCTTTGGACAGTTCATAACCATATGCAGACCATCACAAAAGAAGCATTTCACTAGCCCCTTTGGTCTATAGTTGGGCTACCACTTCCCATTAAATGGTTTCCCATTGCCACTATTCTTACCATTGCCATTTTTAACTTGTCCCTCTTCCTCATAGTCTTCCCCACCGTTGCCCATCTTTTTAGGCTTGAAAGACTCAAACTTGTCTTTCTTTAAACCAAGCTCGACAAAGGATTTTGCCTTGACTATGGCTACAATAAGCTCAGTGATACCTTGTCGATGATCCTCTTACTTTACCCAACGCTTCAACCCATATTTATACTAGTAGAATGTTTTTTTTTCTCACTTAGGTCAAAGATTTGAAGCATCAATTCACTAAAGTCTCTAACATACTCTCAAACATTGCCTTGTTGTGTAAGCTAGAGCAGCTTAGCCTGGGCCTCCTCTTCAACATACTAGGGGTAAAACTATTTCTTCAGTTCTTTTTGGAACTCCTCCCAAGTCCCAATCGCAGTACCACATTGTCTCTCATCTGTAGACCTATGACGCCACTACAAAAGAGCGACATCAGTAAAACAAACTACAATAGTGTTTACCTTAGTGGCATCATCCTCGATGCCCATTACATAGAAGTGTTATTCAATCTCCTAGAAGAAATTGTTCATATCTCTTCTAAGCCTCATCCCTTTAAAATCTTTCAGCTTGGGGACATACATTTTGCGCTGCTTAGGAACTGAAGCCAACATCCATTTTCCCATAACAACTCTACACACAGTGAGCTCTCCCTCAAGCTTCTCAATTTTTTCCATCATGGCCTAAGTTTCCTCCTTCAGGCCACAATCGAAGCTTCAAGAATATTATTACTCTTGTCAGCTTCTCGATCTGATCACCCATGGCAGCATTGAGGGCCTCGTTCATCACATCCCTATTGGCACTAAGATTCTCTGCCACAAAGTCCTTAAGCTGCACTCTGATTGAGTCTAACTCCTCGGTGTGTCCCTCAAACTACCTTAAGTGTTTTCATCACACTACCCATAGAATCCTCAAGATTGTCATCGGACCTTCCAAAGCCCACAGCATATCCCTTGATTTGTTATTTTTCTTGGACCTCTCACGAGTCTCCATAGGGACATTCTACTCGTCTCATCATTCCATCATCTTAATCGACGTCTTTATAGGGCTAGAACTTCAGTCTAGCAAACCGTATGGGTTCAAATCCTACCTAATTTTAGCCCTACTCTCGAAAAATGAAAATTCTCATAGAAATTCTGTAAGGCACCGAAGCAAAGCGAAAGCAAACTTGGAAGACAAAAGAAGCTACAAACGAACAAAAAGACACAGAAAAATAGCGCACACCAAGTGTTTGAGTAAATGTTATCAAAAGTAGTCTATTACTTTGAAGGTTTACAACTGAGTGATTACAAATGAGGGAGAAGATCTCTGTTTATAGTTGAGCTCTCCCAAATTCAACGGTAAAAATTAAGTTATATAGACGGTCAAGATTTGTGCCTATCTACAAGATGAGAGTCCCGAAGGATTTAAGCTATATACGTCTTTATCCCTTATGATTTATATTAATTATCTTGGTAACTCTAGTTTTACTAATTTTTTCACTGGACCATCAAAACTTTAAGTAAATAGGCTTCTCCATATGTTTCACTGTGCGCAATAGTTACGGGTTTGATCCACGGCCCATAAGACTTACACCTTTTAAATTTTAGAAAAAAAATGTACTAACCTCTAAAATTTATTTATTAAATGAGTTTGAAATAAAAGAATAACATTACCTTTATCAGTTAAATATTATTCTATTTTATTATTATCCTCAATTTTTAATTAATATAATAAAAATTAATTAGTTATAAAAATATTTTGATTATTATTGAATTAAGTTATAAATATTATTTTATTCTAATATGATCACATGTTAAATATAATATATTATTCTATTAATAAATATAACAAAATTTTTAAAGTTACAAGCATAATTACAATTAAAAATACTAAAAATACATTCGAATAACTATAACTTAAATATATCATCTTAAAACGTAATCTAAAATATTTTAAAAGAATTTATTACTATTTAATAAATTTTATTACTAGAATAAACCATTTGAAACTTGAAAGCAATGTCTCTAAACAAAAAACTTCTTTAAACATAAATACACGGAATCCCATCACCATATCACCATTGCACTGAAAATCTGACAGAGCTGAAAATACAGTATGGTATCCAATGAAATTGAGAATTTCCAGTATTTCATCGTATGCGTTGAAAAAATAGTTAATATATTAATACACT
The DNA here is from genome assembly GCF_007990345.1 of Gossypium hirsutum. Classification (NCBI taxonomy): domain Eukaryota; kingdom Viridiplantae; phylum Streptophyta; class Magnoliopsida; order Malvales; family Malvaceae; genus Gossypium; species Gossypium hirsutum. The sequence goes on from NC_053443.1 coordinate 52,843,408, forward strand.
TTATTTAATTTAATACTCAGATAAAACACTCCAATAAATGTTTAGTACATATATTTTAGTAAAAAAAATGTACTAAACTGCGATAGAAAATAAAATTTAAATTAATTGAATATTAAAATTAAATTCGAGTATTTAAATGAGAAAAAAAAACTTAAATATCAAAACTAAATTTAAATATCAAATAGTATATTAACTCAAAAAAAAAATCATACCAATATCTCATTCCTCCCATGCCAGCGGCCCCTTTAACAGATTAGCCTCAACAATAGTTCCTCAAGTAGAATGAGTGCATCAATAACAGAATCTTTAGCAGAATTAACTCTAAAACTGATCAACTTGCCTAGTTCCCACATTAAAGAAACCTCCATTCTCAAAGTTCTTCGGCCAAACGTGTTGAGATTCATCATTGCTTCATTTCTTTTGAATTTCCATCACTAAGTTTTAGTACCTGCGGAAGGGCCAATGTCTTCAACCAGCGTCACTTTCTATATTTTGCCCTGTATAATTTTATTTCTGTTCGGAAAAGAGAATCACATGTTACATTGTACCATGCAATATTGTCTTCAAGCTCAAAGACTTTTGGGTCTGCAAACTAAGTTAATTAGGCCCAACGTATGGATTGCACCTCAAATCCCCGAACCATAATCTGAACATGGCCTACTTCATCAAATTGGGTCTGCAAACTAAGTTAATTAGGCCCAACGTCTGGATTGCACCTCAAATCCCTAAACTATAATCTGAACATGGCCAACTTCATCAATATTTATATTAGGCTCATATCAGCATCATGCTCGTTCAAACCCATCTCAGTTTCTGCCCATTCCACATTTCCATCCTCCCCATTGTTACGTACCTCATCATCCCTCATAGAATCTAGCCAAACTTATTTTGAGGCCTATAGCAGTATAGTTCATTCCATTAAAAAATACAGAGAGTTTTTTTTTTTTTTAAATTCTCTTAATGAAAAAACTTTTCTTTTCTTAAATTGTGCGCTTGTTAAGTTTTCTTTTTTAAGATTATTGGTGAATATAGTTTCATTTTTTCCCTTTAATTCGTGTTGTATCACCAACTCATAATTAAAAAGTCTAAACACCACCCAGTTTGAGAAGAAGGAAGAGCTTAAAGTTGTTGCATTTAATTATTAGTTTCCAGTGTGTTGTTCAATTAATTATTGGAAATTATATAATTTAGAGGTGATTTTTGGTTTTCATTTTTAGTGTTGTGATTCTAAAACTCAAACCGAATATTTATAATCAAATTGTTGTGATAAGCTCAATCATAGAGAAAGTAGGCATCTTTTATATAGGGAATTTCTCTAGGATTAGAATCTCTTGAGCAAAATGAGACAAATATATGGTAAGTATAAGAGTTAAAGAATTGCCAAGTAGTTCGGTTGTTGTTTATAAAGTCCTACACTGTTATTATATGTATAATGAGACAAATATATGGTAAGTATAAGAGTTTAATAATTGTCAAGTTGCTTATAAACTCCTACACTCTTGATACGACTAAAATCAGACAAATATATGGTAAGTATAAGAGTTCAATAATTGTCAAGTTTTTTTTTATCAAATAATAATTGTAAGAATTTTCAAGGATTAAATTTTTAAAATGTGTTAAATAATGATATTACAGTTTTTAATTAATACAAAAATTTCACAGAAAACACTGAAAAAGTGGATAATTACGCATCCCTTAATGTTGAAATCCTTAAAAAATCATATTTGAAATAAATGATCTCTATTTTAAGTAAATAAAAAATAAAAAAACTTATATTTAGTTTTTACCCAAAACCATCCTAATAATATAAAATATTATATTTTTAGATTAAAATTAAAAAAAAACCATCATTTTCAAAAAATCAAGATTTACTTTTAACAAGAAATGGCATTCAATATGGGGCAATGGACATCAGAGCTGCATCTGGCAGTATTTCAATCCCAAACTTAACCTCCTTATCTGGAGGTAATCCTGATAACTCCTCAGGAAAGACATCAAGGAAGTCCCTAACAGTATGAATTCCTTCCATAGCTAAATCCACCTTACTCATATCATGCACATATGCCAAATATGCATCACACCCCTTTCGAATTAGCTATTCAGCTGCCAGAGCGGAATCACATTAGATAAATAATCTCGACACTCACCAACCATCACAGCCTCCACAACATCCCCAACTTTGAAGGTCACTCTCTTAGACTTACAGTCCAGTCTAACCCGATGCTCCACCAACCAATCCATACCAAAGGTTAGGTCGAACCCCCTGAATGCCAACTCTATCAAATTAGCAGGAAATAAATACCCCTAAACCTCAAGCGAACACCTCCTATAAACTTTAGTAACTCGAACAGATTGACCCAAAGGACTAATCACAGAAAGTTCACAACTAGTGTCCTTAGCCAGAGTCCCTAAATTACTCGTTATACTACTAAATACATAAAAATATGTAGATCCACAATCAATAAGTGCAAAACAAGGTAAAAATGTATAGCAAACATATCGACAATCACATCAATCGCATCTTTGTCATCACGACACCTTGCCACGTAAACCAAAGTTGGCTGCCTGGCCTCAGCCTGTCCCGCAACTCTGTCCGGTGCTCTCTGACCACGTCCACCACCATTACCCCTCTAATCTAACTGTGGCCCCTAGCAGACTACTAACGTGCCTTCTGAGGGAGAATCTGACCCTAAACTGGAGCCCGCCTGGCTCAACCATAAGGGGGCACTCACTAATCTTATGACCCACAGTCCCATACCTAAAGCAAGCCCTAGTCCTCCTTCAACGCTCGCCCGGATGACGCCTATTACAGTAACCAAAAATCTGAACTTGCTTAGCTCTAGCAACTAGTACAACTTTGGTAGCTGACTCTGTCTGCAGAGGTCTATCATACCTAGCCCGTTTCATAGGCCTCTGATAAGAACTAGAAGGACCTGAATCCCTCTTGTTCTTGTTCTGACTTTTCTCTCGCTCTCTATTTTCGCGCTCAGTGTGTTTAACCTCTTCAGCTATCTTTGTCTTGTCCACCAAGGCTATAAAAACCAGTTTCATCTGAGGAGCTATCAAAACCTTGAGATATTACCTCAAGCCTTCCTCAAAACGTATGCTTTTTTCATAATCATTAGCAACCAACCTTCAAGCATACCTATTCAAACGTAAAAACTCGGCCTTACACTCAGCTATCAATCTATCCCCTTGAGTTAACCTTATAAAATCACGTTTATGGGCCTCAACATAGCTTGCCCCCACATATTTACTCTAGAAGGCATTTCGAAAATAATCCCACATCAGCTGTTCAGGCTGACTACCTCTTACACAATCAATCACCACTGGTTTGCTTTATCACGAAGCAATACCACACCCTTCAATATCTGCTCAGGGATGCAATCTAATTCATTCATTACCCTTTCTGTGGCTTCTAACCAGTACTCAGCTACAGTCGGGGCGACTCCAGTGACTATTCAAATCTAGCCATCTTCTTTGCCTCAAGTTCAAATCTTTCTGGGTCATCAAGTATTTCAAACTTTTATGGTCAGTGAATATTCGACACTTCTCACCGTACAAGTGATGTCTCCAGATCTTCAACGCAAATACAATGGTAGCTAGCTCTAAATCGTGCATCGGGTAGTTTTTCTCATATAGCTTTAATTGTTTGAAAGTATATGATATTACTTTACCTTCCTACATAAGTACACAGCCCAATCCATTCAAGGATGCATCACTGTAAATCACAAATTCTTTACTCGATTTTGGCTATACTAATACAGGAGCTTCAGTCAAAAATGCCTTTAACTTGTCAAAACTTTGCTGACACTTCTCAGTCCATTCAAACTTGACATCTTTCTGCAACAACCTTGTCAACGGGGTAGCTATAATGGAAAATCCCTTTACAAATCGTCTGTAATAACCAGCTAATCCAAGAAAACTTCTAACCTCTGACACATTTCTGGGTGGTTTCCACTCAACAATTGCTAAATTTTACTCGGATCAACTTTAATACCATTACCTAAGACAATGTGTTTAAGGAATCTGACTTCTCGAAGCCAGAGCTCACTTTTGCTAAACTTGGCATACAACTGATTATCTCTCAAAATCTGTAAAACTGTTCTCAAATGTTCGGCATGTTCAATCGCATCAAAAGAATAAATTAGAATATCATCATTAAACACAACTAAAAACTTGTCCAAGTACGGTCAAAAGATTCGGTTCATTAAATCCATGAATCTGGTAGGAACATTAGTCAAGCCAAATGGCATCACAAGAAATTCATAGTGACCATACCTAGTCCAGAAAACAGTCTTCGGAACATCTGACTCTTTAACCCGCAACTGATAGTAACTAGATCTCAAATCTATCTTGGAGAACACAGTGGCTCCCTTCAATTGGTCAAACAGATCATCAATTCTAGGCAGTGGATATTTATTCTTTATTGTTACTTTGTTAAGCTGCTAATAATCTATACACAACCTTATCGAACCATATTTTTTTCACAAAAAGCTTTGGTGCACCCCACGGAGAACAACTAGGCCTTGCAAAACCTTTATCAGTTAATTCCTGCAACTGAACTTTCAATTTTTTGAATTCCAACGGGGCCATTCTATAAGAAGCAATAGAAATAGGAGTGGTACCTGGAACCAACTCAATACCAAACTCAACTTCTCTAATAGGAGGCAAACCTGGCAATTTTTTCGGAAACACATCAAAAAACTCACAAGCTACTGGCATTGATTCAATTTTCAACTCTGGATCTTTAGTATTCAATACAAAAGCAATATAAGCTTCATACATTTCTCTCAAACATTTTTGAGAAGACATAACAGAAATCATGGCAAGAGAACTATCTGACTCATCTGAATTAACTCGGATAATATCATCATTTTTGCATTTCAACTCAATGTATTTCTTTTCACAATTCACTATCACATCATGGGCAGTCAACCAATCCATACTAAGAATCACATCAAATGGCAATAGCATAAGATCGGCCAAAAAACAGTGACCTCTAATCATCAAAAGGCCATTTTTACATACTTTGTCTACTAACACATACTGGCCTAATGGATTCGATACTTTAATCACAAATTTGGTAGATTCTATGGGCATGTTCATACTAGGCATCAATCTCATGGAAACATAGGATTGGGTCAAACTCGGATCAATCAAAGCAATAACACTAGTATCATAGAGAGAAAATGTACCCGTAATCACATCAGGGGAGGATGCCTCTTCGCGAGCGCGAATAGCATAAGTCCTTGTGGGTGATCTAGCATCTGGTCTAGCTACTAAGTCTCTGGACGTACCCTTGTTCCTTGCTCCAACTCCCAGATTCCTCTGCACTCTACCTCTAGTGAGAGCATTTCCCGATCTTGCGCTCTGTATTACTTCTCTTTTAACTGTTTCGGGACAATCCCAAATAAAATAATCTAGTGCACCACATCTGAAACAAGCATTTTCATTTTCTCAGCACTCACCGAGATGACGTCTACCATATTGAGCACACTTTGGTCTAGGTGGTCGAGTACTACCCACACTTGCGACTGTAGTAGCCTGAGCTCTTGAACCCATAAATCTTTTACCTCTATTTAGGGTAGGATACCCGACTAAAAAATTCGATCTAATAGAGAACTCTCTAGGCCTCTTAAATGTAGACTAAAATGATCTGCTCATCTGCCTTTTCTTCGTTTCTTGAACCTCAATTTCAACTTTGTGCTTTTCTTTTTCTTTTAACAACTCCTTCGCCTTACAGGCTCTTTCAACTAGAACAATAAAATCTTTTATCTCTAGAACGCCAACTAACAGTCAAATATCATCATTGAGCCCATCCACAAATCTTTTGTACATGATAGCCTCTGTAGACACACACTCTTGAGCATACTTGCTAATTCTAACAAATTCACGTTCATACTCAGTTACAGTCATCTTACCCTGCTTTAACTCAAGGAATTCATTTCTTTTCTGGTCAATAAATCTCTGACTAATATACTTTTTGCGGAACTCCTCCTAAAAGAAATCTCAAGTAACTCTCTCGCTCGGTATAACAGACACAAGATTCTTCCACCAATGATAGGCTGAATCTCTAAGGAGTGAGACAACACACTTCATGCATTCCTCAGGTGTACAGGATAACTCATCAAAGACTCTGATAGTATTCTCGAGCCAAAATTCTGCTCTCTCTACATCATCATCTTTAGTAGCCCAAAACTTTTATAACTGTACCTATTAACGGGGGAGTTACAGGGGGGATCGAAAAATCATGAGGGGGTGGAGGTCTAACAGCTGGATTCGTACGAACGAAATATGCAAACCATTCATTAATAGCTTGGAAGAAGGCTTCTTGAGCCCCTTCTCCCTGACTAACTGTAGCGGGCCTTTCACTACTATCTGGTGGCATCGTCCCCTCTATGGGAGCGGGTGCATTAATCTCTACATCATCTGCACCAACTCGTTTGGGATCTATAACTATAAAAGAAAAACATTTTAAAATTGTCAGGAGTCGTTGTAACACCCCGACCCGTGTCCGTCGGTGGATTAGAGTTACGAGGCATTACCGATCAAAACCCGACTCAGAAATTTTTTTTAAATCAACCACGAAATTTTATATATATATTATCACATAACCAATTAAAATCAAACATGCATCTTTAATCAAATTTCATATACTAACCATGTTTCAACAATTCATCCATATCATTATCATTTACCTAATCAAAATTTAATATCATAAATCAAACATTTATCCAAGCATTTATTTCATTTCAATTTACTAATTATACTACATATTACAAACATAAGTAATCTACCTTGTTTGGACAGCTCTTATACATCAGAAATTGAGCAGCATATATATATATATACAAAATTGGACAACATTTATACACCAAAATTGGGTAGCATATATATATATACCAATTTGGATAGCACTTATACACAAAATTTGACAGCATGTATATACAAAATGGGCCAGCATTTATTCACCAAAATTGGGTAGCATTTATATACCAATTTGGACAGCACTTATACACAAAATTTGACAGCATGTATATACAAAATTGGATAGCATTTAAGCATAAAAATTACATGAACATATACTACATTTTAGACCATTAAAGCATATGCATTAATACCGAATTCAAACCAAAAGAGATAAGCCATTTTCGCATGGCTTTTAAATACATATACACATTGGTTCCAAAATTAATATTTTAACTATGCTATACATGCCATATATTTGAGAAAGATTTAGCAAAATACCAAAAGAAAATATCGATAGTGTGACAAGCTTAGCTGACGATCCCCGAACACGTAGCGATCACCAAAATCTGTACATCAAAACAATTATCCAACACATTGTAAGCTAATTTAGCTTAGTAAGTTATAAGCAAATAAACTCTACTATTTAAACCAATATCTCAAATAATATTCAACCAATTCATACTACTAAATCATCTTACCTTTAGCTTACCATATCATAAGATAATTATTCACTTATTACTATGATTTAACTAAAATCAATATAATTACACAACCATAAACATTTCTTCAAATTTAAACACAAGACCAAATACATTTTGCATTTCCTCATCATGTAATATAAAGAATCATATTATATATGATTCCAAATATAATAACCACATAGGTTTAATACCTACAAAGCTTAACCTTAAAATACAACCATAATGGTTATTACTCAAGAATTCCAAGTATTTACTCATTTTAATAATCATGATTTCTCAATAAGACAATTACTCAATACTAATAGTTATTCGAAAATATTTAATAAGTTCGCACACTTAGTGCTCAATAATCTAACTCGCACACTTGCTTTACCATTAAACTCGCACACTTAGAGTTTTACAATTAAACTCGCACACTTAGTGCTTTACAATTAAATTCGCACACTTAGTGTTGAAAGTCAACAACTCAATACATCTTATTTCAATAATTTTATCAGTACATGTATATATATATACCATTCAATTCAACATAATTATTCATATACTAAGTTGATTTTAAAACGATACAATTATTTATATGCTTAATAACTTACCTCGGATGTCGTCGACTAATAGATCGGCTACTCAACTACTTTCGATTTCCCCCGATCTAAATCTGATTTCTTGGTTTCTTGATCTAAACATATTCAAATAAATCTCATTTAAACATATTTTCATTTAATTTAGTCTAAGAACACATAAATGAGAAAATTACATTTTTGCCCCTAATATTTTACATTTTTCACAATTTAGTCCCTATTTCACAAAATACAAAATAAATAAATTTTCATTGTACAATAGCTTGGCCGAATATGTACTAAGCTCATATAAGTCTATGCATGTCATTTATTTCGCATTTTAGTCCCTCAAAAATTGATTTATCAATGGCATATTTCACAATCATCACCAATTCACAAAATTGAAGCATGGGCTTTAAAGAACACAAATCAACAATCTCAGAAACGTAAAAATTATCAAAAATTGAAACCTAAACATACCTTAATTGAGCAACACCAAAGGCCGAATGTTCAAAGTCTTAAAACCTTATTCTTTTTCTTGTTTTCGGTTATCCCAAAGATGAACATGCATGGCTTTGTTTATTTTATGTTTTATATTATTTACATTATATTATACTATTATTATTTTACTTTTATATTTAATATCTATATAAAAAATATATATATAATAGCCATCATGCCGTCCACTACCATTACTATTGGCTAAATTTCAACATAAAACCTCCAAATTATAAAGACAACAACAATTAGGCACTTTCATATTTAACCATCAAATTTTCATTTTATGCGATTAAGCCATTTTCTTAAATTAAGCACACAAACAATAAAATTAATTCATGAAACTTTCACACATATAAATTCACACATCTTAAACACACAAAATAATATTAAAATATTTTTCAGACTTGGATTTGTGGTCCCGAAACCACTATTCTGATTAGGGTCAAAATCGGGTTGTTACAGTCGTCACACTATCAAAATACAAGTATGGCATGGATAGTTAGACTCTTATTCATACTGAATATTTCAAGAACTGACTAACCTCTCGCTCTGATACTAATAAATGTATCAGCCCTTACCTGAGACCGTTGCCGTAGTCGAGCACGAAGCATTATTTGACTTAACTTACTAATTCAGAGCATAAAAATTTGCTTTTAAAATTAATTCGCTTACGTTCATTCAATATATCCCTAAAAAGAGCTCTTGAAACCCTAAAACATACAATGAAAATGATTTGGGTCCAAACCAGGAGCATTAAAAATTTTTCGAATACTTAAACAAATCAAAATAATTTATTTTACTGTTCACAATAAAATTGTCCACTGTTTAATCATAACTCAAGTTACAAAACTCAAAAATTTAGATCTGTAAATTTTCCCTGAAACTAGACTCATATATCTTCTTACCATAAAATTTTCAGAATTTTTGGTTTAGCCAAATAGTTTAGTTTATTCGTTAAATTCTCCCCTATTTCACTACTCGACAGTTCTGACCCCTCTTCACTAAAAATCAATTATCTTATTATATAGAATTTGGATAATGTTCTCGTTTGTATTTTATTAAAAATAGACTCACTAAGGAATCTATACATATAAATTATGACTCATAATTCTTTCTATACAATTTTTAATGATTTTGTAAAATTAGAACAGGGGACTTCAAAAAACCATTCTGACCCTGTCTCACTAAAATTCAAATATCTCATAATATATAATTCCTTTGCCTACACCGTTTCTTTCATATGAAAATACACTCGATAATATTTAATTCTATATCTCATTCACTCTCTAATTCCATTTCTACTATCCTTGGTGATTTTTCAAAATCACGTCAATGCTGATGTCCAAAAACTGTTCCATTGCAAATTTTTACTCTTTTATAGTTTCTTTGTATTAACTATCATTTCGGCATACATAACACCAAAACATGTTCTTAAATATCCATTTCATCAGCTAATCATTTTGAATATTTACATGCTATTCATTAGCCATATCATAAGGACACACACACAATGACTAAGTCCCTATACATGCCATAACTTAAAATGTTTCGAATCACAAAATATCGAGATGGTCTGTTGATAGTGTGAAACGATCTCCGACGTCTTTACGATCTCTGAATTAGCTTGGCTATACTATAATAAAGAAGGAAAATAAAAGGATTAAGCGTACAACTTAGCAAGTTTACAAGCAAATAATAACAACATTTATCATAAATAATCATACTCATAAATTATCATCAAGAATCATGGTCTTTGCTTCTTCTTTACTTACTCTCTTACTTATTTACTTACTTGCTTACTTAAATAACTCATGATTATAACTTACTTCTCCCTTGCTAAAATTTCTTTCTCAACTGATAACTGAGATGTTTTCAACCCTTATAACTCACCTAAATCTATTTATTATGCTTTTACCTGAACTTTCATATAACATAGCCTGTTTACTAGCCCGTTAAACCACTTGGAATACTAAGGATACTCAGGTCTCCTATCTGAAAATAGCATGCCAAAGCCATGTCCCAGACATGGTCTTACATGGGAGTTCTCATATCGGTGTCCATGCCATGTCCCAGACATGGTCTTACGGGGGACCTCTTATCTCGGTGCCAACGCCATGTCCAAGACATGGTCTTACATGGGACCTCTCATAACCTCAATAATGCCAATGCCATTTCCCAGACATGGTCTTACATGGGATCTCATTCCCATAATGTCATGACATTTATATCCGATACATTCCTAATGTTTCAACGAGACTTTTTAACACTGATTCTCTGTCATCTCATACTTGAGTCAACATTAAATAATTTCATAAAATAAGTACATAATTGCTGGAAAATAAAACATTAATAATAATTATTGAAATATTGCATTTATTTACCATAAACTTACCTTAGTACATAATACGATCAAATATAACAACTTAGTCCTCAACCTTTTTCTTTCCCCGGTCTAACTCTAAATTTTGTTCCTCTTGATTTATAAAGAAAATTTAGCTTATTTAATACTCACATTCATCAAAACAGTCATTGACTCAAACTTTGGCAAAATTACAAATTTTCCCCTAAACTTTTGCATATTTACACTTTTTCCCCAAAGCTCAGAAATTAAACTTCACCCCTTATTCTTATGTTTTATGATATGTTGAACATCTTTCCCTTCTATGGCAACACCAAATTCCCACTCTAACATTTACTTATGAACATTAGGTATTTTTACCGATTATGTCGTTTTACTCGTTTTTACTTAAAATCACCTAGCAAAAGTTGTGTAACATAATTTCAAGCTTCATATTCTACCATAAAACACCAAAATAAACACATTTCACCTATGAGTATTTTTCCAAATATGAACCCTAACATGAATTAATGGTCGAATAAGCTAAATCGAGCTACGAGGACTCCAAAAACGTAAAAAAAAATTAAAAACGGGGCTTGGATGCACTTACTATGAGCTTGAGAAAGTGAAGAAACCCGTTTTATGAAGTCTCTTGAAATTCGGCCCTATGGAAGAAGATGAGCACTTTTTGCCATCTTTTTCCCTTTGAATTCTTTTTATTACCAAATGACTAAAATGCCCTTAATTAAAACTTTAGTTATTTTTATCTATGCATGCCCATTTTTGTCCATGAAAATATAATGGTCTAATTACCATTTAAGGACCCCTACTTCAATTATGCACTTCAATTAAATCCTTTACCATCAAAAATTCATATTTACCCACTTTTGCAATTAAACCCTAATATGCAATTCAGACATGCAATCACTGAAATTTCTTATTGGTATTCTAACACATGCATCCAATCAATAATAAATCATAAAAATTAATCACAATAAACTTTTCTATCTCAAATTCGTGGTTTCGCAACCACTGTTCCATTTAGGCCCTATTTTGGGATGTTACATCAACCCTCGGCTTACAAATCCAAATCCCGTATGTTTCCCAGCAACCCTCTTTAAAACACTAAACATTTCCTAGGATATTGCATCATCCCCGACAGTATAAGCCCTAGACTCAGTCTCAGCAGTTAAGTTCCTATAGTCTTACTCGTATCTCACTGAGGTATACTACCCATCAAAGAAAGCTTAGCTTGAGCCCCCCAACGACGACTGATAAATGATAAAACTAACATATTTTAATCTCATTCTTAATGCACTTTTGGATGATTATTTATGCAAATTGGTGAATTTGATGCTCCTGATCCTTTTAATTCATGTTCTTATACTTAGGTCAAAAGAAGAAAAAATCAGAGAAAAAGAGCAAATTGTAGGAACCACACAGGCTGGACATATGCCCATGTGAGCCACACGGGCTGGACACATGCCTGTGTTCCAGCTTGTGTATATTTTCCAACCTGCTTCCCAAACACGCGAAAAAAACATAATTTTTAGGCTTTCAGAGCATTCTAAAGTCTATTCATTCTAAATATAAGAGAGATGAGAGCCATCAGAGAAGATCGAAGAAACATTTGAAGAACACCATTAAGAGCCAACTCAGAAGGGAATCTCCATCAAGATTGAAGATCTCTTTTTGATTTCTTTAAAGTTTTTATAAGTTTCTTTATGTCTTCTGGTTATTCTGACTTGGAGATGTTTTCATTCAGGATTATGAACTAATTCCCTAGATACTTAGGAAGGTTGAAACCTATGATGAATTCTATTATTTAATTTCTATTTTACATGATAAATATTTGATTCTTGTTCTTAATTATGTGTGCTTATTTCTTGTTTTAATATCTTTGGGATATTATTTAATTTTTAATATGCTTAATTCAATGGAGGAAAAGTCCCTGTTTAATAGTAGATTTAGCATAATTGAGTGGAGTTGCATGCAATCATAGAAGTAAGACGACATAAATCTACCAGATTAGAGTCAAATCTAATAAGGGAATCCATATATATAATTAATGCGACGATAGGGGCTTTAATTAAAAAGAGATTTCAATTAACCAACCTAGAGTTAGTTGCTATTACTCTCAAAAGAGATATTAGCATTATTTAGGGATTTCTACGGATCAAGTCACCAAGTGAATAAATCGTTTAATTCAAATTAATAATAATAGATGAAGTCTAGGTGGATTCTTTCCTAGGTATTGTCTCTCTCATTGATTATTATTCTGTTGCTTCTTTGATTTATTTTCTGTTTCATTCTTTAGTTAAATTAGTTTAGTAATTTTAATTTAAAATCTATCACTCCAATTTTTTGACTAGATAATAGGAAAACAATAATTACTAATACTTTTAGTCATTATGGATACGATATATCTACTTACTGTAGCTATACTATTATTTAATAGGTGCGCTTGCTTTTGTCGTAAATTTTAGTTAGTACAAAAAACACACATCAAGGTTTTGACACCGTTGCCAGGGACTAAATATTTGGAACACTTTATTTTTATTAATTTAGCCTATTTTATTTTATTTTATTTTATTTTTATATTTTTGTTTTAGTTTAGTTTAATTTTTATGTTCTAATTTTTCTTGTTTGCTTATAGCAAGTTCTTTTGATTCATGACTAGAAAAAACCCATCGGGACCATTGTTATTTGACAGTGACATTGAAAGTACTGCTTGCAGAAATAGTAGAAAAGCAAGGTAGAATCAACTACCTCCTACAGTTGTTGCAGCTCTTGTTCCTCGTATTATGTACAATTATGACAAGCCCACTTTGACTGGGGAATCAAGTTGTGCGACCCACCATTGCTGCAAATAACTTTGAACTGAAGCTAGACACAATTTAGATGGTACAACAGTATGTTCAATTTGACGGTTTGCAAGATGAAGATCCAAATACTCATTTGGCAAATTTCATGGAAATCTGTAACACTTTCAAAATAAATGATGCCACTGATGACGCCATTCGTTTATGGTTGTTCCCATTCTCATTGAGGAATAGAGCTAAACAGTGGTTAAACTCTTTACCACGAGGTTCTATCACTAAAGGGGCTCAAATGATTGATAAATTTCTGCTAAAGTACTTACCACTGACTAAAATAGCCAACATGAGGAATGACATGTCTTCCTTTGTTCAGTAGATTTAGAGACTTTATATGATGCATGGGAAAGATATAAGGACTATTGAGATGGTGCTCTCACCATGGGTTACCCTTATGGTTGCAACTTTAAACCTTCTACAATGGTTTGAATCCCTCAATGAGGCAGTTAATCGACGCAGCAGTCGATGGAACACTTGACAATAAAACACCTGAAAGTGGCTTATGAGTTTAGTAAGGAGATGACACTGAATAATTATTAGTGGCGATTCATGAGGATAAAGTCGATGAAAGTAGACGGTGTCTTTAATTTAGATGCAGTCACCATGTTACCAAATCAGGTAAAACTATTAAATAAGAAAATTGATAGTTTATATATTTCTACACAGGTACATTAGGTGGTGTAATGCAAAAAAAATGGATATGGAATGAATAATCTAGAATGTTTGCCCTTCGATCCTAGCACAGAGAACGATCAAGTCAATTATATAGGTAACAATTTTAGGCCTCAAAATAACCCTGATAGTAACAACTATAATGCAGGTTGGAGGAACCATCCCAATTTCTTTTAGGCTGGTCAAGGAAATCAAAGAGCACAACGCCCTCTAGGCTTCCAACAACTACCTTATCAGCAAGAGAAGAAGCTGAACCTTGAGGAGATGTTCACAAAGTTTATCTCAATGCTGGAAATCCATTCTCAAAACACTGAGGTAGCACTAAAAAATAACAAGCATTGATTCAAGGACTTGAGAACCAAATAGGTCAGCTTGCTGAACTAATCTCGAAACGACCACAAGGTAGCTTGCCTAGCAATACCGAAACAAACCCAATAGAGCAACTTCATACAATTACTGTTAGAGATGAAGATGGGTTAGTTGAATCTTAACAAGAATCGAGGCAAGAAATTGTAGTGAATAATGATGAGGCTATGGAAGAAAGGAAAGAGCAAAAACTGGTGGTTCAAGAATATAAAACTCGGGTACCATATCCTAAGAGTCAAAGAGAGACCACACGAATGAAAAATTTGGTAAATTTCTTAAGCTCTTAAAAAAATTACACATTAACTTATCATTTTTTGAAACTCTTTTACAGATGCTAAATTATGTTAAATTTCTAAAGGAGCTGTTGGCAAACAAACGGAAGTTAGACGATTCGTAGACTCTAGAGCTCAATATAGTTTGTTCGGCCATCTTACAAAGTAAACTACCCAACAAACTCAAAGATTTAGGGAATTTTACTATTCCTTGTCTAATTGGTAGTTTAAATATTGATAATGCTTTGACTATTATTAATGCCATGCCCTATAAAATGTTTAATCAACTAGGTCTTGGGAGACCCAAACAAACTAGGATGAGTATTCAATTAGTGTATAGAACCATTAGATATCTAGGGGTGTTATTGGGGACGTGCTTGTTAAAATTGATAAATTCATATTCCCCGTTGACTTTATTGTGTTGAACATGGATGAGGGTAGTGAGGTACCTTTAATTTTAGGATGACTCTTTTTAGCCACTATTAGGACTATTATTTATGTTGGTACAAGTGAGCTTGTACTTTGTGTAGGTGACGAGAAAAGTATTCTCCAAGCATGTCATTCTGTGAGAGTCTCTAGTGATAGAGATATAGTAAAAGTTCTGTTAATGTGAGTAACTATGTGGCTCAACCTTCTTTGCAGGAAATTCCTCAAAAAAACATGATGGAGACAGTCTACAATCAAAGTGCCAGAAACTGAACAACATATGAAGAATGAATGTTACAACTCAATGAACTACACGAATGGTAAACACATGACAAAGAGAAACAAAAAAAAGCACGATAAAGAGCTGATGCTACGCCATGATGAGCACGTGATGAGAATAAACCAATTAAAGGTTGGGGACAAAGTACCGCTGGACAAAACAGATCTGCAAATCTCTCCTTTAGAGCTCGAGTTAAACGGATTAAACCCATCTACGGTACGAAATGTCTTTCCATACAGTACAGTCGAGGGAACTTATTCTAAGTTCAGCACGTTTAAGGTAAACAATACTCGAATCAAACATTATTTTGGTAAAAAAATTGATGACGAGGAAGAGGAGCTTCGACTTGGTGAACCACTGTGACCGCGTAAATACAAGGTAAGTCGAGCTTAGACTCTAAATAAGCGCTTTTTGGGAGGCAACCCGAGTGTTTAACTTTTGCTAATTCTTTTAATTTTCTTGCATGCTAATTTAAATTTAAATTTAAAAAAAATGTGTTTTTGACCTACACAGCCTGGATACACGAGCGTGTCCCAGGCCATGTGCAGAATAGGGGAATCGACAATAAGTCACACAGCCTGACGATATGGCTTGTGTCCCAAGCCTTGTGCTTAAGGAAGCAAATGACATAAAGTTACACGGTGTAAAAACGTGGCCATGTGAGTCACACGGGTATGTCATTGGTCTTATGAGTCTTGGAACTTAATTTTTTCAAATTTCAAAGGATCTACAACCTAATGTGGTCCACATAGGCGTGTCCTAGGCCGTGTGAGTACTGGAGCTAATTTTTAAATTTTAATTCCAAGTCAATGAGTTACATGAGCAAGAGACACTGTCGTATGGGAGGCAAGGCTAGGACACACGGGCATCTCTGAGGTCGTGTGAAGACTGGACTCACTTTTTAAAATGCACACAGCCTGAGGGATGTGCACACAGGCATGTAACACGGCCATATGGCCCAACACAGGATTTTACATGACCGTGTCACCCTTTTTAACCCAAACACTAATCCTCTTTTCTTTTTACTTTGTCTTTTTCCCACCCCAACACCATAGCTGCCGTCAAACCCCTCTTGCAACTCTGGCCACCTCCGACTATCCCTCTTCCTCATAAGACCATCCACCTCTTTGTCGCCTCCACACCCTCACACCCATACCCACACTCTCTCCCTTATTTCTCTTTTCTCCCTCTTCTCCTCACCTTTCGAGCCACCACCCCTACCGAACCCCCTTCTCCCCTTGTTGAACCACCACAACCCCTTTCTTTCCTCTTTCTTCCCCTAACTAAACCCCCTCAAGCCTTCCTTCCCTCGTCGTGCCAAACCCCATGCCTTTCTCCCTCTCTTTCTTTTCCCTCTTTTTCCCCGTTTCTTTTTTCCTTCACCATCGACCAACGCCACCCCCATTCTTCCCCTTTCTTTTTTCTTCCCTCTACAACCCCACCCCGCCGCCCGCCCCTCTCCCAAATTCTCCTCCCTTCCATGATGACCCGACCTCATCCTCATCCTTTTCTGGCACTGGCTAGCCGTGTCTATCGCATGCACCACCATCCCTACTGTTTGCCCCTTCCCTTACTTTTATTTATTTATTTATTTATTATTTGTTATTTTATTTTTCTTATATTGGTAGTTTTTTATCATTAGTTTTTTATTATTTTTTTAATACTTTGATGATTATTATTGTCATTGTTCTTATTTTCTTAGCCATAGGGGAATCTGTTTGCGATAACCTGTTTACTCGTATTATTTTTAGTCCATATTATTATTATTGGTATTATTTTTATTTATTATTTTCGCACTTTATTTACTACTATTTATTATTCTTGTTTCTTTTGGTATTACATTTATTATTATTATTTTTACTATATTCAATATTGATTTATTTAATTCGTCAAGCTGTTGATGTTGACTTCGATTATTGCATGGGTTATTAGATTGCCTCTATTATGATTGGTTCGTCTATTTGCTTCATTTGGTTTTCCTATTTGATTATTTTATTTTATTGAAAATTCTTCATAACAAACACAAGAGGCAAGTTCAAGGTGGTTGTCCTCGCTTCGAACAAGTGAAAGACTCCGAACGCAACCTAATCGTTGGGTGCTTCCGTCAATACACGCCATCCGTGCCTCTGATTTTCTCAGGGTCCTCGAGAGGACCTATATTAGCATCTTTGATAGATATTGTTCAGATTAGGCTGTTGCATTGATTGAGCGGCTTTAGAGCAGGTCCAGCTAGCTGATCGTGTCCACGCAATGATTACTACAACTCCTTAGGACCAATTTTTCTTCATCGTTGAGCCCAGCTATTAGAGCTTACTCTCGATTTTTGTACAAAATTCCTCTTACAGCAAGTGATGTTGACACACGATGAGCCGAATACTATAATTTCAGACTCGGTGACACAACGCGTCATATAAGCGTCGTAGAGTTCGGAGCTGTATTATGACTCTACACTGAAGAGTTCATGAGTGCCAAGGGCTTTCTTACTTTATACCGACACATCCACTGCTTGCCTTCTTTATGCTGGGTTGACTTTACTATGAGTACAACATCCTATGATGTGAGTCAATCAAAGGGGACTTCCCTACCTCTAGCCTTGCGTTATATTCATTCCATATTGGCTCATAGTTTGACTAGCTAGAGAGAGAGCACTAGCGTAATTGGTACAACTGACGCTTATTTTTTATAGAGGATGGCCACGGCGCGCACCTTTAATCTTGCTTATTTCATCGCCCTACCTGTCCGCCATCAGACAGAACATAGTAGGAAGAATCCTATCTGTTTAGGCCCTTACGTGACTCACCTTGCACGCCATTTCGGTCTCCTTGACACTCCAGAGTAGTCCTCCTCCTTTAAATTAGTTGGACAAATGACCCCACAGGGGTTATCCAGTATGGGTCAATTGAGGATGATCGAGCAACTTCGTGGAGTGGATCCTCTTTAATACCGATTATCTTATTCTGACCCTCAAGATGAAAATGAGGACTTCACTGATGATGTCCCCTTCCACCACGAGGATCCACCTCATCCTCCATCTCAAAGTCACTGTCCTTCTACTTTTGCTGCCACTTTAACAAACCTCTCCGAGCGGTTCACTCGTTTGGAGTAAAACTATTTTGAGTGGTTTGACAATATTGATGTGACTTCGTAGTAGATCTATCAGCACTTCCACATCTCCTCTTCAGTGCTGGTGCCTCACGATCACTATGCCTTCAATGATGAATACCACTGATTTTATTTTTTTTTATTTTTTATTTTAGTTGTTTTATTTTTATTGTCTTAGACTTATTTCGTTTATTATCTTTTGAACTATGTTTTTATTTTTATGGTTGCTTCTAATAGAGTTTGTAACCTCTTAATATTCTTCATTATTATTTTTATTTTCTTATTAGTTTGCTCAGAATCATGCACTACATTTAGATTTGCCTACAATTCCGGTTTTCATCATTCTGGCGATTTCATCCAATATTCAGGGCAGTTTCAATTTTCTCTCTCTCTTATGATATTCTGCTTATACTGTGCTTATATATGTTTGTACATTGAGGGCAATGTACATATTAAGTGTGGGGAGGTTATTCATATATTTATTAGAAAATCCATAAATTATTTCTTGTGTTCAAGTAATTTTCTCATATTTCCATTAGAGTGAATTAATTTCCATTTGGAATTTTTGTTGATGTGTTTTGGATTAATTTGTAGAAATTTGTGGATTTTTTTATTTAAACTTAAAGACATGAGAGAACCAAACATGATAAGTTATTTTTCAGAATTAAAAATTTTAGGTTGTTTCCCTGAATTGAGGTGTTATCTTGAAGTTTTAAATTTACAAGTTTGACATAAAAAACCATGATTTTTTTATGAGATGTTGAGCCTTTAAAGCATACATTTTTCATGCTCATTCTATTGTTGGTTATGAGAATGTCAACCTAATTTGTTGTTTTAGAACTTGCTTCGATTATGCATGTCGAGACCACACATTTGATTTGATATACTGAGATGACAAAGGCACTTAGCTTTTAACCCACTTATCCCATAAAAAGTCTATCTTTGTAATTAACCCTTAGTAAACCCCATTGAGCCTAACACACCCTTTCTTGATTTACCCATTAATGTTAACCCATAACCCATTTTTTCATTCGTTGTGACTTTTTCTGTTTTATTGTCTCTTTTTTTGTCGAGATTTGATTTGGTTAGTTGCCTAGCTATGCTCTTCTATTTGATTTGCTGAATTATTTCTTATTGTTCTTGAAAAGAAAAGTATCGAAAAAAATATATTGATTATTAATTAGTTTTTTGTTAATTGAGCTTGAACAGTTAAATTCATTTTTTGAGAAGAAGCTCATTTTTTTCTTTTTGAATAGTTCTTGATTGATGCACTTGTTGTTAATTCAACATTTGTTTGTTTTCTAGTTTGGTAATTTAACAACTCGATCTTGATAATAACCATCTTTTCTGACCTTTCTCCACACCCTTAACCTAAGCGTTATTACAACCTCTTAAATTCCTTTTGATTAGTGTGTCATATCACTTTACAGTGATGGTGATTTGATTTTCAAGTAAGCTTATGGTATTAACATTTCTTGTTCGACTGTTGAGTGCTTATTCTTTAACCTTAAACACTTTGAGTGATTTGAGTGGATCTTACTGAGGATGTCAATTCTTGTCGATTTTGAATTAAAGGTAATTACTTAGATAAGGGGAGATACCTATGCTTTCGTGCTTTAAAAATTTCAACTTGGATTGTTTGAATATTTAGTGCCCTTTTAGTTGAATTGCCAATGCATGATTATTTGTGAATTATTTTTGAAACATTATTGATGAGAATTATAAGTTAAGAAAGATTAATTTTAATGTGATTTGAGGATTTTTCTTGAGGACAAGCAAACGCTTAAGTGTAGGGATATTCGATAAATGATAAAACTAACATATTTTAATCCCATTCTTAATGCATTTTTGGATGATTATTTATGAAAATTGGTGAATTTGATGCTCCTAATCCTTTTAATTCATGTTCTTATACTTAGGTGAGCATTTGGGAGTAAAAGGACTGAAATTCAAAGAAAAAGAGCATATTTTAGGAGCCACACGGGTTGGACAAACGCTCATGTGCCAACCCGTGTCGATTTTGTAACTTGTTTCCCAAACACATGAAAAAACAAATTTTTAGACTTTCTGAGCATTCTAAAGTCTATAAATACAAAATAGAAGAAGAGATATGGGAGCCATTAGAGAAGATCGAAGAAAACACTCGAAGAGCACAATAAAGAGCCAACTCGGAAACGAATCTCCATCAAGATCAAAGATCTCCTTTTCATTTCTTTTGAAGTTTTTATGAGTTTCTTTATGTCTTGTGGTTATTCTAACTTTGAGATGTTTTCATTCAGGATTATGAACTAATTTCCTAGATACTTAGGGAGGATGAAACCGATAATGAATTATGTTATTTGATTTATGTTTTACGTGATAAATAATTGATTCTTGTTCTCAATTATGCGTGTTTATTTCTTGTTTTAATTTTTTCAATGTGCTTAATTCAGTGGAGGAAATGTCTCAGTTTAAGAGTAAGTCTAGCATAATTGAGTGGAGTTGCATGCAATCCTAGAAGTAGGAAGACATAAATCTACCAAATTAAACTCAAATCTAATAAGAGAATCCATAGATCGAGTTAATGCAATGATAGGGGTTTTAGTTAGACAGAGATTTCAATTAATTAACCTAGAGTCGGTTGCTCTTACTCTCAAAAAAGATATTAGCATAATTTAGGGATTTCTACGAATTAAGTAACCAAGTGAATAAATCGTTTAATTTAGATTAATAATAAATGAAGTCTAGATGGGTTCTTTTCTGGGTATTGTATCCCTTTCATTGGTTATTATTCAGTTGCTTCCTTGATTTATTTTTTGTTGCGTTCTTTAGTTGAATTAGTTTAGTAATTTTAATTTAATACCTATCACTCCAATTTGTCAGCTAGATAATATGAAAGTAATTACCAATACTTTTAGTCCTCGTGGATACGATATCTCCACTCACCGTAGCTATATTATTGTTCGATAAGTGCGCTTGCCTTTGTCGTAAATTTTAGTTAGTATGGAAAAAACACATTAGCGGCCACCTCGCCCACAGGCACCATGTCCACGAGAACCACGAGTGCTCATTGTCTTATCTACAATTTTCAAAATTTTATGATATCAGTTTAAATTTTAAACCTTAATCTTAAAGTTTTATCAGAATGCTTATTAGTGTACAAAGAGTGTTCTGCTACACTATAGTCTCTAACGGTCATTTCTTATACTAAAGTATCACATACAAGTATATCTAAAGTATAACTAAGGTTTAAGGCTCTTACTTGGATTGGCGACAAAGTCTCGATTTCACTAATTCAAAAATCTAAAGATCATTTCAAAAAATTTAGTTTAAAACAAAAGTTTCTTAAAACATTTTGGACCCAAAATACACAACCTGAGTTTTGAAACCTGACTCTGATACTGCCAAATGTAACACCTCATACTCGACCTAGATGTTGTGTTTGAATCAAGGAGATTACATCATACAAGCAAGAGAAAAAAACGTTTAGCTTAGAAGAAAAAACAACTTCAATGAACGGTAAATTTAATTGAACCAATTTTTGAAAACACAACGATTTTCTGAAATCACAACTTAATCGTATTGTTAAAACCAAAACCAATTTACTTGAAAACATTTGTGTGCTAAAACATCTTGGGAGAATCTCAATTACTCTTGTAGCAGAAAACCTTATAATTTTTTGTATTTAAAATCGTGGTTCATTTTTATTTATCATAAGTTAAAACACTCATAGACGTTTAAAACCTTTGCGTAGTATATATCAAAATAATGCTAACGAACTAACCAAGAATTAAAAAGTCCATAATAAAAATAAAAAACCCAAAACAGTAAAAATGTAAATAATAAATAAAAAAATTTCTATAGTGCACAATCTAAAACCATGAAACCCGAGCTTCGGAGTCACCGTCCATTCTTAGGTCAAAGGATTACCTAAAACAAAGCATACGAATCGTGAGCTTTAAGCCCAGTGTACGAAATGGCCCATATTTTCAGTACAATTCTAAATGTATAACAGAACATTTTATAACATATCTTTCCAAGTACTTCATAACATATCAAAATATATATGGATCATATCTAGTCATATCATAGCATTTCGTGTTGAATCATAGTATAACATATCATATCAGACCATAGAATAGAATATCATATCGAATCAAATCATAGTATAACATATCATACCCATCCCTCATCCACTGCACACTATCTCCGTCCAACCAATCACACCATATAGGTCTACAAGACTCCATCCATCCAATCACACCAATATGTGGCGGTATGCCACTCATATATTTGCAACTGAGCTGCCACACATAAATTTACGATTTGGCCACCATAATTGCAGTATAAACTACCATATAACACTTCCTCTATTATATAATATCCCACCCTAAAACATAAACAAGTCATAATCATATATCATACTTATATGTATCATAAATCATATAGCATGCATACTTACATATTTTCATACCAACCATAACATATCACATGATTAAATGGTACATTTCCTACTTAACATACCTCCAAAGCTTAACCATATAGTATCGAACTTAGGCTTCTCGACCCCATACGATGCCTATGAACCCACAATTGGGCAAAAATAACCACACGGCCCAAAAAGCCAGCCCGTGTGGTCCACATGGCCTACCACACGGTCTGCAATGTTTCACATGGTCATGTGCTCTACACGGCCAAGCCACACGGGCTGTAAGATTTCACACGGTCTTGTGCTTTACACGACCAACCAACACAGCCTGCAAAAATAGCCTAACACACAGCTATATGGCATGGGGCAGATTCAAAAAACAGCCTCTGATCCATGATTTTATCAAATTTCAAATGAATTTTTGGGTCGTTTTCACACACTTGATAGCAAAATTGCTCCACTACACAACTAAACACTAAGCACCCTACCAATGGCACCAATACCAAACATTTACAACTTCAATTTAACACAAAAAATTCCATTTAGATTCACTTTTGCTCTCATGAAAATAGTCCTTAATAGTTAACGAACACTTACCACAACTTACAAACCACAATACCAAATCAATCAAAAGAAATCATTAACCAAGAGATATACGCTTAGAAACAAAAAACCCCAACTTAGAAAAAAGTCACCCTTCTTATAACTTACTAACACGATCAAGACCACCACGAGAAAAAGAAAGAATGAGCAAAAATCAGGATCACAACAAGCCTTAACAGTGTACTTACGCAACAAAATAAGGATTTGTAAAGGTTCAATAAACAAAGAAAAGGGGCGGCATTGGCAAAAAAAATGAAGCAAATAAAATAAATACAATAAAATATGAAACAAAATTGGAACAAAGAAAGAACATGCAGACTACAAGGGAGGGTAGTGTGACAGTTCCCAAAGAGAAAATTTAGGGATTTTCTTTTAATAAAATAAAATATTTAAAAGATTAGTTTGATCCAAAAACACCCATTAGACATTTAATTTACAATAAACTCAATAACTAGCAAAGCCTAAGCCAAAAATATTCCTCACTTGCACATAATAAGACTCAAACTCAAGACCAAGAAATAACAAAATGCTTAACCACTGTACCACCAAGCTCATCGTTGTCACAACCCAACTAGTAAAATAATCTAAGCCCTAAAGCTTAAGCTCAACATAAATCCAAAATTAAATAAAAGGTCCAATACAAGGAAATCAAACTTAGGACCTAAAGCAAACTCTCAAGGCACTTAACCAACACATCATATCAAATAATTTTTCAACTATACACATTTAAAAATAAACAATTTTAGGGCATTACAACTCTCCCCTTATAAAAGAATTTTTGCCTCAAAATTTACCTAACTCGAAAAGGTAAGGATACTGTTGACACATCAAGTCTTCAAGCTCCCAAGTGGCTTTCTTAGAACCATGATTCTGCCAAAGTATTTGAACAAAAGGAATGATCTTTCTCAAAACCTTAACCAAATACGATATCTACAGACCTAAATCTCGAGTCCTTCAAATAGCCCCTAATCGAGTACAAAAATTGGGCAAAAAGGCCCACATAACCCAAAAAGCCAACCTGTGTGGTCCATACAGTTTGCAACGTTTCACATGGCTGTGTGGTCCACACGGCCAAGCTACATGGGCTGTAAGCTTTCACACGACCGTGTGCTCCACACGGCCAAGCCACACAACTTGCAAAAACATACACAGCCATGTGGCACACACAGCCTACCACACGACCTAACACACGACCATGTGGCACTCAGTAGTTTCAAAAAACAACATCTGATTCACGATTTTATCAAATTTTGAATGGATTTTTGGGTCATTTTAAAATACCTAATAGCAAAATTGCTCCACCACACAACCCAACACTTAGCACCCTACCAACAACACCAAAACCAAACATTTACAACTTTAATTTAGCACAAATATTTCCACTTAAATTCACTTTTCATCTTAAGAAAATAATCCCTAATCAATAACAAACACTTAACACAACTTATAGCAACTCCTCCAATAACTTAATTTGTTGGAGGATCATCTATCACCACACGCTCTTCCCCTAACCATGATTATAAACCACAACACAAAATAAATCAAAAGAAATCATTAACCAACATATTTACTCTTAGAAACACAGAACCCCAACTTAGAAAAAAGTCACCCTTCCTACAACTTACCAACACGGTGAAGACCGCCACGAGAAAAAGAAAGAATGAGTGAAAACCAGGATCACAACAGGCCCTAACGGTGTACTTACGCAACAAAAGAAAGATTTGCAAAGGTTCAATAAACAAAGAAAAGGGGCAGTGTTGGCACAACAAATGAAGCAAATAAAAGAAAAGAAATAAAATATGAAACAAAATTAGAACAAAGAAATGAACATGCAGACTACAAGGGAGGGTAGTTTGACAGTACCCAAAAAGTAAATATAAGGATTTTCTTTTAATAAAATAAAATATTTAAAAGATTAGTTTGATCCAAAATCACCCACCAGATTTAGAATTTACAACAAACTTAATAAATAACAAAAGCCTAAGCCAAAAATATTCCGTAGTTGCACATAACGAGACTTGGACTCAAGACCAATAAATAACCAAATGCTTAACCACTACACCACCAAACTCATTGTTGTCACAACCTAAAAAACAAAATAATCTAAGCCCTAAAGCTCAAGCTCAACATAAAGCCAAAATTAAATAAAAGGTCCACCACAAGAAAATCAAACTTAAGACCTAAAGCAAACCCTTAAGGCACTTAACCAACGCACCATATCAAATTAGTTGTGAAATACACAGAGCTAAAAATCCAAAATTTTAGGGCATTACAAACCAAATAGTTTTATAATATAAATTTAACATTTATAAAATTCAGCACTAAAAATTCAACATTTAATTTTTTTCAACATTTAAATTTTCAGTTTATCAAATAATATATTAATTTCAAGCTCTTTGAAAATTTATTACTATCAACTTATTTGCTAATTAATAATTCTAATTAAGGTGAGTTAAAATTGACTTAACTGGTGAAATTGAATCAATTCTATTAAACTGGGTTAAAAAGCTTGGAATTATTGCATAAAAATTTAAAAAATTAATAAATTAACAAAATTATTAGAAACATCTTTTAACAAAATTTTTAAAAAGAAAATAATTTTTGAAATATTATATTTCAATTTATTTATATTTTATTAACAAAATTTATAAAAATTTATAATATATTTAATATTTTTATTAATGCATACCATTAACTTGTGCATCACACTAGTAAAAAAACTAATAAGATACATCAACATTTTAGGCAACAATCCAATGTGTCATCATTAGGGGTGTTCAAACTTTAACCAAATTAACTGGCCGAACCGATCTAATTCGGTTAATCGGTCGATTAGCTGATCTAGTTCGGTTGGAGATTGGTTAAAAGTTTTTTGAAATTTCGGTTAACAGTTAATTCAGTTCGAAATCGGGTAATTAACCAAATTAACTTAACTTAATAAATAATATTATATATAATATGTTTTAGGCTATTACTAGTTCGGTTAATTTGGTTAATTCAGTTGCAGTCAAATAAACATTATAAATTTAATTTTTATATGTTTTAACAAAAAAACGAAACATATAAATTTGGTTAATTCGGTTAACTGACTGAACTAATCGAAATATTCGATTCAATTAACCGATCAATTAATCGTTTGAACACCCCTAGTCATCATAATATTATGACAAGTGACCTATGTAACACCCTATATTTTGGGTTAAAAGGTTTAAAGTTTGAAGTAAGGGTCTGCGAGTAGGTTGAACAATTGGGTTAGTTTCCATGTTTTAGTGTTAGAATGGATCTGCGGTCTGGTGGTGGGTTGAGTGTTAGTGTATCTTTAGGTCTCGGGTTGGAGTCATTGTGAGTGTTTTAGAGGAGTCAATTTTATTTTGATTTCGATACTTATTTTTTTATTTTATTTTATTTTATTTTTATTTTATTTTGTTGATATCTGAAACAGGGAGTTATCCCAAAAATCTTTTCACGTTCCTCCTCCCTTCCTCTTTCACACGTTTTGTTTTTCTCTTCTTTCTCTCTTAATTCTTTTTGGCACGATCAATTTCCTTTTGTTTCTTTCTTGGATTTTTCTTGCTGCTTCTGTTTTTGGCATTCTTGTTTTTCGTTTGTCAAGGGAAGTTGTATTCGTGTCCTTTGATTAATCACATTCTGAATCGGGTTTCTAAATCGATTTAGAGGAGCGAATCAAATGGTTCTTGTGTTTTTTATTGCGTCTAAGATGTGTGTTCGAAAACTCTTCAATTTCGTTATCGAATTTTTGACTTGATTCCGTAAAATTCGGCATATTTTGTGTGCTTTTAAAATTGACCAATCGAAGTGTCGATTGTTATGGAATTGCTTGAAATCATGTGTGTTTTGATGTATTTCTAGGTTATTGAGGGTTGGGGATTGTTTCGACAATAATTGCATGATCTGTAGCTTGTTCCGGTGTGGTTTTGTGACCACACAAGTGGCCACACGGGTGTGTGAAATTGAGAATTAAGGTTATTGGGAAATATTTGGTGCCACACGGCCGTGTGGCTATGATTTGGGTATTTTTTCTATATCCATACGAGTTGTACCTTGGTCACACGGCCATGTCCCTTAGCCACACAAGTATGTGTGATTTTCACACGGTCGTGTATGCTCTGTACATAATTTTGGCACTTTTGGAGAATGATTTACTCGGGCTACATGCACAGGCGCGTGTCCCCTCCACATGGTCGTGTAGACCCCCACATGGCCTGGGCTTTTCCACACAACCGTGTGGCCATGTTTTACAAATTTTTGTTCTAAGTCACTTTTTGTCTTGTTTGAGTTTATATGTGTTTCGACCCTACTTTGGCTCGGACTTATGCATTATTCGTATTCGTAGAATTAATTTAATGGTTTCTTTAAGTGTTAAGTGACGTTACCTGGTAATTAAGTACCGTTATAACTATTTTTGAATCTTATCGACTGAATAAGTGCACCTCTGATTCTATTTGACTGATGCATGACGGTTTGTAAGTTGTGTACATTGTTTCTATAAGTCTGTTAGTGATGTATTCGCATACATACATTTGCATAGAATTCTGGATTTGTTTGCGAAGAGAAGAAAGTCTAATCTGATTTGGCAATTTCAACTGCAATACATCTATATAGCAGTTTACCGCACTATACTATACATATGTCAGCTCAGCCGCATATTGTGATTTGAGTGGCATAGTTCCACGTATGTGGTGTATAGGGTGGATGGGCCTTTCGAGGTCCTATGTGGTGTGCATGGTTGGTTGGGCTTGATTAGCTCATATGTGGTGTGTAGGGTGATCGGAGAGATGTTCGGTTGGTGGGGTGGGTTTCTGACTTGTTGCATTCATACGCATTTGATTATATGTATTATTTTATGTGACTAATTGTGCAAGTATTGATGTTAGTGATATGGTACTTTGGCATGAGGTGTTTGTGATGATAAGTGTTTTGGTGTGTTTCGGTATCGACTTGTTGATGGGTTTGTCGGTTAAGTTTTCGTGCATGAATTGTGTTCATGTTGTATTTTTGAACTATTTGTCTTGTCTTTTCGCTTCTCGTCATTTTTTGTATTTCGGACTCACACTGAGCTCGTGTAGCTTACCCCTTAGTTTTCCCCTTTCAGGTACTCTCGTATTCTGACGCTGGACTCGACACATCAGAAGTTTCAGAGTTATGCGTTATAAATCAAGCTAATAAAATGTTTCTTCAAATACTTTATTTTGTGAACTGTTTTGGACTGTAAGAATCTATAAGGACTATGGTACCTTTCTAATTTGGGTTTTCGTAAATTGTTTTCTTTGGACTGAAATCTAAAACTTGTGAAACTTTATTTCTGAATGCTTTTGACATAATTAAAAATTTTCTGTTTTGAATTCTAAAGGGTTAAACGGTTTAGTTCGAATCAAGCAAACAACATTTGAAATGAGGATTTGATAATTCATTTTGTAAGCTGCTTTTAGATCACTTCGGTGATCAATGTAACCTCTGGGATTCAGTCTAAACCTCTAGGTCGGGTTTTGGGGTGGTACAACCCATCTAATCTACTGACAAGTCATTCAATTTTCTTATCTTACACGTATATAGTAACAATTAATTGATAAATTTTAACTTAAAAAAAACTAGGTTTAAAAGTAATTTTCAAAAAACAATATTTTTTAAAAAAGAACTATCTTTTTAAAGCAAATAAGTATTATACTGATTGATTTTATTTTTTTGAAATCATATTTTTGAGGTAAAATGAGCTGAGAGTTAATTAGTGGCACTTAGTAGTGCCAACTACAGACTGCCACTGTGGTAGTTGAAAACTTTTCGTCTTTGATTTGACAATTTAATGAAAAAATCTTTAGACGTGATTATGTGATGTTATTTTGAATATACTTTTTGGCTCATCTATGGAAACATATCCTTGGATTTTTAAAATTAAATTGGATTTAAGTGAGCCAATTAAGTCTTTGGAATATGAAGACTTGATCGAGATAGTGCTACTGATTTTGGAGAGCAAATCTTCGATTGATTTTTTATTACTGTTGGTGTAATAACTATTTTCAAGGAGTTACTTTATGTCACCTAGTATCTATGTTAGCAAGCTGAAATTGATATATTCTTTGATGCTTTTCTAGGCTATGTAATGAGAGCTTATTGAGTGCATTCTAATTTGTTTATTGAGGAATTGTTTTTGTGAGGGAGTGCAAATTGTTATTGTAAACATTGTTGAACTGTTTACTGCCCAAGTTCTTAGAGGGAAGATTTGGAGGTGAGTGTTTTGATTTTTAGGTATAAAAGTGAGATCTCTATACTTGGGGAGTAATAGAGTGTGAATCAGTTATTGTATTATGGATTAAAGATAGTGAATTTAATCAATGAGCTAGGCTCCACAAACATAAAGAAACTAAATTACTTAAACAAAACCTTGTGTTCTTTGATTTCTTGTTTGCATAGTTTCCGTAGTTCCAAGTCTTAGTGGCCACTATAATCTAGCACTTTCATTGCAATTTTCAGTTTAAGCAAAGACGCAACTTAAGTTAGCAACAATTGGTATAATAGAAAACACTTAATGTATCTAGTGGTGAATCCTGGTGTTGTTTTTTGGTGACAATGGAAGCTGTGTTGATTACTCATCCCTCTATGCTTGAGAATAGTAACTATCTATACTAGAAAATAAGAATGAAAGCCTACATTCAATTTGTCGATGAGAAGTCTCAGAGATCTATTCTCAGTAGTTGGCAAGCTTCTACTATTGATATCGATGTTGGAAAGGTTCCTAAGCCTGAGGTGCAATGGACTATGGAAGAAGAGAGGGTTGCAAATGTAAACTCTAAGGCCTTGTATGACATGACATTGATAAGAAAGAGTTCAAGCATACTTCAAAATGCACAATTGCAAAGGAAGCATGGAAAATACTTCAAACTGCTCACCAAGGAACTAATACGATCAAGTAATCTAAGATGCAAATGCAAATCGAGACCTTGAGAATGCAAGATTCTAAGAAAATTGGTGAGTTTTATGCCAAGTTGTGTGACTTGCCAAATCAGGCTTTTACTCTTAAAGAATAGTATTCGAACTCTAGATTAGTGAGGAAGGTATTAAGGTCACTGCTTGAAAGATTCACTATCAAAGTGACTACCATTGAATATGCCAAAATTTTGGAGAGTTTGAAGATTGATGAGTTGATAGGATCCCTACAAACATTTGAGCTGAATCTAGATGAGTCCAAAAAGGTTAAGTCTAATGGAGAAAGGAGCATTGCATTCCAAGTTGCTGATGAAGTGTCAATTCCTATTGCCTCTTCTATAGAAGAACTTCAAGAACAGATTGCTCTACTTACTTAGAACATCAGCAAGACTTTTAAGAAGAAAACTAAGAGGTTTAAGAAGTTTGAGTCATCCAAGAACACGTTTAAGAACAAGAGCAAAAGTTTTTTTTGTGAAGAAGGAGAATGAAAAGGCAAGAAGAAGGGCATCTAGTGTCATGAATGTCTTAGCTATTGACATATACAAGTAGAGACTACTAACACTCTTAAGAAGAAAAAAAAGGTGTTGTGTGCATCATCAAGTGATGAGTGGAAAAAATTCTGTTCAGAAACGATTTTCTTGCATAGAAGAAAATTAAAAATTTGAAAATCGAGTCAGTTTATGATATTTATAGCAATAAACCCTTTATAGAAATCGCAACTATGTTTTCGGCTATAAGGATCCTTATCATTCTTGGTTTTCAAATAAACAACCTTATTTGCTATTCTCATACCACAAACTTCTTCGAGGTCAGCTCAAACAAATTTGAATCAAACATAGAACAAAAAATTACTTTACTTTTAGTGGGAAAAAAATCTCGCTTTAATAGAAATCGATAGAATTGTTATTCTAGAAAATAAAATTTATACTTAGAAAATAAATTCTCACTATTTTTGGGTAGAGTAACAATATCTCAAAATTTTGTAAAACTCACTGGCCTTATTTAGCCCTACTGGTGTCATTTATTTATAGGGAGAGGAAGTGAAACCCTAGTTGAATTAGTAGAAGTCTATTTCAATAGAAAAACAAAATCATGGTCTAACCAGGATATAACAGGGTTTGCCATCTCATGTATAAGCATGAGGGGCTTTTGGGTCTCTCTCGTACCGGGTCCAATTACAAGTACTTCCTAGACCTTTAACCTAGTACTTTATAATTCAATCCAACCCCATACATGTTTTACTATTTTCCAATATTAGTTTAAACTTAGACAACTAGTGAGTTAATATTTTCTTCTATTTTGCTTTATATTAAAAAAACCATATGAGGACATTATACAAATTATATTAATGTAATCCATGAATAATTTTATTAATCAATCTGTTCGAAAAAATTACAAGTGTACATAGACGAAAATATTAAACTAAGGGCACTAGATCCAACAATGAGGACACTTCAAGCAATTTTGGATCTGATGAGGAACAAGTGAACAACTTTGTTCCTTTCACTTTGAGTGTGATTTCTGGTTTTGAGGCTAAGCCAGATGATGATTCTGATGGAGGTTCTGGTAAAAAGCTTCTAAATACATACAAGACCATGTAGAGTAAATAAGAACAAGCATGTGAATTGAACACCCAGTTGTCACATAAGAATGCTCAATTGAAGGAGAAAAATAAGAAGTTGATTAAGCAGGTTGAGGCTAAAGATTCCTTCCTAACTGAGTGGTTGAATAATCTAGCCAGAACCCAACAACTTTCATATATCAACTTCTACACCTCATTATCTATACTTTACCGCCTTTTTTGTTCAACAAACTTGCCAGTCAAAATACTAAAGATTCTTACTCTCTTGACTAGACCAAGGAAAAATGAAAGTTGAATAATATAAGGATTAAAATAATATAATCATGTAAGATTAAGATAGTTCATTTAATCGGGAATACAAGATCACTAGATTGAGTGAACAATTGTCTAAGGATTACTTCTTAGTAGATCCTTCCTTAGTGCAACCTTCTTTGTCACTAATCTCCTGAATGATCCTTATATCAGCCATCGTCCTGGCTATCACTCTATTATGAGATTTAATGGAGGATTTCATATGATCAATCATCCTTCTACTGAATTGTTCATCGTTGCTCAAAAGATTAGTGGGAGTGGGCAATTCAACTTCCCTTGTAGTAAATGTTGCTTCATGGTCTACTTATTCTGTCTGTAACACCCCAACCCAACCTCTCCACCAGATTTGGGTATGGAATGTCACAAATGGACCAGATTAACTTAACCTAAAATTATCGACTAACTATTTTAAAATAGATTTTATTAAAACTAATAATAGTTCTTACAACAAAATTCTTAAGCTTAACAAAAAGTTCAACCTTTCAAGATCTTATTTCTAGCCGACTAATTGTTTACACAGAAATCCTTAAATTTTGTCTTAAATATGACTTCCCCATAGTCTAAGTTCTAAAGACTTTATCTGGATTTAACATACCAATCCCTAAGGTGAAGCCTCTAAAGGTACCCCTTCCTAGATGTATGAGTCTAACTTCTTGTGATCTCTGACCTCATCACTGTCTAGCTAGGTCCTTTCGCTTAGCCCTTGATCAACCTTGCAATTCCTACGAACATAAGCCAACCACTTGTAAGCTCAAATGAACTTAGTCAGTTCCTTCACTAAGTCACTTAGAAATACACTTTATTGCATGAGGGTAACAAATGTAAAATAAATTAAGTTTAGTTTAACTCCTTACTCACTCAAGGTGAGCATTCTTTATTAAGGTGGTGGACTCCACCCTATCCTCAGAGCTCGTCGGCTCATCATGAGACTTCCCTTTGGTCGAACTCTTTTCTTGTAGTAATCCAATAGCCTCGCCTTACCAACAAGTCCTACCCTTACTTCTTGTGTTTCCTCCTTTTCATACACCCCACCTATAAGATCTTTGATGACCCCTATGATAACTTTCTTGACTCTCCACCCAAGGATCCTTGGTCATACCTTTCTTGGTGGAATTTTTTGGGCAGAACAACCCTTGGTAGACTCTCCTATTTATATTGCATAGTCCTTAAGGACTCGTTGACATTTCCCAGGTGTGCTGTCTCTCAGTAGGCCTCACCATTCTGGCGAACACTTCTTGTTCCACCTTATTGTTCATAGTGGTAGGATTAATTTCGGGAACTTACTAGTGAACTAGACCTTTTTAGGAACTCATGCATCCTATACGTGAAGGCCATTCTAACTTGTCAAACCAACATGTTATTTTCCCTGCGTCTACATGAGCTTGTTGTCCCACTTGTTTGTTTCCTCCCTATAACAGCTCGTTTTTAGTTATGTCAAAAATAGTGGTTTTGGGACCACAATTCTGACAAGTGAGTTATTATTTTATTTTTATTTTAATTTCTACGAAATTATATTAAAGTAGTATTAAAATTTCGTTAAGAAATTTTGATGTTTAAATGGTTAATTATGTGAAAAGGATTGAATCCTAAAAAGGTGAAAAAGTTGAGTTCTATTAGTTAAATGAGTCAAATGGCTATAGAAAGGAATGTTAATGGACTAAGATGGTAAATATACCAATTAAAGGGTTAGTGGATATGCATGGACATGGTTTAAACAAAATTTTGATAGTTTTTAAATATTAAAGTAGTAATTTGGTAAATAAAAGAAAAAACTAAATAGTAAAACATAAAAAAAAGATGGTATCATTTTCATTTTTTGTTTTCAAACCCTAAAATAGCCATTGAAGAGGATGAGGTATTCAGTCAAACTTCATTGATGCATGTCAAGATAAACCATATTCAAACTTAGATCGAGGAAAAGCTAAATCTTTAGATTAGTTCGATCTAACTACTTTACATATCAAGATAAACCCTAAATTGAATGCTT
Source organism: Gossypium hirsutum (assembly GCF_007990345.1). Lineage (NCBI taxonomy): Eukaryota > Viridiplantae > Streptophyta > Magnoliopsida > Malvales > Malvaceae > Gossypium > Gossypium hirsutum. The sequence continues at coordinate 52,878,086 of NC_053443.1, forward strand.
ATTATTTTGTTTTGATGTAAATGAATCAACAAATGTATCAATGCTATGATAAATTGACAAATATCGAGTCTCGGTTGAACCTTAGGAATTCTTAGGGTACAAATAACATGTCATTAGGGATATCATATTTTGGGTGCTGATCTTGAATGTCCTATTGATGGCTGATGTCCTACATTTTTTGCGGATTCTCCACAGCACGTGTGAGCAGTATCGTGTAGCTTACATTCTGACCCACAGCTCGTGTGGGCAGGCCTATTTCATAGCTCATGTGAGCATTGATGTAATGAAAGGTTACGGTTATATGTAAAGGGACACTTCGTGTGAGCATTCTCGAGTATCCGATGTAATTCTAGATGGTTCAACAGGAAAGAAAAGGGAACGAAATGGTAAGTATGCAAATGGATCGAATCATGACTTAATGAAAGGATTGATGAACTAAATGATGTTGTACAAATGGAAATTTACATATCTTATAGTTGATTTCATTTGTGTTATGGATAAACATACTAACTTGTGAGTTGGTTAAGTTGATTAGGCTTTGCTAAGCTTATGACATTTGTGTTGAATTGTGTTTAATCTATGTGTTGTATTATTGAAATGGTAAGTGATGTTTAAGTTTATACGAGCTTACTAAGCACTCATTGCTTACGTATTTCTTTCCTTTATTTTATAGATTATCAGAAACTTGATTGGTTTGGAAACTCGCCGGAGATCAATCACGCTATCCATAAGTCAATTCGATAGTTTTTAAGCATATCTGGCCAAGGTTTATAATGGCATGTATAGGATGTTTTATAATGGTGCTTTGATATGTTTATGACTTGAAGATTCTATTTGGTTGGTGCACTTTAGTGTTTACTAAACTTTGTTATTTTTGGTCACTTGCTAAGGCTTGTAATAAAGATCTTTATGGTATGTTTAGAATGGTTTGATAATGGTCAATTTCTGGTATGTTTCGGTAAGTAATTGAACTAGGTTATGATGCTTGGAATGAGGTAATGTTGACTTGTTTTGGCATGTTACGTTTTGGTATATTTGTGGTGCCTTTGAAATGACTTATTTATGCATGTTTGAATGGTGTTTGAAACCCATGAATGCGTGCTTATATGGTTGGAATAGTTATGCATGAATTAGGTATGAAATGGCTGGAATTTAGGCAAAATTTTGGGTCCACATGGCTTGAGACACGGGCTGTCACATAGCAGTGTGTCATTTGTGAGTTTCTTAATGTACAAGTCAATGAGTTACGTGACCTAGCACATAGGCGTGTGGGGAAACTCGGAGAGTTACATGGCCTAGCAAACGAACGTGTGACACGGCCGTGTGACCCTACTCAGTGAGTTACATGGGTAAGGAAACAGGCTGGGACACGACTGTGTGTCCCTTGTTCGAAAGTTACATGGCCTAGGGTAATTCCACACGGGCTAGCCAGTATGACCCCTATTTTCAATTTTTGCAAATTTTCCTAAACTTTCCAATTTGTTTCAGATTGGTCCCGAATTGCTTATAATTTATTTTTAGGGCCTCGAGGGCTCGATTTGGGGAAAAAATGTATAAGAATGAATGATTTATGATATATTTAAAGTATTGAGTGCTATGATGTTTAAATGTTTTTGATTTTACGATAATGCTCCTTAACCCTAATCCAGTGACGGAGACAAGATAGGGGTGTTACACTCCCTATGAGCTATCATGGCTGCGGTATACCTACAATAGACTTTCCTCAAAGTGGAACAATCTTGACAAACATTCTATCTCCTCTTGCTTTCCCATGCTTAGGCCAGCACCTGCACGACCTATCTATCTCTAATTCTTGTTGAGTTTTTACCTTTGTAACACCCCAAACCCAACATATATATTATGGAAAAATCTCGAAAGTTACATTAATACGATGAAAATTTACTTTCTGGAATGTGTCTCATTACGAAATTGAAAAATTAAATTTTAATAAAACCTTGCCACAATTCCTTGCTAGGAAAATGTGTCATTCTTAAAAAGTTTATGTGAATTTATTAATTTTTAATTTAAAAGCCCAATTTTATGAAATCATAACGCTTAAGTCACTTGCTTCGTAAAACTTGTAATTTCGAATAAAACTTTGCAGGAGAAATTCTTAGTTTGTTTAATTTTGAAATCCAAGCATTTATTGTTAGTTAACAGAAATCATGCCTAATCTTTAATTGAATAAAAAAAATAAAATCTAAAACTTAAGCCTAAAAACCAGAAGTCTAGAAAATTTAGTTATGAACAAAACAAACCATTTTCCGTGAGAAAACTAATCCGAGTTCCCAAACGCCGCCCAATCCTAATTTTGTTGGTTACCTGAAATAGAGAAATGAAAAGGGTGAGCTATAAAGCTCAGCGTGTAACTTAACTCAAATAGAAACACAAATAACACAATAAACAGATCAAAACATCACAGACAATTTCATCAAACTCGAATGGGCGAAACTGTGCATGCATGGTTATGTCAATGTAATATTTTCGGGAAAAAAATGCAGTTTTTTTCAAAAAAAAACTTCCCACCCAACTCTACTGCACAGAAAATTAAAGCCCCCCAGAACTTGTCAATCCAAAAATACAACAATTAAGTCATCTTGGGTTGTCCGGTAACAATGACCCGCCGCCCCAGGTTGCCTGGCTTATCAATATGCAGTTATACTGCCATATCAAATATATGTTGTCAAGCCACTATATTGCAGTCAAGTTGCCAGAACAACTATGTGCTTAAACCATTAGATAATGCATATCATTAAACTGATAGAACTTCCCCCTTACCATATTAACCAACCCCATCCAATGTGACATGGCATGCAAATACAGAATCAAAATAGTAAACATGTTGAACATACATTTGTATTTTTAACAGAAACCAGTAAGCAAGCAATTTCATGCTTTGTAGAATAAATATATCATATTTCAGTAATTACAAATCACTTTAATTACAAAATCCACAATGTCACATGCTACGGGAAGTGAACAAAACATAACTTATTAATAGTCGTATATACTTAACTTGTAATGGCCCAAATTTAAGGTTTCGGGACCACAAACTCGATGAGGAAAATTTTATTTTTATTATATTTTTATTGCCTACAATTTGACAGAAAGATTTTGTGCAAATTTCGTTTAAAAATTTTGACGTTTGAGCACTCAATTTAGTCAAAAGGACTAAATTGTAAAAAGTGCAAAATTTGAGTTCTATATGTTAGAGGTGTTCAATTGTTATGAAACTTTAAATTGGAGGTCTTTATATGGTAATTAGACCATTGGTTAAGTTGGTCGAAAAAAATGGACATGATTAGGCATGTTTCTAAAGTTTTTTATTAAAGGCATTTTAGTCATTTAGTTATTAAAATGAATTGAAAACAAAATTAAAAGCCAGTTTTTGATCATCTTCTTCATTAGGATGAATTTAGCAAGGGGAGAAGCCATAGTTAGGGTTTCCAAGATTCCAAGCTTCATAGTAAGTGATCCCAAGCCCAGTTTTTAATGTTCTTTATGTTTTTAGAATCCCAGTAGCTTAATTTAGCTTATTCTAGCAATAATTTAACATAGGGTTTATATTTGGAAAAATACTCATAGATGAAAAGTGTCTATTTTGATGTTTTATGGTAGAATATGAAGCTATAAATTATGTTAAACAACTTTTGCTAAGCAATTTTAAGCGAAAACGAGTAAAACTCCATAATCGATAAAATACCTATTGTTCACAAGTACATGTTAGAATGAGAATTTGATGTAGTCATCGAAGATAAAAATGTCCAGCATGTTATAAAACATAAGAATAAGAGATGAAGTTTAATTTCCGACCCTTGGGGAAAAATGTAATTATGTAAAAGTTTAGGGGCAAAATCATAATTTTGACAAAGTTAGGGTTGAGGGCTGTTTTGATAAATGTGAATATTAAATGAGTTAAATTTTATATTTTAGGTCAAGAAGAACAAAACTCGAGGCTAGACAAAGGAAAGGATAAAGTCGAAGACTAAATTGGTGAATTGGGCTATATTTGGTACCTGGTAGCTATCGTTACGACTACCGAATTAAATCCGCTATTCAACCAACATTAACTAGTAATATAAGGTAAATAGGGAATCGTTCCATGAAGAAGCTTGTGTTAAATCTATTTGACGGGAATGGTAATTAAGGCAAATGAAAAATGTATGCAAGAAAGAAACAATGGGGGGTTTGTGCTTCTGCGTTTTCTAGAATTAATCTAAAGTAACGAATAAATTTTAGCTAAAATTGTGAATACTAAAAAATTATCAAATTAAAGAGAAAGAATGCTTAGTTATCAACGCCTTAATCCACCCAGCACAAGTCCTTCATGACCTTAAATTATTTTAGCAGACTAACTCAGCAGCAAGGCTGAAAAATCACTTACGAAGGGACTTCCTATCCCTAGTAAATTTTATTCAATTAGAGAACATTCATAATTGAAAATCTACCTTCAATTATTTCTTCGTTAACTAATTAAAGGTGTATTTAGTATTTTAGAGACTTCACCTTGCATTAATCAAAGAAAAATCCTCCAGCGGCTTCTAAAATTAAATTCGTAGTTGCTTTAATTAGCCGCAGACCAATTAATCATCACCAACTCTAAGTCCAATTACGAAATTTGATTACTCAATTTGCACTTATATTATTATAAGAAAATTCCTAAATTAAATAGGTGATCAATCTAGTTGATTTAGAAAAATTCCTTGAACGATAAAACGAGCAACTCAAGAATGCCAAATTTTATTTTAAAACAGAATAAGTCTTCAAATTTCTTGTGCTAGGTTTCATAAGTGTCTAACTAAGCTTAAGTAAATTAGCCACTCGTAGCAAGTAAAACAAAACAAGAATCAATTGTAAACAACATGAATTACGAACTGAATCTTTGAAAGGAAAATTCCTCAAATCGTCGGGCTTCCCTCCTCTCGATTAGCTGAAATTTCGGGCTACTACTCCAGCTACTTGATCGGATTTTGCTGGTTCAATTAGAGATTTTTTTTCCTTGCTCGAGTGCCAAGTACCTCTGCTCCTCTCCTTCTGTTTTTCGACTTCCCCCTTTTTAAGCTGCTGAACGTCCCCTTTTTAATGGAATAGTAATTCAAAATCTGATCCGCCCCTTCTTCTTATCCTTTCGCATAAAAATAGCTCCAGCTAGCAAGAGTTTCATTTCAATTTTACTTCCCAAGGCTGAACCGGGGTCCCTTTGTTTTAATTAGAGTCGGTTAGCACTCCAAAAGGGAAATCAAATTCCCTTGCCGACTTGTTATACATTCGGCCTGCTGCTCTTCTATTGGACCGAATCTTCTTCTTTTGTCTCAATGCCAATTTAATTTCTTCAAAACCAGCATATGATCATCTTCATCCAGCAGCTTTATTCATGCAAATTAAATTCTAAATTGAGCCCATACGGAAATCCAAAAGTCCCTGACCTACGCATGGCTTAAAATTTAACATTAAATTATTAAATTGGAGCAAAAATACATTATTACGGCATGGAATGTACTTGATGTAATTTAGACTAATTTAAAATTCAATTGCTCTAAGATTAATCAATAATTTAAATAATTTAGTTGAATAGATCAAGCTCAAAATTGAACTTAACAGTACCGAGGTAAGTTTACAGTAAATAAATGCAATATTTCACTAATTATTATTAATGCTGCTATTTTCCAACAAATATGGATTTATTTCATGAATTTATTTAATGATGATCCAAGCATGAAATGATAGAGAATTAAAATTAAAAAGTCCCGTTGATACAAAAGAATGGTACTGGATATGAATGTCATGACATTTGGGTAAAGAGGTCCCATGTAAGACCATGTCTGGGACATGACATTGGCACCGAGATGAGAGGTCTCATATAAGACCATGCCTGGGACATGGCATTGGCACCGAGATGAGAGGTCCCATGTAAGACCATATCTGGGACATGGCGTTGGCACCGAGATGAGAGGTCCCATGTAAGACCATGTCTGGGACATGGCGTTGGCACCGAGATTAGAGGTCCCATGTAAGACCATGTCTGGGACATGGCATTGGCACCGAGATGAGAGGTCCCCCGTAATACCATGTCTGGGACATGGCATGGACACCGACATGAGTACATCCTATGTAAGACCATGTCTGGTACATGGCTTTGGCATGTTATTATCAAAAGAGACCTAAGTATCCTTATTATTCGAATGTAACTCAACGGGCTAGTAAACGAATCATGTGCATGAAAGTTCAGTTAAAAGTAAAAATGGCAAGCTCAGGTGAGTTATAAGATTTAAGAATTTATTATATTAACAATTGATATTTAATGATGCAGGAAGAGAAGAGTAGGTTATAAACACAAGTATACTAAGTAAACAAGTAGAAGAACTAGAATGAGACTAACTAAAGAGTAACTAGAGATAAAGTCACTTGAGTTTAATTAATTGTGTTAAATGTTGTTATTTATTTGCTAGTAAACTTACTAAGCTTAATGTTTACTTCTTTAATTTTTCTTTCTCTTATAGTATTGCAAAGCCGCTTCAAGGATCCTAGAGACATCGGAGATCGTCCACACTATCAAGAACAACTACTCGGTATTTTATGATGAAACAAGTTTGAGTTATGGCATGTATAGGGATAAAGTTATTTTGCATGTTTGTAATTATGATTTTGCTAAAGAATGATGTGTAAGTATTTGATGATGAATGGTTATTAAAAATGGTTAAGTATGAAGGTGTTTGTTGTTATAAAAGTCTAGTTGACAAATTATGCATGGAAATTATGAAAGGGTAAAAATTTTGCAAAGAAACAGAATTTAGGCAGCACAGTGATGTGATGGTATAAAATGAATTATAGGGTGAATGATATATGAAATTAAATCTTGTTGAGTCTATTTTCATATAAAAATAACGGTGTAGCAAAAGGAAATTTATATTTTAAGATATGTGAATTTTAGTGAGACAGGGTCAGAACTATTTTTGGAGTCCCCTATTCTGAGTTTAGAAAATCATTAAAAATTGTAAAAAAAATATTTTTGAACTGTATTTTACATGATTAGATTTCTTAGTGAGTCTATTTTCTGTAGAAACAAGTGAGAACATCATAAGAAAATCCTATAATCATAAAACTTATTTTTAGTGGAAAGAGGTCAGAACAGTCAAATGGTGAAATAGGGTAGAATTTAACTAATAAACTATACTAATTGGGTGAACCAAAAATTCTAAAAATTTTACGGTAAGTAGATATATGAGTCTAGTTTCAGGAAAAATTTACAGAATTCAATTTTGAGTCTCGTAGCTCGAGTTATAATTAATTTAGTAACTATTTTATTTTGATATAAATAGTGAAATTAATTTTCAAAACAAGTTTTTATGCTCCGAATTAGTAAGATAAGCTAAGTAATGCCTCGTGCTCGACTCCGGCAATGGGCTCGGGTAAGGGGTGTTACATAACTAAGCAGAAACATACCAATGATGCTTACTAATTTACATATTAGAACCACATTGTATTAGGCTACATACATGCAGAATTTATGCAATCATATTAGAACAACAATTTTCTTTTAATAGACATCATACATATCACTTATCAAAAATACAAAATCACTGACCTTAAATCGCACTTCAAAACATAACACTAACTAACATTTATAGAAAATGGGCCCACATGCCCGTGTGGCCCACACGGCCTAACTGACCCAGCTAGTGTTGCCCACACGACCTAGCACACACCAGTGTGGTCCACACTGCCCAATTAACCCAGCTCATGTGTCCTATACGGCCTAATTAACCCAGCCCATACGGCTTGCACGACCTATCACACAGTCGTGTCACTCACACGGCTTGGCACACAACCGTGTGGCATCAACAATCCACTTTTTTGCTTAGCACCGTTCATTTTTTTACGAGATTGAGTCACACACCTTACTATTTTTCGATGCAAACACACAACTACAATTCCAACACCTAAAACCAGCATTTAAAACATACTAATTAGCATTGATACACCAAAATCCAATCAATTTACTTGGCTACAGGCGATAAGCATTCGACCCTAACACCGAAAATCAACCTTTACAATGACATTTAAATCACTTGCCCAACCGAACAGCAATCCAACAAATCCCTTAATTCACCGGTAGTGTAACATGAGTCTCACGATCTTCTGAAGGGAAAACAAATATTTTATAGCATGAATAGATGGACAATCATAAAAAAAATAGAAGAGAATAGAGGAGTGACGGCAATAGGGATAAAAATGGCTTGTAAAAATGTGAAAAAAATATCAAAAGAAAACAATAAGGAACATAGTAGAGAAGGATGTCAAGAATTACATCAGTAAAAAGAAGATAATACAAAAAATGTAGAACGTGCCAAGAATGGAAGAAAGTGGACGGCAGAATAGGGGAGATTTTTGGGGAAAATTTTTTATATATATTTTAAAAAAACAAATCACATAAAATCCTATTTAAATTACTAAGTAACCACCTATCAAATTATTCAACAGTTAAATTTGATTGAAACTCTTACGTGTATGGACAACAAAGTATATTAAAAAAATTTATTTCACTCGCACACACAAGATTAGAACACAGGACTTCTAGGTAAGTTAAAGCCTTACCGTTAAACCAATATACTCATTCTTGCCAACAGTTGAGGAAAAATAGTAGATAAGCTAGATGTTCAAAGATAGGGGTTGGAACAAAATTAATAAAAATTCAATGGAAGGGATTTGAACATGGAACTTCTCACACACAAACACAACATTTAACCACTAAACCAGACCAATTCACTTGACATAATTCTTACAACATTCATTCAAAGATAGAACGTGATCACTCTTGGTTCACTAACCCAATTTCTACTAACCTGGTTTTTGGGATGTGACAACCCATGGTTTGCTCCTTACTACTTTCAACATTTTAGTAGAATCCTCCAAATCTACTTACCACTACATACACCTTTTTTCAACTATTTTTCCACCTGCGTGATTTTTCATACTTGTCGCACAGGCCAATACCCTATGCTTGAGGTCCTGGTAGTCTTTTCGAATCTGTTTCCTGGAAAAATCTATGGCTTGTCATAGCTGAGCTATAGTCTTATACCCTTCTTACCTCATTTCTCACGTCTCAACGGGCTTACCCGTGTTTACTATCCCGGTAGATTGTATGTTTTGTGTTTACTGTCCCAGCGAACTATCTATGTTTTATGTTTATTGTCCCAACAGGCTATCTTAGTTCTATGTTACTGTCTCAACAGAATTTTTTTATGGATACCATGGAGTCTTTCATCCACGGTCTTACACCGATTTTCCACCCTAACACTCTAACATATAATGCCTTGAAATCTTTCACCTATGGTTTTACTCACCATACATGGCTGGCATAACATCTTTCATCTATGGTTTTACACCGTATACCATAAACCTTATACCGTACCACCATGGCATCTTTCATCCATGATCTTATTTTATATACCATTTACCATGTACCATGCTACCATGGTATCTTTCATCCATAGTCTTACGCTATGTACCTCATATTAGACTATCATAGCATCTTTCATCTATAGTCTTACGTCATATATCGTCATCACTATTTCGCCCTAAAAAACCAGTCGGTATTGTCGTCACTTTAAATAACTTTCCATAATTCACATTACTCGAAACGTCCTCCCATTACCTCCTTTATACCACCAACATTAGTGCTCAAACTCTGCCATGTTCCCACCGCAAGGCCCGGAGCTTCGCCCCGAGACGGTATATAGGGTCACTCTCCATTTCTTTTTCTAACTTCATGTAACCCTTTGAGGTTTTCCCATGGTCATGCAATGCATGCATATATAATTATAAACATGGCATACTTAGACAGTATAAATCATCATGTCCATGGAGTTTTAGGAACTCACTTCAAGCTTCATCGTTCCACAGCTTAGCTTTCTGGAATGCTAGAGCTTTTATTCTTCTAGCACCTAAAGATTAAAACAAAAAATCATGGCTCAAACTTGATATTCTCAGCTTAACTCCATTTTTCCAAAAATATGCAACACTTTTAAAATGGTCCTGAAATCCATAACTTCATTTCCTTAACTTTTACGTATGCACAAGGGCTAAGAATCTTACCAGCTTGTTGGTTTCCTTACTTTTTCATCTCCGTCCTCATGAAGTCTACGCCATGTAGAAACTTCCATGGCTATTCCTTCTTTCAGCTACCGAATAAGATAAAGAATAGGAGAAAATGAAACAGATTTAGAAAGAACATCATCCCTGGGAAGCCATTTCCCAACTATTTATAGCACTTCCCGTGCTAAATCCAATCCTATGATAACTATCCATGGCTAATTATTATGTCTCCCACTAAGGAATCAACTGGTTTTATTCTAACTGAACTAGGTTTGATTCTCAACCATGTCCAATCAAATTTTTAGCTTTCCTGTTTATCCCAATATAGGCCACCAACTTACAGTCTCTTTTAATTTAGTCCTCCAACTATTTCAAGTTTTTTGGTTAATTAGAAATTAGGTGTTACACTGTCTGCCCAGCACCTTCTTCACCTGTCAGCTCTACTAGCTCTGCACAAACACGCTTACCCTCCAACTACTTACGAGAGAATTTTAATCCAAAAACTATCCTCTTACATCTTTCAGTGATTTCCGCAATATTTGGCTTTTGCAATGTTAGTACTATGAAAATCAAAGATAAAAATGGTAAGAGGTTTCTAACATGTACCTTATCAACATGACTTACCACCTAATCAAATAACAACTGAGCCAAATCAAACTCAATCATCTCCACTACTTCACTGATCAGCATGGTTACCTTAGGAATCACCAAATCCAACTGTGTTTTTGGAACCCAATTTCTTATAGTAATTACAAACAAGGAAACATATTGAGTGGACCATGAAGAAGCTCTAACGTTTCCTTTTTCAAGCCAAGACTGATAGGTGTTGTTGGTAATGGCAGCAACAATGGCATCCAAGGATTCATCTAATTCAACCAAGTTTCTATTAAAACATTTAAGCACCCTCTAGATCAATTCTCGATTTAACTCATACCAATGGCCTTTTATATACACCTTTTGGAACAATTTTTTTCTTGAATTAGTAATATAGGACAAAAATTGGCATAGAATTCCAACACCAACTCCCTCACATATGGCTTTACAAATGCCACAATACCCATTAGACCATTGTTGGTTAAGATGGTGTTAATTCCTTACTCAACAAAACTAGCATCCTCGATGTTTTGCTCCTTAATAAAGCGCTTTGTCCTCAAGGCCATTTTTTTATTAAGACAATATGATGTCAGAAATACCAAATCCTTTTTATCTAAAAGCACTTGCTCCTTTACTATTTTTTCCTTTTCTACTATTGAAAAAAGTCTATTCCCTTAGTAAAGGTTCTATGGCATAATCATAGCACTGAGGAGGCCACGTGCAAGCCTTAGGATGTGATGCGTCAGCAATATCGTCATCTCTTCTGATCAGGTAAAATTTCGAGGATGAAATTTTCTTTTAGGGGGTAGAGTTATAACGCCCCAAAATTTCTAATTTCGTTATTGTCAAAATATGACACAAATATCTGTCAGCTTTAGTGGTTATGCGTTCTGGAAGTGTTTGAGAGGTCATAAGTTCAAGCCTTCGCTTGGGCAAATTTTGGTATTTTGAATGAATTAGGCCTTACACTTGTTTAGTAGGTTTTTATTTGATTGTTGGGTAAATTACATCAGAATGGGCTTGCTGGTCTGGTGGTTAAATGGTGTGTTATTATGGTGGAAGTTTTGTGTTCGAATCCCTATGCAGGTAAGCGTATTATTATTTTTGCTTAGATTTCAGGATAAAGTTGTGTAATAGAAGTATTCTGAATAGTGGATGTGTAGTGGGAATTAAGGGAGAAAATTAAGGGATTTTGGGGGTTATCGAGATTTTATTTTATTTTATTCCCATAACTGAATTTTGACTCTCATTTCTAAAAAAACATTCTGCCGTCTATTCTTCTTCCTCCCTTCTTGTCGAAATTCTCTAAGTTTTTACATCTTTTTCCTTTTTTTTCTTATTCTTGATTTTTCCGTAATCTATTTATTTTCCTTCGTTTTCGCACACAGTTAGTACTCGCTTAGTTTCGGTAAGTGTTTCTCTTCGTTTGTGTCATGAATCTCTTAACGACTGAAGTGGTAATTTTTTTCTCTGTGATTTGGGCGTAGGGAGAGGCTCGGACTGGTGAATTCAGTGTTCTTGTCTTAACAATAGTTAAACGGAGGCTTATCATTGGTGGTAAGTTAGGTTTCTGTTCATTCTTGGTTGTCAATTCACTTGAAAATCCATTAAATTGATGTTGAGTATCTTGATTATAGGCTTTGGAGTGCTCGGAAAATGTTTTAGGATCAAACAAAACCAGCTGTGTACCCGAATCGCCAAAAAAAAGGGATTCGGCGAAAAGCCAAAATTGCTTGTTGTTTGGACAGCAGTAGTGGCCAACTTTGAAAAATCTCCATAAATTGTAGAAATTGAATTAGAGGACGAAAAAAATATAGAATTAAAGCTTATTGAATCTAGTTTCTCTTAGAAGAAATGATGGAAGTATTTGAATTGTAAATCGTGAGGTATAATAAACTTTGTGAGACAAGGTCAGATTGAATTCAGGTTCCCCTGTTCTCACTTTGGAAAATCATCAAAGATTGGACAAAAATAATTAGGGGTTAAAATTTACATGTTTAAATTATTAATGAGTCTGTTTTCAATAGAAATAGATGGAAATATCATCCAAATTTTTTACTAAGAGATAATTAATTTTTAGCAACGAAGGGACGAAGCTATCAGATAGTAGAAAAGAGGTAAGTTTGAAGATTTTACTGTACTTACTGGCTAAACTAAAAATTCTGAAAATTTTATGGTAGAAAGGTATTTGAGTCTAGTTTTAAAGACATCAAGCAGATCTTAATTTTTAATTCTGTAGATCAAGATATAAATAATTTAGTAACAGTGACTCAAGTAGACAAATTTGAAGGAACATATAAATAAATAGTGAAAACATATTTGAATAATTAACTAGCACGGGTTACATTAAAAATGGATCACGTGGCCAAGGCCAATTTGGGCCGAGTTGGCTACATGAGCGTGTGAGCCCATTTTTTTGAAAAGTTCTGTAAGGTTTCACGGGTTACCCAAGTCGACTGCAGACCTACTGTAGGGTCGGTAAGCTTTACTTAGACCCCTATATGTGTGATTTGTCTGCCTGATTTCTATACCGAGCATGACTTATGATATCTGAATGTATGTACTTTTAATTACATAATGGCATGACTTATTTTGTATGTTGCATTGCATTGGGGTGGGTTGATGATATTTGAAGGAAGTGTCTAAAAGGCTATTAAGCCTGTTATGTAGCAACTCAGCTATAACCGTTTGATTATGTGCCACATTTTGGTACAACATGGTGTGTAGGGTTGGACGGTGATGGTGTGTAGAGGCTGGAGGGTAGGATTCTGATTTACTGTATCTGCATTCTGTATTTGATATGGGCTAAGGGCCTAATGTATTTCTGAGACTGCATCTGAATAGGCTAAGGCCCAAACTAATTTTGTGATTAGCATAGACCCTAGTCTATATCTAACTGAATTCTGTTGATTATATGTATGCATGTTTTCTGTAGGGATTACACACTAAGTTTGCAAAAACTCACCCTTTCTCTGTTTAATTTGTACAGGTAATCCCCAGACTTGACGGCTCAGTGCAGCGAAGGACTAAATGGTGGCCACACATGAATTTTAGACTATTTTCTGTTAATGACTAGAATTTATTACTTATTTAGGATTTTTGATGAATCTTCTGGACTATGGACTGGTTGGCTTTAAATTTGGGACTTTATACTATTTTTTATGGTTTTTTTTTAAATTGCAATTCCCTAAAACACGATTTTTTTCTAAAAACTAAGGTTTTTCGTAAATAGAAACGATTTACCCTAAATTAATTGGTTACAAAAGCTTCCACTAAGAGATAAGTTTTAAAGCAAATCAACTAGTTTTTTTTCGAATTAAATAAAAGCTAACTTACTGTAACAATTTTTAAACTCGACAAACTTGTCTTCAAATCCCTTTTCATGTGACTTCGTCAGATTCAACCATAACATCTAGGCTGGGATTGAGGTGTTACATTTAGTGGTATTAGAGCTAGGTTACAAAAATCGGTTGTGGATTATAAGCTTTATAAAAATTGGGCTTTCAAAAAATTGATTGATTTCCAAAAGATTTGAAATATTTTTACTGAATAAGTAGTACACCGAGTCTCCGTCACCAATCCTGTTAGTATTCTGTACTGTGATTTGTTTTAAATTAAAACTGTTATGAATAGTATATTCTAAAACTACTACAGGTAGTAAACTGTACTGAAAACACTTTAGTTAGTGTATACTGAAAATTGTGGAGAAACTGGAAACTGTAGTGAGACTACCATTTACGAAAACAAACTCTAAAACTTATAATACCAGATAAATCTGGAAACTAATATTGTTTTACATAAAATATTTGTTAATAAACACTAAAACTGTAATTGATTCATAAAACTTATAATACCAGATAAATCTGATTAGATATAATCACACGAGGTATCCGCGTACGGGGTACTAGACGCCAAGGTAAAGGCCGTAGAAGGGCTCGAGCTGAGTCCCCATCATCGAGCAGCCTGCCAAATTTGGATACGATTGAGACGCCAGTGTCGTTCGCTACTAAGACTGGGTCTCAAGATCGCATGGCTAGGGACGATGCATTGTCCCAGGCTATGCTAAAGATTTCGAAGAGGGTCGCTGGGCCCAATACTGGATTTAGGGGCTGAGGGTCAGTTACAGAATGACTCCAGTCCAATAGAGCTAAGCTCTTCAGGGGTGTCACTAGGTCACCCCTAATGTGGCTGAGTACTGGATTGAGGCCACAGAGAGGATCATGGATGATCTAGATTGCACCTTTAAGCAGAAATTATAGGGTGCAGTATCGCTATTGCGAAACGAGGCTTACTAGTGTGGCTGACCGTTAAGGAGGGCACTCAGCCCAAATACTTGACCTGGGAGTTCTTTAAGATTGCCTTCCAAGGGAAAAATGTCGGAGCTAGTTATGTGAATGCACGTAGGAGGAAGTTTCTGAATCTTACATAGGGGGATCGATCAGTGGCCGAGTATGAGGCCGAGTTTCTTAGACTGAGCCGCTGTGCGCTAGGTATGGTGGCATTTGAGTATAAGTGATGAGTCAGCTTTGAGGATGGCCTCAGAGATAATTTGAGAGTTCTGATAGCCCCGCAGAGGGAGTGGATCTTTCTACCCTGGTCGAGAAGGTGAAAATCACCGAGGAAGATATGGAGGTAGTCATGATTGGAGAATGGCGAAACTACTTATGTAATGTGATCTCTACACTAGTGGCGGAGAAGTTGGTTGGTAAGGGATATGAGCATTCTTGGCCTATGTAAGTGTTTCTGATTCTAGGGACTCTACAGTTAAGGATATCAGAACAGTAAAGGATGTTCTGGACGTCTTTCCTAAGGAGCTACCGGGTTTACCTCTGAATTGGGAAGTGGAGTTTGGGATAGAGCTCCTTCCTGGTACAGCACCAATGTCTATCACCCCCTACCGAATGGCACCAAAGGAGCTTACAGCTCAAATTTAGGAATTATTGGATCGTGGGTTCATCTGCCCTAGTATGTCTCCGTGGGGAGCACCGATTCTATTTGTAAAGAAAAAAGATGGATCCATGCGGATGTGCATCGACTACCGGCAACTGAATAAGATGACCATTAAGAACAAGTACCCCCTACCGAGGATAGATAATCTGTTTGACTAGTTTCGAGGAGCTTTAATTTTCTCCAAGATTGACCTTCGATTTGGATATCATCAATTAATGGTTAAGGAGGCTGATGTTCATAAGACGGCGTTTAAGACTCATTATGGCCACTACAAGTTCCTAGTGATGCCATTTGAACTGACTAATGCATCGGCAGCTTTCATGGATTTAATGAATCGAGTGTTCTAGCCTTATCTGGATCGGTTTGTGGTGGTATTCATCGATGATATACTGGTTTACTCGAGGACTGAGGATAAGCATGATAAGCACCTTCGAGTCGTTCTTCAGACTTTGAGGGAAAAATAGCTCTATGCTAAGTTTGGTAAGTGCAAGTTCTGGCTGCATGAGGAGACATTTCTTGGTCATATAGTTCTGGTTGAGGGGATTTAAGTTGATCCTTGAAAGATTGAGGCTGTGTTGGAGTGGAAGCAGCCTAGGAATGTGTCTGAGATCTATAGTTTTTTGGGACTGGCAGGATATTATCAACGATTTGTAGAGGGTTTTTCATTGATTGTAGCACCCTTGACTAAGCTGCTACGTAAGGTTGTGCCATTTAACTAGATTGATTAGCAGTAAGAGAGCTTTGAGAAGTTCAAGATTGTACTAACTGATGCCCCTGTTCTTATATAGCCGGAGCCTGGAAAGGAGTTCACTGTTTATAATGATGCATCACATGTCGGTTAGAGATGTGTGTTGATGTAGGACGGTAAGGTGGAAGCCTATGTGTCTCGTCAGCTTAAAACCCATGAGGTGAATTATCTGACGCATGACTTAGAGTTGGTCGCTATGGTATTCGTACTAAGAATCTGAAGGTATTATTTGTATGGTGAGAACTGTATCATCTACACTGATCATAAGAGCCTCAAGTCTCTCCTCACTCAGACAGAACTTAACCTTAGGCAGCGCAAATGGATTGAGCTACTTAAAGACTATGACTGTACCATTGAGTACCACCCTAGTAAGGCCAATGTAGTGGCTGATGCACTGAGCCGTAGGGCTATGACTGATTTGAGGGCGATATTTGCTCGCCTTAGTTTATTTGATTATGGTAATTTATTAGCCGAGCTTCAGGTTAAGCCGTCATGGATTAGCCGTCATGGATTAAGCAGATTAAGGGTAACTAGTTGGAGGATGAGCCGTTGGGTCTTCGATTCTGGCAGATTGAGGTTGGTAGTACTACTAATTTTGGGATAAACAGTGATGGGGTACTTTATTTCCGCAGTTGGATTTTTGTACCGAATGATGAGGATTTAAGGCAGTCGATTCTGAAAGAGGTACATGGTAGTCCCTATACTATGCATCCCACCAGAAACAAGATGTACCGAGATCTTCGGGAATTGTACTCTTGGCCAGGGTTGAAGTGTAAGGTTATCGACTTCGTTGCTCGTTGTTTGACTTGTCAGCAAGTTAAGGCTGAGCATCAGTTACCTTCGGGTTTGCTGCAGCCAGTTAAGATACTGTTATGGAATGAGAGCAAGTAACGATAGACTTTGTTAATGGGTTGCCTCTAACACCCACTAAGAAGGATTCTGTCTGGGTCATCGTGGATCGATTGACCAAGTCTACTCACTTCATCCCAGTAAGGACAGACTTTTCTCTTCAGAAATTAGCTAAGCTCTATATATCAGAAATAGTGAGATTGTATGGGGTACCTGTCTTGATCATTTTTAATCGGGATCCTCGTTTCACGTCTCGATTTTGGAAAAAGCTTCATTATGCTCTAGGTTCAAGATTAGACTTCAGTATTCCTTTCCATCCTCAGACAGATGGTCAGTCGGAGAGGGTGATTCAAATACTGGAGGACATGTTGAGGAGCTGTGTCATTGATTTCTGAGACAGTTGGGAAGAGTACTTACCATTAGTAGAGTTTGCCTACAATAATAGCTTCCAGTTTAGCATCCAGATGGCACCTTACGAGGCACTGTACGGTCGTAAGTGTCGCACTCCTTTCTGTTGGACTGAGTTGGGCGAGCGACGTGTTCTGGGTCCTGAGTTGGTCTCTGAGATAGAGGATAAGGTTAGATTGATTCGGGATCGTTTGAAAGCGGCTTTTGATAGGTAGAAATCATATGCAGATTCGAAGAGGCATGAGATCGAGTATTTTGTGGGGGACTTAGTTTTTCTTAGGGTCTCACCACGGAAAATGGTTCTGAGGTTCAATCGCAAGGGTAAGCTGAGCCCTTGGTTTATTGGACCTTACCGCATTCTAAAACGTGTGGGACCTATCACTTATCAGTTGGAGTTACCTCCAGAGTTAGACCGCATTCATGATGTTTTTCACATCTCGATGTTGAGGCACTACCGCTCTGATCCAATGCATGTTATTTCTATTGAGGAGATTGAGGTTAGGCCAGACTTGACCTTCGAGGAAGAGTCGTTTCAAATTCTAAAGCATCATGTAAAGGTCATTCGAAAGAAGTCTATTCCCTTAGTAAAGGTTCTGTGGCATAATCATATCACTAAGGAGGCCATGTGGGAGCTTGAGGATGCGATGCGTCAGCAATATCCTCATCTATTCTGATCAGGTAAAATTTCGAGGACGAAATTTTCTTTTAGGGGGTAGAGTTATAACGCCCCAAAATTTCTAATTTCGTTATTGTGAAAATATGACACAAATATCTGTCAGCTTTAGTGGTTATGTATTCTGGAAACATTTGGGAGGTCTTGAGTTCAAGCCTTCGCTTGGGCAAATTTTGGTATTTTGAATGAATTAGGCCTTACACTTGTTTAGTAGGCTTTTATTTGATTGTTGGGTAAATTACATCAGAATGGGCTTGCTGGTTTGGTGGTTAAATAGTGCGTTATTATGGTGGAGGTCTTGTGTTTGAATCCCTATGCTAGCAAGGGTATTCTTTTTTTTTGCTCAGATTTCGGGATAGAGTTTTGTAATAGGAGGATTCTGAATAGTGGATGTGTAGTAGGAATTAAGAGAAAAGGTTAAAGGATTTTTAGGGTTATCGAGATTTTATTTTATTTTTTTCCTATAACCGAATTTTGACTCTCATTTCTAAAAAAAATTCTGTCGTCTATTCTTCTCCCTCCCCTCTTGCCAAAATTCTCGGAGTTTTTACATCTTCCCTTTTTTTTCTTATTCTTGATTTTTCCCTAATCCATTTATTTTCCTTCGTTTTCGCATACGGTTATTAATCGCTTTGTTTCAGTAAGTGTCTCTCTTCATTTCTGTCATGAACCTCTTAACGATTGAAGTGGTAATGTTTTTTCTCTATGATTTAGGCGTAGTGGGAGGCTCGGACTGGTGAATTAAGTTTTCTCGTCTTAACAATAGTTAAACGGAGGCTTATCGTTGGTGCTAAGTTAGGTTTTTGTTCATTCTTGGTTCTCAATTCACTTGTAAATCCATCCATTAAATTGATGTTTAGTATCTTGATTATAGGCTTTGGAGTGCTCGGGAACTATTTTAGCATCAAACAACACCAGCTGTATACCCGAAACGCAAAAAAAAAAAAAGGTTCGGCGAAAAGCTGAAATTGCTTGCTATTTGGACAGTAGTAGTGGCTAACTTTGAAAAATCTCCATAAATTGTGGAAATTGAATTAGAGGACGAAAAAATATAGAATTAAAGCTTATTGAATCTAGTTTCTCATAGAAGAAACAATATAAGTATTGGAATTGTATATCGTGAGGTATAATAAACTTTGTGAGACAATGTCAGATTGAATTCAGGTTCCCCTGTTCCGACTTTAGAAAATCATCAAAAATTGGATAAAAATGATTAGGGGTTAAAATTTACATGCTTAAATTTTTAGTGAGTCTATTTTCAATAGAAAAAATGGAAACATCATCCAAATTTTTTACTAAGAGATAATTAATATTTAGCAAATAAGGGATGAAACTGTCAGATAGCAAAACATGGGTAGGTTTGAAGATTTTACTGTACTTATTGGCTGAACCGAAATTTTTGAAAATTTTATGGTAGAAAGGAATTTGAGTCTAGTTTCAAAGACATCAAGTGGATCTTAATTTTTAATTCTGTAGCTCAAGATATAAATAATTTAGTAACAGTGACTCAAGTAGACAGCTTTGAAGTAACATATAAATAAATAGTGAAAACATATATGAATAATTAACTAGCACGGGCTACATTAAAAATGGATCACATGGCCAAGGCCAATTTGGGCCAAGTGGGCCACATGGGCGTGTGAGCCCATTTTTCTGAAAAGTTCTGTAAGGTTGCACGGGTCGCCCAAGTCGACTGTGGACCTACTGTAGGGTCAGTAAGCTTTATTTAGACCTCTATATGTGTGATCTGTCTGCCTGATTTCTATACCGAGCATGACTTATGATATCTGAATGTATGTACTATTAATTGCATAATGGCATGACATATTTTGTATGTTGCATTGCATCGAAGTGGGTTGATGATATTTGGAGGAAGTGTCTAAAAGGCTATTAAGTCTGTTATCTAGAAGCTTAACTACAACCTTCTGAATATGTGTCACATTTTGGTACAACACGGTGTTTAAGGATGGGTGGGTTGATTTAATCCCCACATGGTGTGTAGGGTTGGACAAAGATGGTCTGTAGAGGCTGGAGGGTAGGATTCTGATTTACTATATTTGTATTTTGTATCATATAAGGGCCAAGGCCCTAATGTATTTTTGAGACTGTATCTGAATGGGCTAAAGCCCAAACTGATTCTATGATGAGCACGGCCCCAGTTTGTATCTAACTAAATTTAGTTGATTATCTATATGCATGTTTACTGTGGGGATTACACACTGAGTTTCAGAAAACTCACCATTTCTCCATTTAATCTGTACAGGTAATCCCCAGACTTGATGGGTCGGTGCAGCGGAGGAATCGACGGTGGCCAGACGTAAATTTTAGGCTGTTTTCCGTTAATGCCTAGAATTTATTACTCATTTGGGGTTTTTGATGTATCTTCTGGACTATGGACTGGTTGGCTTTAAATTTGTGACTTTATACTGTTTTTTATGGATTTTTTTTAAAATTGCAACTCCGCAAAATACGGATTTTTTTTAAAAACTAAAGTTTTTCGTAAATAGAAACGAATTTTCCTAAATTAATTGGTTACAAAAGCTTCGGCTAATAGACAAGTTTTAAAGCAAATCAACTAGTTTTTTTTCGAATTAAATAAAAGCTAACTTACTGTAACGGTTTTTAAATTCGACAATATTGTCTTAAAGTCCCTTTCCATGTGACATCGCCAGATTCGGCCATAGTGTCTAGGCCAGATTTGGGGTGTTATATTAATTATACTAATTTACCAACTAATTAACGCAAGGACTAAATTTTAAAATATGCAAAGTTACTAAATTAACCAATGAATAAAAAACGGTAGTTGATTAACTTCGTTGTGGTTTACTAATCTTCAAATTAGGGATCTAAGTTGCTTAAACTCCTAAAGTGGTTCTGTTTTACCTCTCGGTCTCAACTTTATCAAATTAGACAAATTAGTCTGGTTTATCTCTCGATCTCACCGGCTAACCCGGGACTAACGAATTGATGCTCAACAAGATTACCTCTCAATCTCATTTTCCTAGATATTCCCTTAAGGCGTCTCCTAATTTTTTAGGTTTATTCAATTTAGTCCAATTTATAACAACTTGGTCCCTCTTCCAAAAATCAGCTTACCCACATCTCCATCAACCAACCTTCTTAGAGTTTAGTTACTCATACAATACAAAAAACTAAGCTAATAAATATGAAAGAAAAGGAAATGGCAGTCAAGAACATTAAGCTTAAGAGAAATGTGAAAGTTTGTATTTTTAATCTAGAAAACTTAAAAGCAAAATAAATAAAAAAGATAAGCATTCAATAGTAAATCAAGAAAAAAACAAAAAAGGTAAAGCTTTTAACAACCGAAACTAAAAGAAACTGAAATACATTAAACTAAAAGTTGAAATGTCATTACAAGCAAAGAAAATGGACTAAAAGTGCAAATAAATCCTAGCTACAATGATAACTAACTTAAAAAGCAACAAGAACAATAAGGAAATTTGTAGAAAAATGAACTCTACAAGGAAGATGAAAAATAAGAAACCTTAGCAATGAAGAAGAAAACCTAAAAGAAACTAAGTTAAACTAAACATACAAGTGTGTATCCTTTCTCCTCAACCAAAATTGGTTGTTTTTAACGGCAAAATCTAACCCCATTTTGTGACTAAAATGCTCTTGAACAACATTTATTTGATTGGTGCTTCGGTTGGACAAAGACAACCCTTGGCATCATTTTTTGTCCTCTTCACGATATGGATATCACAATATCTAGGGTAGGATATCGCGATACTATAATCAGCATTGAAATGGGGTGCCCCCTGGAAGGTGGATATTGTGATACCCAAAGTGGATATCGCAATACCATTGTAGGTGGGCTTCGTCCTAGTCCTATTGGAGGTGTCGTGATTCCCATGCTTTGTTGTAGTGATACTCATTTCTTCGGTGATGTTTCCACACAATTTCATGCCATTGTCGAGTACCTACAACACTCAATCATACGTTAGGGCCCCTAATGACATAATTGGCCAATTTGGGTATCAAAATAAGTAAAAAGAAGCATTTACACTTATTAAATTGGAAATCCAAAATCTACACTAAACTACAGAAAAAAACTGCTAATTTGCCCGAAAACAAGCTCTTTAGATGAAACAAGGAAACCTAATTTGACCTATCAAATTACGATAGATCACATATATGTACAAACACACATACATATATACACATCACAATTCAAGCATTCATCATCTCAAAGTTTTGTGGAAAGGTATGGTTACTTTGGCATTTATTCTGTACTCATTTGTAGTGACTTATTAGACTAAGAACGTATTATTTAAATTGAATTATAGAAGCACAAACCACAAAAGCTATACGACATCCATCTTTTCCTTTCCTTTCACCTTTGCATTCCAACGTCGCTTTGGCTTGGGAATTTATTATCGATTGTGGGAGATACCAGAACTCTACTATTTTTTCTTTGTTTCGGTTATAAAGGAGAGATGAAAAAAAATGAATTTTCTTTTTCTCTCTCCCACTCACGGCAATATATATATCATTAGTAGCTTAATTAGATTATTTCTTTATTAATCATATGTATATATTTCTTTATTAATGATAGTTATAGATAATGATGAAGAAAAACCATTAAGTCCCACTATCATACTATTTTTATGGAATAATTAATTCCAATGGTGTGTTTAGTTATTGAGCAAGGAC
This sequence comes from Gossypium hirsutum, assembly GCF_007990345.1. Lineage (NCBI taxonomy): Eukaryota > Viridiplantae > Streptophyta > Magnoliopsida > Malvales > Malvaceae > Gossypium > Gossypium hirsutum. The sequence continues at coordinate 52,901,077 of NC_053443.1, forward strand.
ATTCGTAAAGCTTAAATCAAAATCTTTTCATTTTCACACTTTAGCAATTTAATCCCAGTATTATTCAAATAATCGATTTAATTCAATCTCACTCACTAATTTGACCCCTCAATTCTTTACTTTACATATAATTATTTTATTATAAATTATTTAATAATTCGATTCATTAAATTTGGTTCAAAATCGAATTTTCAACACCGTTGAAAATCAAGTCGTTACATACTGTTAAAATTATTTTGTTAAATTCGAGTTTATTACAACATCATTTATTTAGTTACATTACTACCAAGTGAATTTTTTTTATTTCAAAATATCACACCAACAAATTTAACAAAATAAAATTTAACAATATTAACAATTGGACCTAAATTTTGAAATCTCTAAAGTAAAAGGGACTAAATTCTATAAAATAGTATAAAAACTAAATTCAAAATTTATGAAAAATACAAGGACCTAAGACATATTCTAACCTAATAAAATCTCTTGAAATTTATTTTCCCTTTTCAAAGAATTAAATACATTTTAAAATCATTTTGAATCTTTTTTCTAGATGTTTTGGAATGGCAATACTTAAAATTGATTCTTGGTGGCCCATATGACTTAAAGTGCACACTTTTAAAAAGAATTAGGAGAATAAAGGTATTACTTAACATCAATGTCACTTCCACATTTAATATTTATAAAATATTTTTAGAGGTCTCGAAAATCATTTTAGACCATTCCTAAAGTTCCATTACGAAATAAGAATGTGCAGACATCATCCGAAATCATTACCGAGCATGAAAACTTAAATTTCATGTTGTATGGCAACATATATTAGTACATGGTCCCCATGTATTGATATTGTAGCAATTCAACTACTGAATTTCCAAGTATTGGTGCTAAACCCCAAAGTATCGATAACTAGGTATAAGGGACTTGAAAATTTGCTTAAAAACATTTCAAATCAACTCCAAACATCATCATCGTTATCATCATGTCATACCAAAGAAATCCCCATCCATTTAAACCATTAAAAAGATTTATATGACCTCAATTTCATCTTATAAACATACACCACTCAATTCAACACTAAAACTTAAATTAAGACCATGAAACATCATTCAAGCCCTATCTTGCTTAGAAGCTTAGTATCAAACTTAACCTATGTACATGTCATACTAAGTCCTTCCAATATAAAACAAATGAAATTACACTTGTTACTCCCTTTAGGTGTGATTTGATCTGTTGATGTAGCAAAAGCGAGCATTTTCTTCTTCATGGAACTCAACCTATTTGTTTAAGCAACTAACGTATAAAGCTAAATGAGCTTAGTAAGTACACAAGGTGTTAGAGTTGTGTGACCCGAATCCCGTCACTTTTTAAAGAAATAAAATAGAGAGGCAAAATAGAAGGATCTACCAGGCGAAGGATTGAGGGCCGCACAAATTGAATCTGTATAGGACTATACTTCTTCTATTGGACATTGATTATAACAGGGTTGTTTACCCCTTAAAATAGGGGTAGTCAAACTCTTCTAGTATTATTGGTTTTGTTAGAGTTATGTAACCCAAATTCTAAGAGATTGCTTACAAGTCAAGTTAAACAAAATATATTTTCTTTTTAGAAGATTTAGTATTTATTAGTGTAATATATTTAGAATTTATTAGCATACTTTATTTGACCTACGAATTTAGCCTATAAATAGGCTCTTTTATAACCTTAGAAAACACACCCATTAGATATTAGAACTCATAACACTTTTGGAGAATTTTGTATTTACGTTTTGAGGGTTTTTTATTTTACGGGTTTCGGGGTTTAGTTTTTATCTCCATCTTTGTACTCTTTGTTCTTTTGCCATTATAGTAAAATTATATTTGCCCGTGGTTTTTTTCCTCTTTAGAGGGGCTTTTCCACGTTAAATTTGTATGTTCAATTTCTTAATTTCTTCCACTATTTTTACTTGTTCGTTGCTTAATCGAGTTGATCCCTAACAAGTAGTATCAGAGATAGTTCAATTTCTACAGATCAGCCTGTTTAGAGATGGCAACAACAAGGTTTGACATTGAGAAATTCAATGGTGTCACAAATTTCAATTTGTGGAAAGTTCGGATGATGAAAATTCTAGTTCAGATCAATTTGATAAAGGTCAATACCGGGAAAAAGCCTGAGAATCTAGATCAATCAGAATGGGAAGAGCTTGATGAAAATGCCCTGTCTACAATCCAGTTGTGCCTCATTAATAGGATATTACAGGAGGTATTGATGGAGAAGACCACATTCACCTTGTGGAAAAAGATAGAAACTCTTTATACAACTAAGCCTTTGGCTAACCGTTTAGTGCTAGAAACAACGTCTATTTACGTTTTGCGTGAACGAAGGTGAGCTTATTAGAGATCACACCAGTCAATTCATTACCATTTTAAATTATTTAAATAACGTTGAGGTTCGGATCGACGATGAAGATTAGGTTATGCTTTTATTGTGTTTTTTACCCCTTTCATACAAGTTTTTCAATGAGATCCTGATTTATGGCAGAGACAAACTCTCATTCAAGGATGTGAAGGGTCATTTGTTAAGTAAATACAAAAACTCGACAATGAATTTGGTTCGGATGGCAAGGTAGATAGGCAAGCTTCCATTTTGGTAGCATCAAAGAAGCGAGACAAAAGGTGTCGCTATTGTAAGAAGTTGGGTCACATCAATGAAAATTGTTATAAATTGCAAAATAAAAAGGTTGCTGAGAGTAATGAAGAAGATGTAGCTAGTGCTAATTTGGTTGACGAAAGTAGTGACGATTTCTTGTTAGTGTCAACGAGCGATAGCTTTGAGCTTAAGCTTGAGTGGATCCTAGATTCAGGATGTTCTTTCCACATGTGTCCCAACAGAGAATGGTTCTCCATTTACAGTTTAGTTGAAGGTGGAGTTATGCACATCAGAAATGATTTATCTAGTAAGGTAAACGATATTGGTACTGTTAAAATTAGGATGCACGATAAGACGATCAGGACACTATTAGATGTCAGGTATGTACCTGATTTATGAAAGAATCTCATCTCCTTGAGTATTTTAAACTCTAAAGGTTGCAGAATTAACATTGAGTCGAGTGGCATTAAGGTGTCTCGTGAGGATCTCATTTTGTTAAAAGGTAAAATGACCAATAGTCTTTATATTCTGGAAGGTTCTACAGTGTCTGGTGAAATTGAACGTCCCTCGTCCACTATAGATTCAAAGTCAACTCGTTTGGAGCGGAGGCAACTTGGTCATAGGAGGGAAAAATGTATGACCGTTTCATTGAAGAGAGGTTCTCTTTTGGATGCAGGTTTTGAAAAGTTAGGGCACTATGTTTGTGAAAATCAGACCAGGGTTAGTTTTGATTTAGTAGTGCACAAGTTGAATGCGAGAATTCTTCAAGCTTCTAAGCACAGATTCGACTCGGTTAATTCCCTACATAGTTCAAGATAGGTCCGTGGTGGGCTTTGGCAAAAATGGCGTTTTGAGAATTCGTGTCAAGGTGGAGATTGTTAGAGTTATGTGACCTAAATTCTAAGAGATTGCTTGCAAGTCAAGTTAAACAAAATATATTTTCTTTCTAGAAGATTTAGTATTTATTAGTATAATATATTTAGAATTTATAAGCATAATTTATTTGACCTACGAATTTAGCCTCTAAATAGGCTCTTTTACAACCTTAGAAAACACACCCATTATAGATTAGAACTCATAACACTTTTGGAGAATTTTGTGTTTACGTTTTGAGGGGGTTTTTTCGGGTTTTGGGGTTTAGTTTTTATCTACATTTTTGTCATTTTCATTTTTTTTGCCATTACAGTAAAATTATCTTTGCCCGTAGTTTTTTTTATCCTCTTTGAAGGGGTTTTTCCACGTTAAATTTGTGTGTTGAATTTCTCAATTTCTTCCGCTATTTTTACTTGTTAGTTACTTAATTAGGCTGATCCCTAATAGGTTTTTCAACATTAGTGAACTTCTCCTTCTTTGCCCGTGGGTTTTCTCGATAAGGGTTTTCCACGTAAAATCTATGTGTTCTTATTTTCTTTTTTATTGCTTTGTAATCATTCTTATTACCTTGCAAACATTAAGTATAACATAAGGAAATCACTACCTTACAAATATATTAATTGAGAGGTATACCATTTATGAATTAAGGGATATAATTCTTATTTATGCCATGTACATACAGATAAGGATTTAGCTTCTTTCCACTTATTATTTACCTTAGAAGAATCATGACTTGTGAACTTAATTTATTACAATCATTCATTTGTTCCATCTCATTTCACTTATAATTAAAACTCATTAACCTTTTCTCATAGATGGAGTATCCAATTCAAGCTAACTTACCTTTTAGTTTCCATTATCTCAAATAATGTTTATTCTTTCACCCAATAATATTCTCATTATAATTGACTCATTCCTTTAAAGTCACGCTTTCACATTATGATTATTGTTCCACATTACCTTATTCCTTATCACTTTAATACATGAACTTCTCTACTTTATACTCATATTCAAGTTCAAATATTTATTAACGATTTCTAAAGTTTACTTGTTGTTAAGAAAGTAGGAGATCTTTAAGTACTTTTACCTCACTTAGATGGAAAAAATGACCAAAGTTTTTTTCACTCCTCTAACCCATAATTTTCTACTTTTTCTTTATCCCTTGGAGACTTCTACTCTACCATTTTCTCTTACTCATCACTAAAATATAAATAAAACATTATTACAAAGTTCTCATGCACTAAAATCACAAATAAATACCTTGAAGGTGATGAGATTCAAGTCTCTTACCTTAATTCTTCATTTTTTTCTCTCTAGCTCCAACTTTTCATTTTACTCATTTGAAACTCTAAGTTGAAAGGTGAAATTAATGGCGAAAATAAACTTAGAAATGGGTTTTCTACTTTATTTTAGTGAGAGAAGTAAGGTGGGCGGTGAACTTTAGCTTGGATTGAGAGAGAGATAAAAAAAAAACAAGAAGATAAATTTTCTCTTCTTCCATTATAGCAGGCAGCACATTGAGGAGAAAGGAGAAGAAGATGACAAAAACATCCTATTTTTTTATTTCATTTATAAAGAAATTAGTCAAAAGCCAAAGTCAAATTTAAATTGTGGGGTAAACTACCAAAATAGTCACTTTTGTTTACTTCAGGTTATATTTTAGTCACTTATGTTCGAAATGTTACGTTTTAGTCACTTATGTTAATGTGTTGTAACATTTTAGTCACTGAGTCGTTAATTGTCGTTAACAGTGTAACAGTAAGCTGACGTGCCATGTTAAATCATCATTTCGAACAAAAATTTTAGGTTAAATTATACATTTGGTCCCCATTTTTTTCATTTTGAGAAATTTAATATTTTTCTTTTATGTTCTTTTAACGTTCTTTTTTTTTTCTTTATTTTCCATTCTGTTTTACTTCTCCCTCTATTTTTCTCCATTCTCCATCTCTTTTAACATAGTTTTTCTATGTTTTCCATTTGTTAAAACTTTTTTATGTTTATGAAAAAAGAATAGGCAAAAGCTAAAACCAAAATAAAATTTTCTTTGCATATTCTCACCACAATTACAAACCCTCCTCGTCCATCATCACTTTAACAAACCAATTTGGATCTCTCAATGGCCACCTTATCTATCTTACCTAAAACATTCTCACCCTCTCAAAATTACGTTGTTTCACAGCTTCTTCAAACGAGCTCTACACTCTCAATGACTAAAACGACCACCATACGAAACTTACCCTCAACTTTACCCAAACCAATTTGGTTCCATACTCCCTTTCTCTCTTCGATTCATCCATGCTCGACTTCCAATCAAGCTTGCTTGGAAATATCCAAGAAGGTTTAGGTTAATTTTATCGTTTGTTTAATTTTATTCGTCAGAAAATAAAAGAAAAGGAAAATAATAATCTACACAATTCTATAAAATTTTGGAAACGGAAAAAAATTATTTTGAATATAAAGAATTCAATTTATGTTTAGATTTGATTAAGGATATGATTTTTTATATTGATTAGTTAGATCCAATTTTAGTTTCAAAATTAGGTTATATTCAAATCGATATTTGATTAAGAATTATGGACATTTGGTTTTGAGTGAAATTCGATTTAGGAATCATGTGAAAGAAACAAGGACTTGGTTTTTTTTGTGGGCAAAGATTGTGTTTCTGTAGTGAAAAATATGAGAAGGGATAAAAATAAAGGTGAAGAAGAAAAGGAAAATAAAGAAATGAAAAGAAAAAATTAAATTGTTCAAAAAAGTATAGTGACTAGTTTTAACAAATGAAAAAAATAGAAAAACAACGTTAAAAGAAATGGAGAAATGAGCAAAACAGAGGAAGAAGGAGAAGAGAATGGAAAATAAAGAAAAAGAAAAGAAAGTTCAAAGAACATAAAAGAAATTAATTAAATTGCTCAAAATGAAAAAAAATATAGGGACTAATTGTATAATTTAACCTAAATTTTTTATTTGAAATGATGATTTAACATGCCACATCAGCTTACTTTTACACCGTTAACGATAATTAACGCTCAATGACTAAAATGTTACAATACGATAATGTAAGTGACTAAAACATAACATTTCAAACATAAACAACTAAAATATAACCTGAAACAAATAAAAATGACTATTTTAATAATTTACCCTAAATTATGTGGTACACATTAATTCCATGTTTTAATGCAACTAGTGGCCCATAGCAATTCCCAACATTCAACATATCTTCATTTAAAAAAAAAATCAAAATATAATCCCATGTGAAAGGTCTCAAATATCCATTTACGGAAAATTACACTTTCCTCATTTTCTTTCTTATCATCACACATAACACTTAGCATACCTAAGTTCCATCAATTATAATTATACACTATAATATTATTCACTCATAGTAAAATTATATTTATATCTTTTTTTTCGAAAAAAAATAATTTAATCTCTATATTATTCACTTTTATTCAATTTAATCTGAATGTGACTTTCCTCGTACTACATTATTCATGTCATCTTCACTCATTATTAATTCACCATTTTCTCTATTTGGTTAATTTATACTTTAGTTCTCACACGTTTTTTTAATTTTCAATTTAGTCCATTGGCCAATTTTTCAAATTCACGCTGGTTCTCACTAATTTCTTCTAAATATCTTATTAACTCCATAAGAAGATCTACTTAATGAACACAGTTTCACTTTTGTTAGAATTTTGCTGCATTTATTCTAAAAAGTAGTGCCAATTATTATATCAAAAATTTTGAGCGTCAGAGGAGAGCCTTAGCTTATGTTGGGATTGAAGGTACTAGGGGTGAGCATTCGATCGAATCGAATCGAAAATTTTCGAGTTAATCGAGTTTTCGAATCTCATTTTATCATCCTAACTTTATTTGAAGTTTTCTCGAATCGAATCGAGTGAGATGGAATTCGAATCGAATATATTTGTTCGAGTTAAATTTTAAAAAATATCTTTGAATAAAATTTGTCCGCCTTAATCAATTTTTTTATTAACTTTCATCACCTCATAATTTATTTATTAATTTTTTATATATTGGTTAGCTTCTTTGCTTGCTTAGTTGTTTCAATTATCTTCAAATTATTGTCACTATGTATTTTGGAATTAAAAAATATATTAAACGTAAAAATATAATTTTTAATAAAAGTTATTTTAAAAATAAAATGTGAAATTGATACCGATATAAAATTTTAACACGAATATTTTATGGCATAATTAATAATTCAATTTTAATATAAATATTCAATATGACTAAACAATTCAATAATATAAATAATATAAAATGTGAAATTTAATTTAATAATATAAATAGTAGATATAAATAAAATTATTACTATTTATGTTTAGTGATGTTTTTTTGGATAATTTTGATTTTTTATTTGATAGTAAAGGGTGAGAAGTAAAAATTTAGGGGGAAAATAAAAAGTTTGGGGGAATAAAAGTTTGAGGGAAAATAAATAGGGGGAGTAAAATTTTGGAGGGAAAATATTAAAAAAATGGAGGGAGGAGGGTTTGGGGTAGATGGGAGATGAGATGGGAAGAGAATAAAAGTTTTAGGGGAAAAGTGGGAGGGAGAAAAAATTTTGGGTGAAAATAAAATGTTTTGAAGGTTTTTGGGAGTAAAATTTTGAGAAAAAGTAAATGAGAGAGTAAAATTTTGGTGGGAAATGGATTTTGGGTAGATTGGGGGGTTGGGAGGGGAGGGGAGTAAAAGTTTTGGGGGGAAGTGGGAAGGAGTAAAAGTTTGAGGGAAAAGTAAAAAGGTTTGGGAGTTTGGGGTAAAAATGTAAAATATTATAGTTTGATATTCGAATTATTAGAATTATTCGAGTTATTTGAATTCGAAAACTCAACTCGATTCAAACTCAAAATTTGAAAAAAAATTCAAGTTGATTCGAATAACTCGATTCGTTTAACTCGAAATTCGAATTTTTTTCGATTTTTTCAAGTAGAATCGAGTTTTGCTCACCCCTAGAAGGTACTAAGGGGGAAAGCTAAGGATAGTAAGGGATGTTGAGTATCCCTTATAAAATTCTTTTTGTCTTAAAATTATTTAGAAAATATTGAAAAAAATATTGGTATAATACATTTAGCTCTTAACATTTTTAAATTTTTATCAATTTGGTCTTCATTCTTTTTATAAGCTAAATTTGATCTTCGACTTTTTAAAAAGAGTTGAATGTGATTATCAACTTTTCAAAAAGAGTCGAATTGATGTTTTTAAATGGAAATACTAATTAAAACATGGTAGCTTGCATGACAGTCCACGTGTACTTCATGATATATATTATAAACTTTTTATAATTTTTTTTTTACTTTTGAATTTTCTATTTCTTGAAATTTTTTATATTTTTAAAATTATTTATTGACATATATAAGGTAAACAATGTCATGCCAACATGAAATACATATGAACTACCACGTGGGTTGCCATGCCAACATTGTAAAAAAAATGTTTTAGCCAACATTTTCATTAAAGAAAAGCGATTTGACTCTTGTTGAAAAGATAATGATTAAACTTAGTTAAAAAAAAGAAGAACAAAATTTATAATAAAATATGAACATTGAGGGCTAAATTTATCATTATGCCAAAAATATTTATTATAAAAAAATGAAATTCTTATTTACCTTTATTTTAGTAACTTTTAATATCATTTTGTTGTAATCCCTAACGTTTGCACTAAGAAAGAATACAATCATTTAGCACCCCAAAAAGGGAAAAAGAAAGAAAAAAAAAAGGAAATTTGAGTCTAAAGCCTGTCGTAATTAAATTTAAGTACAAAACAAGTGGTGGTTAAAGGACAGATACGATACAATTGGTGCTTGCAGTGCAAAAGAAAGAACAAAGTACCATCGGAAAGCAAAGAGTTGGGGTAATAGAGGGTTTAATTAGACTCTGGATGTTCCAAGTTTTCGTTCAAACATGCGTTTCAGAAGGAAAACTTGAAGGATGCTTGCCGCTATAAGTGCAGCTGATTCGAACATTGCCTTGTGAAGTGCTCGTCGCCCCAAGCTATCATTCACTGTCCACAAATTACACCACATGTTATGTACTTTTTGCTTTGTCATGCAAACGAAAAGGAAAAACAAAAAACAGAAGCAAAGGGGCGTTAAACTTTTTAATGTATACTCAATCTTTTTCATGTATTTGGAATATCGTATTTCATTTTAAATATATTTTGGAAAAATATGTAAAGAAAACGTAGCAGTGCAGGAAATATGAGGTGATGAAAGCTACTACCTATTGCCTGTCGATCAGTCTGAGCCTCAATCCAATGCTGTTCGAATTGGATGTTGTAAAGAGCTTCCTCCAACTTTGTTATCTGCTCCATCAAAGGAGCAAAATGCTCTGCACACATCATTGAGAAATAATCATCATTTTTCTCCCTTTTTAAAGGCAAACAAATAAAAGAAGCAACATTTAAACTCACCTTCTTTTGCATGCTGATGTCTGTACGTAAAATGCCCAACTTGTAAATCAAAATCAACGGTTTCATGATATGGAGATTTGTTAACAAAGCAGAAGCGGTATACCCCTTTCTTGTGGACAACAAAATCGAATTTTTCACTTATTTTGTTACGAAAATCATGAATCTGGTCCCCTTCTGGTCCCTTTACCTGATCATCTCACCATAATATTCACACGAAAGTTAATATTTTGGATTTAACAAGCTTAACAACAATCATTATGATGGGATTCACACAAATCTTATACACATATTTAGATCTCCATTTTAATTGGATATTTTCAATAAAATCAAAACCAACAATTCAATCAATAAAAGAAAGGGGGAGGGGGTTACCACAAGATCGACGCCTTCGTCGCTAAAATGCCAAGGTGCCTCGGCCTTAATTACAACGAAAGAGCCATAAACAGTGTCTCCTTCGTACTTGACATCATGGGATAAACATTCTTCTTTGTCTATCACGAATCTAACCCCTTCCGCTAGTTTTAAGCTCCATAGAAACAAACCCACTGCTGCCCATGCCATTTCGCTTCTCTTCCATTTTCTTCCCGGCATCTCTACGAAACCAAAAAAAAAAAAAGCAAAAACAGAATCCTACAGTTTAGATCGTTGGTTGCTTTTTAACAAGATCAGATCAAGGATAATGTGTTAAAGAAAATTTTAATAATAATTCAATGTTATCTAAGAGATTTGCTTTCGATAAAAAAATGTGATTTACTTTTTTACTATTTTCAACCAAAAAGGAATATTGATTAAATTGAAGTGTTCCCTGTTTCAGGAAGGGGGAGACCAGAAACTCATAACTATTGTTACGATAAGGCAATTATAAAGAAAAATAAAGTAAATTATGTAACACACAAGTAGGTCAAAAGGGTTTTATGTAATAAATTTATAATATTATATTAGTTGAAATCATTAAATTGTGATAGTAACAATTATTATTTTTTAGTTCAAATTTATGATTCTTATGTGTACATATTTTTTTAGATTTATCAAAATATATAAATATCTTTACAATAATGTCTTTATAAAATAAATAAGTTTTTACTAAATTTACAACTAATTTAAGACAGATTACATCAATTCAATTAAGCATATTATAATAATAATACATGAGAAAATTATTTTCCCACCAATATTCAAAGTAATCACATCCTCATGGTTGAAAGAAGGTAATTTTCCTAAAGAAAAGTTACATTGCTCGGAAAATTTGTAACACCGCTGACTCGTTTCGACAGTTGGTAGGAATGGGAGATGTTACTGAAGCGTGTACAAGTAAAAAAATCTTGAACTTTATTTAAGAGTTAAAAGTTTAAAACATTTTTTGGTATTATAATTAAAATATGTTTCAGACAAACTAAAATTTTTAAAAATAATTTGAAACAATTTAGAATTGGTGTAGAGTGGATCGGAGGTAATCAAAACTTAAAATGGGCCCCAAAAGGTAAAAACGACTTAAATTAGTCCAATGTTAAAATAGGCGCAAAGCCATAATCTGAGACTTATGATGTCACAATGTGACTGACTAAGTAAGGATGTCGCGACGAGAGGAATGTGAAGTTGCGGCGTTGAGCACCTAGGTCGCGATGTCACTCACTGAGTGTCCCCAAAACACTTAAAAATACTCTAAAACATCCTTTATACCATCAAATCATATTTCATGGCACCAAAGCATTTAAAAGCATTTCTAAATCATATTTAAACTTAATTCCAAGTCATAAAACATAGTCGAACCAATTTATAATTCAAAAACTTGTCTTAACCTTTCATGGAGGTTACAAACAACACTTGCTTTTACAAATCCAAATACTTATAAACACTTATAATAGTCTAAGTCTCCATTTACATGCCAATAACTTATACAAATAACATTTATTAATTAAAGGACAACCTTAAAAACTTTATGGGATGCTCCCGAACAAAGCTTCAAGCTTCTCGAACAAGGTCATTTACCTACCTGTTTAAAACAATTAACCTGTGAGATTTAAAAACTTAGTAGCCAAGGATAAACCTAGTTATTCTATTCCTTATTAATGTTGAGTCTCTTATAAACATCTCATATAAGATTCACTTAAGCCTCATTCTAGTGTCACTAATCAATTCATTTAAATTAATCGAATTATGAGACTCAACTAACATTTTAATGATTAATTCATTAGGCAATAGCTTATAAAAAGTTCGTATAGGATTACTCTCCCTCGTAATTTTGTTTTCATTTCCTTAATTAGGACAAATACTTTTAGGGTACCTTATCAATTTAAATTCTCATCTGCTTATATGTTCATTTACCTTATTTTCATCCATTTTAGTTATAGAAAATTTAGTTCATGACCCTTAATCTTGCTTTTAACCACCTATAGTCACATTTAAAGTTGATTATTCACATTTAATCCATTTTCGCCCATAATAAACTCTAGTAAAACTAACTCAGATACACGAGACACCTCCACCACATCAATGAGCACGGAAGTGCTAAATTGTAAAATAGCATAAAATATCTCTCTACGACACCAAAGATCTCATGAGAGCATAAACTACACCACACCAAGATGCCCATAACTGCAAGGCTCGAAGGCGATATAAAGCATACATAAGTGCAAAACCTCTAACAATACTGCAACACGCTATAGCCCCTATTTGACATTCCAACCGTATCTTAACATTTCACTATGTCATTTACACATATGTATGCACATATCATATAAGGACACTTTAAGTGCTTTCACATACCTATGATCAAATCCATATTAATAAAGGCTTTATGAGTATGATCATTTTTCACATGTAGGCACCATAGGTGCTTTGCATTTACAAACACATTTCCGCATTTCTTTAGGTCTTATACACATGTCCATTCCAATTAATAATTCCAAATTGTATATAGTCATTTTCATTATTCTTTATCTTTCAAAACAAAATTGTCTACTTGAGTAGCAATTGCTAAATTATTTATTTCTCAATCCAAAAATTTTGAAATCAAGATCCGTTTTATTTTTAAAAAACTAGACTCTTGAAACTTTCAACCACAAATTTTCCAAAATTTATTCTCTTGTGCACACATGCTAGCAAATTTTTAAAGTTAGGATAAAGCTACTGCCAAACAACTCTGACTTCTCTTTACTAAAAAATATATTAATCCAAAAATATAATTTGGATGAATTCACTGTTTATTTTATTAGAAAATAGACTTAATAAGACTTTTATAAATATAAGGCTCATCCTGTAATTCATCTTATACAATTTTTAATAATTTTTCGAAGTCAGAACAGGGATGCTGCCAACATTTTCAGCCTTAGATTCTTAAACTATTTTCATCTTGTAATTCATCTTATACAATTCTTAACAATTTAAGTAATTAAATTATTCAAAAGTTTTTATTTAAGTCACTGGGTTGTTAAATTTTATTTTTTAAAGTTTCATCAACAAGCTATAAGCAACAATTCAATGATTGGTACAGTGGATTAGTACCCATCGACGAGTAGAAATACCTTAGATTCAAGTTGATATGACAGTTAAAAAGCTATTTGATTTTTGGTTCGTAGGTTCGTGACATTCAAAGTTGTTTCATGAAGAAAAATTGAATTGTAGAAGAGAAGGGGGAAAAGAGCTTTCGATTGGTGCATGTAGTGAAAACAGAAAAAACCATATGACATCGATTTTAACAATATAGTAATTTAAATGAAAACTTTTGAATAGTTCAATAACCAAATTATAACTTTTTTTAGTTAACTGGCTAAAATGAAAATTCACTTATAATATAGTGACTAATGGTCTAATTTACCTTTGTTTTCTAGTTAAATTCTTAAGTAGATATTTTGGAGGAAACACGTAACTTTTAGTTTGACCGCAAATTTGCGTCAGTTCCGTCACTGGCTGAGGTTACTATGTCCCTTAAACTTGCGTGTCCAAATATCCTCATTCCATTCACTTTCTAAATAAAATTCTTATAATCTGGTTATTTAATTTTTAAGATATTTTCATTTTAATCATCCAATGTTAAATTTTTAACAACAGTTAATCGTACACATTACATTATATTTATACTTTTAATTTTAATTTTTTTATATTTTCATATTATTCTTAATAAAATTAACTCACATATATCATATTTAATAATTGTCAACGAAATTTAGATATTTTTTATTATATAATCCTGAATCTTCCATGTTAAGTTAAGAGTAAAGCAAAAAATACTTACAATTAATTAAATTAATTGTTTGTCTTTCGTTTGGATAAAGAAGTGTTGAAAAAAATAAGAGTTGAATCTTAATATTTAAAAATTTATATTCCAAAATTCAAATTTAGAATTTTCGGTAATAGGATAAATAAATAAAATTTAACAATTTTTGTGTATTATTTTATTTTACCACTTTTTCACTTAAATCTTTAATTTTTCACCTTGATTAATACTTAAAAAAGATTTTTTTTGGTGACCAAAATGAAAGTGACCTAAAAGTTAGGTGACAAAAAAAGTACAAACATGATGTGGCATGTATAGTTAACTGTTGTTAGATATTTAATGCTTGGGTCACTAAAATGGAAATACTCTAAAAGTTTGGTTACTAAATTGCAAGAATTTCATTTTGAGTGACCAAAATGAAAGCACCCTAAAAGTAGGGTGACCAACTAGGAATTTTACCCTATTTTTTATCCGTAGTCTAGTTTTATAGGGCGATGCGGTCTTATATTCCATTTCCTTCAGATTCCTTCTATCCAAACAAACACATAGTCTAGCTCTCATGCGCAACGTTTTGGATGCACTTTGTCTTTTTCCAAACCGCATCTAGCAGCTAGCCGAAGTTAGTTCCCATCTCCCTATGCTTTATCATGGGTTTTCAAATATCTAAGCTCACATTTTAAGGCTTGTAAGAAAGTCATCGTTTTTCAGTTTTATGTGAATCAATCCTTTATAAAAAAGGGGAAAAAATCTGTTTCTCACAATGTCAGCAAGCATCAACCTCATCTGTTGCAACTTCTCTTACGTACCTCAAAACTCTTCCAAGTTCAAAACTTTAATCCGAGCTAGAAACCTTAGCCAACAAAGTCCTGTACTTTCCAAAAGAACCTCAAATTCCTCAGTCCTCCTTAAACCCAACAATCGTATTGCTTTAGTTTCCCCATTTCAGCAAAAGGGTGTTCTTAAAATATGTCAAAGTTCCTTAAACACCCAGAATTCTGAAGAAGAAGCGGGTCAGGATAAAGGGCTCTCGGTTGATAATGGTAAAGAAGGAAGGGATTGGACAACCTCGATTTTGCTTTTTGTGTTGTGGGGTGCCCTCATGTACTATGTTTTCAATCTCTCACCGAACCAAACGCCGGTATTTTCCGAAGCCAACTTTTTTTTTATGGTAAACGCCTTTGTTGGGTTCCTTGATTTGAAATTGGGATGGAAATTCCTAAAGTGACTTTTATTGCCCAAAATAACTTGAGTTTCTTGGATGTTTTAGTATTCTGATTTATATGCCGCTTTTCCTTTCCTTGCTGTGATTATTGATCATTTTCTGAACTGAAATAGTAATGCAAAAAGCTTGGGTTTTAGATTTTATGGTCATTGGTTACTCATTGCTCTCCATGGAGTTTCTTCATAGGCCTTTTGGCAGTTTAAATATTCCATTTCCCTTTGCTGTATTTGTGTTTGCATTCACTTGTGGCCTTTTTGTTTGGTTTTTTGGTGCTACTTTTAAGTGCGTTTATATGAAATGTTAATAGGACTGAACCGGTGCTGCCCGCATGTGATAGGTCTACCCAGCATAATAATAGTCTTCAATGACAAGTTTTTCAAAAAAAATACTTAGTCCTTTTTGAGATAAGCTTTTTGATAGCTCTTAAACAACCTCCATTCATGTATTTCATGAAGGTAAATTATAAATTTTAAGTTTAAGAAGCTAATGTAGCATATAAATATGATGATATGATATCACATTCTCCTGATTATGCTGAAGGCTGACTGGCTGAGAGTTTACATATTAAGAAATTCTTGAAGTATCAGTCTAACATCTGCATTAAATCCCTAACATGGATTATGACCTCTTTGCAGTCAAGGGATATGTATTTTTTGAAAAAGCTCCTAAATTTGAAGGGGGATGATGGTTTTAGGATGAATGAAGTACTTGTGTCCCAATGGTACATAATGGGACTGTGGCCATTGGTGTACAGCATGCTGCTGCTTCCAACAGGCAGAAGGTACCACCAACTTCTCTTACTGCGTACCTTATCTGAACCTCTTATCGTCATCATGTTATTTTAATTTCTTCTTTCTTTCTGCTTGAGAAGGTAAAGATTATTGAAATGGATGATAACTGTTTATATTTTCTTAGAAACAGAGCATGCAAATGGACAGAGGGACTTTGTAGGGTAATTAGAATGAAATATGATTTAGTTTTGTTGCTATTCCTGAAGCAAACGTATTAGGATTGGGTGGTACTGGTCAAAGTAGCACACTATCTTGTAGGTCTAAACTTTTATGATACTAGTTGGAGCCTAATGCAAGAGGGCACCCCCCCCCTTTTTTTTTCGTTCTTTGAAAGAGGCTATTACTGAGACTTGAATCCATGATATCTTATTGTTGTGCAAAGATCCACACTTTCTTTAGTTAGCATTAATTAGCTTAAATGATCTATTTGCAGCTCAAAAAACAACATTCCTGCCTGGCCGTTTCTAGTATTTTCATTCTTTGGTGGGGTATATGCTCTTTTACCATATTTTGTTCTTTGGAGTCCACCACCACCACCTGTTGATGAAAATGAGCTTGAAAAATGGCCTTTGAATTTTCTGGAATCAAAATTAACTGCTGGGGTAAGTACTTCTGTTTCTTCCTCATATACAATTTTCTTGTATTTGATAGTTGAAACTATAACCAAGTTGTTCATTTCCATAAAATCTTCGGCCAAAACCTTACATTTCCGGCACATGAGAACTTCTGTTCCTCTAATCAGTGTTTAGTTCTAAGTTCTAACCTTAAACTTTATGTACTGCATCAACCATATAGCAGTTTGTTGGTACTATTTCATGAAAATCTTTGTAATTTATATATCCTAGCATCTTATTATTTCTTTGGATGAAAGCACTGCCACATGTCATTCAGTATGCATGGGATTTCATTAAAGGCCCAAGTAGAGAAAGATTCAGCTTATAGCTTGATTTCGACTGATTTTTTTCATCTCATATCAAGTTGCTTAGTTGGTTGTCAATTGAAGACTGCTTTGAGGAAGTGTAAAAAATAATTTGAGATTAAAATAATAAAAAAAGAAGAAGCATTATTTCATACCCACAGGCCCTGACTTCGTGTTTCTTTTCTCTCTAAACTTGCTTTATTTGTGAATGAGAAAAGTAATCCACTATCCAAACTCATTCTAGTTTGTCTCAGGTACTTTAGTTTTTAAGTTTTCTCTGATCTTATATTCAAGTTGAGTTGAGTCCTTCAAGTATTGCAAATTGATTATAGGTTAGATGCTTAACATAAATTCCATCATGTGTACCTCAAAAACTGCCTACATGTGGACAACCTCATGGGAGGTCGTCAACCTTGCATGGGGTTAGGCAGGAAGAACATAAACCATGTTAAGCATTCAACCTAAAATCAATTGGTAATAGGTGGGAGGTCTAACCTGAATATAAGACCACAAAAAATCCAATACTAACGATGTGGGATAACACCACTTATCAACTTCCTTTTCATTGATAGAAGTGGAAAACTGGTTGTGTGCTTGAACTTTTTGTTATGTGCAAAAAATGCAAACTAACTTCGTTGCACATCAGATGGCGCTTGCTGCAGGAATAGGATTAATAATTTATGCAGGTCTAGCAAATGCTGATATTTGGAGAGAGTTTTTCCAATACTTCAGGGAAAGCAAATTTGTAAGATTGTCAATCTTTTGCTAGACCGTGATTCTTCATGATTGTCTTGTCAGTTTGTATATATAAATCTCATGGAACTTAATATATTCATGCTGGGAACTGAATCTCCATCTTGCAGATTCACATCATGAGCCTTGATTTTACTCTACTATCTGCCTTTGCTCCTTTTTGGGTTTATAATGATATGACTGCTCGTAAATGGTAAGCCAATATTGAGACTACTAAGCTCTTGCTTTGAATTTAAGGTTCAAAACCTCTATAAGAAGAGTTTATATGGCATGACATAAGTTATGAGAATGGTTTTCCTATTTGCAGGTATGACAAAGGCTTTTGGCTTCTGCCCCTATCATTGGTGCCAATCTTAGGTCCTGCTCTATATCTTGTCTTACGGCCATCGCTATCAGATTTACCTGTTACAGTTAGCAAAACTACATCCGAGTAAAATTAGAATTTAAGCTCCTTTATTTTTTCTGATGAACATATACCAACCATGGAAAGGGAAAAGCTCATAGTCCGAACAAGATGATAGAATTAGATAACAATTAGAGGCATCCCACTGCAAAATGCAGCTGGTGCCACATGATGAAGAGTTACAATCAGAAAATCATCACACAAAGTTTCCCACCCATATATGCATACATGCGTATATATATTTCCTTACAGCGATATTTTGCTGATGTATGGTGTACTTTTGTATTGACTATTGATAAGAAAGGTTGCATGTTTATTTCTTGCTTTGCTCCATGCAGTATGTAGGAACTTGTTTCATTTGCTTTGAGTGAAAGGCTATTTTAAATTCCAAACCTGTACACACTTCTAACTAATATTTGACATTTCTCACATTCTTGCCTCGTGATATCTTAATATTATATGTATATGAACAATGTTAATGAATATTTACAAGAGAATAAACAATGGAGAGAAATCTGAACTCGATCTTTACTAAGAGCAATAAGATAGACATGGGATATCATTCATTGTTATTATAGATTTAGAAAAAATTGAATCCCTGTAGATGCATGAAACCATAACCGAATGTCCACATATTACAGTTTTCTTCTGGTATTGGATGATGCTATTACATTGTAGATTTGATATTTTGAGAATAAAGCTGGCAGAACATCAATCTCTACCATCTTTAAATGTCTAAACCCAAGCTAAACAAGCCAAATGGCCGGCCTCGGACTCTCCAAAGTGACAGTTGTTTTCTTCTTCCGCTGTTGAAAATCCCCCATTTGACTTGCAAGTCGACAAAATTAAGATGGACGTGTAAAAAATCTGGAAAAGTCATATTTTTCTTGTAATCATCGCTGTTTCAAAGATTAAAAACCAGTTTGTAAGTGATTCTATACAAAGCCATATTTGTCACAACTTCGCATTATTTGTAAAACAGGCTGCTGGTATGCTTAACAAGTTCCTGAATGTTCGAAAACTTGCCCCTTTCTATAGCCATGGTCGGCCTAAACCAGTGGCTCAACTTCAGCAAGAGCCAAGGGAGAATCAGGGAACCTCAGCTCTAAAGATTGTTCATCCTGGTGGGGTTGTCGAGTGCTATTACATGGCAATCCCTGCAGTTAATATAATGAAGAACTACCCATCTTCCGTATTAGCTAGACCAGAAGTTTTTAGGAGACCATGGGATTCATTGGTCCGGTCACATGAGATCCTCACTCCTGGTCAAAAATTCTATGTCGTCCCTCGTCATACTGTAAGAAAGCTTCGTCGAAGGATCAGAAAAACCAGTGGAGAAGTTTCAGTATCACAATCCTCCATTGACGTCTCCAAGTATGGTTCATCAAGCAAACAATTTGAAGTTAGTGATTCAAGTGGGGTAAGTGGCTCATTTACTAGTAAAAGCAGGAAAAAAAATGGAACAAAGAAACATGTAAGATTTGCAGGCGTTGACGTCATTAAAATCAGCAAGGATGAAGGCATTGCCATTGCCGAAAGCTCCAAGAAGAAATCTAATGTTGAGTTCCAGCAGCAGGGAGGGAAAGGGAAGTCGAGAAATGTCGTTTTATGGCAGCCACGGCTTCCGGCCATTAGTGAACGTCATGGCCCTGGTGAATGATATGATTATCATATCTTTATCTTTAATCCAATTCAAATTTTCAAGATTATTCTGATGCACTAACAACCTTAATAAAAATAATAATGATATCCCACGAAGGTTTTTTAATGAAAATTCCTTAGTATTGGAGACATTAAATCTTGTTTTGGGAGTAATCAAATTTGCTGTTTTAAAATGGAACCTCTTGTTCCTATGTCATTGGCAGCTTATACTAATTTTAATTCTTGTATTGGAAACATTATAAGTTTAGTAGTATTATATTTAACATTTTAACATGATATATTTGGAGTTTTTCTTTTGTTTTTGGCGGATTTTAGAGCAAAGATTAAAAAAGGGCAGAAAAGCAAGACAGCAATACCTGTCTATACAGAACAGCAGATTCACAGCCTTGAGAAAGAACCCTGAAAATAGAAATGGGCATATCCAAGAGGAGGCACCACCAGCAACTCCAATGACTGTCGTCAGCAGTGCCATCAAAGACCAAGAAGAAGAGACTTGGATTGGAACCAACAAAATCTTATAGGAGAGCTTTCTGAGAAGCTGATAGCTGGAGACCTTGAGGCCAAATTGAAGCTACTAGAGATATAAGAAAAGTTGTGAGAAAATCATACGGAAGGACACGTACAAAGTTTGCAGCTGCGCTGCTGGATTGATTTTCATTATGCTTTCCAAATGAATATTTTGGGTGAGAATCTGTAGGAAAAGATGGTTTCTCGATGCTTTCAATATCTCCATACAGATGCTTAAATTCATGCTCTAGCTGTTGTGTTGTGCAACCGCTCGCACACTTGGCGGACAATATTGGTGCGAGTTATCTGGCAAACAAACTAAATGGCGGACAATCAGTTGGCGAACTATCAAGCAGAAAGCCATTGGTAAAACTATTTGGCGGACTGTTCAAATGTGAATAAGACTTGTGAATATACAAAACATAAACTGTTTTGCGGATTGACATGCGAGCTGTGACGCTGCGAATTATCTCGAAATTTTTAATATAAGTTAACAAGTTGTCAACTTATTAAGAAAAATTATTAGATTACTTTATTTATTTTTATTTTAATAGGATAATTTGAGAGGTGCTGATTAGACAAAAATCAGCCATGAGTAAATCTCATTTACCTAGACTTGTCGACTTATCAAATTGTAGTTGGTAAAATTTTGTTATTTAAGATTATACTCTGGATGTAAATACTGTACGAAAATAAAAAATATAGCAAGTAATATTGCTAAATTTTGATCTGTTTTTCCTTTCTTCCTTACAAAAGAAAAACAATATGTTGACTGTGCTCCTGAACAGTATATTCCTAGTAAAACTGGAATACATGCAGGATAGACGTTTTAGTTTCAGCAATGCCATTTCTTTTCTTTCCCCATGTTAATGGTTCTGTCCAGTCTAGGAATATCATTCCTTAGGATACTGATTTCTGGAGTATTTCGCTTGAATCAGTTTCTTTTTATGTTGTTAGCAAGGTAGTTCTTAACTTTTTGTTCTTGCCACCATCCCCTTCTTTCATCTGTTAACTGAGGTATTAATGCATGATTCTGATATGTTGTCGATTTATCTCTTGTCATTTTTGTTTCGTAATGGCAGGAATTAGCCACGACAGCGAGATTAACACTCAGCTTTGCTTTCTAGACTGTTGAAGTGTGTTGAACTTTGGCCTGCAATGCAACAGCAGAGAAGTTTTGAAGCTCAACCAGTGCAGCAGCTATGTTTTGTTTAATATGTAACTAGCTTAGTTCTCCTGTAATTTGTCTATTTGAATCAGTAAGATTAGTTTGCTGATTTGAATGATGTTCAAGTGATGTTTTGGCTGATAAGTCAGCTTTACTTTGTGTGCAAGATAAGTTATGTAATTTTCAATGTAATTAGTGGGAGTAGTTATACATTAGGTAACTGCTTTGTAACTCGTATTTTTGGCTTAATGAAATCAGTTACATGATGAGTTTTTGATCTTTTTTTGTATTTGATTCTCTTTGTTTCTTTTCTCCTTTGTTTTGGCTGAAAACCCCAACAAATGGTATCGAGAGCCTATTATCTTTGAGGGCCTCTATTATTGGTTGTTGTTTTTTGTTGAGAGTCTTTGAAGAGAAAGAAACTGAATCTATTGTTTTTTTGTTGTTGCTGCAACATGAGTTTTTCACCATCACATGTCTTTGATGGTGAAAACTACCACATATGGGTAGTGAAAATGAAGACTTATTTGCAAGCACATGACCTGGAGTGTGGTGGAGGCTAACACAGTGAGGACTGTGCTAAGAAGCACAAAGCAATGTCATGCTTGTAGAATTGAGTTTTTTTAGGCCTTTAGTGGTGCTTTTTAGCGCCACTAAAGATGTTTGCGGCGCTTGTGAAGGCGCCGCAAAAAATGCCACTAACGACAACGTCGCTAACTTTTGCAGCGTTTACAGAAAAATAACGCCGCTAAAGATCATGTTCTTTAGCGGCGTTTAAAAAAAGATGCCGCTAAAGATCATGTTCTTTAGCGGCGCTTAACAAAAAACGCCGCTAAAGAACATGGTCTTCAGCGGCGCTTAAAAGAAAAACGCCGCTAAAGATCATGTTCTTTAGTGGCGCTTGGTAAAAAAACGCCGCTATAGATCATGTTCTTTAGCGGCGCTTTCATTACGAACGCCTTTTATTACGAACGCCGCGAAAAGTAATGTTCTTTAGTGGCACTTTTATAAAAACGCCAATAATTTTGGGATTTTTGTAAAATAAAATTTTCCATTTTATCAGCCCTCCTGTAACAAAAAATAAAAAACAACCAGATCTAAACCAGCCAAAAATAATAAAATTATATAATATTTCAAATTAAACGAATAAAATAATATTATTATCAATAAATAAAAGTGAATTCATACTTTTCTTTACAAAAATGTTAAAAGTTAAAATGATAAAAATATTTATGCAATACACTATGACGGCGGAAGTTGCGACTCTCGCAGTTTTTGAAGTTCATCGTAGTTTTTGAAGTTCATCGTAGTTTTTGCTCTGCTCTGCTTCTCTCGATGCCACATATGCTTTAAGTTGTAGCTGGAGTTCTTCATATTTCTTTTGAACCTCTGCTTATCTCGCTGCAGCCTCTGCTTCCATCGTTGTCGCCTCTACTTTAAGTTGTTCATATTTCCTTTGAACCTCAAATGTGGTCGCTTGCATCTTAGCCATCTGGTCTTTTAACCTCTGAACTTCAGCTTGAGCCTGACTTCCCGAAGCCATGAATTGCTGCGAGCTGGATCCAAAATATTGGGTTGGACTAACAAAATATCCTTGAAATCGAACCCGACCATACCTTTCAGGGCCCAAAACTTCAATAATAATCTGGTTATCAATGTCTTCTAGATGAACAGAACTATCACTAGAAGCAATCGCTTCGTACTCCGCCTTTTTATCCTTTAGTTTTTCCTAATAAATAAATCACATAGTTAGGAATGCAATATATATTAAAAAAACAAATGCAACATAGCAATAGTCGCATTACAAGCAATGAATTAAACCATTAAAAAATAAACACTATAAATAACTAAAACAAGTCAAATCGTATTAAGTAAACGTACCATAATTTCACCAGCTTCAGGAGTCATAGCAGATCCATCTTTCTTCCTATGTGTAATTTCAAAAAGTTGAAGGCGTTCAACTTTTTGACCGGACGACCGTTCCTACAATATAGTAGTAAAAATATTGTTTAATGGAAAGTTATACATATTTGTCAATATTAAAAAATTAAAAATACCTCTGCCTCAGCTAAACATGCAAAACCTCTCGACCCGGCTGTGTGAGTGAATTTTTGTTTCTGCCTGCTGCTTTTTCCAACTCGTTCACGATCCTACGTTATGAAATTTTTAGTACGTAAAAAGTAAATACTATAAACCAAAATAATTACAATAGTTTGGAAGTACGTCATACCTCGCCTTTCTTCGAATGCCAAAATCTAACCGCATCTTCCCATTGGTACCTCAGCATACCCGGCGGGACATTTTGCAATTTCTCATCGAGGGTTGTTTTTGTCTTATAATAACATTTCTTCAAAGTACTTTTATGGTCTCTCCATCTTTTTCCCAATGCCTTCTTTACATAAGCATCCGAGACCTCTAAAGCAAACTTCCCCTACAAAAAACACAAGTTAATAAAGTAAATATAAATGAAACTATTTCTCAAGCATTACATATGACATTAACATTTTGTTACCTCAATATTATCGAGGGCTTGGTTTTTGTTGTTATCGGGTATTTGATGACATGACTCGTAGTTGATAGGCAACATATTCACATTTCGTTCTAAAATGCCCATGTATCCTGCTAAAAGTTGAGCTTCTGATCCAACAGGCTGACCAAAACTGTTTCTGCATACCTTGACACGCTCGACTGGATCTAACTCGTATAAATCTGTAAGTAGCGTACGTCCTCGACCTCTGCACGTCCCACCATTTTCAGCTGCAAATAGTATATTATAATATAAGAATTTGAAAAATAAATCAATTATAAGTCAACATGCATGTAAATTAAATGTAAAATTACTTTGAACTTCTGTAGGATCCTCAGGTGTAATCAGAACATTTGAAGATCCAATTGCTGTCTGTTGTTCAGTACTATTTGTTTCTGTCGAGTTTGGATCATTTTGAACAATGCTTCCCCTTGGAATTTTTCTTCTAGGCATTTTATCTGCAATAAACATAAAATAGTTGAAAACTTAATAACTAATTACAACAATAACAGCACATATAACAACATTTAAATATATAATAAGACCAATATTTAAATTATGATATTACATATAATTAAACAATCGTAAAATCTTACTACATCATTATTCGTAAATATCTTCATCCGTATCCTGACAAACCCATTGAAATTGTGCACTAGTACTAGGGATATTATCGTTTAAGTTTTGTTCTGGAAAGAGCAAAGTTTCTGATCTGTCGTCGATGTTATCTCTACTTCCACTGCCCATGTCAAACAAGTCTCCAAGGATGTTACGGAGTACAACGTACCAACCCTCATCAGTTGGATCTTTTGAGTAAAAAACTTGTTTGACTTGATATGAGAATACATATGGCTCATCTATCAGTTGTTGTCCTGTGTAAATCAATCGGGCGAAGTTCACCATTGTAAAACCAAATTTATCTTGCTTAATTCCACGAGCAGTATTAACATCGGCCCAATCACCTCGAAATAAGACAACTTTTCATTTGTCTTAGTAATCCAACTCAATTATGTCAGTAAGATGTGTCCTTCCCTCGACAGGATTATTGTCCCTAGTGCTAGCATAACTTGTAATTGCAGAATTAACAACTATTCCACAATTTTGCGTTCTCCTCAACCTCTCGCGATATTTTGTATGAAATCTGAACCCGTTGATGAGGAACGCACTATATCTTTTAACCACTCGATTTGGACCTTGGGAGAGCCATTTAATTTCGTCGTTTACGTTCTTCCCACTACAAACCTATTGAATGGAAAGTAAACTGAATAATTAAAAATGTTATGAGAAAACATTATTATTTGTAAGCGGAAGCTCCAACTGCATATCATTTGGCTTAACCATTCATCGAAAGATTCTGTAAACAACTTATTGATATCTCGATGTTGTGTTCTTCGAGAGCGCGAACGAGATCTCAATATTTATTTGTACCCACTATGTTAAAAAAAATTTCACTTTGTTAGAAGATAAACAATTTTTAATTTGATAAATATTTATCAAATTTGTAGAACTTACTTCCGTAAAGGTTCCATTGATTTGTGGTGAAACAGAACATATCGATGTGCTTGTACCCACGATAAAGGATCTAATTCTACAATTTCAACTTTACCGATTAGTTCTCCAAAACTTTGGAACAAATAAGTATCGGCGAAGTTATGGTCCGTGAGTCCAGCATTCCTATTTGGTCTGTTCAACCTTGTTTCGACATCTTCTAAATATCTTGAGCAGAAGGTCATACATTCCTCTGCCAAGTAGCCTTCAGCAATCGATCCTTCTGGATATCGCTTGTTGCGGCAGTAAGACTTTAATTTAGATAGGAACCTAAACACGATATACAACATTATCAAAAGTGTATTACTAAAGCCATAGAAGTGAATGAAGGAAAATTTTAAAAATTTCAATTAACACATTTCTATTGGATACATCCATCGATAGAAAACAGGTCCGCCAAGAATTGCTTCGTGTGGGAGATGGATTATCAAGTGAACCATAATGGTGAAGAAGGAAGGTAAGAAGATTTTCTCCATATTTCATAAAGTCAAAGTGGCTCGATCCTGTACCTTCTGAAGTTCTTGAACATCCAAAACTTTGCCACAAATGGCTTTCATTATATTGGATAGTTCAATTATACAAGACGTCACCTTCTTGGACATACAACATCGTAGAGCAACTGGCAGTAAATCTTGCATCAAGATGTGATAGTCATGTGATTTTAGCGAATATAATCTTCGATCTTTAACACTAACACATCGAGATATATTTGATGCATACGCATCTGGAACCTTTATATCCTTCAACACCATGCAAAACAGTTCTTTCTCCGTCTTGGACATTGAGAAAATTGAAGGCGACAACCGATATTTCCCATTCGGAAGTGGATTCGGATGAAGATCAGGTCGAATTCCCATTTGAACTAAATCAAGTCGACTCTGAAGATTGTCTTTTGATTTTCCGTCTACATTCAAAATTGTATCGACAACGTTCTCGCAGACATTTTTCTCAATATGCATAACATCAAGATTGTGTCGTAATAAGTGCTGCTCCCAATAAGGCAACTAAAAAAATACTTCTTTTTTCCACAAGTCCGCCTCATTAGGATCATCCTCTTCATCGAAGTCATCGTCAGCTTCATCATTTGATCTTTTATTTCTTTACATGTTTGCTGGTTGGTTCATCTTTCCATAACTGAAATTCATATCTTCCAACATTAACAAGATTTCAGATCCAGTTGTCTGCGAATGAGCTTCTCTGAACTCTTCAGTACCATCAAATGCTGAACTCTGAAATCTAAATCTATGATTTTTCGGTAACCACCAACGGTGCCCCATGAAAGAGAACTTCTTCCCATTGTATAACCACTGCGAACATGTTTGTGCAGCACAACAAGAACACGCATAACGACCTTTGGTACTCCAATCGGATAAATTGGCATAAGCGGGGAAGTCATTAATGGTCCACATCAAAGCTGCACGTAAATTAAAATTCTCCTTTCTCAGTACATCGTATGTCTCGACACCAGCCCATAATTGTTTTAACTCTTCAATAAGTGGCTGTAAATAAATGTCGATATCATTCCCGGGTCCTTTCTCTCCAGGGATAATCATAGATAAGATAAGGGAAGATTGCTTCATGCAAATCCACGGAGGCAGATTGTAAGGAACAAGCACTACTGGCCAAGTACTGTACGCAGTACTCATGATCTTGTAAGGATCAAATCCATCAGATGTTAAGCCAAGCCTCACACTCCTAGGATCGCTTGCAAAGCTTGGAAATTTATTGTCAAATGATTTCCAAGCTAAAGAATTTACCGGATGCCTTAATAATCCATCATCGGTTCGTCCATCATGGTGCCACGTCATAGACTCCGCTGTCTTCGACGACATGAAAAGCCTTTGAAGCCTTGGTATCAGCGGAAAATACCGCAAAATCTTGACCGGCTTCTTTCTTGGTTGTGCATCATTTTCATCGTCGTTCCCATCTTCTGTGTTTCTATTTATCCAACGTGATTGGCCGCACATATGACAGCACTGTTGGTTTCTTCGATCGCCCCAATACAACATGCAGTCATTCGGGCAACTATGGATTTTGGTGTACCCAAGACCTAAATGTTTTATCATTTTCTTCATATCCTTGCATGATTGAGGGATTTTTGCAAACGGAAACATCTCTCTCAAAAACTCTAACAGCATTGTCAAAGAGTTCCCGGTCCACCCTCCCAAACATTTTAACTGAAAAAGACAAATACAGAAAGACAATTTTGAGAATTTTGATCCCTCATACAGTTCTTCGTTCATGTCATTAAGTAGCACGTAGAACTTCGCCGCTTCTCTATTCGGCTCTTCATGATGTACACTTGTTCCGGGTTCGGTAAAAGCATTTCCACCGAGATTACAATCATTAGATGCCACAAAGTCGGCTGGGAACGACTGTAAATCATGATTGTGAATATTAAATGCTTCCCGCAACATCTCTTCCATGCCATCCCCTCTAACAGTCTGATGGTAAGCATACTATCATAAGATACATCCATCCTTGAAGAGGAAGTACTAGGCGGGCATTCTCCATGAAAAAACCATTGTTTATAACCCCGAACAAACCCATCAACAATTAGATGCTCGTATACAACTTCACGATAATGCCAGTTTATGTTGACACACTTCTTACACGGGTAAAGAATCATGTTCTCTTGGCTTGCATATTGAAATGCAAAATTTAGAAAAGTCTGTACTCCATTTTGATAACCGTCGCTTACCCTTGACAAATTCATCCAAGACCGGTCCATTTCTTATTTCTTGAAGTCTGATTTTTCACCAGAAATTACAAGGGTAAGTTGTTCAGTGGTAAGTACAAATGAGTTATGTAAGTATATCATATGATATATATTTATGTATTAAGTAAATTATGTAAGTTATGTACGTGTATAAGTTACGTAAGTTATGTATTAAGTAAGCTATGTAAGTTGTGTATTATGTAAGTTATGTAAGTTATCAAAGTAATGTATGTTATTTAAGTTGTAAGTTATTATGTATTATGTAAGTTATGTAAGTTATGTAAGTTAAATGTATTATGTAGGTTATGTAAGTTGTGTAAGATATTTAAGTTATGTAAGTTTTGTATTATGTAAGTTATGTAAGTTATGTATGCTATGTATTATGTAAGTTGTCATGTTATTACGTAAGTTATGCAAGTTTATATATAAGCTTGTAGATAACTTATGTAAGTTAATATGTAAGTAAGGTGTTATGTAAGTTTATATAAAAAAAATTTATAAGTTATGTATTATGTAAGTTAACATGTAAGTTATGTATTATGTAAGTTTACATATAAGTTTATGTGATAGTTATGTAAGTTTATATAAATATTAATAAGTTATGTAAGTTCTTGTACATACAAATTTTGGTTATGTAAGATATGTATGATGTAAGTATATCACTTTTATGTATCTTATTTATAATTATTTTAAATTATAATATATTTTAACAAGTTATGTAAGTAATTTAATATATACTTAAATTTAGTAAGTAATGTATTTAAGTAACATATTTAAGTAATAAATTTAAACAAAGTTTAGTAAGTAATGTATTTAAGTAACATATTTAAGTAATAAATTTAACCAAATTTTAGTAAGTAATGTATTTAAGTAATTTATTTAAGTAATATATTCAAGTAATATATTAAAGTAAATTTTAGTAAAAAATATGTTTTAGTAAGTAATGTAAGTCATGTAAAATATACTTAAAAATATATATTTAAGTAATGTAAGATATAAATTTTAAAAATTATATATTATCAATATATATATTAGTAATAAGTTAAATTAAATTGTAAAATATATTAAAATATAATAAATATTGAAAATATATATTAACTTTAAAATATATATATTAATAAGTTATTTAT
The DNA here is from genome assembly GCF_007990345.1 of Gossypium hirsutum. Taxonomy (NCBI): domain Eukaryota; kingdom Viridiplantae; phylum Streptophyta; class Magnoliopsida; order Malvales; family Malvaceae; genus Gossypium; species Gossypium hirsutum. Next base: position 52,930,573 of record NC_053443.1, read on the forward strand.
ATTAAACATGCAATCAAGTAAAAATTCATTGACAAGTCATTATATAATCAATTTATTAAACATTCAATCAATTAACTTACAAAAATTGATAATTCATTGACATTCAATCAATTAATCGATCAATTTATTGAATAATCATAGATTATTAAACATTGACATTCAATCGCATAAATGAGAACTAACGTCGATAATTTATTAATTGACATAAAATTGAAAATCGATAATTTGTTCACTTTAAACCGAATCCACTATTCGCCCATAATTTATTCAATTACTCAAATATATAAAGTGATTTAAGAATTTTAATCATTTGCGTAATTGTTTTTGCTTGGGTAAAAAATACGTACAAGAATTACAATCATAATTTATACCTTACAGTTATGAAAAAATTTTGCAAAGTAACATGCAAATTGAGCTAGCAACATATAAATAAAAAATGATAATTAAAACCGATACCCACAGCTTAAAAAAATCTTAATTAAAATTCCCTTTTAAAACTCAAAAATAATAATTAAAGTATAAAGCTAAAATATAACAGAATCCAAAATTTAAACATTTGGAGGTGTTTTTTTTTTAAGAAAACAAAGGTGGGAAACATAGGAATAAATACCTCAATTTCCTCGACTTCGAAGCAAACTACTGCAAAAAAAAATAAATAAAAAGGAAAACATAAGTCAATTAGTACCAAATAAATAGGAAAAAAATAACAGTAAGGCTATGACTCCGTTACTGCTTGTGATAACAGTAAATTAGTACCAAATAAATTACTACCAAATACTTCAACCCTTGTGATAATTGCTTCTCCATTACTGCTAGTCTTTCTTTTCTTTTTCATATGGATATCAAAATCTAACCATTATTTTTTACTCCTTATTTTTAAATGCAAAATAACAGTAAGGCTATGACTCCTTATTTGTGATAATTATGATTTTTGGTTTTGCAACAGAAATGCCGACCAGAAAACATGATGTTAGGCACCTATGTGTCACTGCAAGTGCAGCAACAAAAAAGTAAGCAATGAACATTGAACAATAAATTCTACTATAAAATCTTGACCAAAACATGATATTAGGCACCTAGCAATTGAATTCGAATTTCAGTTTGGTTATAACAAGTTACAATAAAATCAAACCAAATCAGAAATGATAAAAGAAAGCCTATATATATTCATTATAATCAAACACAAGAATGAGTTTGGTATGTCAAGTTTTATTTATAATTTTGATTAAAAAACTTAAGATAATGTTTGGTATGTCAAGTTTTATTTATTTTTCTTGTTAACTAATTTTCTTTTGGGGAGTTACTTTCCCTTGACAGATGATTTCTCATGAACATATGAAAAAAAACAAAATAAAAATTATTGCATTTTTCTCCAACTTGATTTTTTCTATTACTTCAACAGATTTTTCCCAATGAAAAGTTTTTAAAACAAATAAATTTACTCAAAAAGGCAAACAACAGTCTACCAGTTCCAAATCCAAAGGAGCAAAGCAGTGTTTCACATAAGAGAAACACATGGTATGGTACCCACTATCAAACTAATCAAAAGCATCAACTAATTTGCGGCGTAAAAGACCAAATTTTGAGCATGAACGAGTCGAATAACCCTAAACCCATATCAGAACTAAGGACACAAAGCTTGAAATAAAATGATGAAATTAATACCGAGAGCTTTATACCTTGGAAAGGGTATTGGCCAAAATTGAAGATGGAATCCCAAATTAGTAACTGTAGCGTCTTCTCCTCAGTTTCAGCCTTGGAGCTTCAAGGAAAGTTGGAAGCTTGAAAGCGTGGGTACCTGAAAGAAAGGAGTGAAAACAACAGTAATGGAAAAGCAACAGAGATACATTAACGCATGAAGAAAAAGAACGAAGTACTTGAACTTACCGATGTTTATGGCACCGAAGACGGAAGGAGAATGTGATGCAGCACAGGAGAAGGCAGAGTAGCAAGTGGCCGGGTTTGGGGAGCTGTTAGGGATTAGGGGAAATTTTAGGGATTTGGGAGAAAATGAGTTGGGGGATAAGTAATGGAGAATCGGGTATAAAAAATTAACCATTTGCAGCGTTTATAAATAAGCGCCACTAACTAAAAGTCAAAACGAAGCCGTTTCATCAACAAATAGCTCACACCTGTGGCGTTTTTGAATAAACGCCACTAATAATACAGCAAAACGGCCTCGTATCAATAAATGTTAAAACATTTTTGTGGCGTTTTAACCGAAGCGCCACAAACTATAAATCAAAACGCAGTCGCTTCATCAACACTTACCTCAAACCCGTGGCGTTTTCGCAAAAACGCCACTAATAACATTTACAAAACGGCAACATTTCTATAAATGATAGAACAATTTTACGGCATTTTGAGTAAAGCGCCACTAACTATAAGCTCAAACGAAGTCGTTTCCCTAACAGTTAACTCAAGCTTGTGGCGTTTTCATAAAAACGCCACTAATACCATAGACAAAACGACAACATTTCAATAAACATAATTACATTTTGCGGCGTTTGATGTAAAGCGCCACTAATAGCAACGTAAAACGGCATAGTTTTATTAACTCCTAATACAAGCTTGCGGCGTTTTTTTAAAGCGCCACTAATAGAGAAGAATAAAAGGGCTTCGTTCCACTTCCCAGTTACATGATTTTGCGACGTTTATGGATAAACGCTGTTAATGCTGCTGCAAGTCCCACAGGAAACGACGCCGTTTTACTTAACGTTGAAATACTTTTTCCGGCGTTTTTATATAAACGTCGCTAAAGCCTTTCATAACAAAAAATATTTAAAATTTCAACAAAATTTAAAAATATTTATAATTTATTTTAAATTATATCTACACTAATAATAGAATACAAATATACTACCACGTGAGTTGTCAAATTAGTGTAATCAAAGATTGAAGTTAAATTGATCCAAAATTAAAACCAAAGTTATAAAATGGAAAAATTAATAATAATAAAAAAGGAGAGAATAATAAAATTTTAACATTAAATCATTCTTAATGTACCCTTTTGGGATTTAACCCATTTTCATATATATATATATATATATTAAAATGATAACTTATATTTATCTTATTTAGATTTATATTCTAAAAAATCGAAAATTAAACCCTAAACTCGTGACTCATAACCCTAAACTTGTTTTGGTATAGTTAACCCAGAAACTACAAACAACAACAACCAAACCCCAAAATCCAACCCCCACTACATACTATACCATAAAACCTGCTTAAATCATAAATTCTAAACCTTAAACCCCAAAACCAAACCCCAAACCCTAAACCCTAAATCCCAAACCGTAATATTCCTAAACCATATTTTTGGAAAATTGTGTGGCCAATGTTACTGTATACAAAACATATATTTTATGTTCATATATTAAATTGCATAAATCTTTAGTAAAATCTAAATGTTCTTCAATTTTTAAACAGTATCCTTAAACCCAAAACCCAAACTCTAACACATAAACTATTAACCCAAAATAATAAACATTAAACTGTAATCCCTAAAACTCTAAACCATAGACATTAAATCATATATTCTATAATGTAAACCCTAAAATAAAATAAAAAATTTTGTAGCGCCACTAAAGTTCCCAACAGGCCTAACCTAATCCTGAATCTCTAAACCCTAAATCACTAACTCTTAACATCTAACCCTTAACCCCAAACCACTAACCCCTGACTACTAACCCTAAACCTTATTTAATATACAAATTAAAAATATTAATTAATCAAAACCCTAAATCCTAACCCAAATCCCTAATCCCTAACCCTTAAACCTTATTTCATAAAAATTAAAATACACTAATTAATCTAAACCCTAAATCCTAACCTGACACTAAATCCATAAACCTTTAATCCCTAACTCTTAATCTCTAACCCCTAAATTACAACCCTTAAACCAGAATCCCTAATCCATAATCCCTAATTCCATAATCTATACGTTAAAATTGTAACTCTTAAACCAGCCTTAAATCCTAAATTAACCATATACCCTAAACCATAAATATTAAACCCTAAACTATAATGATAATTAATTAAATATTTTATGTTTAATACTTATCTTTTACAATTATATATGAAATTATTTAATATATAAATTAAAAACCAATCAGTCATATACCTAAAAATTTTTAAAATTATTTTAAATAATACTATTTTAATTTTTCCATTTTTAACAAATATTCAATTAAAAATAAATTAAATTTTAATTAATATAAATAAACAAATTAAATAGTAAATAACAGATAAAAGGTTTTGCGGTGTTTTTTAAAAACGCCGCTAAAGCCCTAAAAGTTTAGAAAACGACGCCGTTGGGCTTAGGTTTTTTGCGACGCTTCAACAAAAACGCCGCTAAAGCCCTAAGCATTAGCGGCGCATTCTGAAAACGCCGCTAAAGCCCACGAATTGTCAGAAAATGGTGTAGTTGGGCTTATTTTTTGTTGCGGCGCTTTCTCAAAAATGCCGCTAAAGCCCTGAGCATTACCGGCGCTTACGTAAAAACGTCACTAAATCCCCGAAAGCTCAAAAAACGGCGTCGTTGGGCTTTGGTTTTTCTCTGGTGCTTTCTCAAAAATGCTACTAAAGCCTGAGCATTAGCGGCGCTTACTTAAAAACGCCACTAAATCCCCGAAAGCTCAAAAAACGACGTCGTTGGACTTAGGTATTTTTTCGGCGCTTTCCCAAAAACGCCCCTAAAGCCCTAAGCATTAGCGGCGTTTACTAAAAAACGCCACTAAATCCCTGAAAGCTTAGAAAACGGCGTCGCTGGGCTTTGCTTTTTTTTGTGGCGCTTTCTTGAAAACGCCGCGAAAGCCCTGAGCATTAGTGGCGCTTTCTTAAAAATACCGCTAAATCCCCGAAAGCTTGGAAAACGGTGTCATTGGGCTTAGGTATTTTGCGGCGCTTTATGGAAACGCCGCTAATGCTTATTTTCAGTGGCATTTTCCATGATGCGCCGTTAATAATCGATCTTTAGCGACGTTTGTTATCCAACCGCCGCTAAAAGCCTGTTTTGGTGTAGTGTCTGATGTGATTTTCACTCAGATAATGGCCTGTTACACTCCAAAACAGGCCTAGAAGAGGCTGAAGGAAGAGTTTCTGGGGTTTGATAAAACCAGGCAGCAGCAGTTGATCAACCTAAGAAGGGACTTTGAGAATCTAAAGATGAGAGAGTCTGAAACTATTAAGTAGTACTCTAACAAAATAATGGATACAGTCAACAACATCAGGCTCTTTGGAGATGATTTTAGTGACAGAAGAATTGTTAAGAAGGTCATTACAACCCTTCCTGAAAAAATATGAGTTAAAAATCTCCTCATTAGAGGACTCGAGAGATTTATCAACCATTTGACTATTAGAGTAGATAAATGCTCTTTATGCACAAGAGAAAAGAAGGGCCAATAGGCTAGAGGAGCAACCTAAAGGAGCTTTCCAAGAAAAAACCAAAGAAAGCTCAGGTTCGAGATACAAAGGAAAGAAACCATGGCTTGACAAAAGGGAGAAACCTATAGGGGATGTTAAGAAGAAAAGGTTCCCACCATGCATTCACTGTAAGAAGTCTACACACTTGGAGAGGTACCGCTGGTACAGACTTGACATTCAATGTAGGAGCTGCAAGCAGTTTGCAAAAATAAAGGAAGGGCACAAACTTAGCAGCATAACCAAGCTCAAGCTACTGAGGACATTTAAGCTCATGAGGAGCATGTTTTCACTGCATCTTGTTTTGCAACCTCAAGTAAGGTCAGAAGGGAATGGTTGATAGATAGTGGTTGCACTCATCATACGACATCTAATGAAGGATCTTTCAAAGACCTTGACAGCAGTTTTGTCTCAAAATTCAAAATAGGGAATGGAAACTTCATTGAGGCTAGAGGCAGAGGCAATGTTGTAATCAATACACATTCAGGCAACAAAACAATTTTTGATGTCTTTTTTGCACCTGACATAGATCAAAATTTACTTAATTTTGGTCAATTAATAGAGAAGGGATACTATCTTACTTTTAAGAATAAGTCATGTGTTATTAAGGACTCACTTGGTTAAGAACTAGTGACAGTAGCTATGACTAAGAGATATTTTATGTTGCATGTGTATTAGAGGGAAATGAAGGCTTAAGCTAGTTTGGCTGATTAGGCTTGTTTATGGCACAAAATGTTAGGCCATGTTAACCATAGGTCACTTGTTTTGCTGCACAAATTGGATCTAATTAAAGACATGTCCAGGGTTGAAGTTAAAGATAGAGTTTGTGAGGTCTGCTAACTTGGGAAATAAGTGAGACTGCCATTTCCAATTAACAAGGCATGGAGAGCTCGAGACAAGCTTCAATTGGTCCATATTGACATTTGTGGGCCAATAAAAACCTCATATCTAAGTAACAGTAGGTATTTTATGTTGTTTATAGATGATTACACAAGGTTCTGTTGGGTGAATTTTCTGAAACAAAAATAAAAAATACCTGAAGTATTTAGCAAGTTCAAAGCCTTAGCTGAGAATCAAGCAAGTTGCAAGCTAAAGGCCTTGAGATCAGACAATGGCACTGAGTATTTTTCAGAAAGGTTTCAGAAGCTATGTGAGCAGGCTAGAACTCAACATTAATTGACAACTATCTACACACCTCAACAGAATGCTGTCTGTGAAAGGAATAATCGAACTGTGCTTGACATGACTTGATGTCTACTTAGTGTACTTCCTTAACAGATTACCAACCAATGCAGTCAAAGATAAGACTCCTTTTGAAGCTTGGTTTGGACACAAGCCAACAGTTTCTCACCTAAAGGTGTTTGGTTGTGTCTGCTATACACTTGTTCCAACTGAAAAAAGAACCAAACTGGAAAGAAGGTCTATGCCAGAGATCTTTGTTGGTTATAGCAGCACAAAGAAGGGTTGCAGAGTCTTTGATCCCTCTACCAAAAGGATTCTGGTGAGTAGGGATGTGAAGTTTGATGAAGGAAATGTATGAAACTGGAATGGTGCAGATGCAAGCTTGTGTGACACAAAACAACAAGACAGTGACCTGTAGCCTATTGAAAAAAAAAGCACTGGTTGAGGATGGATTCGATGATGTACCTGTAAGAGGCACAAGAATCATCACTGACATTTACCAAAGATTTGATGTCGAAATATTGGAGCCTACAAACTTTGATGAGGCTGCTAAATAAGAATGTTGGAAAAAGGGCAATGGAAGCTGAAATGGAGATGATACACAAGAACAACACATGGGAACTGGTTGATAGGCTAGTCCAGAAAAGAATCATTGGAGTGAAGTGGGTGTTCAGGGTCAAGTACAATGTTGATGGGTCTTTGAACAAGTACAAGGAAAAACTTGCAGTGAAAGGATACAACCAACAGTATGGCATTGACTTCTCAGATAACTTTACACCTGTTGCAAGGTTAGATACTATAAGGCTTTTTTTGCCTTCACTGCTCAAAAGCAATGAAGAGTGCACCAATTTGATGTCAAGTCTGCTTTTCTGAATGGTTTCCTCAAGGAAGAAACCTTCATTGAACAACCAGATGGGTTCAAGGTTTCTGGTGAAGAGCATAAGGTTTACAGGCTCAAAAATTCCTTGTATGGTCTGAAGCAGGCACCAAGGGTTTGGTATGACAGAATCGATGCATATCTGTCAAGGCTTGGGTTCGAGAAGAGCATCAGTGAGCCTATATTCTATGTTAAAAAATTAAAAAATAAAACCCTGCTGATTGTGTCATTATATGCTGATTGAAGATTACAAAAGGCAAATGCAAGATGTGTTCGAAATGACTGACTTAGGTGAGATAACTTACTTCCTTGGCATGGAAGTAAAACAGTCTAATCATGCTACCTTCATAAGTCAGCAAGCCTTTGCTTTAAAGATTTTAAATAAATTTTGCTTGACAAATTGCAAAATTGTTAGCACACCAATGACTCAAAGTGAGAAGCAATGGTAACTATGAAAAAGTTGATGAGAAAGGGTATAGAAGCCTTGTAGGTTGCCTGCTCTATTTGACAGGTACAATGTAACACCCCTAACCCATATCCGTCGCCGAAATAGGGTTTCGAAGCATTACCGAAGTTTATCGATTAAACATGCAGAATTCTCAAACATTTCATATCATCAAAACAAGACATCAAAGCAACATTTTATCCAAATTATAAACATAACAAATCCAAATCAATTTGCCTAGTTCATGAGCACTTGAACATAGAATTAATTCACATACACCTATCTAGATTTAGTTCAATTTACCATGCCATAATATGGCTTCAAAAACAAATACATATTTATATGTGTAAAACTAACCAATATTAAACTTATAATCTCATTTACATTCAATCCACAAAATAATTATTATTTAGACACCCTAGGTACATGCTGACACAAAAGATAGACATCACCACATTTGAGTTCGGGATCGTTGTTGGATGCTGAATTGGCAATCAAAAGGTGAAGTACCTATCCTACGCACGGAAAATAAAATTGTACGCTGAGTAAAACTTAGTGGTATTTCTATAATCCGAATGTTTAAAGACAAAATAATATAATAGGCACAAATAAATATTAAGCACAATTGAATATTTAAAATACACATTTATTTATATTAGCATTAATCATTCAATACTCAAATCATAATTACATCATTTTATACCATACTCGATTCTCATGACTTGCTATATAATAGCTTTTCACAATTTGATCCACAAATCATTTGAAACAATAATAGTATCCAATTCATAAATACATAATTCATGTGTCTCATTTTCATGTTTCAATTCACTATTCAATTTTCAATTCATAAACAATATCATCCACTATCAATCATAGTACCATTTTATTTAATTACCCCTATTAACACGACTAGACTCGGATGGATACACGGATCCAACCAACACACCAGTTTGGCACCTAGTGCCTCATCAGACAAATCCGAAGTAATAACTGTGCCCTACACTATATAAATTTGACACCCAATGTCTCATCAGTTAAACCGAAGAAAATTGGCCCCTAGTGCCTCATCGACTTGAAGTCGAAGAAATCCCTGAACTCTTCCAATCCTATGGCATGCCATCTATATCTGACTCAACCCGATACAGTTAATAGGGTTTAATTTCACTTTCCAAATACAACCAATATTCAATATCCAAATTTCACATTAACACATATATTAATTTCAATTCAATTCAATTCAATTCAATTCAATTCAATCAATTTTAAATCAATTCAATAATCAAAGTGTCGTATACTCACCTTAACCACTTACCATATACATTAATTTAAAATACAACAATTAACAACTAGGTTCGGATTATAGAAGTACAAACCAGAAATTTCGAGCTACTCGATGTCGACTTTATCTTTCCCCTTTTTAGTCAAGGATTTCGGTATGATGTTAGCTACGAAATTAGAACAATTAAAATTCACCAATACAACATAATTCAATTTCATATTGAATATTTCAATTTTGACTCAATATTTGCCTAATTTCCATTTTAGTCCCTAAACCGAGACTAATTTTTATTTTTCCCAATTAATTCTATATTTCCATACAATGTCCACTTTAAACTAAATTTAACTCCCTATTTTCACTTAAATCCCTAAATTTCAAAATTTTCACAATTTAATCCTTTTTCATTTCTAACTTAAAAATCTATCAATTTAATCCCTAATACTAAAATTATTCAATATTAACAACACTTAAAAATTCAATAATTACTAAAATTTCGACATGGGTCGGGTAGTACTTAACACCGGGATTTCAAAAACATAAAAATTACAAGAAAAAGGACTAAATTAACTAACCAATTAAACTTTAAACCCTAAAAATCCCTAAGCCTTGCGTCCTTCTTTCTCTTTTTCTTTTTCCTTAATTCCTTTCTGCTTTCGTTTCACTTTGGCTTTCTATTCTCTTTTTCCTTTTTTTCATTCACTTAATTTATTTTATTATACATTAGTTTATTATAATATTAAAGAACAATGGCATAATTGCTTCTTTAGTCACTTTAATTTTTCTTTAATCTATAATTCAACTTTTATCCTATATGCAATTTAGTCCTTATACCTAATTACTCTTAATTCATGCGATTTCACTTAATCAAAACCTGATTAACTACACAACTAGCTTCGTAAATATTTTTAATAAATATTTACGAGTCCGATTTACGGGAACGGAGTCTCGAGAATGCACTTTCCGACACTTCTGACTATCAGGTCGTTACATACAAGGCTTGGTATCATGTTTGCTGTTAGCCTTCTATCAAGGTTGATGCATTGCTACAATGTTGTTCACTTTAAGGGAGCCATTTGGCTATGGAAGCTCTTATGCGATTTAAATGAAAGCCAAGATGAAGCTACTAAAATTAAAGTTGACAATCAGTCAGCTATTGCCATAACAAAAAACCTTGTGTTTCATGGCAAAACAAAGCACTTTAAGATTAAATATCATTTTGCTGTAGAGGTTGAACAATCAAAGGAAGTTAATTTGATTCATTGCAGCTCAGAAGATCAACTTGCTGATATTTTAACTAAGTCTCTTGGTGCTACAAGATTTGACAACTTAAGAAGAAGTATTGGTGTTTGTTGCATGCAGTTCAAGGAAGAGTATTGAACTTTGGCCTGCAATGCAACTATGTTTTGTTTAATATGTAACTAGCTTAGTTCTTTTGTAATTTGTCTATTTGAATCACTAAGATTAGTTTGTTGATTTGAATGATGTTCAAGTGATATTTTGGCTGATAAGTCAACTTTACTTTGTGTGCAAGATAAATTATGTAATTTTTAATGTAATTAGTGGGAGTAGTTATATATTAGGTAACTACTTTGTAACTACTTTGTAACTCATATATTTGGTTTAATGAAATCAGTTACACGATGAGTTTTTGATATATATATATTTGCATCGTTTCTCTTTGTTTCTTTTCTCCTTTGTTTTGGCTGAAAACCCCAACAAAGTGGCTCTCATGTCAGCACTAAGTACGCCGTTGGAGCTTGACTTCCTTTGTGCCAAAGCTACCGAGAAAAGTACAGGGAACACATCCTTGATTCTTTATGATATTGCCGTTTGCGTAGGCAGAGCCGATAAAGCTGTTGAAACTGCCAGGAGGTACCCGGAAGAAATGGTTCAAAAAAGCATTGAACTTTGCATGAACCGCATCCAACATAGGGCTGCATCTCGTGCACCTGCCGAAGTTCCATCTACATGAACCAAGTGAAGCAGTTAAAAATTGTGTCCATTCTATATATAACCATCCAAGAGAGTGAAATCAATACAGTAAAATGAGATGAATAAGGTTTCATTAGGCTTTGTTGTACATCTTGACCCTTCCTTGTTTATATATAAGACACCCTTTCTGTTACCATACATGTATATTTAATATTTCCACTCATCAAAATCATAGGAGAGGCAGAGAGCACTGCAAGTAACACTTTTTATTAGGGTCAAACTAAAGTTTTACTTGATTAAATTAAGCAAATTATTTTTAATTGGATTTTCATTAATTTAAAGGAGCAGGGCCCATGCAAAGCCCTAAATTCATCCCTGCAAGTAGCCATAAGAAACAATGCATGTATTGCGCATCACCTTACACATTATCACACTGCTTTGCTTGGTAAACTTGATTAAACAAAAAGTAGGATTAATGTTTTCATGATTCTGGCCAAAAAGAAAAACAATTGTGATCATAAATTTTAATCATTAACAAATTTCCCAATTTCTTTTTTTTTTTCATCTTAACAAATCCATCCATCTAGAAAGCCTGAGCTTCATCTTGAAAGAGGTAAGTCGAATTCTTAAATTACTTTCCAACATTCTTTTCAATTTTAAGATCAATGAACCCAGATCTGTAATGTCTTAATTTTTTTAGACGAGATTCTTGGATTTTAGTGGATTTAGTTCGTTGTAAACGTTTTTAGTTCATTAAAGAAAAATGTTGCGTCGTCCTGTGTCCTATAGAACTCGAAGCTCTAGGCCAGAGAACCCGGGAAAAAATTCTTTACATATGATTGCCAATATTTGTTTAACTATATTCGTAATAGGAGCTCTAGTGGTCACTATTATAGCCGCTGCTTATGAACCAGATGACCCATTATTCCAGTCTCCTACCAAGATCACAACTTTCCTCACTTCCATATCAAATTCTACGTTTCAATCGAATAATACTGTCAGTAGAACCGGGGAGGATTTAATGGCTGCCAAACAGACTGCATTAGCCACTTTTGGCAGTGGTACTGATGCAGCAGTAACCAAGGAGACGAATTCGTATGAAACTAGTTCATCAGAATGTGAGGTTGATCCCAAAGAGCCACTTGATTGTAAGGATCCAGAAGTGTTTCAATTGATGATGCAAAAGGCAATTGAGCGTTTCAAGGATATACACTTTAACCGGTTCGGGAAGCCAACTCCTGGACCCGAGGGGAATACTTGTGATATGGCCTGGAGGTTTAGGCCTAAGCAAGGGAAGGCAACTGGTTTTAATAAGGACTATAGGCGGTTTGTGATCAATAGAGATAATTGTACGCTTAGTGTGGTGAGCATTGGGGAATATCATTCGGGTGTGAATGCAAGGAAGAAGAAGAAGAAGAATAAGAATAAAATACCTGGATATGAGCCAGCGTCAGGTTTGCAGGACCAAGGTGGTTTCTCTTTGCCTGCTGCTGGGGAAATGGTGAACGATTCACTTCCGGTTGTCGAGTCCGAAAGGGCATTTATTCATAGGAAGTACTTAATTTATGCCGGTGGTGCAGATAGGTGCAAGAGCATGAAGCATTATTTATGGAGTTTCTTGTGCGCATTGGGGGAAGCACAGTATTTGAAGCGAACTCTGGTTATGGATATGACCCTTTGTTTGTCTTCGGTATACACTTCATCGAACCAAGACGAGGAAGGGAAAGACTTCAGATTCTACTTTGATTTTGAGCATCTGAAACAAGCAGCGTCAGTGTTGGATCAAGATCAATTTTGGCAACTTTGGGATAAATGGCAAAGGAAAGATAAATTGAGTCTTTACGTTGTTGAGGATTTCAGGGTGTCGCCAAAGAAGCTTACTGAGGTGAAGCATTCTTTGATTATGAGAAAGTTTGGATTCGTAGAGCCGGATAATTTCTGGTACAGAGTTTGCGAAGGAGAGACCGGATCTGTTGTTCAAAGGCCATGGGATCTGATAAGGAAATCAAGAAGGTTGATGGATTTAGTTGCAGCAATTGGATCAAAGTTGAACTGGGATTATGACTCTGTTCACATCGTGAGAGGCGAGAAGGCGAGGAACCGGGACCTATGGCCTAATCTCGCCCAAGACACCTCGCCTGATGCCCTTCTCTCGACCTTACAGAATAAAATTAAAGACGGGAGGGATGTTTATATAGCAACAAATGAAGCTGAAACATCCTTCTTTGAACCTTTGAAACACAAATATACCACTCATTTTCTTAACGACTATAAGGAACTTTGGGATCAAAGCAGTGAGTGGTATTCAGACACAGCAAAGCTTAACAATGGAGCTCCTGTCGAATTCGACGATTACATGAGGGCCTCTGTTGATGCAGAACTTTTCTTGAGAGGGAAGAAACAAATCGAAACATTCAACGATCTGACTAACGATTGTAAAGATGGTGTGAACACCTGCAATGCTGCAGCCATTTAATCCTTATATCGATGTCGTAAACTTCATTGCAACATTTGGGTATGTTCTAGTTGTAGTTGTAGTTTCGTAACCTTACTGTACCTGTATTTTGTCATTCAGTGGCATTTCTTGAATCTTGTACTTGCAGATTATTGACCATCAATGTTACATGACATGGCATGATAGCCAATTTCAACATTGCTTTGTCAACTGCTTTTTGATCAACTGCGTCACGTTGTAGTCGTGGGGTGGAATTTGCCCTCTACATCTTCAACAAGTAAATATCCCAGTATCTGTAACAAAATATAATTCTAATTGTGTGAGTGAAAAATATATTTCTAAATAAATAATTATATTAAAAAATAAATTAAATTATAAAATAATTATTTTTAATTGTTAAAAAAAAATTTAAAAAATCTTAGATACCGCCTAATGATATTTTATTTTTGTAATTTCAATTTATTTTAATATCGCATGACATATAAAAATATACCACATTAAAATTTTAAAAAATAGATTAAATTATGAAAAAAAAAATTAAATTATAATTATTTGTCATGTTGTTATTAATTATCTTTAGTTGATGTCGAGTTAACTTGTGATAACAACTCAATCAACAACACTATCAATATTGTAAATTCTATAACACACGTATGCGTGTAGAAATAAAGTATTTAAAACACAGATGTGTGTTTAAAAATAATATAAAATAAATAAAAAATGTATAACTTGAAACTAATTAATAATAACATATGAAATATTTACGATATTAAAATAAAAATTATATTAAATTTTAAGTAAAATCAAATTTATACACATAAATACATCATATTAAAAGTACTAAATGAATACAATTGTTTATCATGGTATTGTTATTGTAGACACCTATTTTTGTCCGAACCCAATTGGAATCCTATTGTATATTTGTTCTCTCTTGGGCCAGTTCGAAACCCACCTGATTTTGGTCAAACGGAGGCATTTGTTTTTATTTTTTATTTTTTCTTTTTGGGTCTGTCAAGAGCCAAGATTATTATTGTACTAGGCCAATTTTAGCATGGGTCCAGATAAAAAATAAAACACAAAATAAACCAAAATAAATATGAAGTCCAAAAATTTTTTTAACAGTCCATTTACATATCAAGCCCAAAAACACTACCCAATTAAAGCCCAAATACAACAAAAAAACCCTAGTGGCCCAACAACCCAAAAATTAAACCATCTTCAGCAGCAAAAAAAGAGAGAAGAAAACCCTAGCTGCACCTAGGCTTGCCCTTCAACCGCCACTCCTCCCCCGCGCGCCACCATCGCCACGTCAACCTCCGTACCTCCACGTCAGCACCTCTGTACACAGCTGGCTTCCGTACCTGCGAGTAAGACAAAAAAGAAGGATAGACACAAAGGCAAAAAGAAACAATAGCAAAAATATTGTTTTTTTTACTATAAAAGCCACAAACAGATCAATGTATTTTTTTTTACACAGTAATTGAAACAGGTAAAAAAGAAAATTTTCAAAAGGTGGTCTTTTATTCATATTCTCTCTTCGTTTTTATTTTTTATTTTATTTTTTAAAGAAACAAGCATAAAATAAAAAAAGAAGTTCAAGACTTACCTTTTTTCGCATTTGCACCGACGTGGGAGGCTGAGGTTTGTCGTTTCCGATGAAAAACGACGTTTTTAGGCTCAGGGAGTCGAAAAGCCAATAAATGGCCTTTTATGATTTTTCGGCCACCGTGGACGGCAATGCCGTCACCGGCGACCAACGACCGCCATGGTGGCCGACGGTAGGACCCTTGGCCGGAAGAGGAAAGAGAAGAGAGAGTTTAAAAGGTTTTTAAAGTTTTTTTTTAAAAATGAGGGGTTAAATGAAATTTTTGGTAAAAAAATAGGGTTTATATAGCTTATTGAAATGACGCCATTTTGAATTAACCCTCCAGACTCTAAACGGCGTCGTTTTGACGCCAACCCGCGCACGACCCAACCCGCAAGGCTAGGAGTCGGTGGTGACTCCCGTTTTAATTTTATTTTTCAAACAAAAGTCGATGCCTTTTCAAAAAAAAAGTGATTTCAACAGCTTGGTAACTCCGTTGGGGACTTAAATAAGAAAGTCAAGCCACGAGTTGATTAGTTCTTGTCTTTTTGTCGAAACTTGATGATTTGGGTTAAATTTACGATCTTTTTATTGCATTTCATATTTATGGTCTGCATCATTTTGATATGTTTGCTTTATTGGCTCGAGTTTTTTAATCTTCACACATTGCATCGCATAATCGGTCGATTTTTACCCTTGTAAGTGGGAGTGAGAAACTATTCCTTCATGAGGTTTTCACCTCCGTATAGGATAGATGATCGCTTTCAGGAAACATCCGTACTTATGTCTTCTTGAGATTTTCATCTCCGTATAGCCATAAGGAAATGTATTCCCCTTAATTGAACTCGGTCCGTATGAGCCTATAATGGGTGAGGATCGAGGAATCCACCGGTTCAGGTACCCTTACTTTAGAGCCGAACCACATATAATGAGTCATAAGAGCCTACCCTAGGTAGAACCGCACCGAACCCCTAGTGGTCATCCAAATAGGTACTATTTTCGTTATTTATGTTTTTGTACTGACGCATTTTCTTTTGTTATGGTTATGATTGCATTGCATTTTCATCATAGAAAAGAGGTGTTGATTTACGTTCAGTTGCTAAATAGAGAGCTTGTCATGGAAAATGGATTTCTTGATAAAGTGAAAGACAATGCAGTCGTCCGAATACGGTCTGAGAAAACATAACGAGGGATATGCAGAAGGATATCCAAAGAAATGGATCAAAGATTAGAAATATTAGAACAAATGCAGAAGGATATGCAAGATCAATTACAAGCGCAGCTGCAAGAGCAATTAGCCAAAGTTCAACAAGACATGAGGGATCAGATGCTAGAATCCCAAAGAAATATGATGAGCCAATTAATGCAGTTGCTGGCTGGAAGGCTTGAAAAAGGGAAAAGCCCAGTGGTCAACTCTAGGGATGATAATGAAGACCTTGCTATCCCCCAGGTTTTACCTCGATAAGTGTCCAGGCCCAACCAGACGCGCATCCAAAAGGGGCACAAGTTACTATCAGACCCCAACAATATTAAACCGATACCTCGGCACCAATGAATTACCCGATAAGCTCAGGTTCCAATCCGGGGGAAAATCCAACCAATCTTATAGTTCCTGATCTAGACGAAATGGTAGAAATAGAAAAAAGCAATGGTGGAATTGCCAAAACAACTCGAAGATCAGTATAGGTGGTTAGAGGAAAAACTCAGAGTAATGGAAAATGCTGATTACCATTGCGAGGTTGAAGCCAAGGATCTGAGTTTGGTCCCAGATCTAGTACTCCCGCTGAAATTCAAGACTCTAGAATTTGAAAAGTATAATGGGACTAGTTGTCTTGAAACTCATATCACGATGTTCTGTCGAAGAATGATAGGATACGTTAATAATGATTAATTGTTAATTCATTGCTTCCAAGATAGTCTAATTGGGTCGGTTTCCAAATGGTACAACCAGTTGAGCTGTGCCAAAATCCACTCATGAAAGGACTTGGCATAGGCTTTCATGAAACAATACAGCTAAGTAACATACATGACACCTGAAATAATTACACTACAGAATATAGAAAAGAAGAAAAGTGAGAGCTTCAGGCAATATGCCCAAAGATGGAGAGAGGTAGCGACACAAGTTCAGCCACCTCTTCTGGAAAAAGAAACCAGAATGCTTTTCATCAATACTCTGAAAGCCCCATTCACTAACCATATGTTGGGAAGCACTACCATGAGCTTCTTAGATATAATAATGTCAGGTAAGATAATTGAAAATGCGGTAAGGAGTGGGAAGATAGACGCGGGAGAAAGTGCCAAAAGATTAAACCCGAAGAAAAATAAAAATGAAAGGAATAATGTGAGCAAAGGGTATTCCAAATCGATCACTGTAGGCCAGCCGAGGGCTGTAACCACTAGCTATCAAGGCCCTTCAAGGCAAGAATCCAACTCAAAGCTAAACACAGAAATATTTCAATTCACACATATCCCGATGACATATAAAGAGCTATACCAGAATTTGTTTGATACGCATGTGGTATCTCCGTTCTACTCGGAACCCGTGCAACCTTCGTTCCCGAAATGGTATAATGCGAATGCCCAATATGAATACCACGCGGGAATAACAGGACACTCAATTGAAAACTACACTACATTTAAAAAGTTAGTTGAAAGGTTCATCAAGATGGGCATTGTGAAGTTTACTGATCCATCAGGATCTAATATGGCAGAAAATCTGTTACCCAGACATCCAGACCCAAGGGTAAACGCGATAATTGAGAGTGGAAGAAATAGAACCAAAACCAATGTTGCAGAAGTAAAAACCCTCATGAAATGAGTTTTGAAACAAATGATAGGCATGGGATTAATCATTCAGAATTCGTAGAGGAGACCAAAATGGATGAGGAGCTACTGTGAGTTCCACGCTAAAGAATGTCATAAAATCCAAGAGTACGCTGAATTTAAAGCTTTGGTGTAGAGCCTAATGGATAATAAATAGTTGGAATTCCTTGAAGAAGTCAAAGGCATGGGAGGAATGTTGGGGAATTTAAACGTTAACACCGTATCCGAACCCAGGGAAGGAAATTTATCAAGCATTCGCCCTTATATACCTAAAAGTGTTTTGAACAATTGGACTGTAGAAGAGATTCTTGTAGTTTTTAGAGCTAATTCAGAGTACTGTTCAAAGCACACTTGTTACTCTAAGCCTAGAAGCAATAAGAATCCTTTTGTGAGATAGGCTTATGTCCAACGTCTTTATTTCAATAAATTGCATCTTTGTTTCTCACTTCAAGCAAATATTCTTTTATTGTTTCCATTTCATTCATAATTATACTATACAGATAAATATTTTTTGATTCTTTTGTTCTTTGAATCTTCCTTCGCCGCTATGACAGGTCTCCAAATATCAATGATATGAGCGACACTGCTATTGACTCAGAACCTCCTTTTGAGCAAGATATGTGTCTAGAGGAACCACATGACTTTGAAGATAACCGAGACTGTAACTTATCTCCTAATTTGTTAATGATGGTAGAACAAGATGAGAAACAGATCCTACCTTACATAAAATCAATGGAATTCATAGCCTTTCTCTATGTGGGGCATGGATGTCATTAGGCCGATCTCGCCAAAAGCTTCTGCCAGTCATGGATTTATCTTTGTGGTCATCGATTACTTTACTAAGTGGGTGGAAGTTGCTTCATATTCCAATGACACAAAGTCGACATTCAGCAAATTCTTGAAAACAATCATATGTCGGTATGGAACGCCAAAAAAAAGATCATATTTGACAGTGCACTAACAACAACAGGATATCAAAAGTTTGCAGTCTGTTCAAGATTAACACTATATCGCCCTAAAATAAACGGTGCAAAAAAAAACTTCTATCGGGGCAACGAATTTCTCTTTGGCTTATCGCGGTTTTGCCCATTGAAGTCGAGATTCCTTCTTTCTGAGTTTTTTAGGATCCAATCCCGATTGAAGAGAAAAGTTCAAAGTTATCCGTCATGGTCAAATATACCAAAAAAAATGATGCAAGCTCACCAAAAAGGTTCGCCCCAGAGAATTCCATGAGGGGGACCTGGTATCGAAGAAGATCCTTCCCATACAAAATGACTTTAGAAAAAAGTGGATGCCAAACCGGAAAAGACTTTATGTAGAAGGCATTATTTAGAAAATCGTTAATTTTGACCAGGAGGGATAACAAAGGCTTGCCTAATCCTATGATCTCAGATTCAATCAAAAAATATTTCAAAAAAAAAAAGAAAAGAAAAAGAAAAATGAGAGGCCAAGGTGAAAACCCACAAAGGGCGCCTTAAGACATAAAGGCTAAGGTAAAAACCTTTGAGTTGAAAACCCAGGAATAGGCAATTCAAATTTTTAATCAAAGGTAGGGCATGTGGTAGTCTTGTCCTCTCCAAATTAACGAGAATGAGGGATGTTACATCTTGGGGGATCAATAAAGTCTTCTACGACTTCTAAACACGTATCAAGTTTAAAGGGTTCTCGAGAAGTTTTGTGCAGAGAAGCTCATGCTACGATATCTGGGGTACCTATTTTCTTCTTATTCATTTTGAATCTTAGAAAAATTTGCTATCTTGATTAATTTATTCATTTTGAGCTTTGCTCTCAATAAAATTCCATCTTTTCCATTATGATAATCTTTTTCAAGCTTTTTTTTATTGAAATAACGATTAATGAACTAATAATATTCAAGCAAAAAGAGTTATGCATATTACTCTGAAAGCTTCTAAATAGTACGAGGACTTGAAACAAGACTATTATTTAGAACTAACCAAACCTAATGGTTGGAAACATTTGAGAAAGAATAGTCTAAATTATGGCTATTTCTTCAGGTTTTCTGTCAAAGATACCAGCTGAACAAGAAGGCAGGGTAATGCGTCAGTGATAGAACCTCGATGAACAACAAGTAATGTCAACCCAAGTATTAAAAGGGGATCATTCTAAAAAAAATGACATTCTATATTCATGCAAATATCATTCATTTAGGAGCATTTGATTCATTCTGATCATGACATTCTAATCACTTGGCATAAATAAGCCCATGAAATGGATTCTATAGATCATGTTACCCAGAGAATGGTGTAACAGGTCAATGAAGGCACTAATCCTATACCCTTGAAGTTGTAGTGGGATGGATTGAAGATTATAGCAAACCTTATCTCCCTAAAGTTGCAGTGGAGCAGGTTGAAGTTACTAGTCTTATCTCCTTGAAGTTGTAGTGGAGCAGAATGAAGATAGCGAATCTTATTTCCCTGAAGTTGTAGTGGAACAGATTGAAGTTATAAATTGCAGATCTTATCTCTCTGAAGTTGCAGTAGAGCATATCATAGCAAACCTTATCTCTTTGAAGTTGCAGTAAAGCAGGTTGAAGATACAAGTCTTATCTCTCTGAAGTTGCAGTGGAGCAAACTGAAGATAGCGAATCTTAATTCCCTGAAGTTGCAGTGGAACGGATTGAAGCTATAAATTGCAGATCTTATCTCTCTGAAGTTGCAGTAGAGCATATCATATCAAATCTTATCTCTCTGAAGTTGCAGTAGAGCAGATCATATCAAACCTTATCTCCCTAAAGTTGCAGTGGAATAGGTTAAAAATAAACCAATCTTATCTCCTTGAAGGTGCAGTGGAGCATATTGAAGACAGGATACAAATCTTATCTCTCTGAAGTTGCAGTGGAGCAGATTAAAGCCACAAACCTTATCTCCCTGAAGTTGTAGTGGAGCAAATTGAAGCTACTAATCCTATCTCCCTGAAATTGTAATGGAGCGGATTAAAACGATAAATTCTATACCTCCGAGGTTGCAGTAGGTCGGATTAAATCTACCATAGCAAGTTTTATCTTCCTAAAATTGTAGTGGAACAGATTAAAACCACAAATCTTATCTCCCTAAAATTACAGTGGAGCAGATTGCAAACCATTAATCTTATCTCTCTAAAGTTACAGTAGAACAGATTAAAGCTACAAGTCTTCTTTCCCCGAAGTTGCAGTGGAGCGGATCAAAGCACCAATTCCTGTACCCCTGAAGATGCGGTGGGATGGAATGAGGCTACTTGAAGAAGCACCAAAAAGTCAAGATTCGGCTAGTCCAGGAAAAATTGGTCCTTCTTTCTTTGTTCCATTCTCGTTACACGACAATGAATAAAGAGGAGCAGCTGTAATAAACCAAATTTTGCGTGAGCCCAAATAAGAAATAAAACACAAAATAAACCAAAATAAATATAAAGTCCAAAATTTTTTTTAACAGTCCATTTACATATCAAGCCCCAAAACACTACCCAATTAAAGCTCAAATACAACAAAAAACCTTAGTGGCCTAACAGCCCAAAACTTAAACCATATTGAGCTGCAAAAAAAGGGGGGAGAAAACCCTAGTCGCATCTAGGCTTGCCCTTCAGCCGCCGCTCCTCCCACGCGCGCCACCACCGCCACGTCAACCTCCGTACCTCCACGTCAGCACCTCCGTACACAGCTGGCTTCTGCACCTACGAGTAAGACAAAAAAGAAGGATAGACACAGAGGCAAAAAGAAACAATAGCAAAAATATTGTATTTTTTCGGCTATAAAAACCACAAACAGATCAATGTATTTTTTTTACACAGCAATCGAAACAGGGGAAAAAGAAAATTTTCAAAAGGTGGTCTTTTATTCATTTTCTCTCTTCGTTTTTATTTTTTATTTTATTTTTTTAAAGAAACAAGCATGAAATAAAAAAAAAGTTCAAGACTTACCTTTTTTTTTCGCATTTGCGCCAACGTGGGAGGCTGAGGTTTGTCGTTTCCGATGAAAAATAATGTTTTTTAGGCTCGGGGAGTCGAAAAGCCAAAAAATAGATTTCTTTCGATTTTTCAGCCACCGTGAACGGCGGTGCCGTCGCTGGCGACCGACAGCCGCCATGGTGGCTGACGGTAGGATCCTTGGCCGAAAGAGGAAAAAGGGGAGAGAGTTTAAAAAGTTTTAAAGTTTTTTTTAAATGAGGGGTTAAATGAAATTTTTGGTAGAAAATGGAGTTTATATAGCTTATCGAAATGACGCCGTTTTGAATTAACCCACCAGACACTAAACGGCGTCGTTTTGACGCCAACCTGTGTGCAACCCGACCCGCAAGGCTAGGATCCGCATGTTTTCTAGCGCATGGGCTATTTTCACGAATAGCCCTTCCACTTTTACAGTGAGCTTCAAATTGGTCCTATTCACTTTTTATTCTCTTTTAATTTCGCTACGCATTTTATTTTTGCTTCAATTTGGTCCTTTTGGAACGATGCGTTTTGGAGTGCAGAGAATATTTCCCATTTGGTCCCCCGTATCATTCGCCCGTTATATTTTGATCTTTGCTTTATTTTATTCCATTTTCCCCCTTAAATTTTGCCTTGATTTCAATTTAATTCATGTTTGATTAATTTGATTATTTATATTTGATTTATCAATTCATTTATTTATTTATCATTCTCTTACTTTTAAAATATTTAAATCTAATATTAGGTATTATTTTATCTATCTATTTATTTTTTTTACTCTTAAAATATTTAAACTTAACATTATGTATACATATTTTATCTATTTCGTTTTTTATCTTCTATTATTTTTATTATTATCTATTATGTATTTATTTACAAATTGCTCCTTTAACTTTTTCTTTCTTTCTTTTTTTTTCCCAAGAACTGTTTCATTTATTTTATTTGTTTATTTATTATTATTTATTTACAAATTGCTCCTTTAACTTTTTCTTTCTTTCTTTCTTTTCCCAAGAACTGTTTCATTTATTTTATTTGTTTATTTATTTAGTTTCAATTTTTTTAATCAAATTTCTTATTGATGTTCACTTATTTATTTATTTACTTAACATTTCTTTTATTCTATTTTTATAATCGGCTTTTATTTATTTATTTTATTTTATTGTGCCTTTTATTTATTATTTTATTTTTCTGCTACTTTCAGTATTTCAAAATTTAGATATTATTATTATTAGTATTATTATTCTCACAATTATTATTTTCATTGTTATTATTGTCCTATTATACATATTGGTATCATGATCTCTTGTTATTATTATTATTTTTTATGTTTTATTGTATTACTACAAATTACTTCGCATTATCGTCATTCATTAAACATGACATTATTTTTTATGTTTTAGCCGCTTTTTTTACCATAATCAAATAAACTAAACTTATATCATTTTAAATACTGTATTAAATTTTTTTACCTAAATTTGTAAAAAAAAGGGAAATTTTTAAAAAAATAAATGCAATCTGTCGTACTTGGAACTTCGAGAAATCGTGCCCTAACTTATGGGGATTCGATTTTCTTGTCGAACCTAAATGGCCAAATATTCTTTTAAATTTCAAAATACATGGAATTTAAATAAAAATTAAAGGCAAGCTTATTCTCAAGGGTTCAAATGTTGCATCCTAACTTACGGGATACGACATTTTGTTATCGCGAGACAAGAGAGCCTTTAATGCTCGTTTCAATTTATTCAAGCATTTAAAAAAAATTAACATTAATAAAAAAAGGGATCGTATTTTAAAATCTTTTCAAAATTTCAACATTCGACATTAAGACATTAATTCTTCAATTAGATACCAATTTTGGGCGTGATGAAGGTGCTAATCCTTCCTCGCACGTAACCGACTCCCGAACCCGTTTTCTCGAATTCCATAGATCAAAATCACTATTTTAGTAAATCGAAACATTTTATTAAAAAGACCAAATTACGAGGTGACCCGATCACACCTCATAAAAACAATCGATGGCGACTCCCGTTTTAATTTTCGTTTTCAAACAAAAGTCAACTCCTTTTCAAAAAAGTGATTTCGACAATTATTTTTACCATTATTATTATTAAATATTATTGTTATTTTTTTATAAATAAACAATATTAAAAATAATATATATACATGAAATGAAAAAAAGAAGATGCTTTTCATATTTTGTTCTTAAAAAAAAGTAAAAAAAAAAGCATTCTATTTCTTTTCTTTTTTTTCTTTCTTCTTATTATATACATATCTTGAGGAATCGGGTTCGAACTCTGATGAAGGAGACGTCACCGGAACATCGGTCCCCGCCGCTAGGAGCCCTAAAATTCCTTTTTTTTTCTTTTCTCTTTCTAAAATAAAAAAGTTTTCTTTAAAAAAATGCTTAATCTTCGGAAAAATTTTATTTTTTTTTAAAAAGAGAAAGTTTAGATTTTTTAAAAATAAAAATATGTTTTTAGTCATTTTAAAGGAAAAACTATTTCGAAATAAAAGTTTTGATCTTTTAGAAAAGTAGTGATTTTTTTAAAAGAAAAAAAGAAGAAGGAAGTTTAGATTTTTAAAAATAAAAATATGCTTTTTATTCATTTTAAAGGGAAAACTATTTTGAAATAAAAGTTTTGATCTTTAAGAAAAGTTGTGCTTTTTTTAAAAGAAAAAAAGAATAAATTTTGATTTTTAAAAATAAAAATAATTTTTTTTTTCATTTTAAAGGAATGTTTAAAATTTTAAAACAAAGTTTTAATCTTTTAAAACTATTTCGAAATAAAGCTTTGGTTTTTAAGAAATGTAGTGATTTTTTAAAAGAAAAAGAAAAGGAGAAAGTTTAGATTTTAAAAAATAAAAATATGTTTTTTTAGTCATTTTAAAGGAAAGTTTAAAATTTTAAAATAAAGTTTTGATCTTTTTAAACTATTTCGAAATAAAATTTTGATTTTTAAGAAAAGTAATGATTTTTTAAAAGAAAAAAAAAAGAGAAAATTTAGATTTTAAAAAATCAAAATATGTTTTTTTTAGTCATTTTAAATAAATTTTTAAAATTTTAAAATAAAGTTATGATCTTTTTCAATTATTTCTAAATAAAGCTTTGATTTTTAAGAAAATTAGTGATTTTTTTAAAAGAAAACTTTGATTTTGCAAAAAAAAAAAAAAATTCTGGTCACCGTATTCGGCGGCTACACCAGTGAAGGCCGGAGAGCCATGGCCAACTTAGAAGGAGGAATAGGTTTTTTTTTTAAATGAGGTTAAAAATGAAAGAATGAATATATTTTTCTCATTTATAAGTGTCAAAAAAATAAGTATTTTATTCCCACCCCCTTACTTTTTAAATTTTCAAAAAATATTCCCTTTTTTGTAGCACTAACCTCAGTCTCTGGCCTATTTACATTCGCAAACCATTTTTTATTCAAACCTTCAATTTAATTTTAAAAATTAAAAGCAAATTAATTTCTACATTAGTCATCTGTCTTCCACATTTTTTATTTTTTAGTCCCAAAATCAAGCTATGTTATTTTTTTTCCATCTTTAATAAATTATTTACACTTATATCTTCCCTTTCATTTGCATTTATACCTTATATATTTAATGTCAATTATGCACTTTATTTTAATAATTTATATTTATTTACAATTGTATAATTTTTGTTTATTCTTATTTCGTCTTTATTTATTTTCATGTCTATTTATATTTATGTTTTTCTTTACCTATTCTCCTTACATACATTTTAATATTATTTGTTTATATTACTTTGATTCTTTTATTGTATTGTGAATAAGGTGTATTATTGTTATTATTATCATCTCACGTTAAGGTCTTATTTATTTCATTTATTTATATTTTCTTTTTATTATTGCCCTTTTTGAAAGAGTTTTAACTTTTCATCAACTTTAGCCAATTTAATTAATTTTCTTATTTTATTACTATTCATTTTAAAAGAGGGAACTCTAGGTCATTTTTCCATCCTATAAATGTTGTCATGAAATATTTTAATGAAACCATAAGATTTTTACATTTGAATTTAGGTTAGTCTTTAATATCTTATCTACCATTTACCCTAGAAAAGTTATAAATAATACGTAGGATTTTTTTAGGGTTTTAAACTAATTTTAAATATCGTATCGGATTCCTCTTTAGAATATTAAATTAATGTGTAAATTTTCTTTAGGACTTTTTTGCAGGTGAATTGTAAATCATGAGTAGGTCTTTCTAAGTATTTTATTTTACAAACTTTTTAAGAAAGCTAATAAATGTTATTTAAGATATATATTATTTTAGGATTTTGACGAATTTAAACATTAGATCAAGAATTTTAAAGTAAGATAAATCATAAAACCGACATAAGATACTTTCGTAAGATCTTGATAGGTTCAACATTATTAATTAAATCTTTTAAATAATAATAATAAAAGATCAAATAAGTTGTAGATGGATTTTAATATTTCTCTTAATTCATTGGTAATTTCTAGGTTTTTTAGAATTCTAAAATAGAATTAATTTTAGGAATTGATGGTATTTTACTAGAATTATTTAGGTATCATTTAGGGTTCCTATTAGAAGTAAAAATCTCTAATTTAAGTTTCAAATTTGATAAGTTTGGTGAACACATCTTAATCGAGTTACAAGTAAACCGGAGGCATTTTTTTAAAAGTATTTTAATTTAATATTTTCATAGGATTTTAGCCTAGATTAAGACATTAATTAATATGCTTAAATAAAAAAAAAAACTAGCTCCCAAGACCTCGTAGGACTATCCCTGGATAGGCGTTGTGGGGGTGCTATAACTTTCCCCACACATAACCATACTCTGAACCCAAAATTTGGTGATGTGATCAAGTCTAGACTTTTAGGATTTTTCATAGTATTAATTCTACACTTTTAGACGATAGGTGACTAACCCACTTAGCCCTAATTGGTTAGTGGCAACTCTACATTAATTTAGGCCCTCCATGTCTAGCTTTACTTACTAGGCCCCCATACTCTTATGTAGGAAACGTTATAATAGTTATCAATCTTAAATTACTATTTAGTTAATTTGTGACACCAACTCAATTGTTTATCATGGTAATAAATTGTGCATAATAAAATTAAAATGTATGAAAAAAATCAAGAAAAAACAATGTTACGTTTGGTAGGATTATTATTTTTTACACATGTTTTAGTATGTGAGTTAGCAATAAACTAATTCAATTGACAATATTTAGCCAATCTTGTGAATTATTTTTAGGAAAGAGAAGAATTTTTTTTCGCTTATCTTAACGAGAGAATATTTTTCACAGGAGTTATTTCTTTTTAATTTCAAGTTCAAATTTGTACTAATTATTTTTTATTTTATGTCTAACTATTGTAATACATACATAATAAATAAGTTTTTCTCTTATGTTGTTACACTAGTAACCAAACGATCCGGATCCCTAATAATTGAAGGTATTACTATGTTGGACTTTTGTCCTTAGCCTCCGTGGAGAGTAGGGTATGGTTCATGGAGGAGGGCACCTTGGTTGGTGGAGATAGGTACCTACAAGACTCAATAACGGTGTTAGTACTAGACATGTGAATAATAATGAAGGTACCTAGGCGTGCCATAGCTCGAACCACCAACTTAGGCTTAAAGGTACATGTTTGCAAACATGGTTAGAGGTGAGCAAACTAGATTTGACTAAAAAAATCGAAAAAAAAATTCAAATTTCGAGTTAAACGAATTAAGTTATTCGAGTCAACTCAATTTTTTTTCGAATTCGAATAACTCAAATAATTCAAATAAACTGAATACCAAACTATAATATTTTACATTTTACCCCAAATCTTTTTACTTCCCCCCAAAACTTTTACTTTCTCCCACTTTCTCCTCAAAACTTTTATTCCCATCTCACCTCCGGTCTACCCCAAACCAATTTCCCCCAATTTATTTTTTGAATATTTTCTCCCCAAAATATTTTACTTTCTTCCTAAATTTTTACTTCTCACCCTTTACTCCCAAATTAAAAATCAAAATCATCCAAAAAAAATTTCCTTAAACCTAAATAATAATAATTTTATTTATAGTGAAAAATTCTCCAAGATTTCGGCGATTTTCTTTCTTGTTTTGTTTGTTTTCTTGTGGTCCGTCTTTGTTCATTGAAGAACAATTGCATGGTGAGTGTTTGATTGTGGTCTCCGGTGTGAGGTTTCGATGGCACTATGGAGGGATTCTCGAGGTAGTAATTGTGTCTCTACGTGGAATAATGATGGATTGATCATGTTGCACTGAGTTTTTTTATTCGTGGAGTGGTGGCTTCTTGAGTAGTGATATTTGTTTCTTTTGCATGGTTTTATGTTTTTACATGGTTTTGACGTACTTAGCATGAATCTTGAACGATGGTTTTTGTTTCCTTTTACGTTTTTTTTCTTTTGCATGTTTGTCTTTTCGTTGATTTTATTATCATTAATTGTTTTTCTTCATTTTTATGTTACGCAGGCTGTTAGGGGTCAAAAATAATTTCTGTTTTCTTGTTTTGCTCTTTTCTTTTTTCTCTTAAGTTTAACCCTAATTTTCATCTTGGTTTTCTTTCCTGTGTCCTGCCCACTTTATCATTTTCTTTTTTTCCTTTGGGTTGATTTGGTTTTATGATGTCCTTCTTTCTTTAGCTTTTCTTGTATACGTGGATTGGGTTTTATCGTTCTCCTAAATTGGGAAGATCTTTTTTAATGAGCTTCGATTGTGTTTCTTGGAATTTTTCCTAGTTTATTTTTGCTAGCGGTGGCTGCGGTGTAGGTGCTTTCTTGGCTTTCTTTACTTTGTGGTTGAGGACGGGTTTAAAACAAAGATCCTAGTTTCAACGGCTTTGCAGCATTTGGGCTAGTGGCGGTGTCGTATTGTCAAATGGTGAAGGCTGGTCTGAATCCATGATAGCGATCACGATGTGTTGCTAGACTAAGGGTGACGCTTCTACATGGTGTTAGTTTTCCTCCACATTTAATTTCTTTTTTTTTCTCTTTAAGGTTGTTCTATTTTGTTGTCTTTCTTTTAGGTTCTCTTACTTATTCCTTATGTTTTTTGAAGAGATTGTTTAATGGACTTGGGTTTTACTACGCTTGTTTTATTGTGATCTCCTTTACATTGCTTTGTTTCTAGTTAGGTTTTAAGGTGTTCTGTTGTTTACTTTTGTGAGGTTTGTGTGGTCTTTTTGGTATTGACTGGCGGACTGTGGTGTTGTGGTGGTTTCTATTGCGGGTGGTGGTTGGTTGAGGCCCTTGGTTTGGTTGTTTGGTTCTCTTCTCAGGATTGGGGTTGTTATCTGTTTTCTATTGTGGTTTGGCTGGGTGATCATCTGGTAGGGTTTCTAATGGCTGAGGATATTAATTAATTTCTGGCGAGATTAAATTTTTCTGAAGAAGAATCTAAACGTGTGGTGAGCACGAATAAGACTCAACCAAATTTACAAGGTTATGAGGTGTGGGCTGTGGGAAAAATTGTGTCCGAGGAAAAAACTAACAAAAAAGCTATGTATCGCGTGCTGAAATATCTCTAGTTTACTAAGGAGTCGGTTAGTTTTGTGGCTATGACTGCGGGTGTTTTTTTAGTTAAATTTGGTAATGTGGATGATAGAACAAGGATTTTCAACTTGGGCCCATGGCTTTTCGATAAATGTTTGATTTGCGATGCTACCATCTGTTAAAGGTCAAGCTTTAGAGGATTATGCCTTTAACATTACCCCTTCTTGGATACGGGTTTACAACATCTCTTTTGAGCAAATGGATAGGCAAGTAGCCATTGATGTAGGGGAGGCTATGGGAGAGATTGTGGCTATTGACTGGCGGGATAGAAAAGGTTGCTGGATTGATTACATAAGAATAAGGGTTAAAATTGATGTGTCCAGGCCTCTTCGACGGGTTGTTCATTTGGTTGGGAATGAGGGAACTAAAATTGTGTGTTATTAAGTATGAAAGACTTCCTAATTTTTGTTATATATGTGGATGCATCAGACATAATACATAGAAATGCCTACGACAAGAGGAGCTTCCAGGATTAAGTAGTCAAAGTTTTCAATATGAAAATTGGTTAAGAGTTCAACTAGGTGGGCCAAACCAAAATAGAGGAAACTGGCAAAATGGTGTTGAAATCTTGGAAAAAGGAACAAGTCCAATCGAGATGGAAACTGGAAACAAATAGTGGATTAAGGTTGAGAATAATATGACGTTACTAAAAGGAAAAGAGAAAGTGAGGGCTGGGGAAGAGGAAGCGGAGTCATGTTCTCCTACGGACAAACGCCCGATACGATCTTCAAGAGATGGTGGGGGTAGGGTGAAGTTTAAACGCAAGAGGATAAAGGGTAGCAATGGGGAAGAGTAATGAGCAGAGTCTAAATAAGATGGTTCGGATGAAACTATCGGATAGTGTTTCACCTTTTAAGGCGACGACTGGCGACCAACCCCGCCAAGAGCAATGAAAATTTTTTGCTGGAACTGTCGTAGGCTTGGGAACCCTATGACAATTCGTGAGTTAAAGCAACTCTTTGTTGCCAATGACCCTGATGTTGTTTTTTTATGCGAAACTAAAATTCATGCTGCAAACTTCGAGCGCATTTAGAATATTTGCAGGATAGTTGGTTGTTTGGTGGTGGATCCGGATGGTCGTTGGGGTGGCTTGGTTCTAATGTGGAAGGATAGGGTCGAAGTGGGCATCCAAAATTATTCTAATCATCATATTGATTCTTTGGTCAGAAGAGGCAAAACAGATTCAGGTTCATGGGATTTTATGGTTCTTCTGAGTTGATTTTGAGAAATTGATCTTGGGACCTTTTAAGAACTGTGGATGATTTGGTTAAGGAGGATTGGATCGTTGTTGAGGATTTTAACGCCATTATTAATGATGTTGAAAAGTCCAGTGGGAGAAGGAAGCCTAAGGTGGCTAAGGATGAGTTTAGAGAAATTACAGAGGAATTGGCACTCGTAGATGTTAAAACAAATAGGGGTTGGTTTACGTGGACTAATAATTGTGAGGGGAGCATGTTGATCAAAGAAAAAATTGACATACTTTTAATTTCTGCTAGTGCGCTGGAGAGTATTCCTTTCCTTTCAAAGAACGTAGTGCGACAAGAAAATTCAGACCATAATGCTATTCTGTTGGACACTATAGGGCGTAAACTGAAGGAGGAAATAAAAGACTTGAGATTGCTTTTTAAATTCGAAGCCTGTTGGGCTAAAGATAAAGAGGCCAAGAAGCTCATAAAGAGGGCTTGGGGCCATAATAATGTTAATATCCTTGATGGTATTGAAAGGGTGCAATCTATGCTTGGCTTATGGCAACATCGTCGGTTTAAAAGAATCAAAAGTCGAATGCGCTGATTGGTTGATCGGATTGACAGACTTATTGATAAGTCTTATTTGGATTCTAATGTCAACATGTTGAAAGATTCTCGTGTCAAGTTGGGGTGCCTTTATGCAGAGGAGGAAAGTTATTGGGCCCAAATATCGGGTATTCAGTGGCTCAAAGAGGGGGATAGGAATACTCATTTCTTTCATGTCCAGTCTACCGGTGGGTTTAGGAAAAATAAAATTGAGGGCTTGATGGATTCGAATGGTAGGTGGGTGAATGGTACAAATGATATTTGTGGGGTTGCTTGGAATTATTTTCATAAGCTCTTTAAATCTGAAGCTTTTGGTAATGATGATAGATTTTTGAACCATATTCAGAAGAGTATCACACCTGACATTAATAATATGTTGGAAAGGCAAATTACTGATGATGAAATTCTAACTACTTTCAATCCAATGGACTCTCGAAAGGCTCTCGACATTGATGGGCTATCAGGTCTGCTTTTTAAAGAAAATTGGGAGGTGGTGGGTAAGGACGTTCTTCTCTTGTGTCATGACATCTTTAATAGAAAGAGGGATATTTCAGACATCAATTATACGGTAGTGGTTCTCATCCCTAAGATCAAGGACCCCAAAGACATGACTCATTTTCGACCTATTAGCTTGTGCAAGGTTATTTTCAAGATAATCTCTAAGGTTTTAGCCAACAAATTAAATGTTGTTCTCTCTTCGTGTATTAGTCAGAATTAGAGTGCTTTTGTCCTAGGTCGTATGATTCATGATAATATCCTTATCGCCCAAAAATTAATGCATTATCTATAGCGCTCAAAAAATGGGCCGAATAAAGGTTTGTCATTAAACTCGACATGAGCAAAGCTTATGATCGTGTTGAATGGAACTTCCTCAAGAAGGTGATGGAGAAAATGGGTTTTGCTGATAGTTGGATTGAGAAAGTTATTCGAGGTGTTCGATCTGTGAGGTATGTGGTTAAATGAAACACGATTCTTTCGGATGTTATTGTTTCCAAGTGGGGTCTTCGTCAGGGGGATCCGCTTTCCCCTTACCTTTTCTTATTTTGCATGGAAGCTTTCTTGGGGATGCTTCTTAATGCTCAAGATGTTGGTCATATCCATGGCATTCAGACTAGCCAAAATGGTCCTTGGATTAACCACATGTTCTTTGCTGATGATGCCCTCCTTTTTGTTAGAAGTAAGATCAAGAAAGTTAAGGCTATTATGGAGATTCTTAAAGAATTTGAGAAAGTGTCGGTTCAACAGATTAATCATGCTAAGTCTAAGGTGTTCTTTAGCCCAAACACCCTTAGGAACCAAAGACAGCTTTATGGCGAGATGTTGGGCATGCGAGTTGTGGATAAATTGGACAATTATCTTGGTCTACCTCTCCTCGTGGGCAGAAAAAAGACTACTACTTTTCAATACATCCTTAATCGTTTTTGTAATGCCCTAACTAATTTAACTTTGTTTTTGTGAATTCTATCATAAATGAGTATCTGCTTTAGTGACTAAGTGTTCTAATTGTGTGTTTGAGGTCTTGGGTTCAAGTTTCACTTTATGGAAAAATTGTTATTTTTTATCCTAGCCTTATCCTTGGTGGTTTGGCTTATATTCTATTGCTAATTAAATCATATCAGAATGAGCCAGTTGGTTCGAGTGGTAAGGTGTTAGCTTGCTTAAGGTCTCGTGTTTGAATTCTCGTGTGAGCATGGATGATAATTTTTGCTTTTGTACATATGTGCCGGTTATGTAGTAGAAGTTGGATGGAATTGGAAGTCTGTGGTAGTGGATGAGTAAGTGGGTCAATTTTGGGGGTTTGGTGGTTAGTTGGAGTTGGTTGGTATGAGAGATAATAGCTTAATTTGGGGACTTTTATTTTGTTTTGTTTTAATTTTATTTTCCCTTCATTTTTTTTCCTTCTCTCCCTTTCTTTTGGTCAAATAGCGGCATTGTTAGTCCATTAATTTTGTTCTCCATACGGGTGCTTGAGATTGTTTGTTGTGTAGTCAGGGTGTTTCGAAAGTAGCATTTTGTTTTTACTCTTTACGTTGTGTTTTGGAGATTTATAATTATGGGAGTTAGATTGCAATTTTATTGAATGTAATTTTTAAATGTGGAATTGGTTGTTTGTTTAGGAGAGGGGTTAGAAACACTCGATTCTTCAGTGAATTAGGTTTAGGAATCGTTGTTCGCTAAAGGTGAGCACTTCTGTGAATTGAGGATTTTGGTTCTACGAATCACTTGGTTTAGTGCTAAATTAGTGCTTTAATCGGTGCACTAAGGTTTTGGTCATCTTCTAGGAACATCTGCATCAAAATTGAACCAGGTATGTAACGAAAATACGAGAAAACAAAGTTCAACGAAAGCCGAAAAGTGGCCTGTCAATGCTACACGGGCGTGTGCCCGGTTATGTGGTAGGTTGTGTGTGACACACGGTTGTGTGACAGGTGTATATGTGATTGTGTGGGTCACACGGCCTAAGTCAATTTGGGCGTGTTGGCCGTGAGCCAGGCCATGTGGGCTACATAGGTTGGGCCAATTTGGGCGTGTAGGCCCACATGAGCAAGTCACACGAGCATGTGGGCCCAAATTTTAAATTTTTTTCCTAGGGTCACACACATCATTCTAATCGACTGTGGGCCTTCCGTAAGGTCGGTAATGGTAAAACAATCCCTAATGCATGGAATTTATTATTCTGAAAGATTATTCTGTATTAAATATGATTTGATTATTCTGTATAAACATGAGTAAAAATCTGTATTTGAGCATGCGAGACATGTTAATTCTGATATATCTATTAATCTGCTATCTGTATTTGTGTATGGGGTGGGTTATTTATATATATGTGGAGGAAGTGTTCTGATAGACGACATTTCGCTATTATTCCAGTAGCATGACTGCGTTTATTGTGATAAATGCCGTACGAACACTATGTGATGTGTAGGGCTAGGTGGGTGTTTTATACCTTACGTGGTGTGATGGGATGGTCGGAGTTAGTGTGTAGAGAATGGGGTAGCACTTTGCATATCTGTATGACTCTGTTAATCTGGTTCTGTTAAGGACTTATGTCCATATCTGTTCTGTATGCGATAAATCTGAGTATATGTATGTATGTTTCTGTAAGTTACACATTGAGTTTATTTGAAAACTCATGTCTGATGTCTACTCTGTTCAGGTAATCCTTAGACGTAGGCAGGTCTGTGCGACGAAGGCTCAGTGGTGACCACTAGTCTGGGAACTATTTTAATTAATAATTTATTTAATTTTCTGGGTTTTCTTTGAGAGTTTTGTAATTTTTGGACTTTCTAGACTGTTTGTTTTTAATTTTTGGATTTGGATGCGCTTTTTTATTTTTATACTGCGATGTTTGACAAAACCATAGTTTTATGCAAACAAATGTTTTATTTAAATACAAGCTTAGTTTTCAAGTTTAACGATTTTCAAACTTCCGCTGTAAAATTATTTTTTTCTGAAAGAGCAAACTATCGATGGTTGCATTAATTAATATAATAATTAAGACGTCTTATAAATGTGCACTTAATTTCTTTAGTAATAATATACTCAGGTTTCTAACATGATAAGATTGGTTTCAAAACCCTTCTTTGTATAATATTTCTAAATTTGACAATAACGTTTAGGCCGAATTTGGAGTGTTAAAGTTTTTGTAGTAGGATTAATAGTTGGTCAAAGTGGTTATTATCCTACAGTGGTAAGGATGTTTTCATTAAGTTGATTTTAGAATCTTAACAACTTATGTTATGTCTATTTTTCTTGCTCCTAGGGGCACTACGGAGGAAATGCTTTCAAATTTACAACATTTGTGGTGGGCTAGCAAGGAGAAAGGGAGAGGATGGGACAATAGCATTAGAATCGATGTGGATAATTGGGGGTTTGAAGGCCTTGATGGTAATTCCCTTTGCTATCCTATGTCTAATATTTCGAAAAAAGTGATTTGTGATCTTTAGGTGCCCAATTCTTTTGCATGGAATAAGGATCGGGTTTGTGCTCTATGATGAGCTTGTGGGGGATCGTATTTGTGACCTCCCTATTATTTCTAATGGTCCGAACGATAGGGTGATATGGTTCCATAACACTTATGGGTTCTACACTAGAAAATCAGCTTATTCGTGCCTTCTTCTTAAGCGAATAGGCTTTGGTCTGCATTGTCTTTTTTGGAAGTTCATCTAGAAGATTAAGGTTCTTCCCAAAATTCATGTTTTTGCTTAGAGAATTGGCCACGAGCTGCTCCCCACGAATGCCAAAATTTCCTCCGTTAAATAGAATGCTAGACGGGACTGCTAGTGAAGAAATTGTTATTCATGCACTCAAAAGACTGCCTGAAAGCCCGTGCCATTCTTGCCTTCGGTGGTTCGATGGTAGGCTCCTTGACAAAGAGCATTGTCGATGTATTGATTGGCTTGAAGATGCTATGGGATTTTTAGACAAAAAAGCCTTTGAAGATTTAATCACGACTCTTTGGACTGGTTAGAACAATCGCAATAATTCTATCTTTCGAGGGAAGGAAGAAGAGGCTTGGATTGTTTGGGAAAGAGCGAAGATACTTAGTGATGACTTCCTTATTCACAACACGGTTAACAAGCCGATCCTTCCCTTGGACCCTAGAGTTCAGAAATGGGAGAAGCCCCCGATTGGCTATGTGAAAATTAACGTGGATGTAGTAGAAACGGACAATAAAATTGGCTTTGGGGTTATTATTCGGGATTGTGATGGTTTTGTCATCGGTGGTGGCACGGGTTTCAAATACGAACTTACGACGTCTGAATGGGCGGAGTTATACGCTATTGAGGAGGGAGTCCTTTTAACTTACTCTTTTAACGTTGAAAATGTCATTTTCGAAACCGACTGTGCTAGTATTGTTAATCGAACCAGAAAACGTAATAAAGACATCACTGTCATTGGCCATCGCATCAAAGAAATTCGTAGATCGATGGAGTTATTCTCTAAAGTGGAGGTCAATTGGATTAACCGAAGCTGCAATAAAGTGGCTGATTTTATTTGTAATTTTGCGCTTTCGAATAGCTGTAATATGTCTTTTGGCATGGATTATCCGAAGGATATTCATGATTTTGTAATCCTTGATTAAATTTAATAAGAGTTTTTGACTTTGGGTCTCTTTTTTTTTGTAAAAAAAATTATATCTACTATTTAAATTATTAAATTAAATTTCACATTTTGTATTATTTATATCATTAAAATTTTAATCATATTGAATCTTTATAAATTTCTG
Source organism: Gossypium hirsutum (assembly GCF_007990345.1). Taxonomy (NCBI): domain Eukaryota; kingdom Viridiplantae; phylum Streptophyta; class Magnoliopsida; order Malvales; family Malvaceae; genus Gossypium; species Gossypium hirsutum. The sequence goes on from NC_053443.1 coordinate 52,967,073, forward strand.
TTGAAATTGAATTATTGATAATGTCATAAAATATTCGTGTTAAAATTTTATGTTATATCAATTTCACATTTTATCTTTAAAATAACTTTTATCAAAAAATCACATTTTTACATTTAATATATATTTTAATTTCAAAATACATGGTGACAATAATAATAAGATAATTACAGTAACTAAGCAAGCAAAGAAGCTAACCTATATATAAAATATTAATAAATAAATTATGAGGGATAAAAGTTAATAACAAATTTGATTACGGTAGGCAAATTTGGCTATAAGGACCCAAAATCATTTAATTTGAACAAATATATTCGATTCGATTCGAATCAAATTCTTTCTCCCTTGACTCGATTTAAAAAAATTTTAAATCGAGTTAGGATGATAAAATAGGATTCATCAACTCGATTAACTTGAATTTTTTTCATTCGATTCGATTGAACAGTTACCTCTAAACATGGTACAACTTGAGCTACAAAACCTTGATACGTGGATAATACCTTCGATTGTTGGGAGTCTAGGTCAACTACCATGAGGACAACACTTTGAAGATTCTCTCGTAAGAAGATGATTCCCCATCAATAAAGTATATTTAAATTGTTGTAAAATAATTATGTCTAATCTGTTTGGATTTTTATTTAGCTACTCTGTTAATTTTTATTTATTTATTGTTAATTATAAATATATTTTATTTAAATTAGTTTTTTTTGTTTCATTTTATATTATTCGCGGATTTGGGTTCGGATGTTTGCAAATTCAAATATCCGACATATGATTGAAAATGTTAAATTTAATTTTTTTACAGATTTAGATATATGATGAATAATGATATTTAATTCGGGTTTGGATAATTTCACTCAAATAATTTGCAAATTCAAATTATCAAACAAATTTACAAATTTGAATTTAAAAAATTAAAAAAAAATTGCAGATATTCAACCTACTGCAATTCCTACTTAATTCAGTTTTTTTTTATGAAAATTTTCATTACAATTGTCATTTTTTACCAAAAAAAATTTGGAATCCATGAATTTTTATTTTTTAACATTGCAATCCCTAAAGATAAATGCCCATAAACCACATTCGCTTTATATTAATAAGAATTCTAAATGATAATCATAGCTTATATTCGTAAATAAAGAAAAGGACAAAATGAAAAAAAAAACAAAGGGCAAATCACAAATTAACTTACATAATTGTATTTTTTGTAAAAAAAAAAACACACGGAAACCAACACATGCTAGTACCGTGTCAAAATTAAGCATTCAGTTCATCCTTACCCCTCCTTCGATTCTGCATCTTTCTTCCAAAATACTTGATAAACAACTTATGTTTCATCGGGTTGAAGAGGTATCGAGAACTAGTCCATTCACTAGCCCACTTCCATATCCCAACATGATCGCTTTGCACCCAAATTGAAGCCATGAATCTTCACCATCATCTTTCTTTGACAATGAAGGTGGCGGTGGTGATAAGCCTTCGGGATAGCATTTCTTCGACAACGGATTCCCATATAATCCTAGGTTGCCCTCAGATGAGTTGTTTTCGAACGTACCAAATTGTTTGCCTTGCGGTATAGGTCGGATCAAATTAAAAAATTCAAGGAAACTGAGTTGCAATAGCTCTTGAGGGATCTCTCTGGAGAGCTTGTTCCGAGAAAGGTCAAAAGCTTGGAGGTTTGTGAGATTTGACAATGATGATGGAATTGGACCCGAAATTTGTTAGAAAGGTTGAGGAATTGAAGTGCCTTTAGAATTTGAATGTCTTCTGGAATGCAGCCATCAAATTTATTGCTTGAGAAATCAATGACTACCAAGGAAGTTGAATCTTCCCGTATTTTATTTTCACGCCTGCCTTTGTGATTGTCATTGGGTGAGGAGAAACACCAACCTGACTTTCTTCTCCCACTTCAGAACTAACGTCTGCCCCCAAGTACCTTAACTTGCCAACATCAACAACCTTCATAGCCTTCCATCTTTGGAACTGACGCGATGACAAGCAATCTGTCAAATTAGTGAAGGAAAGATCAAGAATTTGCAACTTTGAAAACTCATTTGATTTTGGTTCTCCAATTGCACCATGAAATCCATTATTGAAACCAAATATCCATTTATAATTTAAAGATTACTCATGAGAATAAAGATTTTGGATATTGAAACCAAATATCCATTTATAATTTAAAGTTCATTTTTAAAATTTTTTTAAATTAATATAATATTTTTAAGAATCTAATTAATTAGATATTTTATTTTTAATTGTAATTAAGAAAAATAAAAAATGAACAAGAAAAATACCATTTCTACTCTTTCAAATATTTTATAGTATTTATTAAGTTTTTTTTTTATTGAATTGGTGTCACCTTCAACTAGGTCACCAACTCAGTTAGGGAAATTATGATAATGCTCTTCTATAATTAAAATAAGTTATATTATTTGAGCATAAATTATTCTTTTTTATTTTAAAAATAAATAAATAAGCATATGGTAGGATTTTAACTTAGACAAATTGTCATTAAAAAGAATATATTAAATTATGAAAAAATAAAATTTAAACACGTAAATATATCATATTAAAAATATTAAATTGTAATTTTTTTAGGAGGCTGAAATTAAATTGTAATTTTTACAATAGTAAAAATGCAATTTCACTGTTTTAATAGATTATATCTTTATAATTTTTAAAGGATTAAATCAAATTTTTATCATTTTTAGGGGGCCAAAGTGTAAATTTATCTTTACTAATTTAAAATTTTAAAATTTTTTAAGGACCTAAATGAAAAAAATTTCATCTTAGGGGGAGCCAAGGCCCCTGCCACCCCTATCCACGCCACTAAATGCAATAAAATTATTTATTATGTTATTATTAATTATCTTTAATTAATGTCGAGTTAACTTATAATAACAACTCAATCAACAACAGAATTACACTATTCTTACAAATATGCAACCTGCTCCTATTCCTAGTTAATTCGGTTCTCTTTATGAAAATTTTCATTATAATTGTCATTTTTTACCTGAACAATTTTGTAACGCCCCAAAAATTTGAATGTTGACTGTTGAATTCTATCGTAATAAAGTTTTTGTATCTGTGGTTTTGTGATTTATTTCTGTGTTCGAGGTTGAAGGTTTGAGTCTTTTTTTAAAAGAAAAAAAATTGTTATTTTATTTTTCCTAAATCCCTATTTGTGAACTATCGACTAAAGTTTAATTCTGTGTAAATCTATATCAAGAATGACTCTGTTGGTTTAATTGTTAATCTTTTGCTTACTTCTTGGTCCTGTGTTCAAATCTCTACGCAAACCATAGAGAAACATTCATTTTGTGTGTTATCCGTTAAATGTTAAATGTTTTAAACATTGTTGGTTAGTTTATTTCTTTTTATTTGACGTCCTCCTTCCTTCATCCCTTTTTCTTTTTCTTTTTTCCCCTCTTTTTGTTTTCTACTTCCTTTCTCTTTTCTTGCTTTTGTTTGATTACTTTGGTAACTGTGCTAGCGGGTTAAATCGGGGATATTGTGTCGTTCATTGTTTCAATTGAAGAGTTCTGCGTAAGTTTCTTATTGTTGTAATTTTGTTTCGTTTGTTTTCGATGTTGCTCTATGAGTTTGGAAATTGTTGTCAGTGTGCCTCGAGTTCTTGTTAATTGCTCATTTTGTTTGTTTCCATCTAGGCAAAAATCCTAAGAGGAGTATTCCTCTGACAATTTAAGTTCTGTTTAGGGGCTGAGTGATTTGTGGTAAGTGAATGTATTGTGCTCGTGGTTTTGTGTCGAAGTTTCAACATAGTTTAATTTCAACTGTGAATTAGCATTTTAGTTCAATTAAGTTGTTAATGGAGTTATTGAATGGTTGTTTTAGGCTTTAGAAGTATGATGCATTCTTCCTACTTCGAATCGCTAACAGGTGCGTACCAAAAACCTGACTTTTTGCAAATTTCAGACGCTGAAAACCATGGCTGTCAATGCCACATGGCAGTGTGGCAAACCATATAACCCATTGTTCATGAATTAGAGACGCACGGACTAGGGACACGAACGTGTGTCCAGACTGTGTGTGGGAATATTTAGCCCAAGGTTCAATGGGGCCACAGATACGGGTGTGTGTCCAGGCCGTGTAACTCACTGTTCACGACTTAGAGACACACGGGACAGAGACACAGGCATATGACAAGCCATGTGAGGCCACACAAGCCAACTGTGCAGGCCGTATGAAATCACACGGGCATGTGGACCAAGAACTGAATTTTTCCCTCGGGCTACATGCGTCGTTTGAAATGAATGATGATCCTCTCTGGGGTTCATATGAACTACATTGAATTGTATAAATTGGTATTGTAGCGACCTAAAAAAAAATTGCACGTATCGGGCGCTAGTTGAAATGATTATTGCAAATTTGAAAATAGTATCTCGATTTTATTTTAAAAGGGAGTCGCCACCGATCTTTTTTACTAGGTGTGATCGGACACCTAATAAATTCTCTTTTTAAAAGAAAATTTTATTTTTAAACTTTTCTAAAAAAGAGGTAATTTTAGATCTACGTGGAAATCCAGAGAAAATTAGAGTTCGGGAGTCGGTTACGCACGAGGAAGGTATTAGCACCCTCGCGACGCCCAAAATTGGTATCTTGTTGAGCGCGTGTTGACTTCATTTTTAAAAATACGAGTTCATTTTAATATTTAGTCGTGATCCGATTGAAACACGAGAATTTTTTTATTTGAAAACACAAGAATTTTAGAAACACGAAAATTTTAAAACCCAAGAATTTTTTTGAAAACACGAAAATTTTTAAAACATGAGAATTTTTTGAAAACACGAAAATTTTTGAAACATGAATTTTTTTTGAAAACACGAAAATTTATGAAGCATGATTTTTTTTTTGAAAACACGAAAATTTATGAAATGCGAGAATTTTTTTTTGAAAACTCAAATTTTTTTAACACGAAAATTGTTGAAAACACGAACTTTTTTAAAACACGAAATTTTTTTGAAAACACGGAAATTTTTGAAATACCGAAATTTTTGAAAGCACAAAGATTTTTGAAACACGAATTTTTTGATTTTTCCTTAAAGACGTATCGTATTTAACATAAACCGGTGATATTCACTGAACATAGCGATGAAATCATCGAATTAGTGTCTAATCGATTCAATTTATTATTTAATCGTGATTCTATTAAAAAACGAGAAATTTTTATTTTTATTTATTAAAAACACTAGAATTTTTGAATATTTTAAGTGTTTTTTTAAAAGGGTGTCCCGTATTTAACACGAGCCATCGATATTCACCCAACATAGCGATGAATTCTTTGACTTAATATTAAATCGGTTCATTGCCTTATGCATTAAAATTATTCGAATAAAAAGATTTTTAAAAAAAACATAATACAAAATAAAATGCTTTAAAAAAATGCCAATAATATTAAACACAAGACAATATTTGAATATTAAAACAAAATTAAAAGATTAAGAATTTACCAAAAGCTCAAGGTTATGGGCTTGAATTTTGGGCCTGTTCCCCTTTTTTTTCCTTTTCCTTCTTTTTTTGTTTTTTGTTTTTTTGGGGCCTATTGCGAATTGGGCCTGCTTCAATGCTGTTGGGCTGCACTGGTCTGGGCCGCTACACTGCTGGGCTGCTATTTTTTGGGTCAAGCCTGCTTATGGGGCAGCTGGAAGCGGGCTGCTGCTGATTGCTGGGTGTGCTGGGTTCAGATCCGGGTCGGGTTGACCCAACTGTTATATTATTTTTATTTTTTTCTTTTTTCTTCTCTTTTTCTTTTTTCTTTTTTCTTTCTCTTTTTCTTCTTTCTTTTTTTCTTCTTTCTTTTTCTTTCTTTTTCTTCTTCTTCTTCTTCTTTGGGCCGAACCCTAGCCGCCTTGCACCGTCGACGACGATCCCTCCACCTGGTCCGACAGTCAATGGTGGCGCGCGGTGGAACTCTCCTCTTCTCCTCTCTTTTTCTTCTTTTCTTTTTCTTCTTTGCTTGTTTTTTTTTCTTTTTGTTTGTTGTTTTTTTTCTTTGCCCTTTTTTATTGGCTTTCTTTGTCTTTGGTGGATAGGGGAACGACGGCCGATGGTGAGGGACGGCGGTGGACGCAGCGGTGTGGGGCTTTTCGCTGTTGTTTTTTGCTTGATTTTTTGCTTGCTTTTGTTATTTTTTTTCTCCTTTCTTGCTTGACTCTTAGGTGGGGGATTTGGCGATGGAGTGGTGATGGTGGTCGTGATGGTGGCGATGGCTTTGGCTGCTATTTCCCTTGTGTTTTGCTGCTTTTTTTTTCAAAAATTTTTTCTGTTTTCTTTGTTGCCCAAATCCCCTTTCTTTCTCTCATTTTCTTCTTTTAAATCCTTCAATTTTGTCTTCTTCTTCTTTGTTTTCAGGTGGCAGCAGAAGAGGGGGAGCATGCCCAAGGGCCGATTGGGGGTGTCAGGCGTGGAGAACGGGGCACGCCCGAATGCTAATTGGGGCGGTCTTGTCATTCCCAGAATGACCAAATTGTAAAGGGTGGAAAGTTTCTGGGGAAAAATGTAATTTTAGGAAAATATGGGGCCAAAATGTAATTTCTAGAAAGCTGAGGGTCAAATGTAATTTTCAAAAAGTTTAGGGGCTAAATGTAATTTTTGAAAAGTTGAGGGGTTAAAATGTAATTTTTATTTTTTTGTATTTTTCCAATATTTTTTTTAAAAAATAATAATACTAAAATAAAATAAAAACATGAAACCGAGCTGGACAAAATTTAGTGTTTACAGCTGTCCCTCTTTGCTCATCGCTGTGAAACGGGGATAGAGCAAAGACTTAAAAGCACTGAATTTTGTTCGATTGTCCAATTTTTTTTTGGAAACAGAAATCGAAAATAGCTCAATATGCGATCTGAAACTCAACTCACCTCTCGGATTATGAGTTGATCTTTGAAAAACATAAATTAAAAAAACCACGGCGTTTGACCCGAGAGTCAACTCACCTCTCGCAATATGAGTTGATTTTTGGAAAATAGAAATTAATTGATTTTTGGAAAATAGAAATTAAAATATACCTCAGCATGTGACCCGAAGCTCAACTCACTTCTCGCAATATGAGTTGATTTTTTTGAAAAACAGAAATTGAAAATACCTCAGCGTGACCTGAGGCTCAACTCACCTCTCGCATTATGAGTTGATTTTTTTTAAAAGCAGAAATTGAAAATACCTCAGCGTGACCCGAGGCTCAAATCACCTCTCGCAATATGATTTGATTTTTTTCGAAAAGCAAAAATTGAAAATACCTCAACGTGACCCGAGGCTCAACTCACCTCTCGCAATATGAGTTGGTTTTTTGAAAAACAGAAATTGAAAAATACCTCAGCATGTGACCCGAGGCTCAACTCACCTCTCGCAATATGAGTTGATTTTTTTGAAAAACAGAAATAGAAAAATACCCCAGGATGACCCGAGGCTCAACTCACCTCTCGCATTATGAGTTGATTTTTTTGAAAAACAAAAATTGAAAATACCTCAGCGTGACCCGAGGCTTAACTCACTTCTCGCATTATGAGTTGATTTTTGAAAAATAGGAATTGAAAATACCTCAGGATGTGACCCAAGGCTCAACTCACCTCTCGCAATATGAGTTGATTTTTTGAAAAACAGAAATTGAAAAATATAATTCTTGAAAGAAACAGGGTTTCAAAAACATCAGGTGAAACTAAGAGCCTTCTTCTTCATTGATTCTGTGCAGCTTTCTCCCAAAATTCCTTGCTCTATTGGTATACATGTATTTGTCATGCATGATATTATTATGATATGCACATGTTTGTCCTAAATGCTTTTATGTCTACATGATTATTCCTTACACCCTGGATTGTTTGTCACATGCCCCTCTTTTCGTGAAGGACTGCATTCATTGCTTCAATCCTTGACTTTTCTCTCAGGTTTTGTATTCATCTTCAAATTTGGCGAATAATCCACATTTCTTCGTATATCACTCTCTTGCCCCTTGTTGAATTTTGTTCTTGCTTTGGGGGCTCTTACTTATTAAATTCTCATCCAAGTAATGCTCAACATTCCTTTTGTTTAGAGTATGTCATCTCTCTATTTATCATTTAAATGAATCAAACACGAGATGCATAAAAAAGACAAAGTAGGCTTGAAAGAAATATCTCACATTCATGTTTTTTTTCAAAAGCAACAAACAAAGGAAATTGACAAGGAAAGTTTAATAAATAAATCGTCATAAAGAAAAGAAAGTGAATTCAATGGCCACAAATGCTCTAGATATCCAATGCATGAACTTCTCCACGTTTCTTCATCCTGGATCTTTTCGAGCACAACTTCTTGTGTATAAGATTTCGAGCTTCTGAGAATGCTTCAAAAATTGTAACTTCACCATTCGACTCCCCATTCAAATCATTTTGCTCCTTAAGCTCAAGCCCACTTTATTAGGACGCCCTTTCGGGTTTTCATCCTAATTCTTTTTGTTTATCAAGACGCCCTTTTCGGGTTTTCATCTTGATTTTTTTAGGCATAATATTTCTTCATAGCATCTGAGTTCACTGGATTAGGTAATTCTTTCCCATCCATCTCAGTGAGAATCAGAGCCCCTCCTGAGAATGCCTTTTTTACAACGTATGACCCTTCCCAATTTTGCGACCATTTTCCTCGAAAGTCTTTTTGTATCGGGAGGATCTTTCTTAGTACCAATTCCCCTTCGCAGGATTTTCTTGGCCGCACCCTTTTATCATGGGCCGTGATCATTCTTTTCTGATATATCTGTTCATGACAAATTGCCTTTAAGCGTTTTCCCTCAATAAGATTTAGCTAATCATATCTAGCTCGAACCCATTCTAATTCTTCTAGCTTTGATTCCATCAAGACACGTAGGGATGGGATCTCCACTTCGATGGGCAGAACAGCTTCCATTCCGTAGACTTGAGAAAAAGGAGTTGCCCGCGTAGATGTTCGCACAGAGGTGCGGTATGCGTACAAAACAAATGGTAGCTTCTCGTGTTAGTCTTTATATGTCTCAGTCATCTTCCCGGTAATCCTCTTAATGTTCTTATTAGTCGCTTCTACTGCTCCGTTCATCTTCGGGCGATAGGGTGAAGAATTATGATGCTTTATCTGAAATTGCTCACATACTTCTTTCATCATCTTGTTTTTCAAATTTAAAGCATTATCTGAAATGATTCTTTTAGGCAGACCATATCGACATATAATCTCATTTTTTAAGAACCTACAGACTGCAGCCTTTGTCACATTAGCAAACAAAGTGGCTTCTACCCATTTTGTAAAGTAGTCTATAACCACAAAGATGAATCGATGCCCATTAGAAGCCTTCGGAGAGATTGACCCTATAACATCCATACCTCACATAGAAAAAGGCCATAGAGAAGTCATGATATGAAGGGGTGAAGGAGCCGCATGAATTTTATCGCCATAAATTTGACACTTATGACACTTTTGTGCGTATCCAATGCAATCCCTTTCCATCGTCATCCAAAAATAACCAAGTCTCATAATCTATCTGGCCATAGTGAAACCACTGACATGCGTTCCACAAATTCCTTCGTGAACCTCTTCAAGTATCTTTCTAGCTTCAACAGCGTCCACGCATCTCAGGAGCACTTGATCTTTTCCTATTTTGTATAGGATATCCTCGTCAAGAACAAATCCAATCGCCATTCTCCTGAGAGTTTTTTTGCCATTCCCGTTTGCTTGCTCGGGGTACTTTTGATTCTTGATATACTCCAAGATATCATGGAACCATAGTCGTCCATCTGACTCCTCCTCAATACTAAAACAGTGTGCGGGGGTCTCATATATGCTCATTAGGATAGACATTATTTCAGTTTCTCTGTTTACTTTGAACATTGAAGCCAAGGTGGCCAGAGTATCAGCCAATTAGTTCTCTTCCCATGGAAAGTAGTTAAAAGTCGCTTCATAGAACTCCTTGATCAGCTCTGCAACGAGATTGCGATATTTGACTAATTTCGAATCCCTTACTTCCCAATCTCCACGGATTTGGTAAATGACTAATGTCGAGTCCCCGTGTACCTCTAATATTTTGATTTTCCTTTCGATAGATGCACGAAGTCCCATGATGCAAGCTTCATAATCTGCTATATTATTGGTACAGAAGAAATTCAATCTAGCAGTGAGCAGGTAATGATCCCCTTCCGGCGATAGTAAGACTGCTTCGATCCTATGCCCTAATGCATTCGATGCACCATCAAAGCTCATCTTCCATGATTTCTCTTTTGATGACTCACCCTATTTTTCAGAAATGCACATCAAGTCTTCATCTGGGAAATCAAATCTCAAAGGCTCGTATTCTTCCACTGTTCGACTGGCCAAGAAGTTAGCTGTTGCCCTTCCCTTTATCGACTTTTGGCTCACATACGCAATGTCATACTCAGTCAATAGGATCTACCATCGTGTCATTCTTTCTGAGAGTGCAGGTGACTCCATCATGTACTTTATTGGATCCAGTTTTGAAATTAACCATGTCGTATGATACAACATGTATTGTCTGATCCTTTGAACCGTCCAAATCAATGCGCAACAAAACTTCTCAATTGAAGGGTACTTTGCCTCATATTCTGTGAACTTTTTGCTGAGGTAGTAAATCGTCTTTTCTCTTTTCCCTGACTCATCATGTTGTCCCAATACGCAACCCATTGAGTTTTCAAACATGGTCAAGTACAATATTAAGGGTTTTCCAAGGGTCGGCAGTACTAGTACCGGAGGATTAGACAAATACTGTTTTATCTTGTCAAAGACCACTTGGCACTCCTCATTCCATTCTCCTTGATTATGTTTTCAAAAGAGTCAAAAAATTGGATCACACTGATTGGTAAGTTGAGCAATGAATCGAGTGATGTAATTCAACCTTCCTAAAAATCCTCTGACTTCCTTTTGTGTGCGCGGGGGAGGCAGTTCTTATATAGCTTTTATCTTGTCTAGATCAACCTTGATACTTTTCTCGCTGACAGTGAACCCTAGCAGTTTTCCCGAGGTAGCCCCAAACGTACATTTGGCTAGATTAAGCTTTAACTAGAACTTTCTTAATCTTTCGAACAGCTTCCTAAGATTCCCAACATGTTCTATTTCTTCCCGAGATTTGGCAATAATATCATCGACATAAACTTCTATTTCTTTGTGCATCATATCATGGAATAACGTCACCATGGCTCTTTGATATGTTGCCCCAGCATTCTTTAATCTGAACGGCATTACCTTATAGTAGAAGATTCCCCACATTGTTATGAATATAGTTTTCTCCATGTCCTCGGGAGCCATCTTTATCGGATTATAACCTGAGAAACCATCCATGAGAAAAAACAAAGAATGCTTTGCTGTTTTATCCACCAAAGTATCGATGTACGGTAAAGTAAAGTTATCATTGGGGCTTGCTTGATTCAGATCACGATAATCCATGGACATTTGCACATTGTCGTCTTTCTTCGGTACCGGGGCTATGTTAGCTACCCACTCTGGATATTTAGAGACTTGTAGGAAGTCAGCGTCAAATTTTTTCTTTACTTCTTTTTTTATCTTCAACAGTATTTCGGGTCTCATCCTTCTTAGCTTCTATTGAACAGGTTTGCATTCTGGTTTCAGTGGGAGCTTATGGACCACAATATTTGTGTTCAACCCTGACATATCCTGATAAGACCAGGCAAACACATCATTGTACTCATAGAGCAAGGCGATTAAATCCCGATTGGTATTTTCTGAAATGGAAGTCCCAATCTTCACTTCTTGTTTCTTTTCTTCACTCTCCAAGTTCACTACCTCAACAGATTCTTAATGGGGTAGGATCTGTTTCCCTTCTTGTTCTACCATTCTCAGTAAGTCAGGAGACGAGACACAATCTTCAACATTTTTGTTAGCTTCGAATTCTCCTAAACAAACAGCCTTCTCGAAATCAATTTCAGGATTTGTAACGGGATTGTTCATGCCATTGATATCTGAGCACCTGAAAGGTGAATAGAAAAAGCTATAGAGGAGAATTGAGGTATTGGAATCAACGAGCACAATGTCATGAAATGATATGAGATACATGCAGGAAAGGATATGAATAGAATGAGTAGTGGCGAAGTTAATGGAAATGAAAAGAAATGACAATATAAAACAAAATGGATCTTCCTTAATATTCATTAAAATGATAAAGAGCAAACATAAGCTCTTACAAAATGAACCATACTGCTTAGGGACACATAAAATGAAAGGTTAACATTGGACATTACTCTGAAGGGGACTTAAAAACTACAAGGCGCTCCATAGCAGTCCAGTTGTTCAAAACAAATCTAGGAGGACAAGGGTGTATTACTGAAGCATTCCCAATTGCATCATCCTCATTATCGATAGCATATAGGCTAAGATTTTGAAGACCCTTTTCAATCAATAATGTCACTTGCGGATTGTCTTGCCTTGGGTACATCACCCCTGCTGATGTAAATGTTCTTGACAAAAGAAGATACGCCAACGGCTCCAATTCTATTTTTCGGTCTGAGGCTATCGCGATTCTTCTTTCTCGATCTTTTTGCAATTTTTTTCTTCTTTGATGTATATCTGGCTTGAACCCTAAACCGTATCGACCCTTGTGGTGCATTGGTTTCAAAGCTCTAACCATCCCTTGTAGATATTTTCCTAAACCTTTCCTCGCTCGAGCTCCTTTTTCCACAGTCAGCTTAATTCCCATCTTGGTGTTCCTCGACAGTTTGGGGGTGGGAATCTTACTCTCTTCAGCAACAAATGTAGCATTGATAAATTCCAAGGAACGAAAAGAACATTCTACGGCATCTTCGCTTATTTCAATGTAGGGTGCATCAGCAGAGATAGATGCGATGATGGCTTTCTCACCAGCGATAGTAATCAAACGGCTATCCATGATGAACTTTACTTTCTGATGAAGAGACGAAGGAACTGCCCCAACAGAATGGATCCAAGGTCTTTATAAGAGGCAATTGTATGAATGCGTGATGTCCATGACCTGGAACTCGATATCATATGCACATGGCCCTATCTCTAGAGGAATTTGAATCTTTCCCATGACCTCTCGTCGTGTCCCATCAAATGCCCTTACTATAGAATGACAAGGCCTCAGATAAGACATATCAACTGGCATCCTAGAAAGCGTGGCCAAAGGCATAACATTGAGTGCAGATCCATTGTTGATGAGCATATTTGGTACTATGTAGCCCTTGCAACTGGTTGTGATGTGCAATGATTTTACAGCGACCCTACCATTCGCCGGTATTTCATCATCACTAAAGGAGATGAAATTATCCACATTCAGATTATTTATCCACCTATCAAGCTTTTCCACAGATATATTGTTCGCCACATACATTTGATTTAACACTTTTAGCAAGGTCTTTCGATGTGGCTCCGAGTTCAACAATAGAGATAGTAATGAGATTCGAGCCAGCTGCTTGTTTAATTGTTCCACAACGTTATATTCACTGTGCTTAATAAACTTTAAGAACTCATGTGCTTCCTCCTCATTCACAGCCTTTTTAACTTCTTGCTCAGGTGGTATTTCAATATCATCCTCAACCTCGATCCAGCAACCTTTTTCTTTGGTTCAACAATTTCAGAAGAATAACATCTTCCGCTACGAGTAAAGTGTCCTACTCCACTAACACCTTCACTCACAACCTTAGACTTTTCACCCTCAGGTACAACGATATTGACATCATAATTCCACGGCACTGCCTTGTTGTCCTTGTAAGAGAAAGGAGCAGGTACTTCGATTATCAAACTTGGTTTAACTTCTCGACTAACTTCTTCCTTCTTTGCCTTGTAATAAATCACCAAAGGTATATCGACGTTGTAAGGGAAAGTCATCGATTGATTATCAAATGCGCATATTTCTCCTTCCTCGGCCCCATCCACCCTATCAAAGACCTTGACCTCGTTGTTATCCATCATGTCCTGAAGTAATTTTCTAAATTCTTTACAAGATTGGATGTCATGCCCTTCGACGCCATAAAAATCACAGAAACCTTGGTCTTTTGTACTTTCTTCTTTGAGAATTCTACTAGACAAGCAGAGCAAGCCATTTTCAACCATCAACTCCCATACCTTCTGCAAATGTGTCCTTACTTCGACAACATAACCTTTGGCTTGCCAATCGTCTTCATTTGTCACCACATTTACATTCCCACCAGTATAGTTAGGAAGAGGATTTCCAGTCACATTGCTAACACAATCGAATCGTAAAATGCCAACATCGATAAGACCTTGAACCCTCTTTTTAAAGGCAAGGCAGTTTTCTGTAGAATGCCCATGATTTTCAGCGTGGTACATGCAACTAGCATTAGGATCATACCATTTTGGGTATGGGGGCTTCAGAGGTGCCATATAATGTGGGGATATCAATTATTTTTCCAACAGCTTCTGGTATAATTCTCCATATGATATAGGAATTTGTGTAAATTGAGGTCTTTCAGAATTGGGTCTTGCTGATCTTTGTTCATTTTTGGGTTGGGTTTGTGTAGGCATGGTATTTGGTGGGAACATGGTGAATGGTCTTTGGTTATTCATAGCATACACGGGGTAAGAAGAAGGTGCTTGATAGTAAGGACCTTGAGGAGGAAAGTAGAAGTTTGAAGGTGGGCGATAATGCAGTCGTGATTGGGTGGGGTACAGATTGGAGGTACAGTGGCTCTCTTTTTTCTTCACGGGTACTGGCCTCTTCGAACTCTCGAGACCTTCCATTCTCCCACTCTTGACGGTGTTTTCAATAAGCTCCCCGGATATTACAATATCTGCAAAGTCCTTTGTGGCATTCCCTACCAACTTATCATAAAATGACACTTTTAGAGTGTTAATAAAGAGGACTGTTATCTCTGTCTTAGTTAACGGGGGATCCACCTAAGCTGAGATATCCCTCTATCTTTGTGCATATTGCATAAAAGTCTCTGTTGGCTTCTTTTCCATCATTTGTAAAGTTAGTCGATCAGGTACCATATCTGATACATGCTTGTATTGCTCACAGAATGCTGATGCTAAATCCTTCCATGATGGGTTTCTCTCTCTGCTGAGCTGATTATACCATCGAAGAGTTGAGCCGACCAAACTATCTTTAAAGTAGTGTACCAATAATTTATCATCGTTCACGTAACCATTCATCTTCCGGCAAAACATGATAAGATGCGTATTTGGACATCTTGTTCCATCGTACTTCTCAAAATCTGGCGCCTTGAATTTTGAGGGTAGAACCAGATCGGGTACCAAACTGAGCTCCTTGGCACTCAAAGCAGAGAAAACTTCAGCACCTTCTACTGCCTTGAACCTCTCTTCCAGGATTCTATAATTATCCTGAGCATTATTGTTATCAATTTTCAGCCTTGTTATTTCTACCGGATCATCTAGGTCTGGAACAATTGGATCTGAGGGATTAGCCCCACGGTTCGATACAAACATTCCTTGCCCTAGATGAGCAGATGGAGCAGGATGTTGTTCCAGGACTGTAGGTTCCCTTTGGGGATATCCTCTTTTCATTGTGTGGACATGAGGTGGAGTGAAACCCGGGGGATAAAGAGAATCTTGATTAGCTCTTGACTGAGGCGACTCTACGATATCAGGGGTCTGCATAGGTCCCTTTCCTTTGACCAAAGTCGTCATCATTTCCATCATTTTGGCCATTTGATCCCTTTGCTCGAGTGATTCCTCTCGAGATCTCACCATCAAATCTCTTGCCTCTTTCTATGACTTGGCTAGTTGCTATTGCAACTCTCTTTGAGTCATTTTCGTCCTTTCCATTCTTTCATTGAATTCGGCATCTATAGCTCTAGCTCTTAGGCGCGTCCTATAAGAATGACGTGATTCCAGACTTGCAGCGTAGCAACTGTGGATTAGACGGTTTTAACCTTAGCAAATGATTAGGGTGATATGTACATGCAATGAATGAATGGATGACTAATGACTAATGAATGTTAGTTATGCAAAAAATATGTAAAAAAATGGGTGTTGATTTCAAGATAGCCCCAAATTTGGACGTTTCATTAATCAAAAGAGTCTATTACAACAAGTTTTGCCATCCTAGTTTTAACATTTACACAAATTTTTTAGCCACATCGCCTTGTTTCTTTATACGTTTCAGGAACTCCAATATGCTTGACCTTTGGCTAGGAGGGTATTGGCAACTGAAAACTTCCACTTCATTTGATAATTGCACTACCTGCGCAGCCGCCTTGCGAATTTCATTCATCAAACTACCGAGATACATATCATTTTCTTGGAGGACTCTTCTGTAGGCGCAAATGTCTCTCTCATGCTAACCATTCTTCTCTTCTAAAGCTTTCAGGAGATCATCCAAATGTTGCTGATGAGCTTGCAGTGTACTTTCTAGACTTTGGATTTTTCC
This sequence comes from Gossypium hirsutum, assembly GCF_007990345.1. Taxonomy (NCBI): domain Eukaryota; kingdom Viridiplantae; phylum Streptophyta; class Magnoliopsida; order Malvales; family Malvaceae; genus Gossypium; species Gossypium hirsutum. Next base: position 52,983,412 of record NC_053443.1, read on the forward strand.
TTTTAGCTCTTGATGCTCAGATTGACTAGCCGTTAGTTCTACAGACATAGTTTCGTATTCAACATTCTTCTTTCTTAACTCTATTATAGCACATACAGCTATTTCCTCCTCCTTCTTCGCTTTGGCTTTCCAGAATTCCATCCCACCTTTGATATTGCTTAGTTCCTCCTTCCATTCTGCCGATGATTTGCCCAAACCACTATTCCTTATAGTGCCTCTTAATTTCTTGTTTTCCAAATGAAGGTTCCTTAAATCCTTTCTCGTGACCTAAACTTCTTTTTGGACTTTTTCAGTTCTGAATTTTTCAATTTGAACATCAATCTTCAGCTGGTAGTTTTCCTCCTGAAGAGAACTAATATCTCGTAACAGTTTAGCTTTTTCACGCTCGAACTCATGTCTTGCCAATTCCAGCTCGAACTATATTTCCTCTGAGAACGGATTCTGGTGAGCGACATCAATCGACGGGGTTAGTTGACTCTTCACTCATCGTTGCCTCCATATGTCATAATCTACAGTGATAGTATCAGCATAGAGAGCCAGTTCCATTAGGTAGATTTTCCTCCAAGAATTCGAAGTATCTTGCACCCTTTTCGTGTAACCCTCGCCAGTAAAGGCAAACTCTGATTGTGCCAATCCATCAGTAATTGGTACAAACTGTCGCAAAGCGAACTGTCTTTGAACCATCAACGGAGCATATCCAACTCCTCCCCATAATCCTAGCAAAGGCACCCAATCTTGGTTTCCACACTTGTATAACAAAACAAAACGACGAATCTGATGGGTGTCGAATCCACCAATATAAACCTACGCCTTAGTTTGCAAATTATGCAGTATAGGGAGTAGGGTCGATCCCTCAGAGACTGCTTTACAGCAAATTGTTCCTCTCTTTACCAGATTTTTGTCAGGGTAGTTGTTGTGCCCAAGATGTTCGGGGGGATAAAAATTTGAAAACCTGAAATTAACAGAAAAATAACGTCAAAAGTAAAATTTGAAAACAGAATAATAAAAACCGTAAAATAAATATTAAGAAAAATTAATTAGAATGAGCTCAGCTTTAGGCACGAATTTTCCTCTTCTTTGAACCGATCCTCGAAATTGGATGAACTCCTCTTTTCCAATAAGCTAGTTATAGCTACCAAGGATGCCTCGGACACCAACTCTTCCTTGTGTAAATTAGTTATGGAACGTCCAATAACTAATTCTTACCGATCGAACAACCACAAAACGTTCGTGATTTAGAACTCCGGCAGCTTTGCGTTCTAGAAGAGCCTAGCTCGAACCAATGCCCTCAACCGCGTGGGACATTTAAATCCAGTTACTACTTCCCTTAACGGAACCAAACAGCAATCTCCACTTGGCATGCCAATGTGTTCACAGAAAACCGATTAGAAACGTTCCTTTCGAAATTCCAACTGTACGTCTAACCACACTAAATCAAACAATGTCCTTTTTGACTTAGTGTTGATCTGACTTTATGAGTTGACAAAATCATACTCTTAATCCGGAGAAGTAATAAGTACTGGAATTTTAGGAGTTAAATGGCTCGGGTTCGTAACTCATGGGTTTTGACGAGGCTAATTTCGGCCTAAAGCTGAAAATGGGTTTAGTTGGCTAAGGTTTGGGGCATGTTGGTATTTGATAAATTAAATAAGGTAGAAAGGGTGAAAAGATGGGTGATGTGATTGAGTTTGGGGGGTGGAAAAAAAATATTAAAGTACGGTGGTTGAAAAAGGGAGTTTGAAAAAGGAGTTGTAAATGGTAAGTAGTAACAAGCTGGAAGTTTTAGGAATTGAAAGTTAAAGAAACTAAAGACAATAAATAAATTTGTGAAAAGTTGAAAATAAAGGTGAAATAGATGGTAGGCTACTGGAACTAATAAATTGAAGGAAAACAAACTAAAGAAACAATAAAGGCTACGTGGGAAAGGAGAGAATTGTCAGATAAAAGCTTAATATTTTTTTGATTGATGAATTGATGAACAATACAAGCTCTATTTATACTAAGGGATTTACTAAATTAGGAGCCAACTAGTCATAGGAAATTAAGGAAAAATATCCCATAATAAAATAAATCCCAAAATAATCTCCCCCACTAAGTCAACAAAATTTTCAGCTAATTAATATTGGAAAAATTCTATTTTGGCCATCCTTCTTTGCTTCTTTCTTTAATATGGCCCAATTGTTTCCTTTTTCTTCTATTTAGCCCCAAATTGCATTCCTGCACAAAATTCAATAAATATGGCAAAATTAGTGGTGCATTCTCATAAATTAACCAATTTAATTACATAAAATATGTAACTTTAGCATTTAATCAAATCTCCCCTACTTAGCTTATGCTAGTCCTCGAGCATTTTGTATGTATCTGCAAAAGGAAAAATTTTCTCCAAAATAGGACTTGACCCCCATGGTTTGCACAATTCAACAATTTAATCCTAGCATATTAACATCTCAAATAGCCTAGCCTAAGAAGTAAGTAAATACATTTTGGAATTTATTAGAGTTTGATAGACTTACCTTCATTTTATTATTTTATTTATTTATTTTTGTACTTAGGACATTTTTGAATTTTTTGACGCGAGACATGATAACAACCCAAGCACCACGTTCCGGTTACTCAATTCGGACGTCTCTAAGCGGGTTATTTCGCCCTACTCATGATAACTTGTTAGCGAAGTGAGTGCAAAGAAATTGAGCAGCCACACGAACCTTTTTACGCGAGATGTAATGACAACCCAAGCACCACGTTTCGGTTACTCAGCCCGATGTACAGCCCAAATTTTTCACTCTTAACATTCGTATCAGAGGAGTATTTTTTTTTTGCATTTAAAAATTTGACATATGATAAAAAGTAGGCAGTGAAGCAAACTCATAATTCCCAAAAATTTCTTACCCATGAAGTTTAGGTTATTGAAAAGTTTATGTGTAAAGAACTAAATAGCTAAATAGGTCAAACCATAAGTGTACCATCCCCAATTTATCAAAAGAAAAATTTTACCTTTTACCGAAAACATGCAGAAATAGCGATTACAGATAAGCAAATTAGAACCAATTTATATTTCCCTCCCCCCTACTTATTTTACATTGTCCCAATGTAATTTTAAAAAAATAAAAGTAAAGATAAGTAGGAGAAAGAAAGAAAAAGAAACTTCCCATGCATTTCAACGTCGTGGAGGGTGGTCTCGTAGATAGAGTGAGCCTTGGCTGAAATAAAAAGAATTTTGTGGGTTGACATGTGGAATTTAATTTTGTCTTGGAATATTTTCCTGCAAAAATAAAAATGAAAATAAAATAAAATAGTAAAAATAAATAATAATAATATGAAATTTTTTTTCAAATTTATTAGTTAAGCTATAAACTCGAGAAATAAATTATTAAAAACCAAGATTACGAGATTTGGTAAAACAGTCGTGATAAATGCACCAAGTAAGTTCCCAAGAAAGAGAGGTGAGTCACAATGGACATACTTAAGTACCAAGTCTTTCCTTAGACAGAACTAATCCTTGACATGCATTTTCATTTTCCATTTTACCAAAAATTTTATTTGCATAAAGGAAAAGAAAATTTGGGTTGCCTCCCAACAGCGCTTTGTTTAACGTCGTTTAGCTCGACGACCTGTGTTATTCAAATTCTTTATCCTTTTGTAATAGACTGCAAGGCGGTTGCATGATCTTCGAGAAGTCTTTTATGAATCGTCTGTAAAATTCGTACACCGTGAAATCATTCATGAAGACTTCAATGATTTTCTCGACATAATCGGAGAATATGCTCACCATGCATCTCTGGAAAGTGGCCGGAGCATTACAGAGTCCAAACGACATTCGTCTATACGCAAACATTCCGGAAGGGCACGTGAAAGTTGTTTTGTCTTGATCCTCTGCCTCCCTCAATACTTCGAGGATTTCTTTTTCCTCCTTCGCTTTCTTATCCTTTGCGAGCCTCTCTAGAAAAGGGGGTGGCAACACGAATGGTTTCTGAATTTCTAATTCTGGTCTGACTTTTGGATCAGAGATCTGCTTTTCCTGTTCCTTGTCTTGCCCATGACTTTTGTCTGGAACTGTATCCAGAATCTTTGTCTACAAAGAGTTATTGCACTTACATTCTGCCTAGGATTCGGCTCTGTCTGGGAAGGTAATTTACCTTGAGATTCCAAATGATTAACCGCCATCGAGAGTTTACTAACTTGATTAGTTAACTCTTGTATTGATGCGTCTATCCTTTGTTGGCGCAACATCGACGACAAGTCTTTCCATAACAGCTTCTAGAGATGTGCTCGGCTTGGATGACAGTTGCGGAGGTCTTGGTTGGAACGATGGATTATATCGAGGATTAGCTCCGTAATTCAAGTTGGGATGATCCTTCCACCCGAGATTGTAAGCGTTAGAGAAAGGATCATAGCGTCTTTGTGGAGGTCCCGGAAAACCTCCAACAGCATCAACATGTGCCTTTGAATTTTCGTTAAGGATTGGGCACAAATCCGTCAGATGTTCAGATGTAGTACAAACTCCACACAGTTAGGTCCGATTCTTCTTTTCTGTAAGCATAGATTGAACAATATTAGTAAGCTTATCCAATTTATCTTATAAGGATGAAACGTTTACCCCATTAACCCGTCTTGTGGGTTCTGAATTTGGCCGATACTGTTGAGAATTTGCCGCCATGGTGGATATTAGTTCTCTTGCCCTTTGAGGAGTCATATTGACAAGCGCCTCTCCACTAGCAGTGTCAATCATTTTCATTTCCATAAGGATTAAACCCTCATAGAAATACTGAAGAAGTGATTGCTCAGTCAAACCGTGTTGAGGACAACTTGCACACAGTCTTTTGTACCGCTCCCAATAGTCATAGAGCGATCCGCTTTCCATTTGGCGAATTCCCACTATGTCTCTCCTAAGTTCAGCTGCTCACGATGCTGGCAAAAATCTGTCAAGAAAAACACGAGATAAGTCATCCCACGTTGTAATAGAACCTGGAGGTAAGTAAAATAACCATTCTTTTGCTGTATCAACTAAAGAAAAAGGAAAGGCTCGAAGTTTAATTTCATCTTCGGTTACTCCTAGTGGTTTCATGCTTGAGCAGACCATGTGAAATTCTCTCAAGTGGGTATGTGGATTCTCATTCTTCAAGCATCAAAAAGTGGGAAAAAGGTGGATCAGGCCTGACTTCAACTCGAATGGGGTTTCTCCGATTGGATAGTTGTGCATAACGGTGTTTGCTCGTTGGGAGCAGCGGCTAGTTGACGAATAGTTCGGTTCCCCATCCTTTCTGGTTCGCCGAGGTTGTCTTCTACTTCTTTTGTTTTGGAAAGTGGTTCGGTCTCAGGAACAACCACTTCAACTTGTTTCCCACGTCGAATTGCCTCTGCAAGAATTGCTTGTCTCAATTTTTCAATGTCGATTTCTAAGAGCCCTTGTCCTAGCTCAACTTCTTCTTTACTTGCACGTTTAAGAGATTCTATCTCTTTTTGTCGTGCTCGTGCTGATTTTTCGATCACTGGGTCGTATTCGAGATCTCCGGATGAAGATCTAGTCATGAAGATGATTAAAACAATTATAAGTGTCGCCAGTTCCCCGGAAACGGCGCCAAAACTGATGGGTGTCGAATCCACCAATATAAACCTACGCCTTAGTTTGCAAATTATGCAGTAAAAGGAGTAGGGTCGATCCCTCAGAGACTGGTTTACTGGAAATTGTTCCTTTCTTTACCAGATTTTTGTCGGGGCAGCTGTCGTGCCCAAGATGTTCGGGGGGATAAAAAATTGAAAACCTAAAATTAACAGAAAAATAACGTCAAAAGTAAAAGTTGAAAACAGAATAATAAAAATCGTGAAATAAATATTAGGAAAAATTAATTAGAATGAGCTCAGCTTTAGGCACGAATTTTCCTCGTCTTTGAAACGATCCTCGAAATTGGATGAACTCCTCTTTTCCAATAAGCTAGTTATAGCTACCAAGGACGCCTCGGACACCAACTCTTCCTTGTGTAAATTAGTTATGGAACGTCCAATAACTAATTCTTACCGATCGAACAACCACGAAACGTTCGTGATTTAGAACTCCGGCAGCTTTGCGTTCTAGAAGAGCCTAGCTCGAACCAATCCCCTCAACCGCGTGGGACATTTAAATCCGGTTATTACTTCCCTTGACGGAACCAAACAACAATCTCCACTTGGCACGCCAATGTGTTCACAGAAAACCAATTAGAAACGTTCCTTTTGGAATTCCAACTGTACGTCTAACCACACTAAATCAAACGACGTCTTTTTTGACTTAGTGTTGATCTAACTTTATGAGTTGACAAAATCATACTCTTAATCCGGAGAAGTAATAAGTACTGGAATTTTAGGAGTTAAATGGCTCGGGTTCGTAACTCACGGATTTTGACGAGGCTAATTTCGGCCTAAAGCTGAAAATAGATTTAGTTAGCTAAGGTTTGGAGCATGTTGGTATTTGATAAATTAAATAAGGTAGAAAGGGTGAAAAGATGGGTGATGTGATTGAGTATGGGGGTGGAAAAAAATATATTAAAGTGGGGTGGTTGAAAAAGGGAATTTGAAAAATGAGTTGTAAATGGTAAGTAGTAACAAGCTGGAAGTTTTAGGAATTGAAAGTTAAAAAAACTAAAGACAATAAATAAATTTGTGAAAAGTTGAAAATAAAAGTGAAATGGATGGTAGGCTACTGGAACTAATAAATTGAAGGAAAACAATCTAAAGAAACAACAAAGGCTACGTGAGAAAGGAGAGAATTGTCAGATAAAAGCTTAATATTTTTTTGATTGATGAATTGATGAACAATACAAGCTCTATTTATACTAGGGGATTTACTAAATTAGGAGCCAACTAGTCATAGGAAATTAAGGAAAAATATCCCATAATAAAATAAATCCCAAAATAATCTCCCCCACTAAGTCAACAAAATTTTCAGCTAATTAATATTGGAAAAATTCTATTTTGGCCCTCCTTCTTTGCTTCTTTCTTTAATTTGGCCCAATTATTTCCTTTTTCTTCTATTTAGCCCCAAATTGCATTCCTACACAAAATTCAATAAATATGGCAAAATTAGTGGTGCATTCTCATAAATTAACCAATTTAATTACATAAAATATGTAACTTTAGCATTTAATCAAAATCCAAGGTGCCCTCCAAGTTATATCTTCAGCACGAAGATTCTGAAAAATCGAGACCCAGTGCTGTTCAGTGACATCCTTTGGCCAATCTTTGTCAAAGTAGGCTTCTAACGGAGCGAATGTTTTTGAAAACATACGGAAATGTGTGCGTTCCACTTTCTAAAACTGACTAAAAATCCAAACATTAAGTAACTGAGCGCATCCGAATGAAACGCCCTTCCCCGTTCTTCCTACAAGCATTTAGGGATCGAAAAGTCTCGGTCAATATGGTTGGGACGGGGTTGATTCCTTGCCTTAACTTTTCAAAGAAATCTACTACCGCAACATCAACGTGCCCAAGAACCTTTGGGAAGACGATCAGTCCGTAAATGGCCAAGGAAAACAAATCTATTCTTTTCAAAACATCTGGATGATTCAGAACTTACTCCCGAAGAGAAAACCACGGAACACAACTGATTTCATTCTTCTTCTTTATCTATTTTTCAGCCCATATATCAATCATCCCCGTCAACTTCATTAGCTTTTTCTTGAAAGTCATTGGTTTAGGTTCCTTCACATATATCTTGTTGAGTTGCACATTGTCAATGCGAAGCAGGGCAGCATACTCTTCTATGGTCGGAGTCATGTCTTCCTGATTGAAAGTGAAACACTGATAGGCTGGGTCCCAGAATCGAACCATGGCTTGGATCAACTGCTCGTTCACATTGACTGCTATCAAGTGAGCTATATCCCCGTACTTTTCAGTGAAGATGCCTCTAGTATCTGAGTCTCATTGTTTCCAAATCCTAGTCAAGTCTTCGAGATCGTTCTGACGAGCATTTGAAGTCACATGCTCGGGAAGATCAGAGGTGTATCCTTCCTTTAAACTGTCCCCTTTCGCTTTTTGAGTCCTCAAAGACCAATCTCGGACTACAGCATTTTTCTCAGTTACTTGCGTAATTGACTCCTCCATCAGAAACCCATTTTTTACAACCAATCTCTAATCAACACCTTCCTCATAAGATGCCTATGATGCATGATGAAAAATAAAATGAAGAACAAATAACCTTGGTTAGAGATCACAACAGATATAAACAGAAGAAAAAAGAAAAATAAAGACTAAGGAAAATTTAACAAATTAAGTTATTCAATCATGTAATTTGGTGGAACAGACCCACACATTTTTTTTGCCCCAACATGCTTTACAAAAACTTACCGCACATACCATCAGACAATCTATCCGACCCAATTTATTAAACAGACTCAATTCATTTGCAAATAAGTGTAAATGTAAAAGAAATAAAAGGTAAGAGGCGTTTCTCCCGTGTACTTATTTTGGTGACTATTCAATGGACGAGGGTTCGACATGGCTCTAATCGGGTGGCTCATACGGTTCACTGTATGTGGTTTCGGTTCTAGAAAGGTACACGAATTGTCCGTACTATCACCTACTAAGGCTAGTATGGAACATCGGTCATCACTATCACAGGCTCGCGAGCTCAATTCAAGGGATTACATTTACTTATGCCTATGCGGAGGGACAAGTTAACTCACAAAAGCATAAGTCATATGTAACCCGGAAGTATTTCACTAGCCTGTGCGGAGGGACGAGTTAACTCACGAAGGCATAGCGTTTACTTCCACTTAAACAGACGGAGCCCAGGTAGAGAGCTCATGTTATGCAAGAATGCAAGTGCACGGTGTGTGGGGAGAAACTCACAAACCTTTTTATTTTTTATTTTTACTAAAAAACAAACTAAAAAAACTGTAAAACTTAAAGTTGAGAAAAAACAAAAAAAAATAAAACGAGTTAAAAAAATATTAATTTGAAAACCGGATGCAGATGCATGACTTTTTTAAAAATAAAATTCAAGGATCACGATTAAAAATTAATTTGAACAAGAAATTTTGAAAATTTTGACAATACGCGTTTAACATCAGACTAGACTCTAAAAAAAAGTCCCTAGTGGAGTCGCCAGCTGTAGCGACATAAAAAAAATTTGCACGTATCGGGCGCTAGTCGAAATGATTATTGCAAATTTGAAAATAGTATCTCGATTTTATTTGAAAAGGGAGTCGCCACCGATCTTTTTTTTTCTATGTGTGATCGGGCACCTAATAAATTATCTTTTTAAAAGAAAAATTTATTTTTAAACTTTTCGAAAAAAGAGGTAATTTTAGATCTACGTGGAAATCCAGAGAAAATTAGAGTTCGGGAGTCGGTTACGCGCGATGAAGGTATTAGTACCCTCGCGATGCCCAAAATTGGTATCTTGTTGAGCGCGTGTTGTCTTAATTTTTAAAAATACGAGTTCAATTTAATATTTAGTCGTGATCCGATTGAAACACGAGAAATTTTTTGTTTGAAAACACGAGAATTTTGAAACACAATAACTTTTTTTTTGAAAACACGAAAATTTTAAAACATGAAATTTTTTTTTGAAAACACGAGAATTTTTCGAAAACAGGAAATTTTTTGAAACATGAACTTTTTTTTGAAAACACAAAAATTTATGAAACGCGAGAATTTTTTTTTGAAAACTCAAATTTTTTTTACGCAAAAATTGTTGAAAACACGAATTTTTTTGGAACACGAATTTTTTTGAAAACACGGAAATTTCTGAAATACCGGAATTTTTGAAAACACAAAGATTTTTGAAACATGAATTTTTTTTATTTTTCCTTAAAGACGTATCGTATTTAACACAAACTGGTTATATTCACTCAACATAGCATGAAATCATCGAATTGGTGTCAAATCGATTCAATTTAATATTTAATCGTGATTCTATTAAAACACGAGAAATTTTTATTTTTATTCTTATTTTTATTTATTAAAAACACGAGAATTTTTGAATATTTTCGGTGTTTTTTTAAAAGGGCGTCCCGTATTTAACACGAGCCATCGATATTCACCCAACATAGCGATGAATTCTATGACTTAATATTAAATCGGTTCGTTGCCTTATGCATTAAAATTATTCGAATAAAAAAATTAAAAAAAAACATAATACAACATAAAATGCTCAAAGAAAATGCCAATAATATTAAACACGAGACAATATTTGAGTATTAAGACAAAATTAAAAGATTAAGAATTTACCAAAAGCCCAAGGTTATAGGCTTGAATTTTGGGCCCTTTCCCCCTTTTTTTCCTTTTCCTTCTTTTTTTGTTTTTTATTTTTTAGGGGGCCTGCTGCGAATTGGGCCTGCTTCAATGCTGTTGGGCTGCACTGGTCTGGGCCGCTGCACTACTGGGCTGCTGTTTTTTGGGTCAGGCCTGCTTATGGGGCAGCTGGAAGTGGGTTGCTGCTGTGAGTGGCCTGCTGCTGACTACTAGGTGTGCTGGGTTCAGATTCGGGTCGTGTTCGGTCGGGTCGGGTCGGGTTGACCCGACTGTTATATTATTTTTATTTTTTTTCTTTTTTCTTTCTTCTTTCTTTTTCTTTCTTTTTCTTCTTCTTCTTCTTTGGGCCGAACCCTAGCTGCCTTGCGCCGTCGACGACGCTCCCTTCGCCTGGTCCGACGGTCAACGATGGCACGCAATGGAACTCTCCTCTTCTCTTTTATTTTTCTTCTTTGCTTGTTTTTTTTTTCTTTTTGTTTGCTATTTTTTTTGTCTTTGCCCTTTTTTATTGGCTTTCTTTGTCTTTGGTGGATGGGGGAACGACGGCCGGTGGTGAGGGACGGCGATGGACGCGGCGACGTGGGGCTTTTCGCTGCTGTTTTTTGCTTGCTTTTGTTGTTTTTTTTCTCCTTTCTTGCTTGGCTTTTAGGTGGCGGTTTTGGCGATGGTGGCCGTGACGGTGGCGATGGCTTTGGCTGCTGTTTCCCTTGTGTTTTGCTGCTTTTTTTTCAAAAAAATTTTCTATTTTCTTTGTTGCCCGAATCCCCTTTCTTTCTCTCATTTTCTTCTTTTAAATCCTTCAATTTTGTCTTCTTCTTCTTTGTTTTCAGGTGGCAGCAAAAGAGGGGGAGCATGCCGAACGGCCGATTGGGGGTGTCAGGCGTGGAGAGCGGGCCACGCCCGAATGCTGATTGGGGCGGTCTTGTCATTCCCAGAAGGACCAAATTGTAAAGGGTGTAAAGTTTTTGGGGGAAATGCAATTTTAGGAAAATATGGGGCCAAAATGTAATTTTTAGAAAGTTGAGGGTTAAAATGTCATTTTTAAAAAGTTTAGGGGCTAAAATATAATTTTTGAAAAGTTGAGAGGTCAAAATGTACTTTTTATTTTTTGTATTTTTCCAATACTTTTTTAAAAGATAATAATAATAAAATAAAATAAAAACATGAAACCGAGCCGGACAAAATTTAGTGCTTACAGCTATTTTGTGATCCTTGACTGGGTACTGGATATATGTATGCGTATTGCATGTGAAAATCGTTAGTGATTTTGATATATATATTTTATACGAGCTTGATCTATATCTGAATGGTTATACAAACTTTTGCATTAACCGTGACTTGAATTTTGTATTTGCATTGGGTTGGGAACTGTATACTAGAGGTAGTGATCTGCTCTAACTCAGTGGCTAAGCCACGGATATTGTAATTGAATTTGACATTTAATGTAATCTGTACAACAACTAGGCTGCAAATATTCTAAAATATGTCATACCGACACTATGTGGTGTGTAGGGCTTAATAGGTATTGAACACCTATTGTGGTGTGTTGGGTTGGACGGAGACAGTGTGTAAGGATAGGGGTAGGAAACTGCATTTGATTCTGATCTGTTCCATATCTGAAATTGGTGACTCTACTAAACATCTGTTTTGTTAAGCAGAATTGTACATTCTTTGTTTTTGATTATGTATATGGTTGAGAAGTTACTTTTGCAAACATAATTCTATTGATTGTATTTTGAAATCGTTTGTTGAGTTAGTTACTCACTTTGACTGTTGATTGAACTATAGGTAGCCCACAAGGTTAATCAAGTCGGCGAATCGGGAGCTCGGTCGTTCTACTTATTATCTTTTATGTTATTAGTAGTTTTAATATGCTTTTCGTAAATTCGATTTCCTAGGATGTTGAATCATGGATTGAACTTTATGTTTGTTAAGTTCCTTTGATTCGAAATGGTTTTAAAAACAAAACTAGACTTTAGGAATTCGTATTTTGAAAAATCATTGATGTAATTCTCTAGACTTGGCCTTGTCATTTAAGCCGGGTATAGGACGTTACAAATTTTGAATCCATGAAGTTTTATTTTTTAATATTGCAATCCCTAAAGATAAATGCCTATAAACCACATTCTTTATATATTAAGAAGAATTCTAAGTGATAATCATAGCTTATATTCGTAACTAAAGAAAAGCCAAAAAGGAAAAAAAAGGAAAAATGGAAAAAGACAAATTAACATACAAAATTATATATTTAAAAAAAAAAACACACTGAAATCAACACATACCAGTACTGCGTCAAATTAAGCATTGAGTTAATTCATCCTACCCCTCCTCCGACTCTGTATCTTTCTTCCAAAATACTTGACAAACAATTTATGTTTCATCGGGTTAAAAAGGTAACCGAGAATTATTAGTCCATTCACTACCCCACTTCCATATCCCAGCATGATTGCTTTCCACCCAAATTGAAGCCATAAATCTTCACCATCATCTTTCTTTGGCAATGACGACGGCGGTGGTGATAAGCCTTCGGGATAGCATTTGTTTGACAATGGATTTCCACAAAATCCTAGGTTGCCCTCCAATGAGTTGTTTCCAAACGTACCGAACTGTTTGCCTATGTTGAACTTTGGCCTGCAATGCAACATGAAACCAGCAGCTAGCTCCCAGCAAGTTTAGCAACAGCAAAGCAACTTGAAGTGCAGCATTGGAGCTGAACCGAATGCAACAGTAGCTTTGTTCGTTTTGTTTCAATGTAATCTTGTTTAGTTGTGACTTGTGTAAGTGAGTTAGTAGGATTAGTCCTTGATTAGTGCTTGATGTAATGGCTGATATGTCAGCTCATTTTGTGTGTAATTTAAGTTATCTATTTAGTCATGTATTAGTGGGGGCAGTTAAGCCATTAGGTAACTGTTAAGTTAACATTTTGTACCTCATATATTATTTCAAATTTTGAATGAAATATACAATGTTCTTCAGTTACATTTTTGTGCTTTTGCTTCTGTCTTTCTTTCTGTTTTTGCTTCGATTTCATTGCTTCTGTTTAGTTATCTTATTTTTGTTTTAATGCCTTTGTTCCAACAGCCTAGCGGTATGAGTCCGATCAGCAGATCATGAGAAACATTGAAAAATCCAAGGAAAGTGAGTTGCACCAGCTCTTGAGGGATCTCCCCGAAGAGTTTGTTCCAAGAAAGGTCCAAAGCTTGGAGGTTTGAGAGGTTTCCCAATGATGATGGAATTGGACCTGAAAGAAAATTGTTGGAAAGGTTGAGAAATTGAAGTGCCTGTAGAATTTGAATGTCTTTTGGAATGCAACCATCAAATTTATTGCTTGACAGATCAACGGCTACCAAGAAATCTTCTCGTATTTTAATTCCACGCCTGCCTTTGTCATTGTCATTGAGTAGGAAAAGTCAATAGTCCAATATGTTTCTCTTCCTTCAAAACTAACGTCTGCCTTTAAGTACCTTAACTTGCCAACAGCAACAACTTTCATGGCCTTCCATATTTGGAAGTGACGAGATGGCAAACAACCTGTCAATTTATTGAAGGAAAGATCAAGAATTTGCAACTTTGTAAACTCATTGGATTTTGGTTCTCCAATTGCACCATGAAATCCATTATGTCGTAGGATGAGAATTTTCAACTCTTGAAGTCTTCCCAACCAAGAGGGAAACGTATCCTATATTTGATTATTTCCCAAATTAAGAAGCTCTAGCATGTTGCAGTTAACCAGTGATCTCGGAATACGTCCATTCAATTGATTTTGACTAAGATCAATCATCTTCAATGTGTTTCCTTTTTCACATGCTCGAGGAATAGGGCCACTAAAGTTATTGTTTTGGAGATTTAGTACTGAAAGTGATTCGCTTAGTTTGCCCAAACATGGTGGAAGCATGCCGCTGAAGCTGTTATTTGATAGGTCAAGTACAGTTATAGAAGTCAGGTTGCATATCCCTGATGAGATTTCTCCCTTGAGTAGGTTGTTTGAGACAAAATATTGGTAAATGGAAGCGGGTAGAAAGTTTTCACTCAAATCTAAAAGTTGAAGAGTTTGAGCAGATAAGCCCCATATCCATTTGGGGATAAACCCATGGATTTTGTTACCACCAAGATCAAGATACTCCAGTTTGTCTTGACTCGAAAGAAAATTCGGGAACTTGGATAAGTTGCAAGAAGCCAGTGTTAACAAGGTAAACTTTGGAACAGTAACATTAATAACAGTTGTACTGAGCAATGAAAACTGATTACTAGACAGTTGAAGCGCCTTCAGCTTTTTAAGATTAGAAAGGATTCCGCTGAGGTGGTTACCAAATAAATCAAGAAATTTAAGATTTTTAAGGATAAAGATTGATTTTGGTATCGAACCCCAAAATTCATTAAAACCGAGAGCCAAACTGGTCAGCCCGGTAAGATTACCAAACCAAGATGGGATTCGTTCAGAAAATTGATTCTGGGAAAGTCTCAAATATGTAAGCTTGGTAAGGTTTTCTAAATAAGCTTGGTCAAATTGAATCCTAATTTTGTGGTTCCATATGCGTATGATTTTTAGTAAGAATAAAAATTTTGAATATTCAAATCAAATCTTCATTTATATATTTAAAATAATTTTTTAAAATTTTAAGATTTTTAAAAATTAAATTTAATGATTTCAAGAATCTAATTAATTAAATATTTTATTTTTAATTATAATTAACAAAAATGAAAATCAACAAGAAAAATTCATTTATTCTCTTTCAACTATTATTATATATATTGTTTGCAATTATTAATTTTGAGTAAAATAATTTTGAGTTCGAGAGCTCAAGTTATTAACTGTCTTATTTATTACTTTTTAATATATCTACAATCATTATTTTTTTTAAAAAAAATTCTATAATTAATAATAATAGGTCTTAAATATGCGAATAATAATGATAAAATATTAGAAATATTGAAAAAATGCTCACTTAAAATACAAAATAAACTATGCACCAAAATAAAAAGAGTTAATATGTAGTTTTCTGAACTTGTCCAAAAGCATTTAGTTGGTATTTGAACTTATATTTCGTTATCTAAGTTAGTACATCTACACTAATATTGTTAGTTTATGACGTGGCATTAATAGAGAATCTATTGGTTATAAATTTATTTTTGAAAATAATTATAATAATTATTATTTGCATCTAAAAAAATTCATTTGAATAAATAAATTTTCAAAAAAGATAGGTTACTTAGAAACATTGTAATGTTATGAAAAAAGGTAAGTTGTTCCATAAGTAATGTGTTAAGTGACAGTTTGTTTAGTGAAAAACACACTCAACCTTAAGTAATACTTAATAATATCATTTTCGCTATTCTATTTTTGTTATTTTATAACTTCTTGGATCTTAGAGACAAAAGTAAAGCCTTAAGGATAAAGAATCATGCATAAATCCTTTTCTTGCACCATAATTATCTAACTCGATTTTCGAGATGTGACAACTCTACCAAAAAAATTACTTTAACATGATGGGTACGGATTAGTATTTTTTAAGGAAAAAAAAACTAACATCAACACTTCAACCGAAGTAGTTAAAGATGTTAAGTATTTTGATTAACTAATGTCATTATAATAGTATAGAGGCTAAGTTTTACCAAATAAAAGTATAGGAATTAAATCTTAAATTTAAACATAGTAAAAAGATCATAACCATAATTAAGGCTAAGCGTTGGATTGAATCGAGAAAAAACATTTCGAGTTAATCGAGTCAATGAATTTTATTTTATTTAGTTTTGACAAAGCTTACAAATAAACAAATTACATTCTATTAATTTTCAAACAATTTTTTTTTATATATTTTACAGATGCAATTATTAGATTTATTATTCCATATTTTGTGCCCAAAAAATATTCATTAACCAAATTCATTTTAATTTTATTACAAATAATTTATTACCAAAATTCAAATTACTCGTGGGAATAACGATTTTGGATATTGAAACCAAATATTTTTAAATTGTAAATTAAAAAAAATTAATATGGTATATCCAAGAATCTAAATAATGAAATATTTTATTTTTAATTGTAATTAAATTTTTTATTGAGTTGGTGTCACCTTCAACTAAGTCACCAACTCAGGGAAATTATGATAATGTTCTTCTATAATTAAAACAAGTTATATTATTTGAGCATAAATTAGTCTTTTTCATTTAAAAAAAATAAGCATATGGTGGGATTTGAACCTATACTAATTGAGTTAGTAAAACCTTTAATTTATTACTCAACTAAAACTTTATTTTAATATTTTTATACATTTCAATTTTTACTATGAACACTATATTCCCTCTATCAAGTGTGTGTGTCTACAAATATCTAGATAGATATTGATTTATTTGATTGAGTTTGAGTCACAAGTTAACTTGACACCGACTTAAGATTGATGGCAATATCGGGAAAAAATTTTAATCTAATATTTTTTTATTTTAACAGTGTACACATTTCATGTGTTATTATTAATTAGTTTCGAACCATACATTTCATTATTTATTGTATGTTATTTTTAAACATACATTTGAATCCTAATTTTGTGGTTTCCATATGCCTATGATAGGATTTTTAGTAAGAATAAAAATTTTGGATATTCAAATCAAATATTCATTTATATATTTAAAGTAATTGTTTGAATTTTAAGGTTTTAAAAAAATAAATTTAATGATTTCAAGAATCTAATTAATTAAATATTTTATTTTTAATTATAATTAACAAAAATGAAAATCAACAAGAAAAATTCATTTCTTCTCTTTCTAACTATTATTATATATATTGTTTGCAATTATTAATTTTGAATAAAATAATTTTGAGTTCGAGAGCTCAAGTTATTAACTCTCTTATTTATTACTTTTTAATATATCTATGATTATTATTTAAAAAAACAAAGCTTTCTATAATTAATAAATAATAGGTCTTAAATATGTAAATAATAATGATAAATGTATTAGAAATATTGAAAAAAATGCTCACTTAAAATACAAAATAAACTATGCACCAAAATGAAAAGAGTTAATATGTAGTTTGTCAATGAACTTGTTCCATAAGTAACGTGTTAAGTGACAGTTTGTTTAGTGAAAAACGCACTCAGCCTTAAGTAATACTTAATAATATCATTTTTGCTATTCTGTTTTTTCTTATTTTATAACTTCTTGAATCTTAGATACAAAATTAAAGCTTTAAGGATAAAGAATCATGCATAAATCTTTTTCTTGCACCATAATCTTCTAAGAACAGATGTCATCATTATTGTAATATCAATTTTAGATTTTAAATTAAGTCAATAGATGAGAAACATGATGTGCTGTGTTGACTGGTTGGGAGTAGAGGTGATCATGGGTCGGGCCGGGCCGGCTTTAGGCCGGGTCCAAACAAAAATTTAGGCTCGTTTTTTAGGCTCAGGCCCGGGCTCGGCCCGAAATATGGGCCTAAAAATTTGTCTAAGCCCGGCCCAAAAGAAAATTGCTAAGCCTGAGCCCGACCCAGCCCATATTAAATATATATATTTGATTAAAAATAAAAAATATATATTTAATATATAATTCTGGCTGGGCCAGGCCGGGCCCGGGCCAAAAAAGTTTTACCTGAGGACCGGCCCATTTAGAGTCTAAACCCATATTTCGGGCATATATTTTTATTCGAACCCTCCCATTTTTCGGGCGGGCTTTAGGCCGGGCTGGGTAGCCCAACCCATGATCACCTCTAGTTGGGAGTCACCCAAGATGGTCTAACATAAACCATTCAACTATCATAATGAAAATGTTGTTTGAATCGAACTGGATTAACTAGGGTGCCGATCCAAAGAGTGATTTTGAACCGATACAAATTGGTTAAAATTTGATTTTTAATTGAATCGATTGAACCAATTAAACTGATCAAATTAATAAACCGATGATCTGACCAGTTCCATCATTAATCTAATTTAAAATACAGTGACAAATTAATGAGAATGAAAATTTTTACGACTCCACTATTATTCACTAATTATTAAATTACATGATAATATAACATCTATTAGTTGTCATAATATTTAATATGTCATGTAGGGGTAAGCATTCGATCGAATCGAATTGAATCGAATAAAAAGTTTTCGAGTTAATCAAGTTTTCGAATCTCATTTTATCATCCTAACTTTATTTGAAGTTTTCTCGAATCGAGTCGAGTGAGATGGAATTCGAATCGAATCAAATCTAATATATTTGTTCGAGTTAAATTTTAAAAAATAATTTTGGGTCCTTGTAACCACTGTCACCCATCGTAATAAAATTTGTCCACTTTAATCAAAATTTGTATTAACTTTCATCACCTCATAATTTATTTATTACTTTTTTATATATTGATTAGCTTCTTTGCTTGCTTAATTGTTTCAATTATCTTCAGATTCTTGTCACTATGTATTTTGAAATTAAAAAATATATTAAATGTAAAAATATTATTTTTTAATAAAAGTTATTTTAAAAATAAAATGTGAAATTGATACCAATATAAAATTTTAACACGAATATTTTATGGCATAATTAATAATTCAATTTTAATATAAATATTCAATATGACTAAATAATTTAATAATATAAATAATATAAAATGTGAAATTTAATTTAATAATATAAATAGTAGATATAAATAAAATTATTACTATTTATGTTTAGTGATTTTTTATTTGAGAATAAAGGGTGAGAAGTAAAAGTTTAGGGGAAAAATAAAAAGTTTTGGAGAATAAAAGTTTGAGGGAAAGTAAATAGGGGAGTAAAATTTTGGAGGGAAAATATTAAAAAAAAATTGGAGGGGGAAGGGTTTGGGGTAGATGAGAGGTGGGATGGGAATGAAATAAAAGTTTTAGGGGAAAAGTGGAAGGAAGTAAAAATTTTGGGGGAAAATAAAATGTTTTGAGGGTTTTTGGGAGTAAAATTTTGAGAAAAAGTAAATGGGAGAGTAAAATTTTGGTGGGAAATGGATTTTGGGTAGATTGGGGGATTGGGAGGGGAGGGGAGTAAAAGTTTTGGGGGAAAGTGCGAAGGAGTAAAAGTTTTGAGGGAAAAGTAAAAATGTTTGGGAGTTTGGGGTAAAAATGTAAAATATTATAGTTTGATATTCGAATTATTCGAGTTATTCGAATTCGAAAACTCAACTCGATTCGAACTCGAAATTTGAAAAAAAAATTCGAGTTGATTCAAATAACTCGATTTGTTTAACTCAAAATTCGAAATTTTTTTATTTTTTCGAGTCAAATCGAGTTTTTCTCACCCCTAATGTCACGTAAGAATGCCCACAAGTGATTATGAATTTTAAAACTAATAACAACTTTTAAAAAAAAAATAAATTTTGTTTACTTAAATTTTTTTAAAATACTTGTTCACGTAAATTATATAAAAATTTCTATTAGTTGACTAATATTTATAAAATAATTAATATCTTATGCTCCTTGAAGTTGTAAATAGGGGTGGGTAAAACTCGATTCGACTCGAAAAAAGAAAAAAAATTCGAATTTCGAGTTAAACGAATCGAGTTATTCGAATCAACTCGAATTTTTTTTAAAATTTTGAGTTCGAATCGAGTTGAGTTTTCGAATTCGAATAACTCGAATAATTCGAATAATTCGAATATCAAACTATAATATTTTATATTTTTACTCCAAACTCCCAAACCTTTTTACTTTTCCCTCAAAACTTTTACTCGTTCTCACTTTCCCCCAAAACTTTTACTCCTCTCCCCTCCCAACTTCCCAATTTATCCAAAATCCATTTCCACCAAAATTTTACTCTCCCATTTACTTTTTCTCAAAATTTTACTCTCAAAAACTCTCAAAACCTTTTATTTTCCCTCAAAATTTTTACTCCCTCCTACTTTTCCCCTAAAACTTTTATTTTCTTCTCATGCCACCTCCCATCTACCCCAAACCCTCCCCCCTCCAATTTTTTTTAAAAATATATTTTCCCTCCAAAATTTTACTCTCCCCTATTTACTTTCCCTCAAATTTTTATTCCCCAAAATTTTTTATTTCCCCCCTAAACTTTTACTTCTCACCATTTACTCTCAAATAAAAAATCAAAATTATCCAAAAAAATCACTAAACATAAATAGTAATAATTTTATTTATATCTACTATTTATATTATTAAATAAATTTCACATTTTATATTATTTATATTATTGAATTGTTTAGTCATATTGAATATTTATATTAAAATTTAATTATTAATTATGCCATAAAATATTCGTGTTAAAATTTTATATTGGTATCAATTCCACATTTTATTTTTAAAATACCTTTTATTAAAAAATCATATTTTTTACATTTAATATATTTTTTAATTCTAAAATACATAGTGACAAGAATCTAAAGATTTAACTAAACAAGCAGAGAAACTAACCAATATATAAAAAATTAATAAATAAATTATGATGTGACGAAAGTTAATAAAAAATTTGATTAAGGTGGACAAATTTTATTACGATGGGTGACAGTGGTTATAAGGACCCAAAATTATTTTTTAAAATTTAACTTGAACAAATATATTTGATTCGAATCTCATCTCACTCGACTCGATTCGAGAAAACTTCAAATAAAGTTAGGATGATAAAATGAGATTCGAAAACTCGATTAACTCGAAAATTTTCGATTCGATTCGATCGGATACTTACCCCTAAATTCTTCAATTTCGACTTCTTTCACTTGAAACAAAGAATAATTTGTCAACATAACTTTTCATTGTAACCTGGTTGTGGATTTTATGTATTTTTTAAATTCTTTTCCATATTTTTTGAATTTTTAATGCACTTTTACACAAAATAGAATTTTTACCAAAACTTATTTTTGGATAATTTTCTATTTTAGACTTTGAGATTGTTTTGAAAAAAATTTTAAAATCAAGGTGTGTAAATGTACAGGTGAAATACATTATGTATAAATTAATAAAACGATGTGTAACATAAAAATAACTAATTGGTAGTAAAAGATTCTATAGTCAAATAATAACATAAACTTAAAATTAGGATTAAATATTTATATTACAAGTGAAATATATTATGTATAAATTAATAAAACGATGTATAACATAAAAATAAATAATTGATAGTAAAAGATAATTGTAAATTTTTTATAACTTATTAACTAAGCATATATTATAATTTAAAATTAATAAGAAATTATTACATCAAATTCATTAATAAATACTTATTTAACCAAACAACTCGTTGCATCTGATAAGGAAATAAAAAAGGTTGATAGATTGCAGTAGTTGGATCCAAGTTGAACTGGGATTATGACTCTGTTCACATCGTGAGAGGAGAGAAGGCGAGGAACCGGGAGTTATGGCACACCTCGCCTGATGCCCTTCTCTCGACCTTACAGAATAAGATTAAAGATGGGAGGAATGTTTATATAGCAACAAATGAAGCTGAAACATCCTTCTTTGAACCTTTGAAACACAAATATACCACTCGTTTTCTTAACGACTATAAGGAACTTTGGGATCAAAACAATGAGTGGTATTCAGACACAGCAAAGCTTAACAATGGAGCTCCCGTCGACTTCGACGTTTACATGAGGGCCTTTGTTGATGCAGAACCTTTCTTAAGAGGGAAGAAACAAATCGAAACATTCAACGATGGTAAAGATGGTGTAAACACCTGCAATATTGCAGCCATTTAATCCTTATAGTGATGTCTTAAACTTCATTGCAACATTTGGGTATGTTGTAATTGTAGTTGTAACTAGTTTCTTCCTTACCTTTTAATAATAAACTGCATCACTTACCTGACATTGCTTTGTCAACTGCTTTTTGATCAACCGTACTCATATTGTAATCGAGGGGTGGAATTTGCCTTCTACATTGTGATTAAAAAGAATAGATTAAATTATGAGAAAATTAAAATTTAAATACATAAATATATTATATTAAGAATACTAAATACAATAAAATTATTTATCATGTTATTATTAATTATCTTTAGTTGGTGTGAGTTAGCTTGTGATAACAACTTAATCAACAAGAGATATTATACTATTCTTACAAATAAAAAAAATCGTTTATTTTAAAGAGATATTACTTTTTACAAGAGTTATTTTTTTTCTAATTTCAAATTTAATTTTTTACTAACTATTCTTTATTTTATGTCTAATTGTTGTAGTATATACATAATAAATAAAATTTTTCCCTCATGTTATTACTATTAAAGATATCAACACCACCATAACACCATGGTCTTTTGTTGAACAAGTTTATGTCCATATTTTCTTTGTTTATTTATTAGCTATTTTTGGTTACTTAATTGTTTGGTTGTTACCAAATTTTTAGTGGATCTGTTTTGCCTATAAATAGGTCTTTGCTAAGCCTATAAATATGCAGTCATTTCATTGAATAATATTATCATCCCTTTGCAGTTTTATTCTTCCTGTGAGTTATATGTTCTTTTTATTTTTTGTCATTTGTCAGCTATTAGTTCTACAATTACACTAGTAACCAAATAACTCAGACCCCCAATAATAGAAGGTATTATCCTCGTGTCAAGTTTTGTCCCCAACCTCCATGTAGAGTAATGTATGGTTCACAGAGGAGGGCACCTTTGTTGGTGGAGATAAATACTTACAGGACTCGATAAATGTGTCAGTATCAAACGTGTGAATAATAATGGAGGTACTTAAGCGCATCATAGCTCGAACCACTAACATAAGCTTAAGACTAACTTATTTACAAATATGATACAACTTGAGCTACAAAACCTTGACGCACGAATAATAATACTTAATTCAAGTTCGAATTTAAATAATTTTACTCAAATAATTTGCAAATTGAATTTTTTAAACAAATTTACGGATTCAAATAATTAAAAAATTACAAATATGCAACCTGCTCCTATTCCTGGTTAATTCGGTTCTCTTTAGGAACAATTTCATTACAACTGTATTTCTGTTACCTAAAAAAATTGCAATCCATGAAGTTTTCCTTTTTAATATTTCAACCACATTCGTTTTACATTAATAAGAATTGTACATAATAATCATACCTTATATTCGTAATTCAACAGAAGGCCAAAAAGATAATAAATAAAAAAAAAGGAAAAAGGGAAAAAGACAAATTAACATACATAATTATATATTTAAAAAAACACATTCATATAAACACTTACTAGTACTGCGTCAAATTAAGCATTGAGTTAATTCATCCTACCCCTCCTCCGATTCTGCATCTTTCTTCCAAAATACTTGACAAACAACTTATGTTTCATCGGGTTGAAGAGGTAACCGAGAACTAGTCCATTCACTACCCCACTTCCATATCCCAACATGATTGCTTTCCACCCAAATTGAAGCCATGAATCTTCACCATCTTCTTTCTTTGACAATGACGGCGGCGGTGGTGATAAGCCTTCGGGATAGCATTTCTTTGACAATGGATTTCCACATAATCCTAGGTTGTCCTCAAATGAGTTGTTTTCGAACGTACCAAATTGTTTGCCTTGCGGTATGGGACCGGTCAGCTGATTATGAGAGACATTAAAAAATCCAAGGAAAGTGAGTTGCACCAGCTCTTGGGGGATCTCCCCGGACAGCTTGTTTCGAGAAAGGTCCAAAGCTTGGAGGTTAGAGAGATTTGCCAATGATGATGGAATTGGACCTGAAAGAAAATTGTTGGAAAGGTTGAGGAACTGAAGTGCCTTTAGCATTTGAATGTCTTCTGGAATGCAGCCATCAAATTTATTGCTTGACAGATCAATGGCTACCAAGATATCTTGAATCCTCTCGTATTTTGTTTCCACGCCTGCCTTTGTCATTGTCATTGAGTAGGAAAAGTCATGAACCCAACTTCTTTCTCCCGCTTTAAAACTAATGTCTGCCTCCAAGTACCTTAACTTGCCAATATCAACAACTTTCATGGCCTTCCATCTTTGGAAGTGACGAGATCGTAAACAACCTGTCAATTTATTGAAGGAAAGATCAAGTATTCGCAACTTTGGAAACTCATTGGATTTTGGTTCTCCAATTGCACCATGAAATCCATTGTGCCGTAGGATGAGAATTCTCAACTCTGGAAGCCTTCCCAACCAAGAGGGAGACGTATCCTCTATTTGATTATTTCCCAAATTAAGAAACCCTAGCATGTTGCAGTTAACCAGTGATCTCGGAATACGTCCATTCAATTGATTTTGACTAAGATCAATCATCCTCAATGCGCTTCCTTTTTCACATGCTCGAGGAATAGGGCCACTAAAGTTATTGTTTTGGAGATCTAGTACTGAAAGTGATTTGCTTAGGTTGCCCAAACATGGTGGAAGCATGCCACTGAAGCTGTTATTTGATAGGTCAAGTACAGCGATAGAGGTCAGATTGCAGATTATTGATGAGATTTCTCCCTTCAATAAGTTGTTTGAAATAAAGTAATTGTAAATGGAAGCGGGTGGAATTGGAAGGGATCCTTGTAGCTTGTTAGAGCCAAGGTCCAACTCTCTTAAATTGATCCATTGAGGGACAACAGTTGTTTGGTCGAAACCTGTAAGAAAGTTTTCACTTAAATCTAAAACTTGAAGAGTTTGACCAGATAAGCCCCATATCCATTTGGGGATACACCCATGGATTTTGTTACCACCAAGATCAAGAAGCTTCAGTTTGTCTTGACTCGAAAGTAAACTCGGGAACTTGGATAAGTTGCAAGAAGCCAATGTTAACAAGGTAAACTTTGGAACAGTAACATTAATAACAGTTGTACTGAGCAATGAAAACTGATTACTAGACAGTTGAAGCGTCTTCAGCTTTTTAAGATTTAGAAAGGATTCTAATTTGTAGGTGCCGCTGAGGTGGTTACCGTATAAATCAAGATCTACAAGATTTTTCAGTGTAAAGATTGATTTTGGTATCGAACCCCAAAATTCATTCGAACCGAGAGCCAAAGTGTTCAGCCCAGTAAGATTACCAAACCAAGATGGGATTCGTTCAGAAAATTGATTCCGGGTAAGTGTCAAATATGTAAGCTTGGTAAGGTTTTTTAAATAAGATAGGACTTCACCGTATGAATTTGTAGAATCTAAATTCAATGCGGTTAGTTTGGTTAGCTGAGTAAGCCAAGGCAAAGTGGCAGGGCTAAATTCATTTCCAGCTAGAGAGAGGTAAGTGAGCTGGGTAAGGTTGGCAAGGGAAGTGGGAAATGTACCATGCAATTCACAATCTTCAAGAGAGAGATATGTTAAAGCAGATAAATTTGCCAAACTCTGAGGGATTGTTGAAGATACATTTACCATGTCAAGATCAAGAATCTTGAGGTTCAATAACCTCTCGGATAAACTTTTCAAACTTGGGTTTCGGAGCTCTAATGGATTCCCAGAGAGATCAAGTCTCACCAGGTTTGAAAGCTGTAGAACTTCATATGGAATTTGACCTGTAAAGCCAGACGAGGAGAGGTCCAACCGTGATAGCCTTGTAAGGTTAGCAATTGCAGAAGGGATTTCAGAGCCGTTGAAGTCATTGTCCGAAAGGCTGAGCCTTCTAAGGTGATGGAGCTGGAAAACTTCAATAGGAAATGAACCATGCAATTCACAAGCGTCAAGAGAGAGATATGTTAAAGCAGATAAATTTGCCAAACTCTGAGGGATTGTCGACGATACATTTACCATGTCAAGATCAAGAATCTTGAGGTTCAATAACCTCTCGGATAAACTTTTCAAGCTTGGGTTTCGGAGCTCTAATCGATTCCTAGAGAGATCAAGTATCACCAGGTTTGAAAGCAATAGAACTTCATATGGAATTTGACCTGTAAAGCCAGACGAGGAGAGGTCCAACCGTGATAGCCTTGTAAGGTTACCAATTGCAGAAGGGATTTCAGAGCGATTGAAGTTATTGTCCGAAAGGTTGAGCCTTCTAAGGTGATGGAGCTGGAAAAGGCTGTTGTTGGAGTTGATAGAGCCATAAAGGAAACTACTGCTGAGATCAAGTCCAATAACGTGACCAGTGTTATCATCGCACTCAATTCCATCCCAAGAGCAGCAATCCCCACCGACCTGTCCTTCAAGTTTCCATGAACTAACTTTCGGATAAGCTAAAGTATCATAAGAAGCTGACCGATTAAGAATGAAGCCATCCTTCAACCGCAACAAAGCAGAGCGTTCAGAATCCAGACAAGATCGCAGCACAGAAGAAACACATTGAGTAAGAAAATGAGAGAGAATTAAAAAGAGTAAGCATTTTAGTAGAAAGTGTTGTAATAACTGCCCCATATTAGCTCAACAGATTTGTTGTTGTTGTTGTAAAGTGTTGCAAATAACAGCCACTTTTATAGACAAATCAAGTTGTGTATATGCGTATGTATATGCGTATGTATGCATCATTGACAATGAGAGTTCGGTTATGTGTGGAAATGTCCAACTAGCAAACTCTCATAGGCCATCGTGGTCCCATTTTCCATGGTCGTATAAGTAGAAAAAATAAGGAGCTAATAAAGGATTCGAATAAGCTATTGTCAATTGAAAATGATAATAATGACATTGAAATTAAGGTCCCATGTTGCTTTGGTTGGCCTCTCAATGGCAGGCTAGATTCTTCTTATACCCCAAGTAATTCACGCATACTAGTTTTTTATATTATATTTATATTTATTTGTTTAAAAATTATTACAAAATCTATTAAATTTAAAATATATATTATGATTCAAGAAGTTTAAATAATATAATATAAACTTTTATTGTGATCAATTTGTACTAATTTTAATTTAATTTAGAAATATTTTGTCAGAAGAATATTTTTGAATTTAATATAAAAAACATTTTAATTTAAAAGAAAGTGTTCTGAAAGTGTTTTCTTTTAAATTTGTATTAAAACATTATTATAACTTAATTTAAAACCAAACTATAGATTAAATTGTACTGCATTGTTCAAATTCTGAAAGCATGCTTACTACTTTAAATTATTATGTTTAGAATGGGGATTCTGCATTAAAAGTACAAAAACAACAACAGAAGATGTGTTTAAAGAAGTATGCCAACTTACTTTAGTATATTCATGATCGTGCCACGTGTGGATCAATGTAATTATATTAAATTAGTTATTTAAATTGTTTTTAAAAAATTAAATCGTTGCACTTAAAACAATAATATGATCAAAGTAATACAATATAATAATATAATATACGATAAAATATGGACTCTTGGCAGCTCAACATCGTAATCACGATCCAACCTAAAGTCCATAATTCAACGGATTGCTTTTGAGAGTTTCGATCCAAACCAATTGTCAATATTCTTATTCCCAAGTGGAGAGATCTTTCATAATGAACTAGATATTCACCACGTAATCAACATAGCTTAAATATAAGGTTCAATAAATTACCAACATCTAAACGTGGAACATATCTCCATACAAATTTGATGGTCAAAGAAGTGGACACTCCTTTTGGCATTAAATTATTAGTTTCATATTTTTTAATAATATAAAATAATAATTTCAATGTACAAGAAAAAGGTAATTGATTCCAAAACTAAATTATTTAAATTAACAAATTTAATGTATTATTTAATTTTGGAATGGATGATTTTGTTTAATATATCATTTTTAATATTTTTAAATTGTTTTTTTTTGGTAAAACTAAATGATTAAGAATGTCTAGAAGTTTGAGTTGAGTTTGGACGAGTTACACTAATGTGTGGAAAACTGTTTTCTTTTCAAAATTTTAACTTTGAAAACCAGAAATTCATTTTAGTCTACTTAGATGGTTTTGTAGTTTCGTGCTAGAAATCGACGGATATTAACGAGTTTATCAAAAGAAAAGAAAGGCAAGTCCAAAAGCAAATTACAAACCCAAAAGATCAAATCATAGTTATTTCAATGCAAAACAACCCAAGTTCCCGTACGTCATTCGGTCTTAAGTTAGATGTCCACCTGAACAGATTACGATAAGGCAAAGGATGAGTTATAAAGCATCGCATATAACCGAACTCAGATACAAATTAACAGATTTTATTATATAAATCAAAGTAACACAAGGAACTTAATAACAATTTTATAACTAAGACAAAATAGATCTAGAGCATCACAAACATTTCTACAACAGCAGTACAACAGAATCGAACAAAACAGAATGAAGCAGAACATAATAAAACAAGTAGCGTATAACAGTACAAAGTAGAGCAGAAGATGTGTTATGAAGATGTTGTATTTTCAAACAAATCAGAATGCAAATTTATTAGAAAACATCCTACCCAAACTCTGCTACACACTAAAATAGAGTTCCCCCAAGACTCGTCCAACCAAATCACACCAACAGATAACTGTGGATGGTGCCACTAGAATTTTGCAGTTAAGATTGCCAGATCGGTTACAAGTGGTCAAGCCACTATAGTACAGCTGAGCTGCCAAAACAGAAATGAAGATAAACCACCAGATAATGCAAATCATTAACTGCCAAAAACTTCCTCCTTTCACATCAACCTAAATCCCATGCAACATGTCATGGCATACATATGCAGAATCAGAGTGATGAGCATGTAAGTCATACTATCTTTCAATAACAGAACCAAGAGACATAAGAGTCCATGTTTTGTAAAACAAACTTATCAAATCTCAACGGCCCTATTACATATTCCATGAAGTCACATGCATAGTTATAAATCAAAATCAGTAACAATTAGTCTAACATATTCAGATATTGTGTATTCCTCATCAACAAAGTAACGTAAAGGGTCATAAATCAGAATCAGTAACAATCAATTTAACATAATCAAATGTCATATATTCTTCATCAACAAAGTAACGTAGAGATGTATCAACAAACTTAACAGAGTACAGATCGTACCTGGATAATTCGCATATGTCAGACAATAACGCATTACGTTATGACAAATCCTACTCACTTAGGTTCAAACATAGCAAACATACGTACAAATCACAAGTTGTTCATCATCAGATCATTAGATATCAAGTTATATAACCTAATTCAGATCGTATAAACCCTACAGTAGGCCTGTTTTCGTTTCGAACGACGCTTGTGACCCAAGGGAAAAAATTAAAATTTTGCTTCACACGCCCGTGTAGTTTCACACGACCTAGAAAATTGACCCATGTGACTCCATACAGTCTAGCACGTGCCCATGTGCTTGTCTGTGTATCCCACATGGCCTGATGCACGCCCTGCCACTTGCCCGTGTGGTCCTGATTAGCAAATAGTGAGTTACACGGCTTGGACACACACCCATGTCATTGGCCCGTGTGAACCTTACATAATTCATAACAACACACGATTTGGGCACATGTCCGTGTACCTCTAATTTTTGTGAACAGTAAGTTACATGGCTTACTACATGACCTACCACATGCTCGTGTGGCATCGATAGTCCCATTTTTCGACGATTAAATTTCAAAGAAGAAGGGGTTTCCTATACCCACCTAATTCGGACTCGATGTAGGAGCAACAAGGATGAATCCTCATCCCTAAACGACAAGCAATTGCCCAACAAATGATTAATTCGTAATCAAATCGCTAAAAACTAGCATTCTAAAATCGAAGTTGCATTGAAGAACTTTCGACACCAAAACTTTAAATCAAACTTACCGGCCAGTGAATTAACTAGAAGGAGAAGTCCAGCCTCGTACAGAATCGATGTAATGTAACATAACAAAAAGATTGTCACTTGAAAATAAGGAACCAAAATGAAGAAATTGAAGAACGAAAACAAAATGAAAACGTCGCAGAAAAAGAAGGAACAAAATGAAAATGAAAGTGCCAGAGGTTTCTAGAAGGTTTTAAATAACCAACCGAAACTAACTACCTTTTAACGAAATTCAAAAATAATAAATTCCCTATTGCTTTCTCGAGGATTCAAACACAAGACTAAAGATTATAAAAAACTTAACCATTGAACCAACTTGCTCATTCTTGACATCAATTGACTGAATTTAATTTATAAGCCAAATGTTTAAGGGTAAGGGTTTAAGCAAAATAACAAAATTTCCAGAAATATGATTCAAACCCAAAACCTCACACACATATCCAACACACTTGACCACTGAACCAAACCAATTTACTTGTCAAAATTTCCAAGATCTAAACTCATAATTAAGGAATGACCACTCTTGGTTTCAAAACCCTATTTTTTCTAACTCGGTTTTTGAGATGTTACATGCCTTGTATATTTAAAATGCAAGAGATTAATATAAAATTGTTATCATTTAAAAATAATTTAAAAAAAGTATAATAATTTTAATATATTTCATTATATTGTATGCCAATCACAGTTATTTTAGAATGGCATATGTTAGAATATTATACGTGTAATAATTTTAATATATTTCATTATACTGTTCGTACAGTTGTCAAGTATTTATAAAAATGTGTCGTAATCTAAGCACAATTTAAAATGAAAGATAGAGAATAAAAAAATGAATACTATAATAATACTAAAATGTAAATTATAATATGTGTTTCTGTATATTATTTATCACTTGGGAATGTACATTTATCATCATGTAATTAAATGTTTTTACTATTTTCTATTTATTCAAACGGTTATATTATGGAAATAATTTATTTTATATCATGTGTCTGATTTTTTTATATTAATTTAGTTATTTATTCAATTAGTTATATTATGAGATTAATTGTCGTGTGAATATAAATATTTAATATGTGATATTTGAAATTAAAAAAATTAATGCAAGAAAAGTTTTTAATTTTGGGGAATCAAGAAAATTTATTTCGTGTTCTTTACTGAAAGGGAACAATACAAGGGGAAGGTTGCAGGACAAGCCACCGGATTACGATTTAGAGGGTTTGCATATAATACAATGGTTTTCTCGAAGGCAATGGCGGACTTTGTCAGTATCTTGGAATAATGAGTCAAAAGAAAACCGATAGAAGACGATGAGTCGTCAAGAGAGGAGGTTATGGAAGATGAGAGTACATGTAATGATAAGGTTAGTTGTTGAGATGTCTACTTATTTTTGGGTTGGTTTTTTTTACTATTTATTTTTTTATGGATACAAAATTTTTTTGTTGGAACTATTAAGGAGTCGGGCATCCCCATTTCCATAATGTTGTAAAAGAATATAGAAAGAAGTTTTCCCCTGATTTAGTTAGTTTCTTTGAAACCCGGGTTAGTGGAGCAAGAGCTGATGGTATTATTTCTAGAATTGGGTATCCTAATTCATATTAGGTTGAAGCTAATGGGTTTGCTAGAGGTATTCGGATTTGTTGGAATGAGGATTTTTTGGTAGATGTATTGGTTGTTAATTCGTAGGTTATCCATTTAAGGGTTCGCAATAAGCAAGGTTCAGATAGTTTCCTTTGTTTGGCTATTTCTGCTTGTCCATAGTCGGCTAAGCGGAAAAAAACTTTGGCAGCTTTTGGGTAATCTGGTAGTGTCAATGGTCGAGCCTTGGATTTTAGCTAGGGATTTTAATTTGATCATCGGTAATTCTGAAAGAGAGGATGGTGCTTCTATTTCAAGGGTTGGGTGTAAACAATTCCGCAAGTTTTTGTTTAATAATGGGTTAAGGGACCTGGGAGCCTGTGGTTATCAATTTACTTGGTGCTAGGGAGCTTATCTCAGAGGTTGGATAGAGTTATTTGCAACGAGGAATGAGATTCTTTTACGCCTGAATGTTCCATTAGAAATTTACATAAGCTAAAATTTGATCACAGACCAATTCTTATCTCGCTTCAGCCACTACTCAATAGAGGTCATAGGGCATTCCGTTGTCTTGCGAGTTGGATGGTACGTACTAATTTAAAACACCTTGTCATGGAGAGTTGGATTAACGATGGGGCATTGGTGCGAATTTAGAGCATATTAAGGAAGTGTCTTAGGAGTGGAATAAAATGGTTTTTGACAACATTTTTATTCGCAAATGGAAATTGATTTCTGAATTAAACTGAATTCAAAGAGTTTTAGAATTAAAGTCTTTTTCTCCCCTAATACACCTAGGGCTCTAGCTAGTGCTATTTGTGCTAATATGGGGTTCACCTATGTGGATGACTTGGGCAACTATCTTGGAATGCCTTTATTCACTAGAGTTACGATAGGTACTTTTTCTTTCGTGGTGGATAAAGTAAGAAGTTGTCTAGTTAGGAAGTGAGGACTTTGTCCCTAGTAGGTCATTTAGCGTTGGTAAGTGCAGTCTTTTTGGCTATTCCAAACTATTTCATGAATATGGTTTGTATCCCATGTATCTCTTTGTAAGGAAATCGAGCATATTGCCCAAAATTTTATTTGGGGTTCTAATTCAAATTCTAAAAAACCCGCTTTAGTATCTTGGGATGATTGTTGTTGTCCTCTCGATGTTGGCGGGCTAATAAGAATAAAATTTTCCTATTGAAGTTTAGGTTTTAGCTTATTTCGAAAAACTGATGCTCTTTGGGTCAAAGTGTTGAGGAATAAATACAATGTAAAAAGTCTGCTACCAAGGTCTATTGTTAGAAGTAACTGCTCGTTTCTTTGGAGATAGTTGATGAAGGTCTGGCTTGAAGTAATTGCTAATGTCTATTGGTCCATTGGAGATAGTCGGCTCATGAATTTTTGGAATGATGTGTGGATTCAAAAATTAAGGCCCCTTCATATGTTTTATAAAGGTATTGGTCAACCGGATGATACACTACAGGTTTGTGAGTTTGTTACAAAAAGTGGAAGTTGGGACTAGTCTCGTTTAAGTTATCTTGTACTAGATCATATTGTCGTACAGATCACAACCATCTTGCTTCCTTCTTCTAATGTAGGTCAAGATAGATTAGCATGGAAATGGATGAGGAAAGATGATTTTTCCACAATTGTAACTTATAGGAATACGCATGCTATTGATGACATGGGTTCCATTTCGATTTGGAAGATTATTTGGAAAGAGATGACACCTCAAAGGGTTCGAGTTTTCCTTTGGCTTTTGTGGCAAAAAAAATTATTGATGAATGGTGAGCGAGTGAAAAGACACACAACAAGTGATGGGGGTTGTCCTAGATGTAGTAGTGTGTTGGAAACGGAATCCTGTGATTGCCCATTTGCTAAATCAGTGTGGCTATTGATAATTCCAACGCGAGTTTAGGGCTTTTTTTCTCTTCCGTTTGATGAGTGGTTTCTTTGGAATATGCAAAATATAGTGATTTCTGGTATAGAGAATATGGATTGGCAGACTCTATTTTCTAAAATAAGTTGATTGCTTTGGAAAGACCGAAACTCATTTGTTTTTTCTAACAACCATAGTTGTATTCAAGCTATTATGGTTACAGGTTTTTCTTGGGCAATGAGTTATGCAAAAACTGGTTCAAGTTTGTTTCAACCAAGTCCTATGCGCACGCTGTTGCATTGGTCTCAACCGAAGAAGGTTGTAACACCCCAAAACCTGGCCTAGGAGTTTTGTCTAGATCTCTGAGGTTACATTGATCACTGAAGTGATCAAAAAGCAATTTACAAAAAGAAATGTTAAAAACTCATTTCGAATACAGTTAACTAAATTTGAACTAAATTGTTTAACAATTTAATATTCAAAACAGTAATTAAGTTATGTTAAAAACATTCAGAAATAAAATCCACAGTTCCCATAAACACTTATGGTCCAAAACAGTTTAATAAATTAAGAATTGAAGAAAAACTTTATTAGCTTAATTTTAAACTTATCATTTTGAGACCTCTGGTATGCTGAGTCCAGCTTCAGAACACGAGAGTACCTAAAAGAGAGAAAACTAAGGGGATGAGCTACGCGAGCTCAGTGTGAGTCCGAAACATAAACAAATGCCAAAAGACGAGGTTTCAAAAATAATTATCCCAAACAAGAACCACAGTTAATGTACAAAAACCTTGAAGCCGTAATCAGAGGTACGACACATCAAATAAGTATAAACATTCGCAAATAATTTTAACAAAATCATAATCAAGCACATATGCTTTAATGCAAACCGAATGCAACAAGTTAAAACCCACCCAACCATCTGAACACCACTTCGACCACCCTGCATACCACATAAGACCATGTTAGATACATCCACCCTACACACCACAAATGGTGGAACTAAGCCACTCTGGTAATAATATGCAGCTCAGTTGACATATATTTCTTACAGGTGTACCGCTGTATAGAAATATTGCAGTTAAATTGCCCAAACAAACTCCCGTCTCTGCACAACTAAAATCCCAGAATGTTCATGCAAATGCAAAATTCACACTATTTGCAAACAATCATACAGAAATTGATTACACGTATTCGGACAATCAATTTCAGAATCAGTTATACCCATGTTCAATTACTGGATAACATCTCAATTCCAATTAATACATTGCTTTAACACCTAACCAAACCATTAACTTAGTTCTATAGTTACGGATAAACGCATGAACCCAAGCTGAAACAGAGTCCAATCACCATTACCAAAGCCCAATTTAGGGTCAGATTACATAAAATCAAAAGACGGGTCAGTTAAAGACACTTTACAAAAATCTGTGAAACAGGGCCACACGGTCGTGTGGAAGTGCCTAGGCTGTGTAGAGGTCTACGCTCCCGTGTGATGGTCTACAAGCCCGTGTGTGAGCTACACACACCCGTGTCTGAGCTACACACATCCGTGTGAAGGGGATACACGCTTGTGTGACCAAGTTACATGGCCGTGTGAGTAGCCCGTGTAACTCACTGTCTGAAATTGTTAAAATAATGAATAGATTGGACACGGCCGTGTGGAATCTCACACATCCGCGTGCAAATCGAAAAAAATCCCCATATTGCAGCCACACAACCGTATGGCACCAAAAATTGCCCAAAATTCCTAATTCCCAAAGTCACATGGTCGTGTGAACCGCCCATGTGCAGCACACACCCGTGTGGCTACCAGTGTGGTCACGAAACCATACCAAAATAGGCTAAAAAGTGTGCTTTCCTCTATGAAACGAGTTTTTAACATCAGTAGTTCTAAAAACCCACACTGAAATTGATTGAAAATCATGTAATGCATCATCAGAATGACCCCTACCCATTCTAATTTCAAAAACATACGGTTTAATTTCAGTAA
This sequence comes from Gossypium hirsutum, assembly GCF_007990345.1. Classification (NCBI taxonomy): domain Eukaryota; kingdom Viridiplantae; phylum Streptophyta; class Magnoliopsida; order Malvales; family Malvaceae; genus Gossypium; species Gossypium hirsutum. The sequence continues at coordinate 53,018,613 of NC_053443.1, forward strand.
CATACAAGAAATAATTGAATTCCATGGAATCCAACATCGAAACTAAACAATTTAGAAACACACCCGTAATTTCCAAATACCACAAAACCTTACAACAGTTCGGTACCAAGATTAAACAGGTTAGAACACACACCTGTTTTTGCGATCTAAAACACCCAGAAAAAACCTCTGATGTATTGTAATACCCTCAATCCAAAAATTTCTTGTCGACAAAAGTGAAACCAAATGACGAACAAAACATAAATCAAACAGCGAGAGAAACAAAAATTGGTGACAAGAAAACAAGATTTTCAAAAGTAAAAGACCCAATTTTGAAATTGATGCAGAAAAACAAGAACGAAACAAAAATAGAAAACGTGAATAGCAAATAGAACGTGAAAGCTTTTTTTTTTACTTTTCTAATCTTTCAAAACAATTAAAACTAGAAATAAAGTTAGCAAAATAAATGTGTGTAATTTAAAATTAATATTTACAAAATTTAAGTCAAAATTTCCTTATTACACACATCAGGTTTTGAACTTAGGAACAAGAGTGAGCTTAACAACTAACCACTAGAGCACATGCTTATATTGTTCTAAACACTCAGGAAAACATAAAAACATACTTGAAACCTCTGACTTACATGCAAAACCTTAACCCTTCTAACCCTTAATCTCAGGATGTTAGAGGGGTCGGATAAAACTTAATATGGATGGTGCAGTCTCAGCCAGTAGTCTTTCTTCATCCATTGGAGGTGTGTTTAGAGATTCAAATGCTAATTGGTTGTGTGGTTTCTTGATGGCTTTTGGCAAGGATTATGTATTCAAAATAGAAGCAAAGGTGGTCTTAGAAGATCTTTTTATCGCTTGCAAGAAGGGTTTTAGATAGTTAGGGGTTGAATGTGATAATGTACTATTGGTGGAGTTAGTTTTAGCTGATGTGGGAGAAAATAGTAGTTTGGTAGAGTTACAATTGTTGCATCAAATTCTGAGATGGAGTTGAAGAGTAAGGATTTGTCATATTCTAAGAATTCGTAATGAAGTTGTCGATCATATGACTAAGGGCCAGTTCTTCATTGCTTTTGAAAAGTGCTTTTGAAAAGTGCTGTGGAGAAGTGCTTTTGAAAATTTTGAGTGTTTGGTATTACTGTCAAAAAGTACTTTTGAAGAATAAAATGTCCATTTTAGACATGATATTATAAAGTAACAAATATGTATTTAAATAATGTTCAAATTAGTTAATATTATGATATTTTAGCAAAAATATCAAAAAAAAATTATTATAACTTATTATTAATATTTTAATATATAATATTAATTTTAAATATTTCTAAGTAATTAAAATTATTTATTTATTAAATTTAATTAGAATATATAACCTATATTTAAATATTTAAATATAATAATTAAATATTTGTAATTAGATATTGACACATTGTCTAATAAAAGTATTCGCGCGCATAGCGCATACTACTTTTTAATACCATATAAAAGTAAGGTTAAATACTACTCAACAATTTAATATACCATATATATTTTTAGAAATAAATAAATTGCCATTAAAAGAAAGGCTACCCACGCTTGGTTATACAAATAAAGCAATTCCTAAAAGATTATTATAAATACAGAAAGTTTGTGTGTGTGGTGGGGCTAAAAAAGTAAAAAACCAGCTTAGAAGCACTTTTCTGCTAGAAAAGCTATAAATTTCTGCTTCTTCATCTTGGCAAAAGCACTTTAAAGAAGTTGAAAAATTGACCCCAAATGACGGTTATTCTTCATTACTTTTCACTCAAAAGCACTTTTGGGTGTAAAAGTGCTTTTCCACCGGGTAGAAGAACTAGCCCTAAATGTTAAACTTATGGAGTTTCAAGTTTGCAAGTATACGATGATCCCCAAATAAGGTGAAAAGTTTACTGTTAGCTAATTTAACTCAATTGATGCCAAATTAAGATGTAATTGATTGTTGTTTCGCTATATACTGTTATTTTTCTACCAAAAAAAATTATTACTTTGTTAATATCTAAATAAATATATTTTATTATATTTATAAAAAATGTTTGTATTTATTGATATGTAAAAGTTTTTTTTTAAAAATAAATATTAAAAGAATTATGTAATTTCATAAAAGCTTGACATTAGGAATTAAAAATGGAAATTAAATGTTTAAAGTTGGTTATTAATGAAAACTTTATATTTAAAACTTAGTTTAAAAATGAGATGCACTTTAAATATAACTTAAAAAATATTTTAAAATTTAAAAAACTATCCCAAAACTCAAAAGTTTTGGTTCCCTACTTTCTTCCCTTTGCTATGTTTATGTATGGATAGTCTTATTTATTATTTTTTAATATATTTATAATCATTAATTATAAAAAAAAACCATTTCTATAATTAATAAATGAGTATTACATATAAGAATAATGATGATAAATGTAATAAAACAGTGAAAAATATATTCACTTAAAATACGAAAAGTAGTGATTGATCCTAATGTATTGAAGTGGCAAAGGCCGTTGTCGTCGTCCCATTTTCTATTGTCGTATCAGTGGAAAAAAGAAAACAGAATCTAATTGACTAAGTCTAATTATATAGGACAATTTAGTAGCAATCAATTAATAGACCAAGACTTTAAAATACTGTCAATTTACTAATCTTCCTTTGCGAATGAGTGCAAATTACTTCCAACTTCGGATACTGGAACAACTTGCTCAATCATTTTTGAAGTTTCAACACAACCTCTTAATTTTCTGTTTAAGATTATATAAGAGTATAAAATTAAAAGCCATTGTCGTCGTCCCATTTTCTATTGTCGTATAAGTAGAAAAAAGCAATCAGAATCTAATTCACCAAGTCTTTAATTACTCATTTTATGTCCATAGATTTTGATATTCCTTTGTGAATGACTGAAAATTACATATATTTGGACCCACAATGAGGAGAATTAATGAAGGTCTAATCGCTCCAGTGCTTTGGTTGCTAACAGGCAGGCATAACCCAGGTTGCCTAAACGCTACAGTTTGTGGATCATAAGGGGTAGCCTTTGCTATCTTCTTCGGTTTCTTCCTCCACCTTCAATCTCACTTCCAACTTTATAATCCATTATTCTGGAATAATCCACTCAAATAGTTATCTTCTTTATCTATATTACAAGGAATGCCATGAAATTTTCTTATTCTACACGAACAGTAACTTTTTGTTTTTTTAATATTCTAAGGGTTAAGATAAACCTTCAGTTTAAAATTTTAAAAAATAATTTTTAAAAAAAATGCACTTAATTGAATCCTCAATGATTAAAAAAAACTCAATTAACCATTTTTGATTAACAGAAACCGTTAGTTGACCAGTTTGACCATGAACCGTTTTGACATGGTTGATGGAATCACTAAAAACTGTCATGTGGCAATAATATATTGAGGTGCAAAAAATAAAAATATTTTTTATAAAAATAAATCTATTCTAAAAAAATTAATTAAAATGTGCATATAGAATGAATTTGAACAATTGTTCAAATCCATTTTGAATGAGTGCAAAATTAATAATTCTTTTTTTATTTGGTGAATTACATTAGGAGAGTAAAACCTTAACAGCAACAAAACTAGTACGGCTCAAATCCAGGCTATACCTGAGGCGATGAATACCCTGACTATCAGGCCAACACAGGAAATTCCAAAACTAATAAATTTTAAAAATTACCAAAAAAAAACATATTTAAAAAATATATAAAAATTTCAAATCTAAAAAAACTCGTGAATATAATTCCAAATCTGTAAAAACAAAAACAACATATATGTATGCTAATATATATTTAAGAAATTATTTTATTTTGAGTTTTTACAGGTTTGAAATATATATTTAGAATTTTTAAATAATTTTAAAATTTTTAGTTTAGCATTCATCCAAAATGAATTTAGACAAATTATTGTCCAGATTCATTCTATATGCATATTTTAATTAATTTTTTTAAGAAAATATTTTATTTTTGTTGTGACCTCCCCAACCCGGTCTAGACGGTAGACTCAAATTTGGGAGATTACATTAACCATCGAAGTGGTTCGGTCTTTGTCAAAATCAATTTATATTTAAAACTCTAGTTTATTCCAGTGATTTACAATTTATAGTCTAGTTAAACTTATTAGAGTTAACAGTGGAATTAAAACGTAAGTCTTTTAAATAAAACAATTCGGTTTAATCACATATTAAAAAATGATAACCTAAATTTTATAACCTCTTCCTCCTAAGGAATTAAAAATAATAACATTAACGGAAATAAAGATGAAAATGTCGTGTCTGCGTCCTAGCCGGAAGGATTAGTTGTAAAGATCAAAATTAGAGGGAGTGAGCTATGAAAGCTCAATGTGAGTCCTTTTACAATAAAATAAATCATACAATTATCTTTTAAAACATTAAATAACACCATACATCACTATTAAGGTTAACAATCGGTTATAAATATCTGTCAATTTCAAATATGGTAATTCGATGATATTATTCTAGTCAAGCAATATTAATTTTCTCAAACATATATAATCAATTGAATCAATTTCAGAGTTATTCTCACTGTTCATTAAAGATATATGCACATAAATCAATTCAACCATTTCATCAAGTAAATTCAATCATGTATGCATAAATTGTCAAATATGTCATACAAAAATCGGTTGTCCTAACCCCAACCACTAGCGCTCCAAAATTGAGAGTTCCTTTCAACTCCCTCCACCATCACTCCAATTTGTGGACTTAATACCGCATTCGAATTCGGTAATTGTAGATAAAAGCTATCGGTAACTGCGGAAACACAATCATCTCGTGGATAAGAGCTATCAGGGGGACTGTGGGAGCATAGTAAAAATGTCACAGTTAGGATCTGCTGTAACTATGGGTACACAACGAGACTGTCGTAGCTGGAATCTTCTATAACTGTGAGTACACAGTGAACGATTAAATGCAGATAAATTTTCGGTACCTTTTCCAATCATATCAACCCAACCCATGCGAATGCATTACAATTAATTAAAATGCATTCAAACATTATAATATTCAATATTCTATCTCTTTGCAAATCAATAGCATTCATGGATCAATTAAGCATTCAATATGTCAACCATTGAGGGCATATGAATCATTCAATAGGGTATTTATACAAATAATACGTAAAGTTATTCACGATTTAATCAATTAACCAAGATTAATTCAATTAATAAATTCAATCATCCATATATCTCATTGTTTTACTCCTAACCCATGACCTACTTGTATAATCTAGTTCTCTAACTATCATTAAAAACCTAATTAGGGACTGATTTGAATACAATAATAAAAGTTAAGCAAAAACTGTAATTTTTAAGTTTCAAGGGCCACATGGTCGAGTGATCGGACCGTGTTTGAAACCCCCAGCCATGTGTGAAGCGAAGATTTGAGGGACTACAAAGGAACATGACCGTGTATGAGACCATGTGATCTACACGGGTTGGCCACTCGCCCGTGTGGTAGGCCGTGTGTGACTGGGCTGTTTCAACTTTTGACTCAATTTTTCATAAAAGATCAGACACCTAACTTTCGGGTCCCGTACGATGGTCCTCACGTCCAAGTATGATTCGAATTACCTACACGAGTCTTTCTATTGACAAAATGCAAGAATTAATGACAGATTTCAAGATTTAAGGGGTTTCCACAAGATCATAAAAGATCCGTAATGGATGAAAGTTCTAACGAAAATAATGATTTTCCAAAATTGATGAGATCTATCTACTGTTAAATGAGAAAAACTTACCAATCTTGATAGAAATTTAGAAATTGATGGCGCGAAATTCAACGATTAATGATAAACGATTTGATTTGGACTTGATTGCAAAGTTAAGATTAAAGAACTAAAATTTCAACAAGAACTTTGAGAGAATTTTGTAAAAAAGGGTTTGTAGAGAAAATTGAGAAGAAATATGGAGAATGGGGGTTTCAATTTGGGTTAGAATCAAATAGGAAATCCTAATTGTGCTAGGAAGTGGTTTATTAGTTGGACTTTGGAAAAAATAAGGGTTGTTTGACAATTAACCCTTTTTGGCTGAAATCAAGGAAAAAATAAAGAAAATGAAGCAAAACCAATGTAACTTAAACCTAGATCAAGTGAATGGGAAGGAAAAAGCTTAGCCAATGGGCTAGTGCCATTCTATGACCATATTTTACCACAATTAATACATAAGTTACTTTAATATTAATTCCTTATATATAGAAAAGTAAAAGGGAAAAGTGAAAATGTGAGATTATTTTACCACAATTAATACATAAGTTACTTTAATATTAATTCCTTATATATAGAAAAAGTAAAAAGGGAAAAGTGAAAATGTGAGATTTGAACCTTGGTTCTCAATAAATTTTACTAAACACTTAACCATTAATGCTAGAGTTTATGTAAATTTAAAATTCTAACCTCTTAATTTTTGAGTGTTACATTTGTAAAAATATTTTTTTTATTTCCACATTAGCATACTACCACATGGAAGCTGGTGGCTTTCGTTAGCCATGTCAGCACACTTAACGGTCAACTAACGGTTCCCATTAACGGAATGAGCCAATTGATGTTTTTTTTTTGGACCACTGAGGGATCAATCGAATGCAGTTTTTCATAAGGGTTCAATTGATTTTTTTATTTATTTTAGGGTTTTTTTACCCTTTAGCTATTGTAATAATATAGGTGATTAATTTCCAATTTTGATTCTTATATTACGTTCAAATTTAAAACTTAATTTCTATACTTTAATTCTTTATATAATTTGATTCATCAACTTTTACAATATCTTAGTGAGTCTAAATACTTGATTTTTTTTAAAATCCTAACATGAATTTTTTTTCAATCCTATTATAACAAAAAAATTATTTTATCATGATGAGTTATAATGGATGTTTTTAAGAAAAAAATTCACAACAATATTTTAATTGAGGTAATTAGAAGTTATAATCATTAGAACTAATTAATATAATTATAATGATAGATAGATCAAATTTTACCAAATAAAAGTGTGGAAACTAATATCAACTTTTTTATGAATTACAACAACAGGGTAAAGTCCGAATAACAAACACAACACACTTTGAACATGACAAAATGATCAAAATCATAATAGAACTAGAATCTTTACAAAACCCAAATTATATCAAATAAAAATATAAAAAAAACTCAAATTAAGCATTATAAAAAAGATCATAAAGACAATATATACTTAATTTATAATCAATATTATAATTAAAATGAAAATTTTGATTTCATCGGTCTTTATTTTTCACAAATTCGTATGTAATAGGTTTGATTATTAGATTTATTATATTAGATCGATTCATGCTACAAATCAATTTGAACTAAACAATATTCATTATTTAAATTCACTTTATATTGGTGGTTAAGCTTCTAAATGCCTCTGGTCCTGTATTTGAGTTTGTGCGTTTAGGATGTATTTTTATGTCATTCAGTAAAATTGGTTTCTTTACTTAATTAAATTGTTTTTTTTTTCTATTTCCCTCTTTTCTTTTCTTTTCTTTTTTACATTTTTTTTCCTTCTTCTTCCTGCATTTTTCTTTTTGTCATACTTTTCTTCTTTATCGACTGCTCATTTATCTCTTATCGCTATTGTTATTCTATCGGGCGAATTGCGTATTTCATTGTTTCGACTAAAAAGTTAACCTCGTAAGTTCATTGGTGAAATTCAATTAATGTTCATTTTTGTTTTTTAAATTGTCAAAATTGGTTTCTAGTTGTTAAAAATAGAATGTCAGTAATGACAATATATCACAAAAAAAAATAAAGAACACACAGATTTTACGTGGAAACCCTTTCGGGAAAAAAACCACGGGCAAAGGAGAAGAAAATTCACTATGTCGAATTTGAATTATTACAAGAGGAGTAGACTATGTCTATTTATAGGCCTGTAAAACCATATTCTAAAAGGAGTGTAGTAAGATTGAAACACCTTATTCTAATCAATATCAAATAGATAGAGTTCAATAAGGTTTAAAAAACCTTATTCTAAAAATAAAATAAAAGAAGTATAATTCTATAGGGATTTTACTTTTATTTTATTTTACCACTATATTTGATTTAAATAAGGATTCGGGTCACTTAATTCTAACACTGGTTAATTTGTTCAATTTCTTGGTCTGAATGTTCAGTTGACTTCCTTTTTAGGCAAAGATCGAAAGGGTAACATTCCTTTAACGAATTAGGTCTGTGTATTGTTGTTTCACACGGGAGTTAGTGTTCGATTCTCGAGTTGGGGTTTTACGTCGAAGTTTTTGATGTATTTCAATTTTTTATGTGAATTTAGTGTTGTGATGGTGAATGAATCATTTGATTGGGCAATTGGTTGTTGTTTTTAGGTTCCGAGATCGTCTGTGTTGCTCCTACATCGAATTCGTATCAGGTTTGTAATAAAAACCCAGAAATTTTACAAATGGAGGAAGCCAAAATCCATGGCTGTCAACACCACACGGCCGTGTGGTAGGACGTGCTAAAGACTGTTTTGGAATTAGAGTCACATGGGTCAGGGACGGGCGTGTGTCTAGGCCGTGTGAGAGACTTTTTGAGTCTTGGGTCACAGGGGCATCTGCTTAGCTGTGTGCTAGACCGTGCAACTCACTATTTTGAGTCACATGGTCATATGCTAGGCTGTGTGATAAGCCTTGTGTGACACTAGGATAGGCCACACTGGCCAGCCATCTAGGCCGTGTGAATGCACACGGGCCTCTGGGTCAAAAATTGAGGTTTTTCCCTAAAGTCGTAAACTTAGTTCTAATTGAACGTAGGCCTACCATAGGGTCCGTATGATCTGAATTAGACATTATAATTTGATATATGATGATCTAGTGATGAATAATATGTTATCTGCACTTATATTCGATGTGATATCTGTTAATTGAGTATTATCTACTTAATTTGAATATGATCTGAATCTAGATAACTGTATATGCATTTATGACATCTGACAATTTTTTATCTGCATTAGGTTGGGATTTGTGATAAAGGAGGAAGTGTGGGTAGTTTAATTATCTATCGATTTTGGTGGCTAAGCCACATATAAATCTGATTCTGGCGAACTATCGCACTCTGGTCTAATAGCTAGTCTGCAGATACTCTAAAACGTGACATATAGTCACCATGTGGTATGTAGAGATGGATGGGTACTTGATACCTTATTTGGTATGTAGGGAGGTGTAATAGTCCATTTTTCTGAAATATTAGAATAGTGGATTCGAGGTCACAAATCTAACGAATAGGTTTGTAAATATTATTATTTAATATTTACGAGTTAAATATGGTATTAAAATAAATTTTGAATTGATAATTTATGCTATTCAAATGAACAAGTAGGTTCAAGTGGTAAAACTCTAAAGTTAAGTGGTTTTAGAAAATGAGGTATCGGGACCTCATTTCTATAAACCAAGTCGTAAATATTTTTATAAATATTTATAGAGTTTTATTAAGGTTGTATTAAAATTTCGTTAAGAAATTTTAATGTTTTGATAGTTAATTAATAAAAAAGGACTAAATCGTAAAGGATGTAAAATTTGATCACTATTAGATTTGAGTGATTAACTAGCTTATTGAATAAAGATAAATATACTTAAATGGTAATAAACCATTTGAGGAATTAGAGGACAAATATGGACATGGATTTGGTGTTTTATTTAATTATTAACCAAGGTTAAAATGATAATTTGATAAATTAAGTAAAATAAAATTTTCTATCATGTTTTCTAATTCTTTATTTCTTCAAATTTGGGGAGAAGAAAGCCATTGTTAAAGGCTTTGAAGCTTCTTCCAAGCTTCAATGTATGCATGTAAGTCCGTTTTGAACCCATTTCTCATAATTTTTATGTTTTTGAAATCGTTACAATTAGGTCCAGCTAGCTCGTACCTTCATTTTTAAAACTATTAAAGATTTTGAATGTTGTCATTGATGAATATTTGCTATTTTAGATGTTAATTTATGAATTTAAAGTATTATTTGTTATTTATAAGTATTTTATTAGGTGATTTTTGATAAAATTATCAATTAGGGACTAAATTGTTGAAATAGTAATAGTTCAAGGACTTGATGTGAAATTGTTGCAAAAATAGACTGAAATCGAAGCTATTAACATTTGGTTGGTATGACTTTTCAATAAAATTGGTTTATTTGCATGATTAGGACATAATGACTAAATTGAATAAAAATGAAAAGTTGAGGGCAATTTTATAAAAATATCAAAAAGAACTAAATTGCATAAAATCAAGTGATTTTGCTGTCTAAATTAATGAATTTAATGAAATTATTAATTTAGATAAAAAAAGAGTAGAAAATCGAGAAGGGAAAACTACCAAATAGCCTCTATACTTTGACATTTTTGTAATTTAGCCAGGTAAGTTCGTATTAACTAAAATCACTTAAATTTTGATTAAATTGAATGTTTAATGTGTTTTTCTAATGTAAATGAATCAATATATATATGATTACGTCCACATTATGACAAATTGATCGTTATCGAGTCCCGTTTGGACCTTAGGAATCCGTAGGATACAAATGACATGTCATTAGGGTTTTCATGTTTCGGGTGCTTGTATTAAATGTCCTATCGATGGCTGAGGTCCTGCATTTGTTTCGGATACTCCACAGCTCGTGTGAGCAGCATCGTATAGCTTTCATTTCGACCTACAGCTCGTGTGAGCAGGCCTATTTCACAGCTCGTGTGAGCAATGATGTAAAGGAAAGATTACGGTTATATGTTTGCACACTTTGTATGAGCTATCCCGCATATCCAATGATATTCTAAATGGTTCACCGGGCATGAAAAGGAAAGGAACAGTAAGTGTTCAAATGACTTATGTCATGAATCTATGAAAAGAAATGAAAAGGAAATGTTCATTAAAAGTATGTCTATGTTCATGAAATTGATACTTTTAAGTGATGTTGTTCATGTATAATGAATTATCCTATGTTAATTCAAGTGAATTATGACTTGATGTACTAACATGTGTTGTGGATGGTACTTAAGATTGTACCAAGCTTAGGGTTGGGTTATATCATCCTTATTCTTAATGATATACATTGAAATGGTAAGTGTCCAGATGGAAATATGCTTATGTTCAGAAAAAGTGGTATGAATCAAAAGATGTATTTTCTTATAAAATGGTTTATCATGTGGTTGATCACAAAAGAGTTATGTATAAATGCACTAACTTGTGTATTGATGTCGATATTAGGCTTGTGTCAAGCTTGTGTAATTGGTGATGTTTATTCTTATATCTCGCATTATGCAAATGAAACGGGTAAGAAAAGGTAATGAAATGGTAAGTTCATAAATGAGAAGTAATATGAAGATAAAAGGATTCATGAATTGAATAACGTACTTATATGTGAGAAATTTACTTATGCTATGGGTGAATTAACCTATGTCATGAATAAATACACTAATTCATGAATTGATAATGTTATTTAAGCTTATGCTAAGTAAATGGAAGGGAAAGTAAGTAAATGGAATAATTCATAGTCTTATGAAATGGCTAATGGTTGTGTAATATGTATTAAAAAATCCTATTATGTTAGGAATGAAAAATATATGTGATGCTAATGGACTTACTCATTTGTAAGTTAAAGGTTATATGGTTTGATAATCTTGTGGTGTTGGTATAGGTTTATAATTACCCTATAAAGGTCATCACTAAAATGAAATGTTATGTTTAAAGTTTATACAATCTTACTAAGCATTCATTGCTTACATAGTTATTTTCTTTTACTTTACAATTTATCAGAAGCTCGATTGGTTTGGAAGCTCGTCAGAGACATATCACACTATCCAGTGAATATATATTGGTAGATTTTAATGTTTTGATCAAGGTTATAATGGCATGTATAGGTGGACTTGTGTTTAATGATCTAGTTGTTATGTTTGGCATGTATATATGGTATTATGGTTGGTGTGCTTTTGGCACTTTGATGCCTTGGTGGTTGGTGTTATTATGGCTAAGTTGATGTATGTTGGAATGACCAATTTGGTATGTGATGGTAGTTTTATAATGTGTCCAAGTTAGGTTATGCTTTAAGATGGTTATGAGCTATATGTATTGGTATGAATATGGTCAATTATGCTTGTGATTGGGTATATTTGATTGTTTGTGTTTGAGGTGCCTATATGACATACTGGTTGGATGGTTAAATGCCCTGTTGAATTGGTATTATTATGTATGATTTGGGTATATTTTAAGGTCTTGGTTATATATGTGCAAGTTGCTTGTAGGCTCATGGTTGAATGGGTGAAAGAAATGGCTTGATTTTGACCATTTTCTTGTCCACACGGCCTAAGACATGAGTGTGTGTCTCAGCCGTATGTGACACACGGCCATGCGACACGGTCGTGTGTCCCCTATAGGTTTTAAAGGTTGCAAGTCAGGTAGTTACACGACCTAGCACACGGCATGTGAGGTCATTTCGAGAGTTACATAGCCTAGCACATGGACGTGTGGCTTGTCGTGTGACCTAAGTCAGTGAGTTACACGGGCACGGACACGATCGTGTGTCCCTATTTCGAATGTTACACGATCGTGTTTCCCTATTTTGAATGTTATACGGCTTGAGACACGGGCGTGTGTCTCAACTGTGTGACTCACACGACTGTGTGACGACCCCTATAGCCCAATTTTTCTAACTTTTTCCTCAATGTTCCAATTATTTTTGAATTAGTCCCAAATCATTTCTAAAGTGTTTTTAAGGCCTTGAGAGAGCTCGATTAAGGGACAATATGCATGTGTATGATTGGATTATGCTATGATTATTGTAATGTTTGGAAATGAATGTTTTTATGTTACGGTTTTACGGTAAGGCTCTATAACCCTATTCTGGTGATGAATACGGGTTAGGGGTGTTACAGGAGGATAGAGATGGCGTGTAGCAGATGAGGGTAGGAATTTTGCATTTGTATCTAATATGATCCACAACTATATCTGATATATTTTGTTTTTGTTTTTGTGTCCAATGTTAAGAACTATCTGTATAATAAGAACTGGCAGACTTGCCTGGTATCTTCTGCTTAATTGAATACATAAGTTACACACAGAGTTTGTAAACTCAATACGTTTTTTATTGAGTTTCAGGTAACCTACAGGCTTAGGCAGATCAACATATCCGGGAGCTCGGTCATTTTGCTTAATTATTTTATTATGTTATTTGGATTTATACAGTTACTAGTTTCTAGGTTTGTTGTTTTAAAAGATTGGATTTTACGGTTTGCTTATAATTGTTTAAATGTTTCTAGATTGTTTGAATTCTTGATTAGTAAAAGTTGAATTTTTTAGAAGTAGTTTAATGTAACTCTCCAAATTTAGCCATAATGTCTACGTCAGATTTAGGGTGTTGCAGTGAAAACTTTATTATTAATGGAAAAAATAATATTTAAAACTTAATTTAAAAATGAGAATCACTTTAAATATAATTCAAAAAACTAATCCAAAACTCATAATTTTCAATGTTGCTTCCCTACTTTCTTCCCTTTCCTATATTTATGTATGGATAATCTTATTTATTGTTTTTAAATATATCTATAATCATTAATTATAAAAAAAGTTTCTATAATTAATAAATGAATATTACATATGTGAAAAATGATGATAAATGTAATAAAACGCTTAAAATACGAAATGAATAGATTGATACTTATGTATTGGAGTGTGAAACACGCAAATAGCAAAGGCTGTTGTCGTCGTCCCATTTTCTATTGTGGTATAGGATCTAATTGACTAAGGGCTAGTTTGGATGGGCGGTGTGTTTACCTCCGGTGAGGTTAAAAACAGCGGTGGCGGTGAGATTAGTTACTGTAGCGGTGAGATTGGGTACTGTAGTGGTGAGATTAGAAACAATGGTGGAGTGTGTGTTTGGATTCAAACGCAGCTGTAGCGGTGAGGTGAGAATGAAAAATGACTATTAAGGACATCAGATTAGAATTGATATATAATAGAAGTTATTTAAATTATTTTACTTTTTTAAAATTATTAAAATATGCAAATTCATTTAATAAAATATTAAAATGTATCTTCCAATATTTTAATGAATTATATAATTAATTTAAATTATTTATTAGATAAAATGATAATTATTTTTAATTTTTTTATAGTTATAATTAAATATTTTTTATAACAATGATAAATATTATTTTCACAAATAATAACATTATACTTGGATCAAATTTTGAAGTATCTAAACGGATGATTTTTAATTAAAAAAAATATAGTAACATAAGACATAACAAGTTTCATTATTACTAGAAATTAGGTTATGATACAAAATGTGTTTACAAATATTGATTCATTAAACTAGTTGCAATGGTTTCCCTTAACATTGTGATTTCAAGTTCACTTTCTCTGTTAGAAGAACTCGATTCACCTCTGTCAAACTGGCTTGAAGAGACTGACATGTCCGGTATATTCTCAAATTCTCGAAAATCCTCATCATTTGACCAAGCATGTCTTCGAATGTAATTATGCAAAACCATTGTTGCAATAACTATTAAAACTTGCTTGTCGAATGAATAACTTGGAATATCTCTTAATATTGGCCATTTTTTTTCCACACTCCAAATGTTCGTTCAATCACAGAGCGTAACGAAGAATGGGCATGATTAAAGATTTCTTTTTTTCCAGATACTTGATGATTACCTCGACGACAATCAGGTAAATGATATTGTTCCCCCTATATGGACCTAGAAAACCTGCCATTTGTGGATATCCGGAATCCACAAGATAATATTTTCCTGCAAAAAAAGTAAAACATAATATCAAGTTTAAAAATAAATTAAAAATTTTAATATTTTTTTATGTAAAAAGTAATTAAAAAATTAAAGTTCAACCTGGTGGAGGGTGTGGAAACTTCAACTCTTGCTTTCTAAGTGCTTGCAAAAAAATTCTACTATCATGTCTTATTCCTTCCCAACCAGGAAATGCAAAAATAAAGCACATGTTGAAGTCACAAGCTGCCATAATATTTTGAGTTGGTTCACCTTTCCGTCCGATACAAGGTATTTGAGAAGAAGGCGAAATGCATGCTTTTATGTGTGTTCCATCTATAGCCCCAATACAATCCTTTAAAATAAATACAAGTAATGAGATAAAAGTTAGAAATAATTTATGTTTTAAAAATATAAAGATTGTGTAAATTTTACCTTAAAGTGAGGCCAATATCTTGTATCATGTTGAATATGGTTCGGTACTTCCTCGAATTGACCTTCAATGGGTTTAATCGTGTCTATTCCCATTTGAGCAAATATATGCAACATATCAGTAAAAATTCGACTAACAGTTTCCCCAGATCGTTGAAATCGCTCTGTTGCATTTGAATTTGATTCCCTATTTCCAAGAATGTACAATGATAATGCTAACTTCTCCATCGCCGATACTTTCCCATTCTTTAAGCCATAATTTGTTTGCAAATCATGCAACAATCTGTGAAATATATTTTTTGGCATCCTAAAACTAATCATGCAACGATCATCGTGCCCATTTAATACTTCGTCCACCCATATTTGACCAGTATAATTTGAATCCATACGCGGTTGCATAGTGAAATAAGTTTCATGGTGTACCAATACACTGCTTAACACATATTCTTCCTCTTTATGATAATTGTTGTGCTCAACTTGGGTAACAATTGTGGCTATTCTTCGTTGAGCTTCTTCACTTAATTTAGAGGTATCATAATTCATATCAAAACTATTATACATATTGTTAAATTCATCCATAACCTGAAAAAGTAATCAAATGAAAATAAATTAATATTTCGTGACATTCTATAGAACACAGAAACTTGATTAAAAGCATAGCATAAAAATACCAAACATAAAAAGTATCATACATTAGTTTTACATATAAAAAAGTAGTATAGTTATATTACAATAATAATTCTAAGGAGCTTATGGTGGAGGTGGTTGATGGTAAGGTTGGAAGGGAAACGAGGATGTTGCTACCAAGGACGAAAATGATGCAATTGGATTTTGTTCAGCATACTCGGGTCGAAGCCACCAAACCCTATCATCTGGATCTAAGTTCAAAAACACTTTTCGTTTCACCGGTATTTGGAACATTTTGGTGGCAAAATAGTACAGTTCATCTTTTTTTGGAATTTCATCTCCCAAAGCACGCAAAGCATCCATTGCATTTGAAATAGTATACTGAGAGTGTGGAAAAATAATTTCATTCACTGACTTCCTTGGACTAGACATGCTCTCACACAATTTCTCAATCTGGGTAGTTAATGTATTTCTTGATGATTTTCTACTTGAACTTGATTTTTTTCCTTTACCATGTACAACCCCAAGTGTTTGCTTTCTTCGATCAGGGATTTCATGAAAAGGGTTTGATGGTACCTCATCAGGAGGAATACCTTCATTCTCGTTACAATGTTCATCTGAATCACCAAATCCCTCATTAGGTGCATCATCTCCTATAGGAACCCCACTTGGAAGAACACCAGACGAAGGTGCCCATGCGTTCTCTCCAGTGGCTACAATGCCACCAAACATTTGCCACATTAACTCATTCAATCGTGGTTCAATTCCTTTCTTCTTAAATCCTTTAAAATCAGGATTTTCCTACATAACATGTTAAATTTAAATGTTATACTAAGATTTTTATAATTGTAAATTATTAATTTCAATAAACTTTATGCATTAAAATAATGATAAAGTTAACACTAACCCTGTATTTTTGCAGCCCACCATTCTTTCGTAGCATCGACTGTCTTTTTAGATGGACACCATCCAATACCTGTAAATTCCTTAAGCAACTCCCTCCATAACCTCAATTCCTTTTTTAATGTATCCCGCTTATTTTTCAATTGAGGTTTTCCATAATTTTTTTGTGTTTTTGCTTGAAAAAAAGCAATGATATTTTCCCATCCTTTTGAGTTTAGATGAGTTGTCGGTCTATTACCAGCATTGACTTCATTCACACAAAGTTCACAAAATATCAACGTCAGCTCATCATCCCAAACAGCTTTTGTTGCTAAGCTACTATCTCCGTCCACAAAATTTCGTGTCTTTACCATCTATTGTCATTGATATAATTCAGTCAATGTGCTAGCATTCACCAAGAAGCATAGAGAACATATATAGTCTATAAGTTATTTTAGACATCTCCCAATGCTAATCTTTATCTAGCCACACCCAAAAAAAACTGGCACCTTAATTGAAGCTTCAACTTAATGGAAAAAGGGAAAATGAATGCAACAAAAATATAATTTTCAAGTCTCATATTTACTCCATTTCTGATTCTCTTGGACACAAGACATATTTATATAGATATCAGACTTAAGTCTCTAGGGCAAACTAATAAAATTAAAGAAAAAATCTACAAGAACCAATGGTTCACGTTTATTGCTTAAAAATCTATCTACAATACAATTTCTTCATGTTTTTGTCAAATAAAATTAACAAATGCTAATTTTTTTCATCTATTTTAGAATGATTTGACAAAAACTATAAATTAAAATACTCAAATAAATTTTCTTCTAAAGTTGGAGGACTAAAAAGGTTATTATGCCGAAAAAGAATAATAATAAAACAGATAAAATGTTTATGTTCAAAGAAGCATAAAATTAATACGTGTAATTCACAAGAATTTGACTCGACGGAGCCACCGATGGGAGAAAAAAAAGAAAGAAAAGCTCTTTCGTTCTTTGTAATATTGGCGTAGGCAAAATAAATCCATTAGGCTTCAAAGATTGAAACTAACCGATTATGGCTTCCTTGGAGATTATGTAGTTCAGTTCGCTTCTTTCTTTGTTTAATTCTCTCTCTTTTTTTCTGATACTTTTTTTCTAATTATTTGAAATTCAATGTGATTTTAATATAGGAGCAAGGCAGTTTTTCATTTATTCTTCTTTTTCTGTTATATTTTTGTGAATAATATTTGGTGAAATGTTTTGATCTCTGTTGTAATTTGTTAGATTTAATCATATTCATTTTTTATGTAAATTTTTTTGGATTAATTAATGGAGTTTTTTATAAAAAGATATGTAGGCACGGATCTTTCCTAGCTTTTCTAAAAAAAGTATGAGGCATTGGTTATATTCAATTCCTCATATGTTGATAAATTGGTGGATTGTTATATTGAAATTGTATCAAATCCAGTGGTTCTATGTTCTACCTTCACGCTACTGAGTTTGCAGCAAATTTTTTGTTTGGTATCCTCATTGGATGCTCCAACTGCTGAAAATTCGGGGTGGGAATGGTGTTTATGCTTTCAGTGGCTTCATGTGTGTCTTGTATGGGTTTGATTGTGTCTGATTCAAGTCTTATTTGTTCTATTGAATGCTTTATACTGACATTCATGTGTGTCATATATGGTTATCTTATATTATGATATTGCATGTGGTGATGTGGTTCCAGTGCAGTTAAAGCACACTAGTTCTTAACAGAGGAAAGCTGGGATACTTCTAAATAGATTTTTGATACCAACATGCTTGAAGCGTCGAAGGTATTGACATAAGTATTCATTTATTCTCTTGACATTGGATATCAAAATATTATTGGGCACATTTGTGAGAGAAGGAATATGCATTTCCTCTAATATTAACTTGCAGTTACTCTTGTTGCACTATCCTATCTCCTGTTCTTGTGGTATTTATGCTGGTTATGAATATAACTTAAGTGATTTTAGTCTAAAATTTGCATGTTCATCAGCTTTTTTGGGAGTTAATCAGACTCATGAAACTTTGGGCCAATGGTGTGTTGTGTTCATGTCATTCGGGGTGAAAGAGATGGATTTAGGGGAAGATGTTGATGCTGTTGATGGTGGTTTGTAGTATGTGAGAAGAGCAATAACTAGTTTTCATTCAATTCTGGTATGTTTTATCCTTAAATAAGTCACTGTGCCTGGCATTTAAGTTTCCTGCTTTACATCATTGACAGGAATGGATCGAGGCATATGGGGGCAATTCACTCCTCAAAACAATTTATAAGGCTCTAGATTAGGTGAGTGTAAGTTCGAAATGACTAAATGCAAGTCTCAGCAGCTGGTAATTTTAAATACCCGGTTATCCAGGTTGTGAAACTCTCAGAGTGCGAAATTATAGTTATAATCCAGACTCTGATGCAGATCCCTTTCTGGAGAAATGATCAATGTAAGTGTGTATTATATTAATACTTTAGTGAGTAGTCAGTGGGCCATAATTGTTCAGTAACTGTTGTGGAGTTATATTTTCAGATGGTTATTCAGTTTCTTCTTCTACAATAGGAAACTAAAGCGTGTAGTGAGTTTAAGCTTTTGCTGCTTAAGGTGGGTCTAATTGTGTTCTGTGATATTTATAGTTATGTACAAGCTTCCATTATTATTTTTATGCCTCATTACCATATATTGTCTCTTGCAGTAACTTAGTGGTTGATCGTTTTGCTGCTGACTACTTGTCTTGCGAGGAAGATGGTGAAATATTTGATAACATGGATATATGATCACTTACATACTGCTTGTACAATGTGTCAATACCTTTTGACATCAGCCTGCACTTAGTTATGTTCTGTAGCATATTTTCTACTTTGCTGTGTATATGTCGTTTATTTTACCTAGACTCAGATTTGTTCTACTTAGATATGTTGTCTTTTAAGTGTTTTCTTACCCAGATCCATTCTTTCTAATAAAATCTCAAATTCTATTTCCTGTTTTATTTAAATGGGTTCAGTCTCTATGTTATCCATTTCTCCTACTTTTTGAATTGATACTTCTTTCAGGAAAAGGAAGAAAAAAAATCCTTGCTTCCTGTTTGTTATATATAAAATCTCAATTTTGGAAGTAGTTGTGAAATTTGTTTGTTAAAGGCCGTAGATAATATTCTACCTGCCTGTGGGGAAAGATGACAAATATTCTCCACAAATTACAAACAGTTATCTTTCCATAGGATTTAAGCAGTTTGGCTAGAAAGAAAAAAATAAATTCGCGTTTGAAATTATCTAATAGTGCTACCGGGTGGATACTTGTACACTAATCTCTGACAAGTATTTAGGAGTATTGGAATTTGAAAATTGTAGAGACTAGTTCAGCATCAGCCAACACAGTACCCAACATTGGAAGAACTAAGCATAGGAATCATCAAATTCAAGGCCTTTGATTTGGGTTGTCATCAGATTGCTCGTAGGGTCTGGAAGGACTATTATGCCAAGGTATTTGCATTTATGTATGTGTGTATATGTATTTTTTCAATAAGAAACCAACTAAAAAATTCAAGTATTAATCAATTGTTATCACCAGTTTAATAAGAAACATGTTAATGGATGGTTGGATGGTGAAAAGACTCAAAAGATAGCAAAATTTTGCCGATATACATATTTGCTTGGTTATATGCCCACATTTTTGCTGTAATTTTGTGATGAGAGAATTTTGTTATATTTTACAAAGCATAGGTCATCTTTTAACAGGTATGGATGAATTTGGTAACCTACCTATGTGATTGAAATCGTTTTGGGATAGTTTTAGCATTTTTTTTATATTTTGATATATTTTAGAAATTATTAATAACCATTAATAATTTTATTTTTAATAACTTTCATAGCTTTTTTTATTAAATTTTTTTTTTAATGATAATATTCCAAAATGAATTTGTATATATAGTTGTTTAGTCATTTGTTCAAGTTAATTATGAATGTGCAAATTTTATTTTTTTAATGATAATATCTTCTTGCACCTAGTAGGTTGGATTGATGCTAAGAGGAATGGGATAAAATTCCTTTTATTAGGTGATGCAGGCCATGACTGTTTGATTTCTTTCTTCCCCAAAGTACCAAAAATTCCCTTCGATAAAAGAAGGAATTATAAGATCATATATGCTTGTGATATATGGTATATGGTATATGGTACTAACCCCCTCACGATGAACTTGTGTTAGGCATGAAGTCATATAGCAAACCTGCTAAACTTGTTCATATTACTACAAGCTTTTGTTGTTTCGTTTGTTTAGTTGTACTTTGTTTTGTTTTTGATAGTTTTAATTTTTGAGGGTTTGAGACATGAATACAGCATTGCTGGAGACATGAATATGGATGGTATTATTACTGATTTGTTTTTTTTTATTTTATCAGGTCTCTTTCATTAGATAATAATGTTTTAATTATGTTGATTTATATAGGTTAGAAGGGAGAAAATTAGTGAAAGAATGAAGTATCTGCAAGATTTAGTACCAGGATGTAACAAAATCACAGACAAAGCTGGTATGCTGAATGAAATCATCAATTATGTTCAATCTCTTCAACGACAAGTAGAGGTAAAAAAATAATGGAGAAAGAACATATGGATTTGTGTTTAAAGGAAAAACAGAAACTACTTTCATACAATTCAAACACATATATAGAGTAGAAAAAGAAGGGTTTTCATTTACCAGATCAAAGTTGAGAACAAGATTGATAGGATGAGTAGAAAAATATAGCTTCTTTGAGAGTCTGCTCTGCTGTTACGGTGGAGTTTTGTTACTGTCAATTGAAGAGCAGGGTTTTTTGCATTTTGGGAATGAAATTAACTTAATTTTTAAGGATAAAATGGTAAAATAATAAATAAAAGTAAGGCTATTTTTGTCTGTTACAATGTCAACTGCTCAGTTTAGCCTCCACTGCTGCTATTTGCTCCAGCTGAAAATCAGCTGATCAGTGTGGTTGAAAAGAAACCTCACTGCACTGACACCCTCAACCAAACAACACAGCAATGAGTTTGGCACCATCTTTTCCTTCAAAACGTGCCTCACTGCCTCAATCCAAAGGAGCCCTAAGTCTTCAAAAATTCAAAATATCTACCGTCAATTTACGTTGATAGATACTAATATTCCTTTGTGAATGAGTGGAAATTACTTCCAACTTCGGGTACTGGAACAACATGCTCTAATATTTTTAAAGTTTCAACACAACTTCTTAGTTTTCCGTTTAAGATTATATAACGGTAGAAAATCAGTATTCTTACTAAACCTAACATTATAGCCTTATTTAATGTATCTATAATCATTATTTGTAAAACAATCTTTCTATAATTAATAAATAGGTATTGCTTCTGTAAATAGTAAATAGCAAAAGTCATTGTGATCGTCCCATTTTCTATTGTCTTATAAGTAGAAAAAGCAATCAGAATCTAATTCACCAAGCCTTCAATTATATAGGACAATTTAGTAGAAGTTAATTAATTTAACCTACTAGCTACTCAATTTATGTGCATAGATTTTAATATTCCTTTGTGAATGAGTGAAATTTACATATATTTGGACTAACAATAAGGAGAATTAATGGTGGTCTCATCGCTCCAGTGCTTTGGTTGCTGACAGGCAGCCATAAGCCAGGTTCTTCTTCTCCAAGAACTGATCCATGGCCGTGCCTAAACGCTCCAGTTTGTAGGTCATAAGGGGTAGCCTTTGCCATCTTCTTCGTTTTCTTCCTCCACTTTCAGTCTTACTTCAAACTTCATAATCCATGATTCAGGAATAACCCACTCAAATAGTTATCTTTTTTATCTATATTACAAGGAACGCCATGAAATTTTCTTATTTTCCACGAATAGTAACTTTTTTTTTTAGTAGTCTAAAGGCTCAAGAAACTCCTTTCAATTTAAAATTAAAAAATTTCTTATAAAAATAATAATAATAATTAAAATGTGCATATAAAATAAATCTGAACAAATGGTTGTTTAAATTTATTTTGAATGAGTATAAAATTAATAATTTTTTTTATTTGGTGAATTGCAATAAGAAGGTAAAGCCTTAACAGTAACGTAAATAGTGCAACTCGAACCCAAACCATACCTGGGACGATAAACACCCTAACTATCAAACCAACATACAGAAATAACAATATATATTACTATATAAATTCTAAAGTTCGTGAAATTATTATTATTTTTACATGTATTCTTTTATTGTTCTTAATTTTTTGGTATTGTATTTTATATATTACTTTAATTATTTTTCTCATGTTTTATCATTTCATATAACCATATGGTTTAAAACGTTACTAAATTATAATTCACCAAAACAAATTAAATTATTTCATTAAACAAATTTTTATTTACAATAATAATGATTAAGTTTTACTAAAAAAACTTATAATTAAGTTAATTTTTCAGTAAAATAGTTAAATAAAAGAAAATTGTCTATATTCGCATCCTTTTCATTTTATTTTAATAATTAAACACTGGATAATGTTTTTCATTTCTCAATCAAATCTAAAAGAATCTTTTATTTTTAGTTTTTACAGATTTGAAATACATATATTTAGAATTTTTAATATTTTTAATTTTATCCCCATTCATTCTATATATATATATATTAATTATTTTTTTAAGAAAATAATTTCTTTTTGTAAAAATATTATTTTTATTTCCATGTTACCACACTGCTACGTAGAAGCTGGTGACTTTCATTAGCCATATCAACACAATTAATTAATCATCAACTAATACTTCCCATTAATAGAATAAGAAGATCAAAATGACAAAATCATAATAGAAGCACAATCTATACCCAACACAAATTATATCAAATAAAAATATAAAGAACTCAAATTAAGCATTATAAAAAGATCAGAACTAGAGGTGATCATGGGTTGGGCTACCCGGCCCGGCACGACGGTCTGTCCGAAAAATGAGAAGGCTCGAGTAAAAATATAGGCTCAAAATATGAGTTTGAGCAAAAAATGAGGCCCGTTTAGAAAACGGGTCAGGCTCGGGCCAAAAAAAATTTACCGGAGGCCCGACCAGGCCCGAATTATATATTAAATATATTTTTTAATTTTTAATCAAAAATATATTTTTTTATTTTTAATCAAATATATATATTTAATTTATATTTAATATGGGTCGGGCTGGGCCGGGCTAGACTTGGACAAATTTTTAGGCCCATATTTTGGGACGGGCTGGGCCCGGGCCTAGAAAACGAGCCTAAAATTTTATCTGGGTCCAGCCCGGCCCCTGATCACCTCTAATCAGAACCTTAATATGATCAAAGACCATATATACTTAATCTATAATAAATATTGTAATTAAAATCACATATTTGGTACCATCAATTTTTTTTCAGAAATTCATATATAATAATTTTGATTATTTGTTTTATTATATTATATCGCTACAAATCAATTCTAACTAAAGAATATTCATTATTTAAATTCCCTTTGATTTTATTACAAATAATTAGTTACTAAACTCAATTTCTTCATTCAAAAATAATAAATTGTAATATTTCTAAGAATCTAATTAATGAAGTGTTTTATTCTTAATTGGAATGCAACGAGAATTTTTTATTTGACACGTGTTTAACACATTTTTTGGTTTTTTAAATATATAATAATGATCAAATTTTAATTTTGATCCTTATATTATGCTTAAACTTGAGATTCAATTTGAGTTTAAATTTTTATATAACTTGATCTCTCAAATTTTATAATATCATTAGTTAGTCTAACTACTTTATTTTTACTAAAATGAAACATTTTTTTCTTAAGAAGCACACTATTCTAACAAAAAAATTTATTTTACTATGATGGGAATTAGTATGTTTTAAGGAAAAAAAATACCTTGCAATAGTTTCTTGATTCCTTGAGCTCTAACCGAATACACTTGATCCCAAAGTGAAGAAGTACCCTGAAGTGATCTTCATATCTTCAAAAGAAAATATAATATATGGGCTAAATGCTTTCAAATAAAGCAAACATCCTGTAAGGCTCCTGTAACTTCCTTCATCAACTCTTTCAAAATCACTTTGGCTTAAGAGTTTTTCACCTTGAGCAATGGAAGTCTCTGTTGACTCGCAATTTTCCATACAAAATATATTCAAGATCTTCAAAGCAAAGCTCTTTTGATTGATGAAGATACATTGATCTAACTGAAATACTTCTAGACTAAGAAAATAAATCATGTCTCCAAGGTTAGACATTTCAAGTTCATCTCACATCTGTTTCTTGAACTCGGTTAGCAGATTTCCCCAACTTCCAATTACTAGTAGATCGTCAACATACAAGGACACTATCAGTGAGGTCTCTTTTCTTTCTTTCTTTCTTTCTTTCTTTCTTTCTTTCTTCACATACAAGGTGGATTCGCTAATGCTTCTTTCAAATTCTAAGCTTGCTAGGTGTTTGTCAACTATCTCATACGGGTGGTACAATCTCAGCCACCAGTCTTTCTTCATCCATTAGAGGTGTGTTTAGAGATTCAAATGCTAACTAGTTGTGTTGTTTCTTGATGGCTTTTGGCAAGGATTCTGTATTCAAAGTTGAAGCAAGGGCGATCTTAAAAAGTCTTTTTATCGCTTGGAAGAAGGGTTTTAAACAGTTAGGGGTTGAATGTGATAATGCATTATTGGTGGAGTTACTTTTAGCTAATGGGGGAGAAAATAGCAATTTGGTAGAGTTACAATTATTGCATCAAATTCTGAGATGGAGTTGGAGAGTAAGGATTCGTCATATTCCAATAATTCATAATGAAGTTGTCGATCATATGACTAAATGTTATACTTATGGAGTTTCAAGTTTGCAAGTATACGATGATCCCCAAATACGGTGAAAAGTTTATTGTTAGCTGATTTAACTCAATTGATGCCAGATTAAGATGTAACTGGTTATTGTTTAGCTATATGCTGTTATTTTTCTACCAAAAAAATTATTACTTTGTTAATATCTAAATAAATATTATTATATTTATAAAAAATGTTTTCATTTATTCATATGTAATTTTAAAAAAAAAACAGAATTATCTATTTTTATAAAAGCATGATATTAGAAATTAAAAATGGAAACTAAATGTTTAAAGTTGCTTATTAATGATAACTTTATTATTAATAACAAAAAATTATATTTAAAACTTAATTTAAATGCCATGGTAATTCCAGGAAGATGTTGGTTAGAGTGCCAACAAGAATGCCATGACAATTCTAGGAAGATGACACAGCACTCAGTGCATGTCCCTATCAGCCAGCTATACTTGTACCAGATAAACCACCCTGAAAAATAGGAAGCAAAAGGTGTGTGCTGAGAGGGAGGGACCTACTCTATAAAGGAGGAAAGAGAAAAGAAAAGGGAGAGGGATTTTTAGAGAGAGAGGAATTGGAGAGCAATTTTCATCTCTACATCAAATTCTCGTGGAAAATTAAGAGAAAAGAGATGAGAGGGTAGCAACTTATAGAAGAGAAAAATCACAAATGCAAGGAAGGGGAAGAGAAATCTGCCCTGGATTTTACATCAAATTTCAGTATTAAAGTGAAAGTTGGAGTAGCTTCCTACGGTTCTGCCTTTATTTTCTGATTTGAACTTTGTGATTCGTAAGCTTGAATGATGATGATGAATGGTTTTGTTTTGGATTTGAATGTCCAGTCTATGAGCTAAATCTTATTGGGTTGGAATTATTTGGGTGAATTTTTACTATATTTAATGCCCATGGTCTGATTTTGAGTATATTATTGTTTCATTCCATTTGTGATTATTTTAAATGCATGCATACAAGCAAGCTCTAGACATAGATGATTATATGGTATGTTGTTAGATCTAATTTAATTCTGAAAAGGTTAAATAGATCAGATTATTATCGGTTGTTACATACGAGTATTTGAAAGAATATTCGCAGCACTCTAGACATAGAAGTTGTGATCTTTACAAGGATAGGAAGAACGGTCTGGGTATCATGCTTGAGTTCTGTAGACATACAAAAAATCAAAATGATAGCTCAAAGTTTGGCTCTTGAAAAAAGCAAACTGCAGTAGTGAAGCCCTGAGCAGTAGAACAATCAAGATTTTTCCATGGCATTATTATGATATAAAGATAAAACCTAAGTAATTCCAACATTTATCATTCAACAGTACAAATCCTCCCCATTTATTCTTTGAGAATTGCCACAGCATTTCAATTGCTCTAGCATTTTTTATTCATAATTGATTTTATTAATCTAGTCATTAATTCTCTTCATCAATTTTTCATCTGTTTCTTTTCCATAGTTTAATTAGTCAATTTCATAGTAATAGCATAACCATTTTTAATCAATTCTAATCCCTATGGAGACGATATTCACTCATCACTTTATTACTTGATTCGATATGTATACTTGCACATTTGCATTACACATTCACACACAAAAACTAAAGACATGTTTAAGTTCGTCTACTAATACAAGTTGTCTTTTCGTATTACGATCCGACCACGTAATATTGCTTAGTATTAGTAAACATTAGACAATCAATGAACATTTACTTCCATTTTACTTTGCATGCAAAAGCCATGTGAGGACAATAATACAAAGTATATTAATTGTAATCAATGAATTTGTTTTATTAACCAATCTGTTCAAAAAAATTACAAGTGTATATTGACAAAAATTGTACACTTAGGGCACCAGATTCAACACCAACTTCCCAAAACGCTGAAATTGATAAACTCCAAGAATAGATTGTCTCACTCACATAAAACTTCAACAAAGCATTCAAGAACTAGCCAAGGAGAATAAAAAAAGTTTGAAGCCAATGTTATGTTCCCAAAATTAAGTCAAAAGGAATTGTGTTCAAGGCAAAATCTGAGAAAGATAAGAAAAAAGAAGTATAGTGCTTTGAGTGCCAATGATATGGTCATATCTAGTCTAAGCGTGTAACACTCTGATGAAGAATAAAAAGTCACTTTGTGTATCTTTGGAGTGATAAGGGCTCATTAATGTATCTGAATTAGAGGAGTACTATTACAATTTTGTTGCTTTTGTTTCCAGTACTATTGATGATGGTGATTTTGTTAGTGATTCATATACTGGTTCAGATGAATTCTTGAATACCTACAAGAAGATGTTGGGAAAATGAGGGAAAATGTGTGAAATTAATTCTCAATTATTATAGGAAAATAAGCAGTTGAAGGATGAGAATGCTATGTTGATTAAATAGGTTGAGGCTAAGGAATCTCATCTTGCAAAGAAGGTTAGCAACAAAATACTCAATATACAGTTAACCTTATTAGGTGAAAACACTACCCTAATAAGTTCTTCATTCCAAACCCATTTATGCTCTACCTTCAGGTTAGTAACCTATTGAAAATCATTAACCCATTGTGTTTGAACAGTACAAAGACCCCCAAAATGAATCCATTTATCCTCCCAAATAAAAATGGTGGTGCTTGTAACAACTCGCCAATACAAGCTCAATTCAAATAAGCCTCTTATAGTTCGTATACTCTACCTACATTGGCATTGAAAACACGGTTCAATGTGAAACAACCTCTGCTATCATAGCATTCAAAACAACATCAACTGCATGAGGTTTAAGCCAAATCCATATAAATATATATAACTTCAAATGGTGAATTACCAAACTCAACCCAATATATGTCATGATTTCATTTTCTAATTTATTATCTTGCTCACATGAACTATTCAATTTGCATAATATACTCTTATCATAAACACTCATTAAATATATAAGGTTTTGAGCACAAACCATAAACATAATCACAATAGTTCACATATCCATCGTAATAAACTTATATTAACTAACCATGTCATAAACTTTTTTTTTTTTTGCCAACATCCAATGGCATGTCATCACATTTTCATTTCATAATTCTATCTAATTAAACTTTGTAAAAGAACTCTATACACAGGTGAAAATAATAGCGTATGGTTACCCGTTATGGTTGAACCTACACGATAAATAGCTTAGATAGGGCTTAATATTCATGTATTCTCGAGTTCGCAACACATACAGGAGCTTAGAATCTAAACTTGTAATCGTTTTCGGACGTACTAACATCCAGAGTGTGAATACTATAGTAAAAGATATATAAATGAGGCAGTATCCGCAAATATACAGGTTTAGTTGTAATATAGTTACAAAGGTGTAAGTGAGTACTTCGAGGATCGTACCCAATGGAGGCTAGTGCTAGACCAATTTTAACCTAAACACCAAAAGATCTAATTATTACTTGAAATAGGTTATATTATGCTAATATAAATAAAAGGAGTTTTTAAGATTTTTATACTAATAAAATATAATAAAGAAAGAAATAACTATCAAGAGATTGAAAAGTGGAATTAATCAAATTTGGTTATGGGTGATTAGCTCGTTTTGGTAATCTTCATCAACTGTTACTTCGGTTTCCTCGTTAATTAGCTAGTCGTTATCCAACAGGATATTCCAATCTTTCACTAAAATAACTAGTCGGTAATGACTACATATCTTCTGACCTCACAGTCCAAACCGACTTGGGTGAAGGTGTTCACAGATGGGCCATATCAATTTTGAGTTAATTCCCACCTTAATGACTTCCTACGGTTGTCAGTCCTAGGGTTTAGGTTCTTCCTCTCTCAAATAGTTGATCCATTGAGTAACCCTATAAAACAGTTAATAGATCATACCCCCACTCGCTAATCTCCCATAGAAGGATTAGTTCCTCATGGTTTTCATAAATAATATAGAATTAATATAAAGAGTAAACATGATAAACGAATCAAAAGTATAGAGTTTAAGAAAAAGTCTGATTTGTATTAAGAATGAATGCGAATCCATAAAGTTTTATTATCTCCACAAATCAGATCTCTCGAGATAAAACAAAGAACAAACTGAAAGTAAATCTAAAACCTAATAAAAGAGAAATTAAACTAAAATTAAAAGAGAAATTCTAAGCTAAGCAATTGGTGTCCATAATGTGTGACAAATAAGCCTATTTATAGATTTCAGGTGGTAGCCATCCTTAACTAGGTTAGCTGACGTTCCCAACCTTTAAGTTTGATTTTGCAAACCAAAATGCCCCCTGGCTCATGTTAGTTTTCTTCCAAAGTCAATGTCGCGACACATCAGGACTTGTGCCGCGACATAGGAGTTAGCAGACTTCTTTTCAAATTTTCTTCAGGGCTATGTCGTGACACTCTTCAGCTATGTCGCAACGTCGAAGGCAGCCTGAGAATTTCTCCATTCTGCTCCCTATGTTGTGACATCGAACCCTCCGTGTTGCAACATAGTGACCAGTATCAGTTTAGCATGCCTTCTAATGGTTTCCTGCACACTTATAGAGTTCATTAGCTCAAACTTAGGCCTCATTCATCCCCTAATATTAATAAAAGACTCAATCTGCACATTTTATTGACTTTAAGAAAACTTACAAAAATCTAGTTAAAACCTAATGATAATACTTGTTTTCAAGCTTCTAAAGTGCAAAAATTAGTTTAATATGCTACTCTGAATTACGACAGATCAACCCGTATTCTCGAGTCTGCAACACTTGCTGGAGCTCAGACCCTATACATGTATTCTTGAGCCTACAACAGATGCAAGAACTTGGAACCTAGGCAAGAACTCATAACATCGCATACGAGACTTTTACTAATTTCAACAAGATTTATCTCACATTATAACACAATTCCAATTCACCTACAATCAATATTAACAAATCAAATATAACACATTAGCATAAGCAATTTAAATTACACTATATGAACTTACCTGATAAATCAGTAACGCTTTAGATACTAGGGACTATTCGATAGTTTTCCCTTTTTCACTTAAATTAACAACTTGATCTATATAATTGTTAAGATTCAAAATATCAATATCAATCTCATGATAACACTCAAATTCATGTCTATAATCTTTTGATTTCATTTTACATAATTTCCCTAAACTTTTACATTTTATTCAATTTAGCCCTTAAAATTGAAACAAGTATAACTTTCACAATTGAGTTTTATTTTTCATTCAAATTTAAATTATGTCCTTCTAAAACCCTCAAAAATCCAAATTTATAGAAATTTAATGTTACTTTTGATATATTCACAATTTAGTCCTTATATCTAAAATTAATAAAATTTACTTTATCAAATTATCCTTAAACATTTCATAGCTTCTAAATCTACCATTTTCTATCAAAAACATCTATAATTCATCAATGACAAGTTTTAAAATCTTTAATAGTTTTGAAACGGAAATACAGGTTAACTAGACCTAATTGCAACGATCTCAAAAACATAAAAATTATGAAAAACCGACTTGGTTTAGCTTACCGTGCGAAGATCCAAAAGGCTAAGAATGTTTGAAGCTTCTCTTTCACTTATCCATGGTGGTTTTTCAATGGAAAAATACGAAATGAAAATATTATACATTTTTTTATGTTTTATTACTTTATTGATTAATATTTTAACATAAATAATATAAAACTTTATTGATTAATATTTTAACATAAATAAAAGTAAGCATTAACTGCCATTACACTCAAATAGGGGTTAATTGTCACTTAAACCCTTGAACAATCATTAATCATGCATTTTAGCTAATAAAAAATCAATAGCGATTAATTTTTATGATTTTTACGATTTAGTCCTTTTCTGTTAATTAACCATCCAGACACTAAAATTTTTGGACCAAACTTCTATTCACCTATATAATAGCTCTGTAAATATTTAATAAAAATATTCACAGGTTCAATTTATAGAAACGAGGTCTCGATACCTCATTTTCCAAAAACACTTGACTTTCAGTACGTACCATTTGTACCTTGATTAACTGATCAATTAATAAAATCTATTAAATCACGGTTCAATATTATAATATATTTAACTCATAAATATTAATTAAATATATCTATGAACTCTCTCATCGAAATTGTGATCCTGAAATCACTATTTCCGACACCTCTAAAAAACAAATTGTTACAAAAGATCTTAAATATCATTCAAGAACTAAGCACATAAACATAAAGTACAATTTTGTACTAAACATGTTGCACAAAGAGAAGTCAACATACAGTACATATCTACACAAAGATGGTTGCAAACCCTTTTATGAAACCAATTGGGAGAAATGTTTTTACTAAACATGCTAGATCTCTAAGATTGCATAAAATTTGATGTACTAATTGCATTGAGACTTATGAGCAGTTTATTAACTATTGATGTACGTTAGAAATTTATATGAATGAAATTTATTATTAATGCCTACTGAAGCTTAGTACTTTTGTTGAGTGTCTATATATATGTTAAGTACATATATATGATTAAAGGTATGTTGGACAAATGTTTGGTCTTCTCACATAAGCAATCACCTTTATGGCTTAGCGTCATGTAGAGATACTATTAGTTTTAAGCATTTCAAAACTGGGAGTTTTGAAGAGAGCTTAGGCTTAAACAGAATCGCCTTAACAATAGATCAAGATGAGCTCATATAGTGATGAAATTATGACAAAAAATGAATAATAGATCCCACAATTCACTTTTCTTTAGTCTTTAATAGCTAGGCGTGAGTCTTGCTGATATATTCATTAAAGTTAGATGTATAGTGTATCTAAATTATCATCTGTACAGTATTGAAATCTCAATAACAAACATAGGCTCCAAGAAGAGGGAAAGTTATACTTTAGCATGTGTTTCATTCATGAAACGACTAATATGGTTAACAAAAGTTTTGATATTTTCTTCTAATATGGTACCCTTATGACCTTTGATTGTTTCATGAAGTTTTAATTCAATATGTTATTAATGATCTATCGCATTTGACATTTGAAATTAAATTTTAAAAAATGAAAAGTAACTACTATACAATTCGTGGGGTTAAAAGGGCTAGTCCCTTTGCTACAAAAGCCCCCCTCCCCACGTCTTGTTGAAAAAAAACCAAAAGGAAAAGAAAAAGAGCCAAAATTATTTTTTAATTCTTAAGCATTCCGTTGTGTTTTTTCTTGGGAAGTTTGTGTTCTGATACGTGAAAAACTTTTGTTGGTGATTTTGTTCTTTATCGGTATATTGAACCACGGTTTTATGTAAAGGTGAGTGTTCGATAGAATCAATCGAATGAAATTTTTTTAAGTTAATCGAGTTTATGAATCTTATTTTATCATCTTAACTCGATTTAAAATTTTCTCAAATCGAGTCGAGTGAGATGGAATTCGAATTGAATCGAATCGAATATATTTGGTCAAATTAAATTAAAAAATTATTTTAGTGTTTTTTATTTTTATGCAATATTTTTAAAAAATATTTTTCTTTAAAGTTTTTTAAAAATAATCATAAAAAGCATCCGGTTAAAAAAGAATAAGAGCATTTTGATTTTTAGGGATAAAGGGGAAGAAATAAAATATTATTGGGGGATTATGATTTTTGAAAGTAAAAGGGGAGGGAAAGTATAAATTTTTGGAGGTAAGGGGGATAAAAAATTTGTGGGGATTTAATTTTTGGGGTAAAAAGAGAGAAAAAGTAAAAATATATATATATTTTGAAGAGAAGAATTGATGGGGCAAAAAATGGGGTAATTTAATACTCGGTTTATTTGAATTTAAAAACTCAATTTGGAGATTGAAGAATGATAACTTAATTCGAATAATTTGATTAACTTTAAAATTACTTGGTGATTGGAGAATGATAACTAAAATAATTTTTAAAAAAATAAAATTTTAATTCATCCTAATATCTATAATATATATAAGCATGAGTTTGAAAAAAAAGTTGATCCAACAAGAATACCTTTTATTTTTTAACATATTACTAAATGAATTTTTAAAAATAATTATAATATTATGTGTAGAATTATTATTAATTAAAAAAATTGATGTAAAATAGATATTGTGATAATTATACATTTAAAAATAATTATAATTTAATAAAATTTGTAATAATTACACGTTTAGAAATAATTATAATTTAATTTACAAATATTACTTAAAATTTTTAATTAAAATAATTATAATTGAAGTAAAAGTTCACCTAAAAAAGTTTTTACAATTACAATCAATTAGAAAAAGTTCCTTTAAACAGATTTTTTACTTATATTATTTTCTTTTGCTAAAAGTTAATTAGATGTTATTTAAAAATCATTATAGTCTATTTATTGACTATTAAGAAAATAAAAATATTAATTTTATGTTTTAATTATGATTTGAATTTTTATTATTAAAAAATTTATTAATCTACAAAATATCAATATTTTAATATAATATTTGAAATTTTGTTGTTATTATATTTAAATTGTTAAATAAGTTAATATATTTTAATTACATTTAACGAATAATAAATTACAAAATTAATTACAAAATTTTAAACTAAACACGTGTTGCATGTCTAGAATTCAACCTTATTTCAATTAAAAATAATAAAAAAGGGCAAACTATTAAAATAGTCACTTTTGTTTGTCTAAGGTTACATTTTAGTCACTTATGTTTGAAATGTTACGTTTTAGTCACTTACGCTATCCTGTTGTAATAAACTGATGTAGCATGTTAAACCATCAGTTCAAAAAAAAATTTAGGCTAAATTATACAATTGGTCCACAATTTTTTTCATTTTGAGCAATTTAATTTTTTTATTTTATATTCTTAAAACTTTCCTTTTTTTTCTTTTTTTTCCGTTCTCTTCTCATTCTCCCTCTGTTTTCTTCCCTTCTCCATTTCTTGTAATGTAGTTTTTCTGTGTTTTTCATTTGTTAAAACTCGTCTCTATATTTCTATTTTTTTGAACAATTTCTTTTTCTTTTTCTTTTTCTTCTTCCCTTTTGTTTTTCTCTCTTCTCATATTCTTCAATGTAGAAACATAAGCTTTGCCCATTAAATAAACCAAGTCTTTATTTCTTTCACATGATTCCTAAATTGAATTTCACTCAAAAATAAAAATTAATTATTCTTAATCAAATCTTGATTTGAATATAACCTTGAAACTAAAATTGGATCTAACTAATCAATATAAAAAAAAACTATATCCTTAATCAAATCTAAACATAAATTGAATTCTTTATATTCAAAACAATTTTTTTCCGTTTCTAAACTTTTACAAAATCGCATAGATTATTTCTTTCCTTTTCTTTTATTTTCTGAAAGATAAAAAAGTTGATTTAAATTTTTTTGGATATTCCCAAGCAAGCTTGATTGGAAGCCGAGCATGGATAAACCAAAGAGAGAAAGAGAGCATGGAACCAAACTGGTTTCGGTAAAGTTGATGTAAATTTCGTACAGTGGTCATTTTAGTCATTGAGAGTGTAGAGCTCATTTGAAGAATTCGTGAAACAACGTAGTTTCGAAAGGGCGAAAATGTTGTAAGTAAGATAGATAAGGTGGTTCTCGGGGTTGGTTAGGAGGTTAGGGGAATGGGCCCGGAAAATTTGTTGAGGGTGGACTGCCATAAGTCATGATTGGCAAGGTCTTCAAGTGAGGCAAGCTTGTAGACTAAGTTTAGGGTTTAAGGTTGATAAGAGTTTGTAACTGTGGGGTGAGAATATGTAAAACAAGTTTTATTTTTGTTTCAGCTTTCAGTTTTTCCTTTTTATATATATATATATAAGTTTTAACAAATGGAAAACATAAATAAATAAAAAAACTATGTTAAAAGAGATAAAGAAGGGAGGAAAATAAAGGGAGAAGCAAATGGAGAATGAAAAATAAAGGGAAAAAGAGGAAAGTTAAAAAACATAAAAAGAAAAAATTAAATTGCTCAAAACTAAAAAATATGAAGACCAATTATATAATTTAACATAAATTTTTGTTGATACCGTTACACCATTAACGGTGGTAATTAATTGTTCAGTGACTACAATATTACAACATGTTAACGTGACTAAAACATAGCATTTCAAACATAAGTGACTAAATGTAACCAAGATAAACAAAAATGACTATTTTAATAGTTTACTCTAATAAAAATTCGTTCAAATAAAATTCGTTCAAAGTACACATCCCTAATATAAGACCATTAATTAAATGTAAGTTATATTACCATTGTAATATTAATAAAATCACATGATTGGTAGATAATAATTAAAATAGATTCATAAAATATAATAAGTAAAATCCCAAAGTCGACCAAATATTGATCCAAATCTATTCAACTCGTAATTCTCGAATAGGTCTCGTACAATTTTAGTCTTAAAATTAAACACATGACCTTCATGTCAAACTGCAGGTGGTGGCATGTAAGTTCAAAATTAAAATGTTCGATAAGCAATATATTGATAGACAGAGAGAAAATCATGGTTTATACTTCAAACTTCTCTCCTACGGCCAGAGAGGTGTATGGCTGATATTGTTATACATCAAGTTAGACCCTATGAATGTCAATTCCTTTTTTGGTTTTGCTACCTTTGATTACCTTCATTTTCTGCTAGAGTCTACGATTTATGAATGAAATGACTTGTTTGGAAGCAAAGAAAATGATAGAAACAGCAAGAATACTAAAACAGGCAACAGAATTTTAGAAAAACGTGATCTTTCTTTTGATCAGGGCTAGCTGACTGCTACCGTAGTGTTTCAACAAAACAGTATTCACATGAATATCGTATGTTGACAAATGAGTGAAACATGCTCCCAGATAGAACATCAGAAACCTGACATCAACAAACACACTAGAACAGCTATCGCATCACAAGGCAATATCCTGTCAGGAAACTACCCTTCAATCTCTTTAACCTAAGTGTCCAACGCTGATATTTGAATATGAGGTTATGATCTTCCAAATAGTGAATATACCCAATCTTAGAATGGAAAAGACAGAATGAGATTCGCATATAACATTAGAAACCTCGAGAACATGTACATTCATTAGCACATCACCACATCAAGTTAAAACTTGCGGGTAGCTTAGCACTAAGCCAATGCTCATCACATTTAATTTATATACCCATATACCATAAACACGCTGTACATTCAAATTTCCTCATACTCATCATGCTTCTTAATGTTCTCACCCCAAGCAGCAACTCTCTTCTTCCGGCAGCAGAGGAGTCCTGCAAAGAGGGCAAGTAACTTTCAAATAATTCAACCATTTTTCCAAGCACACCTTGTGAAAGAGATGGCCGCAAGACAATCGGTTAATCTCCGATTTAGGCTCAAACTCAGACAGGCAGACCGGACAGTCATTCTCGGCTCGCTTGCAACTGCATAAAGTGTCAAATTGAATTGCCGGCGTCCTACTCCGGAACTCCTCAATGTAAAATTCAGATGTACTGAACTGGAAATCAAATGATTCATTTTCGATGGAATCTGGGGATGGTGATAGCGACGAGAGATGGATACCGACAACGTGAAGGATGGATCGAAGTATGCCTTTAATTACAGATATGGATAAAGCTGTGTTTACCAACAGTATACAAAGCATTCCTTCTGACGGAGATGGCAGACTTGAGAGACCCATTTCTTGTATATGAATCTAAGTTTTAGCAGAACAAATGATCATATAATGTGTAAGACCTGGAAAAACATAAAACATCCATTAGAATACCATATAAAGAAAAGAAATCAATGAAAAGTAAAAGCAGATCATCAAACTTATCATGGCCTAAACAAAGGGTTTGGTTCAACTATACTCCATAAACTAAAAAAGGCAAATCATCATCTGAGATTTCAAAGGAGAATTTAGATCATTCAAAACTCTGCAGAGCTAATATCTTAGCTAAGATCAATGCTAAAAACACTTATCTTAAGCTTTTCCATATCAAGATCTAGTATGGTAATAAACATGGTCAGAGCACATAACCAAAGTAATAACAAAATAAGGGGAAGGAAAAAGATACCAAATTTCCAATTTGGAAACAAGATAATAGAGATCTAACATTTCATTACATATAAACCAAACATTTCTTTCAAGACCTTCCAAATCCAGAGGTTAAAGATTTGAGTTTGTTTTAAGATAAGAAACTTACACACAAAAAAGAAAAAGGGGTCAACTTGGCTCTGCAGAAAATACCCAGAACAAGAACTACACAAGATTTTTCTTTTCGTGGGATCAACGAAACATGAAGAAAGGAGATTTGGGTTTGGTCTTGGAAGTCAGGTAACGGCTGTGCCCATGTTACCATCCCTCTATACTTAAATAGCAACCCCCCACCCTAACCCTGGAAACAAACTATGGTTAATGTTCCGGGTTTTCAGGACTCTATTAGCCCTTAACTATGGTTACTTTATATCATCAATCTATTCACTTCACTTTAGTCTTTAATGTCTTCGAGCTTAACTAAACCTAATTTTTAATATTAGAAGATTAGATGAGATTCTCAGCAGTTATAAAAGGAAGTGTCTTTCTCTTGTTTTGGTACAATATTCCCACTCTTAGCTTAACAGTTTTCGGCTGGAATTTTCAATTTGCAATTTAAGTCAAATAAACTTTCATATAGTAAGTATCCCATTATTAAAGGGTTAATTACCATTTAGTTGCTGAAAATGATTCTAATATTCAATTTGATACATAAATTTATTTGTCTCAATTCGATATTTAAGTTTAGTTTCAATGTTTAATCTGATTCTTAGACCAAACGATATTATGCAATTCAATGAATGTTTAACACATGTAATCTAATAAAAAACTTAAATAATTAATTAGGATAAAAAAACTCTAGTATTGAAATTAAACTTAAGTATCAAATTAAAAAATATTTAAGTATCAAAATAATATTGAAATAAATTCAAGTATTAAATTAAAAAAAAAACTCTCAAATATTAAATAGTGAATATTGAAACTAAATTCAGATATCCATTTGCATTTGGTTGGATAAGAAAAAGATATTTATAAAAAATGATGATTATGATATACATTTGCGGTGAGGTCCTTTTCCTTTCCTTTCTCTTCATCGTATCTATAGCTACACAGTGACAAGTGGCAGTTAAGATGTGATTACTTGTGTCCAATCTTTTTCTCAGCATTCCATGTGTCTTTTCTTCTGCAATTTAAACATTAGAGAATATGATTTTGGGTGGTGGGTGGACCGCACTATTTATTACCACTGTCTTTGACTGTAAAATTTTACATCCCACGTGTCAAAATCTCAGTGGGGTAAATGCAAACATGTCAGCAGATTATGGAATTGGGTCAGATTCCCAAACTCCTAAGTTCCCAATAATGATTTGATTGCCTTTTTTTTTTTACTATTTGTGTTATAATTTATATAATTGCAAGTCTTTTTCTTTATTAATTGAATAAATTATTTTTTTAAATTTAGGATAATTAATTATAATGATAATATTTTTTATTAATTACATTTGATTTTAATTGGTATAATAATAAATTTAGTCTTTAAGATTTATGTATTTTGTTTAGTCGTAATGTAACAAATTTATCCGATGCTATTGATACAAATATATAAATATTGAGACTGAATTTATATAATTGAAAAAAGATTAAATCGTTTTCCTTAATTATTCACTTTCAAAATTAATAGAAATTAAATTATTCTAATTTCTTTAAATTTATTCAATTTCGAAATCACCAAACACAATCATATATTTTAAACAAATGAAGAAGAAGAAGAATGTTAAGTATATCTAAATATAGCATGCTATATCTGTTTTTAGAGATACAGGATGTGGTCCACATTTATTAGTGTTTAATTATTAACAGTAAAATAGGTGACATTTTGGTATAGTGGCGTGGGGACGCTGACAACTATATTGAGGGCTAATCTGTCTCTTCTTGCCTAATATATAGCATTTTTAGAATTTGGGTTGATGTTTTCTTTTTTTTTAATGTAAAAAACAATCCTGCTGATATAGTTGAATAAAATGCCGACAAATAAATGTGTAAAAGAGTGGAACTTCTCAAAGCTCCTAAGCTTTCCATCTTATCATTAACATTGAGAGAATCTCATTGGCTCTTCTGATGATGATTTTTAAACATTATCTCAAAACATTTTTTTATTTATTTAATCAAAAAATTATAATTGATTCACTAAAACTACACGTTTACAAACCCACAGGCACTGATTGGCTTGATTGTTTAGGCAAAGAAGCGTGGCCGTCCGATGAACTGTCAAAATCCAAAGGCAAAAGCTAAAAGGATTTTCTTTAAATAAATATATAGGACTGCTTTTATATACCCCAATCCTATCTCAATGAATTGGAGTTGAAAACGAAGTGTGCTTACGATCTTTGCTTTTCATTTGAAAACCACGTTATAGAATAATTGTTACTATAATAATTGTTGGAGAAGTTTTTGAAGTATAATTAGTCCAACAATTGATACTACTCCCAATAATCATAATTTTGATTAATCTAGACAAGTGGTACCATGTCTCCTTATAAAGACTAGTTATATATTGGTTGGTGATTCGATAAACATCACACACGACTTCATCGATTGATTATATACGCGTTCTTTAGGTACATACTCTCTTCACCAACTGACACGCTCTCCACGGAGTCGAGAGACAAAACCCGATTCTCGGAACAATACCTATAATTGTTTGGGACCATATTGACTGCCCAACGGACGGCACTTTGAAGATTTCTCACTAAAGAGTCGATCACCTCAACAATAATTAAATTTTCTTGTAATTACAAGAAATTATAATTTTATAGACATGTGTAGCTGACAAAGTATAATTACATTATAATTCTCACTATCATACATAACTACATAATTTTAAATTTTTTAAAAAAGATCAATTATTATAAGACTATCAATAATACTTGAGAAAACAATTATATAAACAACTAACAAAACTTAAAATCAAATTATTGTACCCGATGTGTTAGTCTAAGAAAGTATTTCACAATACAATTACTATTAACAAGAAAAATAAATACCCTATGCAATTGTATCTAATTATTCACGTATTCTATATTTGTTGGGTTATTCCTTATCTAACATTAAACATATACTTCTTGTGATTACCAATTGATCATTGACCAAGTATAAATTATTAATAAATATTATGCAATTTATTTAAAATTAGTATAATTAATTTATGATACATAATATTTAACATGTTAATTATTTAATAAATCAAAATGTATGAGAAATTATCCCTTTTCAAGAAAAAATTTAAATTATTTAAATGAGATTTGTAAAATAATATAAATATGTTTAAAAAATAAAATATATGCCATAAAATTAAAGTGCTATTATTATTGAATAAAAACAACATTTTAAACTTAGATCACGTACGCGTATTATAACAATCTGATTTTTAGTAGTACCAGAAATTGTGGTTTCAGAACCCTATTTTCGCAAATCGGGTCCATAAATATTAAATAATATATTGTTACATCAAATTTTGGATAAGAAATTTTGTCGAATTAATAGTTAATTAAAGCGTAGGAACTAAACTATAAAATCCAATCGCTATCGATTTTTAATTGGTCAAAGGCTTAAAGCCTTAAATTACAATTAACCAAAGATTCAAAATGGTAAATAAACCATTTTTCAGTAGGAGTTAGTGATTGATGATGACGTCTTCCACTATTGATAATTAAAAGATTTAATTATGTTAATTAACTTATGTTAAATTAATTAATCTAAGTTAATTAAACATTAATCAAGGTATAAAAGGTTAGAATAGTGGAAGCTTTTCATCTTTACCACCTTTTCAACCGTCCAAAGCCATTGAAACCTAAGGAGAAAGGTTTTCAGTCCCAAAAGCATTCGGTCATAAATTTTAAGGTAATTTCAAGTCATTTTCTTATAATTTTTATAGATTTGAGATCATGGAAGGTTGATTTAGCTAGTCCATATACCAATTTCTAAAACTGTTAAATTTTTTTAAAGTTTTCATTGTTGATCCCTTGAAGAATTAGGCTTGAAATTGATAGATCTTAAGTTTAGATTGTGAAAAGGACTACATTGTAAGGTTAATTTAGCGTAATTGTTAACTTTGCTACATTAGAGACCAAATTGAATAAATGTGAAACTTGTCATAAAATTATGTTATAAATAGAAAGT
Source organism: Gossypium hirsutum (assembly GCF_007990345.1). Lineage (NCBI taxonomy): Eukaryota > Viridiplantae > Streptophyta > Magnoliopsida > Malvales > Malvaceae > Gossypium > Gossypium hirsutum. The sequence goes on from NC_053443.1 coordinate 53,060,193, forward strand.
ATAAGGTCCCTAATGAGAATATAGAAATCATAATTTAATATGAAGCTAGGAATCGAAAGTTATGACTATTCCGAGTTCAAGGACTAAATTGAATTAAATGTGAAATAGGGACATCAAAAAATGAGTTCATATAGGTTCATTTATATCATGTCATAATATGAAAATGTTTGGTATTGACTGGTTGTATAAAATAATTGTATAGATCAATATTTGAATCCAAGTGGAGCTAATAGAGAAAAAAGATAAAGTTGCATATTAGTCCCCGAAATATCCATTCTTTTCACATTTTGTTTTTGATTTCTTTTGTATGTATGTATGTGTGTGTGTGTGTATGTATATATGTATGTATGTATGTATGTATGTATGTATTGGCATGAAAGGCTAGAAATGGACCAAATTGAAATGTTATGAGAAATTTGGTTATTTCGTATTGGTATAGGATTCAAATGTGAAAGTTTAATTTATTACAGGAGTATATATGAAATATGTGATATGTACAGGGTACAACATGTAAAACGGATAATTCTAAGGATATGTGATACTTATATGTGTAAAAGATGCTCGTATGAACCTAGTAAATTAAGATACAATTGGTATGCCAATAGGGTTTTATGAATGCTTGTACGAGATATGTGATTGAAGACCCATGAACACCTCTATTATGACACATAAGCTAATGAAATCATGTAACTTTTTGTTAATATATGAATACTATGTTTGGATGTGAAATATAATTCTCAAACTATTTATTACTTCTAATATTTTGTTTTTTATTGTAGAATAATTAAATTATTTGTTTCACTAATGATATTTTAGCACATTAAATATGTATTGCAGTTTAAAAATAATAAAGTAGGTTATATATTATTTTTATAATATTATATATTATAATTTTTTAATTCATATAATAATAATTATATTAAGAATGTTATTAATTATATATTATTTTATTAAATTATATTAAAATATGATTAAATTATTTATTTTTATTTTATTAAAATATATTTCACCATAATTTTATTAAAATTTAATAACCATAACAATAATCATCTACCTAAAAAAGTTCTGCTAAGGGTACTTTGGTCATTTAATCTTTTTACCTTATACTATTACAACATCCATTCCATTCAACCAAACAATGGAATTACTGATTACAGCTCTATTCCATTACAGTGAACCAAATATACCTTAAATGAAGTAAGAAAAATTGCAACAAATTATGTAACGTGGGATCTTGCCCTGTTAATGGAAAAAATATTTCACATGTACATTTAAAAAATAAAGTAAACGTATATTAAGTCCAAAATTCAACTCATAATTTATTCGGTAACTTTTGCTTTTAAGTTTGCTCATTTATCACTAATGTAATTCTTAAAAATATGGATGATATTTTTTTTCCATTTGTTTAATTGCTTTTTTTAATTATAAAAAAGTGGTATTTTGGAAAATAGAGAAAGCATAGTACCCTTAACATAAAAAATACATGCATAATTACTCAAACGCTCATTGTTTAATTTATATATATATGCAATTATTTGTATAAGTACTTCAATTTTTATCTTCCCCTCAAGAATTGAAAAATATAATTAGGGTGCTGCACTTACATCCAATTCAATAAGACCCATTGATTATAGTGGTTAGCCAAATATATTATACACGCGCAATTACAAACAATTATATCCAAATCTAATTACTAGATAGCTTTTTAAATACACTTTTAAAACATCAAAATTTGAATAGCTAATTCATCTATGGAGAATCAACGATGAAATTGTTGAAAATATTTTAATTCTTATTTAAAATGATAATTAAATTAAAATATATAATTATAATATTTTGATCATATCTTAAGTTACAACATTTTGATTTAGGTCCGTAATATAGTGTTTCAAAAGAAATTGAAAAATCTAACAGGATTATTTCAACCCTTGAAGCCTAAAAATGTTCAAAAGATGCCTAAAACGACCTTGAAGTTTGCAAAAAAATCTATCAAGGACTTGAAAAGACTACTTTAAAGCAAATTTATCTTTTTCCTTTATGCAAAAATTAAGGGAAAATTACCAATAAAAGCCCCATTTTTTTTAAATTACCGAAATGGGTCAGGTCTTAAATTAATTACCGAAATGGGCCTATTTCCCCCAAAACGCATCCACGTCAGCACATTGTCAGGTGACAAAGCAGGAAAATGCTTCTTCAAGGAAGCGTTTTGTCCACGTGGACACAAAGCGCTTCATTGGGGAAGCGTTTTCCCCATGTCTGTTTGGTTAGGGTTTTTGGGTTTTTGGGTTTAGGATTTTAAAGAAAAAAACTAAATAAATAAGGGTTTAGTGTTTAAGGTTTCTTAATTAAATTAATTATAAATTTTTCAAAATTAGATAAGGGTTTCGTGTTTATGGTTTTTAAGGAAAAATTAAATAAATTAGAGTTTAGGGTTACTTAAGTAAATTGATTATAAATTTTTTAAAAAATTAGATTAAGGTTTAGTGTTAAGGGTTTTTAAGGAAAAATAAAATAAATTAAGGTTTAGGGTTACTTGAGTAAATTAATTATAAATTAAAAAAAATAGATTAGGGTTTAGTATTTAGGGTTTTTAAGGAAAAAATCAAATAAATTAAGGTTTGGGGTTTAGGGTTACTTAATTAAATTATTTGTTAATTTAAAAAAGCTCTCACGTGGAAGCTCTTTTGCTATAGTAGCTCCTAAAAAAATAATTTGGAGAAGACGTTCCTGAGCAAATAGTGTCAAAAACGCTTTAAGTAGGATGTTTTATCAGCAAAAGTACTGAAAGAAGCTCCCACATGGACGCTCTTTTGCTACAGTAGTTTCTGAAAAGATAATTTTGAGAAGATGTTTCTGAGCAAATAGTGTCAAAAACGCTTTAAGCAGGATGCTTTGTCAGCAAAAGTACTGAAAGAAACTCCTAAGTGGAAGCTCTTTTGTTACAGTAGTTCCTATTTGGCCTGAGGCTATAAATGAGCCAAATTTTTTTCTCAGGTTGCATAAGTTACAGCAAAAAAAATTAGAGAGGCTAAGAAGGATAGAAATTGAAGATGAGTGAACGTATTAGTGCTATTATTTACTATGATGATGAAGTTCGTCACACCGAGAACGGTGTTATTTTTTTATTGGAAAATACAGCGCGACTGGTTTTTAACCAGAACATAGATTTGATAGAACGTCGTAAAACAATTAGGTGTAAAATATTCGGAATGACGCCAATGAAAGTTTTGTCTATTAGGTATCGATTTTGTGCTTCTGTTGATCCGGTGACATATGACTCGTTCGACATCAAATGTGCTTCTGTCGATGTTTGATACGTACTAGGGAATGACATCAACTTCAAGTGGTTGGCAATCTACATCCAATTGGGGACATTATGAAACGCCTAGAAGAAAGGATGATGTATTCCTTACGACGTCCATCGGTGAGGGGACCTCTTACATTGCAGATGATGGTGGGTTAGAAGATGACTCCGATGTGGATCCACCTCGAAAGCTTGGGCTCGATGGTGCAGAAGTTGCATTATTTTCTGAACTGAAGCCTATTCCAACCGGACCTGAAGATGCTGAAGGGGGTTCAGATAAAGAATAAGATTCACGATTCAGGGCATACTCGCCTCCAGCCAACATGCATAATGTCGATCTATCTACAGATAATGCGCTAGAGTTTCCAGATCTACCACACAGAATGCGTGATCGTACAAGTTCATTATTGGATTTGGGTGAATTTGAAGTTGGTAAGGAGTTTTCCAATAAGGATAGTTTTATTGGCGCATTGAAACAACATAGCATCAATAATGGTGTTAACTACCACGTGGTTAAATCCAAATCTGATAAGTTTGAGGCGAAGTGTGCAGTGCAAGACGGTACATGTTCATAGAAAATCCACGCCTCGTTGAGGAAAATGACAGGATTGTGGAAGATAAAAAAGTACAAAGGTCCACATACATGTACTGCAGGTACAATATTTAGAGTTTTTTAATAATATTGTTATTATGTAATGTTGCATTATGTAACATACTTTGTTGACAGGTATTTCACAAGATCATCCCAAGATGAACCGGACCATACATTCCAACCTGTCATAGGACTAGAAAAAGGAAACATATAAGGGTTAGGATACATAAAAGGGCTAGGATACGCACCTGGCATCATCTAAAAAGGTTGTGTTGTGGGTGTCGTCGGTTGAAGTGTTGGGCCCGGCGACTGTGTGGGTGCTGTTGCTGGGCCGGGTGATTGTGATAGGCCTGTGTCATCATCTCTTCTTCTTGGATTTAAAGGGCCACATCGTTCTCTTTGAACACGCAATTGTCGCCGCCTCTCCTCTTCCGACAGTAAATATGACTTGCCATGGATCCTAAACCATGGCATGTATTTCAGCATGCACGCTAACTTTGGAAATATGATCAGTTCCCGAGTAGGTATATAATCATACGGATCTTCCTACATTTCGATATAGTGTGACCAAAATCTCAGTCAATCCGTATGCAATTGCCGTAAGTTGATTCTGTGATGATCATCCAACATCTCAGGTGCCACGAGAATCGGTTGTCGGAATCCAAATTGTCATAATACTCTGTCTGACTGGTGCATCTCCACGATCGCAAAGTTGACCAATGGAACTTTCACATGCCAAGCATTTAGATTTTGGAAGTATTCATCCGAAATTACTGCCAGAATTGCCAGATCCTCGTATGGTTTCCATTGAAACTATATGAACATGATGGAAATATTAGTTATATACATAATACTAAATACTAAATACTAAATATGTAATGACCCAAAAATTCACGGGCATCGGAAAAGTACATTATCGGGCCTCCATCTTAGTAAATTGAGTTCAAAAATAATTATTAGAAATATTTACTAGACTAGTTGTGTGTTTAATTAGGTTTTAGATAGGTGAATTTAGCTTAATTAATTAAGAGTAATTAGTAAAAAAAATTAAATTACAATAGAAGTGAAAGTTTAGTTATAGATTAAAATAAAATAAGAGGGACTAAATAGGTAAATAAGTCAATGGCTTAAGTTTAGGCGGCAATAGATGGAAAAATCTTAGATTTTTTCTTGATTTATATTATAAAAATATTATAAATTATATTAATTAAAATTAAGATAATATATTATAGGAAACAAATAAGATAAAGACAATTGTGTGGTGATAAAATAATACATGTGTAAAATATATAAAAACACACTTGTAATAAAATAAAACATTTTCTTATAATTTAAGTAAAAGATATTTGTGAATAAAATATTATTATATGATTATAATAATATATTATTATTATTAACTAATGCATAAAAGAAAACAAATGAAATAAAAGAATAGAAAAAGAGAAACAGAATAGCTAAAAAGAAACAGAGAACAGACGAAAAAGAAAGAAAGGAAAGGGGAAAGAAAAATAAAAGGGAAAACTAGGGATTTGAAGCTTGAAGTTTAATAGCTAATATCGAGCCTGAAGCATCAGCCCAAAAAGGAAAAGAAAAGATCGTCGAGAATTAAATCCGAAGAGAATTCCGGTTTGTATTACTATAATTCAAATTATTTATTATTTGATGTTAAATTTAAATTATGTTTAAGGTAAGCATATAATAAGGTAAGTAACTTTATTGAATTGAATTTGGAAAATTTTAATTGAATAAGGAAAATATGTGTTGGTATTGAACTGTGTTTTAATTAGTGAATGGAAAAAGTATAATTGATATTGAAAATGAATTCTTGAAATAAAAGTGAAAATTAGATTGTGAAATTTATATACCCTATTAACTAGTCGGGCTGAGTCGGATATAATTGGCATGCCATAGGATTTAGAAGAGTACGGGATTTATCGGCTTTGCCGATCAGGCACTTTATGTGTCGTTTCAGGCACCTCGTGTGTCGTTACAGGCACTTATGTGTCGTATATTGATCAGGTACTATGTACCGTTTTAGGCACAATGTGCCGTACTGGTGTGTTTGGGTTGGAATCCATGTATCCATCAAAGTCCAGATTGTTAATAGGGTGAATAATTGAAATGAGAAAATCAAATGAATTTGATCGATAGCCGTATTGAATATGAGAAAATTTAAAATTATGATAGGTGATTGAGATTGAAGAATAGCTTAATATTGTATTGTTATTGTCAAATAATAAAAATTTATGAATAAATTGATATTTAATAAATTGGAGAGTTATATGCTTGGTAATTATAATTCTTTATTTCTATTATAATTTGAATTATGGTAATACCACTGAGTATACAATATTCAGCGTACGGTTGTTTCCGTGCGCAGGATGAAAAGGGTTTAGAGTCTCGGTTCAGCATCCAGGACAATCCCGACTCCTGCATAGAGATTTTGGTGATGTTTTCTTCCTTAAATGAAAGTGGCATGTACATAAGAATTATGATGGTTATTTTGGTATGTTATATAGTTTTGTTGTAAATTAAGATGTTATGTATTTGATGATTATATTAGTAAAATGGTACAAGTCCTTTACGGCATTGGTATCAAATTGAAATGGCTTGATTAGTTTTATGTGTTAATTAGAAATGATAATAGGATTTTTATTAATTAAGTTGTTATGTCAATATGTCAAGTAAGATTTAAGTATATAAATGCCTTGGTTGAAATACTGGAATTGGGTTGCTTATGTTTTGAAATTTTGCAGGGGGTTTTATGTAAAAATAAGCATTAATGCTGCCGAAATTTTTATAAAAAAAATGAATGGAGTCAATTAGTGAAATTTATATGTATTTATGAATTATTTTAATATGTTGGTTATTTATTTAAGAATTATTTGTAAATTGTTTGATATGTCCGGTAATGCCTCGTAACCCTGTTCCAGCGACGGTTTAGGGTTAGAGGGTGTTACAAAATACGAATCGACTATCTCATTATATATATCTAATTTATTTAATACTTACTTGTGCTTCCGACCGTTGGTCTAATAGAAGCCGTATATCTTCAAGAGAGGTAGGTAATCTAGCATAACTTGCCGAATGGTTCCACCTAATTAAATAATTTTTTAGCATACGATTATATTTTCAATCTACGTAATAATTGTAAAATCTAATATAAAATTTACCTTGTTATGAGTGGGAATACATATGAGTGGTCTACTCAATGACGTAAAAATGGAAAGCGAAAGCATGCCCATGATTGCAATAGTGATAGGCAACCTCTGATTTTCGCTTTATTCGGTCGCGTCACCTCGCACATCTCCCGGTACAATGTTGCCAACACGGCAGACCCCCAACTAAATTCACTAGTTGTTCTAAAATCAACGAGTTTCACCAGTCATCTCAGATGTACAAAGTTCTGTGACAAGTCCGGCATCAGATAACCTCCAATTATCTCAAGAATGTATGCCCGAGCATATCATATTCTTTCTAGTTCGGTAGAATCTTCATCCGGCTTCGGGAATGTGTCTCGTAACCAGCCCATCTCGATCTGACCTCTGTTAATATTATCCGAAATAGCACCCAAAAGCTCATAGCATACCGCTCCCCAATCACCAGATTGAACAGACCCGATGACTGCGTACCCGTCCATCGACAATCCCAATTGCAAATTCACGTCTTCCAAAGTGATAGTACACTTTCCACATAGAAGATGAAATGTGTGTGTCTCGAGTCTCCACCTCTCTATGAACGCACTAATGAGTTTTGGGTCCAACTTGCACCCTAGGCCTATCGTCGCCACGTGCCAAAAACCCGTTTCCCGCAGGTGATTCTCTATCAACGGTGATGGAAGACCATGCATGTTACATATATAGTATTGCAATATCCGATCTACAGACTTTATAAGAAATAAAAAAATAAAAATTATTTAAAATTGTATAAATGAAAAAAATCTTAAATAATATTTAAAAATTAAATTTAACACTTATCATTTTCATTTGTTCGACGGATATGTGTTTATCATCGAGACGAACTAATTCTTTGGCCATTTCTAACACGATGAAATTTTTATAATTTTAAAAAATAAATTTAAAAAATAAAATTAGAGCTTTTTTGAAAAAAATTAAAGAGAGCTTTGAGAGAAATTTTAGAGAAATTTTAGAGAAATATGAGAGAATATTGAAAGATTGAAGATAGAAAGGATTTAAGTGTGAAAAAAATGAAAGGGGGTTTATAGTTTTTTTTTTTTACCGTTGGGGGGTACCAACGGCTATTATTTTGACCGTTGGTACTGTAGCAGACATGGGAAAAACGCTTTCTCAAGGAAGCGCTTTGTCTACATGGACACAAAGCATGCCCTCAAGGACACGTTTTTTTGTCCACGTGGACAAAGCGCTTCCTTGAAGAAGCATTTTCCTACTTTGTCACCTGACAACACGCTGACGTGGACGCGTTTTGGGGGAAATAGACCCATTCCGGTAATTAATTTAGACCTGGCCTATTTCGGTAATTTTTTAAAAAAAGGGGGCTTTTATTGGTAATTTGCCCAAAAATTAACCTATAAATACATATTATTAGTATTAGAATTATATTAAGTCACATTCTATATTATTCTATTTTTGTGTTTTCTTCTCGACATAAGTTGCTAAATTCTTTATTCTATTTAAAGAGATTTCGAAGTTCTGATTTATCAAGTTAGTAAGATCTAGTTTGTTTTTATTTTTTCTTTATCCTTTAATATTTGCATAATATTATATTTGATTGAAATATTTACCTTGTCAACTAATCACAATTGTTCAATTATTCTTTTACTTGTAATAAATAGTATGATCGAGCATGTTGTGTAAATAAGTAATCTGGTCTATTATGTGTGTATGTTAGTTAAAATTAGTTTTAATAAATTGAGTCCTAAGTGCTTCGTTATAGGATTATCTCGGGAAAAAATTTCAACGAGTTTCTTTTTTATTATTAAGAATATAATGAAATTGATTATTAGGCGTGATGTCGAAAATTATAACTGATTTATTAAAGTATATTAAATTAAGATTTAATTGATTATAGTTTGACTTGAATTTGGTGTGATTATTTATTTATTTTGTTTCTTAATTTCAACTCTGTAGACTATTTATAGCTTTAATGGGACACATGACTAATGTTACATTATGTTATATTTATAACTATACATATGTTTAAATACGAAATAATTATATAATGAAAATATAATATAATATAATAAAATATAAAAATATAATATCAACATAATGCAAATATATGTAGAATTTATTAGTTGTATCAATGAAGAAGATGATAAGTCCTAAGAATTTCTTTTGATATTTTTCATATTGAGAGATTTATAATTGTTGTTCTCTATATGTTGTTTTTAAAATTTCAAGGATGTTTCAATATACCTAGAAGCCTAAAACGAAATTATAAATTGTGAACTTTTAAATTAATTAACCATTAGAAAATTATAAAATTTATATTTTTAGCCTTGGAGATGCTAAATTATCTATTAAACTATTATAATTAATTTCTAGTAACATTTTTTTTTCAAATGATAAAATAGTTAATTTATTTCATCTTTGTTGAGACATTGTTGATTTTAGGTAAGATTTCATCAATTTTAGTTTTGAGAAACTTTTCTCAACTGATGCAATAGAAACCGTGTAAGAGCTGTGTGGCCCAAATTCCTGTTAAATAAAATAAGAGATTGCTTGCAAGTTAAGTTAAACAAAATATATTTTCTTTCTAGAACATTTAGTATTTATTAGTATAATATATTTAGTATTTATTAGCATAATTTATTTGACCTATGAATTTAACCTATAAATAGGCTCTTTTACAAAACACCCATTAAAATATTAGAACTCATAACACTTTTAGAGAATTTTGTGTTTACGCTTTGAGGGTTCTTTGTTTTCGGGTTTCGGGGTTTAGTTTTATCTCCATCTTTTGTACTATTTGTTCTTTTGCCGTTATAGTAAAATTATCTTTGCATGTGGTTTTTTATCCTCTTTTGAGGGGTTTTTCCACGTTAAATTTGTGTGTTCAAATTCTCAATTTCTTCCGCTATTTTTTCTTGTTTGTTGCTTAATAGGTCAATCCCCTACAAGTGGTATTAGAGCTAGTTCAATTTTTTGTAGATTAGCCCGTTCAAAGATAGAAACAACAATGTTTGACATTGAGAAGTTCAATGGTGTCACAAATTTCAATTGTGGCAAGTTCGAATGATGGCAATTCTAGTTCAAATTGGCCTGAAAAAGATCATTACCGAGAAAAAGCCTAAGAATCTAGATCAAACATAATGAGAAGAGCTTGATGAAAAGGCTCTGTCTGGAATCTAGTTGTGCCTTGTGAATAGGGTATTGCAGGAGGTATTGATGGAGAAAATCTCATCCGCCTTGTAGAAAAGGTTAGAAACTCTTTATGCGACTAAGTCTCTAGCTAATCGTTTAGTGTTGAAACAACGCCTATTTACATTTCGCATGAATGAAGATGAGCTTCTTAGAGATCACATTAGTCTATATATTACACTTTTGAATGATTTAAATAATGTTGACGTTAAGATTGACGATGAATATCAGGCTATGTTGTTATTACGCTCTTTACCCTCTTCATACAAGTCTATCAGGGAGACATTGATTTATGGTAGAGACAAACTCTCATTCGAAGATGTGAAGGGTCATTTGTGGAGTAAAGAAAAATTTGACAATGAGTTTGGTTTAGATAGCAAGGTAGATAGGCAGGCTTCCATTTTGGTAGCATCAAAGAAGCGAGACAAAATGTGTCGCTATTGTAAGAAGTTAGGTCATGTCAAAGCATATTGTTATAAACTGCGAAATAAAAGGGCTATTAAAAGTAACGAGGAAGATGTAACTGGTGCTAATTTAGCCGACGAAAGCGGTGATGATTTCTTGTTAGTGTTAACGAGCGATAGCTCCGACTTACGTCCTAGTGGATCCTAGATTTAGGATGTTCTTTCCACATGTGTCCCAACAGAGAATGGTTCTTCACATACAGTTCGGTTGAAGGTGGAGTTGTATGCGTGGGAAACGATTTATCTAGTAAGGTAATCGGTATTGGTACTGTTAAAATTAGGATGCACGATGGGATGATTAGGAACTCTCAGGTATGTACCTGATTTACAAAAGAATCTCATCTCCTTGAGTATTTTAGACTTGAAAGGTTGCAGAATCAAACATCGAGTTGAGCGGCATTAAGGTGTCTCGTGGGGCTCTCGTTTTGTTAAAAGGAAAAAGACCGATAATCTTTATATTCTAGAAGGTTCTACAGTTAGCGGTGAAACCAAATGTCCCTCATCCATTATGAAGTCGAAGTCAACTCGTTTGGAACGAAGACAACTTAGTCATAATAGGGAAAAAGGTATGACCATTTCGTTGAAGAGAAGTTCTCTTTTGGATACAGGTTTTGAAAAGTTAGTGCACTGTGTTTGTAAAAATCAGACTCGGGTTAGTTTTTATTTGGCAGTGCACAAGTCGAAGGCTAGAAGTCTTCCAGCTTCTAAGCACAGATTCGACTCAATTAATTCCCTACATTGTTCAAAATAGGCCCGTGGTGGGCTTTGGCAAAGATGACGTTGTGAGAATTCGTGTCAAGGTGGAGATTGATAGAGTTGTGTGACCCAAATTCCTGTTAAATAAAATAAGAGATTGCTTGTAAGTTAAGTTAAACGATTTTTTTTTCTAGAAGATTTAGTATTTATTAATATAATATATTTAGCATTTATTAGCATATTTATTTGACCTACGAATTTAGCCTATAATAGGCTCTTTTACAACCTTAGAAAAACATCCATTAAAAGATTAGAACTTATAACACTTTTAAAGAATTTTGCGTTTACGTTTTGAAGGTTCTTTGTTTTCGAGTTTCAGAATTTAGTTTTATCTCCATCTTTTATACTATTCGTTCTTTTGTCATTATAGTAAAATTATATTTACCCGTGGTTTTTTATCCTCTTTTGAGGGGGTTTTCGACGTTAAATTTGTGTGTTCAAATTCTTAATTTCTTTCACTATTTTTACTTGTTCGTTGCTTAATCGAGTCGATTCCCTACAAACTGGAATAATTAACATATTCTATAAGCAATATATGCATTTGAAAAGGAATCAAATCTTTATATAATTTAGTATGTCAATTGGAGTGTATTTTTCAATTTCATAATTTCTTTCAAAACTTTCAATTCTAAAGAATTTTCAAGATTAAAACAATATACTTTCAAATTTTCATTATCTAGTAACTTTAATTTTTCTACATCGAATAAAAAACTAAAAATATCTTCATATATTTTAAATTGTTCAAATCTATTTTGGAGAGAAAAAATTGTTTGATCTATTATGTATAAAAAAATAATCGATTTTAAAAGATTTTTGAGGAGTTTTTATTGTTTCGTTATCAACATTCCTATCAATCGTTTATTTCCACGAATAATATGTTCTTCATAAAATTTAGGTTCTATTTTAATCTCAATAGTTATTTCTTTAACACATGTCATAGCATTTTGAAGTCCATCTTCTTTATATTTTTCAAAAAAGAAAAAATTGAAAGAAAACCTTTTAATTGTTCTATAATTACATCAATATACATATCTTTTGATCGTAAGTTTTTGTTAGCTGAGTTCACAACAAATAATATTTCATACCAAATAGTCATGCCCAACAAAAACTTAAAATTTTCAAGCTCATGTGTTGCTAAACATTCAAGTACTTCACTTTTAATTTTAGGATCATCACTAACTTCAATTAATTTCAATAAAGCATCTCTTATTAGTGAAGCGTAAAATCTTATAACTTTAACACTTTCAATACAATTTTCTCAATTTATTTATGACAACAATTTATTTATGATCTTTTCGTTGACAAAGAAAATAATGAGTATATTTGTTATAATACTCCAAATTAGGTAAAATAAAAAGTAGTAATATAACTTTCAAAGTTAATTAGAATAATATAACTTGGCTAATAAGAGAAATTTAAAGAGACATTCTTCAATCTTGATTCTTAAAAAATATATGAGAAGATTTCAATTCCGAGTTTAAGAAGAACTAAAATGAGAATGAGAGAATTAGAATACCAAAAATATATTGTTTGATTGGTTTAATTACACAAGAGCTGTTAAGTTCTAATGAGTAAATATAAAAAAATTGTAAAGCAATAAAGCAGTAACTTGATAGGCCTACTTAGTGCAAAGTAATAAATGCTTAAATCTACATAATTTTGGTTCAACTTACGATAAAAACACTTGAACTTCTATTTAATAGCTAGTTATATACATACACACAGACGAGGCCTGTATTTATTCTTGAGACACCCTCAACATGTATTTTCTCTTTAGAAGTATAACGAATGGTTTGTACTTGAGATTCAAGATGTTTTACCATGCTAGATTTAAGATTTAGAAATGCAACAGTTTAAATCAACAACAACATCGATTAAAAAATAACTCAAGTCTAAATCCTAAATACAAACCCAAAAAGATTAGTCTTATGAACCAACATTGGTTCCAAAAATATAAAAACAGTAAAACACTCCATATTCTATTCAAAATGCAACAGACATGGTGGATATCTTAAAAATATTTACAGATGAACAATCCTTTTAACATTCCTGTTTAAGAGGAATAAGCGAATAGTAGTTTTTTTCTTTTCTTCTTTTTTGTATAAAGAACACACTATTTCATCCAAGTGCATGTGATTAAATCCTTTGCTATACATCAGAAGAGAAAATTATACAATTGCATGTTTCTTGACAAATAAAAGATCTATGGCTAAACATTCATTAGAATAAACAATAAAAACAATTTAGAAAGGGAGCAAAATTAGAGCTGCACACTTATTAGCATGTAACTTAGCATTACAAGTTGGAGCTTCTTAGCATGGCCTGTCAACAGCAACAGCAACAGCAGTAGCAGCTTTAAAAGAGGGCTGAGAACACAGAGTGTCCAACATAACAAAAACACTGGGAGCATATATATATGGCTTGGAAGATCTACCATTTTTATTCCCATACGAAAAAATCAAAAGAATTTGAGCAGGTGAATTCACTTGAATGCATTACAGCAGCGAAGGCAATCAACGCGGACCTTGCTGAATGATGCCACAATCTGTTGATTGTTTATGTTTACGGAGAACCACGACCGGCCAAGTTATTCATGGTTTTTTTTTTTTTTTGCACCCAACAACTGGCTTTCCTTGATATGAGGATGGTAAAAAAAGTTGTACTCTCAGCAGCTTCGAGTTGGGTTCAATGGATCATAATCATAGTCATCACCAGCTTTGACAAAGCGTCCCTTCACGCGCTTTCTCACATCAGCCCTTGCTTTTCTAGAGGCATATCTCACTCGCTTTTCAAACCTATCATGCAACACGGAAGATGTTGAACATATAAATGATTATTCCAAACAAGACTAGAAGTAAAATAAAATGTTAAAACCTACAATATAGATTCTATATCGACCTTCCAAATGGATTGTTGACAAATACACAGATGCAGATAAAGTGGATCATAAATTCACATTTGCTTACTTGAGAGCACCACAGTGAAACAGATTCCTTCGGTGGCAGGATTAGTAACTAAAATTGCACAGCCTACAGATTACAATACTGAGATATAGGTAATTGGCATAGACTTACTTCCGTGTTTTCTTCTTTTCCTTGTAACGCATGACAGCATCACTTCGAGTTGCCGATGAGAAGGGACCTTCAGATGGAGGACACCAAGGGGCCTCTCCCATGAGAAGCATTGATGAAGCTCCACAATCTTGGTAATCTCCTCCGCTACTCTCTCCAGTAAGGCCAGAAAATGAGAAGCTCGAATGGTCTTGCCTTGCCGGAAAACACAAAATTGAATCGGTTTTATTGCTCATCATGGAATCAGCAGATGCTGCATTGCTGCATGCTGGCTGGATTGCATTCACCAGTCCAACACATGAGCCCTAGACAAGAATATTTAATTCCAACCGTAAGAACATTTTCCGAGTAGAAACTTGAAATTCTCAGGGGTTCAAATTAGGGTATGATTATTTACAGTAATTCTCCTAAAGGAGAAAAAAACAAATTTGTAATAGTCAAGCAGATTAATGCTCCAATTTTTGTAAAGTATACATTTGACACGAGCGTAATTGACAAGAAAGTTGCTTTATTAATAATCAAATTCAAGATAATGCTGAAAGATCAAGTACTGGCATACTTACAAACTTGAGAAATCCTACCAATAATGGCTATATAACCAACATGATTTAAAAGAGGGATATTTTCCCAAAATTGAACAAGAGTAAACTTCCTTTTTGTATGTTGGTCATGTCTGAAAATACGAGGTTATTGTTTTCATGTATATACTTCTGACCCAAGTAAAGAGGCATGTCTGAAAGTCAAGGTTATTGACGAAATTGATACCCCCAACAGAATAAATAGTTTCCTCCAAGTAACAGAATAGGAAGAACTAAAAGCTGAAATATCTAAGAATGCCACGGAAAAAGAAAAGCATAACATCTAGGAGAATGGCAATACTACTAAAAAAAATAGATGATACAGATACCATAAAGCAAGACGAAATGAGATGAGAGAACCTCAGCAGCCACTGCACCCTGGTAGGAATCAGTAGCAGACATGTCCTTCGTCCCAAATAAGCTATCAATCCCACCATTCCCAAAAAGTTCTTCAGAATGGTTGAGAGTTACTCCAAAGAGTTCTTCATATTTTTCAAGGTTCAAATCAATTTCATCCATGTTGAAATCATCATAAAGATCATCTTTGCAAACTCCAGGACACTTTGTTTGAGGACAAGATAACTGCAAATTAACAAAGGTAAGAGTTAGTCCCCAAACAGAAGATATTGTATCTACTAATGGTCAAGGAAACATGCAGAAATTTTGAATAATGAAGTTTTCACACATATGCCAAAAATGATTTTGGATCATCTAATGCAAAAATTATCTTGTTTCCTATAACCTTCACACTCCCCCTTTCCCACTTGATTAAAAACAAAATTGTAGAACTTAAATGATGTAGATGGATGGAATGCGTCCAGAAAGTAACTCTTGTGTTTAGAATAGGAGAGATCTACATCCAAGTTTATGAACCCATGGCAAAAATAGGCATAAGAATAAAAGTAAAATTGAGGAAAAGGTTACAGTTTAGTAATCATACAGTGAAGGCTGAAATGAATCATCTACAATATTACCCTAAAATTTAAGTTGCTTTTGGGCCAAGTAACAGAAATATCCAAAGAGACCAATAAAAAAACAAAATGAACAGAGGTTTAATGAAAGAATGAAATCTTCTACATATACCAGAAAATCCATTCAAGTTCAAGTAAAAAAGACATCCTAGATGTACCTTTGCTTTCCATCATAAAATGTACTCATAAGAAAAGCAAGGAATAGAAATTGGCATATAGTTCCTCCCCAGAAGAAAGTTGACACCTTAACCTCAAAGCTGGTTTTCCAGCCAGAAAGAAAAGTTAGCACTCAACAGTCACTGTTAATATGTTTTTCCGCATTAAGTGCAGACTTTAGAATGCATTAGCAAATTTAAACCCGCTTTGTAGAAATACTCATCGTAGTTGTTTACTATTACCCCATTGAACTCAGATAGCAAGGGCTAGGAAGTACCTCAAAAATATTTTATCTAAATTCATTAAAGATAAATATTACATATTCATCATTCACCTCGGATAATGATGTATCGGTTGTTCCAGCTGGCTGATCAAGTAATCCTGGTCCAGATCTGAGTTCAGGAATTGGAGACCCACTCCAGCTACTTCCCCTATCCACATTGTAATCACGATTAACTTCAGCATCACCAGTATCATTCTGGCTAATGGTATTTTCGGTAGGGCACCAGGAAGTCTCAGTGATACTCATTTGCCTTAATTCCTGCTCACATGTAGATTCACCTGCAGAAGGGGATTGCGAAAAAAACGACCATATGGAAGAAAGTTCTGCGGAGGATGGGCAACCAGAATAACAATTAATTGTTTGCCTCCTATGTGTCGAATTCAAGGTAGAGGTACCGTGACCCATCAAATCACAATTCTGACAGAGAGATACCCTTTCTTCAACACATCTAACAAAAGCAGGTTGTGAATTGCATCTTTCACATAACAATGTTCTCGAATGACGTTTCGACAGTGCGTTAGCAGAATGGACGTTTCGATCGCAAGACAAACATAAACAGGCAGCATCAGACTGGCAATATACCGTTGACGGTTGATTTCCGCAGAAATCACAGATGTAACCCATTCCAATCACACTACCCCAACAAAAGCTAAAACTTTTCTCTAAAATTTACAGACTTCTAAGCGAATAATATATCAACCAGGGCAAGTAGCTTCAGAGATGATCATCGACTCCGCTATTTCTCCTTGCACTTCAATAGCTATCAAAGGCAAAAAAGAGAAAAAAAAAAAAGAAAAAAAGAGCTAGCTATTACAAGAGAACTCAGTTCATGTATGTTGTAAGAGCATGCTAATCAGTAAAAAAACTTAAATATCCATTGATTATAGAGGTTGCTTAATTCCTACTTCTAAAACAATAATGATACGGGTCAAGGTCAAATTCTGGAAGACATTGTAATCATAAAAGGCTTTCACGTGATCAGCACTATTGAAGGGGAAAAGTCTCAATAATGTTATGATCACAGCCAGAAAGTGAACAGTTTTAAGCACCAATAAATCAATGCAAAACACACACTCATAATAGAACAAGTAGAAAAAGAAAACATACACTCATAATCGATGACGACTAAAACAGTAAAATAATATAAGAGAAAACAAAGAAAAATGAAAAAAGAAAACAGTTTTAATAAAAAGGAAACAGCAGTGGAATATGCATTCCAGGAAAAAGAATTATAAGCAAAAACTAATTCCATTTCAGAGCATATTAAACAAAACAATCTAATATCATAGATACCGTAAAAGGTTGAACGTAAATCAAAGAAGAAAGCTAGAACTATAATCCAAAGATTTAAACTCCATAATCAAAACAAACAGCTTAAGCAGGAAAAAAAACAGATGATCAATAAACAAACCAAGAGACCCAGAAATACCAACCAAAATACAAATTCAAAACCCAGATACAAAAAAAAAATTAAGTGAAGGACCCAAAATGGAAAACCAAATTAAGAACTAAAATAAAAGAAAATAAGAAATTTACCTTGATTAAAAACATGGATAAGACATAAGAGGACAAGATCGGTTGCTAGCTGTACCATTAAAATTTAAAAATTAACAAAAAAAAATTACGAGAAACCCTAGAACAAAGTGCTTTCCAGAATTTGTCCCTCCCCCCGTCTCTATTATTATTATTATTTTCTTTTAATTTTGTTCTTAATTTTTTTTTTCTGTGCTTTCAGTTTATGCAAGTAAGAGAAGAGATACTGAGATGGAAAGTGGTGGGTGTATATTAGGAAATGTGATGACATAAGCTGAGAAAAAGTGTAAAGAGAGAGAGGATAGTTTTTAAATTGAAAATCAGAGAAAAATAAATAAAATTAATAATAAATAAAAGGGCAAAATGGTAGTGAAAAGCAAAGTGGAGCTTTAAAATAAACATTCTAAATTTTCATAATAATATTTTTTACATTTTTTAAAGAAATATTGAAGCAATAAAATTGGAAGCTTAAAATAAAGAAGGGCTTGTGGAAGGCAACTACTTCAAATCCAATTAGAGAAGACAACAACCTAAAAAGTAAAGCCTAAGATAACAGATTTAATATGATTATGATGCCACTTCAACTTCACCTTCAAGGAGAGATTTTGGTTTTAAATTCAGACTTCATCCCTTCTTCACTTCACTCTTTGGTAGGTATTAACTTATAAGTAGCTAATAATGTTATAAAAGTTATTAATTGGGTAAATTCAGTTTTAATTCGATTGGTATGAGTATTATTACCAATGTAGGAGAATGCATGTTTAAGTACATTGAAGTACATTATTCTCCTATTTACATGTTGAAAAAGGACTATGAACAGTTCTAGACATTGTATTATGAAAACAAATACGATTAGAACCTATAAATAATAGCCAAATTAAATAAAAAAAATCATTTATCATATTTTGTGAAAAAGGCCATTGAACATCCAACAATGGCTTAAATGGTCCACACCACACCACAATGTGGTGGTCCCGCTACTATTTTATAAATAGCAAACAACAATGATGCCAACACTTCATCAACTCAATCTAATTTCCACTTGTTGTACAAACTACAAACTGTTCAAAATGCTGCGTTTTGATCTGTAATGAATCTAATGATGAGAATGAACGTCACCATTTATTTGTGCTTTTTCGCTATTTATTTCTTCAACATTAACAAGCTGATTCCTTCATTAGGATTAACTCTCTTTGGTAGGAAGCATTGCCTCGGGTATTTTACTAAAATAATACAAAAAAATAAAAAAAATACCAAAATAATATACAAAAAAATTTATTTACCAAAATGGTACTAAAAAAAAACAGCTGAATGGAGGGCCTGTCACAAGCGGCACCAATTGTGCATGTGGCAGAGGCAGCACTAACATGTTCGTATTTCAGCCATTTATTCGTATTTTTTTCTTGAATTTTATTACTTTAAAAAATATATTATTTTCTAATATATTATTTTATATTATTTTAGTACATTATGTTTGAAATGTATTCATTTAGTGTGTTTTTTATTTAAATTAAAAAAAAACCTTTATTTTGGCCCTTTGTTCGTATTTTTTTCAGATTTTATTACTTTCAATAAAAATATATTATTTTCGTATTTTATTATTTTACATTATTTTAGTACATTATGTTTGAAATGTATTAATTTACTGTGTTTTTTAAATAAATTTTAAAAAAAACTCTTATTTTGGCGCTTTGTTCGTATTTTTTCCCCGAATTTTATTACTTTAAAAAACACTATTTTCTAATTTTATTATTTTACATTATTTTAGTACATTATGTTTGAAATGTATTCATTTAGTGTGTTTTTATATAAAATTAAAAAAAAATCCTTATTTCGGTCCTTTGTTCGTATTTTTTTTCCCAAATTTTATTACTTTCAATAAAAATATATTATTTGTGTATTTTATTATTTTACATTATTTTATTACATTATGTTTGAAATGTATTAATTTACTGTGTTTTTTAAATAAATTTAGTAAAAAACCCTTATTTCGGCCCTCTGTTCGTATTTTTTTCGGATTTTATTATTTTAAAAAATACTATTTTCTAATTTTATTATTTTACATTATTTTAGTACATTATGTTTGAAATGTATTCATTTAGTGTGTTTTTTAAATAAATTTAGAAAAAAAACCCTTATTTCGGCCCTTTGTTCGTATTTTTTTACCGGATTTTATTACTTTCAATAAAAAACACACTAAATGAATACATTTCAAACATAATGTACTAAAATAATGTAAAATAATAAATTAGAAAATAGTATATTTTTTTAAATAATAAAATCCGGAAAAAAAAATACGAATAAAGGGCTGAAATACGAACATGTTGGTGCCACCGCTGCCACAAGCACCATTGGTGTCGCTTGTGGCAGGCCCTCCATTGAGCTGTTTTGTTTTTTTTTTTTGGTACTATTTTGGTAAATAAACTTTTTTTTATATTATTTTGGTATTTTTTTATTTTTTTTGTATTACTTTAGTAAAATACCCCATTGCCTCCCATAAAATGACAAAAAAAATATTTTAGTCATTATTAAAATTTAAAATTACAATTTAATGCAATAGTAAAATTACATTTTGATCTCTCAAGATGATAAATTTTTATTTTGAAATTCCTTTAAAAATTCTAAAATATATAATGAATTTTATCTCTCTTAAAATAAGTTTTTAGGTCGATCATTTATTAGCCTAAAACATTTATAATAATATGTTGAGTACTCAGTATTACTTTGATAAATATGTCTAATCAATATTCTCATTTGATAAATAATTCAGAATTAGAGACTAACACAAGATACGGGAAAAAGTGGAAGATGAAAAGAATGTTGTGCATTTAATAGAGGCAGGTTTGAAGTATTTCACTTTTAAACAACCACAAACCTAAAGAAGTGTTGTAGAAATTTGAGAAGAAATCTAATCTACCATTTACACCTTACTCCAAGTCCTCACTTTGTACCACAATAAATACTGATATAACAAGCCTTTATCAAAGAAAAATACAAAAAGTGAAATAAAAATGGGGAACCTAACAATGTTCTGATGGTCATTCCTGCTCTGTAAATCAACTTCCCAACTGATGAAGAAAGAGACAAGTTATGTCCAGGTCACAGGTTGAATAATACAGAGTTCAATACCCTTTAAGCAAAGTTTTGGGTTTGAATCTTGTGAGTTATGATAGTGAAAATAATATTAAAAGAGTTTTCTCTTTCGTTTAAAAGTTCAACTCAACTCAATTTAAAATTTAATTGAAGTCCAAAATAACTATCAAAACACAGGTTTGACATATAAGTATGACATGTAAATGTATAAAATTCTAATAAATTTAATACTAATATCTTTTAATAAACAACTCCATATAAATATAAATCTTTATATTATACACTAACATTCATTTAACTTTGGATAGTCAAGTTTAATTAATTTGTCAACATCAAATTGTATTTTAAAATTTTTTAAAGTAAAAAAGGTACAAAGTTCAAGTAATAAAACAACTAAGTAGCCTGAAAGAAATAATAGAAAGGGTCAGACAATCAATCAAGAAACAAGTTAGATCACCTTTCAGTTCTTCCTTGTATCCCACAACTATAGAACATATAAGATCACCATTCATCAATTTTAAGCCACAGCTGACTGCAATTCGTATTATATCCCACAAAATCCAACAGCATGGGCCCTAGTTTTCACTACAATATGCACCCATTGGCATGTTAAACCTAAACATTTAACCATAGAATGCAAGCCATGGCTCTCCAACACCACCACCACTTGCTGGCTTTACTGTTGGAATCCAATTTGTGCTGGTTTGCTCTCTCTGGAAGTATGTCCCGGTCGTGCTTGCCGCAAGCTGTCCTATCTCATACAGGGTCTGAAAAATCATTTCCCACAATTACATATAAATCAATATTGATCTCAAAACCCACTTACCATGCCAGGACAAAAACATGAAACCAATTGACAAGCGATGCATGGTTAACATTATTTGCTTAAAATTGCCGAAAAAATGAATACCTGTAGGTCCTCACTTAAAGCTTGATTAAATGGGCTTTGGCTTCTTTGTCCGACTATAATAGAAGTTGGCAAGTTTGCAGCACGGACCAGGTGAAGAAAGCAGGCTAAAGGCTCGTAATGAATTTGCAAAGATGGAGGTGGCTTCTGGGTTTTGGTGGCAATGGCTCGACTTACATCAGTCTCGGGGCCTACTTGGATACTATAGAGAGGAAGCTTGCCGCTATTTGTTGTCAACAACCTACCTTCCAACTTCAGCTTTGATGCCGGTACAAGAAAAGGGGCTATGATAGTGGGTATGGTAGACGGTATGTGCTCTGCATCTGCTATTTTAGTCAGAACTGAATTTATAGCCAGTGACAGTAGTGGCGGCTCCAAATGATCCAACATTACCATTGTTGCCTGCAATGAGTAAAAGGAAAGATATATTTCTTTCAGTGTGTTCAATACGAAAGATGGAAAGTATAGTTAAAAAGTGGTTAGTGGTAAAGTTTCGAATAAAGTTGTTAATTTTATGTTGAATGTGTACAAATACAAATCCTCTCATTTTCCCTATTCATCATCTTATCACAAATTAGGGGAAGGCTGGAAAGAAAGTAGTTTTTCCTTCCAATCCTTACCATTCCTTACTCTTTCCCTCCTACCAAACACAGGATTAAAGTCATCATTCTAGTTATTGCAGTAACCCAGAGGATTCATACACCCATTCTTGAAGACAAATGACCTTAGTCATTTTCACGCAAGGCTGTTCTTTCTCAAGGATGATTGCTTGACCACTAAGATCACGGGATCAACAACGCCAACAAAATGAAGCTTGAAAAGAAAATGATGCCCTTGCCAGCTACTATTCAAATCTATTTCTATCCTCAGTTTATGTCTCATGTTCTGCACCTCCTTAAATCACATTATTGATCATCATCTTATCGGGAACACAACAAAGGAATATTCATTGATCAGCAACTATGAAACCATCAATCCGGCAGGAAAACCTTTTCTAATCTACCCCCAGGGAAAACTCTAAAAGTAAGACTTACAATTTTTCAACTAAAAAATCTAACCTCTGACTATGTCGACTGAAAGAGGGTTCTCTGAGGCACTCCCTTCCTAGTTCCTAATGAGCTTTTACCCCTTTAATTTATTGAAGAAAAATATCAAAGTAAACACTCCCCTTTTTCTCTCATTTTACCAAGAACCAGACACTCTAGAAAAAGAGATAACTTGATAGTTCTTCATTTCCAATCAAACTTCCAAGCAAATCCACAAAATTACATTCACCAAGAACAGAATTTATATATATATATTTTTTAAAAATGGGTTTTGAAATTAATGGCAAAAGGAAGGAACCATTCGAAAGAAACAGTACCTTTAGATTTTCTCCATCCATAAATTGAGTAACAGAGGCATTCAATTTTGCATCCCCTAATTCCAGGTCGACTAACTCGAAGCTGAAAACATATAAACATACAGCTTTCTTAATCAGTGTTTTTAATGAAGATCAACCAAGAAGAGACAGAGAAAGAGAGAGGGGACTCACGCTTTACTACAAGGATGGGGAGTAGGATTGAGAGCTCGGGCGATGGCGTTTCCGAACCCATCTTGGTCATGGTAAACGAAGAACACATTCGAAGAAACCTTCAATCTCCGCAACTTTCCACTTAGTGTTTCTCCGTTGTTTTGGAGTGAGAGTGATTCCAGATTTTGCTCTAGATCCATGATGACGATGATGGGCTAAGAGGGATATGACACCAGTCTTTTCCTTCCATTTACACTCACTCCTTTTTAAGAGGGTTTTCTTTTCTTGTAGAACAATACTAGTATGGTAATAAAATAAAGGTTAAAATATGCTCCAAGTCTCTGTAATTTTCATACAATTCAAATTTAGTCCTCTACTTTTATTTTAACGATTTAGTCCCCCAATTATTTTTCTTTACAAATACTAGGGTGTACATGTTATTTTATGAATCAAGGTAAGTAAATAAACAAAAGGTTTGGTTAATATGACTAAGAAATGTAAGTGAAAGTATGAGAGCAATGTTATTATATGAACAAATATAATATTCAATATCATTATTTCTAAATCATGTGTGGCCTATTCCTGAATAAATCAAAGCAGTGAAGACTATCTGCTTTAATAACTTTCAATATTAGGGAGTACATAATTTACAATACTTCAACAATATACATGCATTTAAATTACCTGTATATGTATGCCTTTTTTTTTAATGGAAACTGCAAAAAGAAAAAAAGAAAATTGCTTTCAATATCCTCACTCAATTTTCCAGGCACAAAGGAACAAGCTGAATTCGGATGCCGTGGCGGCGCTTAGTGTAGAATAGTACTTGCTTCCGGCATCGCTGTCTCCTTCTTGGCTACTTCCTTCTTTGTCACTCTCTGCATCCGCCGCCACCGGTTTGAATATAAACATGCCGTGGCCGGTTCCAAGGCTGCTAAACATCCAGTCATGGACATCCCACATGACTTGAACCGGTTGCTTATCGACCAGAACAGTCTGGTTCCCTCTGAATTTCCATTGCAAATTCTTGACGTGAATCAGAACTACACCATCCATGCTAATCCACATTTCAGGTTCTTTTATTCCAGTCATCGAACTCTCAACAACAATTTCGTGTTCTTTGCTTTTTTCATCGAATCTAGCTCGTGTCGCAAAGCTTTTCTTGGCAAACACGTTTTCCTTCTTGTAAATCAAAAAGGGTTGAACCAAAGCCGGTCTCGCTTTCGTTCTTTTGTATGCCTTTTTCTTGTAATCCCCCAATAATAGAACCACCTCTTCGTCAGCAACTAGGGCGACATAATAGTCTGAGACGGGTTCGGGGCCACAGGTGAATTTAGCTGAGCGAAGATCCCAGTAAACATCCACTTGGCTCCCTTCAACCTCAAAGGATTTATACCCTTTTTTGCTCCAGAAATGCCATGGCTTAAGATCGATCTTGCACGAGTATTGGAAATTACCTTGCGTGCTATTCACCAGGATGCTGAGAGAATGGTTCATAAGGTTCTTACACCACAAAATCTTGACATTCCGACAATAACCTACTATGTTCGTTTGGTACATCAACGTGACGGTGGTCTGAGCGTTTTTATTGTTTGTCTGAGGGTGAGGTTCTTCCTTTATTCTTTCTGCATAATACGCCGAGCTTCCAATTGACTGAGTTCTCAAGGGAAAATGAAATGCCATTTGTAAATGCAAATTCTTTTATTGATTTTTCATGCAAAAAACCTCTAATAATTCGATTCTACTGCATCTGATCTGATAGTAAAAATGGTTTCCAGGACTGTTCATATATGTATGTAGTTATATAACCCTATATGTGTATATGTATAGGGGTTAAAATCAGGTTACCTTGTGTTGGGAAGTCTCAAGGGATTAAACCGACCTGAAACCTTAGCTGATGAACAATGGTAAAGAAAAATATTAATAAATGGTGCCAAAATGAGATTGCAGAAGAGAAATGTGTGAGCATGCTTGTTTGCTTTTGGAAGAAATTGTGATTTTCTGGGAAAGAGACAGAATGAAAGAACAGACAAGGAACTTTGTCTCTCCATGGAGTGAAAATCTCCATCCAAAGGTTGTAAGCAAAAAAAGGTGTCCGAAACAAGGGGATGACGAAATTTTCCTCCAACCAATTTGCTATATTTAGTCTAAGTTTGCCATTTTCTAAGGAAATTATACCATTTGTATCTTAACCCAAAGATAACATTTCTAACTGTTATATCAATAGGTCCAACTGCTATACAGGAGGGGTCTATGTAAGAATAATAAATAGAGAGACAAGGGTACCGAGCATTAAGTTGCAATATTCTTGCTGACATGAACATCATGGTAGTGACATCACAGTCAATGTTACAATGACCTGATTTTTCATCCTTTACAGAAGATGTATATAATTCACACCTATATTCTACAATAAATTTAACTGTGCAAAGGTTCATTTACACTACATCCAGATTTTCATTAGCTTTATTCCCTTTTGCATCATCATTTTCATATCCATCTTTTTTACTTCCCTTTCCGGATGATCTCTGGCTACTAAGTCTAGCTTTTAGGATTCCTCCGATGTGATGGACTGAAGCATCAGCCTGAATCGCCTCTATGTATAACAACTTCACCAAGTTCCTGAAGCGACGCCGAAAGGTTGGTATCCGAGACATGGAAGCTACTATTCCCTGCAATCTGTCATAAAATGAAAATTGCGTGATGATTTTAATGCACGGTCACAAGTTGAAAGAGTTGTTTAGTTTTTCAGATATAGCTTTTGTTATACCTTCTAATTATGGCTTGAAGCTGTGCTCTCCTGACACTATCTTCGGATGGATAACCAGAATCATTCCAGTCCTTGGGTGTTTCGTTTTTGCACTCCATAACCAGCTTCCTTAGGCAAGCTTCTTCACTTTCATCTAATTCGAGCTTCTTTAATTGCTCTTTCATGACAAAAAGCGGCCCAGCAAACCATTCAAACACTTTGTCCCTTGGCATATTACTCCTAGTCAGTTCCGCATTATCACCTGGCAATTCAATCACACGTAATCATATGATTGTAGCCCCAATATCCTCCACAATGCTAACTGAAGGGGGAAAGAAACACATACCGATAACTATGCCAGATGCGTCAGCCTTAACCGATGTCAGCAGACACTGCAAGATGGACCAAGCTTGTAGTCTTATGCACAACTTTTTACAATTTCCCTTAACAATGCATTCCTCAATGTCCTTGATAGTTATTAGGCCATCACGGAGGAGTATCCAACCATCCACCTCATAGGATTTAAAAAGCCAGTCCCACACCTGTAAAAGTTTCAAACATAATTGAGTTCTTATACATTAGACATTAATTTGATTTTTATAGGTCAAAGAGCAGACCTGCATTGGTCTATACTGTTGAATTGGCCACTTCAACGTTCTTGAGTTTTCTGAAATGAGTTGTGTGCTTGATGCCTGACCTTTACTCTCCAGTTCATTGCAACAGTTGTTGTCAACCTTTTCGATCTCAGGATTACGGTCCATGTTTCTACGATACCGGAGCCTGGCTGTCAAACGGATGTCTCATAATCATAATCAACAGATGTGTAAAATACTATGTCACTCGGACTTGGGGCTGAGTGTCAAATTTTTTCAAGGCTTTTCCAGGTATTTGGAGGGTTCTTGGAGGTTGAAAGCAACATAGGAGAAATATACATGGTTCTTCTTGTAAGTAATCTAAAGAACATTAACACATGTTGTACCTGGGCAGACAGGATCCTTCCCTCACGTAGAGTAAATCATTTACATACTCATCAAATAGCGAAACCACAGATATAATATAAGAAAATCCCATATGAAGTGAATCTTCCTGAATTTTAACAAACATATGTTAGACAAAACTTGAAACAAAAGACGTATATAACAGCGTAAAAACAGAGAAAGGAACATTTTCCAGACCTGATGCACGATAACTCCACCGTAGAGTCCAAGAAAGAAGCTTGCAATGATAGCTCCAACTACAGCTCCCACAACAGCCAAAGGCCATAAAAGGATTGCTAAACCAGCAAAGGGAACACACACTGTCTCCAAGAACGGTCCTTCCCGACCAATTAAATCTTCGAACAACCTTTTCCATCCTCTGAACAGCATATATGGGCTTTTCCATAGAGTAACAACCGTAATCAAAGGCACATCAACTAACATGCCAATCAAGCCAACCAACAAACAACCTGGTAATTTCATTAACCTTGCAAGAACAAAATGGAATAAATCCAAAGAGTTAACTCAAATATATTAACTGGTATGAAGCAGAGCTTAAGAAGGGACGTTCTTACTTTACATCCATAGGCTTCTCATCTGGAGGCATTTTTTCGCTTAGCTCATCCATGTAGGAGAAGTATGAGTGGAAGCAGAAATCTGTGAAGTCCACCACCACCGTGCAGCTTCCTTTAATGGTTGACAGACAACCATCCTGGCAAGGAATTGCTAAGTTCTCCACTTCAATTGTTTAAAACAAGTGTTTTGCATGCAAATAACAGACCGGGCAACAAAGAGAAAGGCAACTTACAGCAAAGCAGTGGTAGCATTTGTCGATCGCATTTTGCCCTGCTGCCTGAAAAGTTGCAATGAGGGGAGCAAAAACTCCATACCCTATTCCACCTAAAATGCTTCCGGCAACAGCCACGACTGGCCAGAGACCCAGCGGTACAATCAACGACACCAAAACCACAATCTTTAGAGCCAGTCCCAGTCTCTTCGTTCTAAAATTACAAGTCCAAGAAACAGAAAATAAGGACAAAACACAAACATTCTCTACTTCCTAGAATCAGAGATTCATCTCTATTGCAAACACACATCATTCGAATGTGACCGGCGACATGCTATGAATATCAATGGCGGAAGAAGCTAAAACCCCCCAAAGCTATTTAAAATAAAAGGGATTAGATGTAAGGAAATAGAAATCCAAGGAAACAAACCTTGCTACAGAGAAGTAAGTCCATATAAAATGTGCTGGCCAAAGCCCAATCACCACTGCTGAATTCCCGCTCCCAATAATTGCCACCGCTACTGGACCGATGATTGCAGCTGTTAACAGAACCAAAAATATTTGCAAAAACTAAATAAAACACCCATTTTTGCACTAATCACTAATCTAACCATTCATTTCAGTGTTTAAATACGGGTCTTTTGTTGTTGTTGTTTGTAATTTACCTTTGAGAAGGCCAAGGATAAAGAGTAAAGAAAAGAAGGGAATAAATGAAACGAAGCTCCAGAGTTTAGCCAACAACCCCGAGGGAACCTCCATGGTTGTTTGCTTGCAGTAAGGCTTTAGAGATATTTGAACGGCAATAATGGAAAGAAAAAATGTTCTGCGTTTTCAAATGTGTGTCATAGACATAGTTCAAAGGTACAGGAGTTTGTTATATTAAAATTAGAACAGATGGAAAGATGGTACGTGGCAGGAGAAGGTGGTAGGCGGGACACATGGCGAGCAAGGAGTGAGGAGATGGGGGTGACATTGACACCTCCCCGGGGATCATGCTCTTGGCGGGAACCAACCGACTTTAGGGTTGTCTCATGTCTTGACGTTGCAAATATTAAGGGTGTTAATGTAATTTTACCCAAACCTGTTCTCTTCTTCATTTCACTATTATGTAAGTTCATATTTTAATTTTATTTAATATTTTACAATAAATAAAACACCAAACGGGGTCCGAATATTTGGCGCCAGTCACTACTAGAGCCATCCGTACAATTAATGGCTCCTGCGAGAAAAGGAAACGTTTGGAATCTAGTCCTTTAATAGAAAAAAGGAACTGATAAAGAATATATTAAAAAGATTATGCTTCTTTGGAACTCAAAGGTGCATACAAAAAGTAGCTTGAGCAATACGAACCGCTCCACGTATGAGTGTCTAAAATTACAAACTAGTGTCTGCCACTGTACGGCCAGTTATGTCATGGGTTGAAGGCAGATCAGCAGGAGGCCCAGCCCTTTGGTCTCTCTTCTTGTTTCTCCATGCATAAGTGAAAAGATGATAAAAAGGATAGACCTGCCTGAGTCCTCTGATGCCAACTAGGAAAGGGCCAACAACAGAACACCGCTTATTTGACACCATCCATAGTTGGCATTCAGGGAGCCAGGCAGATCATTTCCATTGTTTCATCTCACACTTACAATTCCATTCAATCATGACTACATAACCAATGAGACTTGGCTATTCAAAACAAAAAAGAAGAAGAAAAAAATCAGTACAAATGATCACTTACAGTTCAACCTTTGGCTCACAAACAACACACCATCTGTTGCAGAGACTTGCTTCCATGATCTTTAGCTCATCACCCTGCCTCTGTTTTGATTGCTCTCTTTCAACCCATAAATATATATGCATGTAATGAATGTCTGTGGGATTTAAATGCTAGGTGTGGCTAAGTAAAGAGACAATAAGAAGTACAGGAAGAGAATAAAGAGAGGAGAAAAGACTAAAAAGTGGTCGGCAAACAGTTGGATTTTGGGTTTTAAATGCCAAAATTCAAACATGATTTGGAATTGCAACTTCCTAAATCTTGGCTTTGTAGTCTGTATTGGCAGGAGTGTAGGTGCCAAGGTCATAGCATAAGACAATTTGACAGCCTTGGTTTGACGGATTATTTAACTGTCCTTTTGTACCCTAATTTTCGGCAAATGGAACCAAGATGGGAGTGCAATATAAATATTCCAAGTTGAGGATGGACCCTCTATGGGGGTTAGAAAGATAATCCAATGCTGTTTGTGTACTAAAATATTCCAGTCCAGTATATATATAAATTTCCACATCAACTTTAACGTTTGACTGAAACAGATGATTGCATGTGGGATGTGGGATCGCATGAATTGGGCCGTGATGAGCTCTAATTTTAGCTTTCTATTTCTACACAAATTATCTGATGAACCATCCTTGCTTGTATTGGAATATCTAAAATTGTGGTTGGCGTTCTGCGACCTTCGCCAGCTTCTGAATTGTGTCAAATAAATAAATCCAGTAGTCAAACTTGGTTTAACGGTTTTTGTTTGCTTCATGAAATAGTAGCTCATGCTTTCAAACTTCAAACTCTTTCAAACAGGGGTAATAAAAAATTTCACACCGTCCATTCTTTTCTCGCATTAACCTGCGATGATTACTGCTATACCTAGGTTTATTTCAAGGTAATAAGAAATGTGGAAATAATAAATTTTGAATATAAATGTGTATTTAAAAATAACAATTAATGATCGAATGAGTTTTAGTTCGATTGGCATGGATATTGTTACTAATATAGGAGGACGTGAGTTTGAGTGCGCTGAGGTACGTCATCCTCCTATTTATGGGTTGGAAAGGGATTATAGATAGTTTTAGTCAAGGCATTGTCTTTTTTCTATAGCACATCAAAAAAGCATCAAGTTAGTGAAAAGAAAACTCACTATTGAATTTCTATATTTTAAAGAAATCCTACAAGTGTGATAACCATGAATTTAGAACACAAATGTGTTTTTAAAATAACATACAATAAATATTGAAACATATAAAGTGTGCATAATAAAATTGAAATGTATAAAAATATCAAAATAATGCTTTAGCTAAATGGTAAATTAAATGTTGTACTAATGCAATGGACGTGGGTTTAAATCCCACCCTATGCATATTTTTATTAGTTTTTTAAAGTGAAAAAACTAAAATACCCACAAATAATATTACTTATTTTAATTACAGAAGTATATTCTCGTAACTTACTAATTGAATTGATGACACTATTGATAGTTGATAGTGACAAATAATAATATATATAATATTTTTTACTAAATTTCTCAACTCAATAACACCCATTCAATTAAGAATTATTTATCATTTAAAAAAACTTAAGAATTATATAAAAGTTAGATTAACTACAATATATTTATAAAATTAATTTAGTTTGACCTTTAAAAAAAATAAAAGTAAAACTATCTTTTTTTTTATTAATTCATTTCTTCTATTTACAATGTCAAATCTTAATATAATTTCCACCCTTTTCATATGTCCAGGTATTCCTCGAGATCTCCGTCCACTTTTAAGTCCAACTCATCCCCTAAATCTTCCCTCAAATTCCAATTTGAGTTTATTTTCGGGTCTTCCTTAATTTCCTCCTCCAAAATAGGTATAGAGTTTACTAACTTCCTAGTAGCTTCTTAATACAGAATCTGCTCAACCATGGTGCTCCAAGAACCTGTTGCTTCATATTGCACCTTTGTGATTCGATACTTGACGTTATAGTCTTCCTTGCACCGTAAAATGCTACAATTGCTACATATCGTTTAACTAAGTTTCTATATGTTTATGCCTTCGACTTTTCCTTATCCAAGAGCATTCGTTGTTCCACATCTATAAAAGTGCCCCTCAAAGTGAGATATTGCATTTTATCTTCTTGAATCATTTCATGCCCTTTCCAAACAACCTCTTATATCATATGATTCATCGTAATAAGATGTTGGATGATGCAATCACCCAATCTCATCCTATAATCTTGAACTTTCTTATTAGCTTATCTACACTTTCACATTATTCTAACGTAGTGATCACTTCAAGCACACACTACAGCAAAACAGGTTTTTAGCGGTATTTTTAGCGGCGTTTGATAAAAAACACCGCTATAGATCGAGCATAGCGGCGCTTATTAAAAAAGGCCGCTATAGATCAAGCATTAGCGGCGCTTTTCCAGAAACGCCGCTATAGGTTGACCACTAGCGGCGCCTTTTAAAAAACACCGCAAAAAGATTAAGCACAACGCTTTAGTGGCATTAGCGGCGCTTTTTAAAAAACGCCACTATAGATCGAGCATTAGCGGTGCTTTTTGAAAAACGCCGCTATAGATCGAGCTTTATGGTTTAGGGTTTTAGGGTTTATGATTTAAGGGTTGAGATTTAAGATTTAGGGGTTAAAGATTAAGGGTTTATGGTTTTTGTTTTATGATTTAGGGTTTAAGGGATAAGGGATAAGGGATAAGGGTTTAGATTAATTAGTGTTTTTTAAATTATATATTCAATAATTTCTTATATAATCGTAAAAGAGATAGTATTAATTTTAAAATACTGAATTAATTATCATTATAGTTTAGGGTATATAGTTTAGGGTTTAAGATTTAGGAGTTACTATTTTAAGGTTTATGGATTATGGGTTTAGGGATTATGATTTATGGTTTATGGTTTAAGGGTTGGGGTTTAAGGGTTAGGGGTTTAAAATTTATGATTTATGGTTTAGGGGATAGAGGATAGGGGTTTAGGGTTTAGATTAATTAGTGTTTTTAATTTATATATTAAATAATTTCTTATATAATTGTAAAAGAGATAATATTAATTTTAATATATTAAAATTATGATTATAGTTTAAATTATTTGAGAGATAATAGATAAAGTTTATATATATTAAATGGTTTAGGATTTAAGGTTAACTTAAGATTTGTTAAATGATGAAATTTTATACAATCAATTGATGCTTTTATATTTAAAAATATTTAATCTAAACCATTTGATATATTTAAATATTAGATTTTTAAAAAAACATTGATAAATAAATAAATAAAGTAACAGATTGATATGGATATGCAACTATCTATTTTGGATAGGACCAAATTATAACAAATAAAAATGAAATACAAAAACTAAAATTATAATTTTATCTAATTCTTTTAAATATTACTTAAAATTTTAAAAATTATTTATTTAAAATTTTTATGAAAAATACAACAATTAAATATAAAAATTGTAAAAAAGTCGAGCGTTAGTGGCGTTTATGAAAAAAAGGCCGCAAAAGGTAAGCAATAGCGGTGTTTTTCGCAAACGCCGCAAAAAAGTTGAGCAATAGTGACGTTTTTGGCCCAAACGCCGCTAAAAGTAGAGCAATAGTGATGTTTTTTTCCAAACGCCACGAATATATTTTGCAAAACGGCATCGTTTTGTAATTATATTTTTTTATCCCAAAATTTCAAATGAAATATCTTCTTGTTTTTTCCTTTCTTTTTCCCAAAATCGATTCCCCCCACCTGAAATCTCATCTTCTTTTTTCTCTATTTTATTTTTCCCAAACCATTTTTCCCTTACCTCGATTCCCTTTATTTTTTCCCTAAAAAAACCTTAAAAAGCCTAAACAAAATGGGCAATTTACACAAAAAATCCCCTTTTTTTTAAATTACCGAAATGGGCCCGATATTTAATTATTTACTGGAATGGGCCATTTTCAGGCAAATCGCGTCCACACCAGCACGATGTCAGGGGACACGCCAGCAAGTCGCGGCCACGTCAGCACGCTTTGCTAACGTGGCCGCGACTTGCCCCGCGCGTGAACAGTGCAACGGTCAAAAATTTGACCGTTGCCCCCCAACGGTCCAAAAAAAACTATAAATACCTTCACCCTTTTTTTTCCACAAACTAATCCTCTCTCAAATTTCCTCTCAATTTCCTCTAAATTTCCTCTCAATTTCCTTTTAAATTCCTTCCAAATTTCTCTCAAATCCATATTTAATCTCAATTTGCTCTCAAGTTCCTCTTAAATTCTCTTAACTCCCTTTTTTAAATAATTTTAAATTTTTTTAAAATTTTTTTAAACCATAAAAATTTGTACGATTTCAGCAATGGCCGGAGAATTGACTCGTCTTGATAAGCATCACATATCGGTGGACCAAATGAAAATGGTAAGTGTTAAATTTAATTTCTAAATATTATTTAAGAATTTTTTTATGCATTTTTAGATAATTATTAATTTATTATTTGTTATAAAAGTCTGTAGATCGGGTATTGGAATGCAATATTCGGGATATGCATGGTCCTCCATCACCGTTGGTAGAGAACTACCTGCGGGAAGAGGGTTTTTGGCACGTGGCGACGATAGGCCGGGGATGCAAGATGGACCCGAAACTAATCAGTGCGTTGATCGAGAGGTGGAGACCCGAGACACACACATTCCATCTTCCATGTGGAGAGTACACTATCACTCTAGACGATGTCAGTCTGCAATTGGGATTGCCGGTGGACGGATA
The DNA here is from genome assembly GCF_007990345.1 of Gossypium hirsutum. Classification (NCBI taxonomy): domain Eukaryota; kingdom Viridiplantae; phylum Streptophyta; class Magnoliopsida; order Malvales; family Malvaceae; genus Gossypium; species Gossypium hirsutum. The sequence continues at coordinate 53,094,749 of NC_053443.1, forward strand.
CCCAGTCACCGGGTCTGCCTAATCTAGCGATTGGAGGCGGTGTGTTACGAGCTTTTGAGCGCTAATCCGGAGAAAATGAAGGGAGGTAAGATCAAGATAGGCTGGTTACGTGACACATTCCCTGATCCGGATGAAGATTCAACCGAAATTGAAAGAATCCAATATGCTCGGGCATATATGCTTCAATTAATTGGAGGTTATCTGATGCCCGACACGTCACGGAGCCGCGTACATCTAAGATGGCTGCTGAAACTCGTTGATTTTAGAGCAGCCAGTGAATTGAGTTGGGGATCTGCCGTCTTGGCAACGTTATATCGAGAGATGTGCAGGGCGACGCGATCGAGGAGAGCAAAAATCGGAGGTTGCTTATCACTATTGCAGTCATGGGCACGATTTCGCTTTCCATTTCTACGTCCTCGAGTGGACCACCCATATACATTCCCACTCATAACGAGGTAAATTTTATATTAGATTTTACAATTATTATGTAGATTTTTAAAAATAAAAGTATGTTAAAAATTTATTTACTTAAGTTGAACCATCCAGCAAGTCATGCTCGATTACCTACCTCTCTTGAAGATATATGGCTTCTATTGGACCAACGGTCCGAAGCACAAGTAAGTGTTAAATAAAATAGATATTTCCATACATTCACTAATCGATTGGTATTTAGTATTTAGTATTTAGTATTTAGTATTCTTTATATAACTAATATTTCTATCATGTTCATATAGTTTCAATGGACACCATATGAGGATCCGACAATTCGGACAGTAATTCTGGAAGAGTTCTTACAAAATCCACTAGCTTGGCACGTGAAAGTCGTGTTGATCAACTACGCAACCGTGGAGCCGCACCAGTCAGACAGAGTGCTACGACAATTTGGATGTAGACAACTGATTCCCGTGGATCCTGAGGTGTTTGACGATCAACACAAAGTCAACATTTGGTAATTAAATACGGATTGGCCGAGATACTGGTCCGAGTACATGGAAATGTGGGAAGATCGGTATGAATATATACCTATCCGGGAACCAATCATCGTTTTGGAGTTAGCGTGCGTTCCAAAATACATGCCGCGATTTAATATCCATGGCAAACCGTATTTATTGACGCCAGAGGAGAGGCGGCGGCAAATACGTGTCGAAAGGGAAAGGCGCGGGCCTCTAAATCTAAGATGACAAGATGACGAAGACAGCCTCAATGAGGCTTAGACATTCACCCGGCTCATCATCAGCGGCCATGCAATCACCAGGCCCAACGAGAGCACCGACACAGTCACCCGACGCAGCAGCTCAACCGATGATACCCACGCAACCGCCTTTTCAGAAGATGCCAGGTGCGTTTCCTAGCCCTTATATGTATCCTAACCCTTATATGTATCCCTTTCCAAGTCCTATGGCAGGTTGGAGCCAAATGCCCGGTTCAACTCCATTTCCTGTTATGCCGAGTGGATCGCCGATGTATAGGTCATCGCCGCACGAAGGATCGCAAAAGGGGCTATCGGGGAGCTCTCCTTTTTACCAATCCTCACCAATGTATGGGTTTCAAACACCGTCGCCGTTCGTGATGCAAACACCTCCACATACACTATTCTTTGAAGGTGGATCATCATCCCAAGTCCGACAACCAGATGCCGTACTGGAAGAACCAGAATCCCCGCCGGAGGAACAACAACCAGCGCCAAAAGCAAGACAAAGGAGGAATCCAGCGCGTAACCGTCGACGGCCGCCATGTGGCACTGAATCCTCCGGGCATAGACATTGATTTTTGTATTTAAATTTATTTGTACAAATATTTTGAATATTTTGATATTATTTTATGTAATAAAATAGAAATTTTTTTGAGTTATTTTGATATTATTTGATGTAATAACATGAGCTTAATTAATTTGTACAAATATTTTGAATATTTTGATATTATTTGAGAATTCTACTAATCATTAATACAATTATCAGTTAATATTTTTACATTCACATAATGGTAGATTTGAAAAAAATGTTTTGACTGTTACTAACAATTAATACAATTATCAATAAATAATTGAAAAAATATAATTTATTTACAATTACATTCAACTGTTCCGATTAGGGCATGATCGGCTTGTATGGCCTGGATTCCTACACCATCCGCATAACTTCTGTTGACTGGCTGTTTCTCAGATATCCATATTGTTACGTATTCTAGTCGAGCAAGGTCGACCTTTTGGTTTACAACGCAATTCTCTATCTGGTAACAGCTTAAAAGGAGCAAGAGATACAGACGACCACTTACGTTCATCTGGGACCGGTAGGAAAACGTGTCTCCAGACGCTGTACATGTTTTCTAATTTGTACACTTCGTCCACATAGCTCATCGAATCCAGATGGAGATTCTGACAAGCTGCAATAACATGAGCGCATGGATAACGAAGTGCATCAAACATCCCACAGTCACAAGTCCTATTTCGCAAGTGTACACGATATTGCCCGCCAACAGCACCTTGGTGCGGTCTATCAAACTCGGTCACGCGTGACACACTGTGTGCATGGTGTTTGCCCTCACCTTGGCCTTGTTAATTTCTTGAACTACCTTATTGCACCATACATGGCCTCCTTGCATCTGGCTTGCATAACTTGCTACTCGCTTTGGAAATAGTGCCGCCAAACGAAAATATGTCTCTCGCACAACCGATGTTATCGGTAGATGGCGCATTCCTTTAAGAATAGGATTTATGCATTCAGCTAGGTTCGACGTTATATGGCCGTATCGTAGGCCGCCGTCATATGCTTGTGCCCACTGTTCGAAACGTATGTTACAAAGATAGTCCGCCCCTTCTCCGTTAATTGAACGTAAAATTGCCAACATATTGTGAAAACGGTCTTTATTTATTTCATACCCTGCTAATATAAGATCATAGCGAATAAGTTATACCACTTCTACCAATAAAATTAATTTAAATTGATAAACGAAATAACACAGATATAGACTAAATACCCATGTTGGTCACTTATCGTCGTTCGCTCTTAGATTGATATTGCCCGTAGTAGTTCGAAGCAACGTGTCTTAGGCAATATCTATGGTGTGTGCGCTGCCATAAGCTTCCCTGTTGATCAAATGCAGCTAGTATACCAGCACCCTGATCTGAAATAACACATATATCAGGTTGGGGCACACATGCCTCCTTAACCTAGAGAGAAAGAAATCTTAGTCATCAGACGACTCCCCCGGTGTTATTGTAAATGCAATTGGAAGAATTCTCCCACCGCCATCCTGTGCCACTGCAAGCAATAGTCGATGAGTATACCTACCGAACATAAAGGTATCGTCAATTTGTACCAACGGCTTGCAGTATGGAAATGCGTCTCGGCATTGCTTAAAGGTCCAAAACAGGCGTTTGAACACTTGGCATCCATGTAGCAATCGGCCGTTGTAGTACGCATGTTCCGTTTCAAGGTCTGTGATGGCACTTGGAACGTATCTCTCTAGCACCTGACACCACTGCCATATTTCATTATATGAGGCGTCCCACCCACTATGCATCTTCTCTAACGCCTTTTGCTTAGCCATCCAAGCCTTGCGGTAAGAGGGCATGTACCCCATTTGGCTACAAATATTGACAATTAATACCGGCACCGAATTCCTGGGATCTGCTTTAACCGTGGGCAGTATCAAGCTAGCTAACATAGCTGAATCCATATTGGGATGATCTTATGAAACACCTATAAACCGAGTACATTAAATAATGCAACATTGCATAATAAAAGTATTATTCAGAAACCATCAATACTGTACCTTCAACACATGTATGTGGACCTTTGTACTTTTTAATCTCCCACAACCCTATCCTTTTCTTTAACGAGGCGTAGATTTTTCATGAACATGTGCCGTCTTGGACTGCACACTTCGCCTCAAACTTATCAGATTTGGATTTAACGAATTGGTAGTTAACGCTGTTTTTGATGCTATGTTGTTTCAAAGCACCAATAAAACTCTCCTTGTTGGTAAACTAATTACCAACTTCAAATTCACCTGAATCTAGCCCTGAACTTGTACGATTACGCAACCGGTGTGGTAGACCTGGAAACTTTAACGTATCATCTGCAGACAGATCAACATTATGCATGTGGAATGGAGGTGAGTATGCTCTGAATCATGGATTTTCTTCTTCATCTGAACTTCTTTCAGCATCTTCAGGTTCTGTTGGAATAGGCTCCGCTCCGGTTTAGAAAATAAGTCAACTTCTGTACCATCGGGCCCGGGCTTTCGAGGTGGATCCACATCGGAGTCATCTTCTAACCCACAATCATATGCAGCATACGAGGTCCCCTCACCGGTTGACATCGTAGGGAGTACATCATCCCTTCTTTTGGGTATTTCATAACATCCCCAATTGGATGTAGATTGCCAACCACTAAAACTCGATGTCGTTCCCCAATACGTATTTCCAACATCAAACATCGAGCCACTGACGTACATGTTTCATCCACAGATAGAGTGTCTTGCGGGGGATTTGCGTTCAACACCGTTACCAAACATGGGCTGTTCCATGTTTTGTAACCAGCTAACCGAATATCGGCCGGGGTCGTGTATACATCTCGAACACCGGTCGCAAGTACATCACTTGGCGATGTAAATTGTACATATAACTCAATATAAGGTACTCCACTAGCAAGATGAGTCTGCACCATTGCCTCCAAGCTACGAGCACCTTTTATGTCGAGCAAGTCATATATCACCGGATCAACAGAAGAGCAGAATCGATACGTAATAGAGAGAACTTTCATTGGCGTCGTTCCAAAGATTTTACGCCTAATTCTTTTACGAAGTTCTGTCAAATCTATGTTCTGGTTAAAAACCAGTCGCACCGTATTCTCTGACAAAAAAACAACACCATTCTCAGTGTGGCAAACCTCACAATTATAGTAAATAACAGCACTAATACGTTCACTCATATTTGAAACTCTAACCTTCTTAGCCTCTCTAAATTGTTTCTGCTGTGACTTATGCATTCTGAGAACATTTTCTGCCTAATTTACAGCCTCTACCCAAATATGCTACTGTAGCAAAAGCGCGTCCACGAGGGCACGCTTTCACAAATTCTTCTCAAATAGCATCCTGCTAGAAGTGATTTTATACTATTTGCTCAGAAACGTCAACTCGAAATTATTTCTTCCAGGACCTACTGTAGCAAAAGCGCGTCCACGAGGGCGCGCTTTCACAAATTCTTCTCAAATAGCACCCTGCTAGAAGCGATTTTATACTATTTGCTCAAAAATGTCAACTCGAAATTATTTCTTCCAGGACCTACTGTAGTAAAAGCGCGTCCACGAGGGCGCGATTTCACAAATTCTTATCAAACAGCATTCTGCTAGAAGCGATTTTATACTATTTGATCAGAAACGTCAACTCGAAATTATTTCTTCTAGGACCTAAAACCCTAGAAAGCCTGAACCCTAAACCCTAAAAGCCAAAAAAACCTAACATGAAAAAAACGGCAAAATCGCGTCCCCCGAAACGCGCTACATGGCCGCGACTTGCTGACGCGTCCCCTGACATCGCGCTAACGTGGACGCAATTTGCCGGAAAATGACCCATTCCAGTAAATAATTAAATACCGGGCTCATTTCGGTAATTTAAAAAAAAAGGGCTTTTATTGGTAAATTGCCCAAACAAAATAACATTTCTCATAAGCCTCTCAACTCAAAGAACTGCGTTTCTTACCAAAAACAAAACCCATCGCCGACACCGAAAACGACTCCTACGGCCCGACGCCATTCACCTACTAAAACCCATCCCGATGCCGTTGCTTTGCTTTCTCCCATTGCCTTATCTCTGTCTGTTGCTTTCTCTCGCTTTGTTAATCTGTCCAATATTGAGATTGGCTGATGCCTGAACTGAAGCCTTTTAGGAAATTTGAAAGTTGGTAAGCTCTTTTATTTGAAAATTACAAGGTTAATATATGAACTAATTTAGCTTTGAATCTTTAGTCTTTGGGTTAAAACGAAAATTTGTTGGAGAGATGTGAGAATAAGAAATGAAAAGAATCAATAGAATCAATTATAAAATCTGTTGTTTTGTTGCCTGTAACAGAAGTAACAGAATCAAATGTATTTTAAGCAGTATCTGATTTTCTGCTGTAAACTCGAAGGTTCTTTGTAGTTTAAGTGTATATTAAGTAATTTTGATATTTCGCTGTAAACTCGAAGGTTTTATGGAGTTTAACTAATTTCAATTTTCATTTGCATTATTTTTTTCTACTTTTATTTTATTTTCCTTCTCGCTGATAAGCTGTCCTAAGATTCGAAGTCAGCAGCGAGAAGTTAAAAGGCTTAAGGTTGTAAATTCCTTTTATTGAATAAATTTAGGTAATATTTGGTTGTTAGTCTTGTTTTAGTTTTTCACATTTGTAAAATATATTAAACATGTGTTTATGGAAGGAAACATTGTCTTAGATTACTACCAATTATTTTCTCTGTTTATTATATATGCTTTCTTAGTTTTCTGAGTTTGTTAGTTTTATGCTACAGCCCTTCGTTAAAGCTCAAAAGACCAAGGCTTATTTCAAGAGATATCAAGTTAAGTTCAAGAGAAGGCGAGGTACTATAATTAGGCCTATATCTGTATAATATCACACTTACTATTTTGATGTTGTAATAATTGTTTTAATCTTGTAGAGGGCAAGACGGATTATCGGGCCAAGAATCATTTTATTAATCAAGGCAAGAACAAATATAACACCCCAAAATATTATTTGGGGTCATGATTTGTATCCTATTTTTGCCTGATTTTTTTCCCTCATCATTTTCTTTGCATTTGCTGTCAAATATTGTGTTTTAAAAATTTCTATTCTATGAATTTAACGAGCTCTTTGTTGAATTGTTGTGTAGCCCATAGAAGCAAGTTCTGAGAGGAAGACTGATGGTATGAAAAAGATCAGGTTTCCACAGATAGAGTAGAAATCTGCTAGTAAAACTGTTCAACGACAAGCAAAGAGGCAGCACTACCTTGTCCCATAAGAGAAATTTTGGAAAAGGAAAAGAAGGTCAGTCTCTAATATTTTAGCTTTATAGGTTCTATTATATGTTTGCGGCTATGAGCATATAAACTTACGGTAGTTTTGCAAATTGATATGTTAAAAACTTAAGCCTACATATGACTACAACCCAGTGAGGAGAGTCTACCAAGACACCATGTATTTCTTGCTAGATAACTGGCAGAGAGTGTGGGTGATGGCCCTCTAGATTGGGGCCATGTGTGGTCTATTTTCATACAAATATATCGAGTATCGACAGACGGAAGATGTGTTTGAAGTAATGGGGCATTGTGTTTTCTTTGCCAAAGGTGCCACTGAGACACTTAAATTGAACATGGCTTTGATATTGCTACCAGTTTGTCGTAACACCATAACTTGGTTAAAGAACAAGACCAAGTTAGGAGCTGTTGTTCCTTTTGATGACAACCTAAACTTCCATAAGGTAACAAGGAACATGTTTTGTGGTATTAAGAACTGAATGAATGGAGTTTATTTGATTGCTTCATTACACGTAATTGCAGATGGAATTTCAATTGGGGTTGGCATACATGGGATTTCCCGTTTGGCATGTGATTTTCCCAGACTGCTTCATGCCACACCTGATGAGTATGAACCAATTGAAAAATATTTTAGAGAACAAGCCAAGAGCTACTGGCATTTTGTGAAGCATATTGAAGGGGTAACTAGGATTATAATAGTGGTTTTAATGGCCTTTGCTTTCACGCTTGCCACGCCTATGTTCAGGCGGGGTAGGATGAAGCTTCCAAAGCCTCTAGAGAAGTTCACTGGCTTCAATGCCTTCTGGTATTCTCACCATTTATTTGTCATTGTTTCTACTCCCCTCATCGTGCATGGAATCAAGCTCTTCTTGACCAAGAAATGGTACAAGAAAATAGTAAGCAATGAATATAATCACTTTAAATTCCAGATATTCAATATATGTTAAACAAAAAACTCACTTTTCTTTCCCTTTTTGGAAATGACAGACTTAATGTACGTGGCAATTCTAGTTTTCCTATATATATATATGTGAAAGATGGACAAGATTGCTTAGATCAAGCATCGAGGCTATTACCATACAGAAGGTAAGTAAATTTAGTTTAATTGATTATAAAACTAGTTTCAAGTTTGAATCCAAGTATGACCATTGTAGTTGTATTGTTGAAAACTTAATAGGTTGATGTTTATCCTGGAAATGTACTAACACTTCACATGTCAAGTACGGGTGTTCATTCGGTTAACCGACCGGTTAACTAACCCGAAATAACATTAACCGAATTAACCGACCTTTCAAAATCTTTAACCGTTAACCGAACCGAAATTTTTTCAAAAAAATAAACCGAACCGAAATTTTTTTGGTTAATTCGGTTGGTTAACCGAATTAACCGAAAATTATATGTTTTTTTATTTTTGGTTAAAAATTAACCGAATTAACTGAATTAACCGAATTACCCGAATTACCCGAATTAACCGAATTGAATCACTACATAATTAAATTTTTTTAGACTTTTAGACTTTAGTTTTAATTTAGTTTTAGAATTTTATTTTTATTTATAAAATCATTTGTAATTTTTATGATTGGGTTAGGCTGGGTAATTGGGTTGGGTTGAATACTTGGGTTTGGATTGGGTTTAGGTGAATAGTGGGCCTATTTATATATTATAATTTTATTTATTAATTTTTTCGATTAAACCGAAAAAATTCGGTTAACCGACCGGTTTCGAACCGAATTAATCGTTAACTGAAAAATTAAAAAATAATTAACCGACCCCCGACCGAAAAAATTTGGTTAACTGACCGGTTAACCGAATTCGTCAGGTTAACCGAATTTTTTCAGTTTTACCCGAATTTTACACACCCATAATGTCAAGGTCCCGTGGATTTAGATACAAGAGTGGACAATACATCTTTTGTTAATTGCGATGTTGTGTCACCATTTGAACGGTAAGAGCTTTCTTAGCCCATAATTGTATTGACTCAAACATGGCCACTTTTTCTCACATGGATACAGGCACCCATTTTCCATTACTTCTGCACCGGGAGATGACTATGTGAGTGTTCATATTAGAACACTTGGTGACTGGACAGGACAACTCAGGACTGTATTTTCAAAAGTAACTTCTCTTACCTTACCTCTATTTTTCAACATTTAGATTAGATTAGTTTTGTTAATACCCAAGTTCCTACCTAACCCATATGACTGCAAATTGAAGCGTTTAAATGCTGTAAATTGAAGTGTTAAAGTGCTGCAAATTGAAGTGTTAAAGGGCAAACATCAAATATGGTGATTCCCAGCCAAGCAGTGGCTTCTTAGACACCCAACATTTTGCATAACCAAACATGACCAGAACTTCTAAACCTACATGTTGTGGTTGCTACACACAAGTCCCTTCCTTTTTTTAGCTTATGTGCCATGTGATGATTGTGTTTTAAAATTTAACTTGTTTTAGCTCCTTACATTCTTATAGGATTCACATTCAAGGAGCAAGAAACATCTCAGCAACTCATTGGGATCGAGCAGTCAGAATTCATAATCAAGTGACACACAAGAGCTAGATTTGGAGCTTAGACTGTCACTGTAATCAGTAAATTTTTTTGCTACTTTAAATGCATGCTCATGGAACTACATTTTATGCTTTCCTAGAATTGTAAGTTCAAATAAGGTGTTGATCTGCAATTCATACATACAACTTGAGCAAGTTGATATAAACTAGTTTGAAATTTTTTTTTAAATTTCAAAGGAATCTTATGTAATCAAAGGCAATTTGACTTGCTGCATGAGATATAGTAAAAAACATTGATATTTTTGTTCATGAATTTCCATTTTAATACGTCTTCAAATTAAATTATACATTTTTAAATTGGTGGAATCCCATTTTTGCTGCAATCTCTAACCAAATAATGGAGTGGTGTATGTACTAATAACAACATTTCTAAAGGATTTGCTTAAGGTAAAGGGAATTGTGGCGTTTTTATAATATTTTAATTTTTTTATTTTTCATGACCTTTAGCAGCGTTTGTGGGAAAAGCGTCGTTAAAGGTCATGTTCTTTAGCGACGTTTGTAGAAAAAGCGCCGCTAAATGTCATGTTCTTTAGCGGCATTTTTAGGAAAAGCGCAACTCAATGAACAAGAATTTGTTTACCACAAGCACAGCTTAATTAGCAAGAAATTAAAAATCCAAAGTCATCTTCAACCTCAATGTCCAACTAGTTTGCCATTCAACATTTCCATTCCATCCAACTACCAAATCCCAATCACATATCAACCTACTACCATTTTAGTTGCATTTGACCAAAAGCATATATCAGTAATGAAACATGTTTACAGACACATAAATTATACCAAAAAGACTCAACCTAGGTACATGTTCTTTTTAATACAAAGTAGACTTGGAACAAACTTTTTTGAGTCTGGGATTGATGTATGGATGTTGATTTGTAGTCTGAAAGCACAAACAAAACTTAACATGCACACAGAGAACAAAATCTATGTTGAATATAAACTCAGTGGTATTTCTATAATCGAACGTTATAATATAATATAAATCATGTAAATGCATGAATCATCGGTCAAATGGTCAATGTAAATCAATATGTCATATTATACAATTTCCTCACATTCATTATCTCATTCATATTTAATTTACTAGTATAAGTACATAGTCCATTTCATAACACAATTAAAAATTCACAACGATTGATTGCTATGTTTTTCATTTCAATTTCTCAGCCTTAGAAGTCTGATGAACATAATCAATCATCATTTCAAATAATCTCATGTGTCATTATAATTATACCTTTTTACATTTTAATTTCCTATTAACCTAACTCAGACTTGAACGGATATACGAATCCAACCAATCATACCAGTTTGGCACTCAATGCTTCGACAGACAAATCTGAAGTAATAAGTTATGCCCAGCACTCATTGATATAACCGAAGTACAAATGTGCCCAACACTCATCGACTCGTAGTCGAAATAACCTTGAACTTTTCCTATCCTATGGCATGCCAACTATATCTGACTCTGCCTGAACAATTAATAAGGTAACAATTTTCTCAATTTCCTATATAAGCCAATTTCACAATTCAATGTTACCATTACATCAACCAATTTATCAATTTGCATGCATATCATCATAACTCATATTAACACAAAGTAAATTTTTCGATTACGATAATATACAATATTTTCAAATCTATTCAATTAGTTCTTATCATAAATAACCAGTCAATCAAATTGGTTCAACTCGATTTATTATTTCCAACTCACCTCATGACCTTACTATGCACAGTTCATAAATGCAACAATTGAAGTGTTTCGTATTATAGGAATACAAACTGTAAACTTCGAGCTATTCGTCGACGCCTTTATCTTTTCCCTTCCTTTTTGAGGAATTCGAGTTGGCATTAGCTACGAATTAACATAAACAAACAAAACTATCAATACATAATCAATTTCACACTCAATTGCAAACTTATACAAATTTCACATTTTATTCAATTTAGTCCCTAAAATTGGGACTAACATAACTATCAATTTAAAACTCCAAATTTTAATTTGATTTCACTATAGTCCATTTAGGACCTCTTATTTATCATTTTTACAACAAATTTCATAATTTATGCATTTTAGTCCCTATTAAAAAACTATCAATTAATTTCACAATTTAGTCCTTTTTCACCTCTAAGCTTAAAATCATTCAATTTAACAACTAAAACTTTTATTTCTCAACAATATATAATTTCAAAATTTTAACAATTTTACAAATTGAGACATGAGCTAGCTAGATTAAGCTCTCATGATCTCAAAAACAAAAAAATCCCAAAAAATAATGGGAAATTCTTACCAAATTAAGGTACTAAATGTTGAAAACCCTTGGTTTAAAAATTTTCATTTTATTGAAAATTAAAATTTCCAACATTTAATATTTTAAATATGTTTGATAATTATTTTAATTTTTTACTTAATATAAAAATTTCAACAAAAAAGGTGTTGAATAAGATAGGTAGGTATGTAGCTACTTATCAATTAATTTAGAAAATATTAAGTTGATTTTATTTTATCAATAAAAATTGATATATTGTAAAATAAACTCTTCACTATTCAATTTTTATTTTCTTAATAATCAATAAATTTACTATAATAATTTGTAAATAATATACAATTAATGTGTAACAAAAAAATAATATCAAGTAAATTTTTTTAAAATGATTGTAATTGTAAAAAAAAATTTAAGTAATATTTTCAATTTAAATTATAATTATTTTTAAATTTAAAATTATCATAATTTCTATTAAATTATAATTATTTTAAAATACATAATTATCAAACATTATATTTTACATTAATTTCTTTAACTAATAATAATTCTAAATTAAATATTATAATTATTTTCAAATGTCTATTTAGTAATATGTTAGAAAATAAATTATATTCTCGTCGATTCAAATTTTTTTTCTAAACTCGTGCTTTTATATAAATTATAGATATTTTTATAGATAAATTAAGAATATGGGATGCTTTGGGTAGGTTGACCTCTTTTTCTTACACTTTTGGGATGTTTTGCATTGATTGAGCTGTAGTTTTTCTTCCAATTTCCCACGGACGACATTGATTGTTATAAAAATTAAGTTATACAAAATTTCTAAGGAGATCATAATGGTGGGTCACACCATATGGTGCAAGGAGTCACTAATGATAGAGATTTAGGATAGTATTTTATTATAGCGATGGCTAATGGTTGTTCTCGCATGTTTTGTTCTTTGTCTCCCTTTGATCTTGGAAGTGGGGGTATTAATAGGGGAATCAAGTTTGGAGCGAGCCCCTCATAACATGATTATCTCTGTAATAAAATCCAATTTAGACATAGGTTAAGTTTTGGCTTGAATATATCTTGATGTAGGCTTGGTGTGCTTGGATAGTCAAAAGAATTAATAAGATTGAATTTAATGTGACAATTTTCCTTTATGATACCACATCAATACTCTTTTTAGCGTGAGGTATCTAAGCATGGGTGCTTACTATGTATTACATAAGTAAGAAAAAAAAAAAGAGATTAAATCACTATTTGGGGAGAAAAAAAAAAGAGATTAAATCACTATTTGGGGCCTAAAGTTGGCAACTTTTCCCATATTAGGGTCTAAACTTTTTTTGGTACAAGGTAGGTCCTGGATTTGACAATTGTTCCTACATTGGGACTTGAATTGACAATTTTTCTCACATTGAGGCTTAAACTTTTTTCGGTCCAAGTTAGGTGCTGAACTTGACAATTGTTCCCACATTAGGGCCTGAACTTTAGGTTTTTCAAAGACTAACTTGGACAAAAAAAATTGCAAGTCCTAATGTGAGAACAATTGTCAAGTTCAGGGCCTAACTTGGAAAAAAAAAGTTAAGGTCCCAATTTGGGAACAATTGCCAAGTTCAGGGCCTAACTTGGACAAACAAAAAGTTCAGGCTCCAACATGGAAAAAGTTGCTAAGTTCAAGCCCCAAAATGTGGTTTAACCCCAAAAAAAGAAGAAGGAAATTGTTAGCCAATATCTTCCAACATTAGTCAAGATGACACAGACATATTCATGGGTTAGGCTAAGACATATTCATGGGTTAGGCTACCTATCCAAACCCGAAGACTTGCTTGAAATATGAAAATGTTTAGACAAAAGTAGAAAGGTTTGAGCTTGGACAAAAAAAAACAATAGGTTTGTTTAAAATATGATCAGGCTTGTGCTTCAACATTCAAGGTCCGATTCCAACCAATCTATTTTTTACTTTTGTAATATATTTTTGTTTTATTTCTATATCTTATGTAATTTATTTCACATAAAATCAAAATATAATGATACAATACCATGTAAACATTAAAATATATTTAAGTTGTCTAGATTTAAATTTTTAATAAAAGAAAAATCCTCTAAAATATTAAATATTAAATTAAAAATAATATATTTTTTTTAAAAATAATATAGAATGGTCTAAATTAAGTTTAAATTACACATTTACAAATTTGGACGGGTTTAGAAAAGAATTTAAGTCATCATTTCGAATGCGGTTAAGTATTAATATCATACATAAACCTACTTTATATATATTTGATATAATATTGTTTAAAAAGTTTAATAATGGTTAAGGGTATTCACTGCCTCAGGTGTGGTCTGGATTCGAGTTGTACTAATTGAATTTATTGTTCGGGCTTTATCCTAATATTATCATTAAAAAAAGGGCAAATTACACATAAAAGCCCTATTTTTTAAAAATTTACCGAAATGGGCCCGATATTTTATTATTTATCGGAATGGGTCATTTTCTCCGAAATCGCGTCCACGTCAGCGCGATGTCAGGGGACGTGTCAGAAAATCGCGTCCACGTCAGCGCGATTACTTACGTGGACGCGATTTGTGCCGCACGTGAACAGTACCCACCGGTAAAAAAATTGACCGTTTATGTTTTTTAGCTTGGAAAATTTTGAAAGGCCATAACTTTTAGCTCGGTTGTCCGATTGAGACGATTTTTTTTTATTTCGAATAACTTTTTGAGATCTACGCGCTTTTTTACCTCTAAATTTTGATTTTTTCGGTTTAAAATTGAATTTTGAAACATACAAATCATTATTTTCCTTATTTATTTGAAGTAAACACCGGATTTTTTTTACAGAATTGTTGTATTATTTTTTCTGATTTGACACGTGTATGGAATAGGTCCGATAAATCGTTAGAACGTAAGTAATATGATTAAGATAATAATAGTATTTTTATAATATGTCAATTAATTAGTTTAGCTTAGTTAGTTAAGATACTTGCTCTTTTCCCTTAGTACCTTGGTTCAAATCTTGTTGGTCATAATTTTGAATCTTTTTTGTACTTGTTGCATTTATTTTTTTAATCAATTAACTCTTCAATATTACATTAATATATATTATTAGTACAATAATATAGACGGATTGACAATTTTGAGCTACATATTACAGTAATACATATTGTGGCAAAATATCAAAAAAAGCTCTATTTTTTAAAAATTTATCGAAATGGGCCCGGTATTTTTTTATTTACCGGAATGGGCTATTTTCCCTGAAATCGCGTTTACATCAGCGCGATGTGTCAGCAAATTGCGTCCTCGTAGGCACGATTTGTGTCCACGTAAGCAAAGCGCTCTGACGTGGACGCGATTTGCTGACACGTCCCCTGACATCGCGCTGACGTGGACGCGATTTCGGGAAAAATGGCCCATTCCGGTAAATAATAAAATACCGGACCTATTTCAGTAAATTTTTAAAAAATAAGACTTTTTTTGATATTTTGCCCTAAAAAAAAGTTAAAAAAAATAATGTTTTATATAAAGTAAACAATCTGTAAGTACTAGAGGCGTAAGGAAAAAAGACAGCATTGAATTAGTACGGTTGATCGCCCTATATCTTGTCCCCCTTCAATAAAGCCGAAATACTAAAGATGGAATTATTTAGTTTTGAACAAAGCGGCATCTCCAACATTTATAGTACCACAGAAAGGGTACCATCATTTCATTAACTTTACCAAAAACTACTCTTTTTGTTGGATTTTTTATTTTGGGAAATCAATTTTTAAAATGTGTTTTTTACCTAATATTAAATCATATTGTCTCCCACTTGTATCAAGCTTGATTTGGGTCAAGATCAAATTAAAACGGTTTGCTTCAATTTTATATAAAAAAATTTATCTTTTCATTTAATTTTTCCTTTTTTTATCTTTTAAAATTTTTTATCAAATCAGTTTAAAATAAATGAAAAGGTTAACTTTTATTAATTTGACTGATGTAGCGTACATTTATTTTTAAATTGTCTCATTTTTTTTTAAAATTAATGAAGTAACTTGGCCTTATAGTATAAAGATGCAATAAATATTCTTTTTATACAAATATACAATTATATTACATTGGAGAAGTGAAAAAGAATTTACAAGTACAAATATTAAATATTCTATCAATTTGAAATCCACACAAATTTACGGTTAAAACTAAATTCGCAGGAAATCGGAATATGTTAAAATTAACTAATAAAAGAATATTATATTAAGCATTCAATAGTTTTGTGAATGTAAATTTTTTAGATATTAATTGATGAAAGATCAGCAAGTAAATATGAGCTGTAATTCCTTCTCCTGCACTGTAAGAGAAGAAGATTTGAAGCTCACTGTAAGAGTATGATTGAATCAAATGTTGGGAGGTGAGTGGGAAACTAGAGTTTGACTTCAATATTAATTAAGTTTCACTCTTAATTCTTCTTTTACAAAGTTAAGCTCACTTAATCATTTATATTTGAAGTGCGATGCACCAATTGAATTGATATATTTTTTAATTATTATGCTATAAAATATAAATAGATGCCCAAAAATATCATAGTTTGATATTAAAAATGGTTTCAAAATTTAATAACTTATCAATATTTACATACAATTAATTAAAGAATTTGAATATAATACTGTTGAAGAGATAATTATCAATAGTTAGTTAGGAGCAGATAGTTAGTATATAAATGCATATCAGTTGTAATTTTATATACAGTTTTCATTAATAAAAAACCGATATCAAATTTCTTCTTCTTTCACCTTTTCACATCAATTCTCCATTAATGTTGAAATTCTCAACATGGTATCGGAGCCAACGCTCATTCGCTTCTCAATTGTGGATTATTGATTGCAGTTCATTTGTCACTACTTTGTTTTCTGTTCAAGATTTGTTGCAATGCCAAATTCCTCTGATCTTTCAGTTGATTTCAATCATCCCCCTGTACTTACATCCATATGACACTCCAAGTGCGTTACTCGTTTCTCATAACTTCTTAGGATTAAAAACTATAATATTTGGAGCCAACCTATGCGAATTGCATTATTGGCAAAAAACAAGTTAGGTTTTGTGGATGAGACTTGCTCTAAAGAATCACTAATAGAGGATTTGCATTATCAATGGGAACATTGTAATGCCATAGTTCTGTCATGGATCTTGTAACGCCCCAAAATTTTGAATGAATGACTGTTGAAATTTGCCGTAATTAAATCTATGTATTTGTGGTTCTGTGCTCTGCTTATGTGATTGGGGTTAGAAGTTCGAGTCGTGTCTTTAGAAGTTTTGCAATTAGTAATAGTGGCTAGGCCACGACTTACATGTGAATCTGGCGTTTATTCGGCTATTGATCTGGTAGTTAAGCTGCAAATATTCTGAAAAGTGTCGTATCGACACTAAGCGGTGTGTTGGGATGGTCAGAAATGGTGTGTAGCAGATGGGGGTAGGAATAACTGCATCTGTTTCTGATCTGTTCTGTATGTAAACTAGAATTGTTCTTCCATATAGCTGATACGTTAAATCTGTACTGAATGTTTTCTGATTCTGGGTGAAACTTGAGATTCGAGAATTATTTTTATACTTGTCCTTTATTTAAATCTACTTTTGTTATGCATTGGGTTCATAACTCATTTTCCTTTTGATTGAATTTCAGATGGTTTACAGACTTGAACGGGTCGGCGTTGTGGAAGCTCGATTAATCCGCTTTATCACCCTTTAATTATATTATTAGTAATTTCAGTATTCTCTAGTAATATCACTTTTTAAGATGGTTGAATGATTGGTTGATTTTTATGATTGTTATAATATGTTGAATGACTTCCTTTTGTTAGTGTTTATAAATGTGGGTTTCTAGTAACGTCAATGTAACTCATTGGACTTAGTCTTGACGCTTAGGCCGGGTTTGGGGTGTTACAGATCTAGAACACAGTTAGCAAAGAACTTTCAGCAGGGATAGTTTTTGCTTCTAGTATAGCAATTGTTTGGAAAAATGTAACACCCCTAACTCGTATCCATCGCCAGAATAGGGTTATAGAGTATTACCAGAGTTTACTAATTAATTTTCAGACTTTTCATTCCATCAAGCATTCATATTTATAACCAATCAAAATCAAAACATTAATGAGCTAACGTTAACCAATTTAACTTGTACATGCCATTATAACTAGAATCAAATCTTCCAAAATTATCGATAGAATCAATGGATAATGTGATATATCTCCAACAAGCTTCTAACTCAATCGAGCTTCCGATAATCATTTCAATGCATCAAATAATTATGCATATTACCAATAATAATTCAATTCCAATAATAAAACACACATATATATAGTATTCATTACCAAATAGCATTCACTTCAATTAAAATTATACAGAATATAGTTCATATGGACTTACCAGGCTAAATTGCAGAAATACTAAAATTCAGGGACATTTTGAAAATTTTCTATTTTTCTCAAATTTCCACCCAATCTTGATCTAAATTAATATTTCATTCAATTTAATAATTTAAATAATAAAACAATTCATTTCATGCAATTTGGTCACTTTTTGACATTTTTACAAAATTACCCTTAAAGTTTTAATTTTATTCAATTTAGTCCCTGAGCCTAAAACGTGCAAATTATCCATGCTAGTTGAATATTCATATATATATTTTCCTCCTCCTCCTCTCCATTCCACATCCTTAATTTATATAATATGCTTATAAGTAACATTATCTATGATTTCACTATTTACTTGTAAATTTATTCAAAACTGTCCATTTGAGTCATAGCCACTAAATTATTTTTATCTTGAGCTACAGAACTCAAAATTATAATCTGATAATTTTTCCTGAAACTAGACTCACATATCTTATTACCATAAAATTTTCAAAATTTTTGGTTTAGCCAATAAGTACAATTTATTCTTTAAAGTCACCTCTGTTCTGCTATTTGACAGTTCCGACCCTTCTTCACTAAAACTTAATTATCTCCTTGTACAGAATTCGGATGATATCCGAGTTTGTTTCTATTGAAATACTTTTTAAGGATTTTAAAAATATAAATTCTAACCCATAATTATTTGTGTACAATTTTTGATGATTTTCCAAAGTCAGAACAGGGGAACCCGAAGTCATTCTGACCTTGTCTCACAAAATCTATTATATCTCATGATTTACAATTCCATTACTTACACCATTTCTTCTATGAGAAACTAGACTCAGTAAGTTTTAATTCCATATTTTGTTCATCCTCTAATTTCATTTTCACAATTTATGGTGATTTTTCAAAGTTAACCTATTGCTGCTGTCCAAAACTGTTTTAGTGCAAAATGTTAATTACTAAGTTTATAACTTCCTTATTCCCTTTCTCTATAATATTTCCCATCACTTTCACTTATTTCTCTTCACTAATATATCAAGAACATAAGACTTTATATAAGAAAACTCTACTATAACATCTTTTCCATGCTATTTCAATAATATCAAACTTAAAAATATATTGAAATCTCAATGTTCTTACCTTGTCCTATTGATTTCAACCTTTAACTTGATTTTCTCTCTCCTCCAGCTTCAATTTCTTGAATCCAACTTGGTATTCTAGCTCCCCATAGTCTCCTTGTTATCTTTCTCTTTTGATGGCTATGGAAATTCTTTTGATTTCTAAGTGAAAATGGTGAATTTTTTTGGTAGAAGGACCAAATTGTAAAGAAAGCAAAACTTTCTTTATTATGTTCTCTTCTAACGTGAATTGCATGGAAAAGATGGTGGGTTGGTTGCTTTTCATCTTTCTTTCCACATATATATACTAAATATTAAAATAATAAAATAATAACATATCATTTAAAAATCAAATTAAAATATTAATAAACTAATATTTATTTATTTAATTAATCTAAAATATCTCCAACATCATCATTATCTTCTAGATTTCTCTCTCTTCTAAATGACCATTTTGTCCTTTATGATCTTTTAAAATTTCATCCTTGAGTCATTACTTAATTTGGTAAAATTACGATTTAGTCCATCATAATTCTTCACCTATTCAATTTGGTCCTAATTCATCCATTTTCCTTAGTTTCTAGATTATTCCACCCTTAAAATATTTGCACTATTGGTCCTTCAACTTTTTCTTATTTACACTTTAACCCCTCAAATTTTGAGTATTTATCCTTGGACAACAAAACTTTTCTCACTTTTGCGATTTAATCCTTTCTTGAATTAATATGTCATAATATACTTCTCAATGTTGACATAACTCAAAATTACCCTTTTTATCACTTTATTTCCTTATTTTACTATACTAGGAATATTATCTTACTTTCTTACTGTAGTAATTTTCGGGGTATTACAAAAAATCTTAATGAACGTTTTAATAAAGTTGATGGATCTCGAGTCTATTTTCTGGACCGTGAGATCACTTCTCACCTTTAAGAAACTGCTTCAATGTCTGTGTATTTCACTAAATTATACTTTCTTTGGGAGGAGTATTATGCTTTTGTGCCTTTCTCTTCTTCTGGTTGTGAACAATCAAAGCAGGGAATTTTTTAAGAGTATCATACTTGATTTAAATAAACTCTAATTGATCATAACCATATTTTTCTTAAAACACTAATTAAATTGCATTTAATTATTTCTTAAAACTTTTCATAAATTTTGTAATGTTTCGTTAGCAATATGATTATGAAATTAAAATATAATAATATAATAATATATAAGTTTAATTTCAAAATCATGATAATTGATACTCAACTAAATTTAAATAAACTAAAATTTAAAGTTACTTTTAAAATGTAAATATTGTAATAATAGATTGTGTGAAATTATATTTCTATATATAGTTTTTAATTTAATTTTAATTATTAATTAGTGAATGTAGATTGTTAATTAAATTTAAATATTGTGACCATTAAATAATTTATTGTAATACTATTTATATTTTTAAATATCTACTTCAATTTAATTTGTAAAAATAGTAATTAACTTAAAAAGATTTTTTTAAATGATTTTAAAATTTACATTGACTTTTTATGCAAATGTAACATGTAAAACGTTATTAAAAATTATATAAAAAAAAGGGGAGGGTTTTATGTTGCAACTTTTCCCTCTAAAAATGCTTACTTTTCCTTGTCAAATGTTAAATTTTTATAATGTGAACGCATTAAAAACTTAAGAACCTAATTTTATTTCACACGGGTTGATTGTATGCATTAATTAAATTACACTTAAGTGTTTGTTAACAATTTTCATAAAATTTGTAAGTTTTCATTAATAATACAATCATAATATATAAGTTTAATTTTAAAATATGATAATTGATATTAGAATAAATTTAAATAAACAATATTTTAAAATTATTTTTAAAATATAAATATTATAATAGTATAATGTGTGAAAGTTTATTTTTATAAATGATTTGTAAGTTAATTTTAATTATTAATTAGTAAATGTAGATTGTTAATTATATTTAAAAATTGTGACCACTAAATAATTCATTATAACAATATTTATTTCAATCTTAATAGTATATTTAATTTGTAAAAATAGTGATAAACTTAAAAAGAATTTTTTTAAACAATTTTAAAATTTACATTAACTTATTATGTAAAATTACAAGTTGAATTATTGAATATAAAAAAATTAGAAGTACTTATTATGAAAAATATAACATTCAGCACACCATTAAACTTACCATATATTTGTCTCATTTTACTCCTATCAAGAGTGTAGGATTTTATAAACAACAACTTGGCAATTGTTAAACTCTTATACTTACCATATATTTGTCTCATTTTACTCAAGAGCTTCTAATCCTAGAGAATCCCCGTATAAAAGATGTCCACTTTCTCTATGATTAAGCTTATCACAACAATTTGATTATAAATATCATTTGGTTTGACAATTTTAAAAAAGAACACCAAAAGTCACCTCTAAATTATATAATTTCCAATAATTAATTGAACAACACTGGAAACTAATAATTAAATGCAACAACCTTAATCTCTTTCTTCTTCTCAAACTGGGTGGTGTTTAGACTTCTTATTTATGAGTTGATACATCACGAATTAAAGGGAAAGAACGAAACCATTTTCACCAATAGTCTTACAAAAGAAAACTTAACAAGTGCACAATTTAAGAAAAGAAAGGTTTTTTTTTGTTAAGAGAATTTTTTTTCAAAGAAAAGCTCTATATTGTTTAACGGAATGAACTATACTGCTATAGGTCTCAAAATAAGTTTGGCTAGATTCTATGATGGATGATGTAGTGCATAACAATGGGGAGGATGGAAATGTGGAATGGTCAAAATCTGAGACGGGTTTGAATGAGCATGATTATGTTATTGTTGCGAGATGATCGTTCGTGTAGTACATAAAGTTAGCGAATCCTTCAAGTTTGGTGAATTCTTTATGATTGGCAAACTCACCAATATTGACGAACTCCCCCAAAATGGTATACGCACCAATACTGGCGAATTCTCTAAGATTGGAGAGCTACTACAAAGTGGCGAGCTCCTTACTTAGGCGAGCTGTGGTCACAGGACAAGTGTGAACTAAAGTCACAAGAAGAATGCGAACTGAGGTCACGATAAAACATGCAAGTTGTCTAAAAATCAACCATGGAGCTATGAAGCAAAAATGGATTTTTTTAAAAGCGTGCGTGCAAATTTTGTTTACATATTATATATTTTCTTTCTAGAAGATTTGGTATTTATTAGTATAATATATTTAATATTTATTAGGATAAGATCTTAGTTATTTCTTTCCATATTTAGCATATATAAATCAAGTATAATAATTTGGTAACTTTAGGAAGGAAATTTAATAATTTACAAATTACTTGAATTAAAATTTCAAAGTAAATAAATAAAAAATTAAATGTTTGACATTTAAATGTAAATTTAATGTAATACCCCATAACCGAACGAGACTATAAGGCCAAGCCTGGAGAGTTACAACGAATAACAATAAAAAAAACACTCTACAATTTATATTAAAACTCCTTTAAAGTCATATAAAGTTTTAATAAAGACAAACCAGTAATTTGTGATTATCATTCAACTAACTGAAACTACGAAACAATTAACATTATTAATAATACTAAACGGTGTAAAATGCATAACCGAGCTCCCCATCTGCCGACCCGTTCAAGTCTGTGATTTACCTAAAATTCATTCAACAATAATTGAATTAATATATCATAAAGGAACCAACTATTTACATATTCAATAGGGTATCGATAAAACCAAGATATCTAAGTGCAGGTGTTGATTCAGAATCAGGAAACAATTCATTCAGTTACATATTAGAATCATACAGATAGATAACAATTCAAACTATAGTCAAATGCAAAATATAACATAATAGATGTAATTACTTAAAACCAGCCGCTACACACCATCTCCAACCAACCTAACACACCAAATAGGGTATTTATTACCCTTTCAACCCCACACACTACACAATGTCGGTTTGACACGTTTCAAAGAATACAGTCTGGTTGCCAGATCAGAACACAGATACCAGTGATTTAACCATTTTTTCAGAACAAAATACTTCCTCCTGATTCAATTCTCACCCCACGCACATGCAGACTTCACATGACAATTAATTTAGAGTTTTATGCGAATACTCAAATATAACTCATACTCGAATACAGTGGATCAATTCCATTAACATTAGTCAAACACAATACACACGCTGATAATCAGTACTCAAGTTCCAGATCACATAATATCAGTTTATATAGTTTAATTCGGTTCAAATGGCCTCACAAAAGGCTTGTATTCGGTTGAGAGATTCTCGGGATATGGCAAAATTTCGTAAACTCGCCTACACACCTTAGGTAATTGGCCCGTGCGACTCCACACGACCTGGTACACACCTGTGTGCTTGCCCGTATGATCATTATTTTGTAAACAGTGAGTTACATAGCCTGGACACACGCCCGTGTCCTTGGCCCGTGTGAACCCTGCACTATCATGGCCACACACAGTCTGGACACACACCTGTGTCCTTTGCTCGTGTGGCTCTTACTTGGTGAACAGTGAGTTACATAGCCTACCACACGCGCACACGGCCGTGTGGCGTCGACAACCATGTTTTTCGGCATCCAAAATTCGTAAAAACTCGAGTTTTCAGTAAGCACCTGAAGTAGTTTCGAAGCTAGAACAACGCAGAAGATTCCTGAGACCTAAAACGAACAATCTATAACCAGTTAAGTGATAATTTGAAACAACACTAAGATTATCACACAACCAACTTTGTCGAAACGTTTCGACATGAAAAAATCCTAAATACCGTATTACCTTCGCACCACTACAATCATGAATCTAGAGCGTTAGAGGGATCGTTATCTTCTAGACCTTCCCCTAGGGACAACAACCGAACATGTAATCAAAAGGCTCAAACAGTTTACGCAAAAACTACACTTGGCAGGGAAGACAACAACTAATGTTTTTTTTCCAAAGTGAAACAATCGAGTGCAGGAAATTAACAGAACGCAAACTTACCCGACAACGACAACAAACAAGATGTATGTACCTAAGCAGCGAATGAACGTAAAGGAAAAAGAACTCAAAGGGAAAGAGACAAAGAAAGAAAGAAGAAAAGGAAAGGAAAAAAAAGAAATGGAAAAGCAGGGAGAAAAAAGGAACATTTAATTTAATTTAACCACTGATCACAACTCCGACATTAAGCAAAAATATTATCTGACGCGCACACCAAGACTCAAACACAAGACCAGAGGGTATACAAACACTTAACTATTAAACCAATAGGCTCATTCTTAATATAAATTTAGACAAAATTAAATCTAAGTCAATGGCTCAAGAATAGAGGTTAGTTAAAATTAAAATAGAAAAACCTCTAAAATCACATCTCAAATCCTTGACCTCAAACACATATACAAATCACATAACCACATATACAGGGACTCAATTACAATAGAATCCAACAATCACACACTCAAAATTTTAAGGCGTTACATTTAACTAAATATATTAAATGCTTTGAATATACACATGTCAATATTTTGCGCAGCCAGCTAAGATAATTTCCATAAATGCTTCAATATCCTACTCTAGTGTATATATATGATTAGTTGTATTCACTATATAAGAATAAGTATACTTATTTGGTAACTTTAAGAAGGAAATTTAGTAATTTACAAATTGGTAAAGATTACTTGAATTAAAATTTTAAAGTAAATAAATAAATAAAATTAAATGCTTGACATCTAAATACAAATTTGATCAAATATATTAAATGCTTTGAAGGTACACATGTCAATTAAAGGGGTGGCCACTTGTGAGTATTTACACTATCATCTCAAATAATTTTCATAAATGCTTCATATCCTATTATTAAATAAAATGAGTAAATTAATCTCTGTGTATTAAATTAAAAAAAAGTAAATTGATTTTTTTTGTTAAAATTTTTATTCATTTGTACGGTTAAAAATTGGCACCGGCAATAGAATAATTAGATTATGACACGAGACATGCTAATGTACATGGGTCAGTTTTTAACAGTAAAATGCTCAGCTTGCTCTTCGACCTAACGTATAAGTAGGGGTGTTCACAGTTCGGTTAAAACCAAATTAATCGGCCGAACCGATCTAATTCGATTAATCAGTTGGTGGCTGAATTTAGTTCGGTTGGAAGTCGGTTAATGATTTTTTTAGAATTTCGATTATCGGTTAATTCGGTCCAAAATCGAGTAATTAACCGAAATAAATAATGTATATTATATAATATATTTTCAATATTAACAATATATTTTTTGAACTATTATTTTTTATATTAACAGAAATAACTAATATATAATATATTTTTTTGAACTATTAAAAAAATTCAACATTAGCAAATTACTTTTTATATGTTTTATACTTATTTTAACTAAAAAAATAAAAATATATAAATTTTGATTAACTTGGTTAACCAATCAAATTACCCGAAATATTTTAGATCGAACCCACCGTTTAAACACTTAAGTATAAATATTAATTTATTAATTTTTAAATAAAAAAATAAAATATCTTCATAATATTTTTATTTAAGAAAAGAGTTGTGGAATAGCGGTAATATTTTGTTTTTGGTAATAGGGATAGCCATAATATTAGAATTGACTTAGCCCAATATCTGGACTACAGTTAGTCAAATGGCATACAATGGAGTGAAACTCGTTCACCCACTTCACCGCTGACTTCTAAACAACAAAAGGCAAAATACAGTAAGCCTCCATTTTCAACTTAATCTCAATGCTAAACAAAGCATCTCTTTGAACCATGTTATGTTTACTAATAAACCAATCATAATACCATATGAATATATATTATTTCTTGATATGGATTGGATTGTGGCATCAAATAAGTAGACAAAAGCAACTAGTCCAAAGTTGAGTGTTTGAGTGGCCCCATCGGACGGCCAGCTGACACATGCTCGACTCCTCTTCTTGACCCTATATCGAAGGCTAGCCTTGTTATCACCCTTGCTCAATAAATTAAATAAATAAACATGTTTGTCAGCTCATAATTGTCAATTATGTTATCTCCAACATACAAGCAGGGTTAATGATATTCCTACAAACCCATCCTTTTTTCTTTTTAATCGTCGTCAAGTTTAGCCCCGTCAACTCCGAATCTACATTCAAACCAAAATCACGCTAAAACTGTTATTTTACTGTTTCATTTATACTCATAAACCGATTATAAATAAGTCTGCCATAGCCATTTAGATCCTGCAATTGGAGTTCACATGTTGATGATTTTGCTTTCAAAAGTCAGAATTGAGATTCTATTATGATTAAAAATTATTTTTAATTAATTCCAAGACAGTGTCATAAACACAACTCCAATATCCCTGTTCCATTCTACTTTATTATATAAACTGAGGGGTTGGAACAGAGGTGATACAGAACAAGCTGCAAGCCAAGCAAATGAGACTTTCAAATGCTACCCTTTGTTTGGTTTCCTTTATTGTTTTCTCCTTTTTGCAGAGCCCCGCATTTGCTGTCAAAAGGGTAAGCATTTCGATTCAACCCCCACCTTTGTCTTCCATTAATGGTGCTTACAATGATTATTGAAGAAAAAAGAAAAATTTCATTGGTGGTTGTTGTTGATGTAGTCATATGTGGTATACTTGGGAGGTCATTCGCATGGAGTCCAATCGTCATCGATTGATCTCGATGCTGTGACGGAATCTCACTACCATTTTCTCGGATCATTCCTCGGCGGGTAAGTTCGTTTCGTGGAGTAAACATATTTGAAGCCTTTTTTTTTCTTTACATCTTGAATGATTTGTTTCGAAACAGCCATGAGCATGCTCGAGAAGCTATCTTTTACTCTTATACAAGGCACATCAATGGTTTCGCTGCTCATTTAGACGATGAAGTAGCAGCTCAGATCGCAAGTAAATGTCCATTTCTTTTTTTTATTTTTCTTCTCTGCTTCAATTTTCCCGAGAAACTGTGTTAAAAAAACTCTTTTGTCCGCAGGGCATCCCAAAGTAGTTTCACTGTTCTTGAACAAGGGAAGAAAGCTACACACAACGCGATCCTGGGATTTCCTTGGTTTGGATCACAACGGTGTCGTTCCATCCAACTCAATCTGGAACAAAACCAGGTACGGTGAAGACACCATCATCGGAAACCTTGACACTGGTGAGTTACATCTTAATCTTTCATATGATTACCGGTCTTGTAAATAATAACTACATGAACTGACTGGACAATGTGTTTTGTTTGTTTTATCAGTTAACTTGGTTCCCATATGACAAAACTCATAAATGAATACAGATTGGATCTAACATATTAATAATTTTTAATTTGGAAAGCTGAACTTAATAAAAAGAAAAGGGTTTTGCTTTTTACAACGTTGAAATTAAGATAATGATGTAAATAGACAATTTGGTTCAAATATACCATACACGTAGCTTAAATTATGATAGGTGGTGATTTTCCCAATCCATGAACCTGAGATGCAGTCATTGACTAGTCCCACTGCGTGTTCGTGCATGATGAAGCGTCTATATTATAAATGTGTAATGTAGCTATTCCATTGATAAGGCAGCTTAACAAAAATTAAATACTGAATAGATAGCGGTTGGACAAGGATTGAAAAGTAGTGCAATAAAACAAGAAATCAAAGATGAATATCGCCCATGGTTTGCTTGTATTTTAGTGAAAGGCTTTGACTTTCACAGCCATTAACGCATGTTGAATGGGGATTTATTATTATTATTTTTTTGGCTTTTATGCTAAGGTGTTTGGCCAGAATCAAAAAGTTTCAGTGATGATGGGTATGGACCGATTCCTTCAAAGTGGAAGGGAATTTGTCAAAATCAGAAAGATGCTGGATTTCACTGCAACAGGTCTGTTTTTTATTTGTTTCTTTCCCCTGCCATCCCCACCTTTCATCCCACGCCCATGGCAGTGGTGTACCTTTTTCAAGGATGATGTTCATTTTGTCTTCTTAACACTTATTGTGTTTAAATTTGATAGAGGAAAGTAGCTAAAAACCCAGTTCTAAGAATGCCCTTAATAGAAACCCTTAGTTATTGCATAATGTAGGGTTTAATTGTGGAAAGGTCTCCATCGTTGTGAACCCAGAAAGAATGTGGCATGTGTGCAGACTGCAGAGGTGAAATTTAGGTAATGTAGGAATCTTCATCAGTTCCAATTTGATGGTGGGGATGGACCAGTATCTGTAATAATATAAATATAAATATAAAAAGCATAGCAATTTGGAATTTCATGGTAAAGCTGAGGGTACCACTTTATCTAAGAGTTAGTGAATTTAAAAAAAAAAAAACTTAACACAAATAGAAAAGGGTGTATACTGTGGTTTAAGTTCCATGGGAACAAATAATGGTTCACCTTTTCTAGTAGACACAGATACAAGTTTAAAATTCCAATGACTTTATTTTGTATCCGACTCAAGTTCAACACCTACTCAAATATAGGAATGAAATATGACTCCCTGAAAACATAAAAATGCTCTAATACGGGACAGATATCAGACACTCACAGATGAATCCGAATAACATAGATTCCATCCGTAGGACCATTGAGGTTTTAGTCTAAAAACCAGTACTCAGTTCCAGCCTCCCTTTTTTTATGTCATTAAACTTACTGAAAAAACGAAGTGTCTGTAAGTGGATAAAATCTAGATAAGATTCTTTTATCACCTATTTTCTCCCTCACATTTGTCAATGAAAATAAGTCATGTGTTTAAAATTGTTTACTTGATATAAAAAGAATTTCATGTTATATATTTTTGGTAAGTGAGCAATTTTTAATTCTTGGCTTGCTTTTCACTGTGAAGCAAGACTCTCTCTGTATTGCAATGGAGTATGATTTAAATATTAGCAATATATATATTTTTAAATAAACTGACTGTATTCTGAAAATTTTTGTTTATAGTTTATTACAACCTGTTTGAAAATCTCAAACAATGAGCTAATTTGTATTACCCTTCCACACTAATGACAGAATAGTTTAATCTGATATTCTTATATAGTTAAACACTTTGTTGCCTAAAAGCAAGACAGCAAAGAATTGTTTATGTTGCCATTTAAAAACACTCAAATATAATGAGATTTAAAAGCCACTGAATTGTATAAGATCTAGGTTCATGTTCTTGGACAAGTCCAAAAAAACCTTTGAGACACACAATAGTCAGCCGGCATTTTATAGATCCCCTATAATCTGCTTTAATACGGTTCACTTTTCACGGTTAGCAGCAAAGTGTCGTGGGCCGAGACTCAAAGCTCGGGCCAGTATAGGTGATTGGTTCAGCGCCCTGACTGTGACACAAAGCTTCTGGCAGCTTGAATGGCACATGCATGCGTGCACTGCTTTGCTTGCAACTTGCAATTGCATAAAATATTCATACTTATTCTGATATTCCCTTGCTGTCAATGCTCAGATCAGCTTTCTCCTTTTTTTGGGGGGTTGAAATGTTATTTTTATCATGCTGTTGTCTTATTATGGGGTCTTTTTTATCCTGGAAAAAGCTACTGCCCCTTTTCCTGAAGGTAGTTTAGGTTTATAAAGTTGGTATCTAAATCGAAATTTAAGTTTGTTTATTGATGATGTGTGTTCTTTCTAGTATTTCTAAACCATGTTAGTGCCTAAATTGTTGGAGTTATGTTAAAGGAAGCTAATTGGAGCGAGGTACTTCAACAAAGGCTATGCATCTGTTGTTGGCAAACTCAACTCGTCATTCGATACTCCACGCGATAAAGAAGGTCATGGAACGCATACCTTATCGACTGCTGGGGGTAACATGGTACCCAGGGCAAGTGTTTTTGGTTTTGGCAAAGGAACCGCAAAAGGTGGATCCCCTAGAGCCAGAGTAGCAGCATACAAGGTGTGCTGGCCACCGGTTTCAGGAAATGAATGCTTTGATGCAGATATATTGGCAGCTTTTGATGTGGCCATTCAGGATGGTGTCGACGTGCTGTCAGTTTCACTGGGAGGAGATCCTACTGCCTTTTTCAATGACAGCGTTGCGATCGGTTCTTTTCATGCCATCAAGCATGGAATTGTTGTGGTCTGCTCGGCTGGAAATTCAGGACCTGCTGATGGGACTGTCTCTAACATTGCACCATGGCAGATAACAGTCGGAGCCAGCACAATGGATAGGGAGTTTCGTAGTGTTGTTGTCCTTGGCAACAATATGCACTACAAGGTTATTTCATCCCTCCCGTCAAGTCTAGTTACTGAAGATCAAAATGATAAATATCGTCAAACATAAGTCGAAATGCGATCAGGACTAATAGAGTAAAAAGTAGCAACATAATCATCCAATTGAATGCAAAATTAAACACAAAAATAGAGAGAAAGCAAACTACTACTTAAGATTGTTGGTTCATAACATGCTTCATATGTTTTCACCTAGCACTTATAAATACTTATGTTTCCTTTTTGAAGGGACAAAGTTTATCATCTAAAGTTTTGCCAGACAAGAAGTTCTTCCCTCTTTTAAGTGCAGCGGATGCTAAGTTGGCGAATGCATCCATTCAAAATGCGTAAGGATATAACACTTGTAAATAGTGTACCTTGGTTTCAGTTATACCAACTGTTCAGTAATATACGTATCTTCTCTTCTCGTCATTTTTTGTATATATACATGCTGATTTGTAGACATCATGCAGAACATTATGCCAGGCTGGTGCCCTTGATCCTAAAAAGGTGACTGGAAAGATCTTGGTTTGTCTTCGAGGGAAGAATGCGAGGGTGGACAAGGGTCAGCAAGCAGCTCTGGCTGGCGCTGTTGGCATGATTCTTGCGAATGACTTTCTCACAGGGAATGAAATTATTGCCGATGCTCATCTCCTCCCGGCTTCACATATCAATTACACCGATGGTCTTGCTGTTTTCGCTTACATTAATTCAACAAAGTAAGTGCGAGGATCAATAAATATGTTACCCTTACGAGTCATTCTGTGAGCTTATATGACAACAGTATTAGACGTTCACTGACTATGTATGGATATCGGGAACAGGAATCCCATGGCTCGTATTATGCCCGTGACCACCCTAATTGGCACAAAGCCAGCCCCCTTCATGGCAGCATTTTCATCAAAGGGACCTAATACCATCACACCTGAGATCCTCAAGGTACTTGCTACCAGCAGCAACTATATATATATTTGTTTTTTCATCTGATAAATTGTATCTCATACTCGGTATTTTTGTATCCAATATTCAGCCTGATATCACTGCACCAGGAGTGAGTGTAATAGCTGCCTATACAGAAGCAGAAGGGCCAACAAATGAAGATTTCGACAAGCGCCGAGTTCAGTTTAACTCAGTATCAGGCACTTCGATGTCATGTCCTCATGTTTCAGGCATTGTTGGCCTTCTTAAAACCCGATATCCTAATTGGAGCCCTGCAGCAATCAAATCAGCTATTATGACCAGTGGTAAGAAACCTGTTACCTCGAACAATAAACCTTAGGTTTCTAGTTCTTGAATTTTCATTAAGATTATGATTGCGGAATAAACCCCTACATTTTTCCCCCTATGTTGCAGCAACCACACTGGATAACGCAAACGAGAGGATTCTAAATGCATCATACATCAAAGCCGGACCGTTCAGCTATGGATCGGGACATATACAACCAAACCTTGCTATGGATCCGGGACTTGTTTATGACTTATCCACTAAGGATTACCTAAACTTTCTATGCACATTGGGGTACAACGACACACTAATATCAGCATTCTCGCAGGACAACTATAAGTGCCCCGGTTCGATCAATCTTGCCAACTTCAACTACCCTTCAATCACTATCCCTAACCTTGTTGGATCCATTACAGTGACTAGGACTGTTAAAAATGTAGGAACACCAGGCACTTACAGAGCTCAAGTGCAGCAACCAGTCGGAATTTCGGTTAAGGTTAAGCCGAAAAAGTTGAAGTTCAAAAAGGTTGGCGAAGAGAAGACCTTCATAGTTAGCCTGAAGGTTAAAAAAGGCGAAGCAATTAAGGAATACGTATATGGGCAGCTGGTATGGTCAGATCATGTACACTATGTTAGGAGTCCTATAGTAGTGAAGGCAGTCTAAAAGTATAAAAGCTGTCAAAAAAAAAAAAAAAACAGGCTTGGGTTAGCATTAAGTTTTTAATCCCTGGATTTTAACCCATTGGTTGCTACCTCTTATTTGCTTTAGGCATGGCCTTCAATGTGTTCTATATTATTCTTCAAGGCCAAACAATAAATGATTGAAATCCAGTTAGATGAATCAGACCTTTTCCATCTTTTCTTTCTCTTTTTCCTTTTACTTTTTTAACTTGACAATCAAATTAAATTTCGAGTTTACTTTATATTTGTTTTTCTTAAGATAAAATTACGAATATGTTTATTTCACTGAAAATGACTTTAGGAAAAGTTAATATTTTAGGGTGATTTGATGAATTTGTGTAAAATATTTTCTATTGTTTGACAGATTCTTTAAAAATATTTTATAAAATCTATTTTCAATGAAACAAACATACATTTGAGATTTTCTTATCTTTTCATTATTTAATTGAGTTTATTTTATATCCATATATTTATATTTTACATTGTTTTTGCATATATCATAAATATTTTGTTAAATTCAGGTTCATACAACGTTATTTTTTAGTTACATGACTAAGTGAGTATTTTTTATTTTAAAATGTGACATCAACAAAATTGAAAAGAAAATTTAACATGTCAACAATTGGACTTGATTTTCAAAACTGAAAAGTAGAGAGACTAAATTCTTAAAAATAAAAGTACGAAGACTAAATTGCAAATTTGTGAAGAATACGTAGACCTATGACATATTTTAACATTTATAATATATTTATAATTGTAATAAATATTTATTATTAAAATATTAATATTGAATATTTTCAATGTGAAGAATATTATTTAAAAATTTGATTATTAAAATAAAATTGAAATTTTAGATAATTTATTAAAATAATAAATTATATAACCAGATAGTCCTAATGATCAGAGGATCGAGTGGACGGAAGTCGTAATTTGAAAAGTAAAATTTGATAACATAAATTTGATTTGTTTGAAAATTAAATTTTTTGAATAGTTTGAAAAACTTAAATTCTAAAAGCTAGAAAGTTTGGAGAACCAAAATTTTTATCTTTGTATGGAGTGTTTGAAGTCGTGTCCTTTTTTAAAAAATTGGGAGCCTTTTATAGAGGGCTCATGCCTCTTTACAATATTTTTATCTGGGGAATTCAATCCCTTACATTATTACAAAGATTGCATAATAGTTACTTTTCAGATTATTATTATAATTATTCTCTGATTATAACATTTTTGGCAGAGAACCTCTCCTATTCATTTTTGTCTTTGCTATGCAAGGGATCTCACTATTCATTCTTGGTTGCTTTTGCCAGTGAATCACTCTTGTTCATTTCTGTCTTTGCTCTGCAGGGAATCTCACTATTCATTTTTGGTTGCATTTGGCAAGGAATCACTCCTGTTCATTTTTGTCTTTGCTCTGTAGAGAATCTCCCTTGTTCATCTTTTGTTTTTGCCTTCATTCATCTATTGTCTTTGCAAAATTATCATCATTTTTTCTGGGTTCTAGTGATAGTTACTGAGGTGGTAATGTTTGTAAGATCCATTGTTTTGATTGAAGACGTTGAGGATTTCTCGTCTTCTGATCTAGAATCCATTGAGCTGAGCATTTCAACCATGAGTTTTTTATATTCCTTCTTGGTCTTGGCTTGAGTTAACATTACATTAGCAGTCGATTTTGTTTGAAGGAATTTTGTTGTGGTTTGATTTGGGGCTGTAGACTTACATAATCTCGGATTCTTGTTAAAAATTTTATCCAAATATTTTGAATCATATTTTTCATCATTAAATTTGTCGCACCATTTAGTTCTAAAGTATTAAACTATTAACGGAATTCCAACACATGGATCCTATTCATAAGAGTAATTCCAGGAAACAATCCAAAAAATGCACAATTTTGAGAAAAAAAATAGATTGTTCTATAGATGTGTTTTTGGTTCGATTCGAGCTAAAATTTGTCAAAGAATTTGGGTCATAAGTTTTGAATCTTTTCTGGTAAAATATCGAAAGATGATGGTCCATACTAGTTTTACCATTTTTGGAACCAATTTGGAAATTTGAATTAGGTACCATAGTTGAAATACATAAATCAATAATGTTTCATATGTTCATTGTTCATTAGGAATGCATTGTACCGGGCAATTTGGTAATCCTAATATGTGAAATATGGGTGGTGGTTTATATTGGTGGTGAATTTGGTTGGAAATTTCTTTGGAGAATTTGAGTTTTCACTCCAATCTTTTGGTCGAAGAATTTTAACTATTTGGGTTGTTTAGGGTTTATTATATAATTAAATATGTATGTTTAATAATATTGAAAAATATAATATTTTATATTAATAATTTAATAATTTTAAATATTTTAAAAATAAAAATAAAAATAAAAATTATTAACAATATAATAATATTAAACTTGATTTAATTTAATTTTTATATAAAAATAAAATTATCTATAGAGAAGCTCTTTTTCGAAAAATGTTTTACGCTTTTGAAAATCGTAAGTCATTTTACAAGAAAAAGAGCTTATTTTCCATTGATCTTGTAAGTCATTTTCCCTTAACCAAATTATTTTTTATGAAACAAATATAGGAAAATGTAAAAAAAAATTCCGTAAAACCTTTTATATGTAAACAAATGGACCCTACGTAAAATTTTTTCTATAAAAGTACAACTAATTTATTTTAAACATGTAGCCATAAATAAATAAAATCGAGGCAAAATCAAAAAATTAATTTTGAAAATCATAATTGAATTATAATTTTTTTAAAATGAAAATCATAATTTTACAAAATTCGGAGGATCTGTGGCTCTCTTAAAGTCTTAAACATAGAAGCTTTTAATTAGTTCGATATTTGCTCTTGTAATTTAAATAAATTTATTATTTAAATTATAATTGTTTATTACATTTGTTGGAGATCGACCCGATTAAGTAATAAATAAGTAAAAATAGCAAAAGAGGATAAAAACTCCTCCAAAGAGGATAAAAACCACGGGCAAAGATAATTTTACTACAATGGCAAAAGAAACGAAGAGTACAAAAGATGGAGATGAAAAAAAACTAAAACCCCCAAAACCCGAAAACAAAGAACCCTTAAAACGTAAACACAAAATTCTCTAAATGTGTTATGAGTTCTAATCTAATGGGTGTATTTTCTAAGGTTGTAAAAAAACCTATTTATAGGCTAAATTCATATGTCAAATAATAATAAAATAATCTAAACTAATCAGTGTTTGATTGAAACAAATAAACAGAGTTTAATTAGAAGATTATTTCTCAAATTTGATTGAAATAGGAGTCATACTTAACAAATCTCCACCTTGACTCATATTTCTACAACGCCATCTTTGCCAAAGCCCGCCACAAGCCTATCTTGAACTATGCAGGGAATTAATTGAGTCGAATCTGTGCTTAGAAACTGGAAGACTTCTAGCCTTCAACTTGTACACTGCCAAATCAAAACTAACCCAGGTTTGATTTTCACGAACACATTGCCCTAACTTTTCAAAGCCTGCATCCAAAAGAAAACCTCTCTTCAACGAAATAGTCATACATTTTTCCCTCCTATGACCAAGTTGTCTCCGCTCCAAACGAGTTGACTTCGACTCTGTAACGGACGAGGGACGTCCGATTTCACCAGTCACTGTAGAACCTTCCAGAATATAAAGACTGCCAGTTCTTTTACCTTTTAACAAAACGAGAGCTCCACGAGATACTTTAATGCCGCTCGACTCGATTTGATTCTGCATTCTTTCAAGTCTAAAATACTCAATGAGATAAGATTCTTTCGTAAATCAGGTACATACTTGATATCAGAGAGTGTCCTAATCGTCCCATCGTGTATCCTAATTTTAACAGTACCAATACCAATTACCTTACTAGATGAATCGTTTCTCATTTGCACAACTCCACCTTCAACTGAACTGTATGTGGAGAACCATTCTCTATTGGGACACATGTGGAAAGAACATCCCGAATCTAGGATCCACTTGGACGTGAGCTTGGAGTTATCGCTTGTTGACACTAAAAAAAATCATCACCACTTTCATCGGCTAAATTAGTGCCAGCTACATCTTCCTCGTTACTCTCAACAACTCTTTTATTTCGCAGTTTATAATAATCTGCTTTGACATGACCTAACTTTTTACAATAGCAACACCTTTTATCTTGTTTATTTGATGCTATCAAAAAGGAAGCTTGCCTATCTGTCTTGCTATCCAAATGAAGCTCATTGTCGAGTTTGTCTTTACTCAACAAATGACCCTTTACATCTTCGAACGAGAGTTTGTCTCTGCCATAAATCAGGTTCTCCCTGAAAGACTTGTATGAAGGGGGTAAAGAGCACAATAATAGCATAGCTTGATCTTAATCATCAATAGAAACCTCAACGTTCTTTAAATCATTTAAAAGAGTAATGAATTGACTAATGTGATCTCTAAGAAGCTCACTTTCGTTCATGCGAAATGTAAATAGACGTTGTTTCAACACTAAACGGTTAACCAGAGTCTTAGTTACATAAAGAGTTTCTAACATTTTCCACAAGGCAGATGAGGTCTTCCCCATCAATACCTCCTACAATGCCGTATTCGCGAGGCATAACTGGATTGCAGACAAAGCCTTTTCATCAAGCTCTTCCCATTCTGTTTTATTTAGATTCTCAGGCTTTTTCCCGGTAACAACCTTTTTCAAACCAGATTGAACTAGAATTGTCATCATCTGAACTTGCCACAGATTGAAATTTGTCTCACCACCATCGAACTTCTCAATTTCAAACCTTGTTGCTACCATATCTAAATGGGCTGATCTATAAAAATTGAATTAGCTCTGATACCACTTGTTGGAGATCGACCGGATTAAGCAAGGAACAAGTAAAAATAGCAAAAGAAATTAATAAATTGAACACACAAATTTAACGAGGAAAAACTCCTCCAAAGAGGATAAAAATCACGGGTAAAGATAATTTTACTATAATGGAAAAAGAAACGAAGAGTACAAAAGATGGAGATTAAAAAAAAACTAAAACCCCGAAAACAAAGAACCCTCAAAATATAAACACAAAATTATCTAAATGTGTTATGAGTTCTAATCTAATGGGTGTATTTTCTAATGTTGTAAAAGAACCTATTTATAGGCTAAATTCATATGTCAAATACACCCATTAGATTAGAACTCATAATACATTTAGAGAATTTTGTGTTTATATTTTGAGAGTTCTTTGTTTTCGGGGTTTTAGTTTTTTTTAATCTCCATCTTTTGTACTCTTCGTTTCTTTTTCCATTATAGTAAAATTATTTTGCCCGTGATTTTTATCCTATTTGGAGGAGTTTTTCTACATTAAATTTGTGTGTTCAATTTATCAATTTCTTCTGCTATTTTTACTTGTTCCTTGCTTAATCGGGTCGATCTCCAACAATATTCATTTAATCTATTTTTTAATTTTAATATTTTTATTTGAACCTTAACGTTTGGTTCATTTGTCACTTAGTCATTCATAAATAAAATATTTTTTTACCAATAAAAATATTATTGACCAAATTTAAAAAAATAGTATACTGTAAAAAAGGTAATCCTTAAGTCAGTCAAATGGTAATTGTGAGTCAGTGACAATATGTGATAAGGAAATGTAGCTCTTTTTACTAAGTTTCAAACAAAATTCACAATGTTAATGTTTTTTTTAAAAAATTATAAGTAAATTTTTATGAGTTTAATTTAATTATTTGAAATAAAAAAAGGTTTAAATGATAAATTTAACTAACCTTAAAAAATATAAATTTTAAATAAGTTTAGTGATTTTTATATTTAAAATCCTGCTTCCTTTTGTCAAATTAAAAAAGAAAATGCAATTTTTGAAGGAAGGAAAGAAGAGAAATGGAGAAGAAGGAGATCATCAATCTCTCTTTTAATTCTTTTGATTTTCTTTTAACACTTTCATGCTTCGCACGCGCTTAACACTATTAATTCCATTTTTTTCAAAGAAACAAACTTGTTTGATTTGTTTATTTTGGTAATATAAATTTGAAAGATCTGATCATTCAGTTAATTTCCAAAACCAATGTTCAAAATTTAGGATTTTGGGTCTTTGGGTTTGTACAAATACGACCACAGACGATGTCGTACTCTTACCTTTTCAAGTACATTATCATTGGAGATACTGGTACGATTTTTGTCTTCTTTTTTGAAATTGGATATCTGGGTCGTTTCTCATACGTTTTATGATTATCATCTGAATTTTCTGGGATTTTCTTTTTGTTGGCACTGTTAATTTCTTTGCTTGTAAGCTCGTCTTTGCCAATTAAATACCTAAAGGGTGCATTATCAGAATTTGTAATGTGATTAGGCCCTTGATTCCTATGTTTGAACAGAATCTAGCATCGAGTAATGGCTTTATTAAGCATCACAATGTGTTAGCATTGCTGAGACAATGAAGACTGGAATTGCATAACCAATGAAGCTCTCCTACTTTAAGCAATTTTGCATATTATATACTCATTTTGGCCATGTTTGCAATTCTGTGTGTTACTACAGCTACTTCAGCACAAGTATGTTCATTTTTGTTTCTGCAGGAGTTGGGAAATCATGTCTTCTTTTGCAATTCACCGACAAAAGATTCCAGCCCGTTCATGATTTAACCATTGGTGTTGAATTCGGAGCCAGGTTGATCGGCATTGACAACAACCCAATAAAGCTTCAAATCTGGGACACGGTTTGTTCTTTTAGCTTCTTAATGTTTTACTTTAAAGTTACATCCCCTTTAATATGTCTGTAAGTGCTTTTGGACCCTATTTGTATATTGAAAGTTCGGGATTTCTTATGTGTAGAATTATGGTACTGCTTAAGCCATTAAAATCTGAAACATATTTCTTTTATGTTGTGGATGATGAATTTTGTTGGTTTTGTTTAGGCGGGCCAAGAGTCATTCAGATCCATTACAAGGTCTTACTACCGAGGCGCTGCCGGTGCACTTCTAGTTTATGATATTACTAGGTATATATTCTTTGGTTTAGGATCTCTTTAGTTAAGTCAATGAAGTTGCTTAAGCTTTAAGTAACCCATGTCTACATGAATATGTGATTAATAATCAGGAGGGAGACTTTCAATCACTTGACTAGCTGGTTGGAGGATGCAAGGCAACATGCAAATGCAAATATGACCGTTATGCTTATCGGCAACAAGTGCGATTTGGCTCATAGAAGGGCTGTGAGCACAGAGGAAGGTGAGCAGTTTGCCAAGGAACATGGCCTGGTCTTCATGGAAGCCTCAGCGAAAACGGCTCAAAATGTCGAAGAGGTGATATAAAAAAATAATTCATATCGTACTTGAGATAACCCGTATAATTAAGGTTGTCGATGATATTCGTTTGCAGGCATTTATTAGCACGGCTGCCAAAATCTACAAGAAGATTCAGGATGGAGTTATTGACATATCTAATGAGGTTAGTTTTCTAATGCTTATAGTTACTTTGCAATTTCATTCTCTTTTCAAGTTTTAGGATAGTACATAAATTCCGGATTTGGTAAGAAATTGTTGGGTGTCGGAGAAGGTTAGCTTTTTACAAGGCAGCAATAATGGAATGGATGAATACTTGTTGAACCATTAATCTTCAGTTCATTTCTGCTTTGGTACAGTCTTATGGTATAAAACTTGGACACCAAACCGGCGCTGGTTTATCAGGTGGTAGAGATAGTTCGGCTTCTCAGGCAGGCAGCTGCTGCGGCTGATTTCTTTTTCTCCAAGTTTTGAGACTCAACTTTTATGTGTTTTGGTTTCGGATTTATACATTTCTTTTAGTTTTGCTGTTGGATTACGAGATTTCTTGTCGATGGTACAATGTATAAAATTATTAATAACTCTTTCTTACCTTAAATAAGAGGATAAATACACTTCAGCGGACGCGAATTCACGTCTTCCTGTCTGATAATAATATTGATACCAATCGAGTTAAGATTTAATGAATAAATTAAACAAAATCAAAATGCGATCAAAATTATTTGATTAATTTTTTAAAAATAAATGTATTTGAGCTAAATAAATAATCTTAAATTCTTTATTCTTTATACAAGCAAGCATAAGAAAAGTGATCAATTTTATATAAAAAAAAATTATCAACTTACATGATTTAATGCTCCTTCCCCACATCTGTTTACAAAAAGTGGTCCAGTAGATTGGATGAATTGAGTTGGGAAATTTGGTTTTCTCATTAGATTCGATGAACTGAGCATTTCATGAATTTGGGTTAGTCTATTGTCACGACCTGGACTTTAATCAACCAAATCAAACAATTTTATTGGATAATTCGTTTTTAAGTTGTTTAAGTCAACCTAAAATACTCAAAAGTCTCAAACCGATCTTCTCAAGGAAACATTTTTCTTTTTACATTACAATTTTGGAGGGATGAATTACACAATATTTTTCTTTGTTAGAATTGTGTGACCCAAATTCTAAGAGATTGCTTGCAAGTCAAGTTAAACAAAAATATATTTTCTTTCTAGAAGATTTAGTATTTATTAGTATAATATATTTAGTATTTATTAGTATAGTTTATTTGACTTACTAATTTAGCTTATAAATAGGCTCCTTTACAATCTTAGAATGATGAGACACCCATTAGATTAGAACTCATAACACATTCAGAGAATTTTGTGTTTACGTTTGAGGGTTCTTTGTTTTTCGGGTTTTCGGGGTTTAGTTTTTATCTCCATCTTTTGTACTCTTCATTCTTTTGCCATTATAGTAAAATTATCTTTGCCCGTGGTTTTTTATCCTCTTTTGAGGGGTTTTTCCACGTTAAATTTGTGTGTTCATCTTCTCAATTTCTTCTACTATTTTTACTTGTTCGTTGCTTAATCGGGACGATCCTAACAAGTGGTATCAGAGCTAGTTTAACTTCCATAGATCAGCCCGGTCAGAGATGGCAGCAACAAGGTTTGAAATTGAGAAGTTCGATGGTGAGACAAATTTCAATCTGTGGTAAGTTCGGATGATGGCAATTCTAGTTCAAAATGGCTTGAAAAAGGTTGTTACAGGGAAAAAGCCTGAGAATCTAAATCAAACAGAATGGGAAGAGCTTGATGAAAAGGCCTTGTCTGCAATCCAGTTGTGCCTCGCGAATACAGTATTACAGGAGGTATTGATGGAGAAGACCTCATTCGCCTTGTGGAAAAGGTTAGAAACTCTTTATGCGACTAAGTCTCTGGCTAACTGTTTAGTGTTGAAACAACGTCTATTTACGTTTCGCATGAACGAAGGTGAGCTTCTTAAAGATCACATCAATCAATTCATTACTCTTTTAAATGATTTAAAGAACGTTGAGGTTTATATTGACGATGAAGATCAAGCTATGCTATTATTGTGCTCTTTACCCTCTTCATACAAGTCTTTCAGGGAGACCCTGATTTATGGCAGAGACAAACTCTCGTTCGAAGATATGAAGGGTCATTTGTTGAGTAGAGACAAACTCGACAATGAGTTTGATTTGAATAGCAAAGCAGATAGACAAGCTTCCGTTTTGGTAGCATCAAAGAAATGAGACAAAAGGTGTCGCTATTGCAAAAAGTTAGGTCACGTCAAAGCAGATTGTTATAAACTGCGAAATAAAAGAGCTGCTGAGAGTAACGAGGAAGATGTAGCTGGTGCTAATTTGGTCGATGAAGGCGGTGATGATTTCTTGTTAGTGTCAACGAGCGATAACTCCAAGCTTACGTCTGAGTGGATCCTAGATTCAGGATGTTCTTTCCACATGTGTCCCAATAGAGAATGGTTCTCCACATACAGTTCAGTTGAAGGTGGAGTTGTGCACATGGGAAACGATTCATCTAGTAAAATAATCGGTATTGGTACTGTTAAAATTAGGATACACGATGGGACGATTAGGACACTCTCAGATGTCAGGTATGTACCTGATTTACGAAAGAATCTCACCTCCTTGAGTATTTTAGACTTGAAAGGATGCAGAATCAACATCGAGTCGAGCGACATTAAAGTATCTCGTGGAGCTCTCGTTTTGTTAAAAGGTAAAAGAACCGGCAGTCTTTATATTCTGGAAGGTTCTACAGTGACCGGTGAAATCGGACGTCCCTCGTCCGTTACGGAGTCAAAGTCAACTCATTTGAAGCGGAGGCAACTTGGTCATAGGAGGGAAAAAGGTATGACTGTTTCGTTGAAAAGAGGTTCTCTTTTGGATGCAGGTTTTGAAAAGTTAGGGCACTGTATTCGTGAAAATCAGACCCGGGTTAGTTTTGATTTGGCAGTGCACAAGTCGAAGGCTAGAAGTCTTCCAGCTTCTAAGCATAGATTCAACTCAGTTAATTCCCTGCATAGTTCAAGATAGGCCCGTGGCGGGTTTTGGCAAAGATGGCATTGAAAGAATTCGTGTCAAGGTGGAGATTGTTAGAATTATGTGACCCAAATTCTAAGAGATTGCTTGCAAGTCAAGTTAAACAAAAATATATTTTCTTTCTAGAAGATTTAGTATTTATTAGTATAATATATTTAGCATTTATTAGTATAGTTTATTTGACTTACTAATTTAGCCTATAAATAGGCTCCTTTACAATCTTAGAATTAAGAGACACCCATTAGATTAGAACTCATAACACATTCAGAGAATTTTGTGTTTACGTTTGAGGGTTCTTTGTTTTTCGGGTTTTCGGGGTTTAGTTTTTATCTCCATCTTTTGTACTCTTCATTCTTTTGCCATTATAGTAAAATTATCTTTGCCCGTGGTTTTTTATCCTCTTTTGAGGGGTTTTTCCACGTTAAATTTGTGTGTTCATCTTCTCAATTTCTTCTACTATTTTTACTTGTTCGTTGCTTAATCGGGACGATCCTAACATTCTTCACCATCCGTATAAATTTTTAAACACTCAAAAAACACTATATCTTTTACTTATATAATATTTTTTTTGTCAAACTTACATCATATTTTAATAATTAATTTTTATATATCTAATATTATTAAATTTACAACATATTATTAACTCTCTTTATAATAATTACATTTGTCTATCCAAATTTTTGATGTTACAGAATGATGGTTATTATACACCTACAAAAATTGAAGTAACAGGCAATGAGTCAAAGTTGACTTCAAAGGTCAAATGTATTGGATCTAGTGCCCTCAATGTAATATATTCGTTTGTATACTTGTATTTTTTTGAACATATGGATTTAATAAAATTATTAGCTCACTAGTTATCTAATGTTTAACTAATACTAAGCGGTATTATGTGGTCAAATCGTAATACAGAAAGATAGCTTATATTAGTAGATGAACTTAAACATGTCATTAATCTAATTGGAAAATGAGAAAACCAATTGAAATACTAACATGTCGTCTATCAAGTCTAATTGGGGAGATGTTTTTGTCTTGAGCATTGGAGCAGATGACTCCCAGAAGATAAAGACATAGATGTGACTGACTAGACCGACAGTATATCGAATAGGACCCAAGTAGATAGATCCTGAATTCGTTTATAGATTTATTTGCTTGTGACGTTCATAATGTGGCATACCTTAATCCTGAGTGGATGATAGACTATATATGCGTGACTCACATACTTTGATGTAAGTAAAAGCCTGAGTTCAAATAGATAAGGAATCGAAAGCTAGTGCATTGGGTATACGACTTTTGCAGTATGTAGCATGATCTTCCACAATTCGATGTGGAAAATGAAGGTCTTTCCGGCGCTTAACAAGCTTGTTTTCTAGTGTTTTTATATGTTTTTATTTCGATTTTGATTTTTTTTACTTAGGTTTAATTTTGTTAAAATAAGCGTTTTTATGTA
Organism: Gossypium hirsutum; assembly: GCF_007990345.1. Classification (NCBI taxonomy): domain Eukaryota; kingdom Viridiplantae; phylum Streptophyta; class Magnoliopsida; order Malvales; family Malvaceae; genus Gossypium; species Gossypium hirsutum. The sequence continues at coordinate 53,138,915 of NC_053443.1, forward strand.
GTTTTTAGTGTTTTGATGACAAGTAAGGCCAACTTAGGCCTCAGGTATGACAAACGGGTTATTTGAGTGTGTAAGGCATTAATTTGGGCATAAGTATGCAAGGAACAACGATCGTGTCGCGACATCAACATCCAACGTCGCGACATTGAACTTCGAAGCATTAAGGGCTGAAAACAGAGTTGATGTCGTGACATGGGGGTCTTGGCGTCGCGACGTCGTGATGTAAACATGATTAGATGATGACACCAGCAGTTGCATGAACAGAATTTTAAAGCTATAATTTGTTTATTAAACCAGAGGTATTTTAGGAATAAATTACCCTAAGGTAGCCCTAATCCGTGCCTATATAAACACTCTTATAATCCCATTAAAAAAGGGTTGAAAATTAGGCCTTTTTTCACATTTAAATAGTTTTCTTTGTATTTTTATTTTATGTTCGCTTAGTTGGGATTTTCCTTGTTCCGATGTGAAGACGATCGTGAGCGAAGATTTCTTTGGAACCGCGTATATATTTATTCAAGAGCTTTCTCCTACTTCTTATTCTTTTATATATATTTTCATTAGCCTGATCAACTGATGTTTATAGAATATTAGAATAAGTTGTACGTATTTTATATCTAGCATGTTTCGGTTATGGATCTGATTTATTAATTAAGTAATTATTTACCTAAAATTGAGAGTTTATTCAAGAGTACTTAGTATATTAGGGAGTGACACCCCTAATAGAATATCGAGACAGGTGAGACCGAAAGGGGGTAGTCTATCGAGTATAACTTGTGCCAAGCAGTGAGATCAAGAGGGTATTCGTAGCTGAGGATGGTAAACAACTCTTTTGAGGGTAATTAATGACTTAGTTGATAATTAGAGATTTAATCGATTATAGGTCGAGAGCTCGCATTGTCAACATTAGGAATAAGAAATTCCATTAGCTTAGTTTAGGTTAATTAATTTAATTAGTTTAATAAATACTTTAATTTGAAATAGCACTACTAATTCGGAACTCGATTAGATTAGTACTTATTTTCTGTAATTAATTTAATAAGAAATTTATCTATTCTATAATCCCTTGGGTACGATCCTTGGAATATTTTCCAAGTGTTTCGTTGTAAACAAACTATATTACAATTTGACCCGTATACTTGCAGACAATGCTGCTTAGTTTTTTTTTTATCTTTTTGCTACAATATTTCTAGTCCAGACGTTGTCAAGTTATTGGTGTCGTTGTTGGGGATTGCAATGGTGAAATTTGTTATTAATTTAATTGCTTTGTAAAATAATACTAGTTGAAAGATAAACGCGTTAGATAGAGTGTTAATTTTTTTTTATTTTCATTATTTTTTCTATTTTTATTAATTTAAATATTTTTAGATACATTGTCGACTATTTAATTTAATCATGAATGCAATTGATTATGAATTTAATGATAATAGCAGTTGGGATGAGGAATGCAAAATGACCGCATGGTACTATGATGACATATACGAGGAATGATTTTACGAAGAATGGGAGATTGATGAGAACCGTAGATTGCTCATGATGGTGTTGCAACACGGAAACGAAGCAATGACTCCATTAGATGAGGTCGTGCATGGTGTTTCCAACTCTGATCGCGAAGGCCCATGTGTTGCTATCAACCATCTTGAACCAGATTGTACAAAACCGTTTGATGAAAATAGTAACAAAGCATCAAATAGGATGAACGGAACCTCGACAAAAAAATGGAGTTATGCTGAAAAATACCATATGTTTGAATATTCAATTCAACATGAATTGGATTTAATTATGGATGACGATATATATAGGCAGTTGTATGAGCAACATATGAGAGACTTTTGGGTCTTTCGCATATCAGATCCAATTATAAGTATTTCTGGACTTGTAACCTAGTACTTAATAATTCAATCCAACCCAATACATGTTTTCTATTTCCCAAAATAAACACCATAAATTAATTTAAATAAATTAATTTCCCAATTAAATAATTTTCTCAACCCGATTCTAATTCCGTTAAAATCATGACGACTTTACCTTAAAAGAGTCTATGAGAAAATATATTTAATATTTATACATTCAACAGATTCACAATGACCAATTAATTTAATTCCATTTTCGAACTTCAACTATTTAATTAATCAATTAAATAATAATTTGACAAACTATAAATTAATTTTCAGACCATTTCCATTTAGAGAAAACCATGTTCATTTTCAAATGTTTCTCATTTCTCTAAGTTTACCATTTATATCCATTTCTGTTCATTTGATTCAACATGCAATTCATTTCTAGTTTCAACGAGCTACCGGGGGGGACTGAGTAGACATATGCGATTAAGACTTAAATGATTTATAGTTAAATTCTAACTTTTAGCCTATTAATTATAAACTCATTTACTCACGAAGTCATTCCACTATAGTATTGTGACTGAGCTCTCCTTATTGACGTACCATTACGAAAGCAACTTGATCAATGCTCGTGCAATGACCTTATCATAAGTGTGTTACCATAATAGGACACTCTTAATCTCTTTGAGATAAATCCGTTCTCCCAATATGATTCTATTTCACCTCATGGTAATCATTACATCTTCCTTCATGAAAAGCCAATTACTATCAAATAGTAATCAAGTCATTCCTCACAAAGACGAATGACTTGTGACCACGTTTACTGTTCATCTATCATGTAATGCTAATGAGAGGATATCATTTGTCCATATCTTGGACTATGAATTCCACTATTGTGAATGATGCTACATACTTCAAAAGTCGTATACCCAATGCACTAGCTTTTGGTTCCTATATATTTGAACTCAGACTTTTACTTACATTAAAGTATATGAGTCATGCATACATAATCTACCATCCACTCAGGATTAAGGTATGTTATACTTTGAATGTCACAAGTGAATAAATTCATAAACAAATTCATGATCTATTTTTCTTTGGTTTAGTCCGATTTACTGTCAATCTAGTCAGTCACATCTATTTCTCTATCTTTTGGGAGTGATCCGCTTCGATGCCCAAAACAAGGCATCTCCACAATTGGACTTGATAGATGGTAAATTAGCCTTTCAATTAGTTTGCTCATTTTCGATTAGACTAATGACATATTTAGGTTCATCTACTAATATAAGTTGTCTTTTAGTATTATGATCCGACCACGTAATACCACTTGCTATTAGTTAAATATTAGACAACCAATGAGCTAATATTTACTTTTATTTTGCTTTACATGCAAAAACCACATGAGGACAATATACAAAGGGTATTAATGTAATTTTTGAATAATTTTATTAACCAATCTGTTCAAAAAATTACAAATGTATATAGACGAAAATACTACACTTAGGGCATCGGATCCAACACTATACGTGACTCATATACTTTGATTTAAGTAAAAGTCTGAGTTCAAATAGGTAAGGAATCAAAAGCTGATGTATTGGATATACGACTTCTGTTGTATGTAGCACCATTCACAATAGTGGAATTCATAACTCAACTAATGGGTAAATGTTATCCTCTCATTGACATTACATGATAAATGAAAAGTAATTGTGGCCACGAGTCATTTGTCTTTTTGGTAAATGACTTGATTACTATTTGATAGTAATTGACTTCTCATTGTAGAATGAATTTATCCCAAAGTGATTAAGGATATCCTATAAGAATAACACACTTATGGCAAGGTCATTGGATGAGCACTAATCGAGTTGCTTTCGTAATGGTATGTTGTTGGGAAGAACTCAATCACGATACTATAATGAAATGACTTCGTGACTAAGTTTATAATTAATAAGCGAAAAGCTAGAACTTAAATATAAATTATTTGAGCCTTAATTACATATATCCAATCGTTCCCTTCACTAGCTCGTTGAAACCAAAAATAAATTGCATGTAGAACCAAATGAACAGAAATAGATGGAAATGGTGAAGTCAAATAAATGGGTCGCATTGATAAATGGATGCGTTAGATATGACTAAAGAATTAATTTAAGATTTTCAAATTATTATTTAATTAATTATAATTAAATAATTGAAGTTCAAAAATTAAATTAAATTAATTAGCCATTGTGAGTTTATTGAATATGGAAATTAAATATATTTTCTCATGGATTCTTTTACAGTAAAATTGTCATGATTTGAACGAAATTAAAATTGAGTTGAGAAAATTATTTGGGAATTTTATTTAGTTAATTTGACTAATTAAATAAATAATATTTATTTTTGGAAATAACCATGTTATTGGGTTAGATTAAATTATAAAATGTTGAGTTAAAAATTTAGGAAACATATATAATTAGATCCAATACAGGAGAGGTCCATTCTACTTAAAGTAGAATATTATTTTCTATTAAATAAATATTACTTGCATTTTACTAATTCAACTAGGATTCTCTTATATTTTTCTATAAATAGATGCATTGGTAGAACTGTTTACAAAAATTTCATATAAGTTTGATATATTGTTATTTTGCTAGAAAGTGGTGAGAATGTATTTTCTAAGAATAAATTCTATTTGTTGGGAATTACAATTCTAACAGTTTCTATTGAGGGAGAATTATTTTTTTATGGAAACTAATAAATTGTTTTTGGGTTTGTGTTTGGTTCGTGATTGTTCGAGCCCACATTCAAAGTAATTCATAGTACGAGAATGATTGAGAAGAATATTGTTCGGTTAAAAGCCAAAAACATCTAATATCCATCTCACATAAAATACAAGTACTTCTAGAAAAAAATGTTTATTACTATAAATATTACAACCGATTCGATTTTTAAAATTTTTAACTTTTGGTTCTGACTGAAAACTATTTTTCTAAACTGGATTTTTCCAAGAAGAGATTGTGGTTTCTAACCTAAATTGATACAACTTCCATTGGTTTTCCTATGTTTTATACATCATTACATGCATATTTGAATATTTTAAAATATTTTTATGACTATGGATTTAACATACACTAACTATGTAGATAGAGGCGTGAAATCCATAATACGAGTATCAAGCCAGAAACTCCTAAATTTGTCCTAATGCTCCAAATTTGTACAAAATGCAGTACTGCTTAATGGTTGATATCGTCGCCTCTTTCAATGGAAATTGATCCTAATAGACAGTCCACATGAATATGAAGAAGCATGAGTCATATACCTTGGGGGTTTGATAGAAATTTTTTCGAAAATTCAAGTGCATCCATTGCATCAATTTCAGTGTTGTGCATATATGATGGAGATTGATATGCTGGAAGATCGTTCACTCTAACTCAGATGAAAATTGTGTTGTTTTTTTCTTCCCTAATTTCAACAAGTTCGTCGGTTTCCTCGTCTTCACTATAATCATTTGCGAATTTGCCAAATCGTTCAATAAAATTTTTGGTTAATGGCGACTTTGAGTTTGGAGATTGAATTCGAGTAGACATTGATAATGGAACATACAAATGTGTATCATAACTAAAACCGAATATGAATGGAAGATGTCTTGTAGTAGACTCTAATTGTATCACTGCCTTAGTATAGCCATTAAATATTAATTAAATTATAAGTCGAGTTGGAGTTTCATATTGCGCACCCACCATAGATGATATTTCTATTGGGATTCTAGATGAGCTTGGAACATTGGTTGCTTTGTATCTAAGTTGAATATCATCAAACTCGATGTATAGATCAAAGGTAAAAGGGGTAGATAGACGTCTTGACCTCCTTTGATTAAATAAAGTAAAAACAATTTTAATATTTTGTAATTATAAAATATTCAATTTAAACCTTTTAAACAAATTTTTTTACCTTTTAACCCCAAATACCTTTTGGTATCCCCTATGTTTGACCTTGGGTGTGTAGCTTAATTTAAATATAAAAACTCAACAATTAAATTATCTCCTCCATCTAACTTTTAATTAATTACTATTTCAAATACTTCATAAAACCATTTGATAAAATGTAACATTAACATTAATAACACTTTAACAACAACTCTTTGAAAACTTAATATATAATTAGTATTAAAAAATAATAAATTATTTACAAATAGAAAAAGCTGCACGAATAATCTCAACTAATTTACGCTTCTAATTGTATTATTTTGATATAAATAAAAAAATCTTAAAAATTATAGTAAAAATATATATTTTAATTAAATAATGTGATCTCAGTTTACTAGGAAGATGACAGCCACCCAATTATTCTTCACTGCCGAAAATGATTTTTTTTCTTATAAAATACAAAACTAAAAAGATTATGAAATCTCAGACAAGCCCGTGAATAGCGACAGAAGCATTCTAAAATGAGCTAGTAAATTTACAAAGACATTAAGGGCAATTCCATTGCTGAATTCCTCGTCAATTTCAGATCTTTTTTTTAAAGCTGCTGTTCCATCCTCATATCATTCCCGTAAACTTTCCCGACATGGCTGCTACAGCTGCTTTGAGATTGATTACTACTACTAAGTCCTCTTCCTCATCCAATGCTGCTTCAATTTCTCCCTCTAGCGGTATATTCTTGGCTCCTCGAACCTTGTCATTCTCGGCTTCTGCTCTATCAGGTGATAAGCTTGTTTCCAAAACTGTTACTTCTTCCCGGCAAATGAAACGAACTCCTTTCATCATTTCACCGAAAGCAGTTTCCGATTCTCAAAACTCTCAAACATGTTTGGACCCCGACGCTAGTAGAGTAAGCTTTATGTTTATCACTGTTTCTGACATGCTCAAAGATCTAAGCTTTTTTTTTTAAATATGCATTTTGATGAAAATGTGGGAAATTCTTTTTGTTTTTGGAAATTTTTGTGATTATTATTTTGGCAGAGTGTTTTGGGGATTATTTTGGGAGGTGGAGCAGGGGCAAGGCTTTACCCACTAACAAAGAAGAGAGCTAAGCCGGCTGTTCCATTAGGAGCAAATTATAGGCTAATTGATATTCCGGTTAGCAATTGCTTGAACAGTAATGTATCAAAAATCTACGTTCTCACTCAGTTCAATTCTGCTTCTCTCAATCGTCACCTTTCCCGTGCATATGCTAGTAACATGGGTGGTTACAAGAACGAAGGGTTCGTCGAAGTTCTTGCTGCTCAGCAGAGTCCTGAGAACCCAAATTGGTTCCAGGTCTGTTGTTGATTATATCACTCAAATGGATTTTAAATTTGGTACTTCTTTGGGTTTTGATTTGCTAAAATTTGAGTTTGAATGTACAGGGGACAGCAGATGCGGTGAGGCAGTATTTATGGTTGTTTGAGGAGCATAATGTTTTGGAATTCTTGGTTCTTGCTGGGGACCATTTGTATAGAATGGACTATGAAAAGTTTATCCAGGCGCATAGAGAGACTGATGCTGATATCACTGTAGCTGCATTGCCCATGGATGAAAAACGGGCTACTGCTTTCGGTCTGATGAAGATTGATGAAGAAGGGCGTATAATTGAATTTGCTGAGAAACCGAAAGGGGACCAACTTAAAGCTATGAAGGTAGAATCTTTATTCGGATACGGATTTCATGCTGTTATTGTTTTTCAGGTTCTGAGTTTGATGGTGTTGTTTTAGGTTGATACAACAATTTTAGGTCTTGATGATGAGAGGGCAAAAAAGATGCCTTACATTGCTAGTATGGGCATATATGTTGTTAGTAAGAATGTGATGTTGGATCTTCTTAGAGAAAAGTTTCCGGGTGCCAATGATTTTGGAAGTGAAGTCATTCCCGGTGCTACTTCCATTGGGATGAGGGTAAGTATGCTTTTCATATATCCCTTCATCTGTATGGCTGTTACCTTTATCAAGCTCATTGTTAGAATTTTATGCATGATGGGATTCAACTATGTTGCCACATTGATCTTTTCTTCACTTCATGGAGAAATAGTTATACTTGTTCGGAGTTCTAATTGCTTTTAAATCCATGTAGGTGCAAGCTTACCTGTATGATGGCTACTGGGAGGACATTGGTACCATTGAGGCATTTTATAATGCAAATCTGGGAATTACCAAAAAGCCAGTGCCAGATTTCAGGTTGTTTTAGTTCATCAATGCATTATTATTATGACTAGTTGATGATAAAATTAATTACCTTTATGGTTTTGATCTTTCTTCCTAGCTTCTATGACCGATCGTCTCCAATCTACACCCAGCCTCGATATTTGCCTCCATCCAAAATGCTTGATGCTGATGTTACAGATAGTGTTATTGGTGAGGGTTGTGTGATTAAGGTCAGTTCCTTGGGGCTATGTCAATACTCTGCCTATGGAAGTTAGACAATTGATGAGAGTTAATCATCATGGTATTTTGGTTAATTGCAGAACTGTAAAATTCACCATTCTGTTGTTGGTCTTCGATCTTGCATTTCTGAGGGCGCAATCATAGAAGATACCTTACTGATGGGAGCAGATTATTATGAGGTATAATGGCCTGAAAATAATTAGCTTTCTTTTATATCTGACACATACTATTGCCTCTGACAATATCTTCTCTTTTCCTTCGTCCAGACTGATGCTGACAGAAGGTTTCTTGCTGCAAAGGGAAGCGTTCCAATTGGTATTGGAAAGAATTCGCACATCAAGAGAGCCATTATTGACAAGAATGCTCGAATTGGTGACAATGTGAAGGTTGGTTTTTTTTTTTTTACCTTACATAAATTTAGTCATTTACTATGATTTTTTTGTGGTCTCAGCACAGTAGTTAAACCCTCAGGGAGAGATATGAGTTTCAGTCCCTAAATTCTCACCGGCACCTTGGTGCTGCTTTCTTCTGCATGGAACTTAGTCTAGCATAAAAATTCTTCTCCTCAGCTCTTTTCCTAGATTTAGCATAAAAATTCTTCTCAAGGCAATAGTACAAAGTTCTTAACTGAATGCCAACAAAAAACAAAGGGATTTATTGCAATAACAACTTCAAGAACATTTTATCCCATCTAAAAGATCTATTTTTATTAGATTTCCAAGGTTAAAACGTTGACAATGAATGTTGCATTTTTTTTTTCAGATCATTAATAGTGACAATGTGCAAGAAACTGCAAGGGAAACGGATGGATATTTCATAAAGAGTGGGATTGTGACAGTAATCAAGGATGCCTTAATTCCTAGTGGAACTGTAATCTGAGGAAGCTTACATTACCACTGCTTAAGGTACTGTTCCAATAGCCTCAAGAAAGTATGCAATTGCACATCTTCCACCTTTTCTTATATCTGATGTAATTTCCCATTGTGATGTATATTTTTAGGTAGTATAATAATATATTAAATAGAGAGACGACCTTCGGAATTATGCTACAAAGTTCATGTGTCAGCTTAAATAAAATAACAACTTTATTCCATAATTTGTCTGCAAATTTTATGTTTTACCAGTGTTATTGTGCCTTTCGGAGTGGTTGCTTAGATAAAAGCTATCTTAAATGCAGGATTGGCATGGCCATGGAGAACATTCCAAAGATCATGCACTGCCGTTTAGCCCTTAATGCAAAAAAAAAACTAGTGATATATGTATGCATGTATCTGATGGACTACACAATTAATGTAAAACCCATCTTACAGAGATAAAGGGTTAGAATTTTGTACCTATGAAGAAGTATCTTTTATTATTATATATTGAAGATAGAAGGTGGAAGGGTCTTTACTATTATACAACAGCTTTAATCTTCGTTTTAAAAGGATTTAACTTCAAAAGGTGAAAGCCATATTTAGTAGAGAACAACAGATGGAGATTACCTGAATTAGTAGGGAATGAAATACGGATTTTGTTCTCGTTTTTCTCAGCTCTTAGGGGTTTGGCCATGGCTGCCATTAGGGTCTGGGGAATTCATACCTATCGGAGGAAATGGCCTCAATCTCCGACGGTATATATCACTCTTCAAACTGCCTGTTATGTGCACAAACCCAAAAATTACAAGGACATACACCTGACAATTCATTATTCTTTTTGTGATTGTATATTTTCATGTGTCAACGATAGTGTTTGACAAGGGGGTACCTTGGATAACTGAGAAGTGGGGAATTCTTGCTTCAACTAACACACACCCTGAATTCCCCGTTGATAAAAGTAGAGATGCCAAAAGCAGCGCAAAGATAAGTGGTGAGTTGTTATCTTTGGAGCACCTTTTCATTGTTTTCTTACTTACAATAGCAGCAGTAGTGTTCATGGTGTTTGATTGAAGCCTGGCTCAGTATTTATACATAACAGAAACCTCCCCCTTCACCTTGTTCAATGCCCATGAATTTTAAGCCTCGTTATTGAATTTAATGTCCATTAAATTAGCGCGTCTTGACTCATTGAAAACAAGGAAAAAGAAGAGAAAAAATGGCTAATTATTGACCCTTCCAATCTTGTTGGAAGTTTATGAAAATGTTGGTATATTGGTATGGGAAGCTTTAAAAAATTGATATGTGTCTCGTTTTTTTAAATATATATATTTTAATATTTTACTATTCTCTTATAAAATACTTATTAACCTCTAAATTTACTTGTGGAGTCTAAAACTTCTACTAAGTAATTCATACTTATTATGTGACATATACAACACTCAAGATTTAATGTAAAAGAGCCAAAATATTTTAGGTATTTTTTTTATATATTTAAAATATCTTTGAACTTTGTATGATAGCTTGATAGTTAAGGTGTTCACTGTCTTAAATGTGGCTTGGGTTTGAATCACGCTAATTGTGTTATTGTTAGGGTTTTACCCTCTTCTTATAATTCACAAAAAAAAAGGTCTTTCATCCATTTTGTTATATATGAAAATTAATTTTTTTAAGGCTAGTTTATTTTTTCCACCTTTATTTATCTACAATTAAATATTGACATAATAATTTTTTTGACTTTCTAACTTTACAAAAAACTTATTTATCTTCCATTTAAATTTTTTTAACCTTTTTAACCCTTAAAATTTATGTTTTTTTTTTGTCAAATCACCCCAAAATGAATGGAAAGATTAATATTTTTTTTAACTTTGTTGACATTGCATGTACATGGATTGTCACATGGACATAAACATTTAATTAATTTTTTAAATTTAAAAAAATCAGAACAACATAAAAATTATTTTAAAAATTAGATATCATTAAAATTATTAGAAAAAAAAATTTAAAAATCATAAAAAATATATTTTTAATATTTTTATTAATTAAATGCTAATGTTTTATATATTTTATAATTCACATGAATGTCATGGTAGCAAATTAAATAAACAAATAAATTTCTATCCATTTTAAGATGATTTGACAATTTAAGTGTTAAATAAGATAAAAAAAATTAAATTAAGGGCTAAAATAACTTTTATTGTAAAGTTGGAGAGAAAAAAATCATAAAGCCTTAAATATTTTCATTGGTGGTGGTCGGTGATTTTAGCCTAGTTTAGTTTAGTTTTTCATTTTCTATTAATTTTTTTAGGTCTCCATCTGTTTCTAGGAAATAGAGACTATTTCGGTTTTTATTTCCTTGAAAAATAAAAAAAAAATTGAAGAGATTTTATTTGATTGTAAACTTTAAAAACGTTTTTTGAAAAATGAAAATAAATATACATGAAAATTAAAAAAAATAAAAAATTGGTTTCACTATTTTCACTAAAAAAATTGTTTTTCATAATTTTCAGTTAAAATTTTAAAGTGGTCTTCCATTATAACTTTTAGGATGTGTTTGCTTCACGAAAAATGATTTACGAAAAATATTTTCTGCATTTTTTTATGTTTGGTTTATGAAAAATAATTTGGTCAACAAAAAATGATTTATAGGTAAATGAAAAATAAACTTATTTTCTTGTAAATTGACTTATTTTTTTAAAAAGCGTAACATATTTTCTAGAAAAAAGTTTTTTATAAGTAATTAAAAATTAACACAGCTTAATATCATTAAACTAGTAATAAATTTTTTTATTTTTTAAAAAATATTAAAATATTAAAATAGAATATTATAGTGTTCAATATTATTAAACATACATGATTAATTATTTCCATTTATCCATAAAAAAATTATTTCTACTTAATAATATAATAAATTATTAATACTAGAAATCTTATCACACATATGTGTCATGGGGCTTAAACTTTAGTCTTGCAATCCGTTTGCCCTTAGGCAATTTCTTGGGTTCAAATTCGTCAAGTTGCCGTCGGGCTACTGTTGACCACTACCGTCGGCCACTGTTAACCACCTTTGTTGGCTCATTGCCATTAATAATCAACGTCGGACCACCGACAACCTCCTGTTGTCGAACCACCGTTTGTATTTTGCCGGTTTGGTTGGTTCGGGTTTGCGCTGTCTCAATCAGCTTGGATGCATCTCGGTTCCTTGGATTCCATCGAAAATTTTGATTGCATAAGCCCTGTGTTCGTTTTCGGCTCACATAATTTATTCTAATATAATAATTAAATAAATCCTACCTGGAGATGATAATTTACGATCTAATTTACATACCTGAAAAAGTAATAATAATTATATTTAATTTTCTAGGAATCACAATTTTGACAAATTATTTTATCATATAAATAATAAAATAATAACATATATTCATTCACATACATATCCCTAAACATGTTGATAATTACAAGTGTTGTAGGCCAATTCTGCCCGGGCCCAAATCAAAACAATTACAATAGGCCCAAACGGCCCAAAACCCAAGCAAACCCTAAGCCCAGATCACAGCAGCCCAATTTCCCACGGCCAAATGGCCCAAAACAAAAAAAAAGGTCTGGAAACCCTAACCCTAGGTGCGCCGCACCTAGGGTCTTTTGATCGCCTTTTACCTACTGCCACCGCCACTTGCCCACTTGCACCATTGAGTACTTGCAAACAATAAAGAAAGAGCAGCAGAATAACAGAAATAGGCTATAAAAGCCGAAGCAAATGTAATAGCTAGGGGTTTTTTTATTGGAATAAAAAGAAAAAGAAAAAAAAAAGAACAAAGATTCAAGAAATTAAAGGTCACTCTTTTTTTATTTTTGCTTTTGTTTCGTTTTATTTTTTTATATTTTTTATTATTTCAAAATACTAAATAAAGTAAAAAGGGAGGTCTTTTCTTACCTTTTTGCTGACGCAAGAGTGCTCAGGGGGCAGAGGGCTGCATCAGAGAAAAAATTGAAACTTTTGGACTCCCTGCTGCTGTGCACGGCGGCGCCGGCCCTAGTGACCGGCGGTTGGTGTGGTGGCTCTCGGCCGGACCATTGGTCGGATTGTTGGAGAGTAGGGAGAGAGAAGAGAGTGTTTTTGAATTTTTTTTTTGAAAAGAAAGGAAAAATGAAATATTTAGAAATTTTTTTGGTTTATATAGGTGCATGAAACGACGCCGTTTTGGCCCAACCCCCTAACGCCCAAAACAACGTCGTTTTGTGCCATCCGACCCGACCCGACCCGCTCTAGGCCAGGCATCGCATGTTTTTAAACGGAAGGGCTAATTACGCTTTCAGCCCTTCCGTTTTTAAATACTTTTACAATCGAGTGCCTTTTGTTTTTTTAAATTCACCCAGTAATTTATTTTGCTTTACAATATGGTCCCTTGAAGCTGTGCGTTTTGGAAAAGAAGGGAAAATTACTCTTTTAGTCTCTCCTTGTTATTCGCGCGTTCAAAGTAGTCCTCCCTTTTTATTTATTTTCAGATTTGACCCCAGATTTTGTTTTAAAATTCAATTTAACCTTTTTTTTGTTATTTTGGTTATTTTATTAGCAATATTAATAAATTTGATGTTATTATGATTATGATTATGATTATTATTATTATTATCATCATCATTAGTATTATCATTAGTATTATTATTATTATTATCATTAGTATTATTAGTATCATTAGTATTATTATTATTTTAAATTTTAAATATATTTGTCTTATTATATATTGATATTATTATTATTTACTTATTTATATCTTTTTTATTTCAAACTTTGTTATATATATATACATAGATTTTTTTATAATTTTATTTATTTTCGTTATTGTTATTATTGTCTTATTTGATATTTATTGATTTATGTGTTCATTATTATTTTGAAAAAAGTTTTAGTCTTATTTGTTTATTTACTTATAATTGATTTGTCCTTTTTATTTATCTTATTTTTGTTGTTGTTGCTCGTATTATTTATGCTTACATCATTGTATTCATTTTTGTTTTGTTACTCATATTGACACCGTGTTTCATTTCTATTACTTCGTGTTAGATTAATTTTATTCAATGCATAAATATATTTTTTTGAATAAGCGAAATCTCGTGTTTGGATTCGAGAAGGTCGTACCCTAACTTACGGGGTTTTGATTTTCACAATAAATCTAAATACATGAATCTTTTCAAACTCAAGTTTTAAACGATCTCGAGAATTAAGAAGAGATCGTGTCCTAACTTACTGGGCATGATCCCATTTTTTTCAAGTTTTAAACGATCTCGGGAATTAAGAAAAAATCGTGTCCTAACTTACTGGGCATGATCCTTTTTTTTTCGAGATAGCTAAATATATTTTAAATAAGTAAATTTTAGGCATTCATTCGCGCATCGGGAATCCAAGACATTGTGTCCTAACTTATTGGATATAATTCTCGATTAACGTGAAATATGCTATTTTCGAAAATTTTTAGCATTTCAATAAAGGATCATATTTTTAAACTCTTCAAAATTTTCAATCTTCGACACTATGACACTAATTAATCAACTAGGTACCAAATTTGGGCATTACGAGAGTGCTAATCATTCCTCGTAAGTAACCCACTCTCGAACCCGTTTTTCTAAATTTCGTAGACTGAAATTATTGTTTTAATAAATCAAATCGTTTATTAAAATAACAACTTTTCGAGGTGACCCGATCACACCTCATCAAAAAAGATTGGTGGCGACTCCCATACTCGTTTTTAGTTTCAAATCCAAGTCGACCCCATTTTCACAAAAAAAATAGTGTCAACAACAAGAATGTCACATCTTATCATAAATTAATCACACATGAATAAGAGAGAAAATTTCGGTATCAGTTTATACTATAAACATAACACAACCTGGCTTTGGTACCAATTGTTGGAAAAAATTAGTTCGAAAATAGTTTTCTTGCACAGCAAAAAATTAAAATTTTGAAAATCGAGCCGGTTTGTGATATTTATAGCAATAAACTTTTCTTGAAATTGCATATGTGTTTTTGGCTAGAAAAATCTTTGCCGTTCCTGGCTTTTAATTGAACGACCTTCTCCGCTATTCTCATACCACAAATTGGTTCAAGCGTGGGCGCAAGCAAATTTAAATCAAACACAAAACCAAAAATATTTTATTTACTTTCACTGAGAAAGTAAATCTCTTTCTGAATAGAAACCAGTAAAATTGTTATTCCCAGAAAATAAATTTATTCTAGAAAATAAATTTCCACTTCTTTCTGGTAGAATAGCAATATCTCAAAGTCGTATATAAGTTATTGTTTTTAGCCCTACCGATGCATCTATTTATAGGGAGAGGAAGTGAAACTCTAGTTGAATTAGTAGAATGTATTTAATGTCTATTTAATAGAAAAACAATCTCCTAGTTGAACTAGGAGAGAGAGGGGCTAACAGGGTGTGCTTCTCCTAATATGTATTATGATGAGATCCAGGCCTCTCCTATATTGAGTTCAATTATATGTGCTTCCTAAACTATTGACCCAACACTTAATAATTGAATCCAACCCAGTGCATATTTTTTTTTTATTTCCCAAAATAAACATCATAAGTTAATTTAAATAAATAAATAAAATTTTTAATTAAATAATTTTATCAACTTGATTCTGATTCTATTAAAATCATGAAATTTTTACCGTAAAATAATCTATGAGAATATATTTAATTTGCTACATTCAACATATTCACAATGACCAATTAATTTAATTCCATTTTTAAACTTCAATTAATTAATTACTAATTCGAAAAACTATAAATTAATTCTCAGGTCATTTTCATACTCAGTGAGAAAACCACATTCATTTCCAAATGTTTCTCATTTCTTTAACTTTATAGTTTCTATCAATTTTTGTTCATTTGATTCAACAAACAATTCATTTATGGTTTCAACGAACTAGCGGATGGACGAGTTGGACACATGTGATTGGGGCTCAAACGATTTATAATTAAGTTTCAACTTTTTGTCTATTAATTATAAACTCATTTAGTCATGAAGTCATTCTACTATAGTATTGTGACTAAACTTTCCTTAATAACATACCATTACGAAAGCAACTCGATCAGTTCTCGTCCAATGACCTTGTTATAAGTGTGTTCCCCTCATAGGATATTCTTAATTTTTTTGGGATAAATCTGCTTTACCAATATGGTTATATTTCATCTCACAGTAACCATTACATCTTCCTTCATGAAAAGTCAAATACTGAAACACCCCTAACCCTTATCCGTCTCCGAAGTAGGGTTTCAGAGAATTACTGAAGTTTATCGATCAAACAGGCAGAATTCTCAAAGATTTCATATCATCAAAACAAGTCATCAAAGCATCATTTTAATCCAAATTATAAACATACCAAACCAATATTAAACTTATAACCTCATTTTCAATCCATTTACAAAATATCTATTATTTAGACACCCTAGGTACATGCCGACACATTTCAAAAGGATAAACATCACCATGTTTGAGTTCAGGATCGTTGTTGGATGTTGAATCGACGATCAAAATTGTAGTACCTAATCTGCACACGGAAAACAAAACAGTACGCTGAGTAAAACTCAGTGGTATTTCTATAATCCAAATATTTAAAGACAAAACAATATAATAGACACAATTGAATATTTAAAGCCACATTTATTTATACAATACCATTAACCATTCAATACTTAAAACATAAATACACCATTTTATAACATATTCAATTCTCATCACTTGCTATATAATAGCTTTTCACAATTGGATCCACATATCATTTGAAACAATAACAATATCCAATATTCAAATTTCACATTAATATTCATTTCAATTCAAATAATCAATATATTCATAATATATATATATATATCAATTTAATCCATTTAATCAACTTTTAATTCAATTGAATGTTAAAGTGTCAAATACTCACCTCAACACCCATATGCATTAAATAAAAAATATAACAACCAATAACTAGTTTCGGATTATAGAAATACAAACCATAAATTCTGAGCTATTCGATGTCGACTTTATCTTTCCCTTTTTAGTCGAGGATTCCGATACGAGGTTAGCTACAGAACTAAAACAATTAAAATTCATAAATACAACACAATTCAATTTCATATTGAATATTTCAATTTTTACTCAATATTTGACTAATTTTCAATTTAGTCTCGGTAATTTAGTCCCTAAACCGAGACTAACTTTTTTATTTACAATTAATCCTATATTTTCATACAAATTTCACTTTAAACTAAATTTAACTCCCTATTTTCACTTAAATCCCTAAATTTCAAATTCTTCACAATTTAATCATTATTACTCAAAATTTACAATTTATTCTACAATTCAATCCCTTTTCATTTCTAACTTTTAAATCTATCAATTTAATCCCTAATACTAAAATTATTCAACATTAACAACATTTAAAAACTTAATAATTGATAAAATTTCGACACAGGTCGGGTAGTACTTAACACCAAGATTCCAAAAACATAAAAATTACAAAAAAAAGACTAAATTGACTAACCAAATGAACTTTGAACCTTAGAAGTCCCTATGCCCTTGCATTTCTTCTTTCTTTCTTTTCCTTTTTCTTTTCTTTCTTTCCTTTCTGTTTCGTTTTGGCTTGGCTTTTTTTTTATTCATTCATTTACTTAATTTGTTTTATCATATATTAATTTATTATTATAATACAATATATATCCTTATTAATTAAGTAAACATATTTTATTATAATATATATGAAATTTATAAATATCTTACCTTATGCGGCCTCATTAAAAAACAATGGCATAATTGCTTCTTTAGTCCCTTTAATTTTTCTTTAATCTATAATCCAACTTTCACCCTCTATGCAATTTAGTCCTTATAACTAATTACTCTTAATTCTTGCAAATTCACTTAACCAAAACCTAATTTACTACACAACTAGCTTTGTAAATATTTTTAATAAATATTTACGAGTCAAATTTACGGAAACGGAGTCTCGAGAATGCACTTTCTGACACCCCTGACTATCGGGTCCTTACAATTAATATTAAATAGTAACAAAGTAATTTATCACAAAGACGAACGACCCGTGGCCACGTTTGTTTTTCATCTATCATGTAATGCCAATGAGAGGATATCATTTACCCATGTCCTAGGCTATGAATTCCACTATTTGAATTATGTTACATACTGCAGAAGTCGTATACCCAACACACCAGCTTTCGGTTCCTTATCTATTCGAACTCAGACTTTTACTTACATAAAAGTATACGAGTCATGCATACATAGTCCATCATCCACTCAGGATTAAGGTATGTCACATTATGAACATCACAAGTGAATAAATCCATAAACGGATTCAAAATTTATTTTGCTTGGGTCCAGTCCTATGTACTGTCCGTCCAGTCAGTTACATCTATGTCTCTATCTTCTAGGAGTCATCCGCTCCGGTGCCCAAGACAAAGTCTGTAACGCCCTCAACTCGACCCGATTCGTCGGATCCGGATCTTAGGTGTTGCTTCACGATATTTAACTAAATTTCCAAAACAAATTTCTAGTACTCTTGACTAAAACATTTTTCTTATTACTTTATCTAAAATTTTCATGATTATAGAAATAAAGAAATGTATTTGAAAGTAATATAATACATCAGACATATCCCTATATCTTTTACAACATAAACGTTCACTAAAGATAGACACTTAAAGGCGTAACCCTACAATACGCCATTTCCAGATAACTTATTGTATGCATAATACCCCATTTCGCCGCTATATTGGCGAACTCTAGGCTTGTCCCTCCAAGCGAACTCAATCATAAAACAACCTGAAACATAAACATAACACTTGTAAGTTCAAAAGAATTTGTTGAGTTCAAAAATAAATTACCTTTTAAACTTGCTTGTTAAATTCTTCATCCCGCATTTGTAGATTTCCCAATTCTGTCATTGGCAAATAACTTCATATCATCAGATAACCACGTACTTATACACCACGTACCATTATTAACTTCTCATCTTTCATTTAACTAAATAGTTGACTATAAATTTCACCAGTCGATACTACCCCTTTCTCTTCCCTTCATCAATCATCAAATGATTATTTCAGAATAGTTGACCATAGGCACTATTCTCTTGACGGATATGATATATTGATATTTCTTTTGGCAAATTACCATGCTAAGTTTTCTAAATCAAATCATTCATCATATTACATCCCAATTTGACTCAATACATACACATTCTATTTATTGTTGGGAAATGTGCCCATTTTGTAGTAAACATGTAATTATTTTCTATTTGTTTGAACAATGAATAAATAAATAAAGTTAATTTCACATTTTACTATTATGTCTTTTGTATTTCTTTTTTTCATATTTTACATGAATAGTAAAATTGTGACAAACAATATTAGCTCATTGATTGTCTAAGTTCAAACTGATGATAAGTGACACTATAAGAACGTTTACATTGCGAGAAAGATAACTTACTTCAGTAGATAATCTAAACAAGTCTGTAATCCTGTAAAAGAATTAAAGTGAGTATTTGATTCAAATATTGAGAATAATCATTATGTCGTCTACAATTCCAATTGAGGAGATGACTAGTCTTGGCTATCGGAGCAGTTGACTCCACGGGTAGAGACCTAGATGTATTCATTGAAAGAATGATGCATTGAACTAAAACCTATATGGATTAATTCTAAATCTATTTGTGAATTAATTCACTTCTGACGTTCATGGTGTGATTTACCTAAATCTTGAGCTAGTCACTGACCATGCGTAACTCATGTGCTATGATATAAGTGGAGGCTTATGCTCTAAAGATGATCAAATTGATATTCGGTATGTTGGGTACATGACTTGTGTACGGCATACGTTTACTAGAAACAATGGAATTCATAGCTCAATTAAAGAGTTAATGATATCCTTTCATTGGCACTGTGTGGATTGATAAAGATGGAACGTGGTCACAGGTTCCTTGTTCTCAAACGAGTAATTTATCACAGAAATTTGTTGACAGTGATCATATTAATAATTAAGAAGACACAATGGTCATAATGAGATAAAATAGGGT
This sequence comes from Gossypium hirsutum, assembly GCF_007990345.1. Classification (NCBI taxonomy): domain Eukaryota; kingdom Viridiplantae; phylum Streptophyta; class Magnoliopsida; order Malvales; family Malvaceae; genus Gossypium; species Gossypium hirsutum. The sequence goes on from NC_053443.1 coordinate 53,159,021, forward strand.
TGTATTGAGTGAACAAATGTAACTCAAAGGACTCAAGGATATCGTATAAGGGTAACACACACATAACGAGGTCATTGGGCAAAATAGTTGGATGAGTTACTTTCGTAAAGAGTATACAATAAGGAGTTTTCAATCATGATACTTCTTGTGGAATGACTCCATGATTAAGTAATTACGAATTATTGGAATGATGCTTCTGAACATAATTACAATTACTAGATCCTAATTATATATGACTGATTGGTCCCTCCGCTAGCTCAACAAAAGCTCGATCAGACTGTATTTAAATCAAAAGGAAATTCTACGATTTTGGAAATAATTTAATTGAATTGATTTATTCAATGTGGAATTAAATGGGACGGCCGTAAGAATTATTCAACTAAAAAATTTGATTAAAGAATTTTCTTAAAAAAATAATTTGGAACATCTAATTGATTTTTGGGAAAATTAATTTTGATCAAGCAAAATTAAATTAATCAAATGAATTAAAATTAATATGAAATTTTTGGAAATTAATTTTTAAGTCAGACAATTGACCCAATGGGTAATTAAACTTAAAAATTGGACCTGAGATCGTAAATTGAGCTCGGGATCCCCAAACCAAGACCAAGATCTAAAAATTGGTTGAATTGGGCCTGGTATGTGAAACCGAGCCGACAGTCGAATTGGGAGAAATCAAACCAGCTCGGGGTGCCAGCGACTGCGACAGTGGTATTCTGGTGGTGGGTCTATAGTGGTTGAATAGTGGAAGAATTACACTCCTACTAGGACTCTACCAAAGAATTTGTTTTCAGATTAATTATTCTAAAAATAATATTATTTTAATATATTTAATATTAAATTAAATTTAATATTTATCTTGTAGATAAATATTCTATTAACTTAATCACTTTAATATTAAATTTAATCTAATATTTATCTTGATAAATATCATATTAATTTAATATTAAAGTGATTAAGTTTAATTATAGTTGAACTCTCTAAACTCTCTTTATATAAAGAGAACTTTTGGTCATTATTTACAAACACTTGAATTCAAGAGAAATTTGTAGAGAGAAAATTCTCTGAAGAGATTATTTCAGAAAATTTCTAAAAATATTTTTCTTATTTATAATTTAGCCCAAAAGTTTAGAAAAATTGTGAAATTACCACATAGTAATTTTTGTGAAATTATTTCTGATTTGAAGTAAGCCCACACTCGACAGATGTGAGCTTGAGGACAGTGAAGAAGACTACTCGGTTGAAACGTTCATCCTAGACAAATCGAAAAGGTACAAATTTGATTAAGTGTTACCATAATTATATTTTCACTTGCACATTCTTTTTCTTTAAATAGCAGAATACCCTGATATAAAATTTTCACTCACTTGCACAGTAGTTACTATATATGCTTAGACATATTCGCGAAAAGAAGCAAATGGGTGAATTACACTTTGCCAAGCAGAAAATTTCTCTACTACACGCCTTAATCCTAGATTCGCCAAACTTGGGATGTGACAAAACATATTCCCAATTGGATTTGATAAATGACATATTAGTCTTTCAATCAATTTTCTCATTTTTTATTAGACTAAGGACATGTTAGGTTCGTCTACTAATATAAGTTGTCTTTCTGGATTATGATTTGACCACATAATACTGCTTAGTATTTGTTAAATATTAGACAATCAATGAGTTAATATTTGCTTCTATTTTGCTTTACATTAAAAACCAAGTAAGAATAATATACAAAGGGTATTAATGTAATTCGTGAATAATTTTATTAACCGATCTGTTCAAAAAAATACAAGTCTACGTAGATGAAAATACTACACTTAGGGCACCATATCCAACACATTCTTCATCTCCCCGGCCATTGCTTTTCTCTTTGGGTTTGGAAGACTTAAACTTGTCTTTTCTCGAAACAAGTTCGATTAAGGACTCCGTTATGTTCATAGCTTTGGAAAGCTCTTTGACCCTCAACGTTGCAACTCTTGTTTCACCCACAGCTTTAGACTATTCATAAAGGAGAAAAATACCTTCTTTTTACCCAGATAAAAAATTCGGAGCATTAGCTCATTGAACTCCTTCATATACTCCCTAACTTTGCATTGTTGCATAAGCCGATACAACTTATCCCAAGCCTTATCCTTGGCATGCTCTGGGAAAAACTGACATTTGAATTCATTTTGGAACTCCTCCGAAGTCCTAATAGTGGTACCACGTCGTCTCTTATTTGTAAACTTATGACGCCACCATAACGTAGTGACATTAGTAAAATACATGCCAACAATATTTACCTTAATACCATCATCCATGAAGCTTTTAGCACAAAAGTATTGCTTCATTTCCTACAAGAAGTTGTCCACATCCTTTACGGATCTCGTCTTATTGAACTCTTTTAGCTTCGGGACATCTACCTTAGGCTTGGATGTCGAAGCCAACATCCCAATACCAAGAGCAACTTTGTAGATATTGAGCTCCCCCTTGAGCTCCTCAATCTGTTCCTTTAAGGTTGACACTATGGCCTCGATAGCATCATTCCTCTAGGTCATCTCACCCGTTGCAGTATTGAAGACTCCTTGCATCGAATAGACATTAGCACTAAAGGCCTTCACCACTTGTTCTTTGAGCTAACCTTTCCTTAATTCTAACTCTATGGTTCATCTATCAAATTTCTCAAGGGTCTCCTTCACATCACCCATAAAGCCATCAAGTTTGACAACTTTACATTCCAATGCTGATAGCATATCCCTCGAGCTACTAGCATATCACCCAAGCTGCTAGTTTTCTTTATCATCCCATGGGTCTCTATAGACTCAAATTTCTCATCTATTCATTTTGACATCACAATCGGTGTTTTTGAACACTAGCTCTAATACCAATTGTCATGGGACTAGAACTGTAGTCTCGCAATCCTTGCAGCCACAGGAAATTTCTTAAGTTCAAATTGCTTAAGTCAACCTTACTCTCGAAAGTGAGAATTCTTGATAAAAATTCTCCAAGGCACCGAAAATAAAGTGAAACAAATCAAAAACAAAAGAGTAATGAAATAACAAAATAACCACAAGAAAACAATGCTCACAAGGTGTTTGAGTAAATGCTCTCCAAGTGTATTCATTAAGTTTGAATAGAATATAATGGGATGATTACAAATGAGGAGGAAAACCTCTATTTATAGTTGAGCTCCCCTAAATTGGGAAGGCAAGTACTCGGAGTAACTTTAGGGTACTACAAGGTTGACCCCATATTCATAGTTTTCTAGGGTATTTATAGGAGAGGTCCCCTGGTCCACTATATGACATGACTAGATAAGTAGTCAATCTTCTTAAATGCATAAGGGATAATCATAGGCACGCATTATAAGATTTTATCAATATGAAGTAGTCAAGCCTAAATAGACTCATTATTTTTTTTGGAAATGTGTTGGTTCTCTTTTAATTTATTATTGCTTACCCAAATAGAAAGTAATGAAGAAGGTGATTCATAAATGTGAAAGAATCTAATGGTGAAATAGAGGCTTCTTATACCTCTACCATGATTGCGACATGTGGTGAGACGAGATTGACTAGAGAGATATCGGTAAGCGACCCTCCTCTGTGTACCGTTCAAATGGTCATTTAGTGACTAATTATCTGTATGTGTTGTACACCTTATGGAAGGGATTGTCCATCATTAATCACCCAATTGGACCCTCTGTTAAGTCATTTGCTATTAACAAATACGCTCTCCTCAAGAGGGGACCACCTGGGAACCATTGTACCCTCCATCAAATTACAAACCAAAGTTTTTGGGAATTTCAAACGTACTTCCCCATACTTTCCCTTCATCGTAAATGACTATTCACGCTGTAAGGGTGAACCGCTCCAAATTGGCACCCGCTATTTTATCTGTAACGGCTACCACTTGCGAGGATAACTTGTGGATGGTCTTGAGGCAAAATCACTTTATAACCTACCTTTCGACTGGAGGGACTATTTTTATATCTGATACGAACAACTCGGTCCAATTCAAAGGCCATAATGGCGATGGGCTTAGGTTTCCTCAAGGACCAATCACGAGATCCAAATCCAAGCAGCTAAAATCAAAACTCAATTTATTTGTTCAAGACTTTATCTCAAAAAAAATTTGAGAAGAGTTGAAACTTCAAGATGATGGATTTTGGAGTGAGGATGAAATAGAAGAGACTAATTTTGTTCATTGGCATAAACTCTCAATATATGATGACAAGCTCATGTGGAAAATGACATTTCCCTTCAAGGAACTCAATCAATCCCATAAGCTTAAGCGTTTCATATTGGGTTCGAGTTTTAGGCTTAATTTTTATTAAATATGAGCCCAATATTGTATTTATCAGCCTTTATTATTTTATTATTTTTATTCTAAATTTTTTATAATTATTAAGTATTTGAAATTATTTAGGAGTTTTATTTCAACAAGAAAATTTTGGTTTAAAACTACTTATTATTTAGATTAATTAGAGTTCTAGTATACTTAAGAGTTTTATTTAGATTTATTTAGCTAGCCTATATAAAAGCCTTTGCATTTTACATAATTCACACAATTGATTATTATTCTATTTCTCTTTTAAGTTAATAAATTCTCTTTAAGTTTTTCTTTTCAAGATTTTTTCTTGAGTTTCTTTAAGAATAGTTTTTAACAATTTTTTTAGATTGTGAAGATCATCTTCAAACTTTTTCTTACCAAGATTTCTATCTTGGAGGGGAAATTAGAGCACTTTGAAGGGGTTGTGGATTCTTGGTGTTTTCAAGACTTCTTAGGATTTCTACATATCACGTTCTATCTTTTCCATCTATCGTATTTATTTTCTTATTTGTTGTTCAAATGTTTCATTTATTATTTTATTTATTTATCTTATTTATTTCTTTATTTGTTTTGTTTGACTTGGCTTTGATTGTGTTTCAGGTTGTGTCAAAACTCAAATTTTTATTTTTTTCGAACGTCTAGAGCCCTAAGTCAAATATGTGACTTGAACAAACTTTACAATCTGCTTCCGCATTCATCCACACTCATCTTTATCAATATCCCTACCTCAAACTCGGTTGGACCCTTCATTGGACCACCTAGGGTCTACTAAGTGGCATAATTGGGTAGGAACCATCTCTCCTATAAATACCCAAAGGTATCAACATTGTAGGGAGACAACTCTCCACCTACAATACCTTAACATTCCGGCCCTTTTCTACTTAAGTTCTTTTACCTTTCCGACTCTCGACTTTAGAGTAAGTGAACCAACCTTCTTCAACGTCACCCCCTTCTCCAACCCTTGTTGATATCGAATATAATTAGAAACTAATTAAGGAAGGTGCAATCCCTTAAATGATTTTTGAGTTTGACTCAGTCAAGTTCCTCGTGGGAAATCAAGTCATCTTTTTGTCACTTTTATTAAGTAGAAATTTATTAATTCACCAAACCATCACCGTGTGGAAAAAGCTGAGGGAGAAAAACAAAACCACCCATTACTACCTTTGAAATTTGAAGGAAGCAGCAAATAAAACTTAACAAGATCAACTTCCTAAGACGAGAAAGTGAAGGAAGACCGTTTCTACACAGGGAGGTCGGTGTACCGTGGCAGCCTGCCTGCCACCCATCATTAGGTTTCAAATTTATTGTTTGGCATTGAAAAATGAGAACTTTCTCACTTTATCTGCCTATAAATCTCTGTGTCTGGCCTTGATGAAACCATGAATGTGGAAGAGGAAATAAACAATGAAGCATAATAATAGTAATGCTGTTGTGTTTTCGCTGCTTCTGGTGCCTATACTTTTATCAATGACGAATTCCGGCTCTCTTTTAGCTGAAGCAACAATTCCCAACTTCTCAACCATCCGAGGTTTGTTTTTGCTACTCTTTCTTTTCCACATATTATATTTCTTCACCTCCATTTTTATTATTTTTATTGAAGTGCATATACTCCAATATGTAAGAATAATTTAATTCTTTAAAAAGGTGAAATTTGGTCTAATTTAGCAACTCTCTCTACTTAATTTATATTTTTATTTAAACTATTGACTGAATTGATACCAGGAGAAGATTTGAACCATAACATTTGGATTCATAAAACTTTAATTTTACCACTTAATGAATGCTAAAACCTAAATATTTCGTTTGGTTATTAGTGTAATAACATGAGAAAAAAATTATTTATTGCATATGATATTACAATAGTATAAGGAATAATTATTACAATTTTAAACTTGAAATTAAAAAGATCATAAAAAATTTTGTAAAAAATTAGACATCTTCGAAATAAGCGAAATTTTTTCCTTCTCTTTGCTGAAAATAAGCTTTGAGAGTGGCTAAATATTATCAATTTGCTAACTTATATACTAAAACATGCCGAAAAAAATAATGCTCCTACCAAATATGATAAAAGTGTTTTGTACATTTTAATTTAATATTGTACATATTGTATATGTTATTACTATTAATTAATTAGTTTCAAATAATATATTTTATTATTTATTATATGTTATTTTTAAATATCTCTTATGTTTTAAATATGTAATTTTCATATGTGTACATGTGTAATATATTATTATATTTATAGTAGCTAAACATATACCTCCCACCGGAAAAATACGTCAAAAGCCCATAATTTAGGCTTTGATAGTTATAGTTTCCCATATTTAGCTTCTTCTCTGATCAACCCTTCAAGTAAAACTACTACTGATTACTGATGGATTGAAAATTGCATGGAATTAATGTCAACATCAAATATTTCAACATTATTAGTTTCTTTTAAATAATTTTTTAAATATATTTTGACTTGAGTTAATAAATGATAATTATCCTTTGAACACTCAATGACAGAAAATCTAGTCCGTTTAAGTTCGGCTCGTCGGAGTTTGAGGCCAGATCTTCCAACCAACAATCAAAGCCCAAGCCAAAACCAAAATCGCTATCAAAATACTCCCGAATCACCATCAAGATTAGCCCAAACCCGGGCTTAAGTGACCATCAAGATAAGGCTATCATCAAATAAAAAGTGTTCTGAAAAAGTGTTCTTGAATAGTGTTATAGAAAAATGTAATTTTGTAATTTAAGTATTCATTGCTGTAAAAAAAGGTAAACTATAAAAGTAGTCACTTTTATTTACCCCAAATTATATTTTAGTCACTTATGTTTGAAATGTTACGTTTTAGTCACTTATGTTATCGTTTTATTACGAAGTAGTCACTCTGCCATTAAGCTCCATTACCTCTCTAACAGTAATTCTACATGGCAGTCCAAATGGGTTTCAAATGCCAACTTGGATGTCCAACTGGGATAAGAATAGTTTTTCAGTCAAAATGGAAAAGAAAATTAAAAGAAAAAGAGAAACGATTTTTTTTCAATTCAAAGTGTAATTAATTTAAAATTTTTAACCAATTAAATTTATTTAATTAAAAATCTATTATCATCCTAGTTGGACATCCAAATCGGCATTTAAAACCCATTTGGACTGTCACGTAGGATTTCTGTTAGGGAGATAACGGAGCTTAACGGCAGAGTGACCATTTTGTAACAAAACTATAACATAAGTGACTAAAACATAACATTTCAAACATAAGTGACTAAAATGTAATCTGAGGTAAACAAAAGTGACTATTTTTATAGTTTACCCGTAAAAAAATACAAATATATAGTAAAAAAATTAAAATATTTATTTTAGACATGATATTAAAAATTAAAAAAATTAATTTAGATGATATTTAAATAATTGAATATAATATAGCAAATCTAAATTAATCTAAAAGGTAAAAGCACTTAAATCCAATTTTTACGATTGAGTAGAAAACACTTTTTGATTCAAAGTGAATAATTTTCCAATGAATACCATATAATGATTTATTAGACCCTTCGATTTTATAAAAAAAAAAAGAAAGTCATTTTAATTCTCCATTTAATTTTTTGAATTTTCAGCCCTGAAATTTATATTTTTGTCAAATCACCCAAAAATAAACGGAAAAGTTAACTTTTTTTTTAACTTTGTTGATGTGGCATACATGTGGATGACGTGCTAGCATTTAATTAATTTTTAAAATTTTTAAAAGTTCAAAAATTATAAAAATTATTTTTAAAAAATAAAAAATCATTAAAAAAGTATAAAAATTATAAAAATGATAAAAATATATATTTAAAATTAATTAAATACTGACAGGTCATTCACGTGACAATCCATGTATATGCCATGTCAGCAAAGTTTAACAAATATTAATTTTTTCATCTATTTTAGAGTGATTTCACAAAAAATGTAAGTTTAAAGATTAAAAGAGACAAAAAATTAAATGAAAAACTAAAATAAATTTTTTGTAAAATTGAAGAACCAAATAAAACATTATGTTTACTTAAAATATCAAAATAAATAATGAATCCTATAAAATGTTATATGGGTAGTAATTAGTAAATACAACATTTAAATTATGGAACTTATGTGAATATTGTCTAGTCCTTTATTTTCATAATGCTTGTTTTTCTTCTTTTATTAATATATTGTTGATTTTCCTTTAAAAAATTAAACTATAATTATTAAATCAATTTATTGAATTTAATAAATAATTTTAAAACTTATTGTATGTAGACTGAAATCATAAAATGGTGTCTAAATTATACCTATTGTCTTTTGATACCTAATTTTTTTTTGTCATCAATGGTACTTAAATTACTTAAATATTAAACTGTAATTATTTAAATATTTATTATACATATATTATATTTGTATATGTACTTTATTTGTAATAATAATTTTTTAAAAAAAATTAAAGAGAACATTATAATAATTTCGCCAATAATTATTATCTTCTTACTAAAGTTTAATTGAATTGAAAAAAAAAAACTCCAAATCTTTTTTTTTCTAAAGAAAAGCACCTAAAGTGCGATGAAAAACAGAGTATTTTTTTTCAGATTACATATTCTTTAGAATTAGAATTAAAATTAAAATGATAAATCGTGTAATTATTGATGGTTAAATTTGTTAAATTTTTTAGATTTGAGATTAAATTAATAGAATGTGTAAACATTAAAGGACTAAATTTATTATTAAACCAATAAAACAAAACTGTCAAACTTTCGTTACTATTAAATTAAATTAAAAAAAGAAGACTGTGTTATGAAATTTATTGTGCAACATCCATAACAAATAAAATAAAAAAGTAAATATATTAAATAGAGAGGAACATCTATTGAGCATTAATTAATATATTTGTCTATCTAATCTAAAGGATAAAAGATTTTGCATTTTGGTTTCTTAAACGAGTGTTTTTGAATGCCGGAAAGGTATGGAGAAACATTCCGAAGACTGTTTACGGTTAGTTAGTCCCCTTATTGACTGAAATTGTATATCATGAAGTACAATTTAAAATCTCTTTTAACGGAGACGAGCATCACCAGATGTAAAAATGCCCCATCTAAGGTACTATCATTGCATATCCTCTCATCATCATCATCATCATCATCATCATCATCATCATCATCATCATCACCTTTAGAACATTAAGGCCACGTTTGGTTTGGTTGGAGGGAATGGAATAGCCATTCCCTCCTTATTCTTGGATGAACAGTTAAATTATAGTTTGGTTCACCGTTTTCTTCATTCGGCGAATGACTATTCCTCTCTTATTCGTCTAATTTACCGAATCATCATTCGGTGAAGGGGGATAAGAATAGTCCATTCAACGACGGACGTAATAGCAAAATTCCCCCCAAACAATTTTACCATGTATTTCTTCACCCATTGACCGTCAATTCCGTCGTTGTTGTAAAAGTGGTGCCTCCCTCGATTCTGTCATTGAGAACCGTAGATTCATCTACGACTCGTTCCCCACCTCCACAAAGCTGCCTCATTTCCTTTGTGAGAACCTCTGTAAGTTCCCCTTTTTTCTTCCCCTTCCTGTTTTATAATTTCAACTATGTTTGTATTATTGGTTCTGTTTTTCCTCTTTCCTTTCGAATTTTTTCAATTATCATTGTTATAAGAATTACCCAGAAGAATATTGAGAAATCTAGTTCAGTAATTATTTTTCCATAATTTTCTTGAATTTTGAAGAAAAATGGAAATTTTTTAGTTGCAAAGACTGCAGTCAGGGGATAGGGTTAGAAATTGTAGATTTTGGTATTAAGACCTTTTTTCATTAACCAACTGATTAAATCTAGATGATAGAATTGGTTTTTGTGATGGATATGATGCGTATGATCTAGTATTTTTGTTTCTTGTGTGTGTATGTACTTCTGTCTTGTATCTCTTTTTAAAAAGACATTAATGTTCATTTTTCCTGTAACACCCCTAACCTGTGTCCGTCACCAGAACAAGGTTATGGAGCATTACTGGACCTATCAGACAATTTACAATTAATATACAAATAATTATCAAATATAATATAAAATAATTTTAAAGTCCCTTAGGCCCATAATACGAGTTAGGAGTGATTCGGGACTAATTCGAAAACTTGGAGAATTTTTTTTTGTGCGAACTCAATATAATCCCTTTATAAAAATCTAACCCTCCTTGCAATTTCAACCGCAACCAATTTACAATCAATATGGAAACCAACACATTTTCACATTCAAACATATTTAAATCATGCCTAAAACATTTACTTATCAAATTGATCAACAACATTCATAATATTATATAAAAGTTAACTAATAAACTTCGTTCATTTCATTTCAATTTTAGTACCAAACTATCTCAAAAGTATATCAATTTAACTTACTATAACCATCAATTCATCTTAAGTTCAAACATGCATTCTCTCAACACTTAAACAACCAATTCATATGGCCAAATACACACCAACCTTTACAAGCCAAATCTCATGGCTAATATCATAACTCAAAACATACCAAGATGACACTAGCCTATACATGCCATATACCATATACATACAATTCAAAAGTACCAACTTAGATGTCCGATAGTGCGATGATGTTCCCGACGTCTTTTGGATCCGAGCTAGCCTTGATTCTCTATAAAACATAGGAAAATAACTCGAAGTAAGCTTCCTAGCTTAGTAAGCTCGTAAATGAATAATTCAATACATCAAATACATACAATTCAACTAATTGTACATAACATCACCATATATACAATTACAACAAACCTTTCTCATGTCTTAAAACATGATCAAATACCATTTCATTATCTTTCTCTATTAAATACTCGAATAGGTTCTGTACGTACTTGTATTGTCTCGTACTAACCTCTTTCTCAATCATCTCATTCATTTACCTGTTGAACCATTTGGAATAGAAATCGGATACTCAAATGTCTCATATGATAAGTACCTATACTATGGCCCGTAGCCAAATCAAGGTAACTTATCCAAAGAACTATTATCATGGCCTGAAACCAATTTATCCGATATGCATGGCCCGAAGCCAAATCAGTATAAATCGCACCCGAAGTGATAATATCATGACTTGAAGCCAAATCGGTATATCAACTTATAACGTTTCACAAGTATCCAATTCTATTCCTAAGGTTCAACCGAGATTTCTACCTTATCGATTTTATCTTCGAATATATCCGTAAAGTCATATTTACAATTCATACATTAATGAAAATCTCATAATCACAGTTTAGGCATAATCAAAACATTTAACATACATTATAATGAAATCATCACATTACCAACTTACCTCGTACTCGGAATTGACGAATCGAATCGATTACTCGATAATTTTGCCTTTCTCCCGATCTAATTCCAGATTCCTCTTTTCTTGATCTATATGTATTCAAAATTAACTCATTTAATCATATAATCATTCAATTCAGTCCAAAAACACATATTTAAGCCAATTTGCACTTTGGCCCTAAACTTTCACATTTCTTACAATTTAGTCCCTATTTCACAAATACACAAAATTCATAAAATTCAACAAGACCCATGCTTGGCCAAATTACCATAGTGCCCCTATCAGCCCATATTTTACATTTATTCACAGTTTTAACCCCACATTTTCATCTTTTCACAATTTAATCCCTAATTTGCATTTTCATCAAAAAATAACTTTACAAAATATGAAAATATAACATAAAAAATTCATATTTCACCATTAAACATCAATGGTAACCATCAAAATCTTTAACAATTTTGAAATCGAAGACACGGGCTAGCTAGATTAAGCTACAACAACTCCAAAAACATAGAAATCATGAAAACGAGACGAAAAATACTCACATGCATGAGAACTAAGGATGGTCGAATGCTTGGATGGTCTTTAATGGCTTCCCAAGCTAATATTTGGTTAGTAAAATGAAGAAGAAAGATGATGTCTTTCTTTTTCTTAATTTAATTTAAGTTTATTTTATTAATTACCATAGTAACCTTACTTATAATTCTTTATAATGCTTAATTAATTTCCAACTTTGTCCACTAAAAATAATTATGGTCTAATTACCATTTAAGGCCACTCATGTTTTAATTTCATAGCAAATTAACACCTTTTTCTAATAGAACCTAAATTTTACACGTTACGCAATTTAGTCTGTCATATCAAATTAAGCATGCAAATGATAAAATTTCTTCACGAAATTTTCACCTACTAATACTATCATGCTGTAAACTTTAATATAATAAAATTAATATTTTAACTTCGAATTTGTGGTCCCAAAATCACTCTTTTGATTTGACCCAAAAACAAGCTGTTACATTCCCCTCTAGATAAATTTGTTACTTCTATATATTACCAACATTGTAACACCCGTATACCATGTTCGACTTAAGGAACTTGATATAGGAATATTACATTTGGTGCCAAATTAATTCTTGGCTAATTACTAATATAATTGAACATAAAAAAAAAATGCTTGGAACATACCTAATATTTTTCCTACGTACATGCCATTCTAATAAAAAACTTTAAAACATACCCTGCTGTTGCTTGAAGATGTGATGAGATGAAGACTTGCAATCTCAAATTCAACTCTTCTAAAATTTCTGTACCTAATCTACGCACGGAAACAAACCGTACGCTGAGTATACACCTAGTGGTATTACTATAATTCAAATACTTAAGGCAAAAACAACATATATATACACACATATATATATATATATTAAATCTTACCACTATTTTACCATTAATAAATCATTCATTTATTTAAACTTTAATTTTATTTCAAAGGTATGTATTTCAAATAGCTTCTTTTCATTTTAACTTATTTATCTTCTTACTATATCGGTATTTATTTCATGCATTTCATCAATAACCATTTCATAAAGTCATTATTTCATACATTTCATTTATATATCTCAATTCAATAACTTATTCTATTTCATATCTAAACCTTACAACATTAGTCTTTCAGTAACTATTTCACATTCATTTCAATTTCCCATTCCATTTTAATAATTTATCCATCATCAATTTCCATTGTCAATTCGTTCCTTTATAATTAATTTACAGTTAGAGTCTTTAAATACTCACTTCATACATTAAATCCATAAATATTTTTCAATAACTTGTATTCAATTAAATTCAAGTATTATTTCACTATTTCTAATTATTTCATTTTCACTTCTCATTTTTACATCATTTCATATTGTCAAAAATCTATTTCATAAAATTTATCCTTATATGTTTCTTGAACCATAATTCTTACCTTTCACATATGTCATATCATTCAGATTTAGTTTTATCAGTAACTTTATTTCATTTGCCCCTATTAATTTGACTCGGACTCGGCGGATCCACGGCTTCCAATCAAACACACCAGTAAACAGTAATCATAACGGTAGCAGTAACATGAACAGTAACAGTATTCAACACACAAAGTGCTGAATCTGTAACAGTAACGGTAACAGTATTCGACACACAAAGTGCCGAATCGGTAACAGTAACAGTAACAGTATTCGACACACAAAGTGCCGAATCAGTAACAGTAACAGAAGTTGGCACATAAGTGCCTGATCAGTAAGCCGACAAATACCCCGTACTTTTTCCATATCCTATGGCATGCCAACTATATCCAACTAGCCCGACTAGTAAGGTATTTAATTCACCTTCCAGTATAATTTTCCTTCTTAGTTCAATATCAATTATAATTCCTTATTTCAATCAATTTCACAGTATTGCAGTAATTCATTACTTAAGTATTTTTATAGTTCAAAGCACTACACATAACAGTATTCAGTATTCAGTATTCCATAATTCAATTCAGTATCAGTCTCACATATCAATTTCCACTCTCAATTTCAATTCCAATAAAATCCATATCAATCACCAATTTCAATATTTCAGTTTAATTCAATAATTCAATTCAAACCATTTCAATATCTATTCAATAATCACATTTCAATTCAAATTCACTTTCCACTTCCTAATCTACCAATACATATTCCAGATATTCACATGTAATCATACTTCGATTCAATTCAAACCACTTTTCAATCGATACTCAATTCACGTATTCACACTTATTCATAATTTAATTCACTTTTATTCAATTCATATATATATAATTCATTTTCCAATCAAATTCAAATCACTAATTACTTTTCAGTCAATATACATTTCAAAGATTCACATTTTTTTTTCAATGCAAATTAATTCAATTACTTAATTCAAATCATTTTTAATTACTAATTTATTCTCCTTCAATTTCAATAGCCACAAACATTTTTGAATCAATTTCATTCAATTCAATATTATCATTTCAATTGCTTACCTAATTTCACCTACCATGCATTTTAATTAAAATATAACAATTAATAATAATAAATATATTTGAATTATAGTAATACAAACCGTGATTTTCTCGAGTTTACTCCTCGACAATCTCCTCTTTTCCCTTCCGTGCCGATGCTTCTAGTTCTTTGCTAGCTACGAAAAATTAAGATAATTTTATAATCAATAATACACTATTAATTTATATCTAATTAATTAAATTTCTATTCAATTTTCTACTTTAATTTCAATTTAGTCTTAACTAAATTCACTTATTTTTCTATCTCAATTAATACTTTATTTCAATTCAAATTTTAACCAAACTTAGATATAACTATCTAAATTTCATCATAAAACCCTAATTTCAAAATTCTTGAAATTTAGTCCCTACTATGTCAAACTTATAGCTTACTTTACAATTTAATCCTTTAATCAATTCTAATCAATAAGTCTATCAATTAAACCCCTAATTCAAACATTTTTTCAACATGAACTATACTTAAAAACCTATAAACTTCCAAAGTCCCAACTTAATTTCATCAAAATCTTTGTTCTAAGACTTCTAAAACATCAAAATTAAATAATTGACTTACCAATTAAAGCTTTAAGCTTCAAAACCCTAGTTTTTCCTTTTCTTTTTCTTTTCTTCCTTCCTTTCCCCTGTTTCGAATTGCTCTCTGTTTCTTTCCTTCTTTGTTTTGTTTCTTTCTTTTCTTTTATCTTACTTTATTTTATATATATATATAAAATAATGATATTAATATAAATTTATTACTTAAAAGTAAATATGTAATAATTACTAACATATGTATTTTATTTTTCCACATTTCATCATATACACCATATATTTGGCACAATATAATATCATGATAATAATATTAATTAATATTATAAATATCTTTTTACTTAAATTTTAAGCAAATAAATAATTTTAATACAAGTGTATATATATTCACATATTACACATGTACCACTTATCACCCTACATTTGTTATGTCTTAATTAATTAATTAATTAATTTTATAATATAATAATTAATATAATTTATAATTTAATAATAGATAAAACCTTAATAATAAAATCATATAAAAATCTTAGATTTTAAAGGCTTATGCCGCCTCACTTATGCTAAATGGCTTATTTTCCATTTTGGTCTTTTTTTATTTTCTTTTAATCTATAATTAGACTTTCATTCTTTATTCAATTTGATCCTTTTTCCTAATTACTTTAAAGTGGGCTAAATTCACTAAATAAAAATCTGATTAAACACACTATTAGACTCATATTTACTCCTAATATTTATTTACTAACTCAGTTTACTAAGACGGAGGCCCGATAACATATTTTTTTCGGTGCCTACAGATTTTGGGTCGTTATAAACATCTTTATCCCTCTTGTTACTAATTTTCACGATGCTTTTAATCTGCATGTAGTTTAAATTGTATATAATAAGTTGCATTATGTGTTATTTAGGGAATGAGATTGCATACACTTTCCATTGCTTATCTTAAAATTTTGGGTAAAACTTGATACTAATTAATTTTATTATTTCATGAAATATCAGTGAAAGGGCTTGAACTATTGAACAAATACATTGGTGCTTCTGAGCAAGCTGTAAGAGAGTCTAATCAAGCATTTTCTCTTTTACCATCTTTTATGGATGTGTTCCCCATTAATTTTTGCTTCTTGATATGCCAGTAATATTTATTATAATTTAAACCCAGTATGTAGAAAATAACATATATAAACAATAATTTCTTGTGAGCCTTATAAATGCATAATGTGTATGTATTATTAGTAATTACCTTGCCTAAAATGAAATTTAGTGGCAAGTTTGTGTTACATGCATTTTAAGTATTGTATTGAAGGGTATAGGACTGCCGTAATATATTACTGTCAATGTAAACTTTGCAAATTTGTAGATTTATTAACTTATTCTAGTGCCCAAAGGACTAGGATGCCGAGGCATGCATATTTTATTGACTATTAAGTTCAGCTCATCATATGCTGTGGAAATATATTAATGTGTTTCTACTATGGAAATGTAACTCATGGTTCATGCTCAATATCGTTTCAGGTTCGAGATATTTTCTAACTTTTTGATGAATTTGATTCCATTACCCCTAAAAGATGACATGACAACACTAGAGTAATTGATCTAGTTGTCAACCAAGTTAGTATCTTTTTGCTTGCTGCATTTTATTATTTTGCCTTAACTTTTGATGTCTTTCTCATTGTTATTTTGCTTTCAAACAATTCCTAACTGAATTAGATGGTCTTGAAGTTTTGATCGGTGTATTTGTGTTTGTTGCAACAAGGTTAGTTCTCATGGAATCCTATTGTATTATTTTGATAGTATCTATCCTTAATCTTCGGTTAATCCCCACAATTTTGAGTTTGGTTCGTTATTATCTTCACGTGATCAATTTTGACATGAGATGCATACCCAAATAAGATAGCTTTTCAAGTAGCACAAAATTTTTAAAAGATAATACGTTTCTTGATTACAAGGTTTTCCATAAATATATGAATTTCTTATTTCATGGTTTTCCTTATGAGTTGCATGGCTTTAAAATTGACTTAAATTCTTCTCATAAGCAGTAGACCAGATCTGCTTGATGCTGCATTGCTGAGACCATGTAGGCTTGATCGCCTCCTTTTTTGTTTCATCATAGAAACTGAATGTATAAAACTCTTCTTCAGGTCTCGCTTCCTAGAATTACATGATTTTAACCACATGTATCAGCTTTGTTACCAGTATTAGGTGGTTAGTGTTGGATTTTGATGTACATCTGTCATTGATTTACTCAAAATTTTAAAAATTTTCATATATTTGGAGGAACAACTTGTATATTTGTGTCCAAATATGTATAGAACATAAATGAACAGTCCAAGCAACATAGTATAGCAAAATGTGATTTGCTATATATATATCGAACTAAAAACTACCTTGATTGAATGTTTTAGTGTTTACTTGCCTTTGTAATACTTTGTTTTTGCACATATAATGTAGTTTCCATTGGCCAGTGATGTTGATTTGGACGCCATAGCATATGTGATAGAAGGATTTAGCGGAGCTGATCTCCAATCTCTTCTCTCAGATGCACAGCTCGCTGCGGTTTATGAACATTTGAGCAGCGCGAATAGTAATGAGCCTGGCAAAATGTTGGTCATAACTGATACTGTTCTGAAGTTGCTTCCAAGGCAAGATAGTCAGTTTTAGAAGCTGAAAAACAGAGACTATATAGAATCTACAGTCAGTTTTTGGATTCAAAGTGATCTACCTCCGCATAGGTATTTGTCCCTTGCATACTAAATTCCCTTATATTTGCAGCTTCTCATGTTAGCCACTCTCTTAACTCAATAAAATTGAAAATTTTCATGCTATTGAGGGATGCAAAAGGCAAGAGGGCAACTCAAGTTCGAGATATTTTCTCTAAAGCAGCTGCTTCTACACCTTGCCTTCTCTTTTTTTGATGAATTTGATTCCATGGAACTTAAAGAAACAAGGTGGGAAATTCGGTTTATATATATATATACATATATTACATGGTAGAGATTAAGCATCATGAAAATTTAATCAGCTAACCAACAAACAAAATCATGAATTATTGTAGACTTCTAATTGGTGGGAAAAGGACATTGAATTGGAGGTATCTTCCGCATGGCGTAGTTGAATGGTTGAATGACAGCAACACAATGATACATATCACGCATAAATGGCAAAACTCGATGATGTGCATAACAAATTTTCCTTATAGATTTCTTCTAAATCTTTTCGTTCACATTTTCCTGTAACCAATCCCCTTCTTTACACGAATCAGAATATGTAACATAGAATTTGTTTTTTTGTGTTTCTTGTTATCTCCTTGATTCAGACAGTAATGACGAAGAAAAGTAAAATTTAAGGTTGTTCATATCGCTTGTTGATAAACCGCAATCTATGTAAAGTTAAAATTGAATTTTTTTAATGAAACAATATTTTATGTCATAAACTTGACCTCCTATTCTAGCAGGTATAGTGCAAGTGGTTGTGATTTGAATTTAAATATCATAATAAATCATGCAAAACACTACTCTAACCATGTGTTTGTTATGTGTCAACTATAATGGAGACAACTTGAGCAGCAGTGGATTTATTTGAAAATGTAGTAAATAAAATATTTTAAATATTTTAATATAAAAATAATTATATTAATAATGTTATTAAATTATATATTATTATTAAATTATATTTAATAATAATCTTATTAAAATTTAATAATAAGAATCATCTACCTAAAATTTTTTTGCTAAGGGTATTTTGGTCATTTTAGCTTTTTCCTTACACTATTACAAAACTATTCCCTTCAACCAAACACAATAATACTATTACAGTTCTATTCCATTACATTCAACCAAACAATTGAATCACTGATTACAATTCTATTCCATTACAGCCCTATTCCATTACAACAGTATTCCATTCCAATGAATCAAACGTACCGTAAAATTTAAAATGGTAAAGCCATATATTTTGGTTGCAGGAGTCGGATTTCATTTGTATCGGGCTGGGGGCTCCTGTCTGTACGGTGGATTTGGGATTGGGGAAGTCCCACCACCTGGAGGCGATGGCCTAAGATTCCGACGCTGTATGCCACTCTTCAAGCTGTCTGTTTCATACGCACACCAAAAATATTTAATGTGAATTGTTAGGTATAATATTATTACAAAATGAAAATAACTCAATTCAAACTATAATTTTACAAACATAATTGTAGAATAAGATAAAATTCAAACAACAAACACGAATAACGCGATTTGAATCTAGACTATATCTGAGATGATGAATACCTTGACCATTAGATCATTACATGAGATCAAAAAATAATTTTATTTTAAACCCCACCCTTAATTGATGATAAAATTTATCGGTTTGTATGAAATTTATATCCAAAGCAGTCTAATCGTTTTAGGTAGTGTAGTATCACTTTTGTTAACATTTTCGATTTTCTATAAAGGTATTATAATCTAAGTAGATTATGTTTGATTAAAAGAAAGAAAGTTAATGGGAAATAATTTGAAATTTGAATACCTTTTAATTATGACAAGTTAAATTTGAGTAATAAAATCTATCGAAACTTAAATTTGAATATCTTAACATTTGATTCAACTTATTTCTGCTCTCTTTTAATGATTTAGCATTAATTTTGTTTTAATTCAAACTTGATGTAGCTTAAATATAAATAATTGAACCTAAAATTAAGCTCACAATTTTAGCTATTTTTTACTAATAGATCAATTTAATTGAACTAGTTTAAAAAATTAATCTTATCTAAGTTGAGCTTGAACCATGGTATTTGGTATCGTAACATTACTGATTATATCGATAGATACATACCGTTTTGATCCTCAAGTGGTACTGAATAATTTAGGTTTTGTTCCAATCAAGGTTTCAGTGTTTTTTAGCCGTTACAGTGTGTACCACTTGTACCAGTGCATGCAGGCCAATAAGATGATACAAAATTTGATATTCCACTCGACCATACAATTAAAAATAAGGGTGATGAAAATAATATGAAGAACAAAGAAAACAAACCTTGGATAGCTAAGAAGTTGGGAATTTTTGCTTCAGCTAAGAGAGAGCCAGAAGTCGCCATTGATAAAAGTATAGTCACCAGAAGCAGCGAAAACACTACTAATTTATGATTCTTCCAAACCCTCTTCATTGCTTATGTCCACTTCCACTTTCATGGTTTCATCAAAGCCAGGCTGAGTTTATATATACACAAAGAGAGCTATAGATTTTCAATGGTAAAGAGTTTTAAAATCATCGAGTTTTGAATTTAGTGTTCACCGTTGATTGATTGTAAACTTTAATAAAAGAAGAAGAAAATCAAACAAACATGCAAAAGCGAAAGGTACTTTTCAAAATATTCAACATTAATCTCTTTGAATATAGGCATGAAAGGCTACCATATCTTTATTAAACTATAATTTTATTTTCAAAATTTACAGAAATCTCTATGTCAACTTCATCTTCTTCTCTGCTGGTTGTTGGATTTGGATATTTCCTTTTGGCTTTCGTTGATTTTTGCGTGGAGTCCAAGTCATCTTTCTGGTATTAAATTTTTTGTTGAGTAGAAGTCGTTCACTCGTGGATAAGAAAATATTACATGTAAATTTTAAATTTATTAATTAGTATTATTTTGAAAGAAATGTTGTATGAATCAAAGTACTTGTGCTTTATTAAACATCACTAATTATTTAAAAATAAGTTTTATTTGTTGCTGAAAAAGACTTCATTTCAATTATTGTTTAAACGGATAATTTGGTTGGTTGTAAATAGTTTCATTCTAACAGAGATTGGAACATAATCGAACAAAATAGATTAAATACAAAGTAAAGTAAGGAGCAAAGTAAAGAAAAAATTAACACACAGTATTTATTAACATAGTTCAGATTCATTACTAGACCTTAGAACATGAACATTGTGGGCTAGGTAGAAATATTTTGGTGGTTTCAAAAATGAATTCAAGTGAACAGTGGAGAGATGGTTCGATATAGTGTGTGTAGACTCTCACTAAAATGTGCTTAGAATGAAAAATATTGAGTGAACAAAAGTAATGTGAGGGTTAAAGCAAAGCGAGTTAATAAAAGTATGAATAAAGTTAAAAGCATTGTGAGTGAAAAAATAGAAAATTTTTATAATGTGCTCAAATTAAAAATCATTTCATGAGTTTAAAATAAGTCTTTCACTTCTATAATGCACAATTACTTGCTAGTTGGTTGTACTCACTAATATCAAACCATATCTTACGCATATTTGGAGAGAAAAGGAGGCAAGAGAAGGAGAAATAAGGTGATGAGCTTAACAATTAAAATTGGGGGGAAACATGGGACAATGTTGTAACAGCTCGTTTTTCAATAGTTTTGAAAATGATAGTTTCAAAGCCCCATTTCCAATGTCAAAGTCTGTAAATATTAAATATTAATATTTAATAGAATAATTTAAAAATATATTAAAATTTTCTCGTTTAATTTTGTCAAATTGATAGTTAGTTGTAGTATAGAGACTAAATTATAAAAGTTTATTGCTATAGATTTTTAATTAACCAAATGACTAAAAGAGCAATCACACCCTTTTTAATATAACCAAGTGTTAATTGTAATCTACTAATATTGTTAATTTAGATTAAAAATTAATTAAAATTTTATTTAATTAATTGAGATTAATTAAAACTTAAATAATTATATAAGCTAAAGTTAAATGAAAACAAAACGTTTTATGTTCATCATCTTCTTCTTCACGAAGCAAAAGAGGAGAATAGGGTTTTAAACTTTCAAAACTTTCGGATTTCAATTTGTAAGTTCAACCGATTCATTTTATTGTAATTTTTATGTTTTTGAGGTTATGAGAGCTTGGTTTAGCTAGCACATGTACCAATTTACAAAATTATTAAAGTTTCTAAAAGTTGTCATTGTTGATTTCTTGAATATTTTAATATTGAATTGATATATTTTATGTAACCTCCCTAACTCGATCCAGTCATTATGTCCAGACTCTGAAGGTCACATGGGCCACCATAATGGCCTAGTAAAACAATCGGTTTCAGAAGTTTACTTTTGAAATCATTTGCTTATTCTACAGAAGATATGTTTGAGTAATTTTCTTAGTTTAATAAAAATTATTGGGCTTTAACCCAAATTGGGTTAGGGGTTATATTGTAAAAACTCTAATATCATTTGAAAAACTTAGTTGATTTTAAATTTTACAAAAACAAGATAAAAATGTTGACTATTGAACCATTTTAAAATCTAGAGACTAATTTGTAAAGGTTTTGTATTTTTGAAAACTTTGTAAATTTTCTTGATTAAAATATCTTTTCAAAAATTCAGTTTCAATTACATAGTGGAAAAAGTGTT
This sequence comes from Gossypium hirsutum, assembly GCF_007990345.1. NCBI lineage: Eukaryota > Viridiplantae > Streptophyta > Magnoliopsida > Malvales > Malvaceae > Gossypium > Gossypium hirsutum. Next base: position 53,181,575 of record NC_053443.1, read on the forward strand.
TTTAACCAATTTTATATTTAAAACTAGGTTTCATGCATATTTAAGCATAATCATAAGTTTGTTCAGTTTCAAACATTTTTGCATGTAATGCAAACTAAAACCAACCAAAAATAACCCACGCCACAATCCAAATAAATTATTACAATCCCCAAATAAAAATTGATAAATTAAATTTTTTTGTATTAAAAACCAGGTTTAATGCATATTTAAGCATAATCATAAATTTGTCCAGTTTCAAACGTTTTTGCATGTAATGCAAACTAAAACCAACCAAAAATAACTCATGCCACAATCCAAATAATTTATTACAGCCCCCAAATAGAAATTGATAAATTAAAGTAAAAATACTTTTTAAAGTAAAATAAAAAGTTTGAGACGATCATTGTAACACCCCAAACCCGACCTAGATGTTATAGCCGAATCTGGAGAGTTACAGTAATACGTAGAAATCTTTACTTTCCAAAACATTGCTTGATACAAAACCGAAAATCAAAGTTTTATAAAATTTGTCACAAATCTTTGATAGAAAAACATTCCACTTTTAAATTGCTTATGTGAATCTATCAATTACTAACTTAAAGTCCAAATTTTATTAAATCATTGTGCTTATTTCGCTTGCTTTATAAAACTCGTAATTTTGAATAAAACTTTGCAGCAAAAAATTTACAAAGTTGATAATTTGGAAACCATGATCTTGATAAGTGAAACGTATAGTTTGCCAATTGGGTATATTCCAAAACATTCTTTATAAATTGTCATAAAACTCAATTTAAATTTGCAGTGGAAAGTCCTTAGCTTGTTTTAGTTTTGAAAATCAAATTTTAATTTGTTAGCTTGTATGATTTTTTTTCAGTTTTACGTTAAAACTTCCAAAAACAAACGAACAAATCAAAACCCAAAAACAAAGCCAAATTAAAAGACATAGTCCAAAACCAAATGTCCAGAATTCTTAATTAACATAAATCAAACCATATTATTTGAAAGACCAATCCGAGCTCCCACATGCCGTTCGGTCCTAAGTCAGAAGTTCACCTGAAACATATCAAACAAACAAGTGAGCTAGAAGCCTGGTGTGTGATTCGACCCACAAGTAGAATTTTATTTAACAAGTATATATGTAAATGTCACCACAAAATTTTTATTAATAATATACAACTATCATATCAAAATATTGTATTACCAAAAACATATATCAAATCATTATGTCATATTTTTGAAACATATTTCAGATCAGAATATCAAAATTTCATAAACATATATCAGACCAGAACAAATGCAGCTACAGATCCTACCCCATCCTCTACACATCAACTCCGACCATCCAATCACACTAAATAGGACTACAAGAGTCCATCTGTCCAATCACACCAATATGTGGCAGTGTGCCACTCACAAATATGCAGTTGAGTTTCCATATAGAAATTTACGGTCTAGCTGCCATATATTTGCAGTAACAACTGCCATACAACACTTCCTCCATCATATCATAACCCACCCAAATGCATATGCAAAGTCACATTAACATACATACATATCACATAGGTTGTATGGTATACACACATAAACAGATATTATACGGAGCGTAACTTACACATAACTTATACAGATCATAACAAATCATATTACATAGTCGAATCAGATAACTTATCGGAGCAGAAAACAAAATACATATAACACACATCGTTTACAAAATAGTCATGTTTAACTTACATACCTACTTATGGCAAATCATAATGCATTATTATACTTATTGGAACTTATTAACATACCTCCTACACTTACCCATGTTTGTTTATTGAAACTTATGCTTTTTTGGGCTTACATAATGCCCATGGATCCAATTTACGAGTCCTTTAATCAACCCTTAATTGGGCCTCCAAATTGACCCAAAAGGCCCACACGGCCCAAAAACCTAGCTCGTGTGGTCCACACGATCTACCCATACAATCTGCATGATTTTACACTGCCGTGTGTCCCACACGGCCTACCTACACGACCTGTATAACTTCACACGGCCTACCACACAACTGTGTGGCATTGGGCAGTTTCGAAAAATAGCCCAGTTTCGCGATTTAATTGAGTTTCAATCAAGTTTTTACGTTGATTTCACACACCTGGTGTTATTTACGTTGATAAAAATCTAAAAATTAAATTGATAACTTTCCCTTACAAGAAATTAGCCCCCAAAGCCAATATTGGAATACTTAACCCGGAAAGTCGTCGATCCAAGCCGAAAAGAGTTTAAAACAAAAAGAAATTTCTCATTTACACGCACAGGGACTTGAACACAAAACCAAAGGGTAAGTTGACATCTTACCACTAAACTAATAGGCTCATTCTAATATAATTTGCAAAGAAATAAGATTTAAGCCAAAAGGTTAGGGATACGAATTGAGCTAAAAAAATAAAATTTCAAGGGAAATGATTCGAGCCCAAAACCTCACACACACCACCCCAACCCTCAACCACTAACTAAATTCAATTATTTTTCATAATTGTCACAATCAAAACTAAAGAATCTGGATATGACCACTCTTGGTTTCACTAACCCAATTTCTTCTAACTCGATTTTGGGGATGTGACAATCATCCGTATGCCGAGTCCAAATCCTAACCTCATAGATTCTTTGCAAAGACGGTAAGTTAAGGAGTGAGCTATAAAGCTCAGTGCGAGTCTTAACACATAAGTTTTTTAGTTGCAATAGGATAAAATAGCAATCAAGATAATAATAACACAATACAATCGATAACATAAATTATATCATGTACTTACATGCTCATGTTTAACAGTGTATTTTTTTTAAAGAAAATTCCTACCCATCATCCGCTACACACCACAATAAGAGTTCTCCAAAACTCGTCCATCCCTACACACTGCATTATGGACATGCCACTAGTATTTGCAGATAAAATGTCAGAAACTTCCTCCTTACATATCATCTCAATCCCTATGCAATGCACTATGGCATAACATAACCAGAATTAGTACAGTAGGCATGCTTCAACATGCATTCAGTTTTAACAGAAATAACGGGCATGATTTTCATCAAATATTTCAACAATATTAGGTACTTTAAAAAAATTAATATATTTTTACTTAAGTTAATAAATGATAATTGTACTTTGAACACTCAATGACAGAAAATCTAGTCCGTTTAAGTTCGACTCGTCGGAATTTGAGGCCAAATCTTCCAACCAACAATCAAAGCCCAAGCTAAAACCAAAATCGCTATCAAAATAGTCCCGAATCACCATCAAGATTAGCCCAAACCCGGGCTTAAGTGACCATCAAGATAAGGCTATTATCGAATAAAAAGTGTTTTGAAAAAGTGTTCTCGAAAAGTGTTATAGAAAAATGCAATTTGTAATTTAAGTATTCATCATTGCTGTAAAAAAAATATATAGTAAAAAATTAAAATATATATTTTAGACGTGATATTAAAAATTAAAAAAATAATTTAGATGATATTTAAATAATTAAATATAATATAGCAAATCTAAATTAATCTAAATTTCTAAGTACCCTTTAAATAGTTAGTGCAGAAAAGGTTTTTTTGATAATTTCAATTACAAAACGCAACAAATTAAAAGGTAAAAGCACTTAAATCCAATTTTTACGATGCAGTAGAAAACACTTTTTGGTTCAAAGTGAATAATTTTCCAATGAATACAAGAAAGACATAATGATTTATTAGACCCTTCAATTTTATAAAAAAAAAGAAAGTCATTTTAATTCTCCATTTAATTTTTCGTTTTTTCAGCCTTGAAATTTGTATTTTTGTCAAATCACCAAAAAATAAATGGAAAAGTTAACTCTTTTTTTTAACTTTGTTGATGTGGCATACATGTGGGTGACGTGTTAGCATTTAATTAATTTTTAAAATTTTTAAAAGTTCAAAAATTATAAAAATTATTTTAAAAAAATAAAAAATCATTAAAAAAGTATAAAAATTATAAAAATATAATTTTTAAAATTAATTAAATGCTGACATGTCATTCACGTGGCAATCCATGCATATGCCATGTCAGCAAAGTTAACAAATATTAATTTTTTTTATCTATTTTAAACTGATTTCACAAAAAAATGTAAGTTCAAGGATTAAAAGAGACGAAAAATTAAATGAAAAATTAAAATAACTTTTTTGTAAAATTGAAGAACCAAATAAAACATTATGTTTACTTAAAATATCAAAATAAATAATGTATCCTATAAAATGTTATATGAGTAGTAATTAGTAAATACAACATTTAAATTATGGATTTTATGTGAATGTCAATTGTCTAGTCCTTTATTTTCATAATGCTTGTTTTTCTTCTTTTATTAATATATTGTTGATTTTCCTTAAAAAAAATTAAACTATAATTATTGTAATGGCCCAATATTGTCCGGCCCGCGCATATAAACCAAAGTCCATTTACAATAACCAATTAGCCCAATAAGGCCCAAATCATTTAACCTAAACTACCCAAACCGTTAGCCTAATATAGCCCAAAACAAAAAAAATTAGAAGCAGGAAACCCTAGAAGATCCAGGCGCCGCAGCCAAGCCCTCCGTGCGTGATGAGCCACCCCTCTGCGCCACACCACCACGCGTTCCCTCCACATCACTGCGCCTCCGTATGCCAGCTAGCCTCCATACCTACAAGAAGACGAAAACAATGCAGCAGAGAGAACACAAAAATTGTATTTTTCATTCGGCTATAAAAATCAGTAGAAAGCCATTGTATTTTTCAGAGGCAGACACAAAATCAATACAAAAATACAAAAAAATTCAAAAACAAAAAAAACAATTCAAAAACAGTAAAGAATATATCGTTTAGGTGATTCTCCGAATTCGTTTTATCTTTTATTTTTTATTTTTTGGTTTTCTTCGATTTGTTTTTACTTTATATGCAAAAAATATAAAGAAAAAGGGGGGATCTTACCTTGTCGCCGGCGCCAATGAAGCCTTCTTCCCCTTCGTGTGAATCGGGGTTGGATGTGGGGAGGCCTGGTTTCTAAAATAGCAGAGGACGGTTTTAGGTCTGCAGCGGCTAAGAGGCAGAAAGACCTAAATCTTTGTCATGCAGTTGAAATGATTTTAGGGTTTTGAAATTAGTTCTTATAGGGCATTTAAACGACGTCGTTTGGGGCCTGAATCAGTGGCCCTGAAACGACGTCGTATCTGTTCAAACCCGATGACCCGATCCAACTGCGGCTAGACCCGCGCGTTTTGGTCTGGGGAGGGATATTTGCGCTTCAATTCCTCCTTGTTTGTGTTTGGTTTCAATCTAGTTTATGTTGCTTCTTTAAATTGGGCTGCATAATTTCTTGCTAACTTCATTTTAGTCCATTTGCAGCGCTGCGTTTTAGTGGGCAAGGAATATTTTCTATTTTAGTCCCTATGTTATTCGCGCTTTGTAATTTGGACTTTTTCTTTTGTTTATTTTAGGTTTCTCCCCTGAATTACTGCTTTAATGCCAATTTATTCCTCTGTTTCGTTATTATTGCTATAAAATTATTTAGTTCATTAGTTATTATTGGTATTACTATTACATTAGTTCATATATTTACTTTTTTATATACGTAAATTACTTTATTAAATACTAATTTTTGATTCTTTTTCTTATCTAATATATTAGTATATATTTTATGTTAATCTAATATTATCTATATATTTTTAATAATTTTATTTTTATGATACTTTTTTTAAATATTTATGTATATATACTTTTGTGCTTTAAAAGTCAATAACATTTTTATATAATACTATTTTATATATAATTTGTATTAAGTTTTTTTTTATACGTATACACCTAATGTATCATCGATTTCATGTTTACATTTTTTTTACTTATTACATATTTAACTTGTTTCATTTAAAATTTTATTTCATTATATACTCGATTTATATCAACCTTTTATACATACTATTATACATATATTACCATAAGAAATTTTCCAATCCATGTGTAATATTATTTAAATTAATATGTATATATTATTTCATGTATTTTGGTTTTCTTCATATACAATATTCACTTTAAACTTCATTTTGATATTATTTTTTTATAGTATTTATTTTTTTATCTTCATTTTTGACTTATTTTAAACTCACATATGTAGATTGTTTACTTTAAAATTTTACACATATAACTCATTTTTTTGTATTGATAATTCGTTTATTCTTTGAATGTCGATATTATTAGCATTGACATAATGTATGATTGAGATTATTGTTACTATGCTTGCTTGTATTTACCAATTGATTATTTGTAATTCATTAGTGTATGTTATTTACAAATCATCCTTTATGTTGTACATTATTATTTAATCGTTTTTTATTCATTCAAAAGATTACAAATGTCAAAGTTATTTCATATAAAAGTTTTCAAAAATAACGCAATACTCGAAATTTGGAATCCTCGAGAGAATTGAGCCCTAACGTATTGGGTTCCAATTTTCCTCGTTGAATATAAATAATCGAAAATTTTCTTTAATCAAAACACATAAATAAAAGCTCATTCTCGGGAATTCGATACGTCGTGTCCTAATGTATTGGACATGATATGTTGATTCCTCGAGATGAGAATTTTAAAATAATAATAAGGGCTATATTCAATGCTAGGAATTTTGAGAAATTGTGCCCTAATGTATTGGGTTTCGATTTCTCATCTGACTTAAAGCAATTGACTATCCTTTTTAAACTTCACCGCACAAGTTTTGGAAATCAAAAGACAAGCTTATTCTCGAGGACTAAAAATGTCGTGCCCTAATGTATTGGGTGTGACATTTTATTACTCTGAGACAAGGAGGTCTTTAGCATCCGCATCGATTTATCCAATCATCTTTTATAAAATTAACATTAATAAAAGGGAGGATCATATTTTTTAAAATTCTTCACGAATTTTCAATATTCGAAATTAAGACCTTAATTAATCAATTCGGTACCAATTTTGGGTGTTACGAGGGTGCTAACCCTTCCTCGTGCGTAACCGATTCCCGAACCTGTTTTCTCAAATTTTGCAGACCAAAATCATTTTCAAGGTGAGCCGACCACACCTTAATCAAGGGTCGGTGACGACTTCAATTTTTGTTTCATTTTTTAAATCGACAAAAAATTTTTGTTTTTTCAAAAAAATGGTTTCGACAATTATTAAATCAATTTATTGAATTTAATTAATAATTTTAAAACTTATATTTGTATGTAGACTTAAATCATAAAAATGGTGTCTAAATTATATCTTGTCTTTAAATTGATGTCTAACTTTTTTTTTGTCACTACTGATACTTAAATTACTTGAATATTAAACTATAATTATTTAAGTATTTATTATGCATATATTACATTTGTATATGTACTTTATTTGTAACAATAATTTTAAAAAAATTAAAGAGAACATTATAATAATTTCTCCAATTATTAGAATTGAAAAAAAAATTAAAGTTTGATTATACCAACTCCAAATATGTTTTTTTTTTAATTTCTTTTTTTTTCTATAGAAAAGCACCTAAAAGTACGATGAAAAACAGAATACTAGTGATTGTTTTTCAGACCACATATTCTATAGAATTAAAATGACAAATTTTGTAATTATTAATGGTTAAATTTATTAATTTTTTTTAATTTTAAGATCAAGTAGAATATATAAACATTGGAGGACTAAATTTATTATTAAATCCATAAAACAAAACTGACAAACTTTCGCTACTATTAAATTAAATTAAAAAAAAAAACTGTTATGAAATTTATTGTGCCCCATAATAATGCCCCATCAAGGTATTCTCATTGGATATCCTCTCATCATTATCATCATAATATCACCACTTTTAGAACATTAAAATTTAAAATGGTAAAGCCATATATTTTGGTTGCCGGAGTCGGATCTCATTCTCATTTGTATCCGGCTGGGGGAGTCCCACCACCTGGAGGCAATGGCTTCAGATTCCGACGCTGTATGCCACGCTTCAAGCTTTCTGTTTTACACAAACACCCGAAATATTTGATGTGAATTGTTAGGTATAATATTATTAAAAACTGAAAATGTCTTAATTCAAACCATACACGTCAAAGGATAATTTTATTTTAAACACCACCCTTAATTGATGATAAAATTTTTCGGTTTCTATGAAATTTATATCTAAAGCAATCTAATCCTTTTAGATAGTTTAGTATATTATAATCTAAGTAGATTATCTGGGAAATTTTATTTACGATCCCGTTTGAAATTTGAATACCTTTTGATCATAACGAGTCGAGTTTGAGCAATTAAATTTATCGAATCTTAAATTTAAATATCTTAACATTTGATTCGAATAATGTATCAACTTATTTCAGCTCTCTTTTAATGATTTAGCATTTTTGTTTTGTATTTCAACCAATTTGAGCTATTTTTTACTAATAAATCAGCTTAATTCGGTGAGTTTAAGGAATTTAATCTTATTTGAGTTGAGTTTGAGCTAAGGTAGTTGGCATCGTAACATCACCGATTATATCAATAGATACAGACCGTTTTGATCCTCAAGTGGTATCGAGTAATTTAAGTTTTGTTTCAATCAACATTTCAGTGTTTTCTGACCGTTTCTATGTGTAGCATTTGTAGTAGTGCTCATTACTTACCTTAATTTGAACATGGAGTTCCAAGTCAAATTTAAAACTCCAACTGATTTTATATTCCCCTCGACCATACAATTAAAAATAAGGGTGATGAAAATAATATGAAGAACAAAGAAAACAAACCTTGGATAGCTAAGAAGTTGGGAATTTTTGCTTCAGCTAAGAGAGAGCCAGAAGTCGCCATTGATAAAAGTATAGTCACCAGAAGCAGCGAAAACACTACTAATTTATGATTCTTCCAAACCCTCTTCATTGCTTATGTCCACTTCCACCTTCATGGTTTCATCAAAGCCAGGCTGAGTTTATATATACACACAGAGATAGAGATAGAGAGAGACGAAGGTATAATTTTTCAATGGCAACAAAATTTAAAATCAATGGAATTTTGAATTTAGTGTTCAGCGCTGATTAGCGCGTGTTGACTGATTGTATACTTGAATAAAAGAAAATGATAAAGCGAAAGGTACTTTATGTTACTCTAATTTTCAGCATTAATCTCTTTGAATTTAGAGGCAGGAAAGGCTACCATATCTTTATTAAACTATAACTTTGTTTTCTTCTTCTTCTCTGCTGGTTGTTGGATTTGGTTATTTCCTTTTGGCCTTTTTTGATTTTTGCGTAGTGTGCAAGTAATCTTTCTGGTATTAAATTTTTGGGGTGAAGTCGTTCACAAGTGGATAAAAGAATATTAGACCTAAGTTTCACATTTAATAATTAGTTTATTTTGAAAGAAATGTTGTACGAATCAAACTACTCGTACTTTGTTCAAATTATTGTTTAAACATATCATTTGGTTGGTTGTAAAACAATTTAGTTCTACTAGAAATTGAAAAAAAATCGAACAAAATAGATTAAATGCAAAGTAAGGAGAGAAAACACATGATATTTGTTAACACAGTTCAGATTTACAATTAGACATTAGGCCACAGACATTAAGGGTTAGGTTGAAATATTTTGGTGGTTTTAAAAATGAATCTGAGTGAATAATGAAGAGATGGTTCGATATAGTGTGTGTAGACTCCCGCTAAAATGTGCTTAAAATCAAAAATATTAAGTGAACAAAAATAATGTGAGAGTTAAAAGCAAAGCGAATGAATAAAATCATGAATAAAGTTAAAAACATTGTGAGTGAAAAAAGTGAAGTTTTATAATGCGCTCAAATTAAAAATCATTTCATGAGCTTAAAATAAATCTTTCACTTACTAATATCAAACCATATCTTATGCATATTTGGAGAGAATGAGAAATAAGGTGATGAGCTTAACCATTAAAATTGGAGGAAACATGGGACAATGCTGTAACAGTCCGTTTTTTAATGGTTTCAAAAATGACAGTTTCGAAATCTCATTTTCGATGTCCGAGTCCGTAAATATTAAATATTAATATTTAATAGATTAATATAAAAATATATTAAAGTTTTCTCCTTTAATTTTGTCAAATGGATAGTTAATTATAGTCAATGTACTAAATTGTAAAAATTTATCGCTATAAAATTTTAATTAACCAAATAACCAAATGAGCAATTAGACCCTTTTTAATAATGACCGGTGGTGGATGTTAATTGTAATCCACTGATATTGTTAATTTAGATTAAAAATTAATTAATTAAACTTTAGTTAATTAATTGAGATTAATTAAAACAAAAATAAGTATATAAGCTAAAGTTAAATGAAAACAAAACATTTTATTCATCATCTTCTTCTTCTTCACGAAGCAAAAGAGGAGAATAGGGTTTTAAACTTTCAAGACTTTCGTACTTCAATTTGTAAGTTCAATTAAGTCATTCTCTTGTAATTTTTATGTTTTTGAGGTTATGAGAGTTTGATTTAGCTAGCCCATGTACCAATTTGGTAAATTATTGAAGTTTCTAAAAGTTATCATTATTGATTTCATGAATTTAGTGTTGAATTGATATATTTATGTAACCTCCCTAACCCGACCCAGTCTTTATGTCCGAATTTTGAAGGTCACATGGGCCATTGTAATGGCCGAGTAAAACAATTGGATTCATAAGTTTACTTTTGAAATCATTTGCTTATTCTACGGAAGATACGTTTGAGTAATTTTCTTAGTTTAATAAAAATTATTGGGTTTTAAGCCAAATTGGGTTAGGGGTTATCCTGTAAAAACTCTTATGTCATTTGGAAAACTTAGTTGATGTCTAATTTTACAAAAACAAGATAAAAACGTTTGCTATTAAACCAGTTTAAAATCTAGAGACTAATTTGTAAAGGTTTTGTATTTTTGAAAACTTTATAAATTTTATTGGTTAAAATATCTTTTCAGAAATCCAGTTTCAATTACACAACAGAAAAAGTGTTTTTAACCAATTTTATATTTAAAACCATGTTTCATGCATATTTAAGCATAATCATAAGTTTTGTTCAGTTTCAAATGTTTTGCTTATAAGCAAACTAAAACCAACCAAAAACAACCCATTCACAGTCCAAATAAATTATTATAGTCCCCAAATAGAAATTGATAATTTAAAGTGAAAATACTTTTTAAAGTAAAATAAAAAGTCTGAGATGATTCTCCGTATGTCGAGCCCAGATCCTAACCTAGTGAATTCCCTATAAAAATAGTAAATTAAGGAGTGAGCTATAGAGCTCAATGTGAGCCTTAACACATAACTTTTTAAATTACAATAGGATAAAATAGAAATCAAGCTAACAGTAACACAGTGTAACAGATAACATAAATTATATCATGTATGTACATGCTCATGTTTAACAGTGTAACCTTTTTTTTTTCAAAGAAAATTCCTACCCATCATCCGCTACACACCACAATAAAAGTTCCCCAAAACTCGTCCATTCCTACACACCGCATTGTAGACATGCCACCAGTATTTGCAAATAAACTACTAGAAATATGTGGATAAATCACCAAAATTGTAGATAAATTACCAGAAATATGTGGATAAACCACCAAAATTGCAAATAAAATACCAGAAATTTTCTCCTTACATATCATCCCGATCCCCATGCAATGCAATATAGCATAACAGAATCAGAATCAGTACAGTAGGCGTGCTTCAACATGCAATCAGTTTTATCGAAAATAGCGGGAATGATTTTCATTATACGTTCAATAAAATAATGATAGTAAATATGTTTTAACATGTAATCAGAATATCAGTAACAATATTTTTCCATAATATTACAGAACATATGAATCAGAACAAAACATACAATAACAATATACACAATTTTGGTAATCTCAAAAGCCATAGTCAGAGGCAGTTACATTTGGCCAACCTTAGTAAAGGGCTCAAATCTCATTCGGCTAACACCAAAGGCACTTATGCTTTCAGTAAATCACAATTAAGGCATAGATTTATATAGATGCTACCAAACACACACATAAAACACTTATGGACAAGTCATACGCATATTACATTTGGTTAGAACCCTCACCTTAATCCATACGTCTAAATAACACTAGATCTAATCTGCTACACTCCTTCACTACAGATTTGATCAGATCTCATCTAGATTTGAACTTTGAATGAGCAAAACACACCATATTAGATTTGGTTATGCTAGATCTAAGAAAAGATCTATAGATCCAATTACTAAATACAAGAAGAACACTTACTCTTTCTCCGATTTACACATCTAAAACAACAACACTCCTACAGATCAGATCTGGTTTGACGTGTCCATATTTGTACCTTAAACAATGAATCACACTTATTAGAATTGGTATTGTCATATTTGGAAAGGAAAAAGTGAGATCTGATCTTAGAGAATGCTTACACTTTCTACTGATTCGGAATGGAGGATACAATTAGCCTCAATTATTAAAGATGATCTGAGTAGTCCATATCTGGGTCTTAGACAAAGAATATACACATGAGATTTGGCCAAGATGGTGAAGAAGATCCAAATATGAGATCTGAGATCTAATAAAAATAAAACACTTACTCTACACCAGTAATCAAATCGGGAACAAACAATCAGTAGAGATTTTGGCAGTCAGAGGAGATTTGGCCAAAGAGATTGTAAAAACAAAAGGAGATTTGACCACAATGAAAGGAATGAACACGAAAAGAGAGGAAGAGAAAAAAATGGTGATGACGTGCCGGTGACGGAGAAGGGAGCAGCGGTGGCACAAGGTGGTGCAGACGGCGACGATGGATGAGAATTGACGACACAAACAAAAGGAAGTATAAAAAAATTGAGAGGTGATAACACTCTAGAATAACATATTTTTATGTATTAATTATGTATTTATTCTGTGTATGATCCTGCTAATTTGAGCTATTTATGATCTTTTATCTCATAGGGACTAAATTTGAGGCAAAAGCAAAATTAAGGGCCAAAAGCGTGAATTTAGAGAGCAAAATTAAGGGCAGAACGAGACAACTGGAGGCTAGAATCTCCCATAAGAATTTTCTTCCTCTTAACCCTATTTTTAATTTCTCGAATTTTCGATTCAATATTCTTAATTCTGTTTTTATTTTATTTTATTTCTAGATCCAAACCTTTAATTCTGTTATTTTTTTATTTTTTTCAGAAACACAGGTTTCTTGGGCAAGATTCTGCTTGAGATTTCACAGCACAAGATATTGTGCAATTCCAGTCCCTGAGGATTTGACCCTACTTTCCTTTTACTATTCTTTTTCATTATTTATTAGGGATAGGATATTTTTGGTGCTTTCAACGACCGTATCAAATTTTGGCGCCGTTACCGGGGACTAGCAACGTACTAATTTTGTTTCTTGTTTCTTATAACCAGATCTGCTCTAGGTACTCTTGCGTTCGATTCAGAAATTGAGAAGACTTCTAGAGCCAATCGCAAGGAGACAAAGTTACGAAAAAAACAGTCACCGGTGGTTGGAACTCAAAGTAACCCACCGCCAGAAATCGAAGTCGACGACGAAGCTGAGTCTAGGGTTAACGAAAGCCCTACTCGAACACTTGAAAGTGAAAAAGTAAAAGTCGACTCACCAGAAGAAGTGCTTAACACTAGGGTTAACGAAAACCCAAATTTAGCACACCAACCAATGGCTCAAACGATTCGACAACTGGCCGAAGCTCCGACAGAACAATCGCCATTATGCATCACGTTTCCTACTGTGGATACTGATTTTGAGTTGAAGTCAGGTTTAATCCAGTTACTGCCAACTTATCGTCGATTACAAAATGAAAATCCCCACAAGCATCTAAAAGAATTTCATATGGTTTGTCTTAGCATGAAACCTCAGGGGGTAACTGAGGATCAGATTAAATTGTGTGCTTTCCCTTTCTCCCTAGCAAATTCCGCTAAGGAATGGTTATTTTACTTACCCTCTAGATCTATTACAACTTGGGTTAATCTATCTCTTTTATTTCTAAACAGATTTTTTCCAGCGTCTCGAGCAGCTAAACTAAAAAGAGAGACTGTTGGAATAAGGCAAAAAGAAGCTGAGTCCCTTTACGATTATTGAGAGCAGTTTAAGAAGTTGTATGCAAGCTGCCCATAACATGGTATAACGGATCAATCTCTCCTCCAATATTTTTACTAAGGTTTGAAGCCCATGGAGATGAATATGGTAGACGCTGCTAGTGGAGGAGCATTGGTCAACATGACTCCCCAACAAGCGAGAGACTTGATCTCCACGATGGCTGCAAATTCTCAGCAGTTTCGAGCCAATACTGAACCCCCTATAAGGGTTCACCAGCTAAGTAATTCAACCTTAGAGGATAAAGTTGATAGACTTACTAATATGATGAATTATTTTATTGCAGAAAAAGTGAAGACAGCTCGGTTATGCGGAATATGTGCTACACCTGATCACGCAACTGATACATGTCCCAGTTTTTATGATGATACCACGACCCATCTGGATGCTGTGGGAAATTTTCCTGGGCCGCTATAAAGGCAGTACAACCCCTATGCTAATACCTACAACCCAGGGTGGAGGGACCATCCTAACTTAAGTTATGGGGCCAATCCACGAAATAACCAGCCATACCAAAATCGATTTTTGCAACAACCTCAAGGTTCAGATGATTTTCTAGAAACCATGGTCAATAAGTTAGGAACTAATGTTCTTGATTTTCAACAGTAAAATCTTAATTTCCAAAAAGATATGAAAGATTTCCAACAGAAAACCGAGACGTCTATCAAAGAGTTGAACACATCGATTGAGAAATTGACCTCTCAAGGGAAGCTGCCGTCACAAACAGAACCAAACCCTAGAAAAAATGCAAATGCAGTGACGTTGTGAAGCGAAAAGGTACTGAAACCAATTCTTGACAAGAATCTTGCCTAAGAAATCGCCCAGAAAAAACCTGAGAAAGAGGAACAGGTCCGACTGAAGCCTCCATTGCCTAAAATTCAACCTCCATTTCCAGAACAATTCAACCATTGTCGAAGAGGTAAAGAGGACAAGAAAATCCTTGAAACATTTAGGAATGTCGAGATCAACATTCCGCTGTTGGACGCCATCAAGCAAATACCGCGGTATGTTAAATTTCTTAAAGAGCTTTGCACCAACAAGCGAAAATTAACAGGTAATGAAAGGGTGAATATTGGTGAGAATATATCCGTAGTGTTATAGTGGAAAATGCCGACAAAATGCAAGGATAGGGGCATGTTTGCAATACCATGCAAAATAGGCCATCTGGGAATTAAGAAGGCTATGTGTGATCTAGGGGCCTCTATAAATGTAATGCCATATTCTATTTATGAATCACTTAACGCAGGTTTTTTGACAAAAATAGGTGTTATCATTCAATTAACGGACAGGTCTGTTGTGCATCCAGAAGGAGTCCTTAAGGATGTTCTGGTAAAAGTTAACGAACTTAATTTCCCTGCAGATTTTTATGTGATCAAAATGGAGGAGGATAGCACTCCTGGATTTTCAGATATCCTATTGGATCAACCGTTCCTTAGTACAACTAGTACTAAAATCGACGTTCGAAGTGGAACTCTCACGATAGAGTTTGGTGGGGAGATCGTAAAGTTTAATGTCTACGACGCCATTAGCCATCCAAGTGAAATATTGAGCGTAAATCGTATCGACATAATTGACTCTTTGGTGGAAGAGAATTTTGAGTCAATTTATGGAGATAATTCTGAACTTGATGAATTTAAATTTGCTAATGAGTTATTATCTCCAAATACTAAACAGTTACCTTCTGTTATACAGGCACCAGAGTTGGAGTTATAACCCGCAGGATAGGCAAGGAAATTAAACATTCAAGAGTTAGAAGAATTTCACAATGATGCCTACGAGAATGCTCACATTTATAAAGACAAGACAAAGTTGTTTCACGATAAGAGAATAGCTCAAAAGCATTTTTCGATAGGACAAAAAGTTTTACTTTATAACTCCGTGTTAAAGTTATTCCCAGGTAAGCTTCGATCACGATGGTAAGGACCTTTTATTATTACTAAAGTGTTCACACATGGAGCTATTGAAATAGAGAGTGAAGAATCTGGAAAGCAGTTCGTAGTCAATGGCCAGCGGTTGAAGCCGTGTTATGAGAATTTTCAAGCTCACACGATTGAGAAGATCTATTTGGAACCACCATAGAATCAATAACGGTGTCGAGCTAACGACGTTAAACAAGCGCTTGTTGGGAGGCAACCCAATTTTTATTTTTATTATTTTTTATGTTTTTTCTTTACTTTATTTATTACTTTATTTTATTTTATTTTACTTATTTTGATATTAATAAATTTTTCTTCTTTTGCTTAGATAAAACAGAGCGAAAATGCGAAGAAAACCATTGAGCAATGCTTAGAGCGCATTGAGGCCCAACTTGAAACCTTTGGCCAGCAACTGACCAAGCTTATTGCCATCATTTGCGATCGACAGTAACAACACGGGGAGTTTTTCTAAACTTTTCTACCTATTTATTTCTTTTCGTTCACATTGAGGACAATGTGCATTCAGTAGGGGGGAGGTACTCTTCGTTATTACTATCATTTTCTGCTATGATTTTGGTTATTATTGCTGTTGCTGTGATTATTTTTGGCTGGTGTTGCTGCTTGAGGCTTTATTTTGTCCATATTTATTTTTTTGGAATCTCCTGCCTCTTTTCATGCCCAAGATTTTTACCAAGAATTCCCCACTGTTTGACCTACAAGCATTATTCTTGTTTTCTGAGAAAATTACGGATTTTCCATAATTGATTCCATCTCCACTGTTTTATTCTTATTAGACTAAAAATAATTGTGATTCATAAAGTTAACTTTATCTTGCTTTTCGTAAAATTGATCAAGTTTAAATACAAAGTGGACACTTAATATGTTTGCATGCTAAAATATGTTGATGACTATTAAGGTAATTACTGAAACTTATTTTTGACACTTGATTTTTTTTCTAAAGTTCTCATAAAAAAATTATTATTAAAATGTCGTTTAATGTTTCCGTGGTTATGAGTGCAGCTTAAAAACGTGACTGACTGAGTAACCGAGGTAGGGTGCTTGGTTTGTCATCCTATTTTGCATCAACTGGTTGTGTGACGTGTTAGGTAAAACTCTGCTAACCGGAATTAATTTTTAAGAATATGTTGGGTTGAGTAACGGGGGTGGGGTGCTTGGCTGTCATCTCTCTTTTCGTCAAAAGGTTCAATGTGTTCTTAAGAAAAAATTATAATAAATTAGGAGTCTGCTGGGCTAAGTAACCAGGGTGGGGTGCTTGGCTGTCATCTCTCTTCGCGTCAAAAGGTTCAGTATATTCCTAAAGCATAAAAAAATATAAACAATAAATAAATCAAAATCAAAAGAAAAAAAAGGAAAAGAAAGGAAAAGAAAAAGAAAAAATATATAATTTGGGGACTAAAGGAGGAAAAAAATAGGGTGTCTTGGTAGGTTTGGTAATTTACCTAATTTTCACTAAATAATTCATTTCAATTCTAACTTTTGTGTGTATTAATTGGAAAACTTTTTCTATTTTACTTAAAGAAAGCTTAGGATTCTCTTTATTTTCATATGCATTTTTGACTGATTTTTATAAAACTTTGGAGTTGTATTTCTTTTATGGCAGAATCTAACTTTCACAATAGATAAGAACCATACTTGAGGGCAAGCATGGGCTAAGTAGGGGGAATTTGATAACACTCTAGAATAACATATTTTTATGTATTAATTATGTATTTATTCTGTCCATGATCCTACTAATTTGAGCTATTTATGATCTTTTATCTCATATGGACTAAATTTGAGGCAAAAGAAAAATTAAGGGCCAAAAGCGTGAATTTAGAGATAAAATGAGCCAATGCGCGACACAAGGAAAAGTTTGTGCCAAAAGTGCAAGCATGGAGGACACAAGGGTTGAAATACAAAAAGAAGAGATTTTATTCTATCAGACTCTATTTTAATTATATTAGGATAATTAATATTGAGATAACTATTAAGGATTATTTTTAGGATTTTATTTTATTTATCTTTATTTATCTTCAATTAAATGTATTTATCTTTTAGGAATTTAAGTAGGATTAGACTATCTCTCCTAGCACTATAAATAGGGGGTGAAGTGACTCAAAAGGGATCCCATTTCCATCTTTTTATGTAAACACACTCTCTCCAAAAGTCTAAGCTTTTGTTCTTCTGATATTTTCTTTCAATAAAATCTCTATTTTTATTTTATTTATTTTCTTTTCTACCACAACCATGAGCCACTAAACCCATCTAGCCGAAGGTTGTTGAAAATCCCCAAAGGGTTCATGAGGCTTAGAATTCGTACTCAGCCTTTTCAACGAGTATTCATCGTTTCTCCGCACTACGGGGTTGAAGCTTCTGTCCATGTCCCTTAAGAAGTAAGCTTTCGACGTATGCAAAGGCGGCCGCTTTGTATGTTTTGGGAAGATTGCACAGTCGGTTTGTTAGCTTACTGCGTAAGAGGTTGGCGAGCCCAAGAGACAAAATGGTGTGGGATTCGCCATTGAGAAGAGTTGATCTAACATAAGACGATCCCACAGAAGCGATTGTTGGATAGAGTCAGGTTCCACCAAATCGTAAGTCTAAATCCTTGGAGCTGGTGGTCGTAGGCGTCCTCTTCCACTATAACTGGTTTATTTGGTTTGGGAAGGATCATCTAAAAGCCGACGATTGAACCCAAGGCAGAACGAGACAACTGGAGACTGGAATCTTCCATAAGAATTTTCTTCCTCTTAACTCTATTTTTAATTTCTCGAATTTTCGATTCAATATTCTTAATTCTATTTTTATTTTTTTCTAGATCCAAACTTTTAATTCTGTTATTTTTTTTATTTTTTTCAAAAACACAGGTTTCTTGGGCATGATTCTGCTTGGGATTTCACAGAACAAGATATTGTGCAATTCCAGTCCCTGAGGATTTGACTCTACTTCCCTTTTACTATTCTTTTTCATTATTTATTAGGGATAGGATATTTTTGGTGCTTTCAACGATAGGATCAGGAGGGGGCAAGATGAGGGGCAACACAAAGGGAGGAAAGAAGGAAATAATTAAGAGAAAATCACAAGAGAGAAAAATATGTTAGAGTTTGAAAGGATGCAGTGTGAACACACAAATAGGAAAAAGATGTTTAAATGCTAGGTTTTTTTAACCTTAGAGGCAGCAATAGGGTTAAAAACAAGGGAAATGTCGAAAATTAAAAAAATACAAGGGAGCGAATTCAAACTTGGGTTTCAAAGAAATTTCACTAACCCTTAACCATCAAACTAGTAACTCATTTATGCTTAATCATACAAAGAATCAAAAATAAATCAGGGATTAACATTTTAAGCTTAGATATGGAAATGGACTAAATTATAAAGTGTAAATTGTTAGTTTTGTCCAAAAGGACTAAAGTGTATAGATTGTGAAATTGATGTGAAGATTTTATAATTTTAAATAATAGAGGGTCCTAGAATGATGTAATTGAGATCGGTTTCCAAATCGAAGCTCAAATTTAAAAGATATTGCAATTTCAATTTTATGGACTAAATTGAATAAAATACAAAAAAATTAAGGGCATTCAAAAAATGAAATTGAATTGATCCATGCATAAAATAGAATATTATAAACTTCTTGAAATTGATAAATTGAATTGAACTAATGTTTAGATCAAGAATTGAACCAAATCGAAGATAATCGGAGAAAAGGCAAAATTATCGATTATTCCTTACAAATTCAAATTGTTTGTTGATTTGACTAGGTAAGTTCATATGGTATAAATGTGTCTAAGTAGTTGTGTGTTTAAATTGTGATTATATATGTGTTTGGTTGTGAATTGGTATAAAATATGAGATTTGGACTATAGTTTAAAGAAATGCATATATATGTGAGTATTGAAAATGTTCGGATGAACTTAGAAAAGGTTTTGTGCTATAACAACCCGTTTTCAGTGGAGTCGAAAATAGTGGTTTTAGGACCACAAATTGGACAATAAGTTCGTAATTATTATTTATTTTATAGATTTAAATATAGTTTATATTGAATTTTGATTTGGTTAAATTTTGCTAATTGAACGAAAGTTCAAAAGTTCAAGTGAGTTGCTTTTAAAATCAAATGGTTGTGGAAAAATCAGGTAGTGGAACTTCGTTTCTGTAAATTGAGACCATAAATATTTTTATTAAATATTTATAAAGTGATTAAATAGGTGTATTAATGTTCGGTTTGGAAATTTTAACGTTAAGCTAGTTAATTTTTAAAAATGACTAAATTGTAAAAGATATAAAATTTAATCGCCATCGAATTTTATTAGTTAAATGGCTTAATTAACATAAGTGGAGGGATTTATAAGGCAAATAGACCATGTTTGTTTAGTGTGGATAGTTGGTAAACTTTTTCTTTCATTTTATTCATTAAGGTAAAAGTTAAATAATTAAAATAAGTAAAATAAAACATAATTAAAGTGCATATCATCTTTCATTTTATTCGTATGGCGTACAATCTAATTTTTTGTGAGACACTCTATTAAGGATGTGATTTGTAGAAAAGTACGGCCTCTCCCCACATGTGATCAGGTAAACTAGAAGTAAGTAGTAAAACATTCATCATTTTTTTAGAGTTTTGTTTTCCTTTTAGTTATGCCATTTTGTTGTGGAAAATAGGGAGTGGAAAATTCATGTATAATTTTGTTTGTGTCACAAACCTCTTTAAGGAAGTTAAAGTCATACTTGCCCCTTCTATCTGATATCCAATGTAAGACCTTTTATTTTCCTATCAAATTGGTTTTCTACTTTCACTTTATAAAGGAGAATGGTTTATTTAGCTTCATATTATATACTTTCCCCCTCTACCGTGAATAAGAAACATTGTGAAATTATATACTCATTTGATAAGCAGATCTCCAAAACACTCCACATGACTCATAAAGTCATAAGCTATCTTCAAGTAAGTGTAGCACGTATACTCACACTCTCCAAACAAACCACACTATCTGCGGTGAATGGAGCTATACTCGACATTCCCTTATCTCTCCAACGCTATGTCTAGGCCATAATACCCAACACATAATAAAATGGATGAGTACTCACAAGCCTATGGCATGCCAATGATATCCAACGGTTTCAAGTGTTCACATTGCCAACATATCTATTTAATCACAATTTACTACACAATATACACTACACCAAAACAGGTCTTTAGCGGTGTTTTTTTAAGCCTTTAGCGGCGCTTTTTAACACCACTAAGCGCCGCAAAAAAGGCCGCTAACGAAAATGTCGCAAACGTTTGCAGCGTTTACAAACCAAAAACGCCGCTAAAAACCATGTTCTTTAGCGGCGCTTACAAAAAAACGCCGCTAAAGAACATGTTCTTCAGCGGCGCTCAGAAAAAAATGCTGCTAAAGACCATGTTCTTTAGCGGCGCTTAGAAAAAAAACGCCTCTAAAGACCATGTTCTTTAGCGGCGCTTAGAAAAAAAACGCCTCTAAAGACCATGTTCATTAGCGGCGCTTAGATAAAAAAACGCCGCTAAAGACCATGTTCTTTAGCGGCATTTATTCTTAAGCGCCGCTAAAGAACATGAAAAATAGTGGCATTTTTTTTAAAACCCCGCTAAAGAACATGTTCTTTAGCGGCGCTTTTATACAAAAACGCCACTATTTTTGGGATTTTTTTATATTAAATTTTTCATTTTTTCAGCCCTCCTGTAGCAACAAATCAAAAGCAACCAGATTTACACCAGCCAAAAGCAATAAATTTATATAATATTTCAAATTAAACGAATAAAATAATATTAATATCAATAAATAAAAGTGAATTCATAGTATTTTTGCAAAAATGTTAAATGTTAAAATGATAAAAATATTTATGTCATACACTATGAAGGTGGAAGTTGCGACTGAAACATCTTCATCACAGTCTGAAGCTGTTGCTGGAGTTCGTCGTACTTTTTGGTCTGCTCTGCTTCCCTCGCTGCGGCCTCTGCTTCCCTCGCTGTCGCCTCTACTTTAAGTTGTAGCTGGAGTTCTTCATATTTCCTTTGAACCTCAACTGTGGTTGCTTGCATCTCAGCCATTTGGTCTTTCAACCTCTGAACTTCAGCTTGAGCCTGACTCCCCGAAGCCATGTATTGGTGGGAGTTGGATCCAAAATATTGGGTTGGGCTAACAAAAGATCCTTGAAATCGAACCCGACCATATCTTTCAGGACCCAAAACTTCAGTAATAATCCGGTTATCAATGTCTTCAAGATGAACAGAACTATCACTAGAAGCAATCGCTTTGTACTCCGCCTTTTTATCCTTTAGTTTTTCCTAATAAATAAATCACATAGTTAGGAACGCAATATTATATATTAAAAAACATATGCAACATAACAATAGTCGCATTACAAGTAATGAATTAAACCATTAGAAAATAAACACTAAAAATAACTAAAATAAGTCAAATCGTATTAAGTAAACGTACCATTATTTCACCAGCTTCAGGAGTCATGGGAGATCCATCTTTCTTCCTATGTGTAATTTCAAAAAGTTGAAGGCGTCCAACTTTTTGACCAGATGACAGTTCCTACAATATGGTAGTATAAATATTATTTAACAGAAAGTTATACATATTCGACAATATTAAAAAAATTAAAAATACCTCCGCCTCAGCTACACATGCAAAACTTCTCGACCCGGCTGTGTGGGTGAATTTTTATTTCTGCCTGCCGCTTTTTCCAACTTGTTCACGATCCTACGTTATGAAATTTTTAGTACGTAAATAGAAAATACTATAAACCAAAATAATTACAATAGTTTGGAAGTATGTCATACCTCGCCTTTCTTCGAATGCCAAAATCTAACCGCATCTTCCCATTGGTACCTCAACATACCCGGCGGGACATTTTGCAATTTCTCATCGAGGGTTGTTTTTGTTTTATAATAATTTTTCTTCAAAGTACTTTTATTGTCTCTCCATCTTTTTCCCAATGCCTTCTTTACGTAAGCATCCGAGACCTCTAAAGCAAACCTCGCCTACAAAAACAAAAAACACAAGTTAATAAAGTAAATATAAATGAAACTATTTCCCAAGCATTACAGATGGCATTAACATTTTGTTACCTTAATATTATCGGGGGCTTGGTTTTTGTTGCTATCGGGCATTTGATGCCATGACTCGTAGTTGATAGGCAACATATTCAGATTTCGTGCTAAAATGCCCATGTATCCTGCTAGAAGTCGAGCTTCTGATCCAACAGGCTGACCAAAACTGTTTCGTCCAACTTTGACACGCTTGAGTGGATCTAACTCGTATAACTCTCTAAGTAGCGTACGTCCTCGACCTCTGCGCGTCCCACCATTTTCAGCTGCAAATGGTATATTATAATATAAGAATTTGAAAAATAAATCAACTATAACAGAAACACGCATGTAAATTAAATGTAAAATTACTTTGAACTTCTGTAGGATCCTCAGCTGTAATCGGAACATTCGAAGATCCAATTGCTGTCTGATGTTCAGTACTATTTGTTTCTGTCGAGTTAGGATCATTTTGAACAATGCTTCCCCTTAGAATTTTTCTTCTAGGCATTTTATCTGCAATACACATAAAATAGTTGACAACTTAATAACTAATTACAACAATATCAGCACATATAAAACAGTTGAAATATAGCATAAGACCAAGATTTAAATTATGATATTACTTATAATTAAACAATCGTAAAATCTTACTACATCCTTATTCGTAAATATCTTCATCGGTATCTTGACGAACCCATTGAAATTGTGCACTAGTACTAGGGATATTGTCGTTTAAGTTTTTTTCTGGAAAGGGAAAAGTTTTTGATCTGTCGTCGATGTTATCTCTACTTCCACTGCCCATGTCAAACAAGTCTCTAGGGATGTTATGGAGTACAACGTACCAACCCTCATCAGTTGGATCTTTTGAGTAAAAAACTTGTTTGACTTGAGATGAGAATACATACGGCTCATCTATCAGTTGTTGTCCTGTGTGAATCAATCGGTCAAAGTTCACCATTGTAAAACCAAATTGATCTTGCTTAATTCCACGAGCTGTATTAACATCGGCCCAATCACCTCGAAATAAGACAACTTTTCATTTGCCGTAGTAATCCAACTCAATTATGTCAGTAAGATGTCCGAAATATTCCACATTTCCCTCGACAGGATTATTGTCCCTAGCACTAGCATAACTTGTAATTGCAGAATTGACAACTATTCCACAATTTTGCGTTCTCCTCAACCTCCCGCGATATTTTGTTTGAAATCTGAATCCGTTGATGAGGAACGCACTATATCTTTTAACCATTCGATTTGGACCTTGGGAGAGCCATTTAACTTCGTCGTTTACGTTCTTCCCACTCCAAACCTATTGAACGGAAAGTAAACTGAGTAATTAAAAATGTTATGAGAAAACATTATTATTTGTAAGAGGAAGCTCCAACTGCATACCGTTTGGCTTAACCATTCATAAAAAGATTCTGTAAACATCTTATTGATATCTCGATGTTGTGTTCTTCGGGAGCGCGAACGAGATCTCAATATTTGTTTGTACTCACTATGTTAAGAAAATGTTCACCTTGTTAGAAGATAAACAGTTATTAGTTTGATAAATATTTATCAAATTTGTAGAACTTACTTCCGTAAAGGTTCCAATGATTCGTGGTGAAACAGAACATATCGATGTGCTTGTACCCACGATAAATGATCTAATTCTGCAATTTCAACTTTGCCGATTGGTTCTCCAAAACTTTCAAACAAATAAGTATCGGCTAAGTTATGGTCCGTAAGTCCAGCATTCCTATTTGGTCTGTTTAACCTTGTTTCAACATCTTCCAAATATCTAGAGCAGAAGGTCATACATTCCTCTGCCAAGTAGCATTCAGCAATCGAACCTTCTAGATATCGCTTGTTGCGGCAGTAAGACTTTAATTTGGATAGGAACCTAAATACAATATACAACATTTCTTAATTATTGAAACTAAAGGCATAGAGGTGAATGAAGGAAAATTTTAAAAATTTTAATTAACACCTTTCTATGGGATACATCCATCGATAGAAAACGGGTCTGCCAAGAATTGCTTCGTGCGGGAGATGGATTATCAAGTGAACCACAATGGTGAAGAAGGAAGGTGGGAAGATTTTCTCCATGTTGCATAAAGTCAAAGCGGCTCAATCCTGTACCTTCTGAAGTTCTTGAACATCCAAAACTTTGCCACAAATGACTTTCATTATGTTGGATAGTTCAATTATACAAGACGTCACCTTCTTGGACATACAACATCGTAGAGCCACTGGCAGTAAATCTTGCATCAAGATGTGACAGTCATGTGATTTTAGCGAATATAATCTTCAATCTTTAACACTAACACATCGAGATATATTTGATACATACGCATCTGGAACCTTTATATCCTTTAACACCGTGCAGAACACTTCTTTTTCCGTCTTCGACATTGAAAAAATAGAAGGCGGCAACCGATATTTCCCATTCGGAAGTGGATTGGGATGAAGATCAGGTCGGATTCTCATTTGGACTAAATCAAGTTGACTCTGAAGATTGTCTTTTGATTTTCCGTCGACATTCAAAATTGTACCCACAATATTCTCGCAGACATTTTTCTCAATGTGCATAACATCAAGATTATGTCGTAAAAGGTGATGCTCCCAATAAGGCAACTCAAAAAAAATACTTCTTTTTTTCCACAAGTTCGCCTCATTAGGATCGTCCTCTTCATCAGAGTCATCATTAGCTTCATCATTTGATCTTCTATTTCTTTGCGTGTTTGGTGGTTGGTTCATCTTCCCATAAATGAAATTCATATCTTCCAACATGAACAAGATTTCAGAGCCACTGGTCTGCGAAGGAGCTTCCCTGAACTCTTCAGTACCGTCAAATACAGAACTCTGAAATCTAAATATATGATTTTTTGGTAAGCACCGACGATGCCCAATGTAAGAGAACTTCTTCCCATTGTACAACCATTGCAAACATGTTTGTGCAGCACAACAAGGACACGTATAATGACCCTTGGTACTCCAACCGGATAAATTGGCATAATTGGGAAAGTCATTAACGGTCCACATCAAAGCTGCACGTAAATTAAAGTTCTCCTTTCTCAGCACATCATATGTCTCGACACCAGCCCACAATTGTTTTAACTCTTCAATAAGTGGCTATAAATAAATGTCGATATCATTCCCGAGCCCTTTCTCTCCAGGGATAATCATAGATAAGATAAGGGAAGATTGCTTCATGCAAATCCACGGAGGCAGATTGTAAGGAACAAGCACTACTGGCCAAGTACTATACGCAGTGCTTATGATCTTGAAAGGATTAAATCCATCAGATGCTAGCCCAAGCCTCACCCTCCTAGGATCGCTTGCAAAGCCTGGAATTTTATTGTCAAATGATTTCCAAGCTAAAGAATCTGCCAGATGCCTTAATAATCCATCATCGGTTCGTCCATCATGGTGCCACGTCATAGACTCCGCAGTCTTCGACGACATGAAAAGCCTTTGAAGCCTCGGTATCAGCAGAAAATATCGTAAAATCTTGACTGGCTTCTTTCTTGACTGTGCATCATTTTCATCGTCGTTCCCACCTTCTGCGTTTTTACTTATCCAACGGGAGTGGCCGCATACATGACAGCACTGTTGATTTCTCCGATCTCCCCAATGCAACATGTATTCATTTGGGCAACTATGGATTTTGTTGTACCCAAGGCCTAAATCTTTTATGAATTTCTTCATATCTTTGCATGACTGAGGGATTTTTGCAAAAGGAAACATTTCTCTCAAGAACTCTAACAGCATTGTCAAAGAGTTTTCGGTCCACCCTCTTAAACATTTTAATTGAAAAAGACGAACACAGAAAGACATTTTTGAAAATTTTGATCCCTCATATAGTTCTTCGTTCATGTCATTAAGTAGCGCGTAGAACTTCACCGCTTCTTCGTTCGGCTCTTCATGACGTACACTACTTCCCGGTTTGGTAAAAGCATTTCTCCCAATATTACAATCATCAGAAGCCAGAAAGTCCGCTGGGAACGACTGGACACCATGATTGTGCATATTAAATGCATCCCGCAACATACCTTCCATGTCATCCCCTCTATCAGGCTGATGGTAAGCAGTACCAGAATAAGATACATCCATCATTGAAGAGGAAGTACTACGCGGGCATTCTCCATGAAATAACCATTGTTTATAACCCCGAACAAACCCATCAACAATTAGATGCTCATATACAATCTCACGATAATGCCAGTTTATGTTGACACACTTCTTACACGGGCAAAGAATCATGTTCTCTTGGCTTGCATATTGAAATGCAAAATTTAGAAAACTATGCACTCCATTTCGATAACCGTCGCTTACCCTTGACAAATTCATCTAAGAATGGTCCATTTCTTAATTCTTGAAGTCTGACATTGACAATAAATTGCATGGGTTTAGGATTTAGGAATAAGTTATACATTATGTAAGTTATGTAAGTTATGTAAGTTGTGTAAGTTGTGTATTATGAAACTTATGTAAGTTGCGTAAGTTGTGTATTATGTAACTTACCCTTGACAAATTCATCCAAGAATGGTCCATTTCTTAAATCTTGAAGTCTGACATTGACAATAAATTGCACGGGTTTAGGATTTAGGAATAAGTTATACATTATGTAAGTTATGTAAGTTGTGTAAGTTGTGTATTATGAAACTTATGTAAGTTGCGTAAGTTGTGTATTATGTAACTTATTTAACTTATGTAGGGTATGTATTATTATGTAACTTATTTAAATTATGTAGGGTATGTAAGTTATGTAAGTTCTGTATTATTTACACATGTAAGTTATGTCTTATGTAAATTGCATAAGTTGTGTATTATGAAACTTATGTAAGTTGCGTAAGTTGTGTATTATGTAACTTATTTAATTTATGTAGGGTATGTATTATTATGTAACTTATTTAATTTATGTAGGGTATGTAAGTTATGTAAGTTCTGTATTATTTACACATGTAAGTTGTGTATTATGTAAGTTATGCAAGTTATGTATTAAGTAGGTTATGTAAGTTATGTGTTATGTAAATGAATATATGTATAATATTAAAAATATAGTAATACTTATTTAAGTTATCAATTTATTATTAATAAAATTTAAATATAGCTTACATATGCAATCTTTGCTTTTAAACTAATCTTCCACTTAATTATTTGTGGAGAGGTATATGTGTACAAAATTGACAACAAAATATGTTTAAATATTATTAATAAAATCTGAAATATAGCTTACATACGTAAATGAATATATGTATAATATTAAAAATATAGTAATACTTATTTAAGTTGTCAATTTATTATTAATAAAATTTAAATATAGCTTACATAAGCAATCTTTGCTTTTAAACTAATCTTCCATTGAATTATTCGTGGAGAGGTATATGTGTACAAAATTGACAACAAAATATGTTTAAATATTATTAATAAAATTTAAATATAGCTTACATACGTAAATGAATATATGTATAATATTAAAAATATAGTAATACTTATTTAAGTTGTCAACTTATTATTAATAAAATTTAAATATAGCTTACATAAGCAATCTTTGCTTTTAAACTAATCTTCCACTGAATTATTCGTGGAGAGGTATATGTGTACAAAATTGACAACAAAATATGTTTAAATATTATTAATAAAATTTAAATATAGCTTACATACGTAAATGAATATATGTATAATATTAAAAATATAGTAATACTTATTTAAATTGTCAATTTATTATTAATAAAATTTAAATATACCTTACATAAGCAATCTTTGCTTTTAAACTTACCGGTCCACTAAATTATTCGTGGAGAGTGAATATACATACAAAATTAGGGTAACTAGATGACTTAGCTACAAGTTGACTCTTTGAATCATATGTAAATAAATTAAATTAATCTAAAAGTGAGCACAGTCTGCATTCAATTTGATGCACCATTTTTACTTTGACTTATTTAAAGTATTAAAATAACAGTTTAAAGAGGAAGTTCTCCAAATTATATGAATAAGTGACTTAACATTTTGAAAAACGAGCATTTTCAACTTATGATTTCATGTTTTAAGTAAAGCAATTGTGAAGATTTATATACATCATAAAAAGGAGTATTTTGTAATATTTAAAAACAAGGTGAATCACATGAAGAAATATTAAAAAGATGAAGACAATACTAATGCCACTGTCAAAGTGCATTTCGAGTTTTGAGTGGAAATAGAAGCTAAAGACAACTTCGTTTGACACTTAAGTTTTCTTAAGCGATTTCCAAGCAAACTAGGTCAAAACAGTAAGACATCCAAACCATTTTATCCTTTGTTTCTAGGGAAAATTTTCCTACATAAATATTTGCACATCAAATCCTTTGCTAAAAGCACAGTAGCAGATGAATCCACCGACAGCATGTTTGTGCAGAAAACAGAAATTTTCCTACATATATATTTGCACATCAAATTTTCCTACATATATATTTGTACCTTCAGAACGATGCAGAAAACAGAAATTTTCCTACATATATACTTGAGACTTACTAAGCTTAAAATGCTTACCCGGTTGCTTTGGCTCTCTGTTTTATAGATTTTGTTCGTTAGCTATCGGATTCGGGATCAGCGAAGTCGAAGTCATCTACACTATCAAGCTCTTTTGGTACTCTTTTAGTTGAACTCTGGATATGGCATGTATAGGACTACCCCTGTTGTTTAAGTTCTTTTGTGATGTATGTGTGTAAAGCCATGCGAAAATGGCTTGTAGATGTGGAGTTTGGCATTAGACCATTTGTGTTTATGTATGTATATATATATGGTTTCACGATGTGACTATGGATTGAAATGGAAGTGTTGGGCTAATGATCAGCCATTGGAATGGCTAAATATGATCACATGTGGACCTATGTATGGCAAAACCCTAGTTGGTCCATGGTAACCACCAAATAGGTAAAGTTTATCTTGAAAACAGATTTTGGCAGCAACAGTGGTGTAGAATTGAAAAATCACATAAATTCGTAGGTGTGGAATTAAATAGTGAATAAATTATGTAATCGAACCTTGATGAATCTACTTTCATATGGAAGTAACGAAACAATTATAGGAACAGTACAGAAAGAGATATTCAGGTTCTTGTGGAACAGGGCCAGAACAGTTTCTGGATTCACTGTTCCGCCTTTGGAAATTCACTATAAATTGACCAGAGATAATTAGGGGTCATACCATATATGTATGGACTCCTTTCCATAGAAGCAAACGGCACTAGTATTGAAGCTCTGTGCAGAGAGATATCCCAGTCGTAATGGGAAAAGGTCAGTGTAGTCGACCCCTGTAACATGAGAGACTTTGACTAATAAACTGTACTAATTGGCCCGACCAAAAATTCTAGAAAAAAATATATAGGTGGGGACATGAGTCTAGTTTCAGGGAAAAATCACAAAACTTATTTTCGAGTTGTGAAACTCAAGATATGATTTTTGAAGCGACTAGTACTCAGACTGGATAGTGTCTGGAAAAAAAAAAATTTTAAAAGTCTGTCAACACCTCGTATTCGACTCCGGTGACGGTCTCGGGTTCGGGGTGTTACAATTGATTGGTATCAGAGCCAGGTTTAGTCGATTCTAGGACTACCGTAATGTGTTGGGGTCTAGCTATACATGCCATTTTATGTGATTAATTGATAGTGTGGTGATTTCTGACATTTGCAAATGTGTTTATTTATAGTAATGGATCCCGATCCCGACCGAGCGGTAGCTGATGATCTTGAGAGTGTAGCGCCTGCTCCCGCACAAGGGACAGCGCCGGTGGACTCTCAACCTAATGCGAGTAACCCGAATGATGAAGCTAGACAAGCTTTCTATAGCGTGATGAATGATTGGTTCAACCAATACATTCGAACTAATACGGCTGTTCCACAATCTCCATTCCCGACAAACACCACCCCCGCACCTACAATACCTCCGGTAACTGACCAAATAAGGTCAAATAAGCCCCCAGTTGACCGAATCCGAAAACATGGGGCTACTGAATTTAAAGCTACGGATAGCGACGATGCCGAGCAAGCTGAATTTTGGTTGGACAACACTATCCGGGTACTCGATGAGCTATCTTGTACACCCGATGAATGCCTAAAGTGTGCTATCTCCTTGCTGCGTGATTCTGCCTACTATTGGTGGAGTACTCTGACTTCTGTCGTGCCCCGGGAGCAAGTAACTTGGGAGCTTTTCCAAACTGAGTTTCGGAAAAAGTATATCAGTCAGAGATTTGTTGATCAAAAACGGAAGGAATTTCTTGAGCTTAAGCAAGGTTCTATGTCAGTTACTGATTACGAGCGAAAATTTGTTAGACTTAGTAGATACGCTCGGGAATGTGTTTCGTCCGAGGCTGTTATGTGTAAACGCTTCGAAGATGGGCTGAATGAAGATATAAAAATGTTCGTTGGCATTCTTGAGATACGAGAGTTCGTAGTACTTGTCGAGCGAGCTTGTAAAGCCGAAGAGCTTAGAAAGGAAAAACAAAAAGTTGATGTGGGAACCGGGGAGTTTCGTAAAAGATTCTCGGGAAAGTCTCATCAACAGGCATCGAAGAAATTTTGAGATGATGTGGGCCGGTCTAAAAGCACTTCGGGCCTTTTTAGACGAGATCGTGATCGACCCCTTGTGGGTACACGAGGCACTTCAGTCGCCAGTGTTGGGAATGAACGTCGAGGCCGAACGGAATGTCGACATTGCGGTAAATGGCATTTGGGGAGTTGTAGATTCCATGACCGCTCCTGTTACAAGTGCGGATCAGTGGACCACTTCATTAAAGATTGCCCGAGGCTGTCCGAACAGAATGTAAATCAGAGTGGGAAACCGGGTGCTACCACTGCTCGAGGTAGACCATCTAGAAATATGGGCAATGCTAGTGGTGGTCAGAGAGGATCTAGAGATGCTACGACCAGATCCGAGGCTAGTGCACCTGCTAGAGCATATGCTATACGTGCCCGCGAGGATGCTTCTTCGCCTGATGTTATTACCGGTACTTTTACTCTCTTTGATACTAATGTAATTGCTTTGATTGACCCCGGTTCTACTCATTCGTACATATGTGAAACCTTAGCATCCAGTAAGACTTTACCTATTGAGTCTACTGAGTTTGTAATTCGGGTGTCAAATCCCTTGGGTCGTTACGTGCTTGTCGACAAAGTGTGTAAGAAATGTCCCCTAGCAATTCGAGGTTCCTGTTTTCCAGCGGACTTGATGCTTTTGCCGTTTGATGAATTTGATGTTATCCTTGGGTTGGATTGGTTGACCGTGCATGATGCGGTTGTGAATTGCAAAAGCAAGACTATTGATTTGAGGTGTGCAAATAACGAAGTAATCCGAGTTGAGTCTACGGATTTGGATGGGTTGCCCGCTGTAATATCCTCAATGTTGGCCCAGAAATATGTGAGAAAAGGGTGCGAAGCATACCTTGCGTATGTACTGGATGACCAAGAACTAGAAAAGAAACCTGAATCTGTGCCGGTGGTTTGTGAATACCCGGATGTTTTTCCTGAAGAATTGCCGGGTTTACCACCTGTTCGGGAGATAGAGTTTGGTATTGAGCTTGTACCTGGGACTACGCCGATTTCGATAGCTCCGTATCGTATGGCACCAACTGAGTTAAAAGAGTTGAAAGCTCAGCTGCAAGAATTGACGGATAGAGGTTTCGCTCGGCCAAGTTTCTCACCTTGGGGTGCACCAGTATTGTTCGTGAAAAAGAAGGACGGAACCATGAGGTTGTGCATTGACTATCGTCAACTGAATAAAGTGACGATAAAGAATAAATATCCATTACCGCGTATCGATGATTTGTTTGATCAACTAAAGGGGGCCTCAGTGTTCTCAAAAATAGATTTGAGATCGGGTTATTATCAGTTGCGGATTCGAGATTCAGACGTACCCAAAACTGCTTTCAGAACGAGGTACGGTCACTACGAATTCTTAGTGATGCCGTTTGGGCTCACTAATGCCCCGGCAGTATTTATGGATTTGATGAATCGGATCTTCAGACCATATTTGGATCGGTTCGTAGTTGTGTTCATTGATGACATCTTGGTCTATTCAAGAGATGAGACCGAACATGCTGAGCACCTGAGGCTAGTGTTGCAAATTTTACGGGATAAGTAGTTATATGCTAAGTTCAGTAAGTGTGAGTTCTGGTTAAGAGAGGTTAGCTTCTTGGGTCATGTGGTATCCGCATCGGGTATTCGAGTTGACCCGAACAAAATTTCAGCCATACTTGACTGGAAACCTCCGAGGAATGTTACTGAAGTTCGGAGCTTTTTGGGGCTCGCCGGTTATTACCGACGATTTGTGAAAGGTTTCTTGATGATAGCCACACCAATGACGAAGCTACTTCAAAAGGATGTTAAGTTCGAGTGGACGGAGAAATGTCAGAAAAGTTTCGACCAACTGAAAACTTATTTGACTGAAGCTCCAATTTTGGTGCAACCCGAATCAGGTAAAGAGTTTGTCATCTATAGTGACGCATCCCTACTTGGGTTGGGTTGCGTATTGATGCAAGAAGGTCGAGTCGTGGCCTATGCGTCGAGACAATTGAAGCCACACGAGAGGAATTATCCGACCCATGATCTCGAACTAGCTGCCATCGTGTTTGCTTTAAAAATATGGCGACATTATCTGTTTGGTGAGAAGTGCCATGTATTTTCGGATCACAAAAGTCTCAAATATTTGATGACTCAACGAGACTTGAATCTGCGACAAAGACGTTGGCTTGAGTTATTGAAAGATTACGAGCTTGTCATTGATTACCACCCGGGAAAGGCTAACGTGGTTGCGGACGCCTTAAGCCGGAAGTCATTGTTTGCTTTGCGAGCGATGAACGTGCATTTGTCTATTCTACCAGACAGTGTGTTAGTAGCTGAATTAAAAGCTAAACCATTATTGACTCACCAAATTCGTGAAGCTCAGAAAGTTGATGATGAATTGGTTGCAAAACGGGCTAAGTGTTTTCCGAACGAGGAATCGGAGTTTCAAATTGATGATGATGATTGTTTGAGGTACAGAAATCGTTTGTGTGTTCCAAGGAATTCGGAACTCATTTCGATGATTCTGAACGAAGCCCATTGTAGCCGAATGTCAGTTCACCCGGGGAGTACGAAAATGTACAACGATTTGAAACGTCAATTTTGGTGGCATGGTATGAAACGGGACATCTCTGACTTTGTTTCGAGATGTTTAATATGTCAACAAGTGAAAGTGGAACATCAAGTGCCTTCGGGATTACTCCAGCCGATCATGATACCCGAGTGGAAATGGGATCGAGTCACAATGGACTTTGTGTCCGGACTGCCTTTGTCAGCAAGTAAGAAGGATGCGATATGGGTTATTGTTGATAGACTGACTAAGTCGGCTCATTTCATCCCCGTACGTACGGATTTTTCATTGGAGAAACTAGCTGAATTGTACGTTTATCAAATTGTGAGATTACATGGGGTACCTGTTTCTATCGTGTCGGATAGAGATCCGAGATTCACCTCACGATTTTGGAAGAAATTGCAAGAAGCTCTGGGTACCAAGCTGCATTTTAGCACTGCTTTTCACCCCCAAACCGATGGTCAATCCGAGCGGATAATTCAGATACTTGAGGATATGTTGAGATGTTGCATCCTCGAGTTCAGTAGTTCATGGGAACGGTATTTACCTTTGATTGAATTCGCTTACAACAATAGTTTTCAATCAAGTATTAAGATGGCACCTTACGAGGCTTTGTACGGTCGTAAATGCCGTACACCATTGTTTTGGACCGAGCTCGGTGAAAGCAAAATTTTCGGAGTTGATTTGATTAGAGATGCGGAACAGAAAGTAAAGGTAATCCGTGAAAGTCTGAAGATAGCCACGGATCGTCAGAAATCGTACGCAGATTTGAAACGAAAAGACATCGAGTATCAGGTGGGAGACAAAGTGTTCCTTAAGGTTTCACCTTGGAAAAGATACTCAGGTTCGGCCGTAAGGGCAAGTTGAGCCCAAGATTCATTGGGCCGTACGAAATCTCCGAACGAGTTGGCCCGGTTGCGTATAGATTGATTTTGCCCCCGGAGCTTGAAAAGATTCATGACGTCTTTCATGTTTCGATGCTTCGACGCTATCGATCTGATCCATCGCATATAATTAGCCCATCAGAGGTTGAAATTCAAGTCGATATGAGCTATGAAGAAGAACCGATACGTATCCTAGCTCGTGAGGTGAAGGAGTTGCGAAACAAAAGAGTTCCGCTAGTAAAGGTGTTATGGCTCAAACACGGGATCGAGGAAGCTACTTGGGAGACCGAGAGCTCGATGAAAGAACGATACCCAAACCTATTTACCGGTAAGTTTTTCGGGGACGAAAATTTCTTAAGTGGGGGAGAGTTGTGACAGCCCTAAATTGACCCTAGTCGGGAAGTGGTTTCGGGACCACAAAACCGAGTTAAGAAATAATTAATTGTTATATTCTATGCTTATTATGTGTGTACATGCATATGTGGAAATTTCATTCCCTAATTTTGCCAATTGTATGAGGAATTATTAATTAGGGATCAACATGAGACATGGTGAAATATGATAGGCTAATTTTAAAGGGCTTATTAGTGCATGTCAACACAAAGGTGGACTTGCATGTCAAATTTGCCCAATTCCCTTATAGTGGCCGGCCAAGATGGATTGATGATGGGCAATTTATTTGTTGAATTAGATTTTATAATAGGAAATTGGGGTATTGGAGACATAATGAA
Source organism: Gossypium hirsutum (assembly GCF_007990345.1). Lineage (NCBI taxonomy): Eukaryota > Viridiplantae > Streptophyta > Magnoliopsida > Malvales > Malvaceae > Gossypium > Gossypium hirsutum. The sequence continues at coordinate 53,217,300 of NC_053443.1, forward strand.
TAATAGAAAGAATGGGAAGAAAACAAAGTCTTAACTTTGTTCTTCTTAGCCGAACCAAGAGGGAGAGAAGGGGGAGCAAACATTCGGCCATTGAAACCTAAGGAAGGTTAGTGAATCAAGTTAGATTTTTTTGAAATTCTAGTTTGTTTTAGGTTACTCATCATGCTACTTACTTAGCCCATGCCAAAACTTTGAATTTGGATGGTTGAATTGAACATTCGGTTATGGTAGATAAGGAAGGAATTTGATTTTTATCTTTAAGTTTTGATGAAGAAATTGTTGATGAAAGAAGTTGATCTTGTTAAAAACTATAATTTCTAATACTCATGTGTGTAATAGCCGAACCTAGACCTTGCTTAATGCCTTGAGCAAATGCCGATTGGGTGTATTGAAATGGATGAATTAGGTGCTTGATTTCCTAAAGGTTCGGCATAGTACATGATATTTTGTTAGTATGCTTTCGAAGAATTTGAGTAGTGTTATGTATAAGTAAGATTATTACGTACGGTCTTGGCGGTATATATGTACAATTGATCAATAGGCATTAAAAGGCTAAATGTGTGAATTTAAGGTATAAGAACCTATAGGTAATTACATAGATAATGTTGGAAATTAATATAGTGTATTCGGCCATGTAGAGTATATCCTAGAGATATTATGTTTAATTCTCTATAATCGGCTAAATGAGTGATAATGGGTTATAATGTTGAATGGAATTATATGTATAAGTGGTTAGCAAAGTGATTAAACTACCGAATTTAATTAGTAAATGTGTTCTAAGCTTGATGAATTTTGAGATGCGATTGGGAGTAAATTTGTCATGAGCATACTTTGTTAATAATAAAAATGATAAATGTACATATATATATAGCTGAATGTGATATGTGTGAATTATATGTTAAATCAAGGCTTGGTAAGCTAGCTATTAAGGTGAAATGCTAATGTTAGTATTTGATTTGGTAATAATCTGTTTGGGGACAGCAGCAGTAAGGTGATTTTGGAAAATCGCCATAAATTGTAGGAGTTGAATTAGAAGCTGAGTGAATTATGTCATTAAAGCTTGAAGAGTCTATTTTCTTACAAAAGAAACTATAAAAAACAAAAGAGTTACCGATCTTGAGATATTTGAAGTATTGTGGGGCTGAGTCATAATGACTGCTGGATTCCCTGTTCTGTTTTTAGAAAATCATTATAAATTGTACAAAAATGATTATAAGATAAAATTTATATGCTTAGACTCCTTAATGAGTCTAGTTTCTAATGAGATCAAATACAACACATTTTGAATTCTGTAGAGTGAGAAATTGGATTCGTAGTGAAGAGTGGTCAGAATAGTCAAACAGTGAACAGGGGAAATTTTAAGAAAAATCTGGTATTGATTGGCCAAGCCTAAAATTCTGAAAATTTTATGGATGGAAGATATACGAGTCTATATTCAGGGAAAATTAACGGCAAGTGATTTGGAGTTTAGTAGCTCCAGTTATAAATAATTTAGTAACTACTGCTCAGGAAAACAGCTCATAGTGAATATGTGATTTTGTTGTAAACATTAATGAAAGTTTGCCAATGAATTAATTATTGATTATTATAAAGCTTACTATAATCTATGTGTGTGAAAGTCGGATCAATATATATTATTCTGAAAGTAATACTTGAATAGTCGATTAATGACTATTTTAAATTTTGTTGAACTTAAGCTCAAGAGCAAAGGGGAACTAGATCCGATAAAGGGAAGGAAAAAGTAATTGAATAGCCGTTGAAGTCGTTCGACGACATTTGAGGTAAGTCTTCGAGTAATGACCCTACTTGAATTATATTGAAATGATTAGTCATATTATGACGGATAGTCGAATGTGCTTAGAGACTATGTTATAAAGCCAATTGAAATCATGCTCTTTGTGTGTGGCTATTGAGCCGAAATTTGAAAGGTTTAATAAATGTTTGTGTTTGAGCCTTAGTAACGAAGAAATGATATGGATGTGTAATGATTATTGGTATATGTGTGCATGAGCATTGGATTATATCCGGGCTAAGACCCGAAGGCAATTATGCGAGTTGATATATCCGGGCTAAGACCCGAAGGCAATTATGCGAGTTGATATATCCGGGCTATGACCCGAAGGCAATTATGCGAGTTGATATATCCGGGCTATGACCCGAAGGCAATTATGCGAGATGATATATCCGGGCTAAGACCCGAAGGCAATTATGCGAGATGATATATCCGGGCTAAGACCCGAAGGCAATTATGCGAGTTGATATGTCCGGGTTAAGACCCGAAGGCAAATGTGTTTGCGGCTGCATTCGGTTAAATACCGAAGAAACTTGGGTTTGAATGTGAGCGTTTTGTGCTGTAACTAATTTAATAATTATGCTTGACCAACCCGAATGATAAGGTATGTTTGCATGTGCATTGGAAAGTCGGTTCGTTTTAAATGGTATTCGTGCGATCGGCTAACGAATTTTCGGCTTTTAGAAAGGTTGATACTTTGTGTATATATGTTGATGGAGTGTGAAGTAAGTATGATTATGAGAATGTGTGTTAATAAAGTGACTTAGTTAGTTATGTGAATGTAATACTGTAGTCAAAGCCGATATCATTACTTGAGACTTACTAAGCTTAAAATGCTTACCCGGTTGCTTTGGCTCTCTGTTTTATAGATTTTGTTCGTTAGCTATCGGATTCGGGATCAGCGAAGTCGAAGTCATCTACACTATCAAGCTCTTTTGGTACTCTTTTAGTTGAACTCTGGATATGGCATGTATAGGACTACCCCCTGTTGTTTAAGTTCTTTTGTGATGTATGTGTGTAAAGCCATGCGAAAATGGCTTGTAGATGTGGAGTTTGGCATTAGACCATTTGTGTTTATGTATGTATATATATATGGTTTCACGATGTGACTATGGATTGAAATGGAAGTGTTGGGCTAATGATCAGCCATTGGAATGGCTAAATATGATCACATGTGGACCTATGTATGGCAAAACCCTAGTTGGTCCATGGTAACCACCAAATAGGTAAAGTTTATCTTGAAAACAGATTTTGGCAGCAACAGTGGTGTAGAATTGAAAAATCACATAAATTCGTAGGAGTGGAATTAAATAGTGAATAAATTATATAATCGAACCTTGATGAATCTACTTTCATATGGAAGTAACGAAACAATTATAGGAACAGTACAGAAAGAGATATTCAGGTTCTTGTGGAACAGGGCCAGAACAGTTTCTGGATTCACTGTTCCTCCTTTGGAAATTCACTATAAATTGACCAGAGATAATTAGGGGTCATACCATATATGTATGGACTCCTCTCTGAGTCTAGTTTCCATAGAAGCAAACGGCACTAGTATTGAAGCTCTGTGCAGAGAGATATCCCAGTCGTAATGGGAAAAGGTCAGTGTAGTCGACCCCTGTAACATGAGAGACTTTGACTAATAAACTGTACTAATTGGCCCGACCAAAATTCTAGAAAAAAATATATAGGTGGGGACATGAGTCTAGTTTCAGGGAAAAATCACAAAACTTATTTTCGAGTTGTGAAACTCAAGATATGATTTTTGAAGCGACTAGTACTCAGACTGGATAGTGTCTGGAAAAAAAAAATTTTAAAAGTCTGTCAACACCTCGTATTCGACTCCGGTGACGGTCTCGGGTTCGGGGTGTTACATCAGCGGTGTTTTTACAGAAGCGCCACTAATTCTACTATACCTCAATATTGTACGCTGCGTTTTGTTTAACATTTTTTGCGGCGCTTACAAACAAACGCCGCTAATTGTGCTCTATAATGGCGTTTCTATAATGCGCCGCTACTGCCACTATTCCTGAATATTAAACAATGAGTTTTGTCAGATTTATTATGGCGTTTTGTTTAAAAACGCCACTAATGATGCTCTTTTGCGGCTTTGTTATATAAAACGCCACTATGTATCTGACTATTTACGGTGTTTTCCCAGAAACGCCGCTATTGCTTAATCTTTACCGGCGTTTTAGTGTTAGCGCCGCGAATGCCTGATTTCTAGCGGCGTTTAATCTAAAAACACCACAATAAATGTCGCTAAAGCCCTCTTTTGGTGTAGTGATAATAGGCTCACATTACTGTTGAGCTCGCACCTAGCATTAAACTCATAATTCACTTATAGGTTCGTGCATGCATAAATGTGCACTATCAACAAGATTCACATGTTAAAAAAATCCACATTATAATATTTATTTTTTTAATTTATGTTCACAAGCATTACAAAACCATATATGAATATATATTACATATATATACATATCTATTTAGTAACTTTTATCACATCAACTTTAGCATACATTAAAAGTCCCATATACATTTATGTATATTAGATAATACAAAACCTATAAACGCATATAATATATATATATAGGCATATATATTATATATTATATATATAATGACCATAGATGTATGTATTTATTTTATATATATAACAAGACCACACATATATTATATATTTATCGAGATGCTTGAATATGTATTATATGTATACCTATTTAGAACCTTTGTCACATTAAATTTTAGCAAGCTTTTCAAGCCCCACATGCGCATTTATATTTTATATTTAAATCTAATTAATACAATATGCACACACACGCAACAATCAAATTCACAATTGACACACACTTATCACATCAAGTATCTAGTGCCAAGTTTTGCATACCACAAGTGGGGTTTGCAAGTCCCATTTCTGACTCTTTAAATTTCACAATTCATGCAAAAACATGACATACAAATGCACTTACTTGTAGTTCACTAAGGCTCGTCAAACTAGACAACTTTTTACTTGCCTTTATCTCGGTTTATTGAAGCTCCACTAATGTTTTCAACTTCACACAAAAATATACATATTACAAAGCATTCAAAAACAATCTAGCTTACTCTCTTTATTTTCATACAACAGCTCTCCACTCACACATACTTATTCGACTTTTATCATACAAGCTATTTCGCTTAATTTCGTCTTTTTAACTTAATTAAAATCCTTAATTTATGCCTCCTAACCCCCTAACTAAGGTTTAATTATAGATCTAGATCTTTAACTTTTCTTAGTTTCTTTAATTTATATATTTTTTTGGAAAAACATTGTTCATCCTCATTCTCAAAAGAAAATCATTTAATTCATGCAATTACTTAAAGATTTTGATAAATTGAATTTGTAAACCTCTTAATCTTGTCAAAATATACTAAAAATCATTTTAAAAACATCACTTATCTCTTTATTATGAGACTCGCCATTTTTATGCAAAAGATAGATTTAAACTATGGATCTTTAATTTTCTTGCTTAGATCTATGAAAATTCAAATTAAAAACACCTAATAAAAATTTAATACATAAGAAAACAATAGATTTACCTTTAGTTTGAAAACCTCCATGAATTTGTACCAATTGAGCAAAAACGAGCTAAATTTAGGTGAGAAATTAGAAAAGAAAGTGATTTTCTTGCAAAATTGAAGGAATAGGGGGTGCTTGGATGCTAAGAAAATCTAAAAGGTGCAAAAAATTTGAGAGAAAACTTTCAATCTTAGTTCTAACAAATTTTTAAAATGAAAAGAAAACATGAAGGGAAACAAAATAATAATTAACTGATGATGAGCGGCTTTTTATAGCCAACTAACTTTAAAAAAAAAAAAAAAGATTGGGCTATTTACTCTCTAAGTCTTCTCTTATTTTTCCCTTGTTCTAATAACTCCCTTTTTAACTACTAGTATTAATTTACACATTTAACCTCTACTTAATCACTATTCCAATTTAGTCTCTATTAATTTTTACTAATGCCCCAATTATTAATACCATTATTATTTAATTTAATTATTTATTATTAACTAATTATTTGTTTTATCTTATTTCAGCTTCTACGACACAAAATCTAATTTTTCTCTCGAGCCCACAATCTAATGCCCATTTCTATTAACCCGATTTTTGAGATGTAACAGAAGCAGCTCAGTAACATATCAAAGTTTTTAAAATAATCTTTTTAAAACATTTGTTTAATTTGTTTAGAAAACCTAGTTGAGTACTTGCTTTATTAAACCTCAAGTTTTATTTATTTACCTAGCAACAGAAAAGATGGTAATTACTTTTGTTTTTAGTAAAACCGAGGTTCATCAAATAGTAATTTCCTAATAATATTCTAATTGAAAATTATAGGTGAATGTCATGCAAAATAAAAATTCAAAACTAAATCCTAAGTCCTATGCCACGATTCATAAATAAATAATACAATTTTTTAAAGGAAATAAAGAATAATAATGAACTTAAAATATTAAGAAAAACAAAATTAAGTCGAGTCCCTTCAGATGCCGCACCTGTGATGCAACCTTAGGCTCGATTCAATTCACGAAACGAGTTCGTATCAACTTGGGTCCTCACCTTGAGGATTATCTGAAAAGATGGAATTTAAAAGGGGGTGGCCTATGGGGCTCAATGTGAGTTCGATTACAATAAAACCAATACAAACAATTGCTAGGATACATTAAATAGCATTGCACACAATCATCATAGATAACAAATCAGTTCAAAGTACGGTTTTTCAATGCTTCCACTATTTAAGCATTAGAACTCACAATCATAGATTTCAAATTAATTAATTATTTAGAATTTCCTATAATAACCATATAAGATATACACACATTTATATTTATGTATCCATTCATATGCACATAAATCTCAAAACATAACTTTTAGAAATGTATGCACATGATATCAAAGATGCCATACTATTTCAGTTTTAAATAAGATTTATCCTACCCCACCGCTACACACCATATTAGGAGTTCCTTAGAACTCCAACCACCAACACTTCAAATTGTTGATTAACCACCAACGGTTTGCAATTTTACTGCTGATGGCTATGAACACACAGCAAAATGTTGCAGATGGAATCTGATATGGCTGTGGGTACACAATAAAATATTGTAGGTGAAATCTGTCGATGATCTTGGAAACACAATATGCTTGTGGATGGTAGCTGTTAGAGGGTTGTGAATGTACATAAAAACAAATTCGCCCTAGCCGGTGTAACCGTGTAGTGGACGTTGTCCCCCAACGTTAACATAGTGTTTCAATATTTGTACACCCAAATAAGGAAGATGGAACTCGATTGGTGTTGCTCTTCTTAGGGAAATCACAGTAGGATCAATTCTTAGGAAAATTTGGAGGGTTCATAGTCGGTCCCGCTTAAAATCCAAACTCCTATATAGAATTTTCTCTAAAGTGATTTATGGAAAAACAGACAGAGTGTATAAGAAAATCAGAAAGGAAGAGGAGAAGAGAGTTTTTTAGAGAGTGTTGTGTTTTCTTTTCTGTGTGAAAAAAATGAGGAAATCAGCCTTCTATTTATACTAAAAATGGAAAGGCCGAACGGTAAATAAGCAGGGGCAAAAGAGTAAAAAATGCAAGAACAGTTTTGCAACTATCCCACTATTTTCATGTTCAACAACCAAATTCCAAATAAAAAAATAAAACTTTTATCCAATAAGATATACACGCGGTACATATTGAAGACACAAACTGGAACGAGTAGGTGGCAACAATACTCGCACGTGATAGGCTTATGACAGAATTACTCAATGAGAGTAAAAAGTAAAGCTATATAAAAACTCTCTTGATAGCTTGTACTTAACCAATGTGAGATATACCCATTAACAACCCTTTGCATTACCAACATGTCTATCATCATGTTTACAAAATTTAACTCAATTTTAAAAATAATTATTTAATTTTTAATATACATAATTTTAACATATTTACTTGATTTAATTTTAATATTGAAGTGAAAATTGATTATATAGTGGAAACATTTTAAAAATAAGATCATTTGTAACAAATTCACTTCAATATGAGAACTTCAAATATCAATGGATTAAGAAAAAAAAAGGATTTATTTCTCTTGGCATGCATGCTCTTGCTAGACATAATAATTTTAGATAACGTATATACCAACAAGAAATCATATAGATTATTAAAGCATCAAATTTTATATAAAACATATAACATCTTAAACATAGATACAAAAATACAATTGCAAGATGATATTAATTAGCAGAAATTACGTGCATGGACCTAATCTTGCGGAACACTTAGTTATGTTGGCCTGGGCGTTCGGCTTGCGTTGGGCTACGCAACGTGCTTGGAGGATCTCTCTTCAGATTTCGACGTGCCAAATTTAAACTGACTAAATTTTCTGTCATTGGATGTTCAAAGGACAATTATCATTTATTTTAACTTAAGTCAAAAAATATATAAAAATATTTAAAAGCAGCTAATATTGATCCAGGCAATTTTCAATCTAAACATATTAATAAATTCTATTAATTTAACCCATTCTATACTTTACGTAACTATCAAAGCTGGGACGCTATATTTGACGTATTTTCTCAGGGATGTATATTTTGTAAGGATGTTCATTCGGTTAACTGATCAGTTAACCGACCTGAAATAACATTAATCGAATTAATCGATCTTTCAAAATTTTTAACCAGTTAACCGAGCTGAAATTTTTTCAAAAAAAAAAAACTGAACCGAAATTTTTTCGGTTAATTCGGTCGGTTAACTAAATTAACCGAAAATTATATATTTTTTTATTTTTGGTTAAAAATTACCCGAATTAACCGAATTACCCGAATTAACCGGATTACCCGAATTAACCGAATTACCCGAATTAACCGAATTGAATCACTACATAATTAAATTATTTTTAGACTTTTAGACTTTAGTTTTAGTTTTAGCTTTAGAATTTTATTTTTATTTATTAAATTATTTGTAATTTTTATGATTGGGTTGGGTTGGGTAATTGGGTTTGGTTGAATACTTGGGTTTGGATTGAGTTTAGGTGAATAGTGGGCCTATTTATATATTATAATTTTATTTATATTAATTTTTTCTGTTAAATCGAAAAAATTCAGTTAACCGACCGGTTTCGAACCGAATTTACCGTTAACCGAAAAATAAAAAAAATTAACCGACCCCGACCAAAAAAATTCGGTTAACCGACCGATTAACCGAATTCGGTCGGTTAACCGAATTTTTTCGGTTTTACCCGAATTTCGCACACCCCTAATATTTTGGACCAGTATAATCATAATAATATATTAAGTAGGGAAGACTTAGATTAAATTTCACCTTTAAAGAATTAAATTATTTTTAGTAAAAGTATCATGAAAATTTTTGTATTAATAGTTAAATTATATTTTATTTCTTTTATTTAAAAATTAGATAAATTAATACATATACATTAGATCAAAGAGCAAACCGGTTATTTCCATTAAAATTTCATCCATTTTTATTATTAAAAATTTGCCCAATTGACAAAACAGATAGTTACACGTGGCGTGTCATGTATACCCTATGCTGAAAATAAATGAAATCTTTAACAAAAAGATCAATTTGCTCTTTTCTTTAATGCACATAAATTAATTTATCTATTTTTTTAATAGAACAAAAAAAGTACAACTCGACTACTAGTATAAAGGCTTTCATAATACTTTTACCCACTTGAATAAAAATAATAAAAATGGAGATGATGAAGGATAACATGAGAAAAGAAGAAGTAGCAAAAACAAACCTTGGAGAGCTGAGAAGTTGGGAATTGTGGCTTCAGCTAAGAGAGAACCTGAACTCGCAATTGATAAAAGTATAGACACCACAAGCACCGAAAAGAAAACTGCATTATTATTTCTATAGGAAGACCTCTTCATTGTTAACTCCCCAGATTCATGGTTTCATCAAAGCCAGGCTGAGTTATATATATACACAGAAAGAGATCAGAGAGATAAAGTGAGAAACCTCTTATTTTTCAATGGTAAGGAATTTCGAAAACTTCGTTGGGTTTTAAAAATTCAGTGTCCACACAATAATTAGCGCGTGTTGACTCCTTAAAAACAAACAAACAAAAACAATTCAACAATTTAACTTTTAAAACATTCAACAATTTCTTCGAAAGCAAATGGTAAGATCTATTAACTATAATTTTCTATACATAAACAGAAATTAGATATATCTATATATAAAATCATATTTAACACTCAGTTGAATTTCAATAAATTATTTGATTTCCATCCTGATGTTGGTTATTTCATAGTTTCAACTGATTGAGTTCACCAATCCAATCTAATTTCAGTTAGATGGTTAAAATTTTGAAAGTTTTTTTGTGAAGTGTATAAAGTAGTATACCCAACAAACTAGCTTTTGGTTCCTTATCTATTTGAACTCAGTCTTTTACTTACATCAAAGTATACAACCCACGCATACATAGTCCATCATCCACTCATAATTAAGGTATGTCACACTATAAATGTCAAAAGTGAATAAATTCATAAATAGATTCAGGATCTATTATACTTGGGTCTTATCCGATGTACTGACAATTCAGTCAGTCACATCTATGTCTCTATCTTCTAGAAGCCATCCGTTTTGATGCTTAAAACAAATCATTTCCCCTATTAGGCTTGATAAACGACATATTAGTCCTTCAATCAGTTTGCTCATTTTCGATTAGACTAAGGACATATTTAAGTTCATCTACTAATACAAGTTATATTTTCGTATTACGATCCGACCACATAATACTACTTAGTATTAGTTAAACATTAAGTAACCAATGAGCTAATATTTGCTTCATTTTGCTTTAGATGTGAAAATCTTTAAGGATAATATACAAAGAATATTAATACAACTCATGAATAATTTTATTAAACCAACTTGTTCGCAAAAATTCAAGTATAAAAATAAATATACTACACTTAGGGCACCAAATCCAACATTAGATTCTACTTGAGTACGTTGTGAGATTTGCCATGTGGGATACAACAAACATCCTCCACTGTACAATGCAAGGCATCAAGAATTCTCTTCACAGTGTTGAGGAAAATTCCTAGCTGCCATCATTAGTAACAAGGTAAGAGCTATACTCAATGCTGACACAATTGACTGGAGTTTAATTATATTGGTTATGTTGCACTTACTTGGCTGGGAACCGAATATAGATCTATCCACTTCTTTCTTGGCAGCTTCTAGACAAGCATATTAAGTCTTTTCGGAATACTATCTTTCAAAGGAGTCAAGATGTCATTATATTGTTTCTCTAGTTCTTTAACAATGGCTCTTTCCACATTGGCAATAGCCTTCATATAAACCAAATTATGCAAAGCTAAGTAGATGACAAAATGGTTAACCATATAAATTCAAGGACTAGCAAGAAAAGGAGTAATGAGGTCATCTAACACATGCACATATATGTTCAAAGACATAAATTGCAAGAGAAAGAGAGTGAAAGAAATTTCATTTTTCAAGACTAGCAAGTACTGAGGCCATCGATTGATAACCACTTCATATCCAATAAGGGAATCTTTGATCTTCTCATACATTTCTTCAGAAAAGGGTGAAAGATCCTATTGTTGAATTGCTTAGAGATGGAAAGTAGTTTAATTTTAAGGTCCCTATGCTAGATGGCTCTAGGCATGCCTATTAGAAAGCCCAAATAATTGCCTTAATCAAGTCTTTGGATGAAAAAGCTAGGAGGATTATGTTGACCTAGTTAGGAGCTTCCTATAGCTGATGTTAGTGGTGTGAAAACCCCAAGCTAGAAAAAACATGGACTACAAAGGACGACAAACTGGCTAATGCAAAATCAAAATCCCTCAAATTCCATCTTCAATGGTTTGGACCTTCAAAAGTTGAGAAGGAGCTTCCTATAACTAATGTTAGTGGATTGTTTTCGTTAGTGCAAAACTTAGACAGTCATTAGATTTCATTGTATCATCGAGGTTCATTTGCTAGTAACTCGTTTGCATATCAAAATATAAGTAGGGTCAAATACTTAAAGATAGTGACATAGTTACATGCCTTGAAGCCTTGGATTAATTTTTTATAAATTTATTTTTATCTCTACACACCAACAAGTTGTTGAGTACAATGAAATATATTTATAGTGTTTTTATTACATTAAAATGAAGCATTAATTTATAGAGAGAATTTTATGATTGTTACTTAGAAGGATTTTAGAAAAGTTATCTATACAGGTAAGTTCTGAAACGTGCATTTGGAGATCAAATGCCCTCTTAAAAGATACTAAAATTCTAAAAGTCTTCCATTTAAATTAAAAAGTAAATGACATTTAATTTTTGAACTTTTATAAGTCTTTATTAAAAATGAATCTCCTCTTTAAAATGCCTCGTTAAACACAAAAGTTGAATCATTATGCCTATCATCATGTTTAAAAAATTTTACTCAATTTTAAGAAGCATAATTATTTACAAATTCACTTCAATACGAGAACTTCAAATACCAATGAATTAGAAAAAAAAAATAAAAGGATTTATTTCTCTTGGCATACATGCTCCTACCAGACGTAACAATTTTAGATAACGTATATACCAACAAAAAACCATATAGATTATTAAAGCATCAAAATTTATATAAAACATATTATATCTTAAACATACAAAAATACGATATTAATTAATTAGCAGAAATTAAGTGCATGTACCTAATCTTGCGGAACACTTGGTGTGAATTTTGATAGACGGTACGTTTATATGCTATTAGTGTAAAAATAATAGTGATGATGAAATTAGATACTATAGCGATACTGTAATATGAGATAAAAAGTAAACATAACGCATCACACCATATCACTCATCCAAACCCACACTTAACCATGTTGACCTCCACCTTGAGCTTGTGTTGGGCTATGGATCTTACTCGGAGGATCTGGCTTTAAACTTCGACGTGCCGAACTTAAACGGACTAAATTTTCTGTTATTAAGTGTTGAAAGGACAATCATCATTTACTTAACTAAAGTCAATATATATATGTATATATATAACCATTTAAAAGCAGCTAATATCAATCCATGCAAATTTCCATCTAACATATTAATAAATTCTATTTAATTCCTAATATTTATACATTATATATTTTACGTAACTATCAATGCTGGGCTGCAATATTTGACGTATTTTCCCCGTGGGATGTCAATTTTGGACCAGTATAATCATAATAATATATTAAGTAGATAGAAAATACTAAATTAGACTAAATTTCACCTTTAACGAATTAAATTATTCTTACATATTGAACTCCCTTCAGTTCATTTGAATTATCGGTAAAAATTTCATGAAAATATTTGTACTAATAATTATATTTTGTTTTGTTTTTATTTAAAAATTAGATACATTAATATATATACATTAAATCAAAGAGTAAACCAGTCATTTCTATTAAAATTTTATCTTTTTTTATTATTATAAATTGGCATGGTTGACAAAACAGATAGTTATATGTGACATATCATGTATACTCTATGCTGACATGCAGTAAAAATAAATGAAATCTTTATAATGTATAAAAATTAATTTATTTTTATTTAATATACAAAAATTAATTTATCTAATTTTTAATTAAACAAAGAAATTACAACACAATTACTAATATAAAAGGCTTCCATAATATTTTTATCCGCTTCAGTAAAAATAATAAAACTGGAGGTGATGAAAGATAAAATTAGAAAAGAAGCAGCAGCAAAAACAAACCTTGGAGAGCTGAGAAGTTGGGAATTGTGGCTTCAGCTAAGAGAGAACCTGAACTCGCCATTGATAAAAGTATAGACACCACAAGCACCGAAAAGAAAACTGCATTATTATTTCTATAGGAAGACCTCTTCATTGTTAACTCCCCAGATTCATGCTTTCTTCAAAGCCAGGCTGAGTTATATATATATATACAGAGAAAGAGAGGGAGATAAAAGTGAGAAACCTCTTATTTTTCAATGGTAAGGAATTTCGAAAACTTCGTTGGGTTTTAAAAATTCAGTGTCCACACAATAATTAGCTCGTGTTGACTCATTCAAAACAAACAAACAAAAACAATTAATTAAATAAATTCAACAATTTAACTTTTAAAACATTCAACAATTTCTTCGAAAGCAAAAGGTAAGATCTATTAACTATAATTTTCTATACATAAACAGAAATTAGATATATCTATATATAAAATCATATTTAACACTCAGTTGAATTTCAATAAATTATTTGATTTCCATCCTGATGTTGGTTATTTCATAGTTCAACTGATTGAGTTCACCAATTCAATCTAATTTCAATTAGATGGTTAAAATTTTGAAAGTTTTTTTGTGAAGTGTATAAAGTAGTTTTTGATTGGGTTATTGTCATTGATCTTGTCGAAAACAGCTTGGTCTGGTTTTTTTCTCCAATCTCTTCATTTTCCTTCTCCCGCCTCTCATCTTTCCTCCTCCATGCTCATCTTTCCTCTTATCGGCATCCTTTTGTTTCTTCAGGATGTTCTTGCAGAATAATAAAGCTAGCTTTCGGCCTTTTCTTTGGCTCCTCCCATGAGGAAGGCCTCTCGAGTCGGTTGTACTCGTTTAGCCCCCCCCCCCCAAAAAAACTTCTGTAGTGATTTTCATGAGCTACCTGCTTTTAGTGGAACAGGCTAACTTGAAGCAGGTCCATTGCAATGGAGGCAAGGACATGACAAGGCTTTACGCATTATAGCGGCTTCTCCACCCTAATGGCTGAACACCTATGTATATAAGCACCGCCAGTTGTGCGAATGACTAAACTAGAAATACTGCAACAAAAAGATATAAAATTAAGTAGTGGTGTCTGCAAGTATACATGTCAAATTGTAATATAGATTAGTGTTACAACAAAACACTTCGGGAAGCATTCCGAGGATCATACCCAAAGGAGAAAGACTTAAACTTAAATTAATTCTCTACACTAATAAGTCTAAATAGTACCGATTTAAAATTATATTACGAAAAATCAAATTAACATCAATTAATCGAATTAACCTAAAAATTATTTAAACTAAAAATCAACCAATTTAACAATCGAAAATAATCCAATAAAACAAGCAGGAGCTTAACTCACTTCAGTGATCCTAATTAACTTCAAAACTCGGGTTTTATCGACTTAGCTACTAATTAACTAGTTATTATCTCTCTACCTCTAACTAATTAACTAATCGACCAATACACGCTTACCCCTCGGCCTCAGTTTCTTGATTGAGATAAATTATGAGGTACTCAATAAACTTATCTCTTGATCTCGTTTATCCTAAATTACTTCCTAGGGTTTAACCACACATAATTTAAACCAACTAATCCATATTTCAACCCTCGTTCATTCGTTAATTATTCACACATTCATTCATTAATCTCTCTAAGGAAATTAGCTACTCATGGATCTAAATACAATAATTCCTCAACTCATATTTAACATGCAAAACATCAAATTAAATAAAAGTAAGGAGTAGAGAAATACGTCTATTTTTTTTATATCAATTTGAGTTATATCGATTTGAGCTTGAAAGTGAAATCTCCTTTAGCAGCCCCGAATATCACCTCATTTGCAATTGGAATCAACACCAAAATACTGAAAAACTACTATATTAAAGCCTTAAATCGAAATCAAATCCAAGTTAGAACAATGAAAAAGTATAAAAAGGACTAAATTTTAAAAAAAAAACTAAAAACCCTAAAATACTAAAACGGCTCATTTGGCCAAGCCTCCTCAAATGAGACTTAACATGCCTATTTATAGAGTTTATGCTTAGATCTATTTAGGGTTAACCAAATAGCCCAAAAATCTGATTAAGATACATTGTACGGACTAAAATACCCTTAATTAAAATTTCAGTTCGTCATTCGGTATTGTGACACCATAGGACTGATGTCGTGACACTGTCTTCATTTTCTGGGTATTTTGGCTTAGAAGTTTGATGTTGCGACATTACTCCCCAATGTCGTGACGCTGCAGTCATCATTTGTCTTCTAATCCCGAAAATAGTGTCCTACACACTAAATAAAACTGTTAGATCATTCCTAGGCCCATAATGGCCCATTAGGTCGTTACATAACTCAAAATTATGTAAAACTAATTATGTTAAACACAAAGAAATAAAAACTGAAAACGAAATAAAAATATATAAAACTATAAAACAAGCTCGTTAAGTGCCGAAAAGACCTTAATTTGTCACAGCGAATTGTGGCAGATTAGTATACCAATGAGGCTTTTCGCTTTTGCTTCCTCTAAAGAGGGAATGACTATTGGAACATTTTCAAAATATATATAGTGTTCCAATAGTTGTAAATGAAAAGTTAAAAATAATCAAAAGTTATGTTAGTTGGTTATTAAGCAAAAGTTGTCACTATTTATAGTGATGAGTTATGTCTCTTAAATTCAAAAGTTATGTCACTTGAACAACTAGTTATAGTTGTTCAAATAGATATCTTTTGAATATCTATTTGAATAATTATGTTTATTATTAAATATATGACTATCTATTTGGGTAGTTATGTCCTAAAGAGACATGATGCCTCCTACAAATAAGAGTGAACTTCATTTGTATGATATGTTGGTAATGCAAAATGATATATCCCACATTGGTTGAAGAAAGGCTTATAAGAGAGTTTAAATATAATATTGCCTCACACATGTTTCACTGCTGCTCTCCCAACCTGTGTTCATGTTAACACGTTGTTTTGGATAATTTTTCTTCTTGGTTTTCTAAGCTGTTACAATTTTGAAAAAGTCAATTTCTGGCTGTCGGACTGGCCTTGCAAATTATTGTTTTGCCCCTTTAGAATGTCCTACAAATTGCTTAGATATTCTTCTCATTTTAAATAATAATACACAACAACTACATATCTTTTCTCCCATACATCACCTATTTCTTTTTAGTATATTTTCCAATTAGTTTTTCAGCTCTATTTTCTGGTTATCTTTCTATTTCTTTGAGAAGAGTAACACCAATTTTATTCAATATTTTTTATTTGGATATACGAATATTGAAGTATTGTGTTAACCTCGGGGGGCGACGCCCACTAAATGATTACATCGATCAACACGAACTTGCTTCTAAGGTAGTGGTTCTTCCACAACACAATAATTATTTCTTTTATTTACACAGGATTTATTTTTCAAACAGTGCTAACAATTTTGTTTTACAATGGTATATTTCCTACATGACACACCCAAAAAACATTGAAAAAAAGTTTCTTTCTATTCTACCACATCTTTTATATTCCTAGATTGTTCAGTAATTCTTTATAGAAATTGATATTTTTGTTATGCTCTACTCAGTGGATTGTTTTCGTCAATACAAAATGTAGATAGTCATTGAGCTTTATTGTCAACTCTTTTGCACATCGATGGGGGTGAATAAAATCTTAAAGAAAACGGTATTGATACACGCCTTGAAGCCTTCATTAATTTCTCATAAGTTTACTTTATCCCCGTACACCAACAATGACAATTTGTTTCATTTAGAGTATGTTATCTTCCGAAATTATTTTGCTAATCTTTAGGTCTTGTCTTATGCCTGTTTGTATCAAATTTGTATGTATTTTATCACATTTTTTTGGTAACCAATTTTTAGGTATATAACATTTTTTAGAGATTTTGTAGCTATACTAAATTGAGCCTTTTTCTTAACAAACTAAACTTTGGGGCAATTGGAAAACAAGAAAATATCCAAACAACCTTGAAAAAGTATAATTAAAACAAAACATACTAAAAATTAACAAGAATATATTTTTTTTTCGAAATTTATATAATTCGAATCATTAATGTATTAAAATATAAATATATTGTGAAAGCCCAATTTCGCCCGGGACTAAACCAAACAAAAAAAGCCAAACCAAAAAAATAAATAAAACAAAATATTAAAGTCCACCGTCCAAATTACAATGATAGCCCATTTACAAAAAAACAGCAAGCCCAAATCAGAAAATCCAACTGGCCCAAAACCTAAACATTATTCAAAAGAAGAAAAAAAAAGAAAAAGAAACCCTAGCCGCCGCACCCTAAAAACCTAGCCTACCGCCGCCGCTAGATCTGTCCATGGGCCGGGCGGCCCGGCCCGGCCCGACGGCCCGCCTGAAATATGGGAGGGTTCGGGTAAAAATATAGGCCCGAAATATGGGCTTGGGCAAAAAAACGAGGCCCGTTTAAAAAATGGGCCGGGCCTCGGGCACCACTTTTTTGGCCCAAGCTCGGCCCGGCCCGGCCCAAATATATTAAATATATTTTTTTTATTTTTTTATTTTAAAATACTTTTAAAATAATTTTTTTATTTTTAAAATAATTTTTAATGTTTATTTTAAAAATGGGCCGGGCCGGGCCGGGCTCGGGCTTATGATATTTTTCCCAGGCCGGGCCTGGGCAAAATTTCAGGTCCATATTTAGGGCTGGGCCGAGCCCGGGCCTAGGAGGCGGGCCGAAAATTTTTTTTGGGCCCAGCCCGAACTCGGCCCATGGACAGGTCTAGCCGCCGCTCTTCCTACGTCAGCGCCACCAACTGCTCTACTCTCTCAACCACCCCTGCAAAGAAGAAGCAAAACACGTAAAGAACAGTAGAAATAATAAAAAAAAATATCTAGTAAAATGGCAATAAAAAAGCCTAAAGCAGATTGTAAAAGAAGGGTTTTTTTTCCTTTGAAATGGAAATAAAAAACAAAGCAATCAAAAAATCAAACAGAATACAAAAAACCCGAAGGTGACCTTTTTTTCTATTATTTTTTAATCTGTTCAATATATATAAATTATAAAATAAAAAAGGGTAAGAAACTCACCGTTGTCGTGCGCCGGAAAAGGAGGAGAAACGAAACGTTTCTCTATTTTTCGTCGAGTTTGATCTGGATTTCAAGGATTTTGGTCTCGGTTCTACGTTCTACAGGCGAAAGGCATCAAAAGGGGGTCTTTTGGTGTTTTTCGGCCACCAAGGACGATGGAGCCCATCGCCAACGACCTGTGGCCGACGTGGGACTTGCTGGACCCCTAGGCCGGATTCTGGAAAATTTACAGAAAAAATAGAAAAGGTTTTTTTAATAATTTACAGATGCAAAATGATTTTTTTAAAAAACTTTTTTTAGTTTTATAGCCCACTGAAACGGTGTCGTTTTGGGCTTATTTCCCAGACGCCAAAATGACGTCGTTTTAGGCCGAACCCGATCCAACCGACTTGACCCAATCCAAGGATCCGCTTTTTTTAATAGTTTATTTTTGCTTTCGGTCCTTCCACTTTTAAATGATATTTCAATCCAGTCCTATTTCACTTCTTTTTCTTTTTTTAAATTTTACCATTTAATATTTGTTTTGTTTCATTTTAGTCCTTTACGAAACGGCACATTTAGGGGATTTGGGATTACTTCCATTTTGGTCCCTGGTTATTTTCACGCATTTTATTTTGATCCTTACTTCTATTTTATTATTTTTATTATTTACAATCTATACCCCTTAATTTCATTACGATTTCAATTCAATCCTTAGTTTATTTAGCTCCAATTTTTTTTATTTTTTAACACATTTCATTTATTATTTATTTATTTATTTTCAAATTTTAATCAAACTTTTTTTTAGTATTCACTTTTTTATTTATTCATTTGCTTATTATTTCCTTCGTTTTTTTTTATATTTACAATTGGCTTGTTTTTGTATTTTCTTTTTATTGTGTATTTTTTTATTTTGCCTTTATTATTATTATTATTATTATTATTTCATTATTCATTTATATATTTATTTATTACTTTTTATGTATTTTCAAAAAATTAGATTATTTATTATTTTTTTTGTTATTGTTATTATCATTTTCAATATTATTATTTACTCATATTAGTATTATGATTTATTATTATGACACTTTTAAATTTTATTATGCATATTATTATATTATTATTACAAATTGACACTAGCATTATTATTATTCTTCATTATATTATAAAATATTAATCATGTCATAATCATTATCGTTGTTATTATAATCAATTTGTGTTGCATTATTACTATTATATCAACGTGATCTCAGCTACCTACTTATTATCATTTTTACCATGATCATTTTGATTTCTTTTCTCTTTATTCGCGTAGCTGTTTTATTTTTATGTTAGTCCCTACTAAAAGTGAGCAAAATTCGATTCGATTCGAAAAAATCAAAAAAAATTTCGAATTTCGAATTATTCGAATCGAGTTAATCGAATTAATCGAATCAATTCGAATTTTTTCTTTCGAATTTCGAGTTCGAATCGAGTTAAATTTTCGAATTCGAATAACTCGAATAATTCGAATAAAAACTATATTTTTTATTTTTAAAATATACTACATATATTTTTTATTTTTAAAATACACTACATTTAAAACAAAATCACTTCCAAAATCCCTAACTAAGTCCGTGCCCTCCCTCCTCCCTTTTTTCCCAATTCGAAAATCTTCACCTCCGGTCCACCCTCCTCCACCGATCCACCTCCGGTCCCGGGTCCTCCACGGCTGACTACTCCACCGCCGGTGTTTTTACGTCTTCTACCTTTGATTTCTAAGGTATATTAACTTTTATTCCTTTCCTTACACTGTATTTAGTTTCAATGGGTTTCTCAGTTTTTGCACGTTCTTCCTTGCAGTACCTTAGTTTGAGCTCTGCGAATCTTTCTAAAGCAACTGATTGGGTACACAGGTAACATTCAAACTTCCCTCTTTGTTAGAGTTGCACTTGTCAGCTGCTAAAGAAGTCCTCTTGATCCCAGTGAAAAGATCCAAACCAACAAATCTTTTATCAAAAATTATGGGTTTCTGTTGAAACAAATAAAAAGAAAAAACATTGAAAAATTTTTTTTGGCTTCTGTCATTAAAATAAGCTTTTTTCTGGTTTTCCCTTATTTTGTCTTGTTTTTGTTTCTTGGTGTGGGATATGAGTGTTTTCCATTTTGCCTCGTGGGTTTTTGGATTGAACTTTAAGAATTATGCGTTGAACGGTCGTAAATTTTTGGCGAAGAGAGAAGAAACTTGTTTCTTCATTGTTTATCAAAGCAGAGCAGGCTTGAGTTTTCTTTAAGTTTGCAGGGAGAGAGTGGAATTCCCTTTTATTTTCGCTACTTGTTGTTTAGTTCTTAAGCTTTTCTTGTGGGGGTGGTGAGAAAGAACTGATATCATCTCTGGTACTAAACATAACCAACACAAAAAATAAGAATCTTTAGAGGAGGGAAGGATCGATGTAAGCAAGTAAGATGGATTACGCCTACGGTTGGTTATTGGATTGTTAATTGTGATGGTGCCTTCAATTTATTGTCGAAGGAAGTTGGAATTGGGGAGATCATTAGAGATTCTATGGCTGCTTTAGTTGCTAAGAAGGGAAGAAGTTTCTTGGCTAGCTCTACCCTTGAAGTTGAGGCTCTTGCTATGCATGAAGGTTTGTTACTTGCTGACAACAAGAGACGCCAACAGAGCTGTAGATTAGGTTGCATCTCAATTCAGGAGGAGGATGTGCCTTTCCAACTGGGTGGATTCATCCCATCTTCTCTGGTTCCTATTCTGAGTTGAGATGAATTACCAACACCCCATTGAGTGTGTTTTTTTAAACGAAATCTTAGAGATAATCTATTACACTTCTCTAAAAGATTCTTATTTTTTGTTTTGGAGGTTTGTTAGCTTCTTTTCTGGGTTTTTATTTCTATTTGGGGTTCTTTTGTATAGCTCTGCCATCGTTTATGCCTATGGAATGTGTTCTTTGTTTTGTTTTTCTTTTCAATGGGTTGCTTTTAATGTTGTTGAAATTTGAAACTTAGATTGCTTTTCTGGATCTGCTACTTCTTTTATTTCTTATTCCATTCTTCAGGCATATATGTTTGATTATGTGTTAAGGAATGATACATTGAGACCTGATATATGTATATCAGTATATGTATGTATTATTCACCTCATTACCTTTGCAAGGATTAAAGATTGTTGAAATTGATATTGGAAATATAAATTCTCTAAGTGGGAATATGCAGTCAATTATTTTCGTATGCACCAATCATCATCAAACTATAGCCATCATTTTGAAGCTGCAGATTTATTGTTGTTCTTTCTAATTTAGTTATTATTTTATATATTCAAAAACTTATAATTATAAAAATAAAACAATTCAACCATTTTTTATAAATGTAGTTTAACATACTTTTTTTTGTTTAATTTATGCTGCTGTATATTATTTAATTTTTAATTTAATCGATTGAGGAGAAAAGAATGTCAATTATTTTTGTATGCACCAATCATCATCAAACTATAGCCATCATTTTGAAGCTGCAGATTTATTGTTGTTCTTTCTAATTTAGTTATTATTTTGTATATTCAAAAACTTATAATTATAAAAATAAAACAATTCAACCATTTTTTATAAATGTAGTTTAACATATTTTTTTTTTGTTTAATTTATGCTGTTGTATATTATAATGGTTTTTGAACTGATGTGTTATTGTTATTAGTTTGGTTTGGTTTGGTTTGTTGTTGTTGTTGGTTAATTGGACTTTTGTTGTGTTCTTTTGGAGTAGGTTTCTATTGTATTTTGGACTTTTGCTTATGTTTTGTTTTTTTATTATAATGTTGTTTATTTCGACTCATGCTATTTACTTGGATTTTTACTTATGTTTTTTATTATAATCTTTTTGTATTATTTTTGTTGTTTATTTGGAATCATGTTGTTTACTTGGGTTGATGTTGTGTTACTTTTATTTATTCACTTATTTACTTCAATTTTTTGTTGTATGATTATGTTTAAAAACTTTAAAGAAAATTATTTTTTGAAAAATTACATAAAAATAAACAACAACAATTTTATTTTATTTTTAAACTTAACTCGAACAAATAATTCGATTCGATTCGATTCGATCTCTATCTCACTCGATTCGATTCGATAAAACTTCAAATAAAGTTAGGATGAGAAAATGAGATTCGAAAACTCGATTAACTCGAAAATTTTCGATTCGATTCGATCGAATGCTCACCCCTAGTCCCTACCATATTTTCCCGTAAGTTTAGATACATTTATTTGTTTCCTCACTATGGCTCAATCATGTATCATATTAAATAGTAAATCCATTTTTTACACGACTGATAATAAATAATTGAAATTAAGGCAATGTTCTGTATTTGGGGATTCGAGAAGTAGTGCTCTAACTTACGGGATTTGGCTTTTTCCTTGACCCTAGATAACTGAACATCCTTTTTAAAATTAAAATGCATGAGATTTATTAAATAATAAAATAAAAAGTAAGCTTATTTTCGAGGATTCGGGATGTCGTGTCCTAACTCACGGGATGTGACCTTTTGTTACCTCGAGATAAGAGGATATTTTACATATGTTTTGATTAAAAATAGTATCATGCAAAGTGGGATCGTATTTTAAACTCTTTTCAAAATTTCAATTATCGACACTAAGACATTAAGTAATTAACTAGGTACCAATTTTGGGCGTCATGAGGGTGTTAATCCTTCCTCGTGTGTAACCGACCCCCGAACCCATTTTTTGGATTTTGTAGACTGAAAAACATTATTTTAGAAAATTAAATCTCTTATTAAAACGATCAAATTTCGAGGTAACCTGATCACACCTCCTGAAAGTGATTGGTGGTGACTCCATTTTCATTTTCTTAAAATATAAAGTCAATTTCAAAAAGGATTTCGACAGAATGACTACTCCGCTATGGAAACCGTAAGAGAGTCAAGTCGTGAGTTGATTACTTTTTGGTCTTTTTTCTGAAATTTGATATTTTGGTTTAAATTTACGATCCTTTTATTGCATTTCATCTTTCATGTTTTGATGTCTCGGGTTGTATAGCGATCTAATATATCTTGATTCGAAAGCTCTTTTAGTGTGTTTTTCGCATATTGCATTGCATAACTGCTCGATTTTTCCCTTCTTAAGCGTGAGTGAGAAACTATTCCTTCGTAAGGTTTTCACCTCCGTATAGGATGGTGGATCACTTTTAGGATACATTTGTACCTATGTCTTCGTGAAATTTTTATCTCCGTAGAGTCATAGAGAAATGTATTCCCCTGAACTGAACACGATCCGTATGAGCCTATAATGGGTGAGGATCGAGGAATCTAGCAGTTCAAGTACCCTTATTTTAGAACCGAACCACATATAATAAGCCCTAAGAGCCTACCCTAAGTAGAACCACACCAAACCCCTAGTGGTCACCTGAATAGGTGCTTTATTTATTATTTATTGCTTGCTTTAAATTCTAACTTTGTATGAAATGTACTGACTTGTTTCATTTTGTTTTGACTGTGACTGCATTGCATTTTCATCATAGAAAAGGTTGTTTATTCACGTTCAGTTGCTAAATAGAGAACTTGTCATGGAAAAGGGATTTCTTGATAAAGTGGAAGACAATGTAGTCGTCCAAATATGGTCCAAGAAGACACAACAAGAGAAAAGTGATAGCCTGACGGAGGGATACATGTCAGAATTATGGGATTTCACTCGCATCAGTGTGACTCAGAATAATCTCCAAGAGTTGAAAGAGGTATGGGACCAATAAAATGACGAAACCAAGCAGCTTTTTTACTGTAACTATGGTGATCTGCCTTATCTACTCAATGTCAAAGTAGATAAGCATTTGTTTTGAGCTGTGGCCTAATATTCGAATCTCGCATATAATTGCTTCACTTTTGGGAAGGTAGATTTAGTGCCTACCCTAGAAGAGTACACAGCTCTGCTCTGTTGTCCGAGAATCCAAGCCGACAAAGCTTATTCAAGAGCCGCCAACGTCCCTACTTTCTGAAAGAGGCTAATGAGCATAACGGGGATGAATGAGCAATGGGTCACAGTTTGGATTAAACAAAAGGGAGATAGTAAATGTGTAACAACCCGACTCGTGTCCGTCGCCAGATTAGAGTTACGAGGCTTTACCGATCAAAACCCAACTCGAAATTTTTTTTATACTAACTCAACCACAAAATTTCCTCCCACAAATATATATATTTAAGAACATAATCAATTAAAATTAGGCATGCATCATTAATCAAAGTACATATACCAACTATGTTTCAAAATTCAACCATATCATTATCATTTACCTAATCAAAATTTGATATAATTCAAATTCTTAAAACTTTTCCAAACCTATACATACCAAATTTAACAGCACTTTTACACCATAAAATTTAACAGCATATATACAGTAAATAGGCAGCATATACATACCAAATTTAACAGCACTTTTACACCAAAATTTAACAACATATATACAGCAAATAGGCAACATATACATACCAAATTTAACAACACTTTTACACCAAAATTTAACAGCATATATACAACAAATTGGCAACATATACATACCAAATTGAGCAGCATTTTTACACCAAAATTTATCAGCATATATACAACAAATGGGCAGCATATACATACCAAATTTAACAGCACTTTTACACCATAAGATTATATACCATAAATCAAATATGTATCCAAACATTTATTTGTACACATTTATTTCATTTCAATTTATTAACTATACTACATATTATAATATAGGTAACCTACCTTGTTTGGACAGCTTTTATATACAACAAATGGGCAGCATATACATACCAAATTTAACAGCACTTTTACACCAAAATTTAACAGCATATATACAGCAAATAGGCAGCATATACATACCAAATTTAACAGCACTTTTACACCAAAATTTAACAGCATATATACAGCAAATAGGCAACATATACATACCAAATTTAACAGCACTTTTACACCAAAATTTAACAGCATATATACAGCAAATAGGCAGCATATACATACCAAATTTAACAGCACTTTTACACCAAAATTTAACAGCATATATACAGTAAATAGGCAGCATATACATACCAAATTTAACAGCACTTTTACACCAAAATTTAACAGCATATATACAGCAAATAGGCTTAAATATAACTAATTTATACAACTATTAACAATTATGCTAAACACATCACACTTCTATATATATAACCGAAATTTACATAAGCTTAAACATCATATATATATATCAAATAGATCAAAAACATAAAACCAAGCTTAACCAAAATGAGTAAGCCATTTTCGCATGGCTCATATTCACATATCCCAAAATTAAACATATTAACTAGACTATACATGCCATGGGTTCAAATTCAAATTTATAAAATACCAAAGACAGTCGATAGTGTGATAGACTATACTGACGATCCTCGAGCTCGTAACGCGACTCCAAAATCTATAAAACAGAGGTAAACAAATACAAACACACATTAAGCTATTAAAGCTTAGTAAGTCATAAGTAAAAATTCATATATATATATTAATACTTATTCCATCATTAAGTTAAATAAACCAAATATCCTAATATTTTGTACCATATAACACTTGAATAAAGATCACATTGTATTTTTCATTTAAACAAATCATATGGCCAAATACACATAAATATTTAACAAAGCCGAATATTCAATAAATCATTATGCCAAAACATGCTTATACTCAAATGGTTAACTCATACTCTATATTTCATTCGAAACTATTATCAATTTAAAATAATCAACTTACCTTATCACCAATTAAGCTAATGGCTAACACATACCTGAATAATTTAGCTTTCTTAACACATTTATTTATTTTTACTATTGCTCACATAAGATTTATAGAACATAGAGCCTTGTATAAAACACCGGCATAAAGCCTGCTAGGCACAAAGCCCGATACATTTCACCGGCACAAAGCCTACTAGACATAAAGTCTGATATAATTCACCGGCACAGAGCCTGCTAGGCATAAAGCCTGATATAATTCACCGGCATAAAGCTTGCTAGGCATAAAGCCTGAACTTACAAAATCGGTCTTTCACATAATTCACATCTAAATTAATCATTCTCGGAATATAATCAATTCACAATATTACATTCGGCCCTAGCTTATATAACTTCAAATAATTCATTTCAATGCATAACAAATATATATATCATAGCTAGTTCAACATTTAAATGCTTATTGACTTACCTCGAATATCGTCGACTGTTAAATCGGCTACTCAACCACTTTTGTCTTTCCCCGATCCAAATTCGATTTTTTTAATTCTTGATCTAAATTTTAACTCCAAAGTGCCGAACCCTTAACAAGGTAAATGACTTTCTTTTCTTCTCACATTCGGACAAAAAAAAAATGAATAACATGCATGGCTTTTATTTTATGTTTTATTATATTAATATATTTAATTTATAAAACTAACCTTAATGATTTTACTTTAATAATTAACTAACCATGTCCATAAAAGTCCACTCAAAATTTCAATGGTATAATATCAACATAAGGACCACACATTATAAAAGCCATGGCAATATAGCACTTTAACAAATAGCTAGCTATTTTTGCATTTTACGCGATTAAGTCCTTTTTAAAATCGAGCACACAAACGATAAAATTTTCACATGAAATTTTCACACAAGTAAATTCACACATAATAAACACATAAAATAATATTAAAATATTTTTTAAACTCGGATTTGTGGTCTTGAAACCACTGTTTCAATTAGGGTCAAAATCGGGCTGTTACAAAATGTATCCCTTGGAAAAGTTTACAGGATTTGATCCTGGCACATCCAGATCAAAGACAAGGGTCGATGTCTTTGCTTTGAGTATTTACGGGTTGGTTATTTTCCCCAAAGCACTAGGGCACATAGATGATGCAGTTTTAGATATATTGAACCGACTCAACAAAAGGGTTATGCCCGTCCCAGCGATTTTAGCCGAAACTTTTAGATCTTTGAGTGCATGCTGGAAAGCGGGTGAAGGAAGATTTATCGGGTGTACATAACCCTTGTTAGCTTGGTTCCATAGCCACTTTTGGAAGGTAGAAAAATTATCTTATCGAGTATTCTCTGAGAACTACTCTCTATTGAAAGAATTCGTAGCTACGCCAAGATGAGACAACATTTCAAATGAAAAATGGATGGCAATTCTCTAGAGTCTCTAAGAAGAAGACGTTGAGTGGAGGGCCCCTTGGATGATCTCTAATGATTTTGTACCAATGTGGAGACTTCAACTAGGTCCCTCTACTCGAGATATGGAAAGCTACTAGATACGCCCCTCTACTTGTATTGAGACAGTATAGATTAGGACAATTCATATCGGCAATGCAAGGTTTGGCTCAGTGTGAGTTTGTATACAAATGTGATAATTACAAGAAGGCTCGTCAAATATCGAGCACTTGGAACCAAATCCACAAAATGAAAAGATTTACCGCAAATCCCATGACGACCTCCGAGTATGATTGGTGGTGGGGTAAAAGAGTCAATGACAATGTCCCTATGTCAAGTCCAGAAAACACTTGGCCAATAGAAGGACACTTACAAGTAATCCTTTCTGAGTTGGAAACTATAAAGCAAGACTTTGAAAAGAGGCGTTCGGAGTTGGAAAAAAAGATAGAACAGTTGGAAGAAGAAAAGATGCAGCTAGGATTAGACGTCGAATCCAAAAGTTAGAAGTTGAGAAAATGAAAGAACAAGGTTGATGAAAACTTAGACAGTTTAAAAAAGATTATAAGAAGATGCGTTTGTCAATTAGGACTGTCGAGTTGGGTAAAACATCGGAGCAATGGTGGCAAGAGATCAAAGAAGAAAAGATTAGGGCTGATTAGTGGGAAAAGAAATTCCAAGATGCTCGAGTTTGAAAAGATGCTCTAGAAAAGGATTTGTTAGAAAGCTAAAATGAAAAGGTTGGATTAAGAGCCTGGGTAGCAGAAGTAGAAAGGTCACTGCATCAATATCGTAGTCGCAACTTTCCAATTGAGTTAAAAGCAAGCCTAAATAAGATTGAAGAGTTGAAGAGAAAGATAGAAGAGCTCGAGACCGCATTGTAAATTTGTAAACTTCGAGTTGAACTTCTAGAAACGAACAATGAACATTGGAAAAGCAATTCCAATGCTCTCAATGTCAGATTAGAGATAGAGATCACATCATTGGTGAAGCTGTGACTCAAGTACGGGAAGTAGTTGACCATTTGCAAACCTTAGCAGTTCAAGCTGACATGCTAAGCTTAAAATACGAATTAGAATCATATCGGGGTTGAGAATTAGCTTGGCTTCTTAGGAAAGTCAAGGCTTTGAGTATTAGGGTAAGGTCGTATATGTAAAATGTATCCGTTTTATGTAAGGAGATTTGTTTTCTAGTAAAGTTATTCTAATAGAATTGAATCAAAATCAATGCCCCCTTTTTGCATTCATTTTCCATTTATCAGGATTACATTTCATCATATGCATTAAGTTTCACATAAAATACCCTAATTAACTAAAATTGCGACAGTTACCCTAGAAACCAACAAGAATTTGCCAACTAAATATCGTTACGGTACCCGCGGTAAAACTAAAGCCATGGATCAAAGGTTAAAGAGATTAGAACAAATTTAGAAAGACATGCAAGATCAGTTGCAAGCCCAGCTGTAGGAACAATTAGCTAAGGTACAACAAGACATGAGGGTCAAATACAAGAGTCCCAACGAAACATGATAAGTCAGTTGACCCAGTTGCTGGCAAGAGGGACTGAAAAAGGGAAAAGTACTGTAAAAAACTTTAGGGATGATAATAAAGACCCTATATACCCCCTAGGCTTTACCCCAGTAAATGTCCAAACCTAGCCAGTTACATATCCAAGAAGGGTACCGTTACCATAAGACCTCAATAATATTAAGCCGACACTTCAGCACTAGTGAATTACTCAACAGGTTTAGGTTCTAACCCCGGGGATATTCTGTCTAACCCAATTGTTCCCGATTTAGACGACATGGCCAAAATGGATAGAGCAAAGGTATAATTGCCAAAACAACTAGAAGACCGGTGCAAGTGGTTGGAAGAAAAAGTCAGAGCTATGGAGAATGTCGATTACCTTTGCGGGGTTAATGCTAAAGAGTGGAGCTTAGTCCCTGACCTAGTGCTCCCACCAAAATTCAAAACTCTAGAATTTAAAAAATATAATAGAACTAGTTGTCCTGAAGCTCATATCACAATGTTCTGCCGAAGAATGATGGGATACGTCAATAACGACCAATTGTTAATTCACTACTTTCAGAGTAACTTGACCGGGGCAGCCGACAAGTGGTACAACCAGTTAAGCCGTGCTAAAATCAACTCATAGAAAGACTTGACACAGGCTTTCATGAAACAATACAGCCATATGACCAACATGACACCCGATAGAATTACACTGTAAAATATAGAAAAGAAGCTAAGTGAAAGCTTTAAGCAGTATGCTCAGAGATGGAGAGAGGTGGCAACACAAGTCCAACCACCTCTTCTGGAGAAGGAGACAACAATATTTTTCATAAACACTTTAAAAGCCCCGTTCATTAACCATATGTTAGGAAGTGCTACCAAGAGCTTCTTAGATATAGTAATGTTCGGAGAGATGATTGAAAATGCAGTAAAGAGTGGAAAAATAGATGCGAGAGAAAAAGCTAAAAGATCAGCCCTGAGAAAGAAAAAAAATGAAGTGAATAACGCGAGTGTGTATAATAAAGGTTATTCAAAACCGGTCACTGTAGGCTAACCAAGGACCGTAACAACTAGCCATTAAGGTCCCTCAAGGTAAGAATCTAACTCAAGACCAAACACAAAAAAAAACTCCAATTTACACATATCCCAATGACATTAGAGAATTATATCAAAATTTTTTCGATGCGCATGTAGTATCCACATTTTACTTGAAACTCATACAACCTCCGTTCTCAAAATGGTATGATGCGACTGCTCAATGCGAGTACTATGCAGGAATAACGGGACACTCAATTGAGAATTGCACTGCATTTAAAAAGTTGATTGAAAGGTTCATCAAGATAGGGATCGTAAGGTTCGATGATCCATCGAGACCTAATGTGGTAGGAAATTCGTTACCCAGTCATTTAGATTAATGGGTAAACGCGATAATTGAGAGTGGGGAAAAGAAGACCAAAACTGATATTACGGAAGTAAGATCCCTATTAAAAGAAATGATAAACATGAGATTAATCGTTCAAGATTCGGAGAAGGTACCCAAAATACTGAGAAGCTGCTGTGAGTTCCACGCTGAAGAAGGTCATGAGATTCAGGAGTGCACTGAATTCAGAGCTTTTGCGCAAGGTCTGATGGATAAAAAAAGAGTTGGAATTCTTTGAAGATGTCAAAGAATTTAGAGATATTTGCGCTTTAGAGGAAGAATCAAAGGAGAAGGTCCACAAGGTCAACCACCCAGTGGTGATTATTTCACAACCAAGAAATAATGAAGTGGGAGCACAAGTTACACCGAGAGTCATAATTCAGAAACCCGTGGCCTTTCTCTACAAGGAAAGTAAAAGGGTTCATGAAATTATAACTGCAACGTGATAATCCCAGGAGAGGAAAACTCAATTAGCATTTCAGAAGAGAGCCAGGATGTTGGTTTCTACATGCGCAATGGGAGGCACTATGACCCTGCTAATACAAGAACTAAGCCTGTTAAAGGAAAAACCCTGGCAGTTGAGCATAAGAAAGAAAAAACGATTAGGCTTAAATCACATATTAACGAGCCAGTAACTGAGAACAAGGCTAAAGAATTCCTGAAATTCTTGAAGCATAGCGAGTATAGTGTTGTAGAACAACTACACAAACAACCAGTACGCATATCAATACTAGCCTTTCTCTTGAGCTCAGAGACGCATCGTAGCGCGTCGATGAAAGTGTTGAATGGAACTTATATCGCTAATGATATCTCTATGAACAAGCTAGACCGTCTGGTTAACGATATAACTGTCGACAATTTCATATATTTCAAAAATGATGAAATACCTCCAGAGGGCATGGGATCCTTGAAGGCCTTACATATTACTACCCGCTACAAAGGATATACATTGCCAGGGGTGTTAATCGACAATAGATTGTGCTAAACGTCTTACCTCTGTCTACAGTGAACAGATTACCAGTCGATAGCTCTCACGTGAAGACGTGTCAAAATATACTGAGATCATTTGATGGTACAGAAAGGAGGGTAATGGGAAGGATTGATATACCTCTCCTAATTAGTCTGAACACATATAAGATAGACTTTTTGGTGATGGATATCAAGCCCTCTTATAATTTCTTGTTGGGTAGACCTTGGATTCACTTGGCTGGGGCAATACCGTCGTCACTACACTAAAAATTGAAGTTGGTAATGGAGGGTCGACTGGTGATAATAAATGCTAAAGAAGATACCATCGTATCTGTAACTAGTGACGTACCATACATAGGAGCAGATAATGAGGCAATAGAATGTTCCTTTCAATCACTGGAATTTGTTAATACAACTTTCATTGTCGAAAGAAATAAGATTCCAATACCAAGAATATCTAAAACCACAAAGATGGGCCTGTAGTTAACGGTTGGAAAAGGAGCCTTATGTGGAAAAAGACTCAGAAAATGTAACGACCCGATAGTCATGAGTGTTAGAAAGTACATTTTCGAGGCTCCATTTGTAACGTCCCGAATTTTAGGCCTAGAAGTATTGGGCCTTGAGTAAGGGAACGATTAGGAAGCTAAGCATAAAAGTTTATGTGAGCTAGGAAATGACACAAAAGTATGTTTGTTTTAGTGGTTAAGGGTCCTGAGAGGAATTAGAAAAATATTGGGTTCAAACTTGAACCTTAGTAAAAAATTTGGTTTTAAGTGGATAAAACCCTGGATGCTTGGATGTAGGCCTTTTAAATTATTGTGTTAAAAAATGTCATAAGGAAGCATGTAGTCTAGTGGTTGTGGAATCATTAAGGTTACAAGGAACCTGGACTTTGGCTTTAGACCTTTTTATTAATTGAAGATAAAATGTGACACAAAAAGAGCCTGTGGTCCAGTGGTAGGTAGCGTGTTTCTAATGTTAGGGGACTTGAGTTCGAGTCCTGGTTTGCGCAATAAGGGGATCAATTTTTTATACCTTGCACGGCTAGAGTTTGTCTTGCAGTAAAATTCTGATTAATGAGATGTTGGAGTGATATGTGGAGGATTTCAATGAGTGGATTGGAGGAGAGATCTTAGGGGGAAAAAATGGAGTTTAAGTTGTCAAAGGTTGTTGTCGAATTTGCTAAGGGAAAAATAGAGTATCCGATTTTGGTCATTATCCTAAGTGCTGGTATTCTTTTCATATGTTTAGTGGCCGAATACTATATTTCCGGGAACTCTCTTCTTTACTTTTTGGTGCAATGTGAGTTACTTTTTTGGTCTATTGTGTAAAAGTCGAACCTTCTTTTACCATTCGGGTACCTTGGGCAACTTGGTTTCTTTTATCTATTAGCTGAATACCCATTTTCTTTTCTTCAATCACTTCACACTGTTAGCCAAATCTCTACTCATCATTTTTTTTCTTTCTCCATTTCCTTTCCCAAATCTCTACTCATCATTTCTTTTCTTTCTCCATTTCCTTTCCCTTCTCTTCCCATTTCAGTTAGCCTTGGCCAAATGTCCTGGTGATATCTTTGGTTTCATTGATTAGTTCTTGTTGGCCGAACTCACAATACCATCCTCTCTTTTTCTATTTTTTGACTTCTTTATTGTGTTTAAACCGAGTTTCTTCTTCTACTAATCCTTGGGGTGGTTGCATACTTTACTTATTTTCTCTCTAAATATCGATTATTTCTATACTCTACCGATGGTATATTGAGTTGATATCTACAAGCGATCTTGACAAATCGGTAGGTATTCAAAAGTTCCCTCTCTTGTTCTCTATTACTGTGAGATGTGTGCGAATCCGTTTCCTTCTATCTTTTCACTAAAAGCTGAATGTTTCTTTCCTTCATGTTCTTTGATAGTTGAATGGTGATCCCTTCCTTTTGATGTGGTGATAGATGGGTTAGGTGTTCCTAAGAAGTGAAGGGGTGCAAGGGTTACCAAGCCGTCGAGGTTCGTCCTTCTGTTAATCGATTAAGGTAATTTCGATACCTTGTTTTTGGGTAGGCCGAATATTCTTTTATTTTTGATAGGATAGTATTCATGGATTTAAGCCACATTTACAATCGATCCTTTCTAATAAGATCTGTTATTAGGCAGTAAATCGGCAAGAGACATACGATTGTTTTTAGTTAGCTATCTAATAGGAGTAGATCGCGTGGTACTCAATCAAGGTTGGTAGTGATTATTATTTTGGATTAAGTTCTTTGAACAATAATATATGAAAGACTGACTGTATGCGGAATGAATGTAGGTTAGGCGCTTGAGAGCTTGGAGCGGTTGCTTAAACAGGTGTGTACACACACCACTCCAATTGTAGATTGGCAAATGCCGAAATCCCAAAATGCTGAAAAGTCAAAAGTACGGCTACGACTATCACACGAGTGCACGAGCGCGCATATGGATAAGTCGATACAACGACAGAGGTCACCACGAGCGATCTCGTGGTCTTAGGCCGTTTTGGGGCCAAATAGACTGGACTGGGCCCAATGGGCCATGGGACCTACGCGAGTAAATTTTCTTGGATGGATAGGAAATAATGAGCTGGCCATGACGATCACATGGCCAAGGGCAGTTTTGGGCTTAGTGGGCACATAAGCGTGTGGGCCCACTTGGGCCCATTTACACCGTTATGACCACTTAGGTTATCTGTATTGCTCAAGGCGACTGTAGACCTTCGAAAAGGCTATTAAATGACCGTAGTACCCCTGTAAGGTAAAATGATCGTAATACCCCTAGAGGGTAAATAACTATTTTGCCCCTTGTAGGTAAATGACTGATTTGTGCTATGGTTTGATTGACTTAACTGTGACCAATATGACTGATTCTAAGCATGGCATACTGCATACACGACATACCGCATGGGGTTGGGATATTGTATTGGAGGAAGTGGTTGATACGTGAGGGTCGCACGGGTCGCATGAGACGACTGTGGACCCATCAATGGTTTTAAGCCGATTTTGTGATTGGCAGCTCTGCTGCAATATTGGTTAGTGCCGCAACTGGTGCTACATAAGGAGCATAGGGATGGGTGGGTCAATTTAATCCCTACAGGAGTGTAGGGTTGGACAAGAGATGGAGTCCAGGGTTGGTATGGGTATTTATGCATTGCATATACTGATCCTGATACTGTAATGGGCTAAGGCCCACACTGATACTGTTACTGTTAAAGGGCTTAGGCCTAGACTGATTCTGTTTCTATAATATGGGCATTACACACTGAGTTTTCATAAAATCACCCCGTTTTTAACCTTTCAAGTAATACCCAGAGTTAGACGGTTCAGAGCTGTGAGGGGCTCGGAGAGGGCCACTCAATTGCATAATTTTTATTCTGTTTTGCTGAGTTACTAAATCACTTTAATTTTGATTCGGGTTGTAATAAAGCCTCTAGAATTTTTGGATTTTAAATTCAGGATTTTATTGATTGTGATTCTTATCTGCTAGAAGTAGAACCCGATTTTCTAAAACAATAACTATTTTCAAACGCTACGTTTCCGCAACTCAATTTTTAAATATCACGTTTTCGTAAATCATTTGCTTTAACTTAAGCTTTCGCAACAATAAAGTTTTGAAGGTAAAAACTTTATAATAGACCTCAATTCAAAATAAACAAACGCAAACTAAGGTTTTATACAAGTTTTAAATGGTAAGAAGTTTGAAATTTCAAGAAGGGTTTTTAATAAAAACATGGTTTTCGAAAAACACTTCAATGTGACACGCCATATTCGGGCCTAACTTCTAGGCTGGGTTTGGGGTGTTACACCATTACCATAAATCGGACTCGTAAATGAAGTTAGTTGTGTAGTTAATTAGGTTTTGGTTAGGTGAAATTGCATGAATTAAGAGTAATTAAGTAAAAGGACTAAATTGTATAAAGGGTGAAAGTTGAATTATAGATTAAAGAAAAATTAAAGAGACCAAAGGAGCAATAATGCCAATGGTCATAATTGAGGCGGCATAAGTGTAAATATATTATAAATATTCAAAGTTAAAATATATATATTATAATATAAAAACTTAAAAGTTAAGTATATATATTATTATATTATAATGATAAAGTAAAAGAGAAAGAAATAGAAAAAGAATGAGAGAAAGAAACAAAACAGAGAAGGAAAGAAAGAAAAGAAAAAAAGAAGGAAAGAAGGAGAAAAGTTAAGTATATATATTATTATATTATAATTGATTAGTCAATTTAGTCCATTTTCTTGTAATTTTTATGTTTTTGGAATCCCGGTATTGAATACTACCCAACCCATGTCAAAATATTAGAAATTATTAAGTTTTTAATTTATTTTTATGTTGAATAATTTTAGTATTAGGGATTAAATTGATAGATTTTTAAGTTAGAAATGGAAAATGATTGAATTGTAGAATAAATTGTAAATTTTGAATATTAGGGACTAAACTGTAAAAATTCAAAATTTAGGGATTTAAGTGAAATTATAGAGTTAAATCTATTCTAAAGTGAAATTTGTATGAAAATCTAAGATTGATAGTGAAGAAATAAAAATAGTCTCGATTTAGGGGCTAAATTGGAATTTAGGCAAATATTGAGTAAAAATTGAAATATTAAATACGAGATTGAATTGTGTTGTATTGATGAATTTCAATTGTTTTAATTTCGTAGCTAACGTCATATCGGAATCCTCGACTAAAAAGGGAAAAGATAAAGTTGACGAGGAATAGCTCGGAATTTCTAGTTTGTATTTCTATAATCTGAATCTAATTATTAATTGTTGTATTTTGATTAAATGTTATGGTAAGTGATTAAGGTGAGAATTATTGTGTTTTACAATTGAAATGGATTGATTTAGTATGTGATGAATTTATTGAATTTATATTGATTAAATTGATGTATATATATTGAATATATTGATTATTTGAATTGAAATGAATATTGGTTGTATTTGGAAAGTGAATTGAAACCCTATTAATTGTATCGGGCTGGGTCGGATAGATGGCATGCCATAGGATTGGAAGAGTTCAGGGACTTTTTCGACTTCGATTTGATGAGACATTGGGTGTCAATTTATTACTACGGATTAATTCGATGAGGCACTAGGTGCCAATTTACTTTGGTTTAACCGATGAGATACTGGGTGTAAATTTATTACTTTAAATTATTCAATGAGGTACTGTGTGCCAAACTGTTGCATTTTGGTTGGATCCGTGTATCCATCCGAGTCCGAGTCATGTTAATAGGGGTAAATGAATAATAAAGTCTTATAATTTATATTGAAATGGAATGATATGAGAAATGAAGTGGAATAGTGAATTGAATATGGTATGGATAAAGCAATTGAATTATGGATAAAGCAATTGCATAAATGAAATGTGATTAAAATTGTGAAAAGCTATTTCTATAGCAAGTGATGGAATATTTAGTATTGTATGGTTTTAAATGTTCAATTGTGCTTAACATTTTATTATACATATTATATTGTTTTATTTTTAAATATTCAGATTATAGAAATACCACTGAGTTTTTACTCAGTGTACGATTTTGTTTAACGTGTGCAGGTTAGGTACTTAATTTTGATCGCCGATTCAGCATCCAACAACGACTCCAAACTCAAATGTGGTGATGTTTTTCCTTTTGTGTCGGCATGTACCTAGGGTGTCTAAATATTAATCATTTTGTGGATTGATTGTAAATAAGATTATAAGTTAATATTGGATGGTTATATACATATAAATATGTGTTTATGTTTGAGGTCATATTATGACAAGTTTAAGTTAATGTTTAAATGAACATGAAATAGGTAAAATAGATTGAATTTGGCATGTTTACAAATTGGATTTGAATGATGTTTTATTGGTATGTTTTGATGATATAATTGTGGTACCTATGAGGATACATTTGTTAGGCACCTAGGATGATTGTTTTGACATATTTTGGATGTGTTTTGAATTGGTTAAACGAATGATTTTTTAGTTGCTTATTGTTCAAGCTTACAGGGAATGGTAAACTTGTTGTTAAAGGTGCATTTTGAGTCCACACGGGCATGTGACTGGACTGTGTGAGACACATGGCTTGACCACACGGGCGTGTGAACCCTGCAACTTTGAAAATTTTTAATATTTTACGAAAAATTCTCTGAGTCTCTGAATTAGTCCCGATTTGTTTCTAACACGTATTTTGGGCCTCGAGGGCTCAAATAAGGTACATTATGTATGAGTTTAATTGGTTTTTGACCTGAATATTATGTGATATCAATGTATAAATTTATGTCTGTTTGATCGATAAGTTTTGGTAATGCTCTGAAACCCTATTCCAGTGATGAATGTGGGTTAGAGGTGTTACAGAAAATACCTTTAAGGGAGAGTTGAGGCACCAATGCTGATAGACAAACGAGACCGCTTTAGCTTAAGATACAAACTAGATTCGAGGCAAAAGACGAGGGAGTTGGAGAAGAAACAAGAAAGAAGAAGAGAGCAACTGAGTGGGGGAGAGATCAAATGGGAATCGATGACCTTTCCCCATATATCCAAAACGTTCATGTCAAGAGAAATCATTTATCCTAAATGAAGAATGGCAAAAAAAAGAGCCCAGAAGGAATGTTGGGAAACTTGAGCATCAATGCTATATCTGAAGAAAGAATTGGGAAAAACATGTCAAGCATTCGTCCTTATATCCCCGGAAGTGTTCTGAACAATTGGATTGCGGAAGAGATCGTTTTAATTTTTAGAACTAATTCAGGGTAATGTTCAGAACACACTTATTGCTCTAAGCCTGGGAGTAATAAGAATCCTTTTGTGAAAAAAGGCATATGTCCATGATTTTTATTTCAATAAAATGCATCTTTGTGTCTCATTTTGGAAAATATTCTTTTATTCTTTCATTCTCCAGATATTAATGATATGAGCAGCGCTGCTACTGACTTAGAATCTCATTTTGAGCAAGATATGTTTCTAGAGGAATCTTAAGACTTTGAAGATGACCAAAATTGTAACCTATCTCCTGATTTGTTAAGGATGGTAGAACAAGAGGAGAAACAGATTCTACCTCACAAAGAGTCAGTAGAAATTGTGACCTTAGGAGACGGACAAGAAAAGAAAGAGGTGAAGTTCAGAGCTTACATCACCGCAGAGACAAAACGAGACCTCATTGAGTTACTCCAAGAATTCAAAGACATCTTCGCATGGTCGTATCAAGACATGCTTGGTCTAAGTACTGATATCGTGGTACACCGGCTTTCCATAAAAGAAGAATGCAAGCCAGTTCAACAAAAACTTCAAAGAATGAGGCCCGACGTCTTGTTAAAAATAAAAGAAGAGGTCAAGAAGAAATTTGAAACTGGTTTCCTAGAAGTGGTTAAATACTCAGATTGGGTAGCCAATATAGTCCCCGTCCCTAAGAAAGATGGGAAAGTACGAATGTGTGTAGACTATAGGGATTTAAACAAGGCTAGCCTGAAAGATAATTTTTGGTTGCCTCACATCGACACCTTAGTGGAAAACACGGCAGGTTATTCACTGTTCTCCTTTATGGATGGCTTCTCCGGTTACAACTAGATAAAGATGCATCCTGAAGACATGGAAAAGACCACATTCGTAACCATATGGGGAATATTCTACTATAAAGTGATGCCATTCGGGCTGAAAAATGCAGGAGCCACGTATCAAAAAGCCATCGTAACACTGTTTCATGATATAATGCACAAAGAAATCGAGGTTTACGTCGACGATATGATTGCAAAATCCCAAACAGAAAAGTAGCACGTACAAGTCCTGAGGAAATTGTTCTTGAGGTTGAGAAAATTTCAGCTAAAGCTCAATCCAGCAAAATGTATCTTCGGGGCTAGGTCAGGAAAATTGCTAGATGTTGTAGTCAGCAAAAAGGGGATCGAAATCAACCCAGACAAAGTCAAGGCTATACAGGAGTTGTCTCCGTCGCGCACTCAAAAGGAGGTTCGGAGTTTTTTAGGGAGATTAAATTACATCGCCCGATTCATTTCACAATTAATTGAGAAATGCGTCCCACTATTTCGTCTCCTTAAGAAACATAATCCAGGTGTATAGGATGAAGAATGCCAAAAGACTTTCGACAAAGTCAAACATTACTTGTCCATTGCCCTAGTACTGATGCCACCTAGTCCAAATAAGCCACTGATACTATATTTGGCAGTATGTGAGAATTCTATGAGATCTGTGCTTGGCCAACATGATGAGTCAGAAAAGAAAGAAAGAGCGATATACTACTTCAGTAAGAAGTTCATTGAATGGGAGACAAGATACTCGTCAATTGAGAAGTTGTGTTACGTCTTAATCTGGACAAATCGAAGACTAAGACAATACATGTTGTACAACACAACTTGACTTATCTAAAAAATGGACCCTCTAAAGTACATAATTGAGTCAAATGCTTTAAATAGAAGGATCACCCAATGAAAAATTTTGCTTTCAGAATTTGATATAATTTATGTGAACCAAAAAGTAGTATAAGAGAGTGCAATAGCATATTTTCTAGCCAGTAGAGCTCTAGAAGATTACGAGCTTTTGAATTTTGATTTCCCGCAAGAAGATCTGATGTATGTTGCAACCACTGAAGAAGTGCTCAAGAAAGACATCCTTGGAAACAATTTTGACGGAGCTTCAAACGCTATAAGTAACGGAATCAAGACAGTCCTAGTATCCCCAAACGGAGATCATTATCCCTTCATTAGTAAATTGGATTTTGACTGCACGAACAATATGACAGAATATGAAACATGCGTTATGGGTATCCATGCAGTCGTAAAACGTAAGATCAAAGTGCTAGAGATATATGGGGATTCTGCACTAGTAATCTATCAACTCAAAGGTGAATGGGAGAAAAGATATCCCAAGTTGATCGAGTATAAAAGACTGGTCCTAGAGTTAATTAAAGAGTTTGATGACATCACCTTCTGCTACCTTCCGCGAGATGAAAATCAGATGGCTGATGCCTTAGTTACTTTAGCTTCCATGGTCAAAATGAACAAACGAGAGGATGTAAAACCTATCCAGATGAGTATTTATGAGGCTCCGGCTCATTGTTATAACATCAAGGAAGAGGAAAAGGATGATCACCCTTAGTACCGTAATATACTGTGATACGTAAAGAATCGTGAATACCCTGATCAGACGACCGAGAATGATAAAAGGATGCTGAGGAGACTGGCTAATGACTATATCTTAGATAGGGAAATCCTATATAAAATAAGAAAGGATCAGGTGCTACTAAGATGTGTGGACGCCATTGGGGCCAAGAAGACTTTGGAAGAAGTCCAAGAGGGCGTTTGCAGAACACATGCTAATGGTTTTACAATGGTCAGGCAAATCATGAGATTCGGGTATTATTGGTCCACTACGAAAGGGGATTGTATCAGTTATGCCAAGAGATGTCATAAATGCCAAATTTATGGAGACAAAATTCATGTGCCTCATTCACCTCTTCATGTTATGACTTCTCCATCGCCTTTCTCTATGTGGAGAATAGATGTCATTGGACCGATCTCGCCAAAAGCTTCCAGTGGGCATCAATTCATCTCCGTAGTCATTGATTACTTCACTAAGTGGGTAGAAGCCACTTCCTACACCAATGTCACGAAGTCGAAAGTCAGTAGTCAGTAAATTCTTGAAGAAAGAGATCATATGTCGGTATGGGATGCCAGAAAGGATTATATTTGACAATGCATTGAATTTGAACAACAGCACGATAGCAAAGGTCTGTAGTCAATTCAAGATCAAACACCATAACTCACCACCATATCGCCCAAAAATGAATGGTGCGGTGGAGGCAGCCAATAAGAACATTAAGAAGATCGTGGGGAAAATGACTGAGACTTATAAAGATTGGCATGAGAAGTTACCATTTGCCCTCTATGTTTATCGAACGTCTATCAGGACCTCCACCAGGGCAACGCCTTTTTCATTGGTTTATGGAATAGATGCCATTTTGCCCATTGAAGTTGAGATTCCTTCTCTTCGAGTATTGTTAGAATTGAAGTTAGATAAAGCAGAATGGATCCAATCCCGATATGATTAGATGAATTTGATTGAAGAGAAGAGGTTGAAAGCTATCCGTCATGGTCAGATGTACCAAAAACGAATGATGCAAGCTTATGACAAAAAGATTCGCCCTAGAGAATTCCATGATGGGGACCTAACATTGAAAAAGATCCTTCCTATATAAAAGGACTTCAGAAGAAAGTGGATGCAAAACTAGGAAGAACCTTATGTGGTAACGAAGGCCTTTTCTAGAGGAACACTAATTTTGACCGAGATGGATGGCAAAAACCTGCCTAATCCAGTGAATTTAGATTCAGTCAAGAAATACTTCACCTAAAAAAAGAAAAAAAAGGGAGAGACCAAGGCAAAAACTCGCAAAGGGTGCTTTGAGACCAAAGGGGTTTAAGTTGAAAACCCAAGAAAGGGCAGCTCAAATTTGGATTGAAGATTGAACGTGTGATGGTTGGGTCTTCTCAGAAGGAAGAATGTTGCATCTTGGACACCAACAAAGTACTCTAGATCTCCTAAACACATATCAGGCTCAAAAAGGTCTTCGAAAAGTTAGTGCGGAGAAGCTCACGCTATGATATCTAGGGCATCTAGTTTTATCTTACTCACTTTGTATTCTAGCAATGTTTGCTATTTTGATTAATCTATTCATTTTGAGCTCTGCTCCCAATAAATTTCAAACTTGTCAATTGTTACGATCTTTTTCAAGCATTTTTCATTAAAATAACGATTAATGGACAAATAATATTCAAGTAAAAGGATTTATGCATATTCTTCTGAAAGGTTTTTTAAATACTACAAGGACCTGAAATAAGACCACTAGTTAAAACTAACCAAATCTAAGAGTTGGAAATGTTTGGGAATGAATAGTTTAAATTGTAATTATTTCTTCAGGTTTTCTGTTAAAGATACTAGCTGGACAAGAGGGCAGAGTAATGCGTCAGTGATAGAACCTTAAAGAATAACGAGCAATGTCAACCTAAGCATTAAAAGGGGATCAATTGTGAAAAATGACATCCTGCATTAATGCAAATATCATTCATACACATCTAGTTATGAGCATTAAATTCATCCTGATCATAACATCCTAATCACTTGGCATAAATATAGACCCATGAAATGGATTCTACTGGTCATGTTCCCTAGAGAATGGTGTAACATATCAGTAAAACCACAAATCCTATACCCCTAAAGTTACAGTGGGATGGATTGAAATCATCGTGGCCAATCTTATCTCCCTGAAGTTGCAGTGGAGCAGATTAAGGCTACAAATCTTATCTCCCTGAAGTTACAGTAGAGCAAATTGAAGATGTGAATCTTATTTCCTTGAAGTTACATTGGAACAGATTAAAGCTACAAGTTACGAATCTTATCTCCCTGAAAATGCAGTGGAGTAGATTGAAGATGTGAATCTTATTTCTTTGAAGTTGCAGTGGAACAGATTAAAGTGACAAGTTACAAATCTTATCTCCCTGAAGTTGCAGTATAGTAGATTGAAGCAACAAATTCTACACCTCTGAAGTTAGAGTGGGTTAGAATGAAGTTACTTGAAAAAGAGGAGCGCCAAAGAGGTTGAGATTCGGCGAGACCAAACGAAATTCGTCCTTCTTAAACAGTCTTTGCTCCATTCTCATTACACAACAACGAGCAAAGAAGGGCAGCTGTGAAAGCCCAATTTCACCCGGGCCTAAACCAAACAAAAAAAACCAAAAAAATAAATAAAACAAAATATTAAAGTCCATAGTCCAAATTACAATTATAGCCCATTTACAAAAAAAAATAGCAAGCCCAAATCAGAAAACCCAAATGACCCAAAATCTAAACAGTATTCAAAAGAAAAAAAAAGAAACCCCTAACTGTTGCACCTAAAACCCTAGCCTGCCGCCCCCACTCTTCTCACGTCAGCGCCATCAATTGCTCTACTCCCTCAACCACCCCTGCAAAGAAGAAGCAAAACACGCAAAGAACAGTAGAAATAATAAAAAAAATATCTTGTAAAATGGCTATAAAAAAGCCTAAAGCAAATTGTAAAATAAGGTTTTTTTTTTCTTTGAAATAGAAATAAAAAACAAGCAATCAAAAAATCAAACAGAATACAAAAAACCCGAAGGTGACCTTTTTTCTATTATTTTTTTAATCTGTTCAATATATATTATAAAATAAAAAAGGGTAAGAAACTCACCATTGTCGCGCACAGGAAAAAGAGGAGAAACGAAACGTTTCTCTATTTTTTGTCAAGTTTGATCAGGCTTTCAGGGATTTCAGTCTCGGATCTACGTTCTACAGGTGATGGGCTTCAAAGAGGGGTCTTTTGGCGTTTTCTAGCCACTGGGGACGGCAGAGCCCGTCACTGGCGACTGGTGGCCGACGTAGGACTCGCCGCATCCCTAGGCCGGATTTTCGAAAATTTAGAGAAAAAAAGGTTTCTAAGTTTTTTTTTAAATAGATGCAAAATGATTTTTTAAATCTTTTTTTTTACTTTTATAGCCCATTAAAACGACGTTGTTTTGGGCTTATTTCCTAAACACCAAAATGACGTCGTTTTAGGCCGAACCAGATCCGACCGACCCGACCCGATCCAAGGATCCACGTGTTTTTTAATGGTCTATTTATGCTTTCGGTCCTTCCACTTTTAAATGATATTTCA
This sequence comes from Gossypium hirsutum, assembly GCF_007990345.1. Taxonomy (NCBI): domain Eukaryota; kingdom Viridiplantae; phylum Streptophyta; class Magnoliopsida; order Malvales; family Malvaceae; genus Gossypium; species Gossypium hirsutum. The sequence continues at coordinate 53,261,663 of NC_053443.1, forward strand.
ATCCAGTCCTATTTCGCTTCTTTTTCTTTTTTAAATTTTACCATTTAATTTTTGTTTTGTTTCATTTTAGTCCTTCGTGAAACGGTGCATTTAGGGGATTTGAGATTATTTCCCTTTTTGTCCCTGGTTATTTTCGCTCATTTTATTTTGATTCTTACTTCTGTTTTATTATTTTATTATTATTTACAATCTATACCCCTTAATTTCATTCCGATTTCAATTCAATCCTTAGTTTATTTAACTTCGAATTTTTTTATTTTAATTTTTAAAAAACTATGTCATTTATTATTTTACTATTTATTTATTTATTTTCAACTTTTAATCAAACTTTTTATTAGTATTCACTTTTTTATTTATTCATTTACTTATTATTTCCTTTGTTTTTTTTATATTTACAATTGGCCTTGTTTTTGTATTTTCTTTTTATTGTGCATTTCTTTTTAGTTTGCCTTTATTATTATTATTATTATTATTCCATTATTCATTTATATATTCATTTATTACTTTTTATGTATTTTCAAAAAATTAGATTATTTATTATTATTGTTATTACTATTGTTATTATTATCATTTTCATTATTATTATTATTTACGCATATTAGTATTATAATTTATTACTATGACACTTAAATTTTATTATGCATATTATTATACTATTATTATTACAAATTGATGTTGCACTATTATTATTATTCTTCATTATATTATAAAATATTAATCATGTCATAATCATTATCGTTATTATTATAAATAATTTGTGTTGCATTATTACTATTATATCAACGTGATCTCAGCTACCTACTTATTATCATTTTTACCATGATCATTTCGATATCTTTTCTCTTTATTCGCGTGACTGTTTTATTTTTATGTTAGTTCCTACCATATTTTCCCTTAAGTTTAGATACATTTATTTGTTTCCTCACTATGGCTCAATCGCGTATCATATTAAATAGTAAATCCGTTTTTTACACTACTTATAAGAAATAATTAAGATGCAATGTTCTGTATTTGGAGATTCGAGAAGTAGTGCCCTAACTTATGAGGTTCAACTTTTTTCTTGACCTTAGATAATCGAACATCCCTTTTAAAATTAAAATGCACGAGATTTAATTAAATAATAAAATAAAAAGTAAGCTTATTTTCAAGAATTCGGTATGTCATGTCCTAACTCACGGGGTGTGACCTTTTGTTGCCTCGAGATAAGAGGACCTTCATATGTTTTGATTAAAAATAGTATTATGCAAAGTGAGATCGTGTTTTAAACTCTTTTCAAATTTTCAATTCTCGACACTAAGCAAGTAATTAACTAGGTACCAATTTTGGGCGTCACGAGGGTGCTAATCCTTCCTCGTGCGTAACCAACTCCCGAAACCATTTTCTGGATTTTGTAGACCGAAAAACATTGTTTTAGCAAATTAAATCTCTTATTAAAACGATCAAATTTTGAGGTAACCCAATCACACCTCCTAAAAGTAATTGGTGACGACTCCATTTTCGTTTTTTTAAAATATAAAGTCGATTTCAAAAAAGATTTCGAAATATATAATTATAACACATGAAAATTATATGAAGGCAATAGTTACAATATATACCTTGCATATGAAACAGAGAAGATAAGCTGAGAAACTGTTTTTATTTCAATGTAATTTCAATCAGAAAAAGAATACAAGATGTTTTGAATATGAAAAACATAAGAATGATTTAATGGCGTTTTTGGGCAGCATCTGGGTATATATATTTTGACATATACAAAAAGAATATATGAGTTGGAAACTGTCTTTGTGCTGTACGTATATTAACAATATGCAAAACAGTATTAGTATTAAACGTAGAAGTAGGTAGATGAATCCGTTGCATTAGCCGGTTCTCTGCAGAGGATAGACCGAGCTTCAATTACCGATCGAGGCGGCTCTACATCTTTTTCTTGGAGCTGATTTCCTTGCAACCGCTGCATTTGGGATGCAAAGGTGTCATCCAGTATCTACAAAACATAAAAAAACCGTTGTATAACCACTGCAAATCCGGACTCCTTCATTTTGTATTCATACATGTCTGTATCCGACACTTACCCAAACCCATGTAACATAATTGGCAGTACAAAAAGACTTTCAATAACATGAACATGTGTATATAAGCAGATGACTTACCCCCAAAGCATAGTATGATCCATTATACCACACTCGGTTTTCCTTCCTTCCTTCAAGAAATTTCAGTACGATCTGGTGAAAATAGTAAATTGAAACATGTGAGAAAACAAGATAGAGTTAAAAAGATCTAAAAGGTTTCTCTCATTCACCTGTCCCATCCTATCCCAAAATCCGCGGCAGGTTGCTACAAATATCCTACTTGTGAAGACCTCATTTATGTTAGATATAGAGTCAATCAGTTGTGAACTCAGCATCTGCATTCTCTCACGGATTTCTGCCTCTCCATCTTCTTCCTTTATTTCCTCAAGTATCCTTTTCAGTCTCGTATTTCTATTTGCTTGTGTCTGAAACAGCCATTTGATTTGAGTGTTTTCCATTTTCAAGTAGCAAAAGAAAGAATACAAGAAATCATATTAAAATAGGACTTACATTGTTAACAAGCTTCTCTACTGTTGCCTGCAAGTAATTTTTGTACTTTGTTCTCAACATGACACTGATCCCATTCATCTGCTCCCCAAACAGTGACTTCTTGTCTCCTGTGATGGGCAGACAAGCTGCCCAAGACTTTAACACATCCTCCACTCTACAGTGCAAGGCATCAAGAATTCTCTTCACAGTGTTGAGGAAAATTCCTAACTGCAACCATTAGTAACAGGGTAAGAGCTATATTCAATGCTGACACAATCGGCTGGAGTTTAATTATATTGGTTATGTTGCACTTACTTGGCTGGGAACCGAATATAGAGCTGTCGACTGCCTTCTTGTCAGCTTCTGGACATGCATATTAAGTCTTTTCGGAATACTATCTTTCAAAGGAGTCAAGATGTCATTATATTGTTTCTCTAGTGCTTTAATAATGGCTCTTTCCACATTGGCAACAGCCTTCATGTAAAACCAAAATTATGCAAAGTCAGTAGATGACAAAATGGTTAACCATAGATGTTCAAAGACCAGAGAGAGAGAGTACTGCGGTCATCTAGCACATGCACACACATGTTCAAAGACATAAACCGCAAGAGAAAGAGAGTGTAATTACATTTTCCAAGACCAGCGAGTACTGAGGCCATCGATTGATAACCACTTCATATCCAATAAGGGAATCTTTGATCTTCTCATACATTTCTTCAGCAAAGGGTGAGGTTGAATGATTTGTTGTTACTCCTGACCAGGGCACCTGCAACAAGCACATGATTATGTCCCAAAGTCAATATTCAACAGTTCCAGGTAAGTTGTTTCAGATTCTTGATAATGTTTATGAAAAAGAACCCAAGTTATACCTTTTCAGCCTTACAGAGATCGAGTAACTTAAGCTGCATATCCTCAACCCAAACCATTATATAATTGTGGAACAAACTCCTTGAGTCTACTCCACCCTGCACAGGGCTGAAACAGGCAAGACAATTTGTAAGACAAAGAGCTTCAACTCTACATACAAGGCCATAACCCAAATTTAGATACTCATACAGGATTCTAGTGCTCATTTTTGGCAAATTTGAAGTATTTTATTCCAGCTTATACAAAGAGATTTCAAATAAGATTTCTTTCAAAAACCTGATGTTCCATGACTCAAGATCCCTCTCGAAATCCGCAATTGCAATCAAAAGTTCATTAACATGTGATGCAGGACAAGATGGAGGCCATGCAGCAAGGAAACTGGTAAGCCTCTTACACAACTCAGTGCTATATACTTCAGCTGTGATGTTTGACAGGTCAATCGAACTGGAGCAGAGGCATTTGTGTCAGAAGACATGAAACAATCAGTTAATCAATACATGGTTATGATGATATTTCTACAACTCAGTGCTATATAGATATGTCATTACCTGGGAAGTATGTGCTGATTGTGGATCTTGATGTCTGCCTGAATTTCTTTGCTAATATTTGTACACAGATTCTTCATTTTCAAATAAGCTGTTGAGATGGTAATGGAGTCCAAGAGAAAACCTTCAGAGTTGTTTGAAACAAACTCATCAGTTTCAATCATGTGTTTCCGACACCTTTTTCTGGCTGCAGTCTGTGAAAAGTTATCATAACTGGCATTATATGTTTGCTTAGCGTATAGAAACAAAAGGCAAAAACAAACAAGACAAAGCGTGCTTACAGGATCGGACAGTTAAAAGGGATGACCCACTAATAGATGCATGGGAAAATTTCCTCTCTATTGAACACATATAGTAATATATTCATGCATTTGCTGAATTATATAAGTTATCAGTACCAAAGGGCTACTTTTAAAAATTAATGCTCAGCTGGCTGAGAGATTTGTTTAGTCATTACTGAAGAACTGGAATTACCTGCAAATAGTTTCTCAACGTGGTCTGAGCATCAGGAGATAGTATATCATGAAGCAGAGTGTATACTTGAACAGCAGGAGCTAGAGCTGGTGCTGCAGTCTCCTGGGTTGGTCCAAACAAGTCAGCTAGCCCTGTGGGAGATTTCTCATCCAACGATTTGTAGTTTTCAAAAGCATTTGCCAAGAGACTCTCAATTTGTGTTTCACAACCCAGCAGTATGCCTTTCTGCAAGAGAGCATGCAGACAAGTTTTCTCAGTGAAGCATTTACATCATGTAGAAAATGTTGAAATAGCATAATCCCACATCTAAAAAATACAAAGTTGTAGAGATTTTGTACTACTATAAATAGGGTTATTCCCCTCTTCAGATAAGATAGTTTGTGACCCCTCGAATTTTTCTTGGGAGTTAAACCTAGTGTGATTTTCTAGTACAATATCATTTTTGTGGAATCTTAAAGAAAATTTAGTGTATAAACTTGAAAATTTGTTGTATAATCTAAAGTAATCTCCGATGTAGTCGTACAAGCGATTTGAGATAAAAGATTTAGGAGAAGCAAAGAAGATTATTGACATGGAGATAACTCGTGATAGAAACTTGAAGAGACTTTATTTGACTCAGAAATAGTATTTGAGAAAATTGTTAAAGCATTTTGGTATGAATGAAAAGTTAAAACCTGTTAGCAATTCCCTTACTCTTCAAGCTTAATGCCTCTGTCGTAAAAGAATTATGCAAAACGAGAAAACATGTCAAAGATATCATACGAGGTATATGCATGATTCAAGAAATGAGCATTGATAAGCTGTGAAATGGATTTTGCGATATATCCAAAATAAAATGGATATTAGATTATTTTTTGGCAAGAAGATAATTAGGGTGTGGTTGAATATTGTGATTCAGACTATACTAGTGATCTAGACAAACGACAATGAAATACTAGTTAGTTGGAAGTCTACTTTGTAGTCAATAGTTGTTTTATCTACTACAGAAGCGGAGTATATGACAATCAAAGGGACTGTAAAAGAGGTAATTTGGCTTTAAGGTTGCTTGGAGAATTGGAAATTAAGCAGAAATATGTCAAAATGCATTGAGATAGATAGAGTGTTGTTCAGTTAGCAAATAATCAAATTTATCATGTAAAAACGAAGCACATCATAACATTTTTCATGAGAGATTCTGAAAGAATGTGGGGTAAAAATCTAGAAAATTTCAACCACTGAGAATCTTGCCAATATGATTAATAAGGTTGTGATTGTGGTCAAGTTTCAACTATGTTTGAACTTGATCAATGTTAAAACTTGAAGGTTAAAATTTGAAGACACTATCAAATGTTGTTTTGCAAGGAGATTGAAAATTTAGAATTTTGTTAAAGTAAAGATTTGTTGAAATAGCATAATCCTACATCTAAAAACTACAAAATTTTGGAGATTATGTACTACTATAAATAGGGATTGTTTCTCCATCTCTAATTATCCCCAAACTTGTCATATTTTTCATAAGGCAACTTTTTCCCTTTCTTATTTGTAATATTTTGTTTATATCTTTTGCAGTAAAATATATTTGGTAGTGTCTAAAGACGTAAGCGTAATTTTCAAATTTTCCTACTATATATAAATAGGGATGGTTTCTCCACCTTTGAATCATCCCCAAACTTAATTTTCAAATTTTCGTTAAATTTTATGTGTTTTTTATCACTTTTTATTTATCTTTCAATACTTTATAGGATATAATTGTAGGCTTAATTTGCCGAATCTTATTAAATTTCTGGTGAGGTTGAGTTTTAGGTGGGACTGTTTGTGAAACCTAGTGTGATTTTCTAGTATAACCTTGTGTAATTTTCTAATAAATAATTTACTCTCTTTTACCTTATTGGCACAACAGAAAATTGTGATGCATATAAATATGGAACACATTTCATTTTCAGAAAGAATGGAAGCAACACAACCTAATGTACCTCACTTCCAAAATTAGTGATTCTGTTCATTTGTCAGTCAAAGCTTTTGAAACTTCAAAATAACTTAGCATTAGAAACACAATTGGTACTTTAAAGGCAACTCTCTCACCATTTTAAAAGGCAATATGAAAAAAAATTCATTAGATCAAATGAAATTGACAAAAACTGTAACCAGAGATGCCTACCTCCTGTCTTGTCAAGCTTTTTTCATTCCTGGCCTTTAAAATGGGTACAAGCAACTCATTTACAAGCTCTAAGCAGTCTTTTGTTGGTGTGGCTACATTCATGACATGTAATAGATATCTACAAGAAACCAAAAGAGTTAAAGCATTACAAGGAGAGAGCAAGGAGTATGATAGAAATCACAATATTTCTGAACAAGAATAAGTAGATCACATACCTCAATTTTGTATATGAATCAGAAACTCCGTAGTAGTCAGCAAACTCAGTCAATAACCACTGCCATGGTCCCTGTAACCTCAAGTTTCTGGAATGAAAACATTGTGCACGCATTGAAGCCTCAAGGAGTAGATCGTACGCTAGAGTCTCCACAACAGGCCCACTCTAAAAAGATGGAAAACACAGTAGGTAAAATATACTCATGCATGCTCACTTGTATGCTTTCAGACACTGACATACTTAAACAATTTAGTCCAGCTCCGCACAACTATCCATGCACGTGAAATAAAATTCTTGTTGTAGATAATGGAACTAATTAGCTAACTGCTAATGAAATGAGCATCAAATTTAAAAAAAAAAAAAAAAGCAAAAAGAAATTTGTATGTCATTCAGAAGAACGCAATTCTGGTTTAGGAAAGGACAAATGGAACTTGATTCGAGAAAATAAGGACTATTTTCAAGAGAACTCCATGCAGCATATCTAGTTCTTATAATTAAGTCAATTGAATTGTCCTAGATGTGGAAAATATAATACCTTTATCTGACTCGTCTCATCACTAGTAATTGTACTTCCAATTGATAGCTGGATCTTCCCGACACATTCTTCATCTTCATGGTATATGGGCCACCATCTGATTCTCTCATTCTGCAGAAACAGTCGAGCACATCAGATTATGAAGGATGGTTTTCATCCTTCAAAAACATGATTGTTAAAATAGAAAATGATACATACAGGATTATCACTCAAAGATGAAACTGGTATTGTTGCTCTTCCCTGGACTAATTTCTTCTTGTCTTGGACTTCCACCAAAAGAGCATCACCTTCAGTCTCTGGGAAACTAAAAGCACATGCAAGTATAAGATTTTTCTACTTTTCAAAGCATAACTCTCATCTTAGATAAGGTCTCTCATTTACACAGCCAAGCTATGTTAACTTAGACAGAGTGACACAGAATATTAAGATCAATTATGACATGGCATACACAGACTTCCTGTCGGCCAAAGTACAAGCCTAAGTCTAAGATAAAAGATAGCAACTCACAAGACATGGTAATCACCACCCCCCGGGTGCAAGCAGATGGCTGAACTTGGTTCAACTTTGGTATCTTCTGTAGCACTCTTCAGCTGGAATAAGCAAGATAATGGCTCTGTAAATATGAAAAATAACATATTAGTTAAGAACATTATGATATGGAAGTTCCAACAATATGTGTAGTCCCTATCTTTGTTAAGAGAAGGAGACATGCTGAAACATTTTGTTAGGAGGTAGGTAGATTTCAATTGGTTGTAAAACAATTTAGCTATGACAAGTGTTTAACCAGCTTAAGCATAACTTCCAAAAAAAAGGAAGCTACAGTCTGATTTACACTTCTAGATGTCAGTTTCATCTTAAGCTCAAAGTTATAAAATAACTAAAATACATTAAATATTATATCATAACAAACACAAACCTTCAGACGCCACTGGAAATGAGCCTATTTTAAGAGAATTCATGCCGGTTTTCACAAGTGATGAGACATGCCGCACATACTCTGCTCCCACTTGCATGTACATTGCACTTCGCTGAGAGTACATACTCCTGAGTTTCCTCCTCGGAATAATGCGAAGTTTCTTCACTGCAATTATCTAACATGAACAACTTAGATTTTAAACTAAAAGAAATCATCCTATGAAAGAGCTTTGATCTATCTTTCACCCTCAAATTAAAGAGATTAAAAAGATATGGGAGTCATTTTCAAAACTAATATAAAGCTATAAGTAACAAAATAATAAAAATTCTATTATAACAAGCAATAATTTCGTAGCCCCTCCCGTCCTTCCAAATATTAAATTTCTATATACAATTCCCATAACAACATTGATCTTACCTTCCACTCTTATTTTTCCAACAATCTTCTTTGCCTTCAATGAAACTTGTTCTACACTTTTAGTAGTGCTCACTTCTACTGGTTGTACACCTCGTGGTTGCAACAAAAATTTGTGTAGCCTATATGTTTAAAACACATTGAGACTTGAGAGATCATTGAAAGGCTAATGGGAACAAATTTATGTTCCAAAGAAGAGAAGGAACCTACCCAAAGGCACTTCGCAGTAGAAGGCACTCATCACGCAGAAATTCAGGAGCCTCAGGACAGCCTCTTGCCCATGCGTATAGACATAACCGGATGCATGCATCATAAGCAATTAAAGTCTGCCATGCATATTGACCACTGGAACAATAGAATTGCAAAACAAGGAATGTGAGATAAGTAGTTTTCAACACAAAAATTTCAATAAACATCAACTTAGTTTACAACACAATTTTTTCAATAAAACTCTATGGAGATTGCACCTGGCGTTATAGTGATGCAAGTCATCAGACATGTTATTTTGCCAATAAGGCATCTTTTCTTCTTTGTTTGTATTTGCAGTCTCATTTACTCTGCGTAAGACAATGTTAAGAAATATTAGAAATAGTACTATAATCCAAACTAAACTAGAAAAGAAAAAAAGGCCAAAGACATGAGAGGCTTCCATGTGAATTGTGCCTTATGAAACTGAAAACTACATCACCTTTCTTCAGCAAGTTCAGGGCAACTCAACGACTCAGATTTCAAAACTGGTAATCCTTCTGCACTGACATCAAAACAATCTGCTTGTACTGGCTTGTAGGTTCCATCCTGAATTTGCTCAATTTCTTCTTCATCACTCCCTTCTCTTCCAATATCCAATATAGGAGGTGCACTTGGTGTCCCCAAATCTTCAACATCTTTAAATGTATTGTTAACATAACCTCGAATAGTTCCCTACAATCACCATAAAGAAAGAGCAAAACAACCATGACAAAAGACAAGTTTTAGCCATTCCACTAAGTGACTAGATAATCTTCTATTCATGGCAAAGCCTGATTAAAATAAAATCTGATATGAAGTAAAAGCAGCAAAACCATATTTGATAGTTTCAATATTAACACCAATATAGACATACATGACTGTTGCAGAGAGGAATTAAATCATAATTTCAGATTCAAATGCATTGCTTTTACAATTTGGGAAAGTAAAACATAAGGTAACAAGCGCGCGCGCACACACACGAAAAAAAAAAAGATGCCAGAAGACTCCTTACATGTGCATTATGTATTTGAACTCGTTCCCGGAGTCCAAAACTAACCCCTCCAGTGGCAGCTGAAGTAAGATCTTTCTTAGCAAAATCCTTAATACCCAGATCACCATCACTAAATCTTCTATTAGTGTCAGGCAACTCAACCTTCAAATCCTGCTTTGAAAACCCTCTAGTCAACTTTGAGCTACACTTTGTTCTTTCAAACATCTCCTCCTCATCAGAAAAAATCCCATTCCCAGCATCTCCACCGGAAATATCATCAGAAACCGAAGCTACGCTTTCGTCTTCGTTGCTGTCATCGTCATCTTCATGGAGAGCAGGAGCTATAACACTATGAGGTCCAAGCAAGCCAGAGCGGAATTTGAGAGGAGGAGGCAAGACATGGGGAGATAAAAGAGTGGCAGTGTTGTAAATAAGAGGTGATTTGGGGAATGAGTCGTGAGGTGCTAGCTTTTCAGTCAATGGCGATCTAATTCTGGGTTCTTGATCTGTTTCTTTTCCCTGCAAAAGAAAAATCAAAATTTAATTGAAAATCAAAGGAAACCAAAGTGAAACAAAGAAAGGGAAAAAAAAACAAAAGAAAACCTGGTTGATCCAGTTTATTGCAGATTCGTCTAACCCTTCAGTGAACATAATGTGAGAATTTTTTTAGAAAGAATAGCAGAAAGTGAAAGAGAAAGAGGGAGCTTTGAGCTATAAGAATCAGAGGAGCTGAAAGTAAGGAAAGAGAAGAGATGAAAATGGAAGGAGCGTGTTTGTCTTTTGATTTTTTGGATCTTCAAATATGGTAACGGCTAGTTTGAACTTTTTTCTATTTTTTATTTTTTCGCTTTGCTTTATAAAAGGATCCTTTTCATTTATTCTTTCTCCTTTTACTTGTAATAAAGGGGATATTATAATTTGTTAAACATTTTTTTTAATGGATAATTTTTTTAATCGGTTGTTGTCAATGCAGAATGACGTGTATGATTAAGATATCACAATATTAGTGTAAATAAATTTTAAAATCCTAACCAATAATCTAATTTAGTTTTAGAAGGCCCACAAAACATTTAAAAAAGAATTTTATACTTGAGAAAGCACACCTTATGCCAGCTAGCTTTTTAAATTCTCATATGGCTATTGTCTTTTAATTTTTACTTGTGGTCAGAAGGTATTATGCCTCTTCATGCTCATTTTGTTGTTCAAGGTTATTATGACTCTTTCTTCTCTTTCTCAAGGCAATCCAAGGATTGATGAAATCTTTTAGTCTCTCCTCCGAACTCAGCTACTTCCAAGGTTTGAGACAATGTCTTGTGTTAGCTGATGTTACTTCTAATATGTCTCCTTTTATCACAATAGAGAATAGCAAACTACAGAAGATGTGGACTTATTTTTAGTTTTGGGGACCGGTTTTTCTGATTTTGGATTTGATTAGATTTTCAATGTTACCTATGATATTGAAATAGAGAATTTATTGATTTTCGATTAAATCGATTTAATTAGTTGATATAATTTAATTTTTATTAATTTTTTTATCTTTTTTTGGGTTAAATTCGTTCAACATCAAATAAATTTAAAGAACCTCGATTTCTTTCTAAGAATTATCTTTTTTTCTCACCAAATATTTCCCGACAAGATCTTAGAAAAGAATTTTTAAAGAATAAGTTTCTGGAATCTCTCTCTAAGGAGAAACTTGAAAAAATAAAACCCTAGAATTCCTTTCGATAAACAATATGAAAACCTCTATTCTTGGAATCTAAACACCGATGTAGATTGAAAAACATATGTTGTTGAAACAATATGTGGCGTAAGGGGTTAGAGTAATTCACATGGGTGCCAAAAATCACTAGAGGTCGTTAAATTTTTATTTTTAATTTTTTTTAGAGTTGTGGTGAGGTTTGATTAGAGTTTAGATAGTGGAGTGTAAGTTCGGAGTCTTACTAATGGAGAGAGTTTATACAATGAAGGAGCTTGGTGCAAACCCCTCTTCCTATTGTATAGGGTTAGTAGTAAGTGTTGAAAAATTTTGGTATAGTTGATTTTGTTGTACAATCAAAATTGATTTTTTTTCCTAAAATTGAGTGGCTGTCTTATTTATAGTAATAAATTCTTTACCTCATTCGTACATTTGTTTATGAATAAGTGGTAAAGAAAGTTTTCAATTTTCGATCAATATGATCTTCTCTACTATTCTCGAACCTCGACTTGCTTAAAGTATGGGCTCTAATCATAAACTGATGAACACTTATGAAAAATTTATTGATATTCAGTGAGATTATCAATAACTCTCAAATGTTAGAAACCAAAAATGAACTCTCCCATGATATAGAATTTATTTAGGAGAGTAAATATCACTAGATTTTGACGAAGTATTGACGCTTAATATGGTGTGTGTTTGACCTAGCCAATGGTCTCTATTTATACAGAATATCATAAGAGTCTTAGTTGAATAAGGTTAAACAAAATAATCATATTTTAATAGAAAATACAAATAAAAAGTTATTTATCAATAGAGGCGGTGGTAGCAGCTTGTCTTGGGACTAAGGTCGCCACCCATTGCATGCCAGATGGGTCATTAGGCCTGTCTCATGTATTGGCATAATTATATGTGTTATTTGGTCTTTAAATCAACTCATATAATTTAACCAACCCAATAAATAACTTTTTATTCCCAAAATATTATTCATTTTAATTAAATTATTTTTTCAACTAAATTCTAATTTTGTTAAAGTCATAAAAATTTTATCGTATTAGAATATATGAGTAAGTAAATTTAATTTAATTTATTCATTAAAACTGTGATAACTTAATTAATTTAATTTCTACTTCAAACTTGATACATGCACAGATGGGGTGAAATTTATTAAACTTCATCCCATCTGTGCATGTTTGAAAACTTCAGTTATTTAATTACAAAAAATTAAATAATAATTCAAAGAAATTAATTTAATCTCTAAGCAATCTCTAACGCATTGCCAGAAAACGTATTAAATGCATATAGTGATACATGCAATTTATTCCTCTAATTAGTTGTTATTTATTTATTTTATCTCATCAATTCAAATGCAAACCATCAAGGTTATATCGAGCTAACAAAGGGACAGATTGAATATATATAATTAAGGTTCAAATAATTTGTAATTAAGTTCCGAATATTTATCTGTTAATTACAACATTATTTAGTCATAGTGTCGTTTCACTAAAGTACCATAATTAAGCTCTCCCTATTAAATATCATTACGAAAGCTACTTATAAAACACTCATCCAATAAACTTGTCATATGTTTGTTACCCTCATAAGGTATCTTTAATCTTTTGGGGTTAAATTAGTTCACCTAATATGTTTTTATTTTATCTCATGGTAACCGTTATATCTTTTTTCATGAAAAAGTCAATTACTAATAAATAGTAATTAAATAATTCATCCTAGACAAATAACCTATGACCAAGCTACTTTTCCATCTATCCTATAATGTCAATGAGAGGATATCATTTACCCTTTATTGAGTTATAAATTCTACTATCGTAAATGAAAGCTACGTCGTGCAAAAGTCATATATCCAACATACCAACTTTCAGTTGTATTACCAATTGAACTCAAGCTTTCAATACATTAAAGTATATGAATCACTCATACATAATCTGTCACTTACTTAGGATCGAGGTAAGTCATATTATGAATGTCACAAGTGAATAAATCTATAAATGAATCTAGGGTTATTCTACTTGAGTCATGTCTAATGTATTGTTAGTTCAGGCAATCACATTTATGTCTCTATCTTCTGTGAGTCATTTGCTCCAATACTCAAGATAAAGAATTTTCTATTTGTACTTGATAGATAGTATAATAGTCTTTTTAATCGATTTGCTCAATTTTGATTAGGCTATGGACCATTAGGATTACCTATTAATATAAGTTGTCTTCTCGTATCATGATTTAACCAAATGATGGAATTTAAAATTAGTTAAATGCTAGATAATCAATGAGTCAATGTTGTTCATTTTGCTTTGCTTTGTATGTTTGTATAGAAATAAGTTGGAGGATAAAGTTTGCATTCCCCGCGAAGTGGATGCTCCCTTCGACAAAATGTTGTAAAAAACTCTTGAGCTTAAGGGGGCCATTAAGTTTACGTAATTTCATCATTACAAAAAAATAACACTCTGGAAATCGAAGAGTTATTGACTCTGAAAAACATTTGAGACATTGTTTAAAGAAAAAGAGCTCAAATTGTTAACATTAATGGAAGACAATTAATAATGGTTGCCATTAACATTAATGGGAGACAATCAATAATGACAACCACCAACTTTGGAAAAGTGGTAAGGGATAATTTTTTTTTGGTCCTTGAGATAATGGGCTATTTATTGTTTGGTCCTTGAACCTCAACTATAAATAGGCCTTCTCATTTCTCATTTCAATTCATCCCAACCAATCTTTCTCTCTTAGTTTTCTCTCTTCTCCCATTTGAGAATTCTTAAGGAATTCTATTTGTTTGTAATACTTTGGAGATAGTAAAGTTATCATCTGGTGTTAGTGCCCGAGGACGTAGGTATAATTTACCGAACCTCGTTAAAACTCTTGTGTTCTTTCTTGTCCTATTTTTCTTTCAATATTTGAGGGTATAATAGTAGTATTTAATTGTGCTATTAAATTACTATAGAAGGGATATTCTGTCTAAGGAAAGACTTGGTATTTAAGAGATCCATGTGATCCACCTCTCTTTCCTGGGAATTGAACTTTGTGTGATTTTTTAGTACAATAATTTACACGCTTCCGACCCTATTGGAACAACAAGTGGTATCAAGAGCCGAAGGTTAATCGTAGTATGCTCTGTGGTTGCAGTTTAAACTGATCTTCCACATCAGAAAAGATTTCCTTAGGTATATTGAAAGATTATGGAGAAAACGGTCGGTGTAGGAGCTTCAACATCGTCCATGTGGACAAGACCGACAATTGCAAATGCAAGATTGGCCGTGGAGATCTTGATGGCACGGGCCATTTTGGTATGTGGCAAAGTGAGGTTCTAGATGCCCTTTTTCAGTAGGGTCTAGACATTGCCATTGATGAAGAGAAACTAGATGATATACATGAGAAAGATTGGAAGGCGATCAATCGGTTGGCATGTGGCACAATTCGATCATGCCTTTCTCGAGAGCAGAGGTATGCTTTTTCAAAGGAGACTTCTGCAAATAAGTTGTGGGTGGCACTTGAAGAAAATTTTTTGAAGAAAAACAGTCAAAATAAGCTCCACTTGAAGAAAAGACTGTTTCGCTTCACTTACGTCCCAAGTACCACAATGAATGATCACATCACCAAATTTAATCAGTTAGTCACTGATTTACTGAATATGGATGAGACATTCAAAGATGAAGATTTGGCTTTGATGCTGTTGGGGTCACTTCCTGAGGAGTTTGAGTTCCTAGAAACTACTCTACTTCATGGCAGGAGTGATATATCTCTGAGCGAAGTCTGTGCGGCCTTATACAGTTATGAACAGAGAAAGAAGGACAAACAGAAAAACTCAATCAGAGATACAGAAGCTTTAGTAGTCCGAGGTCGTTCATACACTTAGAAGAAAACTCAAAAGGGGAGATCAAAGTCAAAGTCCAGACTCGGGAAAGATGAATGTGCTTTTTGTCATGAGAAAGGCCACTGGAAGAAAAATTGTCCAAAGCTGAAGAATAAGGGAAAAGCTGCTGTAGATGCTTGTGTTGCTAAGCATGATACTAGTGACTCTGAACTATCACTGGTTGCATCATCATCGTTGTTCCATTCAGATGAGTGGGTATTGGATTCGGGTTGTACCTATCATATGTCCCCTAACCGGGAGTGGTTCTCTGATTTAGTAGAACTAAATGGAGGAGTTGTTTATATGGGCAATGACAATGCCTGTAAAACTGTTGGGATAGGTTCAATCCAATTAAAGAATCAAGATGGATCAACCAGAGTTCTGACTGATGTTCGGTACGTGCCCAGTTTAAAGAAAAATCTCATCTCATTGGGAGCCTTGGAATCCAATGGTTCAGTTGTTACTATGAGAGATGGGATTTTGAAAGTGACATCTGGCGCACTTGTGATATTGAAGGGCATCAGGAAAAATAACTTGTATTACTACCAAGGTAGTACAGTTATTGGAGCAGTCGCTACAGCTTCCGGTAACAAAGAATTGGACTCAATGCAGTTGTGGCATATGAAGTTGGGACATGCCAGCGAAAAATCCTTGCAAATTCTGGCAAAGCAAGGATTGTTGAAAGGTGCAAAGGCTTGCAAATTAAAATTTTGCGAGCATTGTGTTCTGGGAAAGCAAAAGAGAGTGAAATTCAGCACTGCTATCCATAATACAAAAGGTATTTTAGAATATGTTCACTCAGATGTGTGGGGGCCTTCCAAGACACCTTCATTGGGAGGAAAACACTACTTTGTTACTTTTGTTGATGACTTTTCCAGAAGAGTTTGGGTGTATACCATGAGAACTAAGGATGAAGTGCTTAGAGTTTTTCTTAAATGGAAAACTATGATCGAAAACCAGACTGGCAAGAAAATCAAGCGGCTTAGGACGGACAATGGAGGGGAATATAAAAGTGATCTGTTCTTCGATGTGTGCCAAGAGTATGGTATTGTTCGACACTTCACAGTTAGGGATACACCACAGCAGAATGGATTGGCAGAGCGTATGAATCGAACATTGCTGGAGAAAGTTCGATGTATGTTGTCCAATGCTGGGTTGGGCAAGCAATTTTGGGCTGAGGCTGTGACATACGCTGGCCATCTTGTTAATCGTTTGCCATCATCTGCATTAGAAAGAAAAACTCCTATGGAGGTATGGTCTGGAAAACCGGCTACAGATTATGATTCCTTACATGTGTTTGGAACCACTGCATATTACCATGTGAAGGAGTCAAAGTTAGATCCGAGGGCAAAGAAAGCTCTCTTTATGGGAATCACTTCTGGAGTGAAGGGATTTCGTCTTTGGTGCTTAAGCACAAAGAAAATGATCTGTAGCAGAGATGTTACCTTTGATGAATCTGCCACATTGAAAAAGGTAGCAGATAAAGATATTCAGACGAGCAATACTCCACAGCAGGTGGAGTGTACTCCAAAACAGGTGGAGTTTGAGCAGATGGGGATTTGCCCAGTTAATAAGTCTAATTCTCCAGCCACAATGGAGGAATTAGAGGTTGAAGAGGTTCTGACCTAAGAACCACTAAGTACACCAGAACCAGTTGCAGTTGCAAGGCCACGGAGAGAAATTCGTAAACCTGCTCGATTTACTGATGTGGTGGCCTACGCCCTTCCCGTTGTTGATGATATTCCTATCACTTATCAAGAAGCAATGCAAAGCTTAGAAAGTGATAAATGGAAAAGCGCCATGGATGAAGAAATGCAGTCTCTCCGGAAGAACAATACTTGGGAGTTGGCGCAATTACCGAAAGGTAAAAGGGCAATCGGATGCAAGTGGGTATTCGCAAAGAAAGATGGATCTCCTAGCAAGAAGGATATTCGCTACAAGGCAAGATTGGTAGCTAAAGGCTACGCTCAGAAGGAGGGAATTGACTACAATGATGTATTTTCCCCTGTTGTGAAGCACTCCTCCATTAGAATTTTGTTGGCCTTGGTAGCACAGTTGAATTTGGAGCTAGTTCAACTTGATGTTAAGACGGCTTTCTTGCATGGTGAGTTAGAAGAGGAGATCTATATGACTCAGCCCGAAGGATACACAGATGCTGGTGGTAGAAATTGGGTTTGTAAGCTGAACAAATCGCTATATGGATTGAAGCAATCCCCGAGGCAGTGGTACAAGCGATTTGATAGCTTTATGAGAAGGCAGAAGTACACAAGAAGCAAATATGACAATTGTGTATATTTGCAGAAGCTGCATGACGGATCTTTCATTTATCTACTCTTGTATGTTGATGATATGTTAACCGCTTCGAAGAGCCAAAATGAGATAGATAAGCTGAAGGCTCAGTTGAATCAAGAGTTCGAGATGAAAGATCTAGGTGAGGCCAAGAAGATTCTCGGCATGGAGATAAGTAGAGATAGACCGAGAGGCAAGCTCTGTTTAAATCAGAAGCAATATCTGAAAAAGGTATTACAATGTTTTGGTGTAAATGAAAACACAAAACATGTAAGTACCCCACTTGCTTCTCATTTGAAACTTAGTGCTCAATTATCTCCGAAGACTAAAGATGAAAGAGAATATATGGCGAAAGTCCCATATGCTAATGCAATTGGGAGTTTGATGTATGCGATGGTGTGTACGAGGCCTGACATTTCACAAGCTGTTGGAGTTGTGAGCAGGTATATGCATGATCCTGGAAAAGGACATTGGCAAGCTGTGAAATGGATTCTACGGTATCTTCAAAAAATCGTAGATGTTGGTTTAATTTTTGAACAGGATGAAGCACTTGGTCAGTTTGTAGTTGGATATGTTGATTCCGACTTTGCTGGTGATTTAGATAAACGTCGTTCAACTACGGGGTATCTGTTTACTCTTGCGAAAGCCCCAGTGAGTTGGAAGTCTACCTTACAGTCTACAGTAGCTGTGTCTACTACAGAGGCAGAATATATGGCAGTTACAGAAGTTGTTAAGGAGGCTATTTGGCTTAATGGATTGTTGAAAGACTTAGGAGTTGTTCAAAGTCACATAAGTTTATATTGTGACAGTCAGAGCGCTATTCATTTAGCGAAAAATCAAGTCTATCATTCAAGAACCAAGCATATCGACGTAAGATATCACTTTGTGTGGGAAGTCTTTGAAAAAGGAAAAATTCTACTTCAGAAGATTCCGACAGCAGATAATCCCGCAGATATGATGACCAAGGTGGTAACAACAATCAAGTTTAATCATTGTTTGAACTTGATTAACATCCTGAGAATTTGAGCACCTTCAGGTGTATGGCGCTCGAGAGCGCATTTGTAGGCACTACAAAAGATAGCTTTATCGAATTTGGGGAGTTGAAGGAAGTGTGTGAAGATGTGATTATCCTAATCAAATCTTCAAGGTGGAGATTGTTAACATTAATGGAAGACAATTAATAATGGTTGCCATTAACATTAATGGGAGACAATCAATAATGACAACCACCAACTTTGGAAAAGTGGCAAGGGATAATTTTTTTTTGGTCCTTGAGATAATGGGCTATTTATTGTTTGGTCCTTGAACCTCAACTATAAATAGGCCTTCTCATTTCTCATTTCAATTCATCCCAACCAATCTTTCTCTCTTAGTTTTCTCTCTTCTCCCATTTGAGAATTCTTAAGGAATTCTATTTGTTTGTAATACTTTGGAGATAGTAAAGTTATCATTTGGTGTTAGTGCCCGAGGACGTAGGTATAATTTACCGAACCTCGTTAAAACTCTTGTGTTCTTTCTTGTCCTATTTTTCTTTCAATATTTGAGGGTATAATAGTAGTATTTAATTGTGCTATTAAATTACTATAGAAGGGATATTCTGTCTAAGGAAAGACTTGGTATTTAAGAGATCCATGTGATCCACCTCTTTTTCCTGGGAATTGAACTTTGTGTGATTTTTTAGTACAATAATTTACACGCTTCCGACCCTATTGGAACAACACAAATGACCTCCCTCAACATATTTTGGTTCCTAAGTATAATTGAGCTGAAGAGATGGCCTCAACATGATAATGGGTGGCTTGAGATGATTTTGATAAAATAATAACTAGTGACCTGTAGGAGCCTAAGGTTTTTGTTTATTAAATTCTCAATCATTACAAAAGAAGACTTGTAAAGAAAAGCAGTGAGAGGTCCTTAACTAGCACTACAAATGAGGACTTAAATGATGATTTTGATGATGAGTTTACGGCTTCTACAGCCAAGCCTGCTATTAAAGAGAGAATTACTAGAGAAGGCTAGGACTTTACACTATGTTCCAATACACCCCTAATCGGAGGCCCCACCTAATCCCCCCTCATTCCTATGTTAGGTTCATTATGTTAGGTTCATGGTATTGCTAATACCATTGTAATACATTACTGACCTAATCGGTGAAATTCACCGATTTGTAATCCGTCTCTTTTGCCCAGATTAAGCGCCGCTTCAGTTTAGCATCCCTGTTTTACCCTCCCATAGGCTTCCCCTTGGTTTCTCTTCTGTTCCTTCTAGCTTCTGCCGATTTTCTCCCTCTGTTTTTTATCTTTTCTTTTTTGCCGATTTGCTCTCTCTGTTTATTTTCTTTTCTTTTCTGCCGATTTGCTCCCTCTGTTTCCCCTTTTCTGATTACAGGTTCTTCTTCATCGCACTGTGCCCCGATTTGCTCATTTACAGGTTAGTTTTTCATAGTTATTTTGTTTGTATTGCATGTCCGATTGAAATGTCATTATGTGATGACCACTCGCAGATGTTATTGCATCCTTTCGAGGCTTCCATTCTTTGAATTGCACTTTGGTGTTCTGAATAGGTGTGTTTTATTACACATCAGATACAACAAATGATAAAGAGGATCACTTACAGACCTGTTAACTTATTATTGTTGTTGTTAACTTATTATTTGCTTTAACACACGAAAAATTGTTTTAAATTCATGCTTTGATGGAGATAGTCTCTCTTGATAAGGTTTTTGGATGAAATCTCGAGGGTTTGATGCTAGCAACATGGTTTTAGTTCGTTCCACTGGTTTCATGACTTCTTTTTCATCTTAAAATTTTCATGCAGCATCTTTGATGAAGAAAGGTTGGAACGGTTAACAAAAAGTATTGGTGATATGGATTTGGAATTGTCGGAGAGTTACAGCAATGAAGCAAATATAGATGATGTGTTAACAGATCAAGTAGCTCTGGAGGACATGCAGAACACAATGACCGAACCCTCTGAGATAAGTTCAGGAGATTCTAAACTTGGAGGTAATGATGATGGGAATGGCTTGGAGCATCAAATGCTTGAGAGTGACTTTGACTCAAACAAAGCTGTTAATCATGATACTGTTGTTCCAGTTGACCTGGAAACTGAGTCGTTTAAAAGAGGAAGAGAATCCAGTGGTGCGAATCCTGAAGATTGTGATACTGAGGTTGATGATTTCACAACAAATAAGCAAGCAGCAGAAAGACATTTGCCAAATGCTGTTTTGCCATTTCTACGCTATTATCAGTATGAAAGTTCTGAATCTTCCTGCAGGTATAACTTTTGCAGTGCTCCTATTTGTTTAACAGGTTGTTCATTTCTATGAATGTTTATATGTGAATAAGTTTTATATTGTTTTTGTTGAAGTATGCTTTGGGTCGTTTACATTTAGGAGTCTTATCTTTTGGCTATTCTTTTAATAGTTCGGAAAGTAACACATTCATGCTATCTGTTGTTTTCTACATCTGCAACTTTGCAAATGAGTTAGGTGACTTGGTCCTCATTGTCTGATTTATTATGGTATTTATGTGTCTGCAGTTTTCAAGGTTCCCCTTGTGACGACAGGAATTTGAGGAGTGATGTTGATGATACAGAAACAGAAGAGGCTTCTATTTCTGGCCAGGAAGATTCCAGTGATCACCTTGATATACTTGAATGGGCTAAGGTTTGAACGGGCAACGCTTCAAGTTAATTTAAGCTTTTAACCTTACCCTTATGGTATGCCACACTTTGTTTTGCCCCCCTGATATCTTAGAAATTGTGGTTCCCTCCAATTTCCAGGCAAACAATCATGGATCATTGCAGATACTATGTGAATACTATCGGTTACCTTGTCCAGAAAGGGGTTCAAAACTTAGGTTTCATCCTTTGGAGCACCTTCATCCACTGGAATATCAGAGGCCTGATGAAAAAGTTTTGCATATTGCTGGCTCAACCATTGATTTGAGATCTTGCAGTTTTAGGTTTTCCTCCTAGTTGATTTTGATGTCATGTAAATTCTTTTTCCTCATGGACTTTAGTGTTGTGAAATTTTAACAACATAACATAATTTTCTTTTACACTTTCTCCAGTGGGTCTATATCCAGTGGTGAAATGGTGGCACTGTATTGATATATCTAAAATTGTTTCTCTTGAAGTGCAACCATGATTTTAATAGTAACATTTGTTAGACTTGCCCTGATGTTTTAAGCCTTATTTTTTTTGTTACCAAATGCCATATATCTCGTTTTTGTGTTTGTGTGTGTGAATTGACTTGCTTGGTCTTGTATGGACTGTTGAGAGTTTCACTGAATTGATTTTTCTTATCCCGCAGGTGCTAACAATTTTTGAGTAAATTCATATAAGAATATTAATTTTAAGAATTTTATTAAATCATATATTTAATAATAATTATGTTAAATTATCTTTTATAGTATCATATATTATGATTTGAGTAAATTCATATAAGAATATTAATTATTAAGAATTTTATTAAATTATATATTTTAATTAAAATATATTTAATAATAATTATGTTAAATTATCTTTTATAGTATCATATATTATGATTTGAGTAAATTCATATAAGAATATTAATTATTAAGAATTTTATTAAATTATATATTTTAATTATAATATATTTAATAATAATTATGTTAAATTATATTTTATAGTATCATATATTATGATTTGAGTAAATTCATATAAGAATATTGATTATTAAGAATTTTATTAAATTATATATTTTAATTATAATATATTTAATAATAATTATGTTAAATTATATTTTATAGTATCATATATTATGATTTGAGTAAATTCATATAAGAATATTGATTATTAAGAATTTTTATTAAATTATATATTTTAATTATAATATATTTAATAATTATTATGTTAAATTATATTTTATAGTATCATATATTATGATTTGAGTAAATTCATATAAGAATATTGATTATTAAGAATTTTATTAAATTATATATTTTAATTATAATATATTTAATAAAAATTATGTTTAAATATGATTAAATTATTTATTATTGATATTAATAATCTTATTAAAATTTAAATAACAATAATCATTTACCCAAACAAATTTATGTTAAGGGTATTCTAGTCATTTTAATTTTTTCCATTATGCTATTACACCTCTATTCCATTCAACCAAACACAAGAATACTATTACGCCTCTATTCTATTACATTCAACCAAACAATTGATTTGCTATTACACCTCTATTACATTACACCTCTATTCCATTACGCCTCTATTCCAATACAACGAACCAAACGTGCTGTTAGTGTTATGGTGACTATTTCAAGTGGTCATTTAGTTGTCCATGTGACATTTATCAATATCCTAAAGGTCATGGGTTCAAGTCTTCCATGCACAAAACTTTTCAATAATTATGGTTTTCACTCGTTTAGACATCAAGATGCACCTTTAAGCTCTCCTCAAAGCCAATAGACAAATTCTTGAATGTGCATTGCTCAAGACACCCAAAAAGGACAATACCTTCGTGTTATTGACAAAAAAAGGCACATTTTGTTGTTTTTCTTATTGATGTTTAAAATATTACGTGAGTTGGGAATTGTTCTCTTTGAGTGATGTTGAGTTGAAGCACAACCATTGATGAGAGAAGCACCCTCAAAGTTTTGTTCCCTGACTTTAAAGAGAATTAGGGGCATCTCTTAATGCTTGAATAGGCAAAACCTGCACATAAACAGATGATTTCATATGTTCAATCATCAAAATGTTCCCCAAACTCTTATTAGAATTATAGGACAAAATCTCGAGAATGCACTGCTTTTCAATAGTTGCTTTTTAGCACAATGGTAATAAAAGTTAAATATATTAAGTTGTTTAATGTTTCACATATTAACAAAAAAAAATTAAGTTCAAGTCTCCTCATACACAAAGATCTTTAACAGTCATGGTTTTACTTGTTCAAGCATCGAAATGCACCCCAACTTTCTTCAAAACCAAAGGATAAAACCTTAAAGGTGTGTTGCTTTTTAGCACAACAACGCTAAAAAAGAATAATTCATTCTTTGTATGATGTATCACACATCAACAAAAAGGATTGGAGTGTTGGCTTAGAGTGTGCTTGGTTAGGTAAAAAGAATAGAGAGATGGAAGAAGGGAGAAAAAAAGGAGAAAAAAATGGATTTAGAGTGTACTTGGTAAGAAAGAAGGGAGAGAAAATTAGGTTTCTTTCCAATTTGTTATCTTTCCACTCTACAGAGTTTTGCAAAACTTTAGTGATCCATTTTCTCACTTAAAAAGAATTTTTAGAATTTGTTTTATTACATTAACAACTAGAGGTGAAGCTAGGAAAAAAATTTAAGGAGGACGAAATTAAATTTTCTATATCTTTATAATTTTTAAAAGATTAAATTAAATTTTTACTATTTTAAGGGGTTAAATACAATTTTACCTTTACTAATTTAAAAATTTAAAAAATTTAAAGGACCAAAATGACAAAAATTCCATTTTTAGGGTGCCGGGCACTGCCAGCGTCCCCCAAAATCCGACTCTGTCAACAACATTTAAGGCATGGTAAAAGTTAAAACGTAAGAGAGATGAAGAGTGAAGTGAGCAGGTGCTAAAAGAAAAGCATTACGACTACTTTTGCTTAGCAATGAAATAGAAACACTCGACACTCCCATCTCTTACATAGCATGAGTCAGCAACACCAACTTGTTGCACTTCAACCTAAGCAATACGACAAATTTTGTTCAAATCTCAGTTACTAAATTTTGTCTTTAAACACCTTCCTAAGAGGCTCTCTTTACAACTAAGATCTCCGGATTATATTCTCATATTTTACCATTTCTACTTTCATAAAATCAGTGGTTGGTAATCCTTTAAATCTTTGTCCACTTCTCTTTGCAATGACAGGTTTTTATAAAATATATGATAACATCCATTTTTTTTTGCTTATTTTGAATGTAAATTTGGGTGACAAGATATCATTATCTATAACATGTTTGAGATATTTTACTAAAGGAAGAATTGTGTTTTGACTCTCCGGCCAACTCAATTCAATGGTGAACAGCATGGGCTTGATGGCCTTGACCCAATTTAACCCACAGTTTTTTTGTCAAATTCATCCCTCATCGGAAACCAGATACAAACACAACCTGGAAGATTGTAATTACGAACAAAAATCCAAACACCGAATGGCTACTGCCTTCCACGTTTCCCTTCATGCACCCATAGTTCACAAACTGAAACCCACAACGCCCTCCCCCCCCCCCGCCCTCCCCACCGTCACAGTCCATTCACTCGGCGACAGCTCCGCCCTCCGTACACGTCATGTACTCCATTACCATGTGCATTTTCACTCACCTCTCCGGTAAGCATAGCAATCCCCTCCCCTCCCCCCCACCCCACGCCCATTTCCCTCTCCTCGATTTCTTCTCCTTGCTTGTCCTGGTTCAAAAGTCTCACTTCCACCCTTTTTTTTTCCAGTATCCAGATAATTACAAAACAGCCGTTGTGTCCTTCTTTGGATTGTTCTTACTTTTATTTATCACAATATATATAAATTTAACACTATTAGTTCCGTGGCCCCCACAGAAACTCCTGGTGGGGTCCTCAGTTCTCTTGTTTCTGTAGGGTATGTCGTATATTGGCCAGGCTTTATTCATCAGCTCTATATATCTGGGGGTAATCTTAGTTTCTGTGTTGCAGACCTGCAAAACTGTAAGAGATTTAGAAGTGTACTAGGAAAGAGAAAATGGGTGAGATTCTGAGTGAATTGAACAGTGTTTCGGTGGAAAACAATGTTGTGAGTCAGAATTCTGATGAGTTTAAAGTGTCAGTGTTTGGAGAACAAGTGTTGGCTGGTCAAGGTGATCATGTCAATGGGCATAATCAACACGACCAGCAGCTTCACCAGGGCGGTGGTAATAACAACACATTGCTTGCTTTGCAAGAAATCCCTGGAAATTTACCTCCTTTTACAGTTAGTAATGGCGATCCTGTTTTTGGTAACGAGGTGGTGGAAAGGGTGAGGGAGAAACCTAAGCTCATCGTCACTAATGATATCAAACCTCGCCTCCGATGGACTAGTGAACTCCATTCTTACTTTGTTGAAGTTTGCAATCGGCTTGGTGGTCCTCAGAGTCAGTGCTCATTTCCTTCAATTCTCTGCCATACTTTTTTCATTCTTTCCAAATTGTTTTTCCAGTGTGAACATCCTTTTCCTTTCTTAAGAAGACAAAAAAAAAAAAAAAATCTTATGTAAGTGATATATGTTGAATTGGTGGAAATGATCCTTTTTCTGCATGTAGTAATCTCAAGAAAATGACTCACAAAATAGCTTGATTTTCTCTTTCAATTGGAAACAAGATGCATGTTAAGTGCGGAGCAAGATGCCTAGGGGGTGTTTGTTCCCCCGTTCATCAATATCTAACATGCATCAACCGCTTAGGCTGGCTCAGCGAATTTAGTCCTTTTATGTTGAATAGTTAAATTCTCCTCTAACTGCATTTTGCTTGCTCAACTCTGAAAATTTTCTTTTCCTTTCTGTTTTTTCTTTTCTTGGTATAATGATTTATGCTTGTTTCTTTGGAAAGTAACAACTCTTACTACTTTCCAGGCTATTCAAGGAACATGCATAACCTTTACCGACAAATTTTTAGAGTAATTTAAAATGATGATGGAGAAACTAACTCATCCTCATTTACATATGGACATGAGCCTTCTCTGAATTTGTCCTCTTTTTTAGAGAACTTGTATGTTTTAAGCATTTAAAGACACTTCGATTTATAAGTGATTTTCTCTTGATATACTTTAAGTTTTCTTTTACTGCATGCTGCTAGTTCCCTTTTTTTGTTTGAAACATAAGCTTGTGCAAATGAATATTTCCATAAGTTGCTAATTTTTGGCAGGTAAGGTCAAATTGAATCATCTTGACAAGTTTTTCCACTGAAGTTTTTTGCAAAACATATATGTTTTAAGCATTTAAAGATTGCTTCAATTCATATACAACTTCTTTTCCTGATATAGATTTTGTTTTATCTATCTGCATGCTGATAGTTCCCTTTCTTCATTTGAATATAAGTATACGGAATTAGTTTTTGCATATGCCAACTTCTTGCAGGTAAGATCAAACTAAATAATCTATCGTAAAATTCATATACATCTTCTTTTCCTGATATAGATTTTGTTTTATTTTTCTGCATGCTGATAATTCCCTTTCTTCATTTGAATATAAGTATACGGAATTAGTTTTTGCATAGCTAACCTTTTGCAGGTAAGATCAAACCAAATCATCTATGGTAGATGCTATTCTCCCTACCCTCCTCCCCTTTGTTTAAGTTCCTGTCATGTACTACTGCTTACCTTATATGTCTTTGCTTTTAAAAACAGATAATGTTTTGATCATATTTTCAAATAAGGTTTGCTTTTCGTCCATGTGATCTCTTTTTATGTGCAATATTTCTAAAAAGAATTGCTGATTTGCTTGCCGCATGCTCCCATTTAGCTTTTGCAGTGTCATTCTACCTTTCTACGCATGACGTAAGGTAATCTAGGCTGTCCGTGTCACTTCCTGATCAAGGCCAAAACAATATTTGTCGATTAGTGGCTGTTAAACATTTCCTGTCTCATTTATTTATCTCCTTGTAGTTCGTTACATTGCATTCTAGGAATAATGTATTTACTCTTCCAAATACGTATGAAAAGTTTGTCGGCTTGTATTTTGTCGCTTCTCTAAATGCCATATGTCACGATCTCATAGTTTTACTTAGTATTGATGATGTATGTCAAATTTTGTTTCTTCGGTACTGTATTTGACGGTACCAACTGCAAGTTTGTCGGCTTGTATTCCGTTGCACGCACGCGTTGATGACTTTGGATATGTTCACATCATCTGAAAATAGGGTGTCTTTATGAGTCTGCGGATGGCATGAATGCAGTATATGCACTCGTTGTATTTTCCAATCACTGCTTTATCAGTTTCATGCACTTGTAGTTATAGTATTACCATTTCTGCTTAGTATTAGCCATTTTTAATCATTTTGTTTCAATTCAGTTTATTACTTTGTCATTAGATTTTGTTTTGATCAGAGTGAGGAAGAATATAGAACTTTTACTTTTTAATATTGAATATTGGTAACTTGAGGGGAACGATAGGAAATGCGCTGAAAGAGATGATTAGAGATTCACAAATATATTTAGGCCCTTTTGTTGTATGAATCCATTATATGAGGCTGTAGATTGAAAAAGAATTAGTGAAAAAAGATCTTCAATGACCCTGAATCTCTTTGACATTATAGAGAGTAATGGGAGGATATAAAGTTTGATTGTTCAATGATGGACCAACCCAAAAGAAGATGACGATGATGCCAGTCTTTCACCTTCTCTTAACAATACTACAATTTGTTTTGCTTTAATGGTTGTTGCTTGTGTGATAATTTTGATGTAATATCCATATTCTTTGGTAATACAATTTGCATCCTTTCTATGGCTCATTTGTTAGTTGCCAGGAAATCCTAATGCATGAACTGAATTCTCGATAGTTTACTAAATTCCATGCTAATATGAGTTCCGTGTTACCAGAGGACTCATATTGCCTTCGCTGTCCGTAAGTAACCTTGTAGTTACCATTACATATAAAATGATCCGACTGTAAATCTTATTTGCAGGAGCAACACCAAAGGCTGTCCTGGACCTGATGGATATTGATGGACTCAATCTTTTCCATGTCAAGAGTCATTTACAAGTAAGTTTTTGTATTTAATTAAGTGTTTCCTTTTTAGCACTTAAAACCAACTGTTAAAAGTTTCCATATGAAGGATTAACATTTATGTCCATGATGTTAATCGATTTATTCCAGAAATATAGACTGGGCAAATATGCAGATAAGGATTTGACAGAGGGAGGCCAAACTGGTATGTTTTGTTCATTTTAACATGCAATTTGAATCATTTTGTTATGCTCTTATTTAAAAACTTGTTCGATATATGCATATGTGTTACAGAAATAAGAACTACAATAAGATTTCCTATTAATCTATCTATATATGTAAGCATGGATGCATGTATAAATGTATATTGACTGAGACTAAAATAAGGACTATCTTCCTTTATGTGTAGTGATGTTTAACTTAGATGAGTAACATGTGAATGACATGTTGGTATTGATTCTGAATAAAAGGAACCTTCGGAAGTTCAAGCAGTGCTATTCCTTTACCATCGTGTACCAATCAGTATAACAGGTATGTCTTTCTTTTCGTTGAGAAGGTTTTATTTAATCATGTATATATATATATATTTTTTTTCTTAACTGGTTCAAGGTTTGATTTCTATGGTGGACTATTGGCATACAATATGCAGGAGAGCTAAAAGAAATCTCAAAAATACTCATGGAGAACTCTATCTGAAACTTCAGGTGAGTTAATTCAGGAAATTACTAGAATATGTATATAGGATGATCTTTAATCTATTTTTGAAAATGCAGTCATTATATACTCAAATCTAAAAGGGAAGTCTTACATGTTCTCAGATGAGCATCCAGGATATGGGAGCTAAAAAATTGGAGGCTGAGATGCATGTTCAAAGGTGTCTGGAAGAACAAAGGAGGTACCTACACACCGCCCTGGAATCCGCATGCAAGACGCTTGCCAATCAGTATCTAGGTGATGCAGCTGCCGTGGAAAATGCAATCCTGTATGGGCAAGCCTCAGCTGGTCTAGGAAATTTCGCGACAATACCAGTTGGCCCATCGGGTTTCGGAACATCAGCCACGACAGTGCCACCGTTTTATTCTGAGCAGCAGAATGCATATCCTACATATAGCAACACACTGACAACCCCAGCCAACCTTGGCCTTCAAGAGCAACCTGTTGGTTGTCAGCTACAAACTTCATTTAGCCCTGCACCTCAAGGCAATATCTCAACTTCAAATGGCTATTTTGGAAGTTCACCACATCAGGAAACTTTGGCTGCAGCTGCTGCCTACACAGACTGGCTTGTTGATGAAGATCTTATACAAACTTCATTTAGCCCTGCACCTCAAGGCAATACAACTTCAAATGGCTATTCTGGAAGTTCACCACATCAGGAAACTTTGGCTGCAGCTGCTGCCGACATGGACTGGCCTGTTGATGAGGATCTTATACAAACTTCATTTAGCCCTGCACCTCAAGGCAATATCTCAACTTCAAATGGCTACTCCGGAAGTTCACCACATCAGGAAACTTCGGCTGCAGCTGCTGCCGACACGGACTGGCCTGTTGATGAAGATCTTATACAAACTTCATTTAGCCCTGCACCTAAAGGCAATATCTCAACTTCTAATGGCTATTCTGGAAGTTCACCACATCAGGAAACTTCGGCTGCAGCTGCTGCCGACATGGACTGGCCTGTTGATGAGGATCTTATACAAACTTCATTTAGCCCTGCACCTCAAGGCAATATCTCAACTTCAAATGGCTATTCCGGAAGTTCACCACATCAGGAAACTTCGGCTGCAGCTGCAGCCGACACGGACTGGCCTGTTGATGAAGATCTTATACAAACTTCATTTAGCCCTGCACCTAAAGGCAATATCTCAACTTCTAATGGCTATTCTGCAAGTTCACCACATCAGGAAACTTCGGCTGCAGCTGCTGCCAACATGGACTGGCCTGTTGATGAAGATCTTATACAAGCTTTCTTTAACTGGGATGATAATGAACCAATGAACCTCGATGCTAGCTTGTAACTTGGATCATATTTAAGGTTTCCTGGCACCTTTTAAGTAAAACTGTGTTAAAAAGAATAGCCGCTTTCAGTTTTAAGTTTCAAAGACCATTTCATCCTTGTCTAAGACTGGTAAAGTCCGTAACTCTTTCTGTCTGTCTGTAAATATGAAAGAAAAATAGTTAACATAGTTATCCTTAAAGCCAATTAATTGCTTGCTTGCTGCTTCTAACTAAACCTGAAACATGGTAGCCCTAGGACGAGAAGAAGACCATTTTTGTCTGAAATTAGAAAAACAAATCGACTTTTTCACAATAATGCTATGTTTGACAAGAGTATTATTTTTAGTCAAGGGAGAATTAGGTCAATGTCAACGGAAATTAGGAATGTAGGCATGTTTTCCCCAAAATTAAGGAAATAAGTTGGTTTTTTTAAAAAAAAAAAAACAACTGCTTTCATCTCTTACCTGCCACATCAACATAAAACGCATTCTTTTTTTAATTTTAAATTTTAAATTCGTTGGGCAACGACTACATTACCAACTGTAAGTTTTCCCAATGGTCACCTTTTTTTCTTCAATTGCTAATTTTTTTTCCAACCTCTACTTTTTTTCCTATATATATCTTACTGTTTTATTTTTTCATTCAATCTTATTCTCTCAATTCTCTCAACTATTTTATTCTCAATTTTTTCATTCAATTTCTCTCAAATTCTTCTTGTCTTAATTTTCTAATTTTTAATTTCTTTAATTTTATTTAATTTCCATAATTTTAAAAAAAGTCAATGCCTCTAAATCGTTTGGATCGCAAATACATTTCCAACGTCCAATTATAAATGGTAAAAAAATATTATTATATTTTTTATTTTAATTAATGTTTATATAATCAAACCGAAGATCAAATTATCGAGACATATATACACAATTTAAGTGTGAGGGAACCATATGTTATTGAACAACACTTGGAAGAGGCCGGATTCTTGCACGTGTCTCATATGCTCAGGGGGACTAAATTAGAGCCTGCACTTATAAGTGTTTTGTTGGAAAGATGGAGACCCGAGACACACATTCCATTTTTTGTGCAGTAAGTGTACAATTATGCTCAATGATATAACATTACAACTCAGTTTACCGGTTGATGGGTCAGTCCTTACGAGGGTAGTACGCATCGGCGATTAGAGCGCAATTCGCCACCAACTATTAGGCAAGGTGCCAAATAAGTTTAGTGGTAGCCGGATAGAAATGAAATGGTTAGAAGATAATTTCTCACATCTCAACACCTCTTCTAGTGCGGTTGAAAGGTGATTGAAACACAATTTGCCACCAACTATTAGGCAAGGTGCTAGACAAGTTTAGTGGTAGCTGGATAGAAATGGTAATGGTTAGAAGACAATTT
Organism: Gossypium hirsutum; assembly: GCF_007990345.1. Classification (NCBI taxonomy): domain Eukaryota; kingdom Viridiplantae; phylum Streptophyta; class Magnoliopsida; order Malvales; family Malvaceae; genus Gossypium; species Gossypium hirsutum. The sequence continues at coordinate 53,293,472 of NC_053443.1, forward strand.
CTCACATCTCGACATCTCTTCTAGTGAGATTGAAAGACAACAATTTGCTCGAGAATTCATACAGAGGTTAATCGGGGGTCTTTTAATGCCAAATAAATCTCGAAATCTGGTACATTTAAAGTGGCTCCTACAACTAGTCGACTTAAAAGAAGTCGAGCGACTCAGTTGGGGATCAACTGTCTTAGCTACATTGTATCGAGCAATGTGTCGGTCAACAGAAGCACAAAAAATAAAAATCGGTGGTTGTATACTCCATCAGTCATGAGCATGGTACTGCTTACCATTTTTACGTCCCTGAGTAAACTTTCATAATCAATTCTCACTTGTAATAAAGTAAGAGTCATTTAATAATATATTTTTAATATTATTTTTTTAATTATTATATTTTTGATATAAAATATTATTTGATTAGATGGAACAAAGACGCGAGTCATGTGGGTATACGAAACGAGCTTGAAGATATTCGATTATTGTTAGATCAACGATCAAAAGTCGAGGTTAGTTCTTAAAATTTTCAATTATATAATATTTACGTAAGAATTTGAAATTTAATATTAGGTATGTAATAAAATTTATACTTCCATACAGTAGTTTAAATGGATGTCATACTCTCATCCAAAAATTCAAGAATGCATCCCGGCCAAAATTTTGACGAATTGCAATATCTGGCACATCAAAGTGTTATTGATAGTTTTTTCAATAGTTGAGATGCATGAATTTGATCGAATGATGCTAGTTTGAGTTTATACATAGTATTCTATCCTAACCCCAAGAGCTTGATAAACTTCGTAAAATTGACTTGTGGGGGAGAACCAATGAAGATTGGCCTAAATTCCATGCCAAGTATATCTACATCTGGGAACATAGGTATGATTTCATACCTATGCGTGAACCAATTGTCTAACCGGATTTGGCAACATCTTCAAATTATATGGCATGGCTTAGACTTCACAGTAAGTCATATCTATTTTCGGAGGAGGAAAGGAGTAGAAAAATTTATCGTAAAAGATCGACAGAATCCCACATGAGGCCGCGATCAGGAGTACATGTGTCGAGTTCATCATCATCAACTCCAACCCCAAATACTAAACTAATGGGTGTATCACCTCCTGGTTAGTATGGTTCATATTTTTCTAGTGCTTTTATTAATCCTATGTTTTTCACACAAGCACCACATTATACACCATTATACCATGCATTAACACCTTCTTCAAGAATATTTTTTGCACTACCTCCATCCCTAAGAGCATATTACATGCCACTGTCGTTAACAACACCAATGTTATCCGCCATTACCTATAATTTCAGCATTCTATGCACAACTTGGTTATTCGACACCATATACTTCTCTATCGATAGTGTCACAAACACCCCCAACATTACTATTCTTCAAAGGTGGATCATCTTCACAACCACCTATTAATATCATCGATGATATACAATGAGAACCTAGGATGCAAATGCATTTTATCATGGAAGAACAAGATAAAGATGAAGACAATGTTGGAGATGAAGATGAAGATCAAGATGGAGGTGGAGGTGGAGGTGAAGAAGATGAAGATAAAGAGATGGAACCCCAACCGCGGCAAAATCCTCCTCGTAACCGACACCCACCATGTTGTGACACACATCCGGACAGATGATATTTTTTATTTTAATATTTTCGTGTGAACCATTATTTAGTTTGTTAACTTTTAATTTGTATTGTATTAATTTTTTTCATCCATAATCTACTTATCCACATTTTATAAAAAAAAAAGTGTTTTTCTTATTTTTTTTATTTCAATAATATAGTTATTTACAACCTACAAAAAATGAAAAAATTTGTTTGTATTTAATTCTAGTTTATTTTAGATCAATAATATATTTATTTACAATCTACAAAAAAATGAAAAAAAGTTGTTTGTATTATACTCTATTGTATTTTACATCAATAATGTACTTATTTACAAATTACAAAAAATTGAAAAAATTGTCTGTATTGTTTGTATTGTATTTTACATTAATAACATACTTATTTACAATTTACGAAAAAATGAAAAAGTTGTTTGTATTGTATTCTATTGCATTTTTACATTAATATACTTATTTACAATGTACCCAAAAATGAAAAGTCATGAAAAAAATGAACAAATTGTTTGTTTGTTTGTTTATTGTATGTTTATAAAAAATGAATTCTTTTTTCTAATTCTACCCTCTCCTCAATGTTGCCCCCAAGTGTGGACATGTTGGCTTACTATGCCTTAGGTTCCTACAATAACTACATAACCCTGGTCAGTCTATCTTCTCCCGAATATTCATATTGTTGCGTATCCGACTAGAACTTCGTCGACCTTTTGGATTGCGATGCAACGTAATATTTGGTAAAAGCTCAAATGGAGCGCTCGAAACATGCGACCATATACTTTCATTCGGGAATAGTGGGAATTCAGATTTCCATACTTTATATATGCATTTTAGTTTGTACACTTCATCAAAATAGCTCATACAATCCAGATGTGTCGAGGCATATGTAGCAATTGCATGTGCGTAAGAAAAACAAAGTGCTTGAAATCTCTTACAGTTACAGGTCATTGATCTCAAGTATACACGATATGCTCCTCCGATAATACCATCGTCGAGTTTATGGAACTCTGTAACCCGGAATATTTTATTTGGACATGAGTGACACATTACAAACATAGAGTTTTCTCTTTTTACATTTTTTTGTAATATCTTTCATTACTTCCTCGCGCCAAATGTGGTCACCCTTTATCTGTCCAACATGTTTTTTCGCTCACTTTGGAAACAAGGTTGATAAGAGGAAATATGTTTCTTTGACCACCAACGTTATCGGCAAATGACATGTCCCTTTCAATATAGAATTTATACATTTTGCTAGGTTCGTTTTCATGTGCCTCTATCATATGATTGAGTCTACTATTCATTGAGTATCCCATCGAGGTATTCCGCACTATGTTGGTTTATAACCTGCAAGTTCTCCAACATTTCATGGAATCGATGTTGGATGAGCTCGTACCTTGTCAAAGAAAAAAAAGAGTATATTCATGAATGAAAATAATGTATATGTTAAATAATGATATAGAAAATAATATTTACTACCTACCCATGTTAATAACATGTCGCCGCTCAGCATCCTTATGAAATTGGCTCATGTAATTTGACTTGATATGATGCATACAATACCTATGGTGTGCATGATCCCATAGTCTTGTCCAATTACAACTCGTATTCTGGGTGCTCTATCAGAAATGATGCATATATCGGGTTGTAGCACAACATGCCTTCTTAAGTTAGTCAAGAAGAAGTCTCAAGCATAAGAGGTTTCTTGTTCAATAATTGCAAAAGCTATTGGTAGGTATTTTCATTTACCATCTTGTGCAACAACCAACAAGTGATGCTCATATCTCCTGTATATAAATGAGCCGTCAATTTTGACTAATGGCTTACAGTATCGAAATGATTCAACGTATGGCTTGAATGTCCAAAAAAGACAATGGAAAATTCTTTTCTCTTAGACCATTCAATTTCCATTATATGCAAGTTCCATTTGCAGATCAATGACGATACCTAGTACGTACTGATTTAATACCTTGCACCATTTTCATAAATCATTATATAATTTATCCCACCAGTTATGCATCTTTTTTCATAGCCTTTTATTTTATAGCCCATGCCTTATAGTACGACACAGTGTATTCGATGACTACGAATATTAGCAATCAAAACTAGTATGGGAGTCTTAGGACTCTTTTTCACCATAGGTAAGATAATGTCAGAGATCATGTCAGAATCTAATTTCGATTAATCCTGTGAAATACCTACAACAACACAAGTATTTCACTATACGTAAGACAATTTTAGAGATCAGGTCATCCAATTTTGAATGATCTTGTGATATACCTGCAACAACACAAGTATGTAGAGCATTATATTTCTTAATTGTACAAAACCTCATCTTATTTCTAACAGATGTCATAATTTTCCATGGACATCTACTGTCACGCATTGTACACTTGGTCTCATTTTTTTGGCTCAAGATTTTGTAACATAGAAGTTGACCCCATGATTTATGTTATATCACTTCACTGTAACAACAAAAGCATCTTTGAAAGAAAACTCCATTCCTATAATACCTTTACCCGACCCAATTGCCAGGTCCGAGTCCCAGATTCTACTCTAACTTGAATGAGGTAATCGATACTTCTGTGTTTATTTAATTACATACTTTAACAACTTAAATTTTGAAAATCCAACTACTATTAAAACACATACAAAACTGATGAATAATTCTTACAACCTTGGTTCCGATGTCTATTTACAATATTTATATTAAGACTCGAAAACGGAAATAATCAACTTAAACCCTGACAGAAATAATCAACTTAACCCTGAGGCCTCTACGAGTGCCCCTCCATACCACTCAACTTGATGGAGTCTGGCTTGGTCCCTCATAATTCCCAAGTCTTTATTTATCCTGCATTCAAGCAATAATTTTATAAGTTCCGGAGAACTCCATCAGATCTTGCACATAACTTTATATAAAATTGTATGAAAATTGAGAAATTAAAATGTCTGGCTCAAAATTAAACTCCCTAAATTCCATAGGAGAATTTGTGAACTTAGTTGGCAAGACCAGTGCCTTAGTCACTCTGAGCCATTCATTGGTGGACATAATCCCTGATCTGGCATAACCATGACTTCTCATTGTAGCCTCACCCAACATATCATTAATCCATATCTTTAATATTCGTACTGATTATTCCTAACTAACGACGCTCAGTGCTTACCCAATTAATTTACGTAAACATGGGTCCTTACCAGGATACGATCTCTTCGTAATATTCTCTTTTCCTTAGGGAAAATAGTACCCCTATGCAACCCCCATAGCCCCACTTTTTCAGTCCATTCCTTTAAAAGAATTCAGTAGACCTATGGTTCCTACCTTTGGCAGATTAACCAAATCTTTACCTTTTATTGTGGTCTCGATAGACCTCCACTTTTCACTATTCTTTGATAGACCTTACTAGCCATTCGGCCTTGAGCGGCATTTCCTCCCATGAAGATTCTTATTGACCTACCCAAATTTTCGCTGACCCTTTGTCGACTTACAAATCATGATTGTATCCTATTATAGCCTATCCTGTGTCGATTGAAACCATGTGAAATACACAACTTCCTTGGGTATTTGTTTTGAAGTACATTACGTGTATCTCCTTATCTAAGGAGTCTCTTTCTCTTTTTACCCTAATTGGTTTGAGATGTTTCCTTGGCCCTACTCATCATGGTCTTTGGCGAATTCTTTTTTTATCCCTATGGTCTTTGTTCCCTAAGCACACCAAATTCATTAGTTATTATGACTTATCTCACCAGTCACACCGCGAACTCTACTTTATACCATAGCGTTTCTCTTGGTCTGCTAAATTACGAACTTCTCACATGTGTGGTCCCATGGTTTACGTCCTAATGAATTTCCCCATGTTTATTGTCTCGATGGACTACTAATCTTCCATAACTTGATGTGGAAAATTAGGCTCTTCCGACGTACTTAAGGAGTTTTTTCTCGAGCAAAATAACGTCTTTAGTGTAGTTTTTCATTATTTTTAAATTTTTAGTTAATAAGTGAAAATGTCTCATTTTTACTTATTTTGTGACCCAAATTGGCAATAGCACCATGGAAAGGCCTAACGTGTGATTGAGTGATGTAGGAACTTGTTGGAGGTAAAAAATGAGCGATAATGGCACCAAAGAAAGGGTATCGCAATATCCAACCCTTGTGATTTCAATACCTCTAACAATGTTGAAGAATGGAGACTTCTTTCATTGGTATCGTGATATCCTCTTTGGGTATCGCGATATCCACCCCTCCAAGAAGACCCCAAGGCTCGAAATTGCCTGAGGAATCGCGATATCCACTTTTGGGTATCGCGATATCGCCTTCGCTAAGAGACATACTTGGAAAATAATGGTAGTCTTTGTCCACTCGGTCCATTACTCACCCAAGGCCCATGGAGGGGAATTTTTTGCAACAAAAACTCACCAGATAACACCTTAAAACAACTAAAATTTTTTTATGAGGAGAGAGATGCACATTAGCTTAGTTTTAGGTTTAGTTTTACTTTTCTTTAGGTTTCTCTTATTTTTTTGAACTTTTTTCTAGGGATTTTAATTTTCATGTTTTCTACTTTAGTTTAGAATTTATTTTCTACTTTTACTTCTTGTTCTTGATATTCTTAGTGTTATTTAAGTTAATTATCATTGTAGTTTAGGTTTATTTGCACTTTCAGTCCCTGTATATTGGTTTCAAGGCACTTTAAGTTTTAGTTTAATGTATTTCAATTTCTTTTACTTTAAATCTATTAAAGTTAGTTCCTTTAATATTTATTGCTTTAGATTTTCTTGTTGAATGCTTTTATTTTTTTACTCTTTAAGTTTTCTTTCATAAAAATCTCAACTTTCACATTTTTCTCAAGTTCTACTTTAATAGCTACTTTGTTTTCCACGCCCATTTCTTTTACTTTGAGCATAAGTAGCTAAACCTCTATGGAGGTTGGTTGATGGAGATGTGAGTGGGTAAACTAAAATCTTTAGAAAAATGACTAAATCATAATAAATTAGGCTAAATCGAATAGACCTTAGAACTTAGGTATCATAATAAATTGGGCTAAATCGAATAGACCTTAGAACTTAGGTAGTAACGCCCCTATGGGAATATCTAAACAAGTGAGAACAAAAGGTAATCTTGTCGTGCACCCGTTCATTAGTCCTGAATTAATTGGTGAGATCAGAAGATCAATCGGAGCTAATTCATCTAAGTCGGTAAAATTAAGATCGAAAGATAAAATTGAGTTACTTAGTAATTTAGGCGATTTAAGTCCCTTGTTCAAGGATCGGTGAAGCACATCGAAGTCAACCAACCACCATTAGTTATTTATTGGATAGTCCATTAGTTCTACATTGTTTGCAATTTATTCCTTAGAGTAGCATATCTAATTTTCTAGCAATATTTTCTTGTTCTCAATTGTTGTACTATAAAATCGTAGTAGCAGTCACTTAGACTCTATTGTGTAAGCTAGTTATTGCTCAATCTCCATCTTCTTTGGGTTTGACCCCTTAGAATACTTTGTGTTCCATCTGAACTATAAATATTACAACTGACCTATATGCTTGTAGTAAAACCAGGCTTTAAAAAATTGTTTTATAATTTCGTTGTTTTAATGCGCACATGAGAAGCTGATAAAAGTTGTTATCACTGGTGCTGAGGAGACTGTGTAAGATTGAGTAATTTTTAGTGTATATTTTTAGGTAGAGATAAGTAGCTAAAATAGGATTTATAGGTACGTCTTTATTTCTTTTGTGTTTTTATTTTTGTCGCAAGTTTAGTTAATTTTCTTTACTCATTGTGCTTGTAGGAGGCGTTGTATGACTCAAACTGGTGATGGTGTCTTACCATTTGAGCCAGAACCATAACATATCATCAGACACACGAGGAGGGCACAACACCTTAGAGACGTCCCACTTCCAAACAGAGAGCAAACCATCGAGAATCTACAAGGAGAAATTCAACCACCACACCTACCCATGGAGCAACAAACTTTGCGTGACTACACATTGCCTAACTTAGAGGTTGTATGAGAAAGCATTAATCACTTGGCAATTAATGCTAAAAACTTCAAAATAAAACTGGTGATGATTCAAATGATACAATTGAACCTTCAATTCTGAGAGTCAACGAATGAGGATCTAAATCAACACCTTAAGCGATTTCTAACCATTTGTGATACTTTCAAATATAATGGGGTATCTGATGATGCTATCTGTCTTTGATTATTCCCTTTCTCTCTTACTATGATGCTTTTGTTTGGTTAGATTCAAAGTCAGTAGATTCCATCAGTACTTAGGTTGAGCTAACGAGGAAATTTTTGGCAAAGTACTTTCCCCCAAGCAAGGCCATGAAACTTCATATGGATATTATGAACTTTCAAAAATTGGAAGGAGAGTCATTGTATGATACATGGGAGCACTTTGAGTTGATGTTATGCAAGTGTCCATACCATGGTTTAAAAGATTGACTGCAACTTCAAGTCTTCTAGAATGGACTTGGTGTCCTCTAGAATGGACTTGGTGGGAACTTACGCTCTAGTCTCAATGGAGCATCCGCACGAGCATTCATGTCAAAGATCTATGCCAATGCATGTCAACTTAATAAGGACATGATGATGAACTCTTACATATGGCCGACTGAGCGGTTTACATATTGAGCCGAACAATCAGTAGTGAATGATGTTGGAAGCAAGGATAAGTATCAACACATCCTCAAAAGACTTAATCAATTAGAGATGAGTTTGGCAAAGGCACAAGTCCAAAACCAAACCAAACCAAACCAATCTAACCCATTTTAATGTAGGACAAGATGATGAGATAAATCATATAGAGGTTAATTATGTAGGGAATAGAGGATATAACCCTTACTCCAACACCTATAACCCGAGGTGGCGTTAACATTCTAACCTTAGGTGGGGATAGAATCAAGTACGACCTTCAAATCAAGGGAACCAAAACCTTAAACCTCTCAAACCCAATACACCATATCGACCTCCATTACCTTTTAAGACACCTTAATATTAAGGAAGAAAATCCACCTATAATAGTGACCATCCATTGTCGATTAAGGTGAGTAAGTAGAGGAAGGTTTGCACGTAGTGCAAGTCAATGTGCGCCAAATCCATGGTTAATTAGACCAAGTTTTGCAATTGTTGCAAAACAACTTAGCCTCTAGAATACCCAGTAACACCAAACCTAATCCAAAGAGGGAAGGAAAGGAGCACACCAAGGTGATCACCCTTAGATTAGGGGTTATGATTAAGGAACCTGTTCGACCAAATTATGGGGAGAAAGAAGTAAGTGGGAAGGACGAAAGCACTAGCACTCCTAGTGTTGGAGATGGAGTGGTAGGGAAGGAAGGACTTAAGAGTGAACCCACACAAGTAAAATGAAAGAATAGGGCTATTCCACTATCACCACCTACCTAGAAGCCTATACCATTTCCTTCGCATCTAGAGGAGAAGAAAAAGAAAGAGAGTGAGAAGTTCTTACAATTCCTTAATATGTTTAAGGCTTTGAATGTAAAACTCACTTTATTACAACTCCTAGAGAAAATTCCCAAATTTTCCAAGTTCCATAGGGATGTTATGTCTCGTAGGAAGAAAACAGGGGGAGGAGAGAAAATCGCTCTTAATGAGGAATATAGTACGATAGTGTCTAGAAGAGTTCTTTTCATGCTTAAGGATCTTGATAGCTTTACCATTACCATAGAGATAGGTGGAGTGAGTTTTGGGAAGGCCCTATGTGACTAGGTGCAAGTATTAACCTCATGTCATTGTCCATTTATAGGAGGTTAGGTTTGTGAGAGCTTAAAGAAATGACAGTTAGTTTACAATTAGCTGAGCAATATTTGATATGTCTCAAGGGAGTCCTTGAAGATGTGTTAGTGAGTGTTAGGAAATTCATTTTTCCTATTGACTTTACCGTGCTTGACTTTGAAGAGAATCACAAAATTCTTATACTTTTAGGGAGACCTTTCTTGGTCACATCTAGAGCTACTATAGATGTGAGAAAGAGAGAGTTGGCTATGGACATCGAGGGAGAAATTGAATTTTTCAAATGTGTTGAGCCCAAGTCTAGGTCTAAGGAGGTTTTGTAATCACAAAAGTATGCGTGTCAGGTAGTTAAGATGAGACCTTATCATTGTAATAAATTTGCAACTTTTATGGAATGGTGTGGCTTTTCAGGTGTTCGTACACCATGCAAGAGAATCTAGAAGTGAACGAGGATAAGGTAAACCTTATGATTTTTGAGCGGACTCAATCATATGTTAAACAAGAGGCATGTCTGAATGTCGAAGACACTGAGGAAGCATCATTTCGGTGGTGTGATCGACTGCCTCGAGTTGAATTTTTAATTGTTGCATGTGGTAAGGAAAACCAAAATTTTGTAAATAAATGTTTTAAGCATGGACTCTAAATGTTTTTGCATGTAGCGTAGGGTTTTAATTTGTATTTAGTTGCATTTTAGACTTGTTAGGATATAATTTTGATGATAGAGAGGAAAAATGATGATTTTGAAAATATTTTTGGAGATAGTTCAACGGAATCGCGATATCCAAGGGAGGATATCACGATTTCTCTAATAGTTTTGAGAGGGGAAAAAATCCCAATATCACAATACCCTTGTAATTTCAAAAGTAAAAAAAAAATGGTTTACATAGTGATAGTGTGATACCCAACCTTTGGTATTGCGACATTTCAAATAGAATGGAATGTGAAGGGTCCAAAAATAGGGGGTATTGCGATACCTAACCCTGGGTATTACGATATCCAAGTTGGGTCAGGTGATACTTGATTTCAAGTATTCCGATCTGCTTGGTTTGGAGGCTATTCTTCTCATTTTCCCTAAATTTTTCATTCTTAATCCCCAAGGACTCTCCCCATCTTTCTTTTCTCTCAATCACCTTTCAAATCTTTTGCAATTTTCTTTGCATCTTTCTTCTTTTTGTTTTATTTTTTTCTTGTTAGTTTCTTATTTTGTAGGTATTACACTCTTTTTGCTTGGAGGACACAGGACTTCATCTACTCCATCAATAAACCTATACACAATTTAAGTTTCCATTTTCTCTTTTGTGTTGAATGTGATATTGTGGCCTTTGTTATTATTTTTGGTATATTGTTCTAGCATTAGTGTTGATTGATTATGGGATATTTGGTTAGTACATACATTATAGTTGGATTTGTCTAAAAAATTGATAAACATGCCTTTTAAATCAGAAAAACGAACAAAATCCCAACCTGAACCACCTCTGGAACCAGAGTATGGCCTAAAAAATTTAAATCCAATGAGGCCAAAGCTTTTTTCTCAAATATTCAAGGATGAACCTTGCTATAGTGTCGAATACACCTATTGTAATTCCAGTAGTTTTGGAGGTTTACTCCAACTTGGCATTTTCTAAAAAAAAAAAAGGTGTATGTTCGACATAAGAAGGTCGATATATCCCCAAAAGTTATTAGTGAATACTATTGCATCCCCTATTATGAAAACGACTATTTATCCACCGTGGATCTTCATAAAATTTAAAACGACAATATGGACGATATATTGTCATGTTTAACTGAGGGGAGGGGGAATGGAAATGAGTGGGGTACAAGAATCACCCTTTATCTTTTAAACAAACTATAATGTTTCTCGTCACTAAGATGTGGATGCAATTTATTTGTACTTGTATCACGCCACTGCTTAAGACTAATACCATTAATGTATTTTGAGTTGCTTTGTTATATTGTATTTTGCAGGGAAAGAGAGTTAGTCTTGGGAGGTGGGTCAAGAAAGAAATCAGAAAATGTGTATCAAGCATTAAAGTTGGAATATACTTTCCTCATTTGATTACTAACTTGTGTCATCAAACTAGAGTGGCGATGGGGGCTACTGAAAAATTTCATCGTCTGGCCACAAGAATTATTGAAGATACCTTGATGCATCAATTCCCGAAATTGCATAGAAAGCAAATACAAGAATGGAACTAGCGACAGAAACATAAAATGGAAGTGCCTCCAGCGGTAACAAAGAAAATCACCAAAAAGAAAACTAATTATGAGCCTATATAATGGGAACGTAGGTTGGGAAGGGACGTGTGCTACAACATAAGACTCTTGGAGCCCATGAAACCATGCATGGACACTTTCGTGAGGAGCCAAGGGGCACAAGGTCTAGAATGACCGAAACAGTCGAGTGATTCATCTGAGGGCAATGAAGGCGCAGAAGAACAACAAAAGGAAGCCGATAAGGAAATAGATGATGAGGCCACGGAAGATGATGAATTTGCTTCTTATCAAGGAAACTTAGAGAGTGCTTTCGCATCCGTAAAACAACAAAAAGGGAGACCTTGCATTCGCGAGCCAAGTAACTGACCTTGGATGCCATCCTCAATGTCCACTATGAGCAGAAAAGGAAAAGGAATTGCAGGACCGAGTGAAGGTCTCGAGGACGACTCCAATTAGTTACATGTCTTAGCATTTTATTTATTTTTATACTACATGTAAGCTATTAAACACTTTTGAACTTGTTTTTGGACATTTTTATTTTTCGTATTCTGTGGTTGTTGATTTTTTTTGTTTATTTGTATTATGTGTAGCGAGTTACCCTGAAAGACTACATAACATTTTGAGTTTCAACGAGGAAGTGGACCCCTGAGCTAGTCTGATGCCCCATTTTAGTGAAGTCCGGTAACCTCCTATCTTTTCTTTGGGACACATTGGAGACAATGTGTAGTATAAGTTTGGCGGGGATGCACATAAGTTTTATGTGTATTATTTTTCTTGTTTTATGTTTATTTGTGAGTTATTTTAACTTTTAGGTATTTTCAATAAAACAATTCAAAAAAATCCCAAAAATATTTTTTTGTTCTTAATTTTTCAAAAATTCAAAAAAAATATATATTTGATTTTATTTTGTTTGATGCATGGTGCTTGTACTGTGATTAGGTAATAAGTTAGTAGTTGTACATATCAAAGGAGTATATAAAATTGCCAAACGTGCAAATTTTGAATGATACTAGATAATTTATTATTCGTAATTGTAGATTAATTAATTCACTTAGTTAATATGTATAATAGACTAGTGGCAATAATCAGAATGAAAATGTATAAAATGTATCGTAGGATGAAAAAAAATATGGATCCTCTTAGATAAATAATTTGAATTGCTAATTGTTCATTTAAGTCGATGTGTGCTTAAAAGAATTAGTGCTAAGTCATTAATTCAGGAAATACCTTAGGAATTGTTTGATATAGCCTAAAGCCTAAAAGCTTATATGTTGCTATATACCCTACCTCCTATACCTTTAAGCATCGAGTACCCTTTTCCTTGTAAGCCTTAATTTCAAGCCTTGAGCCTAAACGAGTCTAGTACTTGATCCTTCTGTCCCATTCTTTAAATGCATTATGTAATAGATGTCGAGCCATAGATATTGAGGGATAGGTAGAGACATTATGGTGGCTTAGTGTGTGCAAAAAGAAAATGAAGGGATTATGTGCATTAGCACGTTAAAAAAAGTGAACGAAAGAATGAAAAATAAAGAAAAAGAAATCTAAATCAAAGTAGGCTCAAAAATGAAAATCTTTCAATTCACATTTATAAATTTTTCATATGCTAATTTCACATAATACCTTCTAACGCTTTTAGAGAAATAAGGTGGGTGAGAGAAGGAGAAATAAAGAGGTGAGCTCATAAATAAATTGGGGGTGAATAGGGAGCAATGTCATGTGCCTAACTATTTCTAATGTTTGAACCCGTTTTGAGTATCCATTGTTTGAATGTCGAACCATCTTAAGCCTCATAACGCTACAAGCCTAGAAGACTTTTGGGATTCGAATAAGTCACCAACACATTGATTCAGATATAGCTTGCATTTGTTAGAACAAACACGATCAATTCCTTTTAAATATCTATCAGTGATCCATGTAACTTATTTTGATGGATAACATTCTTACATATGTTTATTTAACATTCTTACATATGTTTATTTACATTGATTCTACATCTATTAACACTTTAACTTATTGAACTAATAATTCTTGCAATAGGAATAAATAAATTAGCTAGTTATCATTCTTAAGTTGCATGTGAGGTAATTCTCTTATAAGTTCGGTGTTTTACTGCTATGTAACTTAATTGCCTAATTTTGTCCAAGAGTCGTCTTTTTGCATGTTTAGTGTGTTTTCTTGAAGACAAGAAAAAACTTTAGTGTGGGGGAGTTGACCTACCACAAATTGATGTGGAAAATTAGGCTCTTTTGACGTACTTAAGGAGATTTTTCTCAAGCAAAATAACATCTTTAGCGTAGTTTTTCATTATTTTTAGATTTTTAGTTAATAAGTGAATTTGTCTTATTTTTGCTCTTTCTTTTTTACCTAAATTGACCAATAGCACCATTGGGAGGCCTAACGTGTGATTGAGTGATGTAGGGACTTGTTGGAGGTTTAAAACTAGAAATAATGACGCCAAAGGAAAGGGTATCGCGATATCCAACCCTTACAATTGTGATACCTCCTATAGCATTGAAGAATGAAGACTTCCTTCAGTAGTAAAATGATATCCTCTTTGGTTATTGCTAAATTCACCGCTCCAAGAAGATCCCAAGGCTCGAAACTACCCAAGGAATCGCAATATCCACTTCTGGCTATCACGATATAGCCTTCGACAAAGGATAAACATGGACAAAAAAGGTAGTCTTTGTCCACCTGGTCCACCAATCACCCAATGCCCATGTAGGGGAATTTTTTGCAACAAAAAGCCACTAGAAGACACCTTAAAACTACCAAAAATTGTTGAGGAGGAGAGAGACACACATTAGCTTAGTTTTAAGTTTAGTTTTCTCTAGGTTTCTCTTAGTTTTTCTACACTTTTTCTAGGGTTTTCCATTTTCTTTTCTTCTACCTTATTTTAAATTTTATTTTCTACTTTTAGTTCTTATTCTTGATGTTCTTATTGTTATTTAAGTTAATTATCATTGTAGGTTAGGTTTACTTACAATTTCAATATCTATACCTTGGTTTCAAGACACTTTAAGCTTTAGTTTAATCTATTTCAGTTTCTTTTACTTTAAATCTATTAAAGTTAGTTCCTTTAATGTTTATTGCTTTAGATTTTCTTGTTGAACGCATTTAGTTTTTTATCTGTCGTAATTTGGTGTGGCAGATTAAACTAGTTTTCACATTTAAGGAGCTTGAATACAAGCATTTTAGTTATGTTTTAATTAAGTTTCTTTAGTTTTATAAACATTCAATAAAATGTGCAAATCGAGTCTTTTATTGACCTTAAGGGCTGAATCAAGACTAAGAGAGAACTAATGTACTTTGTGAGTATACATATGACCATTAGAAAGCATTTTACGCCAATACTAGACTCTATGTCGCAACATGGAGGTCTAATGTCGCAACATAGAGAGCAGAATATAAAAAGTGAGAAACTGCCTTCAATGTCGCAAGATAAGCTAAGGATTGCGACATACCCTTGAAAATGGCTGCAGAGAAGCATATTGGTTGCTATATTGCAACACAGGTCCTGTTGTGCCGTGACATCGACTCTGTAAAGAGAGTAAAACATGAATCGGGGGCGTTTTGGTTTGCAAAAATGAACTAAAAGCTCGGGAACCTCAGTTAACCTAGGGTTAAGGACGTCGACTACCAGAAGGCTATAAATAGACCTTTTTGGCACACATAATAGACACCATTCCATTAGTTCAGATTCTTTTCTTAGGTTTTAGATTTGTTTTCTTGTTTCTCTTAGGTTTTGATAGTCTAGTTTATTTGTTTCTTCAAGAGATTTGACTGTAAAGCAAGATCAACTTCTTTGGATTCGTAGTACTCAATATCAATTAGGCTTTCTTAAACTCTCTATTCTGTTTCATTCTTCATGATCAATTCTTCCATTCTTTCCATGTTGATTGTTAAAGCCAAGAGGAACTAATCCTTTTGTGGGGGATTAGCTAGTGGAGGCATGATTTCTTAATTCTTTTGTAGGGTTACTTAACGGATCAATTTTTTGGAAAATGAAGAACATGGAAAAAACCTTAGGCCTGACAACCTTGGGAAGTCATCAAGGTGGGAATTAACCCAAAATTGGTATTGCTCATTCATGAACATCTTTACCCAAAGCCAGTCTGGACTATTAGGTCAGAAGATAAGTAGTTCTTTTTGACTCGTTATGTTGTTGGAAGATTGGAAGATCCTGTTAGGGTACCGACTAGTTGGTTGATGAGGAACCTGAGATGACAATTATTGGAAGATCTTGCTAATTGGTTGATCACCTATCCTCAGATTTGATTCACTTTGTTTATCTCTACCTCTCACAACTTTAATTTCTTTTTATGTTATTTTATTTTATTATTTTACAAACCCTAAACATATTTCTTATTTTACTCTCGTACTATAACTAGCTTAAAGTATTAATTAGATATTTAATTGTTAAGGTTAAGATTGATTTAGTACTCACCTCCCTTGAGTATGATCTTCGGAGTACTCACCTAATTCGTTGTAAAATCTATATTACAACTCGACCCGTATACTTGCGGATACCGTCTCATAACTTTTTATTGCATTATAGAATTCACACTTTGGGCGTTAGTATGTCTAGAGGCAGTAAGTTATTGACACCGTTGTCGGGGAGGCAACATTACTAGATTAATTTTAATCTTTACACTATAAAGAATAATTAGGAAATTTGTAGGTTATAGTTATGACTTTCAATTTATTTCATTAAATAACATTTCTAACATTTGTTTAATTTTAGTAATCCTAGACACAAAATAATTAGTCAGCACAAAGTCATGGATGACTTGTATTATATGTGGTCCGATGAAGACTTCGATTATGACGACAATATTTATGAAGAGAGAGTCTATGAAGATTGGGAAGTCCAAGAGAATTGGCGATTACTAATGCTCAAATTAAGTCAACCTCAAGGAGAGTCCCCAACTCGTCCCTAAGATGACAGCAACCACAATGATATACCCTCAGATTTGACACTTCTTGATGAACCACACTATAAGCCTGAAGCCTAAAAATGTTAATTTGTATATACCCTGTTTCTTTGGTCCTGTACTGCACGACTATAGACGTCTGGCCATACGTATTGAGGGTTAAGTAGATACATCACGGTGAATTTTGTAAAACTAGAGTGAAATAGGAAAGATTGGTGTGATATAGGAATTATAAGTTAGCTCGAATTTGTGAAACAAAAGAAAAATCCAAAAAGAAAATTGATACAAGTAGAAAATTCTTAAACTAGTGAAAGAGCATTCATGAGTGAGATGTATTGAAAAAGAGAAAAGTGAAAAAGTCACAAAAGAAAGAAAAGCTCATTCATTAGTGCACAAAACTCGTAAAGCTGGTCATAGTTACTATGTCATGCTATGAATTCCTATATTCGAAGAGACAAGGAAGGTAAGAGAATGAGAAATAAGGCGGTGAGCGGGAAAGGGTCATTAAAGTGGAGAATAGGGATCAATACGATGTGCCAAACTATTTTCATGTTTGTAAACCTTTGATGGTTATTGTTTTTGAATTTCATACCTGTCTTAAGCCTCAAAATGTTACAAGCCAAAAAACCTTATGTGACCTAAATTTCCTTATATATCAATGGACATTATACTAAATATTCACATAAATGACTATTTGTATTCTGCTCAGATAATCAAAGTTCTTGTATGATTTGTTAATGGATTCCTATAGGTGAGAACCTTAATACTTGTACTTTTTTGTAACATACTAAACTTAGATATTTGTTATCAAAAGTGGTAAGTCAATTACTCATCATGTTGAAATTGTTAGTAAATGTGAAATGCTTAATTCATATGCTCCGAAATCAATACTTGTACCATACTTGCTCAAGGGTCGTCAGTTTTATTTTCTCATCACTGTTTATGTTGCTTGAGGACAAGCAATGACTTAAGTGTAGGGGAGTTTGATCTGTCGTAATTCGGTGTAGCAGATTAAACTAGTTTTCACATTTAAAGAGCTTGAATATAAGCATTTTTGTTATGTTTTAATTAAGTTTCTTTAGTTTTATGAACATTTAATAAAATCTACAAATCGAGCCTTTTATTGAACTTAAGGGCTGAATGAGGCCTAAAAGAGAACTAACGTACTTCGTGAGTGTATAGAAGACCATTAGAAGGCATTTTGGGCCAATACTAGATCTTATGTCGCAACATGGGAGATCCAATGTCACAACATGGGAGATCCAATGTCACAACATAGAGAGTAGAATAGAGAAAGTGAGAAACTGTCTTCAATGTAGGTAGATAGGCGAAGGATGTCACGACATACCCTTGAAGATGGCTGCAGAGGAGCATATTGGTTGCTATGTCGCAACACAGGTTCTGGTGTGTCACGACATTGACTCTATGAAGAGTGTAAAACACGAAGTAGGGAAATTTTGGCTTGTACAATCAAACTTAAAGCTCGGGAACGACAGCTAACCTAGGGTTAAGGACGACGGCTACCTGAAGGCTATAATAAACCTCTCTTGCACACATTATAGACACCATAGCTCAGATTTTTTTCTTAGGTTTTAGATTTGTTTTCTTATTTATCTTTGGTTTTCATAGTCTAGTTTATTTGTTTCATCAAGAGATCTGGTTGTAAAGCAAGATTAACTTCTTTGGATTCGTATTATTGAATATCAATCAAGCTTTCTTAAACTCTCTATTCCGCTTCATTCCCCATGATTAATTCTTCCATTCTTTCCATGTTGTTTATTAAAGCCATGAGAAACTAATCTTTCAATGGGGGATTAGTGAGTGGAAGCATGATCTCTTAATTGTTTTGTAGGGTTACTCAACGGATCATTTTTTTGGAAAAGGAAGAACATGAAACAAACCCTAGGCCTGACAACCCTGGGAAGTCATCAAGGTGGGAATTAACCCAAAATTGGTATTACCCATTCGTGAACACCTTTATCTGAAACCAGTCTAGACTATGAGGTTAGAAGATAAGTAGTTCTTGTTGACTCATTACGTTAGTGGAAGATTGGAAGATCCTGTTAGGGTAATGACTAGTTGGTTGACGAGAAACCCAAGACGATGGTTAATTGGGATTGCCGAAGTGAGCTGGTCACCCATCTTCAAATTTGATTCACTTTTTTTCTCTATCTCGCAACTTTAATTTATTTTTATGTTATTTTATTTTATTATTTTACAAACCCTAAACATATTTCTTATTTTACTCTTGTACTATAACTGACTTAAAGTATTAATTAGATTTTTAATGGTTGAGGTTAAGATTGATTTAGTACTCGCCTCCCTTGGATATGATCCTTGGAGTACTCACCTAATTTTTTATAAAATCTATATTACAACTCGACCCATATACTTGCGGATGTTGCCTCATAACTTTATATTTTATTGCAGTATTTAAATTCTGGACACTAATACATCCGGAGGTGGTCAGTTTGCTACTCTTTAAGTTTTCTTGCATAAAAATCTTAACTTTCTCATTTCTCTCAAGTTATACTTTAATGGTTGTTTTGTTTTCCATGTCCATTTCTTTTACTTTGAGCATGAGTAGCTAAACCTCAAGGGAGGTTGGTTGATGGAGATGTGGGTAAACTAAAATCTTTGGACAAATGACTAAATCATAATAAATTATTATAAATTGAATAGACCTGAGAACTTAGGTAGTGACTCCCCTAAGAGAATATTTAGGTAAGTGAGACTAGAAGGTAATGTTTTCGTGCACCGATTCATTAGTCTCAGGCTAGCTAGTGAGATGGGAAGATAAATCGTAGCTAATTCGTTTAAGTCGGTAAAATTGAGATTGAAAGATAAATTGGAGTCACTTAGTAATTTACACGATTTAAGTCCCTTATTTAAGGATCGGTGAACCAAATCAAAGTCAACTAACCACCATTAGTTATTTATTGGATAGTCCCTTAGTTTTACATTCTTTGCAATTTAGTCCTTAGAGTAGCATATCTAATTTTTGAGCAATATTTTCTTGTTATGAATCGTTGTACTATAAAATCGTAGTAGTGTTTACTTAGACTATATTGTGTATGCTAGATATTTCTCAATCGTCATCTTTTTTAGGTTTGACCTCTTGGAACACTTCGTGTTCCATCAGAACTATAAATATTACAACTGACTTATATGCTTGCAGTAAAACCAAGCTTTAAAAAATTGTTTTATAAGTTCGTTGGTTTAATGTGCATATGTGAAGCTGGTCAACTACCCCATGTTTACAATCCCGATGGACTCCATATGCTACTATAATCGAGCTATGCTTTTACACAATATACCCCATGTTTAACGTCCTTGCGGACTATTCCGTGCTTACTGTCCCGGCGGACTATACCAGTTGTCATAGTCGAGCCATGGTCTTAAGTTTTCTGCTCTTCAAGTTTTCTTGCATAAAAATCTCAACTTTCATATTTTTTCTCAAGCTATACTTTAATGATTGCTTTGTTTTCAATTTCCATGTCTATTTCTTTTATTTTTAGCATGAGTAGTTAAACCTAAAGGAAGATTGGTTGATAGAGATATGGGCAAACTAAAACCTTTGGAAAAAGGAATAAATCGAATACACCTTAGAACGTAGATAGTGATGCCTCTAAGGGTATATCTAGGCAAGTGAGACCAGAAGGTAATGTTGTCATGCACCTGTTCATTAGTCCCGAATTAACTGGTTAAATCGAAAGATAAATCGTAGATAATTCATCTAAGTCAGAAAATTTGATATCAGAAGATAAAATTGAGCCATACTGTAATTTGCGCAATTTAGGTCCTTTGCTTGAGGATCGGTGAACCACATCGAAGTCAACCAACCACCATTAGTTATTTATTGGATAGTCCCATTTTTTACATTTTTTGCAATTTAGTCCTTAGAGTAGCATATCTACTTTTCTTCCAATATTTTCTTGTTATGAATTTTCATACTATAAAACCTTTGTAGTTGCCACTTAGACTCTATTGTGTATGTTAGTCATTGCTCAATAACCATCTCCTTTGGGTTTAACCCTTGGAATAATTCGTTTTCCATTGGAACTATAAATTTTACAAATGACCTATACGCTTGTAGTAAAACTGAGCTTTAAAAAATTATTTTATAAGTTATTTTATTTAATGTGCACATGCGAAGCCAGTCAACAACTTCGTATTTACTATTTCGAAGGACTCCATATGCTGCTATAATTGAGCTATGATCTTACCCAATATGCCCTATATTTAACGTCCTGGCAGACTACCTCGTGTTTACTGTCTCGGCGAACTATACTGGTTGTCATAGCCGAGCGATGGTATTAATTTTCTGCTCTTTAAGTTTTCTTCCATAGAAATCTCAACTTTCATATTTTTCTTAAGCTTTACTTTAATAACTGCTTTGTTTTCCATTTCCATGTCCATTTCTTTTTTCTTTGAGCATGAGTAGTTAAACCTCAAGGAAGGTTGGTTGATGGAAATGTGGGTGAAATAAAACCTTCGGACAAAAGACTAAATTGAATAAACCTTAGAACATAGGTAGTGACACCCATAAGTGAATATCTAGACAAGTGAGACCAGAAGGTAATCTTGTCATGCACTCGTTTATTAGTCTCAGATTAATTAGTGAGATCGAAAGATAAATCGTAGCTAATTCGTTTAAGTCGATAAAATTGAGATTGAAAGATAAAATGGAGTCACCTAGTAATTTATACGATTTAATTCCTTTTTTTGAGGATCGGTGAACCACATCAAATTCAACCAACCACCATTAATTATTTATTGGATACCCTCTTAGTTTTACATTATTTGCAATTAAGTCCTCAGAGTAGCATATCTAATTTTCTTGCAATATTTTCTTATTATGAATTGTCGTACTATAAAATTGTAG
Organism: Gossypium hirsutum; assembly: GCF_007990345.1. Taxonomy (NCBI): domain Eukaryota; kingdom Viridiplantae; phylum Streptophyta; class Magnoliopsida; order Malvales; family Malvaceae; genus Gossypium; species Gossypium hirsutum. The sequence continues at coordinate 53,314,888 of NC_053443.1, forward strand.
TAGGAGCCACTTAAACTCTATTATGTATGCTAGTTATTGCTCAATCACCATCTCATTTGGGTTCAACCCCTTGGAATACTTTATGTTCCATCGGAACTATAAATATTACAATTGACCTATATGCTTATTGTAAAACCAGGCTTTAAATTTTTTTTATAAGTTTGTTTTTTTAATGCGTAGATACGAAGCCGGTCAACTACCCTTTGTTTATTTTCCTGGCAAACTCCATATGTTGCCATAACTGAGCTATGGTTTTACACAATATACCTCATGTTTAACGTCTTGATGAACTACTTCATGCTTACTGTATCGGTAAACTACCTCATATTTACTATCTCAGTGGACTATATTGGTTTCCATAGAAGAGCCATGGTATTAAGTTTTCTTCTCTTTAAGTTTTCTTGCATAAAACTCGCAACATTCACATTTTTCTCAAGCTTTACTTTAATAGCTGCATTGTTTTCCATTTCTATGTCCTTTTCTTTTACTTTGAGCATGAGTAGCTAAACTTCAAGGAAGGTTGGTTGATTGATATATGGGTAAACTAAAACATTTGGACAAAGGACTAAATCAAATAGACCTTAGAACTTAGGTAGCGACGCCCTAAGGGAATATTTAGGCAAGTGAGACTAAAAGGCAATCTTTTCATGCACCTGTTCATTAGTACCAGATTAACTAGTGAGATCAGAAGATAAAATCGTAGCTCATTCGTCCAAGTCGATAAAATTGAGATTGGAAGATAAAATGGAGTCACTTAGTAATTTACACGATTTAAGTCCCTTGTTTGAGGATCGGTGAAACACATCGAATTCAACCAACCACCATTAGTTATATATTAGATAGTCCCTTATTTTTACACTATTTACAATTTAGTCCTTAGAGTAGCATATCTAATATTCTTGTTATACTTTCTTGTTATGAATTGTCATACTATAAAATTGTAGTAGAAGCCACTTAGACTCTATTGTGTATGATAGTTATTGCTCAATGTCCATCTCCTTTGGGATCGACCCCTTGGAATACTTTGTGTTCTATTGGAACTATAAATATTACAAATGACCTATACGCTTGTAGTATAACCAGGCTTTACAAAATTGTTTTATAAGTTTGTTGTTTTAATGCACACATATGAAGCCGGTCAACTACCCCATACTTACTATCCTGGCGGACTCTATATGCTGCCATAGTCGAGTTATGGTATTACATAATATACCCCATGTTTAATGTCTTGGCGAACTACTCTATGCTTACTATCCCGGCAAACGTATTTATTGTCCCAATGGACTATACTGGTTGCCATAGTAGAGCCATGGTCTTAATTTTTCTTTTCATTAAGTTTTCTTGCATAAAAATCTCAAATTTTACATTTTTCTTAAGTTTTACTTTAATGGTTGCTTTGTTTTCCATTCTGTCATTTTCTTTAACTTTAAGCATGAGTATCTAAACCTCAAAAAAGGTTGGTTGATGGAGATGTAGGTAAACTAAAACCTTTGGACAAAGGAATAAATTGAATAGACCTTAGAACTTAGGTAGTGAAGCCCCTAAGGGAATATCTAGGCAAGTGAGACCAAAAGGTAATATTGTCATCCACCTGTTCATTAGATCGAAAGATGAATCGTAGATAATTCGTCTAAGTCGGTAAAATTGAGATCGGAAGAAAAAATGGAGCCACTTAGTAATTTACGCGATTTAAGTCCCTTGTTTGAGCATCGGTGAACCACATTGAAGTCAACCAACCATCATTAGTTATTTATTGGATAGTCCATTATTTTTACATTCTTTACAATTTAGTACTTAGAGTAGCATATCTAATTTTCTTGCAATATTTTATTATTATGAATTATCGTACTATAAAATTGTCTTAGTAGCCACTTAATCTCAATTATATATGCTAGTTATTGCGCAATCGCCATCTACTTTGGGTTTGACCCCTTGAAATACTTTGTGTTCCATCGGAACTATAAATATTACAACTGACCTATACGCTTACAGTAAAATCGAACTTTAAAAAATTGTTTTATAGGTTTGTTGTTTTCATGCGCACATGCGAAGCTGGTCAACTACATCGTGTTTATTATCCTGATAGACTCCATATGTTGTCATAGTCGACCTATAGTCTTACACAATATACCCCAAGTTTAACGTCCTAGCGGATTACTCCGTGCTTACTGTCCCGGCAGACTATACTAGTTGTCATAATTGAAACATGGTCTTAAGTTTTCTTTTTTGTAACACCCTAAAATAAGGTCTAAGAGTTTTAAGGGTATTTTAGGAATTTTAGCCTTAGAGTGCTCAGAATTTTGCGACATGGTTTATCGGTAATATTTTTTACTATGGTTTTTAGAAAATTAAATCAATTTTTTTAAATGAGTTTAAAATACGTTTAATTTTGAAAATAGGACTAATTTGTAACAAAGTCAAAACTGTGAGTTTTTAGGTAGCAATTAGACCAAAATTTGTGTTTGCCATCCATTGATTCTCTCTTGCTATTTCAATCAATTTTGAACTCTCCAATTCTTAATCCTCTTTGATTTCTATCACCCTTGTACCTTAAAACTCTACAAAATATCAAGAAAATACCCAAAAATACCATAGTTCCTCAATAACCAAGCTTCTGGGTTTTTGGGTCTTCGATCAAACGCATAGATTTTCTTCATATAAGGTAACGGTTCAAATTCTAATTAGTTTTAAATGTTATTTAGTCTTTAAAACCAAGTTTTTAGCCATTAAATCACGTGTTTTAAATAAAAGCTAAAAATCGGATCTTAATGGTGAATTTTGGGTTTGTGGATAAAAATATGGTTTCAAAGTGTTTTTCAACTTTTTTAACATGATTAGAAGGTTTCTTAAACTTACTTTGAAGTTTCGTTAAAGATTTTTTGAGGTTTAATGAAATTTTAGAAAATAGTCATAAAACATGTCGAAAAAGTTGATATATTGAATTGAGTAATTTTATGTAGTTTAAATGTTGAGAATTAGTCGTAGGCCAATTATAAGATGAATGAAATTGGTTTTAGGTGAAAAGATTAAGTATAGATCGGGATATTCGAATTTAAAGTTTGTTATGTTATAAGTTTAAGTTACATGAGAACTTAGTTTAAGGTTATGTTTTGTATGATTGTAATGAGTCGTTGGCTGATTTTTGGATGTACTGTTGTGTGACTTTGTTGTATTAAAGTTCCAGATTCAATAGAACTTTTCGTTGAAAGCATAATTGGTGTATGTTTGGAATAATTGCTTGTGGACATGATTCAATGTATTATTTGGGAATTTAGTAGTAGCCTAAACCCCTACTCTAAATTCTAAGTGTAATTTTTCTCATGCCTATGTTATCTTGTGAATAAAGTGCTTATGTGTTTGTGAATTTGTGAATTGAGATGAGATGCTATAGCATGTGATATGTGGTTATTATAATCGTTGTGAAAGTGCTAATGTGTACATGCTATGTACATGTTAAATGTTAGTGACAATATTTTTCTAAAGATGCAAATATGTAGTGATTGTGCACGGATAATCGATAAGTGATATGTGTTTGATTTAAGATATTTTGGCATTGTGATTATTGAAACTATTGGATATAGCTGGCATGCCATAGGATTGTGAGTACTCACCTATATGTAGAGTGATTTTGGGCGTTGAGACCTTGGGACATGTTGGGAGATAAGGGAATGTGAGCTAAGCTCCATTCAACGAGACATGTGAGGAGTAATAAGGAGAGTGTTAGCTTTATGCTTCACTTTTGGGACATGTTTGACTCTATGAGTCTCTGTGGTGTGTTTGAGATCCATGTATCCAATGAGTGATAATAGAGCTCACTTTTATGCTTCATAGCTCAAGTGCCAAATTATCTTAAAATGCATATATGTATAATGTGATGTATGCCTAAATGAGTATGTAACCATTATGCAATTTATCTATAAAGATGTTTTGAATATTGTGATATATGCTTGAATGTTAGGTAATTATATGTGTAATAGGATATGTGCTTAAAAGTGAATATGTTAACCATGTAAAAGAACTAATAATAATGCACGAGGAGTACATTATGACTCTAAAATTGGAACTGTTAAGGTTATGCTATATGGTTGTTTCGTTAATACTTGATGAACTGTTTGCATTGTAGTTTTTCTAGGCATTCACTGAGCTTGTTAAGCTCACCCACTCCTTTCTTAAACTTTTCAGATTAGTTGTGTGTTGGTGTCAGTGGTGTGGCTTTTTGAGGGGTGATCCAAGCAAGTCATTTTACGTTATTCGTAAGTGTTTATTCTTTGGTTATGTTTTGGGAATAAGGCAATGTGGTAGACTCATTATAACCCTGTTGATTTCTAGACATTATGTTGGTTTTTGGTTCGGGTTTTAAGGATTACATGTTATTGTTATGCTTGGGTCCATGAACATGAGAATTGATTGATGCTCGAACACTGTTTTGTGATATTGAACTGTTAATTAGGCCGTTGAATGATTATTTGTTGAAGTAATTGATGTATGATATTTAGAAACTAAATTGGAATGGGTTAGTTACTTATATATGCTGCATTTCTTGGGTCTGGATAGAGGTATCGATATTCGTATCTTAAAAACAATACCTCCATGTTTTGAAACGTGCAGGAAGTCAGAATAGAGATTTGATATCGATACCTTTTCTCGAGTATCGATACTCAGGGTAAATTTATTGATACTACATGACAAGTACTGATAATTTTCGAGACTTTGGGATTTAGTCTAGAAATATAATGCAATTTTGGTATCGTTTTTCTATGTGATATCGGTACCACACAGAGAAAATATCAATACCCTAGTATCAGTATCGATACTTATGAACCTGGTTTGAGAATTTTGCTAAATGGACCTTGTGCATGTTAATACTCATTTTTAAGACTGTTTATGGTATGTTTTGCATGTAATAATGTTAATTAACCAATTAAGTGACCTAAAACTTACAAGCATATTATAATAAAGGATGTTTTTCTTAGAATAAGCTTTCCACTTGTTATGAGTGAGATGAGACAGTGGTGTGGCATCCCATATTCGGGCTTGACAACTAGGCCGGGTATAGGGTGTTACATTCTCTTTAACTTTTCTTGCATAAAAATCTCAACTTTCACATTTTTCTTAAGCTTTACTTTAATGGTTGCTTTGTTTTTCATTTCCTTGTCCATTTCTTTTACTTTGAGCATGAGTAGCTAAACCACAAAGAAGGTTGGTTGATGGAGATGTGAGTAAACTAAAACCTTTGGACAAAAGACTAAATCGAATAGACCTTAGAGCTTAGGTAGTGACGCCCCTAAGGGAATATCTAGGCAAGTGAGACTGGAAGGTAATCTTGTTATGCACTCGTTCATTAGTCCCAAATTAACTGGTGAGATTAGAAGATAAATCGTAGATAACTCGTCTAAATCGGTAAAATTGACATCGAAAGAAAAATGGCCACTTAGTAATTTACGTGATTTAAATCCTTTATTCGAGGATCGGTGAACCACATCGAAGTCAACCAACCTCCATTATTTATTTATTGGGTAGTCCCTTAGTTTTACATTATTTGCAATTTAGTCCTTAGAGTAGCATATCTAATTTTCTTGTTATAAATTGTCTTACTATGAAATTGTATTAGTAGGCATTTAAACCCTATTGTGTATGCTAGTTATTTCTCAACCACCATCTATTTTGGGTTCGACCCCTTAGAATACTTTGTGTTCCATTAGAACTATAAATATTACAATTGACCTATACGCTTGCTGTAAAATCAGGCTTTAAAAAATTATTTTATAAATTCTTTATTTTAATACGCACATGCGTAGCTAGTCAACTACCCCATGTTTACTATCACAACGATCTATAGGCTGTCATAATGGAGCTATGGTGTTACGTAATATACCCCATGTCTAATGTCTTAACGGACGAATCTGTGCTTACTGTCTCAGGAGACTACCTTGTGTTTGTTGTCTCGGTGATTTATACTGGTTGCCATAGCCAAGCAATGGTCTTACATGTTAGACCTCTTTTGATGTGTCACCCGTAAGACCTTACCACCGTTGCAATGTCATCTCATAGAGCCACCTCACCATTATCAAGATGTTTGTCTATGGAACCTAATAATCGTTATTACAGTTCCACCCTAAAATATCAGTTGATATCATTCAATTTATTAATTAACCTTGATGCTCAAACATCGAAGAGTCCCTTCTGCAAGTCCTTTAGTTTCGCACATCACGATTTGCACTCAACAACCCCGTATAGTGATATCTTAACAAAATTCCATTTTTGTATTCATTCATCCATTTCTCCAGTTCATCATAACTACCTTAATGCTTGGACATCGAAGTGTCCCCTCCACAAGGCCTAGAGCTTCGCACATCACATTGTATCAGCACCACCAAATGGTGGTATATATAATAACCATTTCCAAATCCTAACTTCATCTAACCCGATGATATTTCCCCTCCATACTCCACAATATATGTAAACGTGCATCACATGCAATTCATAAACATTTTATTATGGATTTCACTACTTTTCAAGCATAAAATCACAATCATTTCATACATACTAACACACTTGTGGATACTCATAAACCTACTCATCCATGCATAACAAGTATTTGCAACTAGCAGAGATTATACATAATTCCAGATATGGAGTACAGAAACTTGCCTTGCTTTCTTATCATTGAAAGCTTAGCTTTTCCAAACACCAGAGTCTCCTTTGTCCTGAAAGCTAAGCATGACAACCATTTATTGATTAAACTAAAGGTGTTCAACCCTTAAAACCCAGAATTCATATTCATTCAAAAGCTTTTAAAAGTTCTGACTATATTTCTCTCTTCAATCCGCAAGTACAAAGAGGTAAGGAAACTTACCAGTTCCTCAATTTCCCTACTACCAGACTTTAATTCACATGACTACTACAACATGCAAAGCTTCCTTTAGCTATATCTTATTCTTATTTAGAGCGACTGAAAAAGATGATTCTATGGAGAGATAAATTGGTAGACAAAATTGAAAAAAAAAAATTGTACCCACACACACCTATTTATATAATTTTTCGAAACGACCTTTGCCGACCATTACAACCGTTCATTCTTAATCATATTGTCTCCTATTATGGAACCATTCGGCTCCCAACTAACTAAACCAGAATTGAAGTCCAACTAGTCATAATTTAGTCATTAAAATTTCTAAATTTCCCGGTGGAGTTCGATAATTTGCTAATCCTTTCAATTTAGTCCTAATCTTCCTTAAATATTGGGTCAATAGAGATAATCGAGTGTTAAAACTCCCCCACTCTTAAAGAAAATTTCATCATCAAAATTTCCTCTTTTACCCTGATTTAGGGCAACCTTCAAACAAATTTCCCTTTTTTGCTTGATAATCCTTTGCATACTAAGAGGCGGACTCCTCTACTATCTCTAATTATCTTAACGTTGCCCTAACACTTATAGTTTCATCCTAAAGTTATTCCACTCAAACTGTGGCCCCATCCTTATTCTATATAAAGGAGTTAACTACACATGGACTATTTCATAATCACTTTGGTAGATTCTTATTTGCACCATCAGCCAAGCGCTTTACTCCGCAAAATACTAGCAAGAGATTTCTAGATTAACTTGGGTCATATGGCGGTACTCGAATAAGGTTTAACTCTGGCGGACATTCTTGCCTTTTCGGTTATTGAGGGGTTTAAAGAAAACCCTCTCCGACTCGACAAGTGTCAAATACGAATTTTAGAATTTCAATCGTTTACTTCAAATTAACAAAACTTCTCTTAGACATTTGGCAACTTAAATCAAGACGTTGGGAGGAGAGGCCTTTCATCTGAAATTACTCTTCAACTCCTTATTGATTCACTTTCCTTCTAAATCCCTAGTTTCTCTCTTAGCCTTCTCTAAGTTCTTTATTTGGGCTCCTATTCCTTCCTTTGACATCTTCTCAGTAAGTTTTCTAGGTAATTTTTTTAAGTCTTTTCTATTTCTTTCATTATCCCCTTCTCTCACCAAAATGGTCAGAATCAAACATAGTTGATGCAAAGGTAGTAGCCATTCTAGTAGTGGTAGGAAAGGTCGGAGGGTGACAAAGAGGGACATAGGGCTAGACCCAGTAACCGTAGGGTAAACAGCCCAGAGACCCTTTTCATCGAATGCTCAATAACACAAAAAGAGATGGAGCGGTTTTTAAATGTCATAAGGTTATAACTGTCAAACTTTGCCTATGAATTTAGCTTATTTCAAGGTGAATCTCGCTAAAGCGACAACTCCAACAACGTTATTCTTCCCTTGTATTTATTTGAAGTTGGGTTTTATCTCTCACTTCATCCATTCTTCTATATCATTCTTAATGAATATAGAATTATACTGGGGCAACTTGCCAGCTTATCTTGGTAGACCCTGGTTTCCTACTTTATCGACTGTAACTTCAAGAGTGAGCTACCCTTCCTTAGTGTTTTCCAGTGAATTTATTAGTTAAAAGTAACCACCTAAGAGTCTTCCGCTAGGTTGGCCCATTTCAGTACTTATTAGGGGCATGAGCCCATAATAAAAAAATTGGGCTTCAAACCTTCACCTTAACAGAAACAAGTTTATACGGGTAAGGTGTAAACTGTGGGGTGGATTCGGGTTCCCAACCTAATGGTCTGTTCCTCCTGAATTTGTTTGTACTTGCAGGCAACCTCTAGATAATGAGACCGCGGAGGATGAATTCGATCAAGTAAAGTTGGGTCGATCCCTCGTGTTGGAGAGCCTTATCACCATCAGAAACATTTTTCATTTCTGAGTAGACAACCATAGCCCAAATGGTTATAGGCCCGCGGATACTACTATTGGGGTCAATCTCCAGGTTGTACACCCGTCTTACACAATGTGTCCTTGGTTTGAGACGTTTCCTTGGCTCCACTAATCAAGGTCTTTGGCGAATTCTCTTCTCGTCATGCTGGTCTATGTTCCCCAAACACACTAAGCTCCTTCGTTCTTATGGCTTATATCACTAGTCACATTGAAAACTCTACTTTATACCATGACGTATTTCCTAGTCTACTAAACTGCAGACTTCCCGCATGTGTAACCCCATGGTTTACATATTGGCGAGCTTACCCATGTTTATTGTCCCAGTGGAATACCTTGTGTTTACAATCCTGACGGGCTTCATATGTTCTCATAGTCGAGCTATGGTCTTTCACAATATACCCCGTGTTTAACGTCCAGACGGACTACCTTGTGTTTACTGTCCCGACGGACTATACTAGTTTCCATAGCCAAGCCGTGGTTTTACACGTTAGACCATTTTTGAGGTGTTCTCCCGTAGGACCTTACCGTCATTGCAGTGTTGCCCCATAAAGCCTATTAACTGTTGTTGTGGTGCTGCTCTATGGAACCTAATAATCGTCGTTACAATGTCGCCCCAAAGGATCAATTGATATCATTTCATTTCTTAATTAACTTTACTCAAACACCGAAGTGTCCCCTCCGCAAGGCCCAAAGCTTCACACATCACGATTTACACTCAGAAACCCCGTATGGCAATATCTTAATGGAATTCCATTTCTGTATTCATCCGCTTATTCCTCCAGTTCGCCATAACTACCTTGATACTCGAACACCAAAATGTCTTCTCCGCAAGGCCCAAAGCTTCACACATCACGATTTGTATCAACAACATCGTATGGCGGTATACAAAATCACCCCTTCTCAATCCTAACTTCATCTAACCTGATATATTTCCCCTCCATACTCCACAATATATGTAAGCACGCATCACATGAAATTCATAAACATTTTATCATAAAGTTCGCTGCTTTTCAAGCATAAAGCAAAACCATTTCATACATACTGACACACTTGTGGATACTTATAAACCTACTCATCCATGCATAACAAGTATTTGCAACCACAAGAGATCATACCTAATTCCAGAAATTGAGTACAGAAACTCATTGTGCTTTCTTATCCTTGACAGTTTAGCCTGTCCAAATGGCAAAGCCTCCTTTATCCTAGTAGCTAAGCATGACAACCATTTATCAGCTAAACTAAAGGTGTTCAACCCTTAAAACCCAGAATCCATAATTATTCAAGAGCTTTTAAGAGTTCTTACTATACTTCTCTCTTCAATCGACAAGTATAGAAAGGTAAGGAAACTTACCAGTTCCTCAATTTCTCTACTACCATACTTTAATTCATACGATTATTTCGACATGCAGAGCTTCTTTCAGCTATATCTTATTCTTCTTCAGAGCAACTAAAAAAGATGATGCTATGAAGATATAAATATGTAGACAGAATTGAAAAAAATTTATATCTACACTCACTTATTTATATACTCCTTTGGCACAATCTTCATTGACCATCACAACCATTCATCCTTAATCATTTTTTCTCCCACTATGGAACCAGTCGATTCCCATCTAACTAAACTAAAATTGAAATCCAACTAGCCATAATTCAGCCATTAAAAGTTCTAAATTTCCCGATGGAGTTCAACAAATTTTCTAATCCTTTCAATTTAGTCCTAACCTTCCTTAAATCTTGGGTCAATAAAGATAATCGGGTGTTACATTTACAACTTGTAAATCGTCAAAAATTGTAAAAGAACTCGCATGGCCCGGTCTTTTATGAGGATGTTTTAGAAACTCTAACTTACCTTCAGCATCAAGGTCAACATTAAGCATGTGGGGTGGAGGTGCATATGTTGTAAAATCTAGATGGGTTCCTCCAGTATTGTCCGGACTTTCACCATTAGAACCATTTCCTTCTAGTTCAATAGGAACTACCTCTGGTTCAGAAAATAATGCAATTTTTAAATCATCAGCTTAGACTCTCGGAATGGATCATCATCGATTTTAGATCCCTTTTTATTCTCAGTTCCATCTTCGTTCTCAACTTCCTCTTCGTTATCAACCATAGTTGCATCTCTAGGGTTGGATGTCCCTGTTTGAAAATGTGTCCATATTGTAGTAAACATGTAATTATTTTCTATTTATTTGAACAATGAATAAAAAAATAAAGTTAACTTCACATTTCACTATTATGTCTTTTGTATTTCAGTATTTCATATTTTGCATTCATAGAAAAATTGTGGCAAACAAATATTAGCTCATTGGTTGTCTAAGTTTAAACTGATGATAAGTGGCATTGTAAGAACATTTACATTGTGAGAAAAACAACTTACTTTAGTAGATAATCTGAACGAGTTTGTAATCTCGTAAAAAAATCAAAGTGAACATTTGATTCAAATATTGAGAAGGATTATCATGTTGTCTACAATTTCAATTGAGGAGATGGCTAGTCTTGGCTATCAGAGTAGTTGACTCCACAAGTAGAGACATAGATGTATTCATTGGCAGAATAATACATTAGACTAGACTCAAGATGAATTAATTCTGAATCAGTTTGTGAATTAATTAACTTGTGACGTTCATGGTGTGATTTACCCAAATCCTGAGTTAGTCACTGACCATGAATATGTAACTCATGTACTTTGATATTAGTGGAGGCTTATGCTCTAAACATGATCGAGCCGATAGCCAGTATGTTAGGTACATGACTTGTGTATGGCATGACTTTACTAGTAATAGTGAAATTCATAACTCAATTAAAGAGTTAATGATATCCTCTCATTGGCATTATGTGGATTGATAAATATGGAATGTGGCCACAGATTGCTTGTTCTCGAGCGAGCGATTTATCACAGTCATTTGTTGACAGTGATCATGTTAATCATTAAGAATACACAATCTGAGATGAGATAAAATAAGATTGTATTGAGTTAACGGATTTAACTCAAAGGAATCAAGGATATCTTATGAGGGTACACACACATGACAAGGTCATTAGACAAAGCAGTTGAATGAATTGCTTTCGTAAAGAGTATACAATAAAGAGTTTCCAATCGTGGTATTTCTTGTAGACTGACTCCATAATTAAGTAATTGTGAATTATCGGAACGATGCTTCTGGACATAATTACTATTACTAGAGCCTAATTGTATATGTTCGATTGGTCCCTTCGCTAGCTCAACAAAAGCTTGATCAGACTGCATTTGAATCAAAAGAAAATTCTATGACTTTAGAAATAATTTAATTGAGTCGATTTGTTTGATGTGGAATTAAATTGGGAAGTCGTAAGAATTGTTCAACTAGAGAATTTGATTAAAGAATTTTCTTGAAAAATTAATTTGAAAAATCTAAGTGATTTTTGAAAAAATTAATTTTGATCAAGTAAATTTAAATTAATTAAAATTTAATATGATATTGAAAATTAATTTTCAAGTAAGACAATTGGCCCAATGAGTAATTGAACTTGAAAATTAGACCTGAAATCATAAATTGGGCTCAAGAGCCCAAAACCAAAATCAAGACCCAAAAATTGGTAGAATCGAGCCTGGTATGTGAAATCGAATGACGGTCCAACTGGTGGCTGGACCAGACCGGACCAATGGTGCCGTCACTGACTCGAACTGAACTGATAGAAACTGAACCAGCTTAGGGTGCTAGTGTCACGGGCCGCAGTTCAAAGCCCGTGACCATCGCACCAAATGCATCCAATGAAGGTCTATTGCTCAGATGGGGATCATTTGGCCCACGAGAACTGGCTCGATTCAAAGAGCTATTAGAGAAGTCTGTCAGATTGAAGCCTAGTTGGCCCGATAATGAAGACATGGCAACTTAGGCTGATATGGTAACTAATCTTAGAAGATAGAGGGAATCATATCTTGTAAAGATTAGATTAGATTTGATATGGCATATCTTGTAAATCCCTAAAATAAAAGGATTTGGCTAATCTCGTCCGTTGATGTAAATGTATCTTGACCGTTGGTTTTGGGGGAGCTCAACTATAAATAGAGAGCCTCCCCCTCAGTTGTACTCACTCCATTCATTGTTCCATTATTCTTTGTGAATAAGAGAATAAAGAGCATTTACTCAACCACTTTGCGAGCGTTCTTTCTGTTGTTCTTTGTTGTTCTTCTTTTGGCATAAATCGCTTCCGCTCTTCAATTTGGTGCCTTGGAGGAGTTCTTAAGGAATCCTCACTTGAGTTAAGGCTGACTTAGGCGAGTTTGGACGAACGGATCGCCTAAGGCCGCACGGATCGCAAGAGAAAACTCTAGCCCCGTGACACTAGAGGCTACGACGACTACATTCCGATGGTCGAAAAATGATTTTAGATTAACTTTTTCAAAAATATTATTATTTTAATAGATTTAATATTAAATTAAATTAAATTAAATATTTATCTTAATAGTATCTTATTAATTTAATATTAAAGTGATTATCTTATTATTAAATTAAATTTAATGTTTATATTGTAGATAAATATTATATTAATTTAATAATATTTAATATTTAATTTAATTTAATTATATTAATTTAATATTAAAGTGATTAAGTTTAATTATAGTTGAATTCTCTAATCTCTCACTATATAAAGAGAGCATTGAGTCATTATTTACACACATTTGAATTCAAGAAAAAGTTGTAGAGAGAAAATTCTCTAGAGAAATTATTTTAGAAAATTTTTAGAGATATTTTTTATTTATAACTTAGCCCAAAAGTTTAGAGAAATTGTGAAATTACCCCACTGGTAATTTTTGTGAAAAATTTTCTGATTTGAAACGAGCCCACACTTGATAAACGTGAGCTTGAGGATAGCGGAGAAGACTACTTGGTTGAAGCGTTAATCCTAAACGAATTGAAAATGTACAATTTTGATTAAGTATTTATTACTTTAGATATCACAACCAAGAAAATTTTAAAATTCTGGCTTTTTTCTAAATTTATTTTCCGCTGCATTTTCCAAACATGATTTTCCAACAGTCCCTTCGTCGATGGAAGTTGTAGGGAGTATATCATCCGTTCTTGTAAACCTTACGTTAAAACCAACATTACTTGTGGATTGTCCACCAGTGTAACTTGACGACATACCCGCATAAGTATTTCCAGCATAGAACATCAACATTCAAAAATTGAAATCAAAAGCACTCATAGTATATTGTGTCAAGATCTCCATATTTGGGTTACCAACTAAACCCGACTATATGCTGAAGTTGAAATCGAAGGTTGAAACCGAGGAATGCCTTCCCATTAATGATTATGGCATTTCTTGATTGGAACATTTAACAACACTGTGAAACCACCACACAACCGTATGGTTAGACTTTCTGCTTATTGTTCCCAAAACAAATTTACTGGAATTGTTGTTGAATTCGGGTCACTTTCCTCGACATCGACAAATTGGGCATATAACTCTAGTATAGCATTTCCGCTAAAGCAATGCCTAGTGAGCATCGCCTCGACATCCATGTCGCCTTTGACCTCAACTATATCATATCTAATAGGGTTCAGTGATGTTAGATATCTATATTTCAAGCTCGAAATTCTCCTCTAGCTTGAAGTCGATACTTTCCTTCTTATTATTGATCGAAGCTCGTTCAATTTTATGCTTTTGGTTGAAAGCTAATTCTGTAGATTGGACTGATATAAAAATGACTCCACTATCGGTGTCACTAATTTGACCATCATAATAAATAACGACTCTAATTCATCTACTCATTTTCACCCAAAAAATTTGTTTCACATGTTTAAAACGAAAACATTATATAGAAAAATAAGTACTCATTATCCAAATTAAAGCAATGACACTTACTTGTATTAATTTACTTTGTTGGGTCGATTTTTAAACTTCAAATTTTTAACATCAATAATGACCTCCTAATGAAAATAATTTGGTCGAAATTTAACCATGAAAACCTCTACACAGAATGTTTTCATTTTAGGGGAAATTCTACCACCGAATATGAAACATAACTTCAAAATGTTGAAAAAGATTAAACATGGTAAGTCAAAAAAAAAAACATTTCTAACCAGAAGCATTTTTTTGAAAAGTTTACATTATTATATGTCACATAAAAGATTGGGTGTATATTCTATTCCGAGATTCCTGGACTTCTCAAATTATTATCAGACAAATTCTACTAATTTCAAATTTAAATTTATACTAATACATCAATAATAACACCCATTACCTTGATGTATTTCTGGTCAAATCAGTTAAAGAACAATTAATTCAACAAGAAAACAAAAATCAACTAGGCAGGATATAATAAACCCTTCTATTTGATTAAAAATATGAGAAAGATCAAATATTAAAGGTTTTTACAATCCAACAAAATTACAACTTTCTAGAACATCAAAATAATTGAGCTGTGCGCAATCCAACAAAAACCAATAACTAGGTAACTGCAGTAAAGGAAAATGAAAATGGCAGAGCAGGACGGAAGTATGCGACTATCAGGTCCTATAACAGATATTTTTGAATGACCATTGAGGGCCTGTTTGATATACTGATACGGTGATACATGATCGGCTACCAAAGGCAACTTGAGAGAAATCATCCTCTTACATGCCAAAGTCTTTTCCAGGATGGTAGCTCAAGATCGCAATGGAACCTTTTTAATCGATCTTGACAGATGAGAAAAGATGATGGACAAAATAGAATGATGTGATGAAGCCAATGGTGCCTGTAGACAACATGATTGCAATTGCCATGATCATTGAGTAGCCAAGATAAAGAATAGCTGACACAGGACCACTCAAACTCTGTAGGTCAAACACCAAGTAATTGATGGAGTATAGGAACACATAGAGTGCAACTGAACCCGAAGCAAAGAAAGCCTTCCACCACCATCGCCAGTCCTCAACGCAGAGATGCATGTAGGTAAGGACCACCGAAACTTCAGCACAAACAATGATAAGCAGTAGAAGAACTATAAGCAAGAAGCCAAATACATAATAGAACCTGCCAAGCCAGATGCTAGAAAGGATGAAGAAGAGTTCAATGAACAGGGTTCCAAATGGAAGGGTCCCTGCACCAAGAACAAGAAGCCAAGATGGATATTTGCGAGCAGGAATCTCCCTTGGAATCTGGTTGGTTCGTACAGGATATTGTATAGCTTCAGCTCTGGTCCCTAAGAATCCTCCCACGAGAGTGAGAGGCACAGAAATGCAGAACCAGAGAGACAAGAGTACAAAATACAGAGAAATGGGAATTGCACCAGTGCTTTTGCTGCCCCACAGAATAAAATTCAATACTGTGAGGATAACAAACACAATTCCAGGAAAGAAGCATGCAACCGACCAGGAAACGGACCTCCATCCTTCTGAAGTTCCCTTGAGAGTTCTCCAGAGTCGTACAGCAGCATACCCAGCAGCAATACCCAAGAAAAGATAAAGAATAATCATCCCTGTCAGTAGCATTCCTCGTGAGGCAGGTGACATGAAACCAAAAGCAGCAAAAACTATAGTGACTGCTGCCATTCCTGTAATCTGAACTCCATCTCCAATCATCACACAGAGAAGCTTCGCGCAATCTGGTTCCCTAAAAACATCACCAACAACAAGCTTCCATCCAGAAAGCTCCTCATTCATTTGTGCTTGAGCTTCTTTGTCCAATTCCTCATACCTTGTCAAATCCCTCCTCACAGTCCTTAAGAATATGACAAACACAATACCAGCTAAGAAAGTGATCACCATCAATGAATTTAGAATTGAAAACCAGTGCACACGTGCTCCTTCCATCTTCAAATAAGCATCCCACCGAGACGGCCATCTAATATCACTTTTAACAAATTCAACCTCATAAGTAAAAGAGATCCTTTCTCGTTCCCTTATTATCTGTGACTTGTCTAGCTCCAAGGGGCAGTTCACAGGAGAGATACTATCATACATGTGAAGCTTAGTCATGACTTCTGGATCGTACTTAACACTGCATGGAGTCACTTCAAAACCAACAATCTCATAACCAGATGCCTTCTTCTTATCAGCTTCGGAGATGACACCCATCCCTTCTTCCCCAGTTCCAATTATCTGCACCCCACTTCCCTCATACTCATGAACCAAGACCTTGAACTTGAGATGATTGATAATGTAATCATCATTACTATTTGGTGGAGTAAACCCAACTGGGAATCCAGTCCACTGAATACTAACCCCATTTTGTTTTGCAATCCTCATAACCGGCAAATTGTCTAGAATCATATTCACTTGATATAAATCACGAGTCCTCTGTTTCAAAAGCTTAACTTCATGCTCATTCAAGGGGCTGGTAGTACAAACATAGAGAGACTCGTTCACATTCATTTTAAACCGATACGGGGAGTTATCAATCTGATCTCCCATGAGAAGCTCACCTAGATTCTCGGCACTTTTCTTTATTCCACCGAGAGGTTTGCAATAAGGGAGACTGTAATAACTAAAGGGAAGCTCGGTTTCAATGGAAGTCAATGAATTAACTTTGGCAACTATGGTATCCGAAGTCGAATATGTGTGCATGTAACTTCCAGGCAGATAAAACCCATGACAAGAATGGGCAAATAGAACCACTAACAGAAAAACCGAGCAGATTCCGGGCATCTTCCTTTCCGAGAAAGCCATGATAATAGCAGATCTTGTAATATACGGTTCGAATCTAAGCTACTATAGACTGAGCATTCAGTATAAGGAAGATAAATCTACAGACAAACAGGTTTTCAACAATCAGTTTCCACGCAAATTTAACTCAACATTAACTAGCACAACAAAAGCACTAAAACGATACTGAGATTCCTAAGTACCAAAAAAAAAAAACACAAAAACAATTTCATTGCATTAACTTTGAAAGCAGTAGATCAATATACCAAAATGCAAAAAGCATCATTTTTTTCCTTAAACAACGAAAAGTATTAAACGTTCATATCAATACAAAAAACAAAAAAAAAAACAAAACAGATCAAAGTACTGAACAAAAGAAGGATTATAAGATTAGATCTAGAGCCAAAAACCCATTTAAGTAAAAGGCAGAGAGACAAGAATAGGATAAAGAACCTGAGACAGGTCTAGGGTTCCAGTTGAAAGTGATTCGGCTCTTGGGAACAGAAAACGCGTAAGAACGAAGCTTCTGCTTCTCTTTGATATATTTTTTTTCCACCTTGTTTCAGTGATTTAACTTTAAAGCTAGTAGGAATGAAGCGAATATATTGAAGAGAGAAAAACGGAGGAGCATGGGTAATTTATAAAATTATAATAAAATATGAGTCACAAATCTACCAACATGGGAAATTTTATGAAGAAAGAATTGACAGAACTCTTGTGTGGAGCGGGATCCAAAACTTATTAGGTTAAATTCTGCTATTAGTCCCTGTATTTTACAAAAAATTATAGACTTAGTCCTTATATTTTAATCTGGTATTTTTAGTCCCTGTATTTTTCGAATTTTAAAAATTCAATCATCACCAAACGACAGCTAATAGATTCATTAAGTTAAATTCTATTGTTTCTAAAATCTAATGCGACAAACATATTATCATGTGTGTAATGTTATATTGGTTTGTTTTTTCTATATATTACTCATCAAACATCCAGTTAATGGATTAACGACTGTCATTTACGTAAAGACTGAAATTTCAAGAGTTGAAAATTATAAAATTTTAGAATGATCTAATTGGAGAATATGGGTTATACCTACAATTATACGCATACTACAAGACTAGTAATTCAACTTGCTCAAACGGATTTAACTGCTAGGACTAAAATTTCAAAAGCCAAAAAGTACAGGGATTAAAATTAATCAAATTAAAATATAAAAATTAAATCCATAATTTTTACAAAGTATAGAGACTAATAACAAAATTTAACCAAATATATATATTTTCACCGCTCCCACCCTAATTCGGCTAGATCCGCTGGGTTGAATTTTAACGGAAGTGAGATTTTGTTTCTATCAAATTTTGGGATAACTTGCATCTAGGATCATTTAACTATTAGTAAATTTATATTTTGATCATTTTATTATGGAAAGGTTATAACTATTCGAAATTCATTGCTAATAAACAAAGTAGGCTGTTAAATCATTATTCCTCAAATACATCATTAATTACCCAATTATTAATAATTCTTTTGTTTTAATCATCTATTTATGAAAAGTTATAAAATAATTATTATTATTATATGTTTCTATTATTTTAGTCACTTACGAATTTAATATCTAAATTATCAAAATTATAATTAAAATATAAATTTGAAACTTTAAGATTCTTTTAAAAAGTAAAATCAAAACAAATCCCAAAATATATATAAGAATATAAGAAATTCTTAAAAATCTAAACATTCGCAATTTATTTTTATTATTTAAAAAAATTTATATTTATATAAAATTTCAAAAAAAACTTCATAAATTTTCAAAAATCTAAAAAAATGATTTTTTTTTCTATTAACAGCTACAATTTACTCCACCAATCATCAATTGAACTACTATTTTAATTTTATGCCTCGAAATAAATTTTAACTCAAAAACTAAAACAAATGCATGCTTTGAAATAATTTGTCAGAAAAATAATATTTTAGAAGAGAATAATAAATATAAACAAGCATCTCAAGCTTAGCTAAACCTTTCTGCCGTAAGAATGATTGCAGTGGATATGTGCATGAAGTGTCAAACGGAAAAACCTTTGAAAAACTATAACTGAATGCACCCATGTTGAGATGCTTTCTAAAAAAAGACAAACAAAAACTCACAAGTGTATAGATTTTGATTTTGATTTAAACGGAAACAAGTACAGGATGGCTACGTTTCGTTCGCTGTAATGGAATAGAGGCGTAATAGATAATTCTTTTGTTTGGTTGAATTGAATAGAATAGAGGTGTAATAGTATTCTTATGTTTGGTTGAATGTAATAGAGCTGTAATAGCATAAGAAAAAAAACTAAAATGACTAGAATACCCTTAGTAGAATTTTTGTTAGGTAAATGATTATTGTTATTGTTATTAATTTTTAATAAGATTATTAATATAAATAATAAATAATTTAATCATATTTTAACATAATTATTATTAAATATAATTTAATAAAAATATATAATTTAATAAAATTCTTAATAATAAATATTCTTATATGGATTTACTAAAATCATAATATATAATACTATAAAATATAATTTAAAATAATTATTATTAAATATAATTTAATAAAATTCTTA
Organism: Gossypium hirsutum; assembly: GCF_007990345.1. Lineage (NCBI taxonomy): Eukaryota > Viridiplantae > Streptophyta > Magnoliopsida > Malvales > Malvaceae > Gossypium > Gossypium hirsutum. Next base: position 53,334,879 of record NC_053443.1, read on the forward strand.
ATAATAAATATTATTATATGAATTTACTAAAATCATAATATGTAATACTATAAAATATAGTTTAATTAGTTTTTATTAAATATAATTTAATAAAAATATATAATTTAATAAAATTATTAATAATAAATATTCTTATATGAATTTACTAAAATCATAATATATAATACTATAAAATATAATTTAATTAGTTTTTATTAAATATAATTTAATAAAAATATATAATTTAATAAAAAAATTTAGTAATAAATATTCTTATATGAATTTGTATAATTTAAAATAATTATTATTAAATAAATTTAATAATATATAATTTCATAAAATTCTTACTAATAAATTTTCTTATACGAATTTGTATAATTTAAAATAATTATTATTAAATATAATTTAATAATATATAATTTCATAAAATTCTTACTAATAAATTTTCTTATACGAATTTGTATAATTTAAAATAATTAGTATTAAATATAATTTAATAATAATATATAATTTCATAAAATTCTTAATAGTAAATATTCTTATATGAATTTGTACAATTTAAAATAATTATTATTAAATATAATTTAATAATATATAATTTCATAAAATTCTTAATAGTAAATATTCTTATATGAATTTGTACAATTTAAAATAATTATTATTAAATATAATTTAATAATAATATATAATTTCATAAAATTCTTAATAGTAAATATTCTTATATGAATTTGTATAATTTAAAATAATTATTATTAAATATAATTTAATAATGATATATAATTTCATAAAATTCTTACTAATAAATATTCTTATATGAATTTACTAAAATCATAATATAACTTGATAATTAAATTCTGCATAAACATAATTAACTTTTGTTAATTATATTAACAAAAGGTTAGATGAAAATGAAATTCTACATCATAATCCATATGTTATATAGTTTTACAACATCCGAAATGTAAATGTTCTTGGTTAAAGTAAAAAGATAAAATCCGAAATGTAAATGTAGTTTAACATGTATATATTGTCTTTCCCGTATTACTAGAAAATAGTAAATAGAATCATCTTTGCAGTGGAGATATTTGCTTAAGTCCGTTACTGATACTTGTCTGTCCACCTGCATCAATAAATAATAAAGATGTTATCAAGTCAAGAAATTGACATCACTTGTGTTAAAATATTAAAGCTCCAAATGATAAAATATAAAATCATACATGGACAACATTAATATGACATTTTCGAGTACCTTAAAATATAATATCATACATGGACAACCCTGGGATACCATCAAGAAACATAAAGAGACATACAAAATATAAACATACAAAAACGTAAATTGAATATAAACATACAGAAACATACAGAATATAAACATACAGAAACCATTTCCAATTGAAAACTTCAACAACAGAAACATTGTTTATGGCTAAGGTGCATCATATAATGTGGACACTCTTCACGTTGATTTCATCGATTATAAGCAGCTATGACGAAAAGGCTGCATGCCAGAAGATTTTGGAAAAGGCTGGACTTGAAGGATTTCAGGTAATGCAACGATTTTTCTTATGGCAGTTGGAATTATTCAATGATTATGCCCTTCATGTTGTGATATGGCAGTGTTGAAGCATCAACAATTGAACTCAAAACTTGAATGACTTGTCAACAGGATCCCAATTAATTCGTGAATTAAGCTTATAATTATAGAATGATATATGTATATACATATATTTACTTTGTAGCACAACAATTAATACGGTCCCTCTGATAAAAGGTCAGATTAGGGAAATGTCAACCCCACTTCTAGATGCTGAAGAAATAGGAGGAAGAAAAAGATAAATGATGTTGTCAACAGTTGATGCCACTGACTACCTATCAGCAGTTCTGGTAAATAATATATAAAAGTTAGTATAAAATAACTATAGAAGTTAGCCTCCTAAGACAACCAATAATCCAAAATATAAGTTGTCAATCTATAGTATCTATAAAGTGTTTTTTTATAAATAAATGGAAAGATGACACCCCATTACTTTAAGATACAACTTGTACTACCGAAAATATTATGATATGCGAATGAAGCATCACTAAAATAGAGTTGATGAATAGGATATGTATAGTAGTCAAAAGTTTCTGCTAGAAGTTTGGAAAAATATTTTTGGTGGCAAGTTGACTATCCTATGGAGGATGGTGGATATGAACATACTCATTTGTATATATTCAAAGTCAAGAGTGTCACATTGACTGATGATATATGCAATATTGTTGGTGATGGCAAACTCAATGAGGCTGTTTGCATAGTCTGATCAGTGCAGTGATAGTGAGGCTTGTGCTATTATAAGAGGTAATTATGACCTTGGGTACGTATAGTATTGACAAGTTACATGTATTCTTTCAATTAGTAATTAACTAACTACATTTCTTGCCACAAATATGTGTTTTTTGTTTGAATTTTCTCAATGCTGAATTAAGAAAGAAGGCTAGGTTGTGGAAACTTCTAGGAATTAACTAAACCTAAATTTCTTTTTAAAATAAGAATACTGCTTTCTTTTTCAATATAAATATCATTTTAAAAACCATTAGGCTATTTCAACTTAAGCTAGGTTGGCATTTATTCGTTGAATATATATGACAAAAGAGGAAATATATACCTAAATCAACATCAACAACTAAGATATATTTTTTGGTACATAAGAGTTTAGGTTAGAGGAGATTATCCCAATCCAAGATCAAGACATGCTACTGGCTTCATAGAGGGCTACATCAGCAGAATATAAACCAATGCATTGCTTGCTAAAGAACGAGAGACTGCAAAGAAAGCCATCGAAGAAGCGCCTCCAGTTATTCAAGAGAAAGAAGTTCTCGTTGAAGATACAAAGAAAGTTGAATCTCTAATAGAAGTGGAAAGCCTAAAGGTATGAACCTCCAAAATCCAATATATCTTCAAATAATGCTGCAAGAGTTCCGTTTTATCCATGGTTAGGAATGTTTCTTATCATATTTGTTTCCCACAGTCCTCATTGGAAACAGAAAAACTGAGAGCTGATGAGGCAGAAGGAAAGTACAAAGAACTCCAATAATGACGTGAAGAAAAACGAAAAAAACTGGAAGAAACCGAAAAAAAAGTTCAACAACTAGCTGACTCAATGAGAGGGTAGCCTATAATTTGCTTTACTAGTTTGCTATAAAAGCTCATGTTTTTATATTAAGAATATATGATACATACACTTTGCATCTTCATTAATATATGTTTTTATCTCAACTAGCTGACTCAACGTGAAGAGTGTCCACATTAGTTCAATCTCAAGAAAAAGAACACTATATTTCTTCCATCAATTTACACTACCCACTTTCTATAAGCACTAAAGTTCCTCAACCATGCTTGATAACTACAGCTTAGCCAACATAAATGAATCGTCTGTCTTCATGAAATGCAAACAGTAACCATACTAATTTCTTAAGTTTTGATTTCTTTACAATAATTAAACAGAAATGAAGAAGAAGCAGTAATTTAATGGTATTACCTTAAAAAGGCTTGGGCAATTTCACGAACGAGCCTTTCGAAAGGCAGTTTCTTGATGAGTTCAGTACTTTGCTGATACTTCTGGATTTCACTGCATCCAATAGAAACATCATAAGTTCAATTCGTGTAAACAAGAATAAGAAAACGTGTCTAAAAGGGGAAAATAAAAGTTGAGCAGAAAAAGTCTCAACCGAAAAGGGGAAAAGAAAAGTTGAAAGAGGTGAAAGATCGAGTGAGCCAATTGATTGATCTTTCACCGGGGAGAAAGCAACAGAAAGAGCAAACGGAGAGATCTGAAAAGTAAAAAGGGTTCCCATTTTCCAGTGAAACCGAGGACCGAAAGGTCGGTGAGAGATAGCAAAAAGAGTTCCCATTTTCCAGTGAAACCAGTGTCTTGTGGATGCTATCAAGAAAAAAAAAGAAAAAGAAAACGTACCAGGAGATGAAGATGAAGGGCGAATGGATGCTTGATTTGGGGAGGAAGAAATCTGCTGGAGTTAATTTTGGGAAGAAGGGAGGCAGGCTATTTTCGTCTAAAACCTAAACGGTCTTGCTTGAATGGGTATTCAGACCCCCAACCGTGTAATGGCTATTCCGTGGGATGAGGGAATGGGAACGTAATACCTATTTCGTGGAATCACCTAAACGGTGAACCAAACGCCTGCATCACTGTAGCGCGCGGAATTGCTGCGGAATGGAATTGCAATTCCATCCAACCAAACGCAGTGGAAGTGTTTTCTAAAGATGAATAGATACTTCATTGAGCATATTAACAAAATCATGGGTGGATATGGGGACCTTTAGGCCTTTTAGGCTGTAGGATTAGTTTTGGGCCAACTCAGGGTAGACCCAAAGCCACCCTCACCAAGTCGCCAATTGCACAATTTATTATGTGGAATAAAATGGAATTCTTTCTTCATCTTCTTCATCAACAACCAACCTCCGACTTGCTTCTTCGCAACGATTCACGGTCTTCTCTCTCTGCTCCACCAATTCAGCTGGGTTTTTTTCGAGTTTGGAGATAGCTCCTGAAACATGGAACCAAAGATGGAAGATACTTGCCCAATAATCCAACGACCTTCCCTCAAAACTCATCCCCGTTTCAACAATTACTCCTTATGGAAACACAAGGTTCGTCTCCCTCTCTAAGTATTAATTATGGGATTTTCATTTTTGGGTTTTAGGGTTTATCATTTTATCTTTCTTTTATCTGTTGAAAATTTGAAATTGGATGAATATTATTTAAATTGTGGATGATGAAGTGTAGTTGAGAGAAAATTGTTACAAAAGGGTACGAGAAGACCGCACTCGTTTGCTTTGGAAAATGAGGTTGCCTGCTGCCCAATCTTTCAATCACAAGGTTTTTTTTTTTTTTCATTCGAAAATATTTTATCTGGTTTCTATATATTTATTGCCTTTTGCTGCATATTATTAGGTTACCCTGAACTTGGAATATAAAATTTAGGTTTTATTCCAAAATTGTACCCTTGCTACTTATTTAGCCTCTCTTGATAAAATATATGTTGGTTCAGTCTTTATTTTTTCTTCAAATACCTGTGTTCCATCATCCATGCCTGTGTCAGACAGAAAAATCCTTCCAAAACTCTCCAATTACATGAAAAACTTCAGGAAAAAAAATTAAACATGTTCATGACAGATGCATACTTGTATTTAACACGCATATCCAAGTCCAAGTAACATAGGATTATATAGCCTGGTGAAATTTGCTTGTAATATTTGCTGGTATTTTTTTTTGAATTCAGGTGCTTTTTCTTGATTTCTTATAATTCTGTTTCTCTTGAAATAAATTCATGCAGGTGAGTTTATTGGTACATCACTTTTTTTTTCTTTTTTTTTTGTGTTTTCTGGTTTCAGGAGTTTATAAAAACTGCCTTTCAGGACATAGTTTCTGATGAACTTAAAAGAATTAAAGACTCACCAATAAGTGACTGTTTGGAAAGCTCAAACTCTGTTTCCTCAGCCCCTGATGAATTATGGGAATACAGTGGCCTTCAAGATGCGTATCAAGGTGAATGCGAAGAGATATTGCTAGAAATGCAAAGAATATTTTATGAGGATCTCAGGAGAGAGCCAGCAGAGAAAGGTAATTAATAGTCCCACTTTAAAACCACTGTTGTTAAGGCTTCTGTCCTAGTGTTGCACCTGTATTCGTATCTTTCTATAAGTGGGTGAATGATCATGCAAATGCATGACTTTGGAGGTTATATTTGATCAAGTCATCCTTTTTTAGTTCAAATGTTTACTCTAGTTCCTTGCAGAACCAAAAGAAGGAATAGAAAGTTGGGAAGATGAACAAGATGAATACTTGGCCCGTGCAGTTTACGAGCATATGCAATTGAACGATGAGCAGGTACAGTGACAGTAAACTATTCATGTTTCTTTTTCTATGCAAGTGTTAGTATTGTTAACCCGTAGCGAACATTTAATACATAATGTTTTGTAGGTGCAATAAGATGTTTTTGTAGGCAACGTTTTCTGATTGCTTCCAGGAAATTTCTTTATCAGTGTTGTTGTATTATTCTTTTTATGTTCTTAATTCTTATATGTGGTTCTGTATTATAGTTGAATTTTCACCATCATCTGTTAAGTTTTTCAAAATGAATGAAATCAACAAGATTTTCTGATGTTTATGTTAGGTGCAGAAACAGATATGGTGCCCCATCTGTAAGAGAGGAGAGTTGCAACAGAATCATCAACTTATTTATTGTACCCTTTGCAAACTTCAGCTTAACAGAGATGATGAGGTTATCCTATTAACTTTTTCTTTTTTTTTTCTCATACAGTTTCTTTTGCAGTGCAACCAGTTCATTGTTATATCATTTGCACAATGTATCACATTCTAAAAGATCCCTTCATTTCAGAAAAAAACCAAAAAACAAAAAGAAACTTAACCTATGTTGCTGTGACTCTTCATTTTACATTAAGTATGCGCTCGAATATATTTAGATACGAGTACAGAGATATGATCCTCTGAGGATGCAGATATCTAACTGTCCAATACCAATGTCTGACAAGTGCCATCTGAAGTTAAGTTTCAATGAGTTGTCCACATTCTGGTCTTATTTTCAGGTTAATTTGGAAGTTCTACGGGATCGATTAGCTGAAGCACATGTGGATCATTTGGAACGAGGGTGCAGATTGAAACCCAAGTTTTGCCTTGAGACTAAATTTGGTTTAACTGCATTGTACATCCTTTGCCAGGACTGCAGTACCTTCGAGATTGTTATTTAACTTCCTGTTCTAACTGCTTCATAGTTCATAAGAGCATCAGGGGCCTCTGTTTCCCAAAGTTTTAGTTTCGATTTTAGTTTATTCCCTTTTGTCATGCTTCCATTTTATCTGACTATTCTTTCTTCCATTTTAGTTTCAGTATTATTACAGTGAAACGTAAATTTGTCCTTTTGCTCTCCTTTTCCATCTTTTGTTTTAGAAGAATATTGTTCAAACAATCTTTTATGAAACATTATAATAACCTTGATAATAAATATAAGCATAAAAAAAATCGGCTTACAAATATAAAATGATACATTAGAGTACACAGAAACAATAACTGCTATTAGCCACAAAAAGGGAGTTAGGGTATGCTAAATTGAAACCTTATAATAAAAATTTAGCTGACGAATATGCATATCTGCTAGACTGCAAATAAAATTCTTGTCTCCTTCCACCATTCTTGTACTAAAAAGAGATCGTATTCTATGCCAAAAACAAATCAATTTCCATACACATTGCATACCATCAATAGAACAATAATCGGTATTCACTCAACATAATCTAATCAATGCTCTATTATCCACCCAAAAGAAAGTGGGGAAAAAAATACATTGTAAAAGAATTAACTACAAAAAATGATCTCCGAGTAGACCGGGTGGATGATAATCTACATCAACTCGAAATAAATCAATTGCCCGTGGTGCATCAGTTGGATGAAGATTAATGTACAGCAATCTGAACAAAAGAAGAGTATCTTCACCCTTCACTTTCCTCACAAAACTTTGAAGCTGGTATCATATGCTCCGTTCTACCAGCTGGTATAATGAATCAACAACAGCAACAGATACTGATACAGTTGCTGGAACAGTTATGCATTCAACTCCCAAGGCATAGCTTGCCAAATGATGAACTTCTACACAAATTCAAATTCAGAAAAGTTCCTCTGAATTGAACTTGTTCCATGCTTCCTATTTAACATTGAAATAAAGAAAACGGTGTGAGGTAGAAAACAAGATGGAAAGATATGCAGCACTATCACCCATCTAAGAAGAATGATATGAATAAAAATCGCAATCAATAAACTGAAATAGGGCACCAAGAGTCAAGTACCTTGAGTAAGTCGAACACCTTTTCTGAAATATATTTCTGCTGAAGATTGGCACCTTTCTGCTGGACCTTATCAGGATGGATGCAAAGAGTAGCCTTTCTGTAAGCCTTTTTAACAGCAGCAGCTGTAATCAAATCCGTCAAAGAAACAGGTTGCCAACCACATTCAGGCCAAAGAACCTAATCATCACAGAACAGGTTCAGGAGACAAATTAGTATAACAGTAACTTTATCACTTTTGTCATGAAATAGGAGGTTATCAGGAAAAGGATAGAGTTAAGCCACAAGGTGTTCTTATGTTTGAATTCATTTATCACTGTTCCTATGACAACTATCTTATAATTTCCCTTAAAAAGTCATCTACTGCATGAACAAAACATCTCAAAAAAGTACATCAGACAGTTGAAATGAGGCAATAATGTGAGAACTGTACAAGGCACATAGCAGAAGGAAAACACGGGAAATGCAATATAGTTTGTTAGTATGTAAAAACTGTAAGAGAGAACCAAGAAAAAAAAAGAAGAAAAAAGAACAGCAGTAGTAAGCAATAGCGTAACATACATATTGCATGGTTGATAGTAGAGCACGCAAATTTCCCTCTTTCCCAGCAGCCCATCTCTTGATCTCAACATCAAGTGTTTCAGAAATTCTCTGAAATAAACCCATAAATCATTACTGGAGAGAATAGTTAAAAGAAAAAGGGTTGCAGATCTGTGCATGTACAAGTAGAAACTCACTGATATAGGCAGACTAGTTAAATTCCAGGCATATATTATCACTGATATAGGCCAGATGTGACGGTTAATTTAATTTGAGGTTCATATAAAAACTTAATTTGCCAGTCCCAACTCATCTCACCAGCAATACTGGGGCAACAAAAGTTTGACCAAGTTTTAACTTATCAATAATACCTTTTTTAGAAGTCTCAGCAGGATCATATTCTAGGATTAAATACTTTGGTTATCACTTTTCATCATTGAAGATAAAACCATAAATTAAAGCCACCCAGTTTCTTCATATGTTGGTATAAATATAAGTGACTATGTAAACCATCCTCGAGTGAACTTTACAATTTATAATTTTGATGCCAACTGAAGGTAAGACTGAATAAATGAAGAAAAACCAAAAGCAACCACAGACCTAAACACACTTGCGACATATAAAAAGTAATGCCATTGTGCAAGTTGCATGATATGAAGGGTGGGGCCAGAGTAAAAAGTTTTTTATGATTGGACCTATTGAAAAATAAACTCCAACAAAAACACACTTAAAAATTAAAGGATGAAGAAAATAACAGGAAAAGAAACAACATTTACTGCATCCACTTACATGTCTCTCAGCTTGTTCCCTTTGCACTTGAAGGTCACGTTGATTTTTCTCAGCCAGTGCTTTTGCCTGTATATGCAGAACTCAATAGTAAACCAGGCCAGCAAGTAGTTTATAACAGGACAGAAGGGCAAAGATAAAATGAAATCATGTAACAGAATACATACAGCACGCTCCTGAGTTCGTTGGTGGCGTTCCAACCTGGCTCTTCGCCTTTCTTCAGTTTCCCCTTCAACCTCTTGGAACTCACCAGATGAAGATGCAGCAGCTTTCACAAGTAGTTTAGTCAGTTATCAATTAAGGAGAAGAATAAATATGAAAGTACAAATTACAAAGATCATTATATCTTCAATTTACAAATACCTCCAAAAATAGAACTGAGATCATCAACAATATTTGTAGTTGAAGATGCTTTCTTCATGCTAGATGAAGATCCAACAGATGTTCTCTTAGCTACTTCAGGCCCTCCCCTGTTTTGTCCATCAAACACAGGATCCTGCAAGAGCAGCAGTTCAGATTAGATACTAGAGCGCTGGTACTACAGCATAAATCAGGACACAAGTACAGTATGACAGCCTTAGATTCTCACCGAAATGTTAGCTCTTGGCCTTGGCGCATTGCTTGGTCGAGAACCCATACTAAAAAAGGATTCAAGATCATTGTCATTATTTTGCTGGCTTGCACTTGCAGAAGCAGCAGCTCTTTCTCGAGCCTCCGCAGCAGCCCTCTCCACAGCAGCTCTTTCTGCTCTACGCCTTGCTTCAGCTTCAGCTTTTGCTGATGCAGCCCTCTCCTGTGTTTCTCTCTCTCTTGCCTCCCTTTCCCTTGCTTCTGCTGCAGCTCTTTCTGCTCTTTCTCTTGCCTCGGCAGCTGCCCTTTCACGGGCTTCAGTTTGCACTCTCTGCACTGCAGCCCTTTCCGCACGCTCTCGAGCTTCAGCAGCTGCCTTTTCAACAGCAACCCTTTCAGCTCTAGCACGAGCCTCAGCAGCTGCTCTTTCACGTGCTTCTCTAGTAGCCCTTTCAACAGCTTGTCTAGCCCTTTCCCTTTCCCTCTCCATCTCCCTGACTCGCTCCCTCTCTTTTTCAAGCCTTCTTTGTTCTCTCTCCTTCTCCTCCCTTTCCCTCTCCAATTCATGTCTCCTTTGCTCTCTTTCTTCCTCCTCCCTTTCTCTTTGTTGCCTCTCGCGCTCCAGTCTCTCTTGCTTTTCTCTATCAAAAGCATCTTGCGTATCTCTCTCATCTTTATCCATTTGATCAGCTTCTTTAGTTCTGGCAGCCTTAAAATTTTCTCTCTCCCTCATTTCCTTTGCATGCCTAAATTTAGCCTCTGCTCTATCCATCGCCTCTTTCATGGCAGCAGCAGAAGCAGCAGCAACAGAACTAGTCTCAAAATCATCAATGGGAAAACCTTCAGCCTGTTCAACATTATTCCAGGCCCTACCCATTGCAAACTCTTCAAGTTCATCAATTTGAGATGTAACAGAGCTGTTTGCTGCAGCACGAGTTGACTGGGAGCTCCGTTGTGAGCACTGAGTTGAATTCTGGAAAGAAGAAAAATCATCTACCTTCATTTTTGCATTTGTGGAAGAAAATGAGCCTGTCGTTGTCTTTGAAACTCGTGGTGGTCTTGGAGGAGGGGGTCTTGAAGGGGGTGGAGCACTAGTAGGTTGTGTAAAGAGTGGAATCTCTGATACAGTGAGCCAAACATCATCAGATGCATCAAAATTCTCCTCAGATCTGGGAGTTGAATGTACCTGGGAACTAGTCTCATTAGAATCGACGTTCATGTATGGAGGAGGGCTAGTAGCTCGACCAACAGAGCTATGAAAATCAGTTGACATACTGGGCATGTCAAAAACGGGTTGATGAGAGTCAAGAAAATTGTCCGTAGAAGGCATCCTCTTCTTTGTATGGTTCTCATAATCCCTATGATTTTGCTCTTTAGTAACAGGAGCTTGTTGTCCGCTATCAGTGCTTAAAGGACTCCTATCCTTCCCTCTCTTATTGATCTCAGATGACCCAAGCGGTACAGATTTTCCAAGACCATGAAGAGGATCAATATCATCAAATACTCCCCCACTTCCAGATGAGCTCTCTACACCAGACTTCCCAAATCCATTAAGTTTACTTGTTACTCCAGGGGGGTCAGCAAACAACCCTGTGGATAAATCTGCAGGGTCCAGTTTTGGTTCTAAGACAACAAAAGGGTTCTCCATCAAATTAGAGCCAGTCTTGCTTGAATTTGAGGCTAGTTTCTGAGACCGGCTAGACTCTGAAGTTGATCTGCCCATAGGATGGAGTACGATATCAGCTAATATTTTACAAGGTTTAGCCAAGTATTATAAACAAGAGATAAATAAGACTTAATAGAAAAGATATTGGACTGAAAGAAAGATACAACGTCTCAAGCTTCAAACAAAGAGTTTAGGGTAGAAAAGTACCATAACATATTTAACCCTTTTATTGCCCTTTCTTCAAACTTAAGCTGACATAGTTTCCAATTAAACATAATCACAATTGTAACAAAAGTAAGTTCTATTTCTTTGGTTTATTTACCTCTGCCATGTCCGGCAACAGCTAAAACACTGTGAATAATAGCCATTAAATGATTTCCAAATACATAAGAAAATCTCAAAAATTTCAGGCAGTACCTATTGTCCCATCTTAACTCCAACAACAACGGATAACCAACCGAATGATACCCTAGCAAATGAAATTGATTTAGGAACTTTGCCACCTTAATGAAAAATAGAAATGACAAGCATTCCTCAAACGTGATTAGGAGTAAGGAGGGTCAGAGATGTGCACAATGAGTGCTCAACAAGTCCAATTCTAATATATATGTGAAGTGTATCCTAATTAAAAACCCCAAAACAATCATAGGCTAGCCCTCCTGATCCAAAATATAGGTGTCTATAGCATTTGCTGCTCCAAATGAGAAGCTCCCTCAAATATGTAACTGCATCAAAGTGAATATCTTTCCTTGTGGGAAAAGAATTGAAAAACCCGTGAACAATGTGTTAGTTTCAAGTTCATTACAACATATAGACTTTTTTTTTACCTCCATTAGATCTGCACTCAGATCATATCATTGACAGTGTCAATAAACTCCAATAAATCACAGCTCTCTTGAGAAATAGTAAACTGAAGCTTTAATTGCATTAAATATAGGAAGAAGCTATGCTATACAGTTGAGAGACCAAACAATAAAGAGCAACTAAATGAAAAATAATTCTAGAAACACCAAGTCAACTAAGTATATTTTAGCAAGTAAATTACCGTCTTTAGTCGTTTTCCAGAAAATCACACTAAAGTGCATTGCATGTACGGTTTTCCAGACAAACGATAGATATTAAATTATTTAAAACATACAAAACCAGTAAGCAAATAGCCTTGATTAAAGTCTTACAGCAAACAAGAACTAATCTTAACTACAAAAATATGTAACTAAACATGCTCATCTCATTGAATGCATTGCCCCAGTTTGCATGCTAATTGCCAAAACCTAAGCTGCCAAAACCACAGCCATGTCTCAGAACCTTACACTACATTGCACATATAAGCATTTATGCAAACATATCATAAATCGCCAGTACCCTTTAATATAAAAAGCCAGCACGAATACCTATAGTGAAGTGTCCGAACTATGCAAGTTCAACCAAACATAACATGGAAATAGTATAATATGCATTTATCCCAAAATCAAAGCCTTTACAAACCGGAAGATACCTTGCAGATGCTGCAGAGTTACTCTGACCGAAACCAGCGAGCAAATCATCAAATAAAGGTGCATCTTTTTCTGCTTTCACTCTCTCGCTCTTGGACTTCATCTCGGTCTCTTTCCTCCCCAGATTCCCAAGCAGAGCATCCAGCGGCGAGCTACTCATCGATTTATGCTTTGGAGAAGACCCCGAGACCGCAAAAACGTCGTCATACTTAGCGGCCGTGGAGGAGCTCTTGATCCCAGGCAATCCGTCGAAAAGATCGTCATCATAAACAGGCTTGTCAAAAACCGGCGGCTTCGGGTCCTTGAAAAAGGAATCGTAATCGAAGGACGGCGTTTGCGCGCTAGTGGCTCGAGACTCAGAAGAGTATTTAGGCTGTCCACGGTAGACGTCGTCGTCGAAAATGGAATTGGATGACGATTTGGAGTTGCCGTATGAGGAGCGGGTAAAATCGGATCCGAACCCGTAATTGGAACCCGAAGAAGGGTTTCTAGGAGGTGCCATCGGGGCCGACTTCCCTTGGGGTTTGACCCCAAAATCTTTGGCTAATAAACCTGGAAAATCATCCATTTCAATTCAGATTCTCGGATAGAACCGGCGGTTTTTACTACGTCGCCGATTTGCCCAATCCGTTTCGCCCCTAAATTTCTGACAAGGTCTAGATCTGAGCAAACATAAAGGAAGATAAACAAAGGGGAGCGAGTAATCTATTGCCAAATAATTTTGAGCAAAAATATAGATAATAATAATTCTAATTTATTCTTTCAGATTTGAAAAAAAATAAATTTGGGGACAGTGAGAGGGAGGGAAGGAGACAAGAAATTGCGTTTTGGCTGTTTAGTTTTTTTCCCCCTTTTTTTTTTTCTTCTCCTTCTCAACGGCTTCCCACTCTCTTGTGTCTCCGCCCGATTTTCAGACCGGTTTTTATTTTGTATTTTTGAAAATTGTTTTAAAAAATAAAAAGATGGAAGATCTTATCATTGATTTGCTTTTGAATTTTCACTTTGGTTCTTCTTTTATCCGTAGAAACCTTGAAGATGTTAGTATTTATACAACAATCTACAATATTTTTGAATATGTGTAATTTACCCCGTGAACATGAAAATTCCAAAATTAAAAAGTAATACTTGGTATAATTACTTTACAAGTTCCAATTTTTTAATCACAAAATAAATTTTGAATTTTACTATTTAATTTAAAGATTAATTATTTATTTGTACATATTAAATCAATGACTTTGAGTTTTGTTTATCTGTTTTGGATGGTTTTATAGGCATGGCAGAGATAAATAAGACTATTATTGTCCTTATTATTCCAAAGGTATCGCATGTGTAATGTTATATAAAATCTTCTCTAAAATGATTTTGAATAGATTTTAGACCAATTTTGCATCTTTGAATAGATAAGACATAAAGTGTTTTTTTACTCGAACATCTTATAACTAATAATCTTATCATGGATTATAAGATTCTTCATATGATGCATACTAAACAACGTGATAAAAAATCATTTTATATTGAAATAGGATATGAGCAAAATTTATGATCGTGTGGAATGGAATTTCATAATTATTAGTATTAAGTTTTCATGATAGATGGGCATCACTTATTATGCTTTCTTTTCAAGTGTAGTCTTCGATAGAGTGACCCACTATTTTCATGTTTATTTGTATAGAGGGGTTTTCAAGTTTACTACGTCAGACCATAGATCGAGGGAATTGTTATGGCATTTGGATTACTAGACAAGAGGATTTTCTTAGTCGTTCTTTTATGATGACAAACTTTTGCTCAGTTGCTTGGTGAAGCCATTGACCATGAGGAGTTTTGTTTCAAACAAATGAGTAATATTCGGGTCATTAAACTAATTATGAAAAGTCCAAGATCTTTTTAGTGCTAATTTGTGTTGTGCTTTATGCTCTCAGATTGGTTGTGTTTAGGATTGTTACTGCTATAGATATTGAAACTTATCTTAGTTTCCCTTATTTCGTGAGACGTAATTGCACTCATGCTTTTGCTTACTTATGTGATAGAATCCCATCCATAAACTACGTTGTTTATCCAAAGGTAGATATGTGTTTATTAAAACTATTTTACAAGCAATACCAATTAACTTAAGGATTTATTTTGATTACCTACTAGTTTTCTTCACTTTAACCCCCATCTTTTCTTTTGTCATTTTCCTCCTAATCTTTCCCACACAAAATCTAGCTGCATCACCACCCCCTCTACCAGTCCGGCCAACCCCGTCGATCGCACTCCATCGCCATTGCCATTTTTCTGTCCCCTCCCTTATTCCATCTAAGTTGCATAGCCTTCCACCTCGTCCCCTCTCTCCGCGTCGCACCCCAATCGCACCCTAGCCACCCCAATCCCCATGCCATCCAATCACTGACCACGCCCTCTTCCCTTCCCCTTTCCCCTCTCTCTTGTCCCTATCGTCGCACCCTAGCCACACCCCCCTCGCGTCGCACCCTACTTAACCCGGCCCCAACCCCCTTTCCTTTTTCCCTCTTCCTCCTCCCTCACTCACACACACCAGCCCTTCCTCTTCACCCTCGTTATGCACCCATGCACATGCCCCTCCGACGCCCTTCTCTATTGAGCAGCCTACACGTGCGAACCACCCTGCACCACCCCCTCGACTTTCACTCAGCCTCGTCGTGCAACTCTGGCCACCGTTAGCCCCCCATTGGGACACCATGACAAACACACAAAGTAAATCTAAGGTCGTCATTCCAACTTCAAAAAAGCAGAGGACTCCAGGCGTAGCCTCCTCTTCAGGCGCTTCCGCTAAGGCATACCATCCATTCCTCCATTTTTCTTAAGGTCCCAGAAGGATTTATATCAGATTCTTCGACTTAAACCACTCAGTGTGGGCCGATGTATTGATTGGGTCGCTTTGGAGCTGGTTTAATTAGCTAATCATGTCTGCACCATCATTGCTACAGTCTCGTGGGACCGGTTCTTTTCCATCATCGAGCTCACCTACATGGAGCTTACTTTAGAGTTTTGTTCCACATTTACCTTTCAGCAGGTGATGTTGTCCCATGACGAGCTGAACACCATCACTTTCAGACTCGGTGCTATTGCACGATATATGAGTGTCCTCGAGTTTGGAACAGTATTAGGACTTTACACGGCAGAGTTCATGAGTGCCGAGAACTTTCTTTGATTATACCAGCATATACATTACTCGTAATCTCTTTGTTAGGTCGACCTTACGGCGAGTACGAGACCTTATGACGTGAGTCACTTGAAGGCGACTTCTCTGCCTCCGACTTTGAGACATAATCATGTCATTCTGGACCATACATTAACAAGTAAGAGGGAGAGCACCGGAGTCGTCGGTACCACCCATGCATACTTTCTATGGAGCATAGCCACGGGGTGTATTTTTTATGTAGCCTATTTCATCGCTCTCACCTTTTGCCATCAGACAGAGCATAGCAAGAAGGGTCCTATCTGTTTAGGCCCTTATGCGACTCAATTCGCTTGACATTTTGATCTCCTCGACACACCAGAGTAGTCTTTTTCGCTCACACTCATCGGCCAAATGTCCACGCAAGGACTATCGAGCATGACACATATGCGGATGATCGAGCGGCTTCGTGGAGTGGATCCTCATTAGTATCGATTATTTCATTCTGACACTCAGAATGAACCCAAAGAATTCACTGATGATGTCCCTTTCCATCATGAAGATCCACCTCATCATCCACCTTCGAGTCACCATCCTGCTTCTTCTGCTGCTACATTAGAGGACCTCTCTGAGCGATTCATTCGCTTCGAGCAGCACTACTTTTAGAGGTTCGATAATATTGATGCGACCTTGCAGCAAATTTGTCAGAGCCTCTATATCTTTTCTTCAGCACCGATGACTCACGCTACTGATGCTTTTGACAATGCAGATCATTGTGTTTATTTGTTTTCTTTTTAATTTTAATTTTATTTTTTATGTTTATGTTTATTTTTCTTTTTAATTGTTTTGTTTTAGTTTTATTTTCTTGTACTTCTTTTAATTATTATCTTTTGAACTATATTTTTATGGTCGTTTCTAATCGAGTTATAACCCCTTAGTATTCTTTATTATTTGTGTTTATTTTTTTATTAGTTTGCTCGAAATTATGCACTACATTTAGATTTGACTACACTTCCGCTTTTCATTATTCTGAGGATTTCATCCAATATTCAGAGTAGTTCCAGTTTTCTCCCTCTCTGATTATATCCTGCTTATACTGTAATTATATATGTTTGTATATTGAGGACAATGTACATCTTAAGTGTGGGGAGGATATTTATATAATTACTAGAAAATCCCTGAATTATGTCTTGTGTTTAAGTAATTTTCTCATACTTCCATTAGAATGTTTTTTTGTCAATTTGGGTTTTTTTTTCTATTGATGTGTTTTGGATTGATTTGTAGATATTTGTGCATTGGTTCATTTAAACTTCAAGACATTAGAGAATCAAGTATGATAAGTTTATTTTTAGAATTAAAAATTTAGGTTGTTTCCCTAAATTAAGGTATTATCTTAAAGTTTTAAATTTGTAAGTTTGACATCAAAAACCATAAATTTTTGTAAGATTTTGAGCCTTTAGAGCATACATTTATCTTGCTTATTTTATTATTGGTCATGAGTGTTTCAATTTGATTTGTTATTCTAGAACTTACTTCAATTACACATGTCGAGACCACACCTTTGATTTGATATACTAAGATGATAAAGGCACTTAGGTTTTAACATACTTATTCCATAAAAAGCCTACCTTTGTAATTAACCCTTAGTGAACCCCATTGAGCCTAACACACTGTTTCTTGATTTTCCCATTAATGTTAACCCATAACTCAATATTTCGTTGAGACTTTTTCCCATTTTATTGACTCCCTTTTTGTCAAAATTTGATTTGGTTAGTTGCCTAACTATACTCTTTTGTTTGATTTGCTGAATTATTTCTTATTGTTCTTAACAAAAAAAGATCAAAAAAATATATTTATATATATATCGAAAAAAATATTGATTATTAGTTAGCCTTACTGATTGAGCTTGAACAGTTAAATTCATATTTGGAGAATAAGCTCATTTTATTATTCTTGAATAGTTCTTAATTTAGCATTTGTTTATTTTTCTAATTTGGTAATCTATCAATTCGATTTCAATTTTAACCAACTTTTTCAGCATTTCTCCACACCCTTAACCTAAGCCCCACTACAACCTTTTAAAGACCTTTTGATTTGTGTAACATGTTATTTTATAGTGGTGGAGATTTGATTTTCATACAAGCCTATGGCAATGACTTTTCTTGTTTGACTATTGAGTGGTTATTATTGAACCTTAAACACTTTGAGTGAATCTCTAGTGAGGGTGTTGATTATTGTTGATTTTGAATTCAAGATAATTCCTTAGATAAAGGTGAAATACCTATGCTTTCGTACTTTAAAACTTTTCGACTTAGATTGTTTGAATCTTTAGTACTATTTTAGTTGAATTGCCAATGCATGGTTATTTGTGAATTATTTTGAGACATTATTGATGAGAATTATAAGTTGAGAAAGATTAATTTTAATGAGAGTTGAGGATTTTGCTTGAGGACAAGAAAATGCTTAAGTGTGGGGATATTTGATAAACTATAAAAGTAACATATTTTAATCTCATTCTTAAGGCGTTTTTGGATGATTAATTATGAAAATTAGTGAATTTCATGCTCCTAATCCTTTAAATTCATGTTTTTATACTTAGGAGAGCATTTGGGAGTGAAATGAGCAAAAAACGAGCCAAAATCAAACAAAAAGAGTTGTTTTTAGGATCCATGCGGGATGGGCATTTCCATACAGGCTGGCCACACGCCCATGTGCCAACTCATGTTGATTTCGCACTTTGCTTCCCAAATACACAGAACAATCCAATTTTTAGGCTTTCTGAGCATTCTAAAGACTATAAATACCAATTAGAAGAATAGATAAGGAATCAAATAGAGTAGATCAAAGAAAACACTCGAAGAACACCATTAGAATCAACTCGGAAGCGGATCTCCATCAAGATTGAAGATCTCATTTTAATTTCTTTTAAAGTTTTATATAGTTCCGTATGTCTTGTGGCTATTCTGACTTTGAGATGTTTCTATTCAGGATTATGAACTAAATTCCCCAGATACCTAGGGAGGATGAAACCTATGATGAATCCTCTTATTTAATTTCTGTTTTTACGCAATAAATACTTGATTCTTGTTCTCAATTATGTATGTTTATTTCTTGTTTTAATATTTTCGGGATATTAATTCATGTTTAATGTGCTTGTTTTAATGGAGCAAAAGTCCTTGTTTAAGAGTAGATCTAGCATAATTGAGTGGAGTTGCTTGCAATCCTAGAAATAGGATGACATAAATCTATCGGATTTGAGTCAAATATAATAGGGGGATCCATAGATCAAGTTAATGTGACGATAGGGGTTTTAATTAGAAAGAGATTCCAATTAATCAACATAAAGTCAGTTGTTAAAGTCAGTTGTTCTTACTCTCGAAAGAGATATTAACATAATTTAGGAATTTCTACGGATCAAGACACAAGTGAATAAATCGTTTAATTCAGATTCATAATAAAAGGTGAAGTCTAGGTGGATTCTTTCCTCGGTACTGTCTATCTCATTAGTTAATATTTGATTATTTCCTCGATTCATTCTCTGTTGTGTTCTTAGATAAATTAGTTTAGTAATTTTAGATTAAAACACAATCACTCCAATTTGTCTGCTAAATAATAAGAAGACGATAATTACTAGTACTTTTAGTCCTCGTGGATACAATATTCTCTACTCACCATAGCTATACTATTGTTCGATAGGTGCGCTTGCCTTTTTTGTATTTATAGTTAGTTTAGTGACCATCAGATACGAAATATGCAATCATCTTTAAAAAAATTAAAATCAAGATAGCCAAGAAAAGCTATCAGTTTAGCAGGCAATCTAATATTATTATAATCTCGGATGGTAGATCCAAATAGATAGTTGATTATGATGTCCATCAATACTTTTAGCTCATCAATATAATCATTCATTTTGCTATTCGGTGTATCTAAACTAGGTAAAATTTTTACCTGACCATCGAAATATGTAATGAACAAACATTTAATCGTGTATTCTATGCAGATGTTTTTACACCTCATTTCATCACTTTTTATAGCCCAAATACGAGTTACATTTTGAAATAACCTTAAAAAATTTCTTTTGATATAAGTAAACCACCTAGCCTCACTCTTGTGTAAAGACTTACGTTTCCACTCTCTCACATTTTGCTAAAATGCGTTACTACGTTTTCAGAATGTTCTAACATGAGCAACCATTCATTTTCATAGTATACAAGTTGATGAAACCTCAATAAGTCATCGTAATTGTGATGCTCATCCAGAAATTTGTATATTGACAAAGCTACCTTTTTGTCTTTATAAGGAAGAAAATTCGACCGAATTTCTTCGCTTGGAAACTTTAAAACCCCCTGATATAGACAAAAGGGTAGCTTTGCGGGTGTACAAACTTCTAGTTGAGCATAATGACGAGGACATACTGAGGTGTCATTGACTTGTATGCTATGAAAATGAATGGTTGCTCGCGTTAGAACATTTTGAAAATGTAGTACCATATTTTAACAAAAAGAAGAGGGAGTGGAAACGTAGGTCATCACATAGGACTGAGACTAGGTGGTTTACTTATATTAGAAGAGATTTTTTAAAGATATCTCAAATTGCTGCTTGTATTTGGGATAGAAAAAATGATGAAAGGAGTTGCAAAAGCATCTACATAGAATACCCGAGTGACTGTTCATTACGAATTCCGATAGCTAGGTAAAAATTTTACCCAATTTAGATACGCCGAATAGTAAAGTGCAATATGCTTTTAAATTGTTACTTTTACCGTTCAAAAGTGCAAATAGATGGCGTTGGTTTTCCATTTATAAATTCGTATTTGTTTTCCAATATATATACTAATATAATTGCACATATACTGCACAAGTTTTGAACTTCGATTTTCATATTTTTAAAATTTTAATTAAAATATGATAATTGATAATTGCACATATGCCGAACAAGTTTTGCAGATATGTTGAATTTTATAATATGCTTTCACATCAAGCACATTTGATTTTATGAGATAATCCAAATTTATAAGGAAGCGACACTTATCGATGTCTCCCCAAACAAAAGGAGCATCAAGTAAAAATTTGGGATTCACGTTGTTATTATCAATGTGGAAACTAAAATAAAGATATGGAAGATCCAATCAACTTACAAAATTTAGAATCAAGATAGCGAAGAAAAGTCATCAGTTTAGTAGGCAATCAGAAATATGTTAAATCTCGTATTGCAGATTTGAACGGATAGTTGATGATGAAGTTCATCAAAAATTTTAGCTCATCAATATCATCTTTCATTTTGCTATTCGGTATATCTAAATTGGGTAAAACTTTTACCCAACCAATAAAATTCGTAATGAATAAACACTTACTCGGTTATTCTGTGTAGATGCTTTTGCACCTCTTTTCATCACTTTTTCTAGCGCAAATACGAGTTACGTTTTGAAATATCTTTAAAAATGTCACCCAATATAAGTAAACCACCTAGTCTTATTGTAACACCCCTAACTCATATCCGTCGCCAGAATAGGGCTTAGAGGCATTACCGAACATATCAGAACATTTCATGATCACTTTACAATCAAAAGTCATACATTGACTTATCATAGCCAAACATCGACATAATTCATTTTATAAACGAGCATATAACAAGATATCCATCGATATACATCTATTTCATATCGAATTATTGATCATACATTTTAATAACCTATATACAAACGCATACTAAACCATTTCATTCCATATCATGCGACATTA
This sequence comes from Gossypium hirsutum, assembly GCF_007990345.1. Classification (NCBI taxonomy): domain Eukaryota; kingdom Viridiplantae; phylum Streptophyta; class Magnoliopsida; order Malvales; family Malvaceae; genus Gossypium; species Gossypium hirsutum. Next base: position 53,356,651 of record NC_053443.1, read on the forward strand.
ATAATCATTATCTTATAAAATATTACTTAACATCACCACATAGCCCCAATGTACTTTTAATACTACTAAAGTGGCGCAAATCACCATAATATTAATAGCTATTATTGAACTCAATTGCCTAACCAAACATACCAACTTCATAGGTAATAATACATCATGCCAAAATTACATATACTATTCAAGTCCATTTATCTCTCATTCAGCTATCAAAATTAACCACAAAGGTAGTACAAATTTTCTTTATTCGATGTTAAACTAAAACCTGTCATTTCATTACCAACTAGCCTTACTAAATATACACATTATACTAGCCCAATTGTTTAACCATTCATCCATGACATATATATATATTACCTATTACTGCCGAATATAAATATGCTTCATATATCATAATTTATCTCACATAGAGACCGGATCAATTTTTATCATTTGTCAAATAGATTACAAAACAATTTATATAACCAAATATAGACACATTTTAAACCACACCAATAAACAAATTCTCATGGCATTGCATAATCATCGCATATCAAAAACAATCACACTTGACATTTACATCACATAAACCGAATTAACCAATGCATCTTCAATGATATAATCATCCATTTTACTTAATTAACCAAGCCAAATCATATCATCATCTCACACCTAAAATGACCCACCTATCACACTTCCAAATTATGCCACTTAATAGACCGAATATACCTAGCATTTTACATATTTAATCAAGCCAAATCTCAAAACCATTCCACACATAAATTATACTACAAATCATACTAACAAGTTTAGATAATACAAGACTAAAAATCACTATCATAGCTTTATTAGCAAAACACAACCAAAACAATCCATCATCCTTATATCAAGCTTACAAAAATTAACTAACCATGAACCATATATGCATATATATATCCTTTCATCATACCAAATTCATATACCAAGCATATCACACATATATACCATGTCCCAAAATTTCTTAAACATTAGCATTAATATCAAGCCATTTTCGCATGGCTAAATATCTACAAAATTCAAGACCAAACAAAATAAATGCTAGCCTATACATGCCATACGTTCAAAGTTTGAAGCTTTCAAAATATCGAAATAGAGATCAATAGTGTGATGGACTTCCTTGACGATCCCCGAGCTCGTAACTAACCTCCAAAATCTATAAAACAATGCATGAACAAACACACAGTAAGCTTAAATAGCATAGTAAGTTATAAGCAAATAGTTTATCAAAGAACATATATAATTCATACAATTAGGCTGAATACTCTCAATCTTGAACACACATATATATAATCGCATTCAAGCAAATAGTTAACATTTTCATGTTACACCACAATACATACCTGATTCATTTAAATCGAACTCACATTATTTCTTGCCTTATATTTTCCCGTAGAACCATTCGGAATCAAAAAGAATATGCGGATAACTCAAAAAGCTCGTACAATGCCAACGTCTCAGATGTGGTCTTACATGTAATCAAATAACGATGCCATTGTCCAGATAGGGTCTTACATGTAATCATATACGATGCCAATGTCCTAGACATGGTCTTACACGTAAATCTCAAATCGATACCAACGTCCCAGACGTGGTCTTACGCAAAATCACCTATTGGAATTCTGTGGTTCGTACGAGCTTTCGGATGTTGTAATTCAATCGTATCAAACTCGTAAACAATTCTCCCATGCATAAAATAATTCGACATATACACATATTATTCATTAAATTTTAATTTGGCATTCATAATACATATATATATTCAAATTAACGACATTTATTTACTTATGAACTTACCTCGGACAAAGATGAGCGGATGGAATCGACTACTCGACCACTTTCGGCTTTCCCGATCTAATTCTATTTTCTTTTGTTCTTGATCTATATAAATTCAAATTTGGCTATTTAATAACACGTTTCATTCAAATTTATTCAAAAACACAAATGGGAAAATTACATTTTAGCCCCTAACATGTTACATTTTTCACAATTTAGTCCCTATTTCACAAAGCACAAAATACTCAAAATTTCACTAAACCCATGTTAGGCTGAATTCTCCTTAAGTCTCTAGCAGCCCACTTTTTTCATTTATTTCACATTTTGACCCCTAAGTTTACAAATTTCACAATTTAATCCTTAATACACATTTTTATCAAAAATTACTTAATTAAACATAATAATCTACCAACATATATTTATTTTTCATCATCAAACAACAAAACAACAAGCTCTCTTCAATGGAAAATCACAAAATCCACATCCAATTCAAAAATTTAAGCATGGGCTAGCTAGTATTTAAAGCAACGATCTCAAAAACATAAAAATTATCAAAAACCGAACAAAGAACATACCTAATTTAAAGCCTTAAAGTGCCAAACCTAAAACACAAGAATGACTTCTTTTCTTTTCAAGTTTCGGCAAGAACAAAGCCAAAATGCATGGCTATTTTAAAAATCAACTAACATATGTCCATAAAAGTCCATTCATAAATTCATTGGTATAATATCAACATAAGGACCCCACATTAGAAAAGCCATAGCAAATAAGCACTTTAACAATTAACTAGCCACTTTTGCATTTTACGCGATTAAGTTTTTTTTTTAAATCGAGCACACAAACGATAAAATTTTCACATATATAAATTAACATGCTGTAGACACCAAAAATAATATTAAAATATTTTTTTGATTCAGATTTGTGGTCCCGAAACCACTGTCCGACTAGGCTCTAAACCGGGCTGTTACACTTACTCCTGTGTGAAGATCTACTTTTCCACTCCCTCCCATTTTTGTTAAAATATGTTACCATGTTTTTAGAATGTTCTGACACGAGCAGCCATTAGTTTTAATAGTATACAAGTTGATGAGACCTCAATAGGTCATCGTCATTAGGATGCTCAACAAGAAATTTGTACATCCACAAACCTTCCTTTTTGTCTGTATAAGGAAGAAAAGTTGAGCAAATTTCTTTGCTTGAAAACTTTAAAACCCCATGATATAGACAAAAGGGTAGGTTTGCGAATGTACTATGTAACACCTCTTACCTGGCTCGATCACCGGATCTGAGTAAAGAAATGCTACAACTAAATTCAACAAATCAAGAAATATTTTATTAAGAAAAATCACTATTATATAAAAATTAAAACTCACATAATTTATCATAATAAGAATTTGAACTCTTCATGGACCTAATTGTAAAATCCAAGATCGAAATAGGATTGATTTACAAAAATTTTAAAGTTCTAAAGTTATTAGTGAAAATCTATAGTTGGCATCGATACTAAATCGATACCTTTTTGAAAATCAATACCAAAATTAAATATTGTTTTCTTTGCAAAATAAGAGTATCGATAATTATTTTAAGGTATCGATACTTTATGATAAAGTATGATAAAGTATCAATACTCAAATAAAAATCGATACCATTTTCGTATTCTATTTGTTTTAAAACTGTTCATATGGTCAAGTATCGGTACCAAATGCCAAAGTATCAATATTTAGGTTCAAAATAATAAAAATCTCATCTTTTCAAGTTCATTTTATGCCAAATTTTCCTATCACACTAAAGGCATTAACATTATCTATTCAAACATTTAAAAATCTAACCAATGTGCCCTCATTGACACCACAATTCAATATTCAAATCAAACTCACATTCCATTCAAAGTAGTTAAAAATTTATAAAAATCACATACCAAACCTACCATTACCAACCAAACCATTCACAACCATTATACTATATTTCAATTACTTCTTTGAAACTTATACTAAATAGCTAAAATCAAATTCACAAGTAACCTACTTGTACCAAACACAAAAGCTTATTTACAAGCAAACTAAAATAACTTTACATCAAGCTAAAGTATACCATATGGAGTAAGTATCTAAACATATGTAAACACTCCTATTACATGTCATATAACTCAAAGATAAACATTCAAAAACTACCAAAAGATATATGGATAGTGTGATTCTTCGAGTTAATCCGACCGCCCGATTTCCACAAAACGTAATCTTCAAAAAACCATAAGATATATACAAGTTTGCTTTACTAGATCTTAGTAAGTTTAGCGGTTAAAACAAGAACTTACTATATAAACACATAAATCACACAGTAATAGTTAATTAACTATATTCTTGTCAAGCACAACATTAAATAGATGAGTTTATATATATCAATACTCATAATAAAATATCTTTACAATTATACTAGATTGTTCAATATCAACTCAATTTATCAATCAGAAAATTATATAACCATTTAATATCTACCCGATGAACGATATGATGGATTTAGATACACGGTTAACCATTCAGAGCACACCAGAACACTTGAGTGAGCTTAACCGACCAAGAACACACCTAGGCACTATGTGTCTAGCCCGTAGGCTAACATCCGTCTAAAACACACCTGGTCACTAAGTGTCATGCCCAAAGGCTTTATGCCCGCCCCCGGTAACATAACAGAATCACTATAAATATTGTTAAGCAACTGACTCAATCCACGTCAACTTCCTCACCTAGCTGACATGGCTTGTTGCTTTGTTTTCAATTCAAATCAGCTAGGATTGGATTTGTTTATTTTTTGAATAATTTGAAAGATTCAACCTACTGTTGTATTCTATCTCAAACACCTAGTTAAACACTTATATTTATTTGTAATGCAAAGCAATGAAAAAGTATTCTTGCCATTCAAACCAAAGTTGCTTCTTTTACATGGTATCAGCTTAGCCATCTTTTAGGATTCAATGCCACTCTCTCCTTTTTTTCCCGATCTTTCTTCTTCTGCCATGGGAACCACCGATGCTAATATCTCCTCTGTTATGTCCTCGCTTATGTCTTTCCCTTCCATCCACAACCAACTCACCATTAAACTCACCGCCTCAAATTATCTTCTCTGGAAAACTCAATTCACCTCAATCCTCCATGGCAATCAACTATACTGTCATGTTGATGGAACTGCCTCTCCGGCGAGAGAGGTTAACGGGGCACCGAATCCGGCGTACCAGGCCTGGTATATTAAAGATCAGCTTGTATTAAGCTGGATCTTTGGCTCTCTCTCTGAACCATTGCTGTCTCAAGTTGTTGGTTCAACTACTGCCATTGATGCGTGGACAAAGCTTCAAACCACCTATGCCTCTAGGTCCCGTGTTCAGATTCGGTCCCTCAAAAATTCATTGCATTCTCTCACTCGCGGCACTGATTCAATTGTTACATACATGGATCGTGCAAAGCGTATATATGCTCAGCTTCTTGCTCTCAATCAACCGATCTCTGAGGATGATCTTGTTGATCACATTTTACGGGGTCCTCTTGAGTATCGGCCTTTCACTCGCAACATCGAGGCACGATTAGTGTCTGTGAAATTTGATGATCTATACGGCACGATTAGTGCCTCTGAGACTCTTCATCCAGCGGCTGTTGCCCACTATGCCGGTCGGCAACAATCTAATGGCAACTTCCGTGGCAGGGGTCGTGGCAACCGCCGAGCTGGTTACTCTTCCTCCAAGGGCCGTGATGGCTCCTATCATTCCAAACCAACCTGCTATAATTATCGAGGGCGTGGCCATACTGCCAGACAATGTCCAAGCCCGAAATACAATGATACCCAACCTAAGCCGACTGCCAATTACAACTCTTCATCTCATCACTCCGACAAGTAGTGGGTTATCGATACGGGTGCCTCTCATCACTTAACTTCTGAACTGGAAAACCTTGGTCTCCACTCTGAGTATAGCGGAACTGATGAAGTCACTCTCACTAATGGTAAATCTCTGTCCATTGCTCGTCTCGGTTCTAATAAAATTACTATTGGTTCTCATTCTTTATCGCTTCATAATATTCTTCATGTTCCAGAAGCTAATCTCAATTTGCTTTCTGTTCCTCAGTTTACTAAAACTAATGATATCTCTGTGGAATTTTTATCTGACCATTTTGTGATTAAGGATCTCAAGACGAAGTAATTACTTCATCATGGAGTCATTAGAGATGGCCTATATCGGCTGGCCGCAGATCCTGTTTCTCTAGTTTGTCACTCAGTTTCCCTGTCTACATGGCATGCTCATTTAGGCCATGCGTGTTCCAAAACTGTTCACAAAGTCTTAAATTTGAATAATTTGTCTGCTTCCTCTAAGCATGACTTGTCGTTATGTGAGGCTTGTTGTGTTAGCAAGTCTCGAAAATTGTCTTTTTCTGATTCTACTTTTGAAGCAAAAGAACCTCTTGAATTAATATGTTCGGATTTGTGGGGACCTTCTCCAATTGCCTCTGTTGATGGATATTTATATTATGTTGTCTTTTTTGATCACTATACTAAGTATTCATGGATTTATTTTTTGCGAACTAAATCTGATGTATTCAATTGCTTTGTTCAATTCCGAGCTATCGTTGAAAAATATTTTGGCAAACTGATTAAACAGTTTCAATCTGACTGGGGTGGGGAATTTCAAGCTCTAGAAAAACACTTAGCTTCCAATGCTATCTTACAGCGCAGTTCATGCCCATACACCCCTGAACAAAATGGCTGCGCTGAAAGAAAACACCGACATATTACTGAAACTGGCCGAGCACTCTTACATCATTCCAAAGTACCACCTAAATATTGGGATCATGCATTTGCTGCTGCTGTCTATACCATAAATCGTTTGCCAACCCCAAAACTCAACCATAAATCCCCATATCAAGTTATTTTTCAACAAAACTCGGAATATAATTTTCTTCGCGTTTTCAGTTGTTGTTGCTATCCTTGGCTTCGCACGTATATAAAGAATAAATTAGAGCCTTGTTCTACAAAATGTGTCTTTCTTGGTTTAGTATTCGTCATAAATGTTATAAATGTTTATCGTTATCCACCAATAAAATTTTTCACTCACGACATGTTATCTTTGATGAACAGGTTTTTCTGTTTAAAGACAGTGATGACAGGCCCTCGATACTTGGCACTCCACCACCACCAGCCTCCATTATTTCCCTCGGCAACACTACACCATAGCCCACACATATGCTATCAGTCCAACCGATGCCATCCTCCACTTCTCCACTAGCCTCTCCTCAAAGCTCAACCGATATAGTATTGCCTTCTACTGCCCCAACCAATGATCAGATCATTGCGGCTGCTCCTGTTTCTCCCTTGGTCGAATCTAGGCCTTCCCCGACTCATCCCTCCACCTCTGGACTGCCACCAATACCCAATCATCCATATACTACACGCTTAAAAACTAGTAGCCTCAAACCGAGAGCCTACATCGCCTCTTCCACCATCTTAACCACACCCACATCTTATACTGAGGCAGCTAAACACCAAGCTTGGTGGAAGGCAATGTCAGAAGAGATTGAAGCACTTATGTCTCATGGCACTTGGGATTTGGTTCCGAGATCTCTTGCTTCGAATATTATCGGTTGTAAGTGGGTGTATCAGATTAAAGTCAAAGCTGATGGCTCGATCGATCGCTATCGGGCTCACCTCGTTGCTAAGGGATTCCATCAACGCCCAGGTATTGATTATGTTGAGACTTTTAGTCCGGTTATCAAACCGGCTACGATTCGTCTTGTTTTGTCAATTGCTGTGACGAATTCCTGGCCCATTCGACAACTTGATGTCTCCAATGCTTTTCTCCATGGTGCACTTGACGAGCCTGTCTTTATGGAGCAACCTCAGGGTTTTATTGATCCAAAAAAATCGACTCATGTCTGTGCTCTCAAGAAGTCCTTTTATGGTTTAAAACAAGCGCCTCATGCTTGGTACTTTTGTCTTGCTGGTGCACTTCAGAAGCTTGGTTTTTACGGCTCTAAGGCGGATAGTTCGCTATTTATTTATTCGGCCGGTGGTGACACAGCCTACTGTTTGGTATATGTTGACGATTTGGTACTGACAGGTTCTTCCCCATCTCTTCTACAACGATTCACTAATCTTCTTGGACAGATGATTGCACTAAAAGATTTGGGACCTATATCTTTTTTTCTCGGTATCGAGGTTGCTTGGCATTCAAATGGTTTGCAGCTCACTCAAACAAAGTATATTTTGGACATTTTGCATCGTGCTAATATGCATAAGGCTTCGAGTGTTGCAACCCCGTGGACTCCACAAGCTGACTTGGCTGCTTCCTCTACTACATTTGAGGATCAGACACTGTATCGACAAATTATTGGTGCTTTACAATACTTGGCTCTCACTCGTCCGGATATCTCGCAGGCTGTCAATAAAATGGCTCAATACATGCATTCGCCTTCTGTTCATCATTGGCAAGCAGTTAAGTGCATTCTTTGCTACTTACGGGGAACTCTTGATCATGGCATTGTGTTCCGTCGATCTAATTCGAATGCTTTAACTGCCTACTCTGATGCCGATTGGGGTGGAGACAAACTTGATCGAAAGAGTACCTCGACTTATGTTATTTATCACGGTGCCAATCTTGTTTCTTGGTGCTCAAAGAAACAGAAGACCGTTGCTCGTTTCAGCACTGACTCTGAATACCGAGCGCTTGCTACAACTGCTCTGAGTTATACTGGCTTTGTTGTCTACTTCGTGAGCTGTAGCATCCTCTGCCGTCTGCTCCTCGGATATGGTGTGACAATGTGGCTGCTACATACTTGGCTGCAAATCTAGTTTTTCATTCTCGCTCAAAGCATCTTGAGCTCGATTTCCACTTTGTTCGAGATCAGGTTCGGCAGAAACATCTTGTTGTTTCCTACATGCCCACTGTGGATCAATTGGCTGATGCTCTCACTAAGCCACTGTCAAAATCACGCTTCTTGTTGATGAAAGACAAACTGTTGGTTCTTCCCCCCATCCTTTTGCGGAGGGGGGTGTTAAGCAACTGACTCAATCCACGTCAACTTCCTCACCTAGCTGACATGGCTTGTTTCTTGTTTTCAATTCAAATCAGCTAGGATTGAATTTGTTTATTTTTTGAATAATTTGAAAGATTCAACCCACTATTGTATTCTATCTCAAACACCTAGTTAAACACTTATATTTATTTGTAATGCAAAGCAATGAAAAAGTATTCTTGCCATTCAAACCAAAGTTGCTTCTTTTACAAATATAACTCGATAGTCCACAACAAATGCTAGACTTTAATATATTCAGTCAGCAATAACAAATCAATAATAATCTGATTTTATCACAAACTCATATTGTGCACATTGAAAACCTATTGGCATGCTAATTGTATCCTATCTTGAGTTCATCGGCTCAATACGATATCGAATAACAATGTTCAAATCAATAAATTTCTTGACTCACATCAACTTATCTCAACTCAATTATGTCAAAATATTCAATATCTCAATTCATAGTTAGTATAACATTTAATTTTATACTCAACTAAACCGTACAAACTTACTTGGGCAAAACTACAGAGACAACGAAAATTTAGGGACTATTCAACAACTTTTTCTTTTCTTCGGTTATCTATTTGTTCTTGATCTATAAAATAGTTTGTTTCATTTTATCAACCTCAATTTCATATAAAATTCAATTTACTGCAAATGATTTCCTATTTACTAATTTTCACATTTGCCCCAACTTTTACACTTTATTCAATTTGATCCTTAAGACCAAAACATGATTATTTTCACAATTAATCCTTATACCAAATAAACCAAATTCAATTATACCTAAATACAATCCACATATGCTAAAGTTTTCTAAGAAAACCATGCTTATTTTAATTGATTTTCAATTAAATCCTTAAACTTAAAAATCATAAAAAATCACTTAACAAAATATTCCTATTTAACACTCAAACATCATATTCTACCATTAAACTTCAAAAACACACCAAATTCATCAATGGTATCTTCCAAAACATTTATCAGTTTTATAAATTAACCATCGGGCTAGCTAGGTTAAGCTAAAACGATCCCAAAAACACAAAATTCATGAAAAACAGGTGGAAAATGAACTTAAATGCAATGATATTAATTGTCGAATACTCAAGCTTAAACCATGACTTTTCTCTTTTTCTACTTTCGACAAAGAACAAAGAAAGATGATAGATTTTATTTTGTTTTTACTTTACCCTTTTAATAATAACTTAACAACTAACCAAATTGAGTCCATATTTGTCCACTAACATCTTATATGGTTTATTTACTATACAAGTCCACCATTCCCATTTAATAACCATTTAACACATTTTACTATCAGAGCTAACTTTTTAAGCTTTTACAATTTAATCCTATTTACTTAATTAAATACCTAAAAATTAAAATTTCTTATCCAAAATTCAATACGACACTAATGACTTCGTAAATATTAAATAATTAATATTTATGGAATAACACATTAGAATTGTGGTCCCAAAACCACTGTTTCCGACACTATTGGAAAACGAGTTGTTACATCCAAATTTCTTATTAAGCATCACAATGACGAGGACATACTGAGGTGTCATCGACTTGTATACTATGAAAAGAAATGGTTGCTCACGTTAGAACATTCTGAAAACATAGTAACGCATTTTAACAAAAAAGAGAGGAATTAGAAACGTAGGTCTTCACACAGGAGTGAGGTTAGGTGGTTTACTTATATTAGAAGAGATTTTTTAAAGATATTTCAAAATGCTGCTCGTATTTGGGCTACAAAAAGTGATGAAAGGAGTTGCAAAAGCATCTACATAGAATACTCAAGCAAGTGTTTGTTCATTACGAATTCTAATTTTTAGGTAAAAATTTTACCCAATTTAGATACACAAAATAGCAAAATGCAATAGGCTTATAAATTGTTACTTTTACCATTCAAAAGTACAAACAGATGGTGTTGGTTTTTTGTTTGTAAATTTATATTGATTTTCTCATATATATATATACTAACATAATTGTACATATGTTGTAAAAATTTTGAACTTCAATTATAATATTTTTAAAATATGATAATTTATAATTGCACATATATTGCACAAGTTTTGCACATATGCTAAATTTTATAATATGTTTTTGCATCAAACACATTTCTCTTTATTAGATAACCCAAATTTGTAAGCGGCACTTATCAACGTCTCCTCAAACAAAAAGAGTAGCAAGTAAAAACTTGTGATTCACATTTATCCTATTAATGTGTAAATTAAAATAAAGATGCGAAAGATGCAATCAACTTACAATAAATTTAGAATCAAGATAGCCAAGAAAATCTATCAGTTTAGCAGGCAACCTGAAATGATTATAATCTTGGATGGCAATTTTGAACGATTAGTTGATTATGAAGTCCATCAAAAGTTTTAGCTTATCAATATCATCTTTCATATTGCTATTCGGTATATCAAAATTGGGTAAAATTTTTACCCGGCCATCAGAATACATAATGAACAAACACTTACTCGGGTATTTCGTGTAGATACTTTTGGACCTTATTTCATCATTTTTTTTCTAGTCCGAATACAACAACATTTTGAAATATCCTAAAAAAAATTCTTTTAATATAAGTAAACCACCTAGCCTCGCTCCTGTATGAAGACCCACGTTTCCACTCCCTCTCATTCTTATTAAAATACATTACTACATTTTTAGAATGTTCTAATGTCATGGGGCTAGAACTTTTGTCTCGCGTTCCGTGCGGCCTTAGGCGATCTATTCGTTCCAAACTCGCCTAAGTCAGCCTAACCACCAAACAACTAAGGAATCCTTTATAATTCCTCCAAGGCACCAATTTATACAGTGGAAGCAATTATGCCAAAAGAAAACTAAAAACAATAGAAAGCCATATAAAACTATGCACGAGAGGTGTTTGAGTAAATGCTCTCAACTGTATTACTTTCTCTCAAAGAATAAAAGAAATAATGAAAGAATGAAGTGAGTTACAAGTGAGAGGGAGACTCTCTATTTATAGTTGAGCTCCCCCAAAACTGACGATCTAGATCAAGTTGCATCAACGGACGAAATTAGTCTATCCCTTAAACCTATGGATTTATAAGGTTACATAATCAATTTACATAACCAAATCCAATCTAATCTTATAAGATATGATTCTCCGCAATCTTCTAATATTAGTTTCCCTATTTACCAAGGTAGCCTATGTTGTCATATCTTTATCATTGGGCCACCCAGGCTTCAATCAGGCTAGCTCTCATGGGCTAAATGATCCCCATGTCAATGATAGACCTCCATGGGATACATTTGGTGCGATGGTCACGGGATTTGAACTACAGCCCATAACACTAACACAAGCAACCATTTGTTTTCATAGTATACAAGATGATGACACCTCAATATGTCATCGTCATTATGATGCTCAACCAGAAATTTGTATATCCGCAAAGCTACCTATTTGTCTATATAAGGAAGAAAAGTTGAGTGAATTTCGTTGCTTGAAAAATTTAAATTGTGAATGTACAAATTTCTGGTTGAGCATCACAATGACGATGACATGCTGAGGTGTTATCGACTTGTATACTATGAAAACAAATGATTGCTCGCGTTAGAACATTTTGAAAACGTAATAACCTATTTTAACAAAAAGAAGAAGGAATAGAAACATAGGTCTTCACACAAGAGTGATGCTAGGTGGTTTACTTATATCAGAAGAGATTTTTTAAAGATATTTGAAAATGTTGCTCGTATTTGGGCTAGAAAAAGTGATGAAATGAGCTGCAAAAGCATCTACACACAATACCCGAGTAAGTGTTTGTTCATTATAGATTCTGATGGTCGGGTAAAATTTTTAGCCAATTTAGATACACCGAATAGAAAAATGAAAGATGATATTGACGAGCTAAAACTTTTGATGGATTTCATCAACTTTCAGTTTAGATCTGCCATCCGAAATTATAATCATTTCAGATTGCTTGCTAAACTGATAGCTTTTCTTGGTTATCTAAATTCTAAATTTTTGGAAGTTGATTAAATATTTCATATCTGTATTTTAATTTCCACATTGATAAGAACAACATGAATCCCTAAGTTGTTACTTAACAGTCCTTTTATTTGGGGAGACGTCGTTAAGTGCCGCTTATAAATTTGGATTATCTCTTAAAGAGAAATCTTCTTGATGGGAAATCTTATTATAAAATTCAGCATATGTGCAAAACTTGTTCAGCATATGTGCAATTATCGATTATCATATTTTTAAAATATGAATTAAAATATGATAATCGATAATTGCACATATACTGCACAAGTTTTGCACATATACTAAATTTTATAATATGCTTTTGTATCAAGCACATTTCTCTTTATTAGATAATCCAATTTGTAAGCGGCACTTATCAACGTCTCCCCAAACAAAAAGAGTAGGAAGTAAAAACTTGCGATTCACATTGTTCCTATCAATGTGGAAATTAAAATAAAGATACGAATGATGTAATCAACTTACAAAAATTTAGAATCAGATAACTACGAAAAACTATTAGTTTAGTAGGCAATCTAAAATAATTATAATCTCAGATGGCAGATCCGAACTGAAATTTGATGATGAAATCCATTAGAAATTTTAGCTCGTTAATATCATCTTTCATTTTGCTATTTGATGTATCTAAATTTGGTGAAATTTTTACCCGACCATCAGAATCCGTAATGAACAAACACTTACTCAGGTATTGCGTGTAGATGCTTTTGAACCTTATTTCATCACTTTTTTTTGCCCAAATACTAGCAGTACTTTGAAATATCCTTGAAAAAATTCTTCTAATATAAGTAAACCACCAAGCCTCACTCTTGTGTGAAGACCTACATTGCCATTCACTCTACTTTTTGTTAAAATATGTTACTATGTTTTCAAAATGTTCTAACACGAGCAACCATTTGTTTTCATGGTATTCAAGTTGATGGCACCTCAATATATCATCATCATTGTGATGCTTAGCGAAATTCGTAGATCTACAAAGCTACATGTTTTTTGTATAAGAAAGAAAAGCCGAGCGAATTTCTTCGCTTTAAAACCCGCTAATAAAGACAAAAGGGGAACTTTACGGATATAAAAATTTTTGGTTGAGCATCAAAATGATGATGACATACTGAGGTGACATCAACTTGTATACTATGAAAACGAATGGTTGCTCGTGTTAAAACATTCTAAAAAAGTGATGAAAGGAAGTGCAAAAGCATCTATACAGAATAATCGAGTGAGAGTTTGTTCATTACAGATTCCAATGGTCAGGTAAAAACTTTACCCAATTTAGATGCACCGAATAGAAAAACGCAATATGCTTTTAAATTGTTACTTTTACAGTTTAAAAGTACAAATAGATGGTGTTGGTTTTCCGTTTATACATTTGCATTTGTTTTCCCATATATATATACTAATATACTTGCATATATGCTACACAAGTTTTGAACTTCAATTATCATATTTTTAACATATGTATTAAAATATTATAATTGATAATTGCACATATGCTACACAAGTTGTAACACCCCTAACCCGTATCCCTCGCCAGAATAGAGTTACGGAGCATTATCGGAGTTTTCAAATCAAACGAACATAAATTTCAAAATTTTGAAATCATATCAATAATCATATTAAAACCAATCTAAATCATACCTATTGTCCCTTATACAAGCCCTCGAGGCCCTAAAAACACGTTAGAAACAAGTAGGGACTAAATCAAAAAAGCTATAGAGATCACACAACCGCGTGACTCACTCGGCCAAGAGATACGCCCGTGTCTCAGGTCATGTGGGCATTCGAAGTAGGGACACACAACCATGTTCTAGCCTGTATCCATACCCATGTAACTCACTAACTTGGGTCACACGGCCAAGCCATACGCCCGTGTGCAAGACCATGTACCCTTCGAAATAACCTCACACGCCCGTGTGCCAGGCCGTGTGTAGGCCGTTTAACAGCCTAAATTGTAACCCTTTTAAAGCTATGAGGGACATATGACTGTGTTGCATGGCCGTGTGTCACACACGGCTAAGACAGACGCCTATGTCTCTGCCCATGTGGATGAAAATAGGCCATTTTACAAGCCATTTTTCTTACCCATTTTGGTATGTACCTACAACCAAAAATGCACATATATACAAGCTATAATAAGGCACTAAAATCATGCATAATCAAGCTATACACATATGGTATAATCACATACAACCAATATACCCAAAGGCACCCCAAATGACAATATTAAAAACATTTATAACCATGTGCTCAATTTGGCCAAATAATCCATTAACTTCTAACCAAGTTTGCATTAATTCAAACCATTGAATTCACTTATCAAAACATACCAAATGGTATTAAATATACCCTTTAACCACTAGTATCAATAATCATATAGGCCATTAAAAGCAAGTACCAATTCACAACATTTCCAACAAGTTATAAGGCATATATATAAGAATATTCAAACTATATTTTCATCTTCTATAACATAAACATATCAAACCAAACATCAACCATATTAAGGCTAATAATTACATGCCAAAACTAAATTCATTTGAACACCAAAATACCATAACACAAGCCAAACCAAATAGCCATTTCAACAATCAAACATATAGGCCAACATTAGCCAAAATACTTGTACATGCCATTATAACCAAAATCAAAACAACTGAAAGTATCAAAAGAGTCGATGGATAGTGTGATATAGCTCTGACAAGATTCCAACCCAAACGAGATTCTGATACACTATAAGACACGAAAAATGACACAAACATATAAGCTTAGTAAGTTCGTATAACATAAAACTTAACTTACCATTTCAATACATAATAGGTAAGATAACATGGCATAATCCAACTACACTTGGCCAAAGCCTAAACATGTACACCAAACATGTTAGCCATTTGATCATATAACATAGGATATGAAATCAAGAATGAACACAACATATAATTATATCTTATATACATGTATCATCCATTTCAATTCTCAATATGCCATGTAGTACTAATTCAATGTAATTCACATATGTCCTTGTATTAGTTCGTATTGAACTCTCACCATTCTATATCAAAGTAATGCTCATTGAATCATTTATAATACCAGAGGATACCCGAGATAGCTCACACATAGTGTGCTGACTCATATAACTATAATCCATAAAATCTTGTACATGTACGCTCATACGAGCTGTGAATCAGAATGCTCACACAAGTTGTGAAAATGGGCCTGTTCACACGAGCTGTGGGTCGAAACGTAGCAACACGATGCTGCTCACACGAGCTGTGGAGTATCCACAACACATGTCGAACCTCAGCCATCGATAGGACATTTAGGACCAGCACTCGAATCATATAAACCCTAAAGACATGTCATTTTTATCCTACGAATTCTTAAGGTTCAAACGAGGCTCGATAATTGTCATATGTTGTTGGATATACAACCGGTGTATACATATAGCAACTTACAACACAATTATATTTCATTTGAAAACATATATACACAATTTAATTACAGGAACTTACCTCAATGAGTATACGTAGATACAGAGGTGATTAATTCGAGACTTTCTCTTTTCCCTAATCTATAGCCGTACGAGATCTGTCTTAATCTATACGGATAAATTTAGCTTAATTCAATATGTATTTTATTTAATTTAATCCAAAACCATATTTTACAAAATTACCATTTTACCCCTATACTTTTAATTTCTTGCAATTTAGACCTTAGCTCATAAAAGTGGAAATTTATGTAATTTCACCACAACCCACTATAGCCGAATATCAATTAGGTCCCTAAAGAGCCCTATATTTCATTTATTTCATAATTTCACCATGTAAAATTTTCTATTTTTCAATTTAACCCCTATTTAACATTTTCATCAAAAATCACTTAACAAAAGTTGTTTATCTGACAACAACTATCCATTTTCTTCCATAACCCATCAAAACTCATATATATTCATTAATGGAAAAACCCTAATAGTTTAACAATTTCACAAATTAGTCATCGGGCTAGCTAGATTAAGCTACAACAACCCCGAAAATATAGAAATCATTAAAAACGGGACAAAAATCACTTACCAAGCAAGGTAATTTGTTTTGCCAAAACTTCAATCTCCCATGGCTTCCATACTTTCTTAATTTTGGTTGCAAATAGATTAAAGATGATAACTTTGCCTTTTTTCTTTGTTTCCTTTTATTTCTTATTAATTTCCAATTTACTTAATTAACGTTTAAAAACATTACTAATTACACTTATACCAAGCCATGCTCACCCACTATCACTATTTATGATCTAATTACCATATAAGGACTCTTACTTTAAGTTTCTATAGCTATTTAATACTTTTAACTACTAGAACTCAACTTTTACACTTTACGCGATTTAGTCATTTTTTATCAAATTGAGTATGTAAACGGTAAAATTTCTAAACGAAATTTTTATACGGTACTACAATCATACTTTAGGCAATAAAATAATAATAAAATAAATTTTTAACTTCAGATTTGTGGTCCTAAAACCACTGTTCCGATTTCACTGAAAACGGACTGCTACACAAGTTTTGCAAATATGTTGAATTTGATAATATGCTTTCACATGAAGCACATTTCTTTTCATGAGATAATCCAAATTTTTAAGGAAGTGACACTTATTGGTGTCTCCCCAAACAAAAGGAGCATCAAGTAAAAACTTGGGATTCACGTTGTTACTATCAATGTGGAAACTAAAATAAAGATACAGAAGATCCAATCAACTTACAAAAATTTAGAATCGAGATAGCGACGAAAAGTCATTAGTTTAGCAGGCAATCAAAAATGTGTTAAATCTCGAATAGTAGATTCGAATAGATAGTTGAAAGTAAAGTCCATCAAAACTTTTAGCTCGTCAATATCATATTTCATTTTGCTATTTTATGTATCTAAATTGGGTAAAAATTTTACCCAACCATCAGAATATGTAATGGACAAGCAGTTACTCCTTTAATCTGTGTAGATGCTTTTACACCTCTTTTCATCACTTTTTCTAGCCCAAATACGTGTAGCATTTTGAAATATTTTTAAAAAAATGTCTTCTAATATAAGTAAACCACCTAGCCTCACTCCTATCTGAAGACCTGCTTTTCCACTCTCCCTCATTTTTCTTAAAATAATTTACCATGTTTTCAGAATGTTCTAACAATAGCAACCATTAGTTTTCATAGTATACAAGTTGATGAGACCTTAATATATCATCGTCATTGTGATGTTCAGCCAGAAATTTGTATATCCGCAAAAATTCCTTTTTGTCTATATAAGGAAGAAAAGTTGAGTGAATTTATTCACTTGAAAACTTTAAACCACCCTGATATAAACAAAAGGGTAGCTTTGTTGATGTACAAATTTCTGGTTGAGCATCACAATGACGACATATTGAGTTGTCATCGACTTTTATACTATGAAAACAATTGGTTGCTCACGTTAGAACATTTTGAACACATATTAATGTATTTTTTAAAAATGAGAGGGAGTGGAAACATAGATCTTCACACATGAGTGAGGCTAGGTGGTTTACTTGTATTAGAAGAGATTTTTTTAAAAATATTTAAAAATACTGCTTGTATTTGAGCTAGAAAAAGTGATGAAAAGAGTTGCAAAAGCATCTACACAGAATACCCAAGTAAGTGTTTGTTCATTATGGATTCCAATTGTAAGGTAAAAATTTTATCCAATTTAGATACACCGAACAACAAAATGCAATAGGCTTATAAATTTTCACTTTTACCCTTGAAAAGTGCAAATAGATGGTGTTGCCTTTCTGTTTATAATTTTGTATTAATTTTCATATATATATAATAATATAATTGAACATATGTTGTACAAGTTTTGAACTTCGATTATCATATTTTTAAAATATTATAATTAATAATTGCACATATGTTGCACAAGTTTTGCACATATGCTAACTTTTATAATCTACTTTCACATCAAGCATATTCCTCTTTATAAGATAATTCAAATTTAAAATAAAGTAGCACTTATCGACATTTTTAAATTTAAAATAAAGTAGCACTTATCGACATTTCCCCAATCAAAAGGATCATCAAGTAAAAACTTTGGATTCACGTTGTTCCAATCAATGTGGAAATTAAAATAAAGATACGAAAGATGCAATCAACTTACAAAAATTTAGAACCGAGATAGCCAAGAAAAGCTATCAATTTAGCAAGCAACCTGAAATGATTATAATCTCATATGGCTAATCTGAACGGATAGTTGATAATGAAGTCCATCAAAACTTTTAGATCGTCAATACCATCTTTCATTTTCTATTCAGTGTATCTCAATTAGGTAAAATTTTTACCCGACAATCGGAATCTGTAATGAACAAAACTTACTCGGGTATTCTGTGTAGATGCTTTTGCACCTCATTTCATTTTCTAGCCCAAATATGAGCAACATTTTGAAATATTCTTACAAAAAATCTTCTAATTTAAGTAAACCACCTAGCCTCACTCTTGTGTGAAGACCTATGTTTCCATTTCTCCTTTTTGTTAAAATACATTACTATATTTTTAGAATGTTCTAACAAGAGCAACCATTCGGTTTCATGGTATACAAGATGATGAAACCTCATTATGTCATCGTCATTATGATGATCAGCTAGAAATTTGTATATCTTGAAAGCTACCTTTTTGTTTATATAATGATGAAAAGGAAACTTTATGAACATACAAATTTCTGGTTGAGCATCACAATGACAATGACATACTGAGGTGTCATCGAATTGTATACTATGAAAACGAATGATTGCTCGCGTTAGAACATTCTAAAAATGTAGTAGCATATTTTAACAAAAAGGAGAGGGAGTGGAAACGTAGGTCTTCAGCCAGGTGTGAGGCTAGGTGGTTTACTTATATTAAAAGATATTTTTAAATATATTTTAATATGCTACTCATATTTGAACTAGAAAAAGTGATGAAAAGAGGTGCAAAAGCATCTACACAATATACCCAAGTAAGTGTTTATTCGTTACGGATTTCAATGGTCGGGTAAATTTTTTACCCAATTTAGATACAACGAATAGCAAAATGAAAGATGATATTGACGAGCTAAAAGTTTTGATGGACTTCATTATCAACTATCTGTTCGGATCTGCTATCCGACATTATAATTATTTCAGATTGCAGATCCGAACGGATAGTTGATGATGAAGTCCATCAAAACTTTTAACTCGTCAATATTGTCGAAACCATTTTTTTGAAAACAAAAAAAAATTAGTTGTCGACTAGAAAAACAAAATTTGGAGTCGCCACCGATCTTTTATTGAGGTGTGATCGGATCACCTTGAAAATAATTTTAAGTCTGCGAATTTTGAGAAAACAGGTTCGGGAGTCGGTTACGCACGAGGAAGGGTTAGCACCCTCGTGACGCCCAAAATTGGTATCGAATTGATTGTTTAATGTCTTAGTACCGAAAATTTGAAAAGATTTTAAAATACAATCCTTTGAAATGCAAGCTTAAATAATTGAATTAGTTAAATAGACGGACCTATTTCAAAGAAATAAACCGCCACACTCAGTGAGTTAGAGTGCAACAGTTCAATCTTCAAAGTTAGGTTCGTCCCTTTTTAAAAATTTTTAAAAAAATCATGTGTTTTAAGAAGGATATTTGATTATTTAAGTCAATCGAGAAATCAGAATCCAGTAAGTTAGGGTTCCATCTCTCGAAATTCCTAAACGTCAAATATGGCCTTTATTTTAAAATCGAGATAACAAAATGTCGTATCCAGTAAGTTAGGATCCAACATTTTGAAATCTTAATTACTTTATTTTAACAATTGCGTGGTTTTAATAAAACAAACACTTGATTATCTAAATTCATCGAGAAGAATTGAAGCCCAGTAAGTTAGGGCACAATTCTCTCGAGAACCTATGAACACCAAGCATTTTTAAGGATTAAGAAATAAAACGATTATGATGCTTTAATAAAATTCAACTCTTACAAATGGAACATGATTGAATAACGATACATATAATGTAAAAGATAAATAACAATTTAGATTTAAACTAGAAGCAATTAAACAAAAAAAAATAGGCAAACACAAATACTAACTTTAATCATTTAAAAATACATAAAAAATAAAAAAAATGAAGTAAAAATAAAAGTAAACAACTTAAAATTAATATCTACATTATAATTTATATAAGTAAAACCTAAAAATAATAATATATACATAGTAATAATATATAAAAGTCAAATGAATAAAATAAAATAACAAATTTAAAAGGAATAAGGTTTTTATGCACAAGAATATACCATTTGAAAATAATAATATATTATTATATATACGTGCATATACTAAAAACATATTATATATGCATGTACATAAAAATATAAAGTATTATCATTAAAAATTTTGAAATTAATTATATATATACATGTACATGAACAAAACAAAAAAAGGTATGTATAAATTAAGATAATATCTGAAAACATAAAATAAAATTAAGTAATGAATACATAAATAATATTATATAATAAAAGAATTTATATATAAATTAGATTAACTAATATATACATATATACATATATATAAATACTATTAAATATAATAACAACAAATGAAATTAATGATAATAAATCAATTAATTTAATGAGGGCGGGTCTATTTTGAATCCAAATAAAATTCTAAGGGTTGATTTGAACTAAACATACAAACGACTGAATTGAAAACCATTTAACAACAAAGGGATTATTAAAGCAATTTAACGCAAAAATCTTCTCTGACGTGTGGATTTGGATATTCAAAACGGCGCCGTTCAAACAATGGATCCAATCGAAACAGAAATCCAATATAATGTATAGATTAGACTAATAATAAAAATTGAATCAAAACCATGCGAAATATAGAAGGACTCCTCGCGCAAATGGACCATTGAAGCAAAACGCGCGGATCCTTCCCTCGAACCGGGTCATCGCGCGGGTCGGAGGCTTCTAAATGACGCAAAATCAGAGGCAGAAACCCTAGCAGCTTCCAGCACCGTTCTCCCCAGCCACGCACGCCTCCGTACAGCTTTCACACACCACCACGGCTGCGCATACGTCGTACCGACAAGAACGACAAGAAAACAAAAAGCGCAGAAATCGACAGCAAATGAAAAAGGACAGATTTCTTTTGATTTTTTGATTTTATTTTGTTTTTTTCATTTTCGGCTATAAAGGCCGATTTAAGAATCTGTAAACACACACACATATTGAATACAAAAAAAATTCAGAGAAATCAAAAAAAACTTGAAAGGTGATTGTAGATTTCCTTTTTCTTTTCGTTCTTTCTTCTGCTTCGTTTTTTGATACTTATTCCATATTCGGTGCAAAAAAAAAAGAAAATAGGATTTAAAGGGTCGAGGCTTACCTGGTGGCCGACTCTCCTTCTATTCCGTCATAATCGGGGTCGGTTGGAAGAAAATGGCCTTCGGTTAGCCTGCGCATGGAGCGGGGCAGAGAACCTTTAGGGTTCTTTAGTTTTTTTATCTTTATTTTTTTCTTAGAAAATGATAGGCTGCTAGTTTTAGGATTTATTTTCGGTCTATATGTGAAGGAAACGGCTCTATTTTAAGCATGTTTCAGTAGCTTTAAAAACGACGTCGTTTAGAAGCCTACGACCCGCGTGGTGACCCGGTCCGAGGGAAGGATCCACATGTTTTGCTTCAATGGTCCATTTGCGCGAGGAGTCCTTCTATATTTCGCATGGTTTTGATTCAATTTTTATTATTATTCTAATCTATACATTATATTGGATTTCTATTTCGATTGGATCCATTGTTTGAACGGCACCGTATTGAATATCCAAATCCACACGTCAGAGAAGATTTTTGCGTTAAATTGCTTTAATAATTCCTTTGTTGTTAAATGGTTTTCAATTCAGTCGTTTGTATGTTTATTTCAAATCAACCCTTAGAATTTTGTTTGGATTCAAAATAGACCCGCCCTCATTAAATTAATTGATTTATTATCATTAATTTCATTTGTTGTTATTATATTTAATAGTATTTATATATATGTATATATGTATATATTAGTTAATCTAATTTATATATAAATTCTTTTATTATATAATATTATTTATGTAGTCATTATTATTTTATGTTTTCAGATATTATCTTAATTTATACATACCTTTTTTTGTTTTGTTCATGTTCATGTACATGTATATATATATAATTAATTTCAAATTTTTTAATGATAATACTTTATATTTTTATATACATGCATATATAATATGTTTTTAGTCTATGCACGTATATATAATAATATATTATTATTTTCAAATGGTATTTTCTTGTGCATAAAAACCTTATTCCTTTTAAATTTGTTATTTTATTTTATTCATTTGACTTTTATATATTATTACTATGTATAAATTATTATTTTTAGGTTTTACTTATATAAATTAGAATGTAGATACTAATTTAAAGTTGTTTACTTTTATTTTTACTTCATTTTTTTTATTTTTTATGTTTTTTTAAATGATTAAAGTCAATATTTGTGTTTGCCTATTTTTTTTTGTTTAATTGCTTCTAGTTTAAATCTAAATTGTTATTTATCTATTACATTATATGTATCGTTATTCAATCATGTTCCATTTGTAAGAGTTGAATTTTATTAAAGCATCATAAATGTTTTATTTCTTAATCCTTAAAAAAGCTTGGTGTTCATAGGTTCTCGAGAGAATTGTGCCCTAACTTACTAGGCTTCAATTCTTCTCGATGAATTTAGATAATCAAGTGTTTGTTTTATTAAAACCATGCAATTGTTAAAATAAAGTAATTAAGATTTCAAAATGTTGGATCCTAACTTACTAGATACGACATTTTGTTATCTCGATTTTAAAATAAAGGCCATATTTGACGTTTAGGAATTTCGAGAGATGGAACCCTAACTTACTGGATTCTGATTTCTCGATTGACTTAAATAATCAAATATCCTTCTTAAAGCACATGATTTTTTTTAAAATTTTTAAAAAGGGACGAATCTAACTTTGAAGATTGAACTGTTGCACTTTAACTCACTGAGTGTGGCGGTTTATTTTTTTGAAATAGGTCCGTCTATTTAACCAATTCAATTATTTAAGCTTGCATTTCAAAGGATTGTATTTTAAAATATTTTCAAATTTTCGGCACTAAGACATTAAACAATCAATTCGGTACCAATTTTGGGCGTCACGAGGGTGCTAACCCTTCCTCGTGCGTAACCGACTCCCGAACCTGTTTTCTCAAAATTCGCAGACTTAAAATTATTTTCAAGGTGATCCGATCACACCTCCATAAAAGGTCGGTGGCGACTCCAAATTTCGTTTTTCTAGTCGACAACTATTTTTTTGTTTTCAAAAAAATGGTTTCGACAGCTTGGCGACTCTACTGGGGAAAGCCAAGAGAGTCAGACCGTAAAATTGATTGTTTTGTCTTATTGTCGAAAATTAAATTTTGGTTTTAAAAAATTTTACTATCTTCTCTTTGCATTTGTTTGTATGATTATTGTAAATTGTGTCTTTATACCTTGGCATCATATTGCATAATGACTGTTTAGTCTTACCCTTTTAAGTGGGAGTGAGAAGCTACTCCTTCGTGAGGTTTTCATCTCCGTGTAGGATAGTGGATACTTTCAGGATACATCCGTACCTATGTCTTCGTGAGATTTTCATCTCCGTGCAGCCATAGGGAAATATATTCCCTTAAACCGAACTCGGTCTGTATGAGCCTATAATGGGTGAGGATCGAGGAATCTGCTGGTTCGGGTACCTTGACTTTAGAGCCAAACCGCATATAGAAGACCTTAGGAACCCATCCTAGGTAGAGCCACTCGAAACCCCTAGTGGTCATCCAACTAGGTACTTTTGTTTTCCTTGTTTGTTTCTGTTTTGTACTAACCCATCTTTTTTTTATTTTGATTATGATTGCATTGCATTTGCATCTTAAAAGGAGATATTGATTCAAATCCAATTACTAAATTAGAAAGCTTGTCATGGAATATGGATTCCTTGATAAAGTAGAAAACAGTGCGGTTGCCTGAATATATTCTGAGAAACACAAGAAGGGCGATGGAAGAATTCGTGACCTTGCTTCGTGGCCTGAGGATTCAAGGCAATTGTTTAAGAGCCTTCGACATTTCAACTCCCTTAAAAAAGCTGACGAACCTTATGAAGATGGGCAGATGATGAATCGCGACTAAGATCAAGAAAAGAAGCTACCAGTGGCATCTATTGGCGAGCTTATCTCAGACATGCGGATCGATGTTGTCTTTTGGAATATAAAGGAGAGGTCGTACATGCATCTGCTTTATGTGAAGGAATTTGCTTTCTAGTAAAGTTTCCTAAATGTAATTGAATCAGAATCAACGTCTCTTTAGGCATTCATATTATGCATCTGCATTACATGACATCATATGCATAAATCTATTAAAAGAGTTTAATTGAGTAAATTTATTTCAGCTAAGCTGAAAAACCAACCAACCAAACACCCTTACGGTATCCAAGCAAAGATTAGAGAAATGGAACAAAGGTTGGAAAAATTAGAGCGAATGCAGATACAGATGCAGGAGCAATTGACCAAATTTCAATAGGAAATGAGAGATCAGATGCTAGAATTACAGAGCACTATGATGAGCCAGTTCAACCGACTGTTAGCTGGAGAGTTAGAAAAAAGGAAAGACCCAGTGGTCCACTTTGGGGTTAATACTGAGGATCTTGCCTATTCCCTAGATTGTACTCCGATAAGTGCACAGATCCAGCCAGATGGGCGTTCACACGGGGCACTCTTTACTATCAAATCCCAACATTATCAGACTGGTACATCGACACTAGTGAATTGTTTGACAGGCCTAAGATTCAATTTGAGGAACAATTTTCCTGTTGCTCTTGATAGCCCAGCTGAAACAAAGCAGGCGAGGGTGGAGTACCTAGATACTAAAAAGGCCCCAAGGAGGAAGGGAAATAAATGGGATAATGCAGGTAGGTATAACAAGGGCCACTCAAAGCCAATAACTGTGGGTAGGCCAAAGACAGAAACCACCAGACATCATAGTCCTTTAAACAAGACAAATACAGAAAGGCTTCAGTTCACACCAATTCCGATGTCATATAAAGAGCTATATCAAAGTCTATTTAATGCATATGTGGTGGCCCCCTTCTACTTAAAACCTGTGCAGCCCCTGTACCCCAAATGGTATGACGTGAACGCACAATGTGACTACCATACGGGAATTACGGGGCATTCAATAGAGAATTGCATTGCCTTCAAGAAACTGGTTGAAAAACTCATTAACATGGGTGTTGTCAGATTTGATGACTCGTCTAGCGCAGAAAATCCACTACCCGATCATGATGATAATGGGGTAGACGTGAGAGCAGGAAGGGGACTAGTTATTTTTTATTCAGGAGGAAACCATGGAAAGACAAGGAACCATTGTAAGTTCCATCACGAAAAAGGGTACAATACCCAAGAGAGCGTGAAATTCAAGACCTTGGGCATGATGGACGACAAGGAGATGAAGCTTTGTCAGGAAATTAAAGAGGAGGAAAACATACGCATAGAGTTGCGAAGTGTTCACATCAATGACATATTTGAAGACACAAATGAAAAAGGACCTTGTTAGAGATCCGCCCTTATAACCCTGGGAGTGTTCTAAGCAATTAGACTGCGGAAGAAATCCCTGTAGTTTTTAGAGCTTATCTAGAGTAATGTTCAGAACATTTTTGTTTTTTTTAGCCTAGAAATGATAGAAATTCCTTTGTGAAATAGGTTCATGTCTGAACGTTGTTATTTTAATGAAATACATCGTTGCAATTATTGTTGAGCCAATATTTTCATTCTTTACAAATAATTCCAGATTCTTTCGTTCTTTTGAATTTTCTTCCAAATTATTATTCATTCATTCATAATCATATGGTACAAATAATTATTCATGAATTTATATATTCTTTTGTATATTCTTTGGTACTTACTATGGGTCCTCAGATATCAATGACATGAGTGACACTGCTACAGACTTAGAATCCCTTTTGAGCAAGATATGTTTTTAGAGGGATCACATGACTTTGAAAATGACATGGATTGTAGCCTATCTCCGGACTTGTTGAGGATGGTAGCACGGGAGGATAGACAGATCCTACCTCATAAGGAATCATTAGCAATTGTGGGCTTGGTGAATATTAGAATTGACTTGGCCGCAAAGATGAAGCAACACGTTGTTGAGTGACCTCTAGAGTTCAAAGATGTCTTTGTATGGTCATACCAGGATATGTCCGGGTTAACCGCTCATAATGAAATCTGCACAACAGCGCGATGTCAGAAATTTGCAGTATGAGCGATGCAATTCTTTGTCGGGGCAATGCCTCTTTCATTGGCTCAGCATAGCTTTGCCCATTTGAAGTCTAGTTTCCATCCCTTCAAGATGTTTTTAGACTTTACTTTGATTAAAGAGGAAGATCCAAAGTTTTCTGTCATAGTTGCGCCACAAAAGGCTCTATGAAAGAAATCTGATACCAAATAAGGTTGTCCACATGCAAGGTGAAAGTGAGAGATCTTATGTAGGAAAATTTATCAAGAAAGAATATTGGTTCTGGTCAAAAGGGATAACAAGGACTTGCCTAATCCTATGGGTTCAGATCCAATCCAAAAAAAAAAATCAAAATCAAAATCAAAGTCAAAATGGAAATAAAAAAGAGAGAAGAAAAAAATGGAAAAAAGGAAAAAGAAAAGGAGAGGCCAAGGCGAAAACCCGCAAAGGGCGCTTTGTGACCAAAGGTGGTTTTGAGTTGAAAACCCGAAAAGGGCGACTCAAACTTTGAGCAAAATGGGGCATGGACATCACCATTATCGAAGACTTCTAATGGGCATTGCTTCACTATTGAGATCATTAATTACTTCATCAAATGGATAGAGGCTATTGCATGCATCAATGTCATCATATGCCGATGGTATTGGAAAATGCATTGAACTTGAATGATAACACGACAGCTGAGAGTTGTAATCAATTCGAAATCAGACACCACAGTTTGTCACTGTGTTGTAAGACAATGAATTGGAAAAATAACTGAGACTTACAAGGACTGGCATGAGAAATCACCACTCGCCCTCCTTGCTTGTCGAACATCTATCAAGATTTCTATTAGAGCAACGTTGCTTTCTTTGGTTTAGGAGATTGAGGTAGTTTTACCTATTGAAATCCCCTATCTCCGGGTATTAGAGTTGGAAGGATCCAATCGCGATGTGATCAGTTGGACCTAAGAAAAGGGTTAAAAGCTGTTCATCAGGGTCGGATGTACCAAAAACAAATGATATGAGCTCATAATAAACAGGGTCATCTCAGAGAATTCCACGAGAGGGCTGGATGTTGAAAAGATCCTTTCTCAATAAAAGGATTCTAGAGTGAAATGAATGCCAAACCGGGAATGTCTCTATGTTGTAAAGAAGAACTTTTTTAGAGGAGCAATGATCTTGAGTGAGATGGCTAATCCTATAAACTCGGATCCAATCAAGAAATATTTCGTTTAAAGAAGAAGAAAGGACCAAGGTGAAAACCTGTAAATGGCACTTTGAGTCAAAAAAATTAAAAATGAAAAAGTAAAAATGGAGAGGCTAAGGGGAAAACCCACAAAGGGCACCTTAGGCCAAATGGGATTTGAGTTAAAAACCCGAAAAGGGCGGCTCAAATATTGATCAGAATGGGGCATGAAGTGATTAGAGCAACTTGTATCTTGATCAGATTGGGACATGCGGCAATCTTGTTATACCTGAATCAAACAGAAAAGGAAATAGGCGACATCTTGGGGCATCGACAAAGCACTGTAGATCACCAAAACACATGTCAAACTCAGAATGGTCTTTAGAAAGTTTGTACAGAGAAGTTCAAGCTATGATATCTGGGGCACCCAATTCTCATATTATTTATATTGAATTTGTTGTTCCTGGAATATTTCATTCTTTTTCAAGAGACATATCCCCAATCAATTTCTTTACTATCCTTCTTTACTATTTTTGATAATTTATTCCTTTCGAGCTATGCTCAGAACCAACTTTATTCTTATCCATTGTTATGACCCTTTTTACAAGCATGTTCCATTGGAATAATGATTAATGGACTAATAAAACTTTCACAAAGGAAGTTTTGCATATTACCTTGAAAAGTTTCTAAATAATATAGGAACCTGAAACAAGACTATTGTTTAGAGCACACCAAATTTAAAGGTTGGAAATTTGAGAAGGAAGAGTCTAAATTTGGACTTCCTCTTTGGATTTTGTTGTCAAATGCATTGATTGAACAAAATGACAATAAGGTCATGTTGATGACAAAGCTTAAATAAACAAGCAAGCATGATTATCAGGCAATGGGAAGAGGTTTCCTCGAAGAAGAAAGCCTTCATTTGAGTATAAGACTTTGGTACGACACCCTAGGAATGGTGTAGGGGACTAGAAAGATTTAAATCCGGTATCCTTGAATTGTGATAGGAAAGGATTAAGGGAAAGCCACATATTTCTACCCTTGGATTACAGTGGGAGAATGATGGTACAAATCTTGCACCCTAATGGATTGAACTTTGAGGTTTATAGTGGGGGCAATCTAAATAAGTGTTTCTTTGTAAAAGCCAGTCGAGCAAGATGGCGTTGTAGCACGTCAGTGTTAAAGCCTTGATAAACTTTGAGTAATGACAACCTAAGTGGGATCGTTCTCGGAAAAATAAGATTCTGCATTCATGCAAACACCATTCACACATGTCTAGTTAGGAGCATTTGATTCATTCTGATCATGACATCCTAATCACTAGGCATAATTAAGTTCATAAATGAATTATATAGGTTATGTTCCCCAGAGAACAGATCGGTGAAATCACAAAACCTAGCTCCCTGACCAGCAGTGGAATAGGTTAGGAAATTACAGATCTTGTCTCCCTGAGCAATAGCGGAGCAGATCAAAGACGGTGAATCTTATCTTCAAGTGTAAGGAAGCAGATTTAAGTCACAAGTCCTATATCCCTGGCCAGCAGTGGAATAGGTTGGGAAATTACAGATCTTGTCTCCCTAAGCAATAGCGGAGCAGATCAAAGATAGCGAATCTTATCTTCAAGTGTAAGGAAGTAGATTTAAGCCACAAGTCCTATATCCCTGGTCAGCAGTGGAATAGGTTGGGAAATTACAGATCTTGTCTCCCTAAGCAGTAGCGGAGCAGATCGAAAGTGGCAAATCTTATCTTCAAGAGTAAGGAAGCAGATTTAAGCCACAAGTCCTATATCCCTGGTCAGCAGTGGAATAGGTTGGAAATTACAGATCTTGTCTCCCTAAGCAATAGTGGAGTAGATCAAAGACGGCGAATCTTATCTTCAAGTGTAAGGAAGCAGATTTAAGCCACAAGTCCTATATTCCTGGTCAGCAGTGGAATAGGTTGGGAAATTACAGATCCTCTCTCCCTGAAGTTGTAGTGGAGCAGGTTAAAGTAATAGATCTTATCTCTCTGAAGTTGCAGTAGAGTGGACCGCATCAAGTCTTATCTCCGTGAGGTTGCAGTGGAGCAGACTGAGAAAACAAGTCTTATCCCCCTGAAGTTACAGTGGGGTAGACCGAAGAAGCAAATCTTATCTCCCTGAGGTTGCAGTGGAGCAGATTGAAGTCGATAATCCTATCTCCCTGAAGTTGTAGTGGAGCGGATTAAAGTAATAGATCTTATCTCTCTGAAGTTGCAGTAGAGCAGATCGCATCAAGTCTTGCCAACTAGAGATAGCAAATTTTGTTCTTTTTAGAAGCTACAAGCTACGAATCCTATCTCCCCGACGTTGCGGTGGAATGGATCGAGACACTAATTCCTATACCTCTAAAGATGTAGTAGGATGGAATGAGGCTACTTAAAGAAGAATAGCACCAAAGTCTGGCACGATCGGGCAAAGTTGGTCCTCTTTAGTCTTTGCTTTATTCTCGTTACATGACAACGAGCAAAGAGGGGCAGCTGTAATACCCAAATTTTGCCCGGCCCAATACAGATATTAAAACCCAAATATAAAAATAAAAAAATTAAAAGACCAAATGTCCAATACATTAACCCAATTTAAAAACAAACCCAAAATTACATACCCAAAGTCCAATTAACAGAAACCAATACCTAAACTACCCAACATCAGGCCCAAATTGCTAATCCACTAAGGCCCATTAAAATTTAAACCCAATTTGCCTAGACCCTGGCCCAATAACGAAGCGGCCCAATGCAAAATCAGAGGCTGAAACCCTAGCAGCTTCCAGCGCCGTTCTCCCCATCCACTCACGCCTCCGTACAGCCTTCACACACCGCCACGTGCTGCGCGTACGTCGTACCTGCAAGAACGACAAGCAAACAAAAAGAGCAAAAATCGATAGCAAATGAAAAAGGACAGATTTCTTTTAATTTTTTGATTTTATTTTCTTTTTTTCATTTTCGACTATAAAGGCCGATTTTAGAATCTGTAAACACACACACATATTAAATACAAAAAAAATTCAGAGAAAAAAAAAACTTGAAAGGTAATTGCAGATTTCTTTTTTCTTTTCGTTCTTTCTTCTACTTCATTTTTTATACTTATTCCATATTCGGTGCAAAAAAAATAAAAGAAAATAGGAGTTAAAGGGTCGAGGCTTACCTGGTGGCCGAATCTCCTTCTACTCCGTCGTAATCGGGGTCGGTTGGAAGAAAATGGCCTTCGATTAGCCTGGGCATGGACTTGTATACTATGATAACGACTGGTTGCTCACGTTAGAACATTTTTAAAACATAGTAACGTATTTTAACAAAAAAGAGAGGGGCTGGAAACGTAGGTCTTTACACAGGTGTGATGCTAGGTCGTTTACTAATATTAGAATAGATTTTTTAAAAATATTTCAAAATGCTACTCGTATTTGTCTAGAAAAACTGATGAAAGGAGTTACAAAAGCATTTAGACAGAATACCCAAGTGTTTGTTCATTACAGATTCCGATTGTTGGGTAACAATTTTACCCAATTTAGTTACACTGAATAGCAAACTGCGATAACCTTACAAATTGTTACTTTTACCATTCAAAGGTGCAAATAGATGATGTTGGTTTTTCATTTATAAATTCGTATTAGTTTTCTCATATATATTAATATAACTGCACATATGCTGCACAAGTTTTGAACTTTGATTATTATATTTTTAAAATATTTTTAAAATATGACAATTGATAATTGCACTTATGCTGCATAAGTTTTGCGAATATCCTGAATTTTATAATATGTTTTCTGATCAAGCACATTTTTCTTTATGAGATAATCAAAACTTGTAAAGAAGTAACACTTATCGATCTCTCCCCAAACAAAAGGGGCATCAAGTAAAAACTTTAGATTCATGTTGATCCTATCAATGTGGAAATTAAAATAAAGATATTAAAGATACAATCAACTTACAAAAATTTAGACTCGAGATAGCCAAGAAAAGCTTTCAGTTAGCAAGCAATCTAAAATGATTATAATCTCAAATGGCAGATCCGAAGGGATAGTTGATGGTGAAGTTAGTCAAAAATTTTAGCTCCAATATCATCTCTCATTTTCTAAATTGGGTAAAACTTTTACCTGACCATTAGAATCTGTAATGAACATACACTTACTCGAATAGCCCGTGTAAATACTTTTGCACCTCATTTCATCACTTTTTCTAGCCCAAATACGAGCATCATTTTGAAATATCTTTAAAAAAATTATTCTAATATTAGTAAACCACTTACCTTACTCATGTGTCACCTACATTTCCAGTCCCTCTTGTTTTAGTTAAAATACTTTACCACATTTTCAAAATGTTCTAGCACAGGCAACCATTCGTTTTGATAGTATACAAGTTGATGACACCTCAATATGTCATCGTCATTGTGATGCTCAGCCAGAAATTTGTATATTCGTAAAGCTACCTTTTGTCTATATAAGGAAGAAAAGTTGAGCAAATTTCTTCGCTTCAAAACTTTAAAACTCCCTAATGCAGAAAAAAGGACAGCTTTGCGAATGTAAAATTTTTTAGCGGAGCATCACACTGATGACGACATAGTAAGGTGTAACTGACTTGTATACTATGAAAATGAATGGTTGCTCCCGTTAGAACATTCAGACAACGTAGTAATGTATTGTAAAAAAAAATTAGAGGGAGTTGAAATTTAGGTCTTAAAACAAGAGTAAGACTAGGTGGTTTACTTATATTAAAAGAGATTTTTTAAAGATATTTCAAAATGTTACTCGTATTTGTGCTAGAAAATATGATGAAAGGAATTGGAAAAGCATCTACACAGAATACTTAAGTAAGTTTTTTTTCATTACGAATTTCGATAGTCAGGTAAAAATTTTACCCAATTTAGATACATCGAATAGAAAACTGCAATATGTTTATAAAATGTTACTTTTAGTGTTCAAAAGTGACAATAGATGGTGTTGGTTTTCCTTTTATGAATTCGTATTGGTTTTCCCACATATGTATACTAATATAATTGCATATATGCTGCAAAAATCCAAAGGGATAGTTGATGATGTAGTCCATAAAAAATTTTAGCTCGTCAATAACATCTTTCATTTTACTATTCCATAATCAACAAACACTTAATCAGGTATTCCGTGTTGATTCTTTTGCACTTCTTTTAGTCACTTTTTCTAGCCCAAATACGAGCAACATTTTTAAATATCTTTAAAAAATCTCTTCTAATATAAGTAAATCACCTAACCTCACTCATGTGTGAAGAGCTACATTTCCATTCCCTTTTCTTTTTGTTAAAATGGGTTACCTTATTTTTAGAATGATCTAACACGAGCAACCATTCGTTTTCATAGTATTCAAGTTGATGACACCTCAATATTCATCATTATTGTGTTGCTCAGCCAGAAATGTAACGCCCTAAAAATTTGAGTTCTGATTTGTTAAATTTTGCCGTGTCACTTAATTTGGTTCAGTAGTTAAGTGTGGTGCTTGTGTTGGAGGTTCTAGGTTGGATTCCTTTTCTTTGAATTTTTTGCTATTTTTTTTCCCTATCTTTATCTTTAAAAATTTGACTTAAATGTAATTTTCACTCAACTTGTGTCAAAAATGAGCCTGTTGGTTCACTTGTAAGGTTTTAGCTTACCCGTTGATCTTGTGTTTAAATCCCTACGTGAGCAAATGGTAATATTTTTCCCATGCTTTGTGTCACCTATGTGGATGAATTTAGATTAAATTCAAACACTCGAAAATCTGATTAGTTATAAGAAATCTAGTTTGTTGTTATCATTATTTTTTTTAACAAATTAATTACAAATTCAAAGATTTCCCTAAATTTTTTCCCACATGTTTCAGGTTTCCCCCTTCTCCCACATATTCTCTCTCTTTCTTGTTGTTTCACATTAGTTCCAGAAAAATTTCTGAAACTTTTTCTTCTTTTCTTCTTCTTTTTCCTTTGCTCAATCGCTTTTTCGTTCTTGATCACTTTTAATTGTGTCATTCACAATTCAGTGGTGGGTGTTGTGATTGTGTCATTTACATCTTGATTCTTGAGTAAGTAATGAATAATCTTGTATGCTTTTGAGGAATTCTGTTATCTTTGGTTAATTGGGGACTTTTGTAGAGTTATGTTTCGTATGTATAATTGTGTGGGTTTCCTAAATACAGATCACGAGGCAATTAATCCTCCGACGAATTAAGGCTTGTAAGGGTGCTATTTTAGTTCAAGGGTAAGTGTTTTAATTCCAATTTAGGGCTATTGTAGTTGTTTGGATTGATCGTATTTAGTTTGATTGATATTTTAGGAAAATCGAGGACCATATCCACTTAATCAATTCTTTTTCATTGTCTAATTCGTTAGGTGAATGATGCTTTTAGGTACCAAAATTCGCATTGTTTCTTTCGCATAAAAAAATAACGAGGTGTGTAATGAAACACCCAAAAAACAACGAACGACGCGAAGCTGAAAAGTAAATTTTTGATGCCACACAACCATGTGACAGGCCGTGTGCCAGACCGTATGACACGGTCTGGGTCAATTAGGTTGTATCGGCCACATTGACGTGTGTAAGGCTGGCCAATTACGCCGTGTAGGCCACACGGGCGTCTGGGTCCATTTTTTAAATTTTTACCCTAGGGTCGTATCTGATGTGCAAATCAAAATTTTCCCTTTTGTAGGGTCTCTATGGTATAAATAAGACTGTAAAACATGATATTTGATGCTCTATTTATGTTAAATAAGAAAGTGTTTACAGTTTAATTGTCTGCTTTATCTGGTGGTTGATGCCACATGTCTGTCCTGGTGGCTTTGAAATGCTTATCCGATTCTGGCAGTTAGACTGTTATTTTTCTAAAAAGTGACATACATTCACTTAGTGGTACGTAGGGCTGGATGGGTATTTTTTAACCTAATTGGTGTGTAGGGATGGTTGGAAATGGTGTGTAATAATTGAGGGTAGGATCTGTATTTGTAATTGTTCATTAAATGTATCTGAGCATATATCTACTATATCATCTGTTAAATCATGTGTGTCTGATTTATTGTTTGAAATAAGTTACTCACTGAGCTCGTAAGCTCACTTTCTATTTTTTTGTTCTCAAGTAATCCACAGACTTAAGATAGATAGTTGTGGCAGGAGCTCGATTATTAATAATTGAATTTCTTTTAATTCTGTCGAATTTAAATAAGATTTTCCTTTATACTATTTTTGGACTTTCGGGGATTGTTTTATGGTTCGAATTTTATATTTTCATTTTGAATTGTTGTATTGACGTTGGTTTTTTATAATCCAAACTGCAACAGGTTGAATTTAAAAACTAATTTACGTTTTTTTTCAAAACCCTATCTAACTTAAGAATTTTTGCTGCAAAACTAAATGATGGTATATAAGTATGCTTCTGCAATTTTAATGAAATTAATAATGAAAAGTGTTTTCCCTAAAACCCTAAAAATTTCATTCTCAAAATTAAACAATGTTTAACTTTATGCGATCAAAGTGGTTTCTGGATTTTAGAACGATGGGGATATAACTTCTTTAGACTTGGCCAGTACGTTAAGTCTAAGTTTGGAGCGTTACATTTGATGGTATCATAGCGTAGTTTCAAAACTCGAGCTGAGATTTTTGGGTTTAATTTTTTTATGAAAAATGTTTAAAATAATATGTATTTTTTATTTATTCTGATAAATGAGTTTGTGAAAAATTTCCAAGTCTCTGGCGCCAATCTTGTAAGTACTTCTACTTTAGTTATACTCTATAGTTTAGAAAGACACTATAGTGTTAGAATTACTCTGCTTTAGCTAAAAACTATGATGATTCTGTAAAAAAAATTTAATAAAAATTTAGACTTAAAGTTTTGATAACAAACTCAAACTAATACATAAAATTTTTAATTGTAGTTAAGTTAAGCATACTTAGTATGCGTAAAACCCGCGGACGTGGTACCTCGTGGGCGTGGAGGGCACCGAAGAGGGGCTCAGTCTGAGTCATTTTTTATGGGCAATATGCTCAATTTAGACACGAGCGAGACTGTTTGGATGCCTACTATTGAGACTAAGTTTTAAACTCAAATTGCTAGGGACGACGCACTGTCCCAAGATATGTTGAGAGTACTTGAAAAGGTCGTTAGGGCCCATACTGGATCAGTAGCTAAGGGTTAGTAACAGAACGACTCCGGTCTAATGGAACAGAATTTTTAAGGGGAGTCACTAAGATCGCCCCGAATGTAGCCAAGTATTGGTTGGAGGCCACAAAAAAAATCATGAATGACTTGGAAAGCACCCTTGAGCTAAAATTGAAAGGTTCAGTATCTTTTCTTTGAGATGAAGCATACCAGCGGTGGAAAACTGTTGAGCAAGGCATCCAACCAGAACAGGTAACTTAGACCTTTCGTAGTGCCTTCTAGAATAAGTATGTAGGGGCGAGATATATTAAGGCTCAAAGGCTTAAGTTTATTGGGTTGACTAAGGGCAAAAGATTTGTGGTCGAGTATGAGGCTGAATTCCTAAGGTTAAGATTTGTGGCCAAGTATGAGGCAAAAGATTTGTGGTCGAGTATGCTCAAAGCTTAATTAAAAATGATTATGAAAAGAGTGTCCATTTTTAGAACGGTCTGAGATATGACATTAAGGTTCTTGTAGCTCCATAAAGGGAGCAAGTCTTCGAAACTCCTGTGGAGAAGGAAAAATCACAAAAGAGATTAAGTACACAGAGCGCGAAAAAAGGGATAGGGAGAGGGGCCAAAATAAGTTTAAGAGGGATTTGAGTCCTTCTAGTTTTGCTCAGCAGCCTAAGAAATGGGCTAAGTTTGATGGGCCTCTGTAGGTTGATGCACCGATTACTTCTGCTTGGATTTAGTTATGTGGGGATTATGGTAGGCACCATCCAGACGAGTGTTGGAGGAGGTTGGAAGATTATCTTCGAAGCGGGTCTATGGAACACTGCATTAAGAACTATCCACTTCCGGTCGATCAGGCGCAAGCTTCAGCTTCGGGTTTGGTTCCGCCTCAAAGGGCAGTTTAGCAGCCACCTAGGGACCGTGGTCAGGCTAGAGGTGGTAATGGTATGGGTTAAAGGCAGAGAGCACCGAGCAGAGATGCTAATCAAACCAACACAAGACAACCTACATTAATATAAGCGGTAAGACACCTCAAGGATAGAGACACCACTGATATGATAACTACTATATTTTTCATTCATTATGTTTCTTATTTTGCATTGATAGATATTGGTTCAACCCACTCATATATAGCTAGTACTGTTTTTGTTAATTTGGGCATTCCTATCGAAAGTACTTCTGGTGAGATTTCTGTCAATGCACGTTAATAAAGTTTATAGGACGTGTAACACTCCACACCTGGCTTAGACGTTATTGTCGAATCTGGTGTGTCACATTGAAGTGTTTTTCGAAAACCATATTTTCATTGAAAACCCTTCTTGAAATTTCAAATTTCTTGCCATTTAAAACTTGTACAAAACCTCAGTTTGCATTTCCTTATTTTCAATCGAGGTTTATTAAAGAAACATTGATACCTTCAAAACCTTATTGTTGCGGAAGCTTAATTTAAAACAAATGATTTACGAAAATGTGTTATTTAAAATTTGAGTTGCGAAAACGTAGCATTTGAAAATAGTTATTGTTTTGGAAAACTTGGTTCTCCTTCTAGCAGATAAGAATCATAATCAATAAAATCCCGAATTTAAAATCCATAATTTTAAAGGCCTTATTACATCCCGAATCAAAATCAAAGTGCTTTAGTAAATGAGCAAAACAGAATAGAACTTGTGCAGTTCTGTGGCCCTCTCTGAGTCCTTCACAGTTCCGAACCTTCAAACGCTGGGGATTACCTGAAAGGTTAAAAATAGGGTGAGTTTACAAAAACTCAGTGTGTAATCCCTTATCATTCAGTCAGTAATATAAGCAGTAACATTCTGGGACTGAACCCTTTTCAGTCACAGAATAATGTGGGCTTTAGCCCAAAATAATAAAAGTGTAGTATGGGCCTTAGCCCATTATAGTTATCAGAATCAGAAACAGAGTACATGTGGGCCTAAGCCCAATAAAGTATCAGAATCAGTAATAGAAATGCAACAATGCAATCATGCAACCCATCCCAATCCAGCCAACACACCACCGTACCAACCAACACACCATGTGGGGATAAAATCGACCCACCTAGCCAACAAACCAATATCATCACCAATTGCGGCACTAATCAGTATCGCAGCAAATTTTCCAGAAACCAGAATGGCTAAAAGCCGTAAACAGGATAGCTATAAGCTATAAACAGAATGGCTACAAGCCATAAGTACAGTATTATGATTGGCACAAAGCCATCAGTAGTAGTAATATAATCGGCACACAGCCATCAGTAATGGTAATATGATTGGCACAAAGTCATCAGTAGCGTCGCAGCAAAGCTGCCAGTAACAGTATCACAGCAAAGCTGCCTGTAACAGTATATGTGGCCAAGCCACCAGTAATAGTGATTGTGGTAGAGCCACCAGTACAGTACTTCCTCCATAACAGAATTCCCACCCCATGCAGTATGTCATGTATGCAGAATGCCATGCTAGAAATCCGTCATACAAATCACAGACAAATCTGTCATACCAATCATAGACAAATCAGTCATTTAAATCACAGACAAATCAGTCATTTAAATCACAAACAAATCAGTCATTTACATCTCGGACAAATCAATCATTTACATCACAGACAAATCAATCATTTAACCTCAAGGGGTAAAATAGTCATTTACCCTCTAGGATCATTACGGTCATATTACCCTACAGGGGCATTACGGTTATTTCACCCTATAAGGGCATTAAGATCATTTTACCCTATAAGGGCATTATAGTCATTTTACCCTACAGGGGCATTACGGTTATTTTACAAATATTGGTGTCTCGGTATTTATTACAACCTCCTCAAAGGTCTATCATCACTTCGAGCGACTCAGATAACCTACACGGCCAGAACAGTTTATATGGGCCCAAAAATCGCTATTGGGCCCAAATGGGCTCACACGCTTGTGTGGCCCATTTAGTCCAGCTTCACAGACGGTATCGGAAGCCTCATAAACCAATCTATCAATGATCACTTACTGAAGATTTTACCCGTGTGGGCCCACAAGCCTATTGGGCCCACACGACCATTTCCACCCATCGAGGCCCATAACGACCCCAATTATGCAAGCGTCACAGCCTAACAATAGCTACAAAATCACATACATTTTATCTGTGTGGCCCACAAGCCCACTAGGCCCATAAGCCCACTAGGCCCACACAACCCATTTCGGCTTAACGAGGCCCAGAACAGCCTAAGACCACGAGAGATCTCGTGGTGGCCTCTACAGACTAACGCCCATGTTTATGGGATCAGTTCACCATACGCACGATCGCATGCTCGTATGGCATCATAGCCATATTTTTTACTTTTCGGCATTTTGTTGATCTATAGTCATAGCAGTGTAACAACACATACTTTAGGCTTTTTAGCCGATCATCTAATACCACATACAAATACACACCTAATTGCAACAACAAAGAGTGCGAATAATCTGGAGCACAAAACCTATAACCAAAACAACACAAGATTAACGCATCCTCTTAATCCATCAATTTTATTTACTAAACCACAAACACTAACCTTGCTAGATCTAACAGATACTAGCGCCTCACTACTGATCAAGGGCGATTCCCCCTCATAACATGATTCGGTAGATCATAAGTTATTATAAAACAACCATACATTTAGCCCTCAAGAGAAAGAAAAGGGAAAACTAAAGCTTGTTAATAGAGCCAAAAGAAATTTAACTAAGAATGAAATAATAAAGTGGTTGTAACACCCCCTTAGCAATAAAACAAGCGTATTTCGGCAATAGTTAGTCAGGAAGATTTGGCCCGAAACAAGAAGAACAAATAGATTTGAGAGGAAGAGAATATAAGATTTCGGCCTAACAGAGAAAAGAAAAATGGAATTGGAAAAGAAGTAGAGATGAAAGTAGAAGAGAGGGTCGGCTATAGTAGAAAATGATTAAAGAATAGATGAGTAGGAAGTTTCAAGCAGAGAAGAAATAGTATTCAGTTTCTTTTAGAGAAAAGAAGCAAAACTAAAGCTGAAAAGGACAAACCAAACGGCAACATACAAAAGATCTAGCCAAGAAAACAACTCTGGCACTTCAGATATACCTAACAAAAGCCCATAGCCGAATTTCTAAGAGCAAAAAACCTATTTCGGTAGAACTTCTCAAGCCTTCAAATTCCTTAAAAATCTTCAACCCTCTCCCCTTGAATTTCTCCCCTTATCCCTCCTTGATATCCTCCACAACCAACTCACAAGACCAATTCAAACTCTCCAACAACAAAGTTCAAATCCAACACCAACTCTTGCCTCTTCAAGAATAAAATATATAATCCCATTTGCATGCAGTGAGACTCGAACTCCAGTCCCCTACCAGAAATAGCACGCCACCTTGCCACTAGACCATCCCCTCTCTTTGTGTCACAAAACATCCTCAAATAATTATAAATTCTGTAATCTAACATCCAAGTTCCATTAAGAGCCCAAATAATTTAAAATTTTGCCAAAGGCCAGACTTGAACCCAGGCATCTCAAGCACTCCCAAATACGCTCAAATCACTTAGCCACTCAACTAAACATGCAATTTGTGTTACTCACTTGCACAAATAAAATATCTAAGAGCAGTCTCCTATTCCCTTCCAAGCTCAAGGCCTCATACTTTTAGGCCCAAAATTTGGGGCGTTACAGGAGGTGTCTGCTTGAGATACAAGGTGTTGTGTTTTTGGCTAATCTGATGGAGTTACCCTTCAGTGAGTTTGATCTGATTCTGGGTATGGACTAGGTAATGGAGCATTGAGTCAGCTTGGATTGTACTACAAAAAGAGTAACTCTGGGATCCAAGTATGATATAGAGATTGTTATGGTTGGTGAGCGTCGAGATTACCTTTTCAATGTAATCTCTGATTTGGTAGCCGAAAAGTTAGTCTGAAAAGGGTGTGAGGCGTTTTTGGTGTATGTGCATGACATGAGTTTTATGGAATCTTCTATTGAGGATATTCAGACAATTATAGAACTTTTGGATGTCTTTCTCTAGGAATTGTCTTGGTTACCATCAGATAGAGAGGTTGAGTTCAGTATTGAGGTTTTGCTTGGAACAATTTTGGTGTCCATTGCTCCCTACCACATGGCAGCGAAGGAGCTTATGGAATTAAAAGGGCATCTTCAAGAACTTCTCGATCGAGGGTTCATCAGGCCTAGTGTGTCTCTATGAGGAGCACTAGTTCTTTTCGTGAAAAAGAAATATAGTACTATAAGGATGTGTGTGTATTACCTCCAGTTGAATAAATTGATGTAAAAAATAAGTACCCACTTTCGAGGATAGACTTGTTCTATCAGTTTTGTGAGGCATCAGTGTTCTCAAAAATTGATCTTGATCTAGCTATCATCAGTTAAAGGTTAGAGAGGTTGATGTGCATATTTAGGTCTTGCTATGGGCATTACGAGTTCCTTGTCATGCCATTCGATTTAATTATTGCTCCGGTTGCGTTCATGGATCTCATGAATCGGGTCTTCCAGTCATATCTGGATTAGTTTTTTGTTGTTTATATCAATGTTATTTTAGAGTGCTCTAAGAATGAGGTTGAGCATGATGAACATCTTAGAGTGGTTCTGTAAATACTCTATGAGAAAAAACTTTACCCTAAGTTGAGCAAGCGCGAGTTTTGGTTTAGTGAGGTCACTTTCCTGGGACATGTAGTTTCTGTTGAGGGTATCTGTGTTGACCCTAAAAAGATTAAGGTTGTTCTTAAGTGGAAACAACTTAGGAATGTGTCTGAGATCTGAAATTTTCTCGATTTAGCAAGTTATTATTAGAGATTTATGGAGGGGTTCTCACATTTTGTGTGGACTATTGAGCGACAATCGAGCTTAGAGAAGTTCAAATCTATTTTGACTCAAGTCCCCGTCCTGATACAGCTTGAATCGAGTAAAGAGTTTACTGTGTATAGTGATGCTTCTCACACTGGTTTGCGTTGTGTTCTTATGCAATATGGTAAAGTAGTGGCTTATGCATCCCGCAGCTTAAGTCACACAAAGGTAACTATCCTACACATGATCTTGACTTAGTTGCGGTTGTTTTCACATTAAAAATATGGATGTACTATCTGTATGGTGAGAGGTGTATCATCTATACCGATCACAATAGCCTCAAGTACCTCCTTACCTAGAAGGAATTGAATCTTAGGCAACGTGGATGGATTGAGTTGCTTAAGGATTATGACTATGTGATAGAGTATCATCCTGGTAAGGTCAATGTTGTGGTCGATGCTCTCAGTCATAGATCGATGTTTGATTTAAGGGCAATGTTTGCTTGCCTAAGCCTGTTTGATGACGGTAGTTTGTTAGTTGAGTTGCAAGTTAAGTCGACTTGAATTGATCAAATTTCAGATAAACAGTTGGTGAATGATTCTCTAGTTCTTCGGTTTCAGCAGGTTGAAAAGGGTAGGACTTCCAATTTTAAGCTGAATAATGAGGGGGTTATGTGTTTCAGAGGTCGGGTTTGTGTGCCTGATGATGTGGAGTTAAGGCAGTTTATATTACGAAAAGCGCATAGCAGCCCTTATGCTATGCATCCCGGTAGAAATAAGATCTATCGAGATCTTTGAGAATTGTACTGATGGCCCGCTTTGAAATGAGAGGTAACAGAATTTGTTTCTCGTTGTCTGACGTGCCAGCAAGTTAAGGCAGAGCACTAACTACCTTTGAGTTTACTTCAACT
This sequence comes from Gossypium hirsutum, assembly GCF_007990345.1. Taxonomy (NCBI): domain Eukaryota; kingdom Viridiplantae; phylum Streptophyta; class Magnoliopsida; order Malvales; family Malvaceae; genus Gossypium; species Gossypium hirsutum. Next base: position 53,399,751 of record NC_053443.1, read on the forward strand.
TAAGATTCCTTAGAAGGATTCTGTTTGGGTCATCGTGGATCGATTGACCAAGTCTTCCCAATTTCTTTCGGTTAAGACTGATTATTCTCCGCAGAAATCGGCTAAGTTGTAAATTTCCAAGTTTGTTAGACTTCATGGGATATCGGTCTCAATTATCTCTGATAGAGACCCTCGATTTACATATCGGTTTTAGAAAAAATTGTACGAGGCTTTGGGTACTCAATTGGACTTCAGTATTGTACTCTATCTGCAGACTGATGGGCAATCTAAGAGAGTGATTTAGATTCTGTAGGATATACTACGGAGTTGTGTCATCGACTTCTGTGGTAGTTGGGAGAAGTTTCTACCACTGGCTGAGTTCGCGTAAAATAATAGCATTTGGTCTAGTGCTCAGATGGCACTTTACAAGGCTTAATATGATCGTAAGTGTCGCACCCCTTTGTTTTGGACTGAGTTGGGTGAGAGGTGGATTACGGGTCCTGATTTGATTTCTAAGACTGAGGACAAGGTTAGATTGATATAGTATTGACTTAAGGCAGCTTCTGACAGACAGAAGTCTTATGGGGATTTAAAGATGAAATATATTGAATTTGTAGTGGGAGATCAAGTTTTTTTCTTAAGGTATCTTCATGGAAAAGGTCTTTCGGTTTGGACGTAAGGGCAAGTTGAGCCTTAGGTTCACTAGGCCTTATCGGAGTCCAAAATGAGTTGGATCGATTGTCTATCAATTAGAGTTATCTCTGGAGTTAAATCGTATACATGATGTGTAAAACCCCTAACCCGTGTCCATAGCCGGAATAGGGTTACAGAGCATTACCAGAAACTTTTAACTAAAAACATACGATTAAAACCATTTATAAAACACATCATATTCCATTCAAACACAATCATAGCATCCCTTTTCAAGCCCTCGAGGCCCTGTAAATACTTTAGAAATGATTCGTGACTAAATTGAAAACATTTAAAACTTTATAGAAAAAGATGGAAAAATTCACACTGCAGGGGTCACATGGCCGTGTGGACATTCGAAATAGGTCATTTTCAAGGCATTTATTTCACTCAAAATCTAACCACTTACACAACCCAAATGTACCTATATTCATGAATTCAAAACATACTTAAAATATGCATATTCAAGCTAAAATATCATAGTAACTAACCATTCAACCAATATGCCAAAATGGCACCTCAATCTCAACAATCAAACTTGATTAAACATTTACTAAATTCATCCATAATTCAATCAACCAATTGCACAACTTAAATACTATATTTACCATAATGTTCACATACCAATCCCATGCACAACTAATACCATTATGACCATTTCCACATATACCATCAATCTTAATAAATTTACCAAATGCCAAACACATTCAAGGCTACAAAAACTAGCCAATATTAACTTGATATACCATCTTATTAAATACCAACCAACATTTCAAATACGCATTCTAGCATAACAAGAACAACTCATGACATACATATTTTAACTACTATTCCAACTTCCATCATTTAATCACACAACACCAAAATAACAACCATTATAAGGCCAAATGTACATGATATCATATCAACCATTTCATCACCCAAAATAGCATGTATACAAACCAACCATAATGGCTAATTTCATCAAGCAAAGACACCGATACATGCCATTAAAACCATGACTCGAAATCATCAAAATCTACCGTTATAGTTGAAGGATAGTGTGATGGATCTCCGACTAGCTTCCAACCCGCTCGAGCTTCCGATAATCTGTAAAGTAAGGGATAAACAACTACATAAGCAATGAATGCTTAGTAAGCTCGTACTAACTTTAAACATAATATTCCAATTCAATAATGAACTTTATATGATAAATATAAAGGTATACCAATGCCTCAAGATTTATCAACTACATAACCACCAACTTATAAATGAGTAAGTCTAACAACATCATATATATATTCATTCCTAACATAATAGGATTTTATAGAACATTTTACACCATCATTAACCATTTCATAAAACTACGAATAACTTCCTTTACTTACTTTCCATTCCATTTACTAAGCATAAACTTAAACAACAACCTCAATTAGCTAATTAATATATTTATTCATAACATAGGTAAGTTCAACCATAACATACGTAATTTCTCATATACAAGTACATTATTCAACTCAGTAATCCCTTTTTCATCATATCACATTTTAATTACGTTTCATTACCTTTTTTTTTACCGTTTCATTTGTATAATATCAGACATAAGCATATACATCGATCATAATCTCAAGCTTGACATAAGCCTAATCACCATCATCACAACACAAGTCAGTGCATTTATGTATATAACTCATTCGGGGTCAATCACATGATAAACCATTTTATAAGAAATTACACCTTTTGAATCTTACCACATTTTCATGAACATAAGCATATTTTCATTTGGCCAATTACCCTTTCAATGTATATCATTAATATTAAAAATGATATAATGAAACCAAAATCTTAGCACAAACCTAAGCATCATCCACAATCTCAACAGATGGATTCATTTATGTTCAGGTCAATATTCAATAAATAATAAATCTTTCAAATTCATTAAAGAATTTACCTTACCGAGATTTTCCATACGAAGAACAACTTACGAATAAGAGTACATTTTCAGTCCAACCAAACACACTAGATGCTCACACGAGCCAATCCCTCCAACACACCAATGCTCATAAGAGCTAATCCAACCAACACACCAATACTCATAAGAGCTAATCCAACCAACACACTAAACAGAGTGTATAACATTTCGTAATAAATATTGAATCTTGATTTACTTGGGTAATATGAATATACATCACTCCATAATCATCTCCACTCCAATCCCCCGTAACACACCAAATCACGACTGTACTCTATTCTGCATTCAATCCAATTCTAGTAATCAAATTCAATATTATATCTCAAATTACCATTAATTATCAACAATTAAAAATAAATATAAAATTTGTACCATGTTAATCTACATAAAAATTCATATTGATGTTAAATTCTAACTATACGAACTTACCTGGCTAAACTGCAAAAATGTCAAAGTATAGGGGTATTTTGGTTATTAACTATTATCCTTGATTTTCCACTCAACCTTGATATAAATTAATAATTTTAATCAACTTATTAATTTAGAAAGTAAAATAATTTATTTTATGAAATTTAGTATTTTTGACATTTTTACAAAATTGCCCCTATCATTTTACTTTTATTCAACTTGGTCCCTAAGCCTAAAACATGCAAATTAACCATTTTTAACGCAAACTCATGCTATCCAAATATTCATGGCATTCAATACAGCCTATTTTTGCAAAATTTCACAACAAACCCTTATATTTTTACTATTTTAACAATTTAGTCTCTAATTAGAAAATTAATAAATAATCACTTACTAAAATACTTTTAAATAACAACTAATATCTAAAATTCATCATTTAACATATAAAATCACAAGGTTCATCAATGACAACATTCAAAATCTTTAACAGTTTCAAAATCGAAGGTACGGGCTAGCTGGACCTAGTTGCAACGATCTCAAAAACATAAAAATTACAAGAAATAAGATCGATTATACTCGCATGCAAAGGAATAAAGTAAAAACCAAAACCTCCTCCATAGCTATGGTTTTTGGTCGAGTGAAGAAGAAGAAATAAAGTTACCATGTTTTAATTTCACTTTAATTTGTTTTAATTTCCATTTAATTATAAAATTGCCACTGAATTTATATTATTTAATTCATTTTCAACCATTATGCCATCCCACCATCCTAAGAATGGTTAATTTACCATATTCATCCTTCCACTTATATTCATTAAGCCATTTAATCATTCAAATCTAATAGTGATCAAATTTAACATCTTTCACGATTTAGTTCTTTTTAATTAATTAACTATCAAAATGTTAAAGTTTCTTAATGAAACTTTAATACCATCTTAATGACACTCTGTAAATATTTATAAAAATATTTACAGCTTGGTTTATAGAAACGAGGTCCCAATACCTCATTTTCTAAAACCAGTTGACTGTTGTGTCTTACCACTTAAACTTAATTAATCATTCAAATAGCATAAATTATCATATCAAAAATATTTTTAAAATTATATTTTATATTAATATTTATGAACTTAATCATCAGATTTGGTAGCCCCGAAACCACTATTTTCAACACCACTGAAAAATGGGTTGTTACATGATGTGTTCTACGTCTTCATGTTAGGCAATTTCGATTGGACCCATCTCATATTGTATCTATTGAAGAGATTAAAATAAGACCAGATTTGACTTTCGAGGAGGAGTTGATTCAAATTTTGGATCGAGGTTAAGGTCTTGAGGAGAAAGGTCATTTCGTTAGTTAAGGTTCTGTGGCGGAATCATGGTACCAAGGAAGCCACATGGGAGCCTGAAGATTGGGATCGATAGCAATATCCACATCTATTTGAATCAGGTAAATTTTAAGGCTGAAATTTCTTTTCAGGGGAAGAATTGTAACGCCCCAAAAATTTGAGTTTTGGATTTGTTAAATTTTACCATGTCAATTAATTTGGTTCAATGGCTAAGTGTGGTTCTTGTGTGTGTGAGGTTCTAGATTTGATTCCTTTTCTTTGAAATTTTTTCGATTTTTATCCCTATCTTTATCTCTGAACATTTAACTTAAATTTAATTTTTCCTCTACTTATGTTAAGAAGATACCTGTTGATTTAGTAGTAAGGTTTCAGCTTACCCTTTGGTCTTGCGTTCGAATCCTCACGTGAGTAAGTGGAAATTTTTTTATTCTCATGCTTTATGCCACCCATGTGGATAAGTTTAAGTTAAATTCAAACTCTCGAAAATTTGGTTGTTATCAGAAATCTGATTAGTCGTTATCATTATTTTTTAACAAATTAATTAAAAGTTAAAAGACTTCCCTAAATTTTCTCCCACTTGTTTCACGTTTCCCCCACTTCTCCCACACATTCTCTCTTTTTCTTATTGTTTCATGTTAGTTCCAGTAAAAGTTCTCAAACTTTTTCTTCTTTTTCCTTTGCTCAATCTCTTTTTTCGTTCTTGATCGCTTTTAATTGTGACATTCAAAATTCGGTGATGGGTGTTATGATTGTGCTGTTTACATCTCGATTCTTGCGAATGTACTGAACAATCTTGTACACTTTTAGGGATTTCTATTCTCTTTTGATACTTGGGTATTTTTGTGGAATTGTCTTCTGTAAGTATAATTGTGTGGGTTTTCTAAGTGGAGATTGCTAGTCAATTAATCCTCGAATAAATTAAGGCTTGTGAGGGTACTGTTTTAGTTCAAGGGTAAGTGTTTTAATGTTAATTTGGGGTTGTTGTGGCTGTTTAGATTGATCGTATTAGTTTTGATTGATATTTTAGGAAAATCGAGTACCATGTCCTTTTAATTGATTCTTTTTCGTTGGCTAATTCATTATGTGAATGATGTTTTTAGGTATCAAAATTTGTGTTGTTGCTTTCGCATCAGAAAATACCTAGGTTTGTAACGAAAAATCCAAAAAACAGTGAACGGAACTAAGTCAAAAAGTGAACTGTGTGGCTCACACGACCATGTGACAGCCTGTGTGGCAATATAGGTTAATTGGGCCGTGTGGGCCACACGGGCGTGTGTGAGGTCATTTGGGCCACACAGGTTGGCCAATTGGGCATGTGAACCACACAGGCATGTAGGCCAAGTTTTTAAAATTTTACCCTAGGTTCATATTTCATGTGTGAATTGAATTTTGCCCTTCTGTAGGTCCGTATAGAATAAATAAGACTCTAAAACATGATATTTGATGATCTATTTCTGTTAAATGATATTTATGTATGGGTAATGTGTATAGCATGTATGTTATATGTGTAATAGCATGATGTGGTTTCTGCCAATGTGATCTAAAATCTGATGTGTATAGCATGTATATAATACACACATTCGATATCTGATTAGTATTGTATGTGCAAAGCTACCTTTTTGTCTATATACGGAAGAAAATTTGAGCAAATTTCTTCGCTTGAAAACTTTAAAACCCCCTGATATAGGCAGAAGGGTAGCTTTGCAGATGTACAAATCCTGGCTGAGCATCATAATAACGATGACATACTGAGGTATCACCGACTTGTATACTTTGAAAAAAAATGGTTCCTCGCTTTAGAACATTCTGAAAACGTAGTAACATATTTTAACAAAAAAAGAAAGGGAGTGGAAACATAGGTCTTCACACAGAAGTAAGGCTAGGTGGTTTACTTATATTAGAAGATATTTTTTTAACATATTTCAAAATGTTGCTCGTCTTTGGGCTAGAAAGAGTGATGAAAGGAGGTCCAAAAGCATTTACACAGAATACTTGAGGAAGTGTTTGTTCCTTACGAATTCCGATGGTCGAGAAAACTTTTTCCCAATTTAGATATACTGAATAGAAAAATGCAATATGCTTATAAATTATTACTTTTACCATTCAAAAGTGCAAATATATGGTGTTGGTTTTCCTTTTATAAATTCATATTGGTTTTCCTATATATATAATAATATAATTTCACATATGTTGCACAAGTTTTGAACTTCAAATATCATATTTTTAAAATATGAACTAAAATATAACAATTGATAATTGAACATATATTGCGCAAGTTTTGCACATAAGCAGAATTTTATAATATGTATTCACATCAAGCACATATCTCTTTATGAGATAATCCAAAATTCTAAGGAAATGGCACTTATCGGTGTCTCCCTAAACAAAAGGGTCATCAAGTAAAAACTTTTGATTCACGTTCTTCCTATGAATGTGGAAATTAAAATAAGTATAGGAAAGATGCAATCAACTTACAAAACATTAGAATCAAGATAGCCAAGAAAAGCTATTAGTTTACTAGGCAATCTAAAATGATTATAATATTGGATAGTAGCTCCGAAGGGATAGTTGATGATGAAGTCTATCAAAACTCTTAGCTTGTCAATATCATGATAGAGGGTTACGCGCAGACCAAGATCGAGTTGTCAAGTCACGGGAAAAATCCTACGAAAACGATAGACACTTGGATCTGAAACAAAAACAGAAGATTAACCTTAGAATCCACAGATCTGAAACGAAACACCCATAACAAGGAAGAATCAGCCAAGAATCAAAACACTTAGTAATAGCGTTGAATGGAAGCAAAGAAAATGAGATCTAACTTCAAAGAAGACTCCCATGCTGAATTTGACAAAGAAAACACCGAAACAGAAAGTTAAACTTAACAGATCAAGAAATCCAAATTGAAGTAGAATTAAGATAATTGGGCGGCAAGAAAGACTGAAAATTCTGAATAAGAACGTTTCTTGCTGCCAAAGAATGTTGCAAAACTGATTCTTGAGGCTTGGAATAGCTGAAAATGCAACAAGAACAATTAAACCAAGTTAATCAACAATTCGACACAAACAAAAATAATTAAAGAAGAACAAACAGCAAGAAAGATGGATAAAGTCCTAAGAAGCCTTGAAATCAAGAAAGATTTCACAACTCCCTTCAAACGGCTCTAATCTTCCCTCCAATGTAAAAACACGGTAAGAAGAAGGTTGAAGATGGCTCCCACAATCTAAAAAGATTGTTAAAACTACTTCTAAAGAAAACTCAAGAGAGAATTCTTGGAAAAACTCAAAGGGAGTTTTCACTCCACAAAAAATCTGAATTCAATGTCTCTTCCATAAGGGTGGCCGGCCAAGCCATATATATAGGCCTCATAACTACTTTCCTAGCCCTACTAGGAAAACTAAAAAAAAAACACTAATTGTTGCCTTTCAAGGGAATTTCGTCCAAGGCCTTTAAATGGGCCTCTTGGACTGAATTCTTACATAGAAATTTATTATAAAGTCTAAAAATTAAAACTAAGTATTTAAATAATTAAAATTTTACAAATTTGGCCACTTTGAAAATTTGGCATGATTTTCAACTAAGTCTAATTTAAACTTCTTGGTTGGGCTTGGAACATCTTATTGGGTCGTATCTTCAAGAACTTGGGCTTGAAATGTATTTTCTCCCGAAATTGGTTCGTTGATGCTCGTAACTGAGATCCAATGCACCTTAGCTGCAAGATTCAGTTTCTTGGACCAAGATTTCCAAGATTTGAAATCTTGATTTTCTTGATTCTTGAATTGGACCAGGATTCAGTTTCTTGATTTTCTTGAAAACAAGAAAGTGAATCTTGATTTTTTTTTCCTTTGTATATGCATCTAAGGCCTTGCTAATGAAGTCTTGAACGGTTCCATTTAGTTTCATACGCATTTGTCTGGCCTTTGACCTCGTTATTGGGCCTTGTGGTAATTTGAGCCAATCACGTTCTTGAGCTTGAGTTGGGCCTTTGTGACTCGTATCATATCATCTTTCATTTTTCTATTCGTTGTATCTAAATTGGGTAAAACTTTTACCCGACCATTAGAATCTGTAATGAACATACACTTACTCAGGTAGTCCATGTAAATGCTTTTGCACCTCATTTCATCACTTTTTCTATCCCAAATACGAGCATTATTTTGAAATATCTTTAAAAAATATCTTTTAATATAAGTAAACCACTTAGCCTCACTCCTATGTAGCCTCACTCCTGTGTGAAGACCTACGTTTCCACTCCTTCTTCTTTTTATTAAAATACGTTACCACATTTTCAGAATGTTCTAACACAAGCAAACATTGGTTTTCATAGTATACAAGTTGATGACACCTCAATATGTCATCGTCATTATGATGCTCAGCTAGAAATTTATATATCTGCAAAGATACCTTTTTTTCTTATATAAGGAAGAAAAGTCGAGCGAATTTTTTTTGCTTGAAAACCTTAAAACCCCTAATACTGACAAAAGGACAGTTTTGCAAATGTTCAAATTTCTGCCTGAACATCACAATGATGACAACATACTAAGTTGTCATCGATTTGTATACCATGAAAATGAATGGTTGCTCACGTTTGAACATTCTGGAAACATAGTAATGTATTTTAACAAAAAGGTGAGGGACTGGAAATGTAAATCTTCACACAGGAGTGAGGCTAGGTGGTTTACTTATATTAGAAGTGATTTTTTAAAGATATTTCAAAATGTTGCTCGTATTTGTGCTAGAACAAGTGATGAAATGAGGTGCAAATGCATCCACACGGAATACCCAAGTAAGTGTTTGTTCATTACAAATGTCGATGGTTGGGTAAAAATTTCACCCAATCTAGATACACTGAATAGTAAAATGCAATATGCTTATAAATTGTTACTTTTACCGTTCAAAAGTGCAAAAAGATGGCGTTGGTTTTCTGTTTATAAATTATATTAGTTTTCCCATATATATAATTGCACATATGTTGCACAAGTTTGAACTTAAGTTATCATATTTTTAAAATATGAATTAAAATATGGTAATTGATAATTGCACATATGCTACACAAGTTTTGCAAATATGTTGAATTTTATAATAATAGTTTTTCACATTAAACACGTTTCTTTTTATAAGATAATCCAAATTTATAAGGAAGCAACACTTATCAATGTCTCCCCAAACAAAAGGAGCATCAAGTAAAAACTTGGGATTCACGTTGTTACTATCAATGTGGAAATTAAAATAAAGATACGAAAGATGCAATCAACTTCTAAAAATTTAGAATCAACATAGCGAAGAAAAGTCATTAGTTTAGCAAGATATCTGAAATGTGTTAAATCTTAGATAGAAGATTTGAACGGATAGTTGACGATAAAGTCCATCAAAACTTTTAGCTCGTTAATATCATCTTTCATTTTTCTATTCGGTGTATCTAAATTGGGTAAATTTTTTACTCGACCATCAGAATCCATAATGAACAAACACTTACTCGGTTAATCCGTGTAGATGCCTTTGCACCTTTTTTCATCACTTTTTCTAGCCTAAATACAAGCAGCATTTTTGAAATATCTTTAAAAAATCTCTTCTAATACAAGTAAACCACCTAGCCTCACTCCTGTGTGAAAACCTATGTTTCCATTCCCTCTCATTTTTGTTAAAATGTGTTACCATGTTTTCAGAATGTTCTAACATGAGCAACCATTCGTTTTCATAGTATACAAGTTGATGAGACCTTAATATGCCATCGTCATTATCATGCTCAACTAGAAATTTGTATATCTGCAAAGCTACATTTTTCCCTGTATAAGGAAGAAAATTTGAGCGAATTTCTTCACGTCAAAACTTTAACACCCTCTGATACAAACAAAAGGGCAGCTTTGTTAATGTACAAATTTCCGGTTGAGCATCACAATGACGACGAAAAACTAAGGTGTCATCGACTTATATACTATGAAAACGAATAGTTGCTCGCATTAGAATATTTTGAAAAAGTAGTAACATATTTTAACAACAACTAGAGGGAGTGGAAACATAGGTCCTCACATAGGAGTGAGGCTAGGTGGTTTACTAATATTAAAAGAGATTTTTTAAAGATATTTCAAAATATTGCTCGTATTTGGGCTAAAAAAAATGATGAAAGGTAATGTAAAAGCATCTACATGAAATACTCGAGTAAGTGTTTTTTCATTACGGATTTCGATGGTCGGGTATAAATTTTACCCAATTTAGATACGCCGAATAGCAAAATGCAATATACTTATAGACTTTTACTTTTACAGTACAAAAATGCAAATAGATGGTGTTGGTTTTCCGTTTATAAATTTATATTTGTTTTCCCATATATATACCAATATAATTGCACAAATGTTGCACAAGTTTTGAACTTCAATTATTATATTTTTAAAATATGAATTAAAACATGATAATTGATAATTGCATGTATGTTGCACAAGTTTTGCACATATGCTGAATTTTAAAATATGTTTTCACATCAAGCACATATCTTTTTATGAGATAAATGAAATCTATAAGGAAGCAACACTTATTGAAGTCTCCCTAAACAGAAGGAGCATCAAGTAAAAACTTGGTATTCACATTGTTCCTATCAATGTGGAAATTAAAATAAAGATACGATATGATATCAACTTACAAAAATTTAGAATTGAGATAGCCAAGAAAAGTTATCAGTTTAGCAAGCAATTTGAAATGATTATAACCTTGGATGGCAGATCCGAAAGGATAGTTGTTGATGAAGCCCATCACAGATTTTAGCTCGTCAATATCATCTTTCATTTTTCTATTCGGTGTATCTAAATTGGGCAAAATTTTTACCCAACCATCAAAATCCATAATGAACAAACACTTACTCAGATATTCCGTGTAGATGCTTTTGCACCTCCTTTCATCACTTTTTCTAGTCCAAATATGAGCAGCACTTTGAAATATGTTTAAAAAGTCTCTTCTAATATAAGTTAACCACCTAGCCTCACTCTTGTGTGAAGACCTTCCGATGCGTCCACGAAACCAACTAAAAATTTGACTAAGGCAGCGACCCTATCAATTAATAATATAGCTACGTGAGCAAAGATATCATTCTCATGAAGACTAAAACTACTAGTAGTTAACAACTTTCTATTATTTAACCGATGAATTCGAGTGATTGATTAAAAACTAAAATTAACTAAATTAATTAACCAACAAACACTAAAAAGAACAAAACAAGAAACTAACAAATTAACAACCAATAAGCAAACCAATACCCAGGAAAGAATTCACCTATATTTCATTTGTTACTATCAATCTAAATTATGCAATTTCTTTACTTAATATCTTGATCCGTAGAAATCTTTAAATTATGCTAATATCTCTTTCGAGAGTAAAAGCAACTGACTTTAGGTTGATTAATTGAAATTTATTTCTAATTAAAACTCTTATTATCACATTCACTCGATCTATGGATTCCCCTATTAGATTTGACTCTAATCTTGTAGATTTATGTCGTCCTATTTCTAGGAATGCATGCAACTCCACTCAATTATGCAATATCTATTTTTAAACAGGGTATATTCCTCATCTGATTTAAACACATCAAACATGGATCAATAGTATAGAAATCTTAAATCAAGAATTAAACACACATAATTAAGAACAAGATCTAAGTATTAATTGCATAAAATGAAAATCAAAAGATAGAATTCATCATAGAATTCATTTCCCTTAGGTATTTAGAAAATTATTTCATGCTTGAAAATAAAAACATCCAAGAGACAGTATATCCAAAATAAATAAAAAGACTCATTATAATCTCTTCATAAATCAACTGGGAGTCTTCAATCTTGATGAAAATCTACTTTAGAATCGGCTTTAATGGTGTTTTTCGACTTGTTTTCTTGAGTATTCTATGACGGCTCCTGTAACTTGCTCCGATTTTTTCATTTTCGCTCTTGTTGCTCTCAAATGCTCTCTTAAGGATAAAAACATGAATTTAAAGGATTAGGAGCATAAAATTCCCCATTAACATCAAATAATTGCCCAAAACTGCATTAATAATGGGATTAAAACATGTTACTTTTAGCACTTATCAAATATCCCTACACTTAAGTGTTTGTTTGTCCTCAAGCAAAATTCTCAACCCACATTCAAGTTAACTTCTCTCAATTTATTGTTCTCACCGATAATGCCTTAGAATAATTTACAGATAATCATGCATTGGAAATTCACAGTAATTACCTGAAATTCAAACTCAACAAGAATTAAAACCCTCACTAAAGATTCACTCAAAGGACTCAAAGTATTTAAGGTTCAAGCAATATGCACTCAATAGTCGAATAAGAAATGTCATTACCATAGGCTTGTGATGTGTGTTTTCCGTACTAACTAAAATTTACGATAAAGGCAAGCGCACCTATCAAACAATAGTATAGCTACAGTGAATAGAGATATTTTATTCACGAGGACTAAAATTATTAGTAATTACTGTTTTCTTATTATTTAGCCGACAATTTGGAGTGATGAGTTTTAATCGAAAATTACTAAACTAATTTAACTAAGAACGCAACAGAGAACGAATCAAGAAAATAATCGAAATATAACCAATGAGAGGGACAATACCCAGGAAAGAATCCACCTAGACTCCTTCTATTATTATTAATCTGATTTAAACAATCTATTCACTTGGTGTCTTGATCCGTAGAAATCCCTAAATTATGCTAATATCTCTTTCGAGAGTAGAAGCAACTAACTCTAGGTTGATTAATTGAAATATCTTTCTAATTAAAACATTGATTGTCACATTAACTCGATTTACGGATTTTCCTATTAGATTTTACTCTAATCCAGTAGATTTTTGTCGTTCTATTTCTAGGATTGCATGCAACTTCACTCAATTACGCTAGATCTAGTCTTATACAGGGATTTTTGCTCCACTAAATTAAGCACATTAAACATGAATTAATATCCTGGAAATATTAAAACAAGAAATAAGCACACATAATTGAGAACATGAATCAAGTATTGATCATGTAAAACAAAAATTAAATAATAGAATTCGTCATAGGTTTCATCCACCCTATGTATCCAGGAAATTAGTTCATAATTCTGAATAAAAACATCTCAAAGTCAAAAAAACCAAAAAAAAAACAAAGAAACTCATAAAACTTCAGAAGAAATTAAAAAGAGATCTTCAATATTGATGGAAATCTACTTCGGAAATGGCTCCAATGGTGTTCCTTAAGTGGTTTCTTCGATCTTCTTTGATGGCTCTCATATATCTTCTTCTAATTGGTATTTTTAGACTTTAGAATGCTTAGAAAGCCTAAAAATTGTGTTTTCCCACGTGTTTGGGAAGCAAGGGGTAAAATCGACACAGATTGGCACATGGGCATGTGTCCAGCCCGTGTAGCACACATGGGCGTGTGCCCAGCCCGTATGGCTCCTAAAATATGCTATTTTTCTTTGATTTTTTTCTCCTTTTTCACTCCTTCTGCTCCCAAATGCTCACCTAAGTATAAGAACATGAATTAAAAATATTAGGAGCATAAAATTCACCAATTTGCATAAATAATCATCCAAAAACGCATTGAGAATGGGATTAAAATATGTTAGTTTTATAATTTATTAGCTTGTTTGAAAATCAAATCTACACCATTATATAAATGAGATGGCACACCAATCAAGAAGCCTTAACAAGGTTGTAATGAGGTTTAGGTTAAGGGTATGGAACAGGTCAGAAGAGTTGGTTATAATCAAGAGTCGATTTGATAAGTTACCAAACTAGAAAAAATCAAATGTTGAAGTAAAAGAATTTGCATCAACTAGAAATAAAGAATGAAAACAAGCTTTTCAATAGAATATGAAACTAATTATTCAAGCTCAATTCAAATTTTTTTTTTCATTTCATTTCATATTTTTTAGAACAAGAACTCAACAATACAAATGATGAAACATAGTTAGGCAACTAACCAAATCAAATCTCAAAAAAAAGGGGGAGTCAATAAAAAGGATAATTTTACAACAGAGATATGGGCTACGGGGTTAACATAAATGGGTTAGAAAAAAATGTGTTAAGATCAACGAGGTTTACTAAAGGATAATACAACAAGTAAGTTGTTTAAAGGTTAGGTGGGGGGAAATCCTAAGTGCATCTATCATCTTAGTATATCAAATCAATAATGTAGTCTCGACATGCATAACTGAAGCAAGTTTTAAAATAACAAATCAAGTTAACATACTCACAACCAAAAATAAAATAAGCACGAATAAATATATGCTCTATAAGCTCAAAAGCTTACAAAAAATTATAGTTTTGATGTAAAACTTGAAAATTTAAAATTTCAAAATAATTATTCAGTTCAGGGAGACAACCTAAAATAATAATTTCTGAAAAAAAACTTATCATGCTTTGCTCTTTCGTGTCTTACAATATAAATCAAACAGTGCACAAATATCCACAAATTATTCCCAAAACAAAATTACAAAAAACTCTAAATTAAAAAAAATAACTTCAATGATAGGTGTGAGAAAATTACTTAAACACAAACAATAATTCAGAGATTTCATCACATAAGCATATAAACATCCTCCCCACACTTAATATGTACATTGTCCTCAATGTACAAATAGATATAAACAGAATAAGCAAAATATCATAAGGGAGGGAGAGAACTGAAACTGCCCTAAATTTGGATGAATTTGCCAGAATAGTAAAAACCGAAATCGTAGGCAAGAAGTACATGTTTCCGAGCAAACCAATAAGAAAATAAAAAAATAAGATAAAGAAATACAAAATAGAAAAAAACTGATAAAACAATAACAGTAAAGTTCAAAATAAAATTAAAATTAAACACATAAGTCTAAAAAATAAAAACACGAATAACAAGAAAATAAATAAATAAAATCTAAATAATTCAAAAGAAAATAACAAAAAAATATAATACTAATTTAATAACTAACTTAGCAAAATAAAAATGGAAACAATAATACTACAAATAATAAATAAATAAAAAGGAAGGTTGGTTTGGTGGGTACCCACGATGGTGTTGGGTGGAAGGAAAAGAAAATGAAACCCCCTAGCATTAAAAAAAAAAGGTACATGGCCATGTGTCTGGCCATGTAAGCCATACGGTCGTATGGCCAGGCCGTATATTTCTGTGAGGTCATGTGGCATGTTAGACAATTTTAAAAATTTGTTTTAGTATTCACACGCCCATGTGTCCAGGCCGTGTGTCACATATAGTTGTGTGTCATCACTCAAACTGTGTCAATTGTCGTTCGCTTCTCCCACAGCCGTGTGCCTCCACTCAAACCGTGTAGGTCAAAAAAATAATTTTGAAAAATTAGCTCCAGTGTTCACACAGCCTGTGACACGCCCATGTGTCCAGGTCGTGTGGTCTACCCCAGACCATGTGGACCACCTTTTTTTAATTTTTTTTCCTTTTTTTCGAATTCTTTTTCAAATCTAAAAAAATTGAATTTTTTTTGAATTTTTTTAAGTAATAATAAAAAAAGTGTACTAAACACGCAACATAATTAAATAAAATAATAAAAAAACAAACTCAGGTTGCCTCCCAAAGAGTGCTTATTTAAAGTCTAAGCTCGACTTCTCTTTTCAAGCTAATGGTTAAGGCAGATCTTAGAGCTGGAGCTACTTTCTCTCGTTATCAATATCACCACCAAAATAAAGTTTGAGTCGATGACCATTTACCTTAAATGTGTCGTATTCAGGATGTGTTACCTTAATGGTTTTGTATGGGAATACGTTTTGTACCACAAATGGGTTCAACCTTCTTGACTTAAGCTCTGCAGGGACCATTTATAGATCTGGCTCGTCTAGCAACACTTTGTCTCCAACTTTGAATTGATTTGTCCTTTTTACATGCGCACCATGGCGTTGTTTTGTTACTTCTTTGAACATTCTCAATTTCTCATAAGCCTTTCATTGGCATTCATCTAATTTATCAAGTTGCACCATTCGTTCTCCACTCGTCCCTTGATTTTTATCACCTTGAGTAGGATATGGTTCTAACACGTATTCGTGATTGATTTCCTACAAAGAATGTTGAATCGCACAATTACTAACATTATCAGAATAATGAGTACTACCTTGTTC
The DNA here is from genome assembly GCF_007990345.1 of Gossypium hirsutum. Taxonomy (NCBI): domain Eukaryota; kingdom Viridiplantae; phylum Streptophyta; class Magnoliopsida; order Malvales; family Malvaceae; genus Gossypium; species Gossypium hirsutum. The sequence continues at coordinate 53,416,218 of NC_053443.1, forward strand.
GTTAGAAACTCTCACATATTTGCATGCTTGAAGAGTAACCTCTTTATCACCTACCCTCAATACTTCACCATTATCCACATTAATAACAGTTCTAGCAGTGGCTAAAAAGGGTCGGCCTAATATCATGGGTACCTCAATATCCTCATCCATGTCCAATATAACAAAATCAATAGGGAATATAAATTTATCAACTTTAACAAGTACATCCTCAATGATACCCCTAGGATACTTAATTGATCTATCAGCTAATTGAATACTCATCCTAGTGGGTTTTGATTCCTCGAGACCAAATTGTTTGAACAATTTATAAGGCATTAGATTTATACTAGCACCCAAATCAGCCAAAAGTTTTTCTACATTCAAGCTACCAATCAAACAAAGAATAGTAAAACTCCCTAAATATTTAAGTTTGGTGGGTAGTTTGTTTTAGAGAATGACCAAGAAATCTTGGTGGGTAGTTTGTTTTGGAGAATGGTCGAGGAATCCTCATTGAGCTCCATAGTTGATAAGTCATCTAACTTTCTTTTATTTGTTAATAACTTCTTTAAAAATTTTGTATACTTTGGTATCTGCGAAAGGGCTTCAACAAAAGGTAAGTTAATATACAATTTTTTCAAAAGTTTAAAAATTTATCATATTGTTCGTTCATGCAGTCTTTCTTCATTATTGTCGGATATGGAATTTGTGGTTTTTATTCTCTAACCACCAGCTTATGCTCTTTCTTGTTTTCCTCAACCTTATCATTTTTCTCAACAACTTTTAGATTCAACTTCTTTTCAGGCTCGACTAATCGTCCCATACTTCGAATAGTGATTGTGTAGACTTGCTCATTTGGGTTAGTTTCAGTGTTACCAAGTAAGCTACCTTGCTGTCTCTTCGAAACAGTTTAGCAAGCTATCCAATCTGATTTTCAAGCCCTTAAATCGATGCTTGCTAATTTTTCAAAATTGTCTTAGTGTTCTGAAATCTAATTTCAGACACCAAAATAAATTTACCTAACATCTCCTTAAGGTTTGGTTTCTTTTCTTGTTGATAAGGTTGTTGAAAAATCGGAGGGGGTTGTTACCTTTGGGTACCTTAACCGCCCCAAGAAAATTTTGGATGATTCCTCTATCTTGGATTATAGCTATTGCTATAGAGGTTTTTTTGAGGTCTAGAATTATTTCCTATAAAATCGATTTGCTCATACTCCATGTTAGACTTGAAGGGAGAATATTCTGAATTAATCATCCCCGTTTCAATCGATCGTATTGCATTATCTAATATTCATGTTTATTGCAACTTAAACCATCAATCTTTTTACTCAATGCTTCAACCTGACTTGCCAACATAGCAACTACATCCATATTAAAAATAATGGTTGCCTTGATCGATTTTGTTCTCATGACTTGCCACTGATAATTATTCAATGCCATCTCTTCAATAAATTCTTGGGCAGCCTCAAGTGCTTTGTTATTCAATGTTCCGTCAGCTGTTGCATCAATCATTTTGTCTAGTCGAGGGATTCAAACTATTGTAAAAGGTTTGAACTTGTAACCACAAAGATAACCCATGATGAGGGAACATTCTCAAAAGATCTTTAAATCTCTCTCATGCATCATATAGTGTCTCAAGCTTAATTTGGGAAAATGAAGAGATGTCATTCCTCAACTTAGTTGTTTTGGCCGATAGAAAGTATTTCAATAAAAACTTCTCAATCATCTGATCCCAAATCATGATAGAACTTCGTGGAAGTGAATCCAACCACTATATTACCTTGCTCCTCAAAGAGAATAGGAACATCTGTAAGTGTATAGCATCACTAGTAACGCCATTAATCTTAAATTTGTCACAAATATCAAAAAAATTTAGCCAAATGAACATTCAAATCTTTATCTTGCGACCCATCAAACTGAACATATTGCTGCACCATTTGAATTGTATTCAGCTTGATCTCAAAATTATTTGCAGTAATTGTCGGTTTGACAATACTCGATTCAACCCCAATCAGAGTAGGCTTAACATAATCATACATAGTCCAAGGAGCAGGATGTGTAGGAGGTTGTTGATTATTTTGATTATCTTCCATCTCTGTAATAATATATTTTTTCTCTTAATCATCTATTAAAATTTGTTGATCTTACCTTGCTTCTTTAACTTCTCTCCGATTTCTGCGAGTAGTCTTTTCAATCTCACTATTAAAAATTAACGGTTCCGACGGGTTGCCTTTAGTCATAGAACAAAAAAACCTGTCGGAATCAAACAAAAGAAAAATTAAAATGTAAAAATAAAATTAAAAACAAAAATATTAAAATAAAAATAAAAATGGCTAAATTAATAGAAATACAGTTTTCCTAATATTTTAGTCCCTGGCAACGGCGCCAAAAACTTGATGCATCCATGAAACCAACTAAAATTTTGACTAAGGCAAGTGCAATTATCAATTAATAGTATAGCTACGGTGAGTAAAGATATCGTTCCCACGAAGACTAAAAGTACTAGTAATTAACATCTTTCTATTATTTAAGCGATAAATTCAAGTGATTGATTAAAATCTAAATTTAACTAAATTAATTAACTAATGAACACAAAAAAGAACAAAATAGGAAAATAACTGACCAATAACGAAGAAGCAAAACAATACCTAGGAAAGAATTCACTTAGATTTCACCTGTCACTATCAATCTAAATTATGCAATTTATTTACTTAGTATCTTGATCCATAGAAATCTCTAAATTATGTTAATATCTCTTTCGAGAATAAGAACAACTGACTCTAAGTTGATTAATTGAAATTTCTTTCTAATTAAAACCCCTATTTTCGCATTAAATCAATCTATGGATTCCTTTATTAGATTTGACTTTAATCCGGTAGACTTATGTCGTTCTATTTCTAGGATTGCATGCAACTCCACTCAGTTACGAAAAACATCCCAAAGATAGTATATCCGAAAGAAATAAGGAGACTCATTATAATCTTCTGAGAAATCAACTGGGAGTCTTCAATCTTGACAGAAAATTGTTTCAGAATCGGCTTCAATGGTATTTTGCGAGTTGTTTTCTTGAGTATTATATGACAGCACATGTAACTTGCTCCGATTTTCACTCCTTTTGCTCCCAAATGCTCTCTTAAGTATAAAAACATAGATTTAAAGGATTAGGAGCATAAAAATTCACCATTAGCATCGAATAATCACCCAAAATTACATTAAGAATGGGATTAAAACATATTACTTTTAACACTTATCACCTACGTTTCCACTCCCTCTCCTTTTTGTAAAAAATGCGATACTACGTTTTCAAAATGTTTTAACACGAGCAACCATTCGTTTTCATAGTATACAAGTGAATGACACCTTAATATATCGTCATCATAGTGATGCTCAACCACAAATTTTTATATCCACAAAGCTACATTTTTGTCTGTATAAGGAAGAAAAGTTGAGTGAATTTCTTCGCTTCAAAACTTTAAAACCCCTTGATACAGACAAAAGAGTAGCTTTACGAACATACAAATTTTTGGCTAAGCATCACATTGACAACGACATACTGAGGTGTCATCGACTTGTATACTATGAAAATGAATAGTTGCTTGCGTTAGAACATTCTGAAAACGTATTAACATATTTTAATAAAAATGAGAGGGAGTGGAAACATAGGTCTTCACACAGGAGTGAGGCTAGGTGGTTACTTATATTAAAAGAGATTTTTTAAAGATATCTCAAAATGTTGCTCATATTTGGGCTAGAAAAAGTGATGAAAGGAGTTGCAAAAGCATCTACACAGACCCAAGTGTTTGGTCATTATGGATTCCGATGGTCAGGTAAAAATTTTACCCAATTTAGATACACCAAATAGCAAAATGCAATAGGCTTATAAATTGTTACTTTTACCGTTCAAAAGTGCAAATAGATGGTGTTGGTTTTTCGTTTATAAATTCGTATTGGTTTTCCCATATATACTAATATAATTGCACATATGTTGCACAAGTTTTGCATGTTTGCTAAATTTTATAATATGCTTTTATATCAAGCACATTTCTCTTTATGAGATAATCCAAATTTTTAAGGAAGCAGCACTTATCGGCATCTCCCCAAACAAAAGGAGCATTAACTAAAAACTTAGGATTCACGTTGGTCCTATCAATGTGGAAATTAAAATAAAGATGCGAAAGATGCAATTAACTTACAAAAAATTAGAATCGAGATAGCCAAGAAAATTATTAGTTTAAGACAATCTGAAATGATTATAACCTAGGATAGTAGATGATGAAGTCCATCAAAACTTTTAGCTCGTCAATATCATCTTTCATTTTGTTATTCTGTGTATCTAAATTGGGAAAAAAATTTACTCGACCATCAGAATCCATAATGAATAAACATTTACCCGAGTATTCCGTGTAGATGCTTTTGCACATCCTTTCATCACTTTTTATAGCCCAAATATGAGCAACACTTTGAAATATCTTTAAAAAGTTTCTTCTAATATAAGTAAACCACCTAGTCTCACCCCTGTGTGAAGACATACGTTTCCACTCCCTCTCCTTTTTGTTAAAATGTGTTATCATGTTTTTCGAATATTCTAACATGAACAACCATTCATTTTCATAGTATACAAGTTGATGACACCTCAATATGTCATCGTCATTGTGATGCTCAACCAGAAATTTGTATATCTACTTAATAATAAAATATTTATAACAAAAAAAAACCTCAATAAAGAAAACACCCCACTTGTCGTATAAAAAACTCCTTAGAGGATTTTTTTTTTCTTTTGAAGTATAGCAAGGATTTGCATTTATTGCCAAATTTATCTCTTCATATAAAAAAGAATCTAAAATTAACAAACAAATTAAAGCTTTAGATTTTGGCATTTATGAAATCTATATACGTATGCATATAAATCAGTTTAGCCCTAATTTTCGATCACATCTTCCTCAAACTAGTTGTCTTAAAATTCTTCTTAATTTAATTTTTCTTGTAATAGTTAAGATCTTAGATAGACATGAGAAACGTGAAAATTTTCTCTTTTTTACTCATAGCTGCCCTCATTCTCTTTGTTGGTATGTCACTTCCTAAAAACCAAAAAACATCTAATTATATTTATTCATATGTTTTAGAAAATCAATTTAAGAAGGTACAAAAAACAAAATTAGTTTAGAATATAAATAAATTGAAGTAATTACGTCTTTAAATTTTTAATATTCTTTATCATTTTAATTTTACCACTTCAATTAAAAATACATTTAATTTTTATATCAATTTTTTTATAAATTTATTACTTATATAATTAATATATTTAAGAAAAAATCCATTCTTTTAACTGTCATTGAAATATTTTCACTTCCTAAAGATATTTGAATTAACTAAATTTTGCTATCTTAACAACATAATAATTAACGTGTGACGGCAGTAGTTGAATCACGTGCAAATGCAATATGTAATCATCCAGAATTGGGAAAATGTTTGACGGGGATTGATGATGATCCTGTAACTGGGAGCTGCTCCATTTGTTGCAAAGCTGGTGGTTGTAAAGGAGCTATTTGTAAAGAGTTGAAGGGCATGGACCCTGAATGTCATTGTTTATCTCTAGTTTTTCCCCAAATAAATATTAGATGCTTAATAATTAGAATATTTCTATATTTAAATCAGAATAAATCTCTCAAACATGAGGAGACTTAAATCTCAAACCTCAAAATTAATTTTTAAGCCACAAAGAAAATTAGTTTTTAAACAACACTAAGAAGGTATTTAAAAAGAACCTATTGATGAAGAAGAAACAAAGGAAGCAAAGTCAATGATTTTAATGTCCGGTTTAGTATTGTTTCTCAAAAGTATTTTTGGACTAAAAAATACTTTTGAGCAAAAATTAAAATTTTTTTGTTTCTATTTTTGGCCAAAAAATAAGTTTTTTTGTAAAATATTTTTTTTGTCCCAAAAACACTTTAAAAAAATTTGAAGTCATCTTGTTTAGTAATGTTTTTATCTCAAAAATACCTTTTATTCCAAAAGTACTTCTGAGAAACAATGTTAAATTAACCCTAAAACAATAAGGAGGTCTTTCTCATGCAGACAACACGTTTGAATCGCTAAAAAAGAATAAAGCATAAAAGTAATAATTATTTTGGTGGAAATAGAATAGGAAAATAATAAGTATGATTTAGTTGATTGAATGGAATAGATGAATAATATTATTATATTGTTTTGTTGCATAAAATGATTTAAGGAATACATAAGTAATAAATTAAAAACAATGTTTTTATCCTCTCCAAAAATTAATATTTTGTTTATTATTAATCTTACAAAATTTAAAACAAGTATGTTTATTAAAAATATAAACTTATTGTAATAATTTATGTTAAAATTGTATTCTAATTTGGGAAAACATATAGTATATTAGGAGTGAAATTTAAATTTTACAAGTAAAATTAGAGATTGTGGAATAAAAAAAAATACACTGTTGATGTATCAAATACTCATCTTCTTATTTATTAAAATATTATTATAATAAAAAAATATTTAATAAACTATCATTATGTCAACCAAACTAATGAATACGTCGCTAAATAAAGGGGAATGCAAACAAAAACTTTAGAAAGTGATACACATGTACAATATGAATCAATATATATATAGAATGTTATTTTACAATTAAGATGTGAATGGAAAAAAAAATATTTCTGATAATTTTTTTAAAAATTTATTCAGTAATTTTTATAGGTGAAGCGGTAAAAAATTTACCTATAAATCTTATATTAAACATGTATTTAATTATAATTTTTAGTTCTTTCACTCAAAAAATTATATAAAAATATGAAAATACTAAAACACTATAATAATATTAACATCATTTAAGAAAAGCATATCAATCTTTTTCGAATTTTCAACTAAGATAGTACCCACTTAACTCGTAACATGTTTTATAAAAATATAAATTTATATATTTAGTTACGTTCAGTTAAACTTAAAGGACAAAACATGACCATTAACCAAAAAGATGAAAATCAAATAAAAAAACTTGCTAGGGTTGAGTAAGAGTATTAGCGCTCTTTTCCCGCTAAACAGTCTCAAAGATCAGCAGCTAACCCCTGAGCTCAAAGCCATGGTAACACTCACCTTCCACATTCGTTTATATATATATATATATATATAAATGTTATATTTTAATTTGGACTCTGAAATCATTTTGTATAATGCCTACATTAAGTTTTTAATGTCGGATCTCTGTTTTCTTTTTCAATTTTGATGGCTTAAGAGTTGAAAGCTTATGAAAATATGATAGCTGAACTCTTTTTTTTAAACTTTGTTATGGTTTTGTTCAGAAAAGAACTAATTATTTTTTGGTTTCTCGTAATATATTTAAGGATGTTTTAAGTTGTGTATGATTTTTTTATGTCATAGAGTACTACTGAGCGTCTTCTTTTAATTTTTTTTTTTTTTTTTTGAACCTGAAATTTTCTATGCATTAAGTTTTGACATAATGCAAATTGTTCTTGATTGTGAAGGCACCGAAGTTTAATAGTTGACTGTTTTATTGGTTTACTAGCTTTAAGCTGCGATCCACTGCAGATTTATTTTTATTTTTGATCTTTTTTTGTATTATAAATGTCAATTATTTTGCTTCTAATCAAGACTATCCATAAGAAGCCGATGAATTTCTTCTACGGCCTTGGTGTACATGCCGTATTCATTTGTAGCCTGCTTTCAACATATGGTAGACTAGCATTTGAGATGTTTATCATCTATGCTGCCTGGATTTTCTGACTTGTTAAGTTGTATGGTACAGGCTTATGTTAAAGCTCAAAAGAGTAAGGCTTACTTCAAGAGATTTCAAGTTAAGTTCAAGAGAAGGCGAGGTATAATAAAGATGCCTACATATTGAATGGTGATATGCAAATCTGATACTTGCTATCTTGAGGTTATACTTGTAACAATTGTTTAAATCTTTTAGAGGGCAAGACGGATTATCGGGCCAGGATCCGTCTTATCAATCAGGACAAGAACAAGTACAACACTCCAAAATACCGTTTGGTTGCACGATTTGTATCCTAATTTCTGTCTTTCTGAATTTTATTATTTTTTTGTTATTGTCATTTGGTTTATAATGCAAGTAGCTAGCAGCAATTGTTTTGTTATTTGTAGTGAAAATTTTGTTTGGTTGGTCTGTTGATTTATTGAGGTTACTGACTTACTTCTATAGGCCATTAGATGGGCTAAAATACTATTATTTTTCTTTCATGCATGATGTGCTATTTTGTTCTTTATTTTCCATTGGGTATTAATATCAATATTTCTGTGCTGCTAGTTAGTATCTTAACCTTAACACATTTACTAGACCAACAAGGATAGTTGCACAAATTATACATGCTAGTATTTCTGGTGATATAGTTCTTGCAGCAGCTTACTCACATGAGCTTCCTCACTATGGACTTGAAGTTGGCCTCACAAATTATGCTGCAGGTGTGTGATTTACTTTTGTAAATGTTAAAATGATGGTCTCTTGAACTTGGATGGGAATGGTATCTCATTTATGGTGCTTTTCACGCAGCTTACTGTGTTGGACTCCTTTTGGCTCGCCGAGTACTGAAACAGTTGGAGATGGACACTGAGTATGAAGGAAATGTTGAGGTATACAGCATGCTTTTCAGATGGAGGAAATATGTTTAGTTTACATCTTTTATTCAGATGGATAATAACTATGTTCAAATTATGTGTGTAATTTGCTCACAGGCAACTGGGGATGACTTCACTGTTGAACCAGCAGAGAGCAGGAGGCCTTTCCGTGCTCTCCTTGATGTCGGTCTTGTACGAACAACCACCGGTAACCGTGTTTTCAGTGTTCTCAAGGTATTGTGGAACCACTTTTAATAGTATTTTTCCTTGAGTCAAATTGTATTCTTTGGCTTTTCTTCTTCTAGTTTCTTAATTTCAGTAATGAATTATTATGATTATGCCAGCTAAGTTTTATACTAAGACATCATGTATATGTGTGCATAACATTGCATTTTGTTTAGGCTGTTAACTTTTGGAAGTGAAAGGAACAATTTTGTACATATAGTGCTGCAAGAACTATTATGGTTTTCTTATTGACAGCTGGATCATACTTTACTACCCATTTGTGGCTGTGAAGAAAACCGTTCTTATGCATTAAAATTTCCATGCATGTTATGTATCCATCCAGCTTTAACAGACATGTATTCTTTCTGTTTGCTTTTAGGGAGCTTTGGATGGTGGAGTTGATATTCCGCACAGTGAGAAGAGATTTGCTGGATTTAACAAGGACAGTAAGCAACTTGACCCCGAAGTTCACCGGAAATACATTTATGGTGGTCATGTTGCCGCATACATGAAGTTACTGTTTTGAGTTAATGAATTGATGGTATAGGAAAGTAATAATATTTTATGTGCTGAAGTTTGGTAATAGGCATTCAATATGACCGTAGTTTCATTTCATATACGTCTGTCTGCAAGTCTCTCACTTTATCAAGTTAACAGAATTTGATGGAAGATGAGCCAGAGAAGTACCAGTCTCACTTCAGCGAGTACATAAAGAGAGGCATTGAGCCTGACAGCATTGAGGGAATGTACAAAAAGGTTCATGCTGCTATTCGTGCAGATCCCGAAGCAAAGAAATCCAAGAAGGAACCTCCAAAGGAGCATAAGAGGTATAACTTCTTTTCCCTTTTGTCTTCAGGCAAATCAATTTTGTAAACATGGTTCAGACAGGTCAAATTAAAACCAGGGATGGTTGAAATTCTAAGCTTAAAATGAAAACAGAAATTGTTGTTTAGAGTTATGGTTTTTAAGAAGTTAAAAGGCTGATGTAAATGTTGTCGTTGTGTTTGTGCAACAGGTACAATCTGAAGAAGCTGTCTTATGAAGAAAGGAAGGCTAAGTTGATCGATAGGTTGAAAGCTCTGAATTCAGCTGCTGGAGTTGACAATGATTCCGATAAGGGTGATGATTAGGTTGCTGAAGTAGATAAAGTGAACACTCAACATTACAATTTTGGGAATTATCTTGCCCCCTTACCTTTGGTTTTTGGTGCTAGAATTTGCATTGAAAACCAGAATTGTTGTTTGTTTATTATCTAAAATGCTCCTCCAATTGGAGAAAGTAGCCTTAGGCTTTGTTTGTTTGTACGATTGAGCCCAAATTTAATCGGCTTTTATTTTTAAAACATAATTTATTTGATTATGTTCATTTGCATAAGGTGCAATTTTGAGTTTAAATTGGATAAATTTTAATGGTGATAAAAATGTATTTATAGAATGAATGATTAATTAAGTCATGGAGAAATATAGATGGAATGAAGAGGGGAAGAAATATTGCAGCCATTAACCATACAAGATAAAGCATATCGAGTTTACAACTTGATTATGTAAAAGGGGCTCAGATGATATAAGACAACAGTTTTGATGATTAAATGAAACAAGGTGAAGAGTTTGATGGAGGAACCCTGATACAGCCACGTAAAATGCAGCATAAGATCTGAAATATATATTACATTCTTTTACAGACAGAAACTTCAGTGCTGACCTTACAGAGCTTCATCATCAGATACCTATGCCATCTCAGATTCCGATGCTTCCCTTCCTGCAAAAAAAAAAAAAAACAATAAACGTAAATCCCAGTTAACAAGGGTAATTTGTAATACACAAAAGAAATGAGCAAACCCTAATTTGAACAAAAAAAGTGTCACAACATTTTATGTTTTGGTCGAGCAGTATTGGGAATTTACAACCTACAATGAGTATTGAGCGGTCATGGAGTCTGCTGCATGTTAATCTACGGTAAAAAGTAATTAAAGTGGCCTACAGTTCAAAGAAACTTACCCATCGACACATAGGCTGGCAAGCTCACATACTTGGGACATGAGGTCTTTGAAGCCAAACAGTTCCGAGGCTGTAATTAGAGGAAACATTTTCATCAGATAACGAAGAGGTTTCTTCATGTATAAGAAATCATGTTTGAGATAGATTTCTGCTGCCATATCAAAGGTCCTGATGATATTTTCTGCTGCTTTCTTTCAGTTGAATAAAATTGAGATTTTTTAGGGGGGAGAATAGGCACGCATCATGATAGCTACTTCTTTAGGACCTAGTATGATATATACTGATTTACGGTCTTACAGCCAAAAGAGAGGTTCTTTACCTAGCTAAAAGTCCATGCTAGCGAAGAAAACTAATCCTATGAATTCTTCACATCAACGCTGAACCGCATGGGGGTAAAGCCCATAACAAATAGAGGGAAAAAAATTGAGAAATTGAAAATCGACCTGAATCATGGTATTTGGATGGTTTTTGAAATACAAGTTGAAAAACTGTGATTATACGGAGCGCATTGAATTCTTTTTCGTTTAATTTATAATTAATTTTGATTTTTTATGATATAAAATAATTTATATTTAAAATGTCCAAAATATTTTAAAAATTCTATATAAAATTTTATTTTTCAAAAAAAAATTATATAAGGGTCATTGCTTAGTTTATTTAGAAATATTTATGAAAAATACTTTGAAACTTAATCAAATAATGACCGAGAACCGAGCCGAACAAAACTAAATTATCACAGACAGTTTGAAAAAAATGAAAAAACCAACCGATCAGAACTAAACCCTAATAACAAATGATGTAAATTATGAAGAATGAGTTGACGGAGTGAAGCTGACCTTGAAATCCTTAAAGAAGCATAAACGAATTTCCTCCACAGCTTCTTTTGAGCAAATCACTTCTGGTGTTGCCCGGAAAGAATTCTCAATGGCAGAGACAATGCCTCCAAGAGGATACCTTTCACTATTAGAAGGAACATATCCAGCTTCATTCAGTATTTTCTGACAATTAATGGTTGTAGAGGAAAGTTTTCAGTCAAATTGGTCAACAGATATAACAGTATTATTTCCAATATTAGGTAATGATTCAAGTAAAAACTAATTACTTGTAAACTATAGCTAAAAAGATGATAGAATAAACTTTACTCTGCAATAGTTCATAGATTATAAAAGAAGAGATCAGCAAACTATTCACTGGAGTTTTAGATACAAACAAAAGGTAAGATGGGTAGGCAACAGAGTACTTACTGAAGGGCATAGGCAGAAATCAAAATAGTGAAGTTAATTATTTTTGTAATCTGTTAACATAGATAAGCAAGCATATTGTTCATGCAAGTAGAAAAAGCTTGATTCATAAACGACACCTTTTTTATACAAGTCTTGATTTTCAACCATAACTTATGCTCCTTTTTGCTACATTTGATATTCAGGTAGATACCGAGTCACTTTAACAAGTACCAGTTGAATATACGTTATATTTGGAGTACAAAATATGCAACAACTCTTACTAGAACCAAGCAGCACCTATAAGATCTCGAAGGAACCTAGCCATATAAGACAGAAGATTCATGACTCAATTGAAGTGCTAAATAACTTGCTCAAATAGGCAGAGACAAGTCATACTCCTTCACTTAGAAGACAATCCCAAGACTAGATCCTTTAGGGCTAGGAACCATAGATATGTAACATGGAACATGGGCATGAAACAAAAAGAAATTTGTTTTCCTCAGTAAGTGTACAATTAACAGGAATTCGGAAAATAAGTGATAGGTCCACCAATATCTCATACTCTCTCTCTTTCTCTGCTTTAGTGTTAACCTCAATAAGAATGCAAGAACTAGTAACTGTTAATACGTTTGGCTTTCTTGATAAAAATTGTCCCCCAAAAGAAAGAGCTACATGCAGAACTCAATTAATTGTGATGCACATTTAGGGCACAAACTGATCAACAAAGACACGTAGGAAGTTCCAGGGTGTATATAAGACAAAACATGATTTTCTAAAACTTACCGTGACATTATATTTGAAGTAAACATTGAGGGTTGTTATAAAGTAGCTGTATTCATCTCGAATAACCGGAGATGAGCAAGTTCCATGCTTCTCTGCAAGTGAAAATGCAATACTTACAAACAGCAAGAGTAAATACTGAGATAAAAGAGTATTTGTACTATTTTCTCCCTAAATTTTATGCTTGCAAGTGCTTGTTCATCAAAATTTAACCAAATTATTTGTAGATATATTCATTAGGAAAGCAGCATTATGTTAGGTAAATATATCTAAATAAAATATCATCATTACTTCCTTGGGTACTATCAGATTATAATCAAGGAAAATAAATAGCCATTTCTCAAGATCAATAATCACATATAAAATCTACCATGTCTAATTATAAAACATGTTAATCAACTTTTACTTTTTTGGTTAAAGCCTCAACAACCCAATGAAAACGAAAGAAGCAAATAGGTCATTTTAAGAACAGTCAACTACTAGGCATTAGCATTCCTTTTGATTCCCTTCCTTTACACCCATCTGATTGCTTAAGGTTGATCCTATGTCTTATAAACTGCCATTCATTTCATATGGTCAGAGCTGTCATTTTGTACTAGCATCCTGACGGCTCTAAAATTTCACCAACAGAAAATATTTCGAAGAGGGTTCAGGTGTGCAGCAGGCACATAATCTCATCATCCCTCTTAAATATCTCATACTTCGAATAAGGTGGAAAACCTATAAAGTGAACATAAGAAGTAAATCATATCATACAAAGCTGAAGATACTTACCCCACTTCCAGATCGCATCCCAATTTCGCCATCAATAGATTCAAGAACGAAGCAATTATTAGTTTTTTTGCCTTGGTCGAGAATAACTTAGAAACATATAAGAAATACAAGACAATATCCACCTCATGAGCCCAAAATAACCCTTTTCCACTGAAGCAAGTTGATGATTTGCCACAATATAACGATGGCCAGTACTTCTCAAGTGCATCAAGCAATGTTGAAATCTACGTACATTTAGAAACAAAGATAAGGCACGAGAGCCAAAAGATGTCATAAGTACTGAACTGAATACACAAGTAGAGAGATAATATATATATGGAGAAAGAGAATTTGTTTAAGCACAGATGTTATCCTATGTATCAGGACATAGAAGAAGATATGTGCCAATATAACAGCTGTTAAAGTTTTTATTTCAATTTTTTAAGTTCCAAATAAACCGAAATAGGTAGCTATGCTATTGCTATAAACTTAATACATCTCTACACATTAGATATCATAAAATAAAAGGAAGAAACTATTGAACTGAATAATTATACCAATGACAGAATATCACAAGGTGTAGTCTATGTCATCAGGAAATGCTCACTATACGTTGGTGTCAGTCTTCAACACGCATAAATAAGTAAATGAAAAACAGTTGCCGGGCAGGCTTTAAAGCATCTTTATACATAAGCTGATTCCATAAAGTTACAAAAGCTATAGGGCATAGGTTGAAATCCAGGTGCAGTAATCAAACATGTTTTGGAAAGAAGAAATTGCAAATTAAATAACAGAAACAACACACCTCTTTGACATCAAACTGAGATCGGTAACAACAGGAGGGCCAGGTTCCATCATTATAATCCGGCCACAAACCATCTATCAAGAAGATAAAAGTAAATATATATATATTAGCACATTTCTAGTCTCCTCATGTCCGTGATGGATTAACATCTAGAGGGGAAATTAAGGTCTGCTCATTATTGACCATGGAAGAGTTGACAAACCTAAACTATCTCAAAACCTCTCTTCCTTTACAAGAAACCTAAAATATGGTTACAATTGCAATTTTTTAAGTTCGTCGCCGCTTCTTACTTTTTACTGGTATTAAACTGCGGACGGCAGTATTTTGGCACAAAATTTTATATTTTATGGATAATCCATTGGATTTCAATCAAGAGTCTCTATGATTAAATAATAATAATTAATATATTGAAAACCAAACACTTACGAATGGTAAATTCAGTTGGAGAGTTTGAGCTGCCAGGTAGAAAACGAAAAGATTAAAAACTAATACAATAAATTAAGAATGAAATTTGCCTCGAGAAAAGAAAAGAAGAAGAAATGAGAGAATAAGTTGAAAAGCTGATTTACCCTCGGCAGCAGGCATTGGAGGAGCAGCAATGGCGAGTCTTGTGGCAGATGGTGCCGGGCCATTGAAGAGACAAAGCAAAGTAATCGAACTCCCTCTGAGCTCCATCTATGCTTCCATTGATGCCTATCATCAAACAGGCAGCCATCATTAAGGCCAAGCAGGGAGGGATTTGGGCAGAGAGGGACGCCATTTTCTTCGTTTTTTTTTTCTCTTTTTTTTCGCCTTAAAAATCAATAAAATGTTTTGGCTTTGGGGAATTTTATAGAGTTGTCATTTGCCATTGTCGCTTTAACGAACAAAACTGGTTGGTGCAATAATTGAGAGGTATATGCTTTATTTGGTGCAATATTTTATATTAAAATATTAAAAATATTTTATTTTTATATTTTCCGAAATTTGAAAATAATATTTTATATTAAATTACACTAAAAAAAAATTTCTACATCTTCTTCATCTTCTTTGGTCTCCTTTCTCACCAAATTCTTCTTCATCTTCGTGATTCATAAATTTAAATTATAAATAAAGAATGAGAATTAAGCAACACAAGAATGTGATGCATTCTAATCATTTTCATAACATAATGGGCAATAAAATCCCTAAAACTGTGTTCAACATTTTTTCTAAACAATTTTTAAAGGTGAGTTCAGTCACTCTCTTACTATATATAAATACCCCTAACTACCCTAGAATTCATTAAAATATTTTATCTTTATAACAAGATTGACCATAACATAGAGGTGATCATGGGTTTGGCCGGGTTCGGGCCAGGCCCAAAAAAAATTTTAAGCTCATTTTTTAGGCCCAGGCCCGGCTCGAAATATGGGCTTAAAATTTTGTCCAAGTCTGACCGAAAAAAATTGCTAAGCCCGAGCCCGGCCCATATTTGATTAAAAATAAAAAATATATATTTAATATATAATTCGGATTAAAAGTCCAAAATATATATTTAATAAAAAGTATATTTGATTAAAAATAAAAATATATATATTTAATATATAATTCGGGCTGGGCCAGGCCCGTGTCAAAAAAGTCTTACCCGAGGCCCAGCCCGTTTTCTAAACGGGTCTCTTTTTTGTCCAAACCCATATTTTGGGCCTATATTTTTACCCTAACCCTCCCATTTTTCAAAGCATAAACCATGATCACCTCTATCATAACATAGAGCAAAATTATATCTTCAAAGCACACAATCAAGCTTACTTGCAAAATAAAAGAAAACTCATATCTAATTAAATGCAACACGTCCTAAAAAAAATTCAAACCACAATAATTCACTAGAAATTCGAGAAACAAGCAAAAGAAAAATGACAATCAAAAAATTACGAATGAATTTATCAAATAATTTGTAGATTGAAATGTAAAGATATCAATCTAGATGAATCCAACCTATGACAAATTGTATGAGAAAAAATGGTTCTTCTAATCATGAATTAGTCTATTCTGCCAATTTTTTTTCTCCCCTTACCCTCTCCCCTTTTATCTTCCTCCTTAAAAAAAGTTGAAATAATATGATGCTAAACAATATAAAATTAATTTAAAATTTTGATTTCATTGAAATCAAGAAAACAATCAAAACTATAAACAACGATCAAGAAGGAAAATATGGCTGGACTTAATCTATTCCTCGTCAAAAGAGAAAAAGATAATTAACCACTTGAAATGAAACCCAATAAACCATCTCCACACTTGAAGAACCAAATAAAAAAAAATCCTATCCCTATTTGCTACATACCATCTCCGTCCATCCCTGCACACCAATTAGGGTAATAAATACTCATCCAACCCCGCAGGCCTATAAGTGAGTGTATGTCACTTTTCAGAATAGCGCAATCAGCAAGCTGCCAGAAATAGTACGGTAACCCGCCAGAATCAGATAAATGAAGTAAGGATCTTTAGCATTCTGATTGGCAAGTTTGTTGAACAAAAAGGGAGAATAGAGTATAGATAATGATGAGTAGAAGTAGATATATGAAAGCTATTGGTTTTGAGTGATTGTTTATGTTATGTCATTTTGCTGATTAAATGAAGTTGTTTATGTTTCTTAAAAAAGATGTTGCTGATTTTGAAGATGCATCAAACCTTGTGGTGGTGATTTCTTTTACTTTTGAACTCTTATTTAATCTGGTCTGTATAAGTGAGATGATGATACTTATGTGCTAATACTATTATTGTGGTTGTTGTGGCATTGCTGAATTGATTTGGAACTATGATGATACTATAATGATGTTATGTTGTGATGTATGATTTACTTTGTTGCACTCCACTTTATTTGTCCTTACTTAGACATAATTTAGTATTTTGATTGTTGGTGCAAATTCTAGACATAATATTGATAGTTAAAATTATTATATTATGTACTAATTTGAGCTAAGCAGAGTGAGGTTGGTGTTGTGGGGGAGCTATTGTTGACTGTTGTAGTTAGCTTCCTATATTATTTGATTTTGTTTATCAAATTGCCAAAGAGGGAGACTGTTGAGGTAAAATATGTTGAAGATTGTTAAGTAGCACTCAACAGTGCCAACTGCAGACTACCACGAAGATGGTTAAAAACTTGTCTTATTTGATTTGACAATTTAATGAAGAAAATCTTTGGATCTGATTATATATTGTTATATTGAAGATACTTAAGTTCATTTATGAAAATCAATCATTGGCATTTGAAGATTAGATTAGATTCATGTGAATAAATAAAGTCCTTAGAATGTGGAGATTTGATCAAGATAGTGTTGTTGATTTTAGAGAGCATGTATTCGGTTGATTGTACTTTGATTTTTATTAATGTAATAATTATTTTCAAGGAGTTACTTTGTATTCACTTAGATTTTATGTTAGCAAGCTAAAATTGATATATGCTTGAGGCTTGTTTAGGTTATGTAATGATAGCTTATTGAGTGCATTCTAATTTGTTCATTGATGGTCTATTTTTGTGAGAGAGTGCAAATGTAATGATAGCTTATTGAGTGCATTCTAATTTGTTCATTGATGGTCTATTTTTGTGATAGAGTGCAAATTGAATTGTAAACATTGTTGAGTGTTTACTGCTCAAATTCTTAGGGTAAGGATTTGGAGGTGGGTGTTCTAGTCTTTAGGAATAAATGTGAGATCTCTATACTTGATGAGTGATAGAGTGTGAATTACTTGTTGTATTTTTGATAAAAGATAGTGGGATTACTCACTGAGCTAGGCTTTGCAGATATAGGGAAACCAAAATGTGTAAACAAATTTTTGAGTTATTTCTTTTTGTTTGCATAGTCTTTCGCAGTGTCAAGCCGTAATGGCCACTGCGGTCTAGCACTTCCATTGTATTAGTCATTTTAAGCAAATGGGCAACTTAAGGTAACAAGAAATAGAAAATAAAGAGTACCACAAAACCCCTGTACTATCCTCTGGATTGCAATTTAGCCTATCTATTGAAAAATGAGCAAATTAGCCCTTGTACGTTAAATGATTGAGCAAAACAACCCCTTCTGTTAAAATTGCACCGTTAAATGTTTGTTTTCGTGTTTATATATAAGGTATAATAACAAATTTAACCCTCAACCTTTATGCATTTATTCAATTTAGCCCCTACTCTTTTATTGGAAGTAAATTAAAAAAATTTAAAACTAATAAGGATAACGGGTGAAAATGGCCTTAGTAACAAATTAAAAAAATCAATTAAGTCCTTTTAAAATTTAAAAATTATTAAAAATTACAAACAAATTTTATTAAGAAGGTTATAAAAATTTAAAACTTTTTTTATTAAAAAATAACAATACTCACCCAATAAAAGAGTAGGGGTCATTTTATACAAAAAAAATCTTATAACCATTAGATTTTAATGGGTCAATATTTTTATTTTTTAATAAAAATTTTAAAATTTTTGTTTATAATTTTAATGATTTTTAATAAAATTTAAAATTTTAAAAAGGTTTAATTAATTTTTTTAATTTATTACTAAGACCTTTTTCACCCTTTATCCTTATTGGTTTCAAAAATATCTAATTTACTTTCAATTAAAGAGTAAATGTTGAGGGCTAAAATTATTATTATACCTTATATTTAAACACCAAAACAAACATTTAACAGAGCAATTTTAATGGAGGGTTGTCTGAAAGTACCGCCCAGGGCTCAAGGCTAAAATAGGTCCAAAATATTATTTTTCCAATTTTTAAGGGCTAAAAATATTTATTTTTAGCTTTTAAGGGCCCAAAATTTCTTTTACTAACTTTTAAGGGACCTAAAAAAAATTTTCTCCAACTTTTAAAAAATCTAAAACTCCATTTTATTATTTTACCTAAGGCCCCAAAAATATCAAGAATAGGCCTAAGCATAAGGGGGTTTGTGATACTTTTACCTAGATTCTAAATATTCTACCTGAAATATTATAAAACTTTTATAACAATTTACCATTCTTTTTTATCATTTTGGTTAATTTTGCCCTCAAGCCATAACGAATAACATGATTTAATAATACTATTAATAAAGTACTTTTTCTATCTATTTTATTCTCTATTTATTTATTTAAAAAAGATATAAATTAATTTGCTGGATAAATGTATTATCAATAAAATATAATATTATAACCTTAAGCTTTCGTCCAACAAAACATAAAAGAAGACAAACAATAAAATCCTAAACTTCACATATATAATATAATATAATATAATATAATATAATATAATATACTAATTAATTTTATATTTTAATAATTTTATCACTAAAAATAATATTATATTTCGCTAACTAAATTTAAGGTTTTATTTATTTCACTAAAAATAATTTTCAAAAATGATTTATTAATTTACTAGAAAGTATTTTCTAAAAAAATTAATTTCAGATAACATTCTTTATTTTTATTTTTCATTTTAGGAAAACAATTTTTATTTTAAAAAATTAAAAACAAGTTTAATAAAAAAAATAGAAATTTATTTTCAATAATAAAAATGGTAAAAAGATGTTTGGTATGCATTTACCAGATGCTCAATTGTATTTTTAAAGATGATGAAAATTAAAATGAAAAGATTTAAAGGTTATAAAAATAAAAATGCATAAAATGAAACTTTAAAATATCCCTTATTTTCAACTCTTTACATTTTTTCAAAATATTTTTATTGAAAACAATGAAATTGTTATAAAATAAAAAGAGATAGAGAGACTAAAGAACAAAGAAAATATGGGAAGCAATAAAGAATGCATTTTATTGATCAAAAGAGATGATTACAATACTTCATCAGAGTCTCTATTTATAGGTCTAAGAAGTATAAAAGAAGTAGAGATCTAATTCTAATAACTATTAGAATTTAAATTACATTAAAACTTTATCTTGATCATAATGGACATCCACTTAATAAATATCCATTGGTAGATAATGTGTCTCGTTAAAACCTTATTAGGAAAAACCCTGTGGGATAAAACCCTAATGAAGGAAAAAGTGTACACAATCTATAATACGCATAATATGCTGCCTCATTAAAAACCTTACCAGGAAAACCCAATGGGACAAAACCTCGATTAAGGGAAAAAGAGTGCAACGCGTATTTACTTCCCTTTGCGAAAACATCACATATTTTCTCATATTCTACGTATCCAATCTTGAATACTAGTTTTTCAAATGATTATTTGAATGTATTTGCTAAACATTAATATTATCATTCTTTTAAAAGTAATAAGTGAGGAAATTTTAGAGAAAGATATTTTGATCTCTTTAGGAGATTCAACAATAATCATAATGATTCTTTTATAAAAGCACAAATAGGTATTTTTGATCATTTTATAATCCTCATTCAACTATTATTCACTAAGTCAAATTTACCACACATGTTTAAATTATTTCAATTCATATAAATGAACAAGTTCTCGAGAATTTCAATATGCTTCTAACATCCTAAATCCTTCAAAGATTTTAATATAAACTTTACTATATAGTGATTTATAAAAGGCTGTAACAATAACCATTAGACGCAAGATAAATTTTTTATGAATTGTCAATTTAATAATATATCTAAGGTTATTGCATCCACCACTAAAGAATATTATATCTTTTCATAATCAATGTCAAGACTTAGCGAAAAACTTCATATTTTTATTCCACTTTTGCAAAACTACTTCAATTGCACCCTCACTGGCTTTATACCTTTAGATATTTGGACTACTGGTTCAAAAAATCTACAAATTTAATTGTATTTAAGTTGCGTCTTTTTATTTTGATCAATTTATTCCATATTTATATTTCTCAATAGATTTATTCAAGATCCTCATTTTATTTCATTATTTCAATAGTAATATTGTATGCAAAATCATTATCGACAACTTTTATTATTCGGTTCCACATTTTCTCGAATTGACATAACTTATTGAGGTCTCTTATTTTCATTATTTTAAAATTTAGTTTCAGGTACCTAAATCTCTTCTAAAGTTTTACTTCTAGTTATGTCTTGGGTCTTTTCTGGAGCATCCGCCTCCACTATATGACCATCGAGAAGAATTTTTATCTTTGGAACTGATCAAACTATAATTTATTCTAACTGATTGTCCTACTGGGACTTTGATTCAAATTAAAATATTAGATGGTATATAACACTTGATGATTCTCATTAAGTTTGTAAATACATCTAACAGTTAACTTGTAATGAGTTATCCTTATTGAATTTCTGGTTCAAATTACTCTCTCCTAACTCATTACAAGTTATTATTTCTCTCCCCCTAATGTCGGGAAAACTATTGAATCAAAATTGTAATCACAAATCATGTCATAATTGAATCTCGAATACATTCAAAACATCTAATAATATAAAGAAACTTGTAATTAATATATATTTCCAACTTTCTTTGTGGATTCACTCATCTTTGTGCGTTGTGGTGAAGCAATTGAAACATATACACACATACAAAAATTTAAAGATGAGAAATATTTAGCTCTTGATCAAAAACCAATTGTAATGGGGAGTATTTATAACTTATTGGTTCGATGCATACAACATGTAAATCAACATAATCTCATGTTGAAATAGAAAGTTTAGTTCTCATAAGTAATGGTTTAGACATTAACCAGAGGTGTTTAATCAATAATTTCCCTAAACCATTATGAGCAATCTTTTACAGTTATCAGTATTAGCAAGATGAATTGTCTTAATTGCATGAACTGAAATTAATTATTTAAATAAGGAATTTTGCAAACGACAAATTACAAATTGATAACACATATGTGATTATTTTGTAGATGCATCTACCAAAATCATAGAATATCAAAACCATTCACATGGTGGATAAATGGACCCATATTCGTTTTAGAAATGCAAGACATTAAATCTCAACTTTAGCTAATGAGTTTCTAATAATCAATTTTCATTGAGAACAAACAACATATGAGAATTTTTTTAAATTAATGAATCTTCTGGTTATTTAATGAATGTCCATACGAATACTTAATTAATTTTTACGTCATATATGATCCAGGATGGTCTAATTGGTCACGTCAAGTAGTAAATGTATTTGTATCAATAAACTTTTGGTTTAATTCAACATGTGTTTTAATTGTACTAAATTGTAACAAATTAATAATTTTACTATCATTCATTTTACTTTGTATCCACATATAAGTGCTATTGTGACATTTACTACTGGAAATGTCTAAATCAATGTGAATATTATGTCACTAAGTCAGCAAAATAAATATAATTTCTAAACAATTATATGCAATATTCGCTTCAGGGAATATGCCAAAATCTTCAAATATCTAAAAAAAATTTGCAACTTCAGGTGCATCTAACCATAATGAGCTTTAGATAGAATTAACATATTTCATTGCTCATAAATAGATCTTTCACAGTCAAATATTTTACTTCTAACCACTTAATGGGGATGATGACAAAAGAAGATCACAAAGATTATAAAATAAATATAAACTAATAACTCAATCCTTTCTTTTTCATTCTTTCAAAATAGATATTTATAACAATAGTGATTCATATAAAATATAATATTTTTGTCATTCACAATCTCAATATAAGATTCATTATAAATATCTTTTAAAAACAATGGATTAATCATCACAAGATATTAATATATTAGCTCTTCTAGAGGTTTCGACTAATTTTGTACTATCAAATATTAGAATAGTATTTGTTTGTTCTAGTACCAAATAAGATAAATACTTTCTATCTATATTGATAGAATTTATTACTACATTATCATATCTTTCCTCAAAAAATATTAACAGAAATAAAATATTTTGGCATATGCCATATATGTGGCCAATAATCTTTCACATCATATTGATAACATAAGTTATCTTTACCTTTTGAAGAGTTATCTTGAGAACTTTTATTGTTCTCTTATTTATTACTATGTTCTCACTTTTAGTGGTCTATGATTATATCTTTTATTTTCTTTATATTTGCATTCACTTCAGGGAAAGAAATAAATCTAGTAGGATAGACTTCTAAATGCCTCCATTGATTCTTTATTTCATAATCACCATCGTAAAACATGTGTGGATTTCAAATAAAGATTTATCTGTAATTCCCCGCTTAATTTATTTCTATTTCTGTAAATGCCTGTCACAAATGTGTATATGCTTCAGTGGTTAAGTGTTCTGAGTGTGTGTGAGGTTTTGGGTTGAAGTATTTCTTTTGGCAAATTTTTTATTTTATTTTAGATTCAAGCACTATCCTTGGTTGATTGGGTTATATTCGATTTTTGGTAAACTTATATGAGAATGAGCCTGCTGATTCGAGTGGCTAGAAGTTAGTGTATTGGGGGTTCTGTGTTCGAATCCCTATATATGCATGGACATTTATTTTTGCCTCGATTGACTAAGAGAGTTTGGACGAGATTGGGAGTCTTAGGGAGTGGGTAGTTGTGGTTGAGATAATAGTGGGGAGTTGGGATTTGGGGGGTTATCTGTTTTTATTTTTTATTTTTTTCAAAAAATTCGGTTCTCTCCTCCAAGTTTTCTGACGTTAGTTTGCTACCATCCTTCTTTGGTTCTGCTATTGGTCCTTTTGCTCATCATCTACGTTATTTTTTTGTTTTTTTTCGTTTCCTTTCAATTGGTTTACCCTTTCTTTTTTGTCATTTGTGCGATCCCGGTAAGTTTTTTGCTTTATTCTCATTTTTGGGGTATGACGATAGTTATAAGGAATCTAAAATTTTCGAACAATTATGTAAATAGAAGTGGTGAAGCTGTGGTTTCCACTTCAATGATTTAATTTTCACGTGTGGTCGTCTTTGCGGTGGTAAGGTTTGAACATTACTCAATTTATTTTTGATGAATTCGAAATCGCTTGCTAATAGGGCATTGGGGTTCTGTTTTTTAGCTGCTAGTGTTCTTGGGAGTGCTTTTGCATCAAAATCGTACCAGGTGTGTTCCAAAAAATACAGAAAATCGAGTTTTGACAAAAGTTAAAAAACCATACTGTTGATGTCACACAAGCGTGTGCTTGGCCGTGTGTGAGACACGACCGTATGCTTGACGAGGGCATGACTGTGCGCTGGACACGATCGTGTAGTGGTGTGCGTGTGTAGCCGTATGGGCCACACAGGCTAGGTCATGTTAGACGTGTGGGCCCATACGGGCGTAGGGGTTTTGGGCCAGGCCGTGTGGGATACACGAGTGAGGCCAATCTAGGTGTGCGTGCGCCTACACGGGTATATAGGCCCATAATTTTGAAATGTTCCCTAGGGTTACACTCGTCGTTTCGATCGATTGTGGGCCTACTGTAGGGTCGGTAAGGGCAAACCAAACCCTAAATTATGTGATGTGTTTTTATGATAGTTTCTCTGAGTAGGACAATCTTATGCATTTCTGACTATTCTGTTATATATATAACTGATATCTGTATGCGAGCATGCCAAACATGATATTTCTGTATCTGTAATCTGTAATTAGTTTGGGGTGGGGATTGTATATGAGGAGAAAGCATTCTGTAAGACGACCTTTGCATATATTCTGGTAGCTTGGCTGCATAATATCTGATATGTGTCGTAATGACACAATATGGTGTATAGGGATGGGTGGGTGTTTCTAACCCCACATGGTGTGATGGGATGGTCGAGGTTGGTGTGTAAAGGATGGGGGTAGGATTTTGTATATTTGTTCTGCATATCTGATTTTGTTATCTATATCTGACTATACATGAGATTTCTGTATGTATTGCATGTCTATTTCTGTTGGGTTGCACACTGAGTTTACGAAAACTCATATTTGTCTGTTTGTTCTGTTCAGATAATCCTCAGACTTAGGCGAATCGATGTGGCGGAGCCTTTCAATGACCACGAATTCGTAAACTGTTAAATATTATGGTTTTACTTTAATTTAAAGTTTATTTCTAGGAGTTTTATAATAATTGAACTCTCTGGACTGTCTAGTTAATTTTTGGGATTTTTGTTTTAAACATTTAATTATGACGGATACTCAAAAACGTGGTTTTCATTAAAACAAAGGTTTTCTAAAAACACGAATGGGAATTTCTAAAAATAACATTTTCTATGACTTCCGCTTTAAATTATGCTTTGGTAAATTTATTAGGTAAATAACGTTTTCAATAATAGATTTAAACGAATATGTGTTATAATACTAGAACATTTTATCGTAATAACTCAGTTTTTAAAATCCTTCTTTGTGACATCTTCGGATTCAGCCATAATAGATTTTATCAATAATAGATTTGGTTTATGCTAGGCATTAAAGTCTTGGAATATGAGTTGAATAAAAAGGTGATATTTAGTTATGTGTATTAGTAATAAAGTTAATATTGGATGATAGTTGAATTAAGATTATATTATGTGATAATTTGATATTTGGAAATATTGTATATATATGGGGTGTATTTGAAACATGTTTAATTTGAAGATGTAAATGACTATAAGATTCGGTTTTGGTGTTTATATCATTTTGATGAGCATGTATTGTGTCTTTACAGATGACATGGTATATTCGGTTAAAGCTTGAAATTTATAATGACATATATGTGATTTGGTGAATATCATGAAATCATAAATATGCTATGGTTTGAGAGATATACAATGACCGAATATGCATTAATTAGCTTTGTAGTGATAATGAAATATGGATGTTTGAAAATGGCTCAAATGATATGGTCATTTATACATGAAATCCGTAATAATAATAGATGTATGTTTAATTTAAGTTTATAAAGTTATTTTCGATTGGTTTTATGACTAGGAAAAGGGTAAGTTTGGTATTTGTTAAATAAACAAAAATTGAACTAAAGAATTTCTTAATGTATGTTTGATATGAGATGAATATATGTTCGTATATGTCTAGGTTATTTGAATTCGGTTGTAATGGCAAAGTATACAACTTATTTTGTTTGAATGGTTCAGTATATGTATTTTGAATTGATCATAAATCATACAAATTTGGTATACTATGAATTGTACTTTGTGATCATAAATGTTTACTGTGACTATAGTGTTATACGCATGTCATAATAATATCAAAGGTATATATGGCCATATTATAATGTAGCATGTGTGAATAAATTTTATTTAAGTTGTATACATACTAGTTCGAATTTGACAATTATGGAACATGTTCAATTAGAACTATGATTGATTAGAAATTTTGAAAAGTACTGATTTGTAAGTTACGATTAGTAATATGATTGATTTTAATTGGAACTATGATGTATGTTAAGTATTTTTAAATAATTGATTTGTGGATAGTTAAGTCTGATAATGTTATAAAGGTATCGTTATTCTTTGCTGCATAAAGGGTGTTTAATGATTGTGCTAAATCATGTTATGTCCGGTAATGCCTCGTAACCCTAATCTGGCGACGGATATAGGTTAGGGGTGTTACAGCGAGTTTTCTTTTCGGATGGATAAGGCGAAGATCGCTGAAGAGGTTAAGCGCATGGAGCGCCAGAATAGGGAACGTGAGAGGAATTCAGACTCCTCTAGTTTTGTTCAGAGGCAAGAATGAGAGGGATTCGGACCCCTTTAGTTTTGTTCAGAGGCAAGAATGAGAGGGATTCGAACCCCTCTAGTTCTGTTCAGAGGCCTAAGAAATGGGCCAAACCTAATGGGCCAGTTAGAGTAGGGGTTTTTGTTGCTCTTACTGGTATTTAGTCATGTGGTGATTGTGGTAGGCGTCATCGAGGCGAGTGTTGGAGGAGGTTAGGGGCTTGTCTGAGGTGTGGGTCTTTAGAGCATCAGATTCAAGAGTGTCTACAACGTACTGATCAGATGCAAGCTTTGGGACCGAATTCTATACAGCCTCAGAGGGCAATTCAGTAGCCATCTAGGGGTTGTGGACTGATAATGGGTGGTAATGGTATGGGCCAATGACAAAAAGCACCGGGCAAAGGTGCTAGCCAGGCTGAGGCTAGGCAACCTGTACTAGTTTATGATGCTCGATGCCGAGAGGATAGAGACGCTCCTGATGTTATCACGGGTATGTCTTTAGTTTTTATATTCATTATACTACTCTAATAGACATAGGTTCTACACATTCCTATTTAACTAGTACTGTTTCCAAAAACTTGGGAATTTCTGTAGAGTACACTTCTAGTAAGGTTACCATACTGAGTCTGTTGGGGCAGTCTGTTTGAGTAAGTCGACTTTATAGGAATGTATCGTTGGAAGTACAAGAGACTATGTTTCCGACAAATTTGATGGAGCTTCCGTTTGGGGAGTTCGACTTAATTCTAGGTTTGGACTGGTTGGTTGTGCACCGAGTTAGCTTAGATTGCGCGAATAAGAGGGTTGTTCTAAGAACTAAAGATAATAAGGAGGTGGCTGTGATCGGTGAGCATCGAGATTACTTGTCCAATGTGATCTCCGCTTTAGTGGCAGAGAAATTGGTTTGAAAAGGGTGTGAGGTGTATTTTGCTTACGTCAGTATTTCTATTTCTGAGGACTCTTCTGTTGGAGATATCAGAATTGTGAGGGAATTTTTAAATGTCTTTTTTGAGGAGTTACCGGGTTTACCTTCGAATCGATAAATTGAGTTCAACATTGAGCTTCTACCGGGTATAACTCCGGTGTCCATCGCTCCGTACCGAATGGCACCAAAAGAGCTTACAGAGCTTAAGGCTCAACTTTAAGAGCTTCTGGATCATGGTTTCATCCGTCCTAGCGTGTCTTTACAGGGGGCACATGTACTATTTGTAAAGAAAAAGGATGGCATTATGAGGATGTGCATCAACTATTGGTAGTTGAATAAACTGACTGTGTAGAATAAGTATCTACTTCCAAGGATTGACGATTTGTTTGATCAGTTCCGAGAGGCTTCGGTGTTCTCGAAAATAGATCTTCGATCTCGATCATCAGCTTAGATTTGAGAAAATTGATGTTCATAAGACTGTATTTAGGACTCGTTATGGGCACTACAAGTTTCTAGTTATGCCCTTTGGTTTGACGAATACTTCGACTGCATTTATGGATTTGATGAACCAAATATTTTAGCCATATCTGGATCAACTCACCGTGGTTTTCATCGATGATATTCTGGTGTAGTCTAAGATCGAGGACAACCATGATGAGTATCTTAGAGTAGTGCTTCAGGTACTCCGAGAAAAACAACTCTACGCTAAGTTGAGCAAGTGTGAGTTTTGGTTGCGTAAGGTAACTTTTTTGGGTTACGTGGTTTCTTCTGAGGGGATTCGAGTTGATCCTAGAAAGATTGAGGCTGTGCTTGATTAGAAACAATATAAGAATGTATCTGAGATTTGTAGTTTTTTGGGTCTTGCGGGATACTATCAGCAATTTGTTGAGGGGTTTTCTCTAATTGCAGCTCCTTTGACTAAGCTTTTGCGCAAGGGTGTTCCTTTTGTTTAGACTGATGCGCAACAATCGAGTTTTGAGAGGCTCAAGTCTGCTCTAACTTAGGCTCTTATTCTAATACAGCCTGAATATGGTAAATAGTTTGTAGTGTATAGTGATGCGTTTCACATCGATTTGGGATGTGTACTGATGAAAGATGGTAAGGTTGTGGCTTATGCATCTCGTCAGCTTAAGTCACACGAGGGGAATTATTCGACGTATGATCTCGAGTTAGCTGCTCTGGTGTTTGCGTTAAAAATCTAGAGGCACTATCTATATGGTGAAATGTGTATCATGTACACCGATCACAAGAGCCTCAAGTACCTCTTTACTCAGAAGGAGTTGAATCTTGGACAGCATCGTTGGATTGAGCTGCTCAAAGATTATGACTACACGATTAAGTATCATCCTGATAAGGCCAATGTGGTGGCCAATGCTCTCAGCCGTAGAGCGATGACTGATTTGATAGTGATATTTGCTCGTCTTATTCTGTTTGATGACGGAGGTTTGTTAACCGAGTTACAAGTTAAATCGACTTGGATTAGGCAGATTCAGGAGAAGAAATTGGGGGATGAGTCTTTAGTTCACCGATTTCGACAGGTTGAAAGTGGCAATATTTTGGATTTTGAGCTGAATAAAAAAGGGTTTTTGTGTTTTCGAGGTAGGGTATGTGTACCAAATGATTATAATCTAAGGCAGTTGATATGTGTATCGAATGATTCTAATCTAAGGCAGTTGATTCTGAGGGAGGCGTATAGTAGCCCTTACGCTATGCATCCCAGTGGTAATAAAACGTATCGTGATTTTCATGAACTGTATTGGTGGCTGGGTTTGAAATGTGATGTTACAGATTTTGTTGCTCGTTGTCTAACGTGCTAGCAAGTTAAGGCTGAGCATTAGTTACCTTTGGGTTTGCTGCAACCCATTAAGATTCATTTATGGAAATGGGAATGAGTGACGATGGACTTCGTTAGTGGGTTGCCCTTGACACCCACTAAAAAAGATTCTGTTTGGGTCATCGTAGATCGATTAACCAAGTCCACTCATTATATTCCGATTCGGATGGACTACTCTCTGCAAAAGTTAGCGAAGCTCTATATCTCCGAGATTGTAAGACTGTATGGGGTACCTGTTTTGATAATTTTTAATAGGGATCGTTGTTTCACTTATTAGTTCTGGAAGAAATTGCATGAGGCTTTGGGTTCAAGATTGGACTTCAGTACTGCGTTCCATCCTAAAACCGATGGTTAGTCTGAGAGGGTGATTCAGATATTGAAGGATATGCTTCGGAGTTGTGTGATAGATTTTCGAGGAAGTTGGGAGGATTTTCTGTTGTTAACTGAGTTCGCTTACAATAACAGTTTCCAATCTAGCATCCAGATGGCACCTCACGAGGCTTTGTATGGTCATAAGTGTCGTACTCTGTTATGTTGGACTGAGTTGGGTGAGCGACGAATTTTGGGTTCTGAGTTGGTTTCTGAGACCGAAGATAAGGTTAGACTGATTCGGGATCGTCTGAAGGTGACTTTTGACACACTGAAATCTTATGCGGATCTAAAAAGGAGAGATATCAAGTATTCTGTGGGTGACTTCGTATTTCTTAAGGTTTGGAAGAAGGTTCTGAAGTTCGGTCGTAAGGGCAAGTTGAGCCCTAGGTTCATCTGGCCGT
This sequence comes from Gossypium hirsutum, assembly GCF_007990345.1. Classification (NCBI taxonomy): domain Eukaryota; kingdom Viridiplantae; phylum Streptophyta; class Magnoliopsida; order Malvales; family Malvaceae; genus Gossypium; species Gossypium hirsutum. Next base: position 53,446,601 of record NC_053443.1, read on the forward strand.
ATCGAATTCTGAAGCGTATGGGACCGATTGCTTATCAGTTAGAGCTACCTCCAGAGTTAGACTGAATCCTCTATGTGTTTCACATCTCAATGTTGAGGCGGTACTAGTCTGATCCATCACACATTGTTTTTGTTGAGGAGATCGAGATTAGACCGGGTTTGACTTTTGAGGAGGAGCCGGTTCAGATTTTGGAGGAAGATATTAAGGTTCTGAGGAGGAAGTCCATCCCGTTAGTTAAGGTTTTGTGGTGGAATCATGGCACTGATGAAGCCACGTGGGAACCTGAGGACTCTATGCGTCGGCAATATCCTCATTTGTTTGGAACAGATAAATTTTGAGGCCAAAATTTCTTTCAAGGGGGTAGAGTTGTAACGCCCAGCTTAATTTATTTTTGTTTTTGTAAATACCTGTTGTAATACTCAATTTTAGCCCGGGCTCACATATGGAAACATAATATTCGAGGATATGCAATCTTAGATATGATATATGCAATCTTAGATATGATATGTAATCTTAGAAGATATGATTTTGTAATCTTAGAGATTTAATTTGTAGATACCCTTTAATCCTAGCTGTTGATGTAATTGATCTGTACCGTTGGATTTGGAGAGGCTCAATTATAAATAGAGGCCTCTCCCTTCATTGTAAAGAAAAAAGAGGGAATCAATAAAAAAGGGAGAACGATTGGCAGTTTTTTAAAGGTGGCTTACTGTTTTCTTTTTTTTTCGATTATTTTTTACTTATTTACGATTTTAAAAAAAGGGAGAAGGTGATACCGCTGCGAATTTTATTTATTTATTTTATTTAGCCCTAATAAAGTGACGCGTTTCAAAGGATGGAGATATTTTCCCATTCGAGCCCTATGAGTTATTCGCACATTTTTCATGTTTTACAATTAGTTTTTTTTTATCTTTTTAGAATTATCCCTTTAATTTGTTTTCAATTTCAATTTAGCCCCGCTGGAACGACGCCGTTTTAGAGGAGAGGAGAAAATTCCCCTTCCAGCCCCTCTATGTAATTCGCGTGTTCAATTTAATCCTTTGAGTTTTATTTATTTGCAGATTTTCCCCCAGATTTTTCATATTCAGTTCAATTTAGTTTTTTTTTTCTTTTTTTAAAATTAATTAACTTCCATAATGTGATTATTTCTTTTATTTTTTAATTAGTTTTTATTTATATATATATATATTGTTTTTATTTATTTATTTATTTATTTAAAACAAATATTTTTATATGTACGTATATTTATTTTTAATATTGTAATTATTATTTAATATTTTTATATATATATACTTTTCATGTATCCATTTATCTTCCTATATATATGTATATTTTCTATAATGTAATTATTATTATCATTATTTTTTATATGTACATATGTATATATATTTTTAACAAATGTTTTGTTTATATCCATATGGATATTTTTTCTTTTTAAAAAAAGGGGCTCAAATATATATATTTTTAAATACCTATTTTATAATTTATATATGTTTATCTATTTTTCTTTATATTCATAAATATTATGTATTGCATATATATATATACGTTCCATAACCCAAAAATTTATTTGTAAATCATATGTATATTTTAATCTTCATAATTTCTATGTTCATATTATATATATTCTTTTCTTCATTTATTTGGTTGGCTTTCCTCCTTTTGTTATATAATTGAGTTTACATTTAATATTTTGCATGTCATGGATTATTTTTATCGATTTTGTTTATTCATTTATTCATATTATTTCTATGCCATCGTAATATTTATTATTGCATTGTATATTTAATGTAGCATCACATCATTTTTCACTCGATTTCAAAATTTTTAAAATTGAGATAATGCTTGTATTTAGGATTTTCAAGGAAATTGAGCCCTAACGTATTGGGTTCCGATTTTCTTCGTTAAATCTAACAATCGAGCATTTCTCTTTAATCAAAAAAATAAGAACTCATTATTGGGAATTCAACACGTTGTGTCCTAACGTATTGGAGTGACGCATTGATTTCTCGAAATGAAGATTTTTTCTAAAAAATAATAAAGGAAATATTCCGAGTTTGGGATTTTGGAGGAATTGTCCGTAACGTATTGGGTCGCGATTTCTTAAATCTTGAATAAATGGATAATCTTTTAAATTTTTATTACACAAGTATTCTGGCCTAATTCATTTTTGAGGAAATTAGAATGTCGTGCCCTAACGCATTGGGCGTGGCATTTTCTTTTTCTGAAATGATAAGGGTCGTAATACGTAACGTTTAAGAGTTTTTGCTAAGGATTATATTTTTCAAATTTTTGACATTAAGACATTAATTAATTAATTAGGGACCAATTTTTGGGCGTTAGAGGGTGCTAATCCTTCATCGAACGAAACTGACTCCCGGATCTGTTTTTTCTAAAACTCGTAGACTAAAGCTGTTTTTTTAGGTGATCCAATCACACCTTAATAAAAGATTGGTGGCGACTCCCAATTTTCATTTTTTAAAGTCGACAACCTAAATTTTTTGTTTTTTCAAAAATATGGTTTCGACAGCTTGGCGACTCCGCTGGAGATTTTTTTTTTAAAAAAAATAAGGGAGTCGAGCCACAAAGTTGATTAATTTTTGTCTTATGGTCGAGAAAGTATTTTTTAAAAAAATTCATGATATTTTTTTGCATTCATTATCTTCTTGCTTAATGTATTTAAGTATTGTTTGCACTACACATTACATGAGTTGAATGATTTTACCCTTTAAGTGGGAGCGAGAAACTAGTCTTCGTGAGGTTTTCACCTCCGTGCAGGATAGTGGATTGCTTCTGGGATACATCCGTACCTATGTCTTCGTGAGATTTTCATCTCCGTGCAGCCATAGGGAAATGTATTCCCCTGAACTAAACTCGGTCCATATGAGCCTATAATGGGTGAGGATTGAGGAATCTACTAGTTCGGGTACCCTTGCTCTAAAAGCCAAACCTCATATAATGAACCTTAGGAATCCACCTTAGGTAGAACTATACTGAACCCTAGTAGATATCCGATTAGCTGTTTTACTATTTCTTGATTTTTTTTATGATACTGACTTTTTGTGTTTTATTTTGATTGCACGACATGACATTTCATTTCATCATAAAAAAAGAGGTGTTGATTCACGTTCAGTTGCTAAATAGAGAGCTTGTCATAAGGAAATGGGTTTCTTGATAAAGTGGATGACAATATGGTTGTCTGAATATGGTCCAAGAACACATGATAAGAGAAGGATGATAATTTAATGGAGGACTACACGATTATGGCTCGTTGCCCAAAGATTTAAGATGACAAAGATTATTCGAGAGCCGCTGAACTTTCTTAAAGAGAAGCCAACGAGCATCACGGGGATAAGTGAGCAATGAGTTACGGCCTGGATCGAGCAAAAAGGAGATAGAAGAAACGTCGTTTTTGAAAAGTTCATGAGATTTATCTTAACGCTCGAATGAAGAAGAGGATCAAATGTCTTCGCCTATGAGGGCAAGGCCGTATAAATATTCATTTTATGTAAAGAGATTTGTTTTCTAGTAAAGTTCTCTAAATGGAATTGAATCAGAATCAACGTCTCTTTATGTATTCATTTCATGCATTCGCATTACATGATATCATAGCATTAAAGTCCACTAAAAGACTTTAATTGATATAAATCATTCCTCAGTTAATCTGGAAACCAACCAACCCACCACACACCGCTACGGTACTCGATAAAAAACTAGGGACATGGATCAAAGGATGGAAAGGCTAGAACAGTTCCAAAAGGAAATGCAGGAGAAGCTTCAACATCAAATGAATGAGCAGCAAAAAATGATAGACAAAATGATGGAATCTCAAGGGAGTATGATGGCTCAGTTAAATCAATGGTTGAACAAGGGAACTGATAAAGGAAAAGGCTCTGTGCTCAATGTTGAAGAGGGAGACAATGAGGGACCTGTCTATCCTCCAAACTTTACCCCCCAGCAAGTTGAGATATACCCTGTAGGTCCTCTGTTACCATTAATCCTCAGCAATTTTAGGACGACGCTGCAACGCTAATGAATCTTCAGGCAAGATCAGGCTTTAACCCCGGAGCCAACCTTGTTAATCCTGCTATCCCTAACTTCGATGAAACGGCTGGAAAGGAGAAAATGAATGGTGAATTGCCAAAATAGCTCGAAGAAAAGTATAAATGGCTGGAAGAAAAATTTAGAGTGATGGAAAATACTGAAAGCTATTATGGGGTTGATGCTAAAGAATTGAGTTTGGTTCCTGATTTAGTGCTCCTTTACAAGTTCAAAATGCTTGAGTTTGAGAAGTACAATAGAACTAGTAGCCCCGAAGCTCATATAACTATGTTTTGTAGGCGGATGACAGGGTATGTTAATAATGACCAGCTGCTGATACATTGTTTTTAGGATAGCCTCGTAGGGGCAGCATCTAAATGGTACAATTAATTAAGCCGTACCATGATTGGTTCATGGAGGGATTTAGCGCAGACATTCATAAAACAATACAGTCATGTGACAGATATGGTTCCTGATAGAATCACCTTGCAGAATTTGGAAGAAAAATCAAATGAAAGCTTTAGGCAGTACGCACAGAGATGGAGGGAGGTCGCCGTCCAAGTTCAGCCACCGCTCCTGGAAAGGGAAATGACAATTCTATTCATAAATACATTGAAAGCTCCGTTCATCACACATATGTTAGGGAGTGCCACAAAAAGCTTTTCTAACATAATCATGAATGGTGAAATGATTGAAAGCGCCATAAGGAGCGGAAAGATTGATGTTGGAGGAAATAAGGCAAGCCTCAAAAGAAAAAGAAAATGAGGTGAACAGCGTAAACACGTACAGTAAATCGATTACTAATCAGAAGGGTTCATCAAGACAAGAATCATATGTGAAGCAATGTATTGAAAAACTCCAGTTCACGCCAATTCCAATGTCATACAAGGAGCTGTATCAAAGGTTATTCGATGCGCATGTTGTTTCACCTTTACATGTGAAGCCTCCACAGCCTCCGTATCCCAAATGGTACGACGCAAGTGCACAATGCGATTATCATACGGGAATTACGGAACATTTTATAGAGAATTGCATTACCTTCAAAAAGCTAGTTGAAAAATTCATCAACATGGGTATTGTCAAGATGGATGGCTCATCTAGTACCCAGTCATGATTGAATGAAATATATAAAGGGGTGTCGAGAAGTGTTCACGATGAAACAACTGAAGAAGGGACCTTGTCAGATTTTCGCCCTTATAGACTTGGGAGTGTTCTAAATAATTAGACTGCAGAAGAAACCCTTGTAGTATTTAGAGATTACTCAGAGTAATGTTCAAAACACACTTGTTGCCTTCAGCCTAGAGGCAATAAGAATTCCTTTATGAAATAGGCAATAAGAATTCCTTCAGCCTGGAGTGTTCTAAATAACTATAAATAGAGGCCTCTCCCTTCATTGTAAAGAAAAAAGAGGGAATCAATAAAAAAGGGAGAACGATTGGCAGTTTTTTAAAGGTGGCTTACTGTTTTCTTTTTTTTTTTCTTTTCCGATTATTTTTTACTTATTTACGATTTTAAAAAAAGGGAGAAGGTGATACCGCTGCGAATTTTATTTATTTATTTTATTTAGCCCTAATAAAGTGACGCGTTTCAAAGGATGGAGATATTTTCCCATTCGAGCCCTATGAGTTATTCGCACCTTTTTAATGTTTTACAATTAGTTTTTTTTTATCTTTTTAGAATTAGCCCTTTAATTTGCTTTCAATTTCAATTTAGCCCCGCTGGAACGACGCCGTTTTAGAGGAGAGGAGAAAATTTCCCTTCCAGCCTCTCTATGTAATTCGCGTGTTCAATTTAATCCTTTGGATTTTATTTATTTGCAGATTTTCCCCCAAATTTTTCATATTCAGTTCAATTTAGTTTTTTTCTTTTTTTTAAATAATTAACTTCCATAATGTAATTATTTCTTTTATTTTTTTAATTAGTTTTTATTTATATATATTTGTTGTTTTTATTTATTTATTTATTTAAAACAAATATTTTTATATGTACGTATATTTATTTTTTAATATTTTAATTATTTTTTAATATTTTTATATATATATACTTTTTATGTATCCATTTATCTTCCTATATATATGTATATTTTCTATAATGTAATTATTATTATCATTATATTTTATATGTACATATGTATATATATTTTTAACAAATGTTTTGTTTATATCCATATGGATATTTATTCTTTTTTTAAAAAAAGGGGCTCAAATATATATATTTTTTAAATACCTATTTTATAATCTATATATGTTTATCTATTTTTCTTTATATTCATAAATTTTATGTATTGCATATATATATATACGTTCCATAACCCAAAAATTTATTTGTAAATCATATGTATATTTTAATCTTCATAATTTCTATGTAAATCATATGTATTGCATATATATATATACGTTCCATAACCCAAAAATTTATTTGTAAATCATATGTATATTTTAATCTTCATAATTTCTATGTTCATATTATATATATTCTTTTCTTCATTTATTTGGTTGGCTTTCCTCCTTTTGTTATATAATTGAGTTTACATTTAATATTTTGCATATCATGGATTATTGTTATCGATTTTGTTTATTCATTTATTCATATTATTTCTATGCCATCGTAATATTTATTATTGCATTGTATATTTAATGTAGCATCACATTATTTTTCACTCGATTTCAAAATTTTCAAAATGAGATAATGTTTGTATTTAGGATTTTCAAGGAAATTGAGCCCTAACGTATTGGGTTCTGATTTTCTTCGTTAAATCTAACAATCGAGCATTTCTCTTTAATCAAAAAAATAAGAACTCATTATTGGGAATTCAACACGTTGTGTCCTAACGTATTGGATGTGACGCATTGATTTCTCGAAATGAAGATTTTTTCTAAAAAATAATAAAGGAAATATTCTGAGTTTGGGATTTTGGAGGAATTGTGCCCTAACGTATTGGGCCGCGATTTCTTAAATCTTGAATAAATGGACATTCTTTTAAATTTTTATTACACAAGTATTCTGGCCTAATTCATTTTTGAGGAAATTAGAATGTCGTGCCCTAACGCATTGGGTGTGGCATTTTCTTTCTCTGAAATGATAAGGGTCTTAATACGTAACGTTTAAGAGTTTTTGCTAAGGATTATATTTTTCAAATTTTCGACATTAAGACATTAATTAATTAACTAGGGACCAATTTTTGGGCGTTACGAGGATGCTAATCCTTCCTCGAACGAAACTGACTCCCGGATCCGTTTTTTCTAAAACTCATAGACCAAAGTCGTTTTTTTAGGTGATCCAATTGCACCTTAATAAAAGATTAGTGGCGACTCCCAATTTTCATTTTTTAAAGTCGACAACCTAAATTTTTTGTTTTTCAAAAAAATGGTTTCGACACCTGTCACAAATGTGTATCTGCTTCAATGGTTAAATGTTCTGAGTGTGTGAGGTATTGGGTTCAAGTCTTTCTTTTGGCAAAATTTTATTATTTTAGATTCAAGCATTATCCTTGGTTGATTGAGTTATATTCAATTTTTGGTAAACTCATATTCAAGCATTTTTTTTGCCTCGACTGACTGAAAAAGTTTGGATGGGATTGGGAGTCTAAAGGAGTGGGTAGTTGTGGTTGAGATGATAGTGGGGAGTTGCGATTTTGGGGGTTATATGTTTTTATTTTTTTTCAAAAATTTCGGTTCTTTCCTCTAAGTTTTCTGACATCAGTTTTCTACCATCCCTTTTTGGTTCTGTTGTTGGTCCTTTTGCTTATCATCTACGTTATTTTTCTGTTCTTTCGTTTCCTTTCAATTGGTTTACCCTTTCTTTTCTGTCATTCGTGCGATCCTAGTAAGTTTTTCGCTTTATTCTTATTTTTGGGGCGTGATGATAGTTGTAGGGAACCTGAATTTTTCGAATGGTTGTATAGGTGAAGGCGGTAAAGCTGTGGTCTTCATTTCAATGGTTTAATTTTCGCATGTGGTCTTCTTTGCGGTGGTAAGTTTTGAGTGTTGTTTGATTTAGTTTTGGTGAATTCAAAGTCGTTTGCTAATAGGGCATTGGTGTTCTCGGGAGTACTTTCGCATCAAAATCGTACCAGGTGTGTTCCAAAAAATACAGAAAATCGAGTTTTTGTGAAAGTTAAAAAACCATTCTATCGACACCACATGGGCATGTGCTTGGCCGTGTGCGAGACACGGTCGTGTATTTGACGAGGGCATGGCCGTGTGCTAGACACGACCGTGTGGTGGTGTGTGTGTGGCCATGTGAGCCACACGGGCTAGGCCAAATTGGGTGTGTGAGCCCACACGGGCGTGTGAGTTTTGGGCCAGGTCATGTGGGCCACACGAGTGAGTCCAATCTGGGCTTGTGGGCCCACACGAACATGTGGGCTATAAGTTTGAAATATTTTCTAGGGTCGCACGGGTTATTCCGATCTACTGTGGGCCTACCGTAGAGTCAGGAAGGGCTAACCAAACCTTAAATTATGTGATCTGTTATTCTAATAGTTGCTCTAAGTAAGACATTGTCATGCATGTCTGACTATTCTATTATATATAACTAATATCTGTATCCGAGCATGCTAAGCATGATATTTCTGTACCTGTAATCTGTAATTATGTTTGGGGTGGAGATTGTATATCATGAGGAAGTATTCTGTAAGGCGACATTTGCCTATATTCTGGCAGTTTGGCTGCATAATATCAGATATGTGTCATAATGATACAATATGGTGTTAGGGATGGGTGGGTATTTTTAACCCCACATGGTGTGATGAGTTGGTCAGGGTTGGTGTGTAGAGGATAGGGGTAGGATTCTGTATATTTGTTCTGTATATCCGATTCTGTTATCTGTATCTAACTGTGCATGAGATTTTTGTGTATATTTCTGTTGGGTTACACACTAAGTTTACGAATACTCATATCTGTCTGTTTGTTCTATTCAGGTAATCCTTAGACTTAGGCAGATCGGTGTGGCGGAGCCTCTCAGTGACCACGAATTCGTAAACTATTAAATATTGTGGTTTTACTTTAATTTAAAGTTTATTTCTGGGAGTTTTGTAATAATTGGACTCTCCAGAGTGTCTGGTTAATTTTTGGGATTTTTGTTTTAAACATTTAATTGCAACAGATACTCAAAAACGTAGTTTTCACTAAAATAAAGGTTTTCCAAAAACATGAATGGGAATTTCCAAAAATAACGTTTTCTATGACTTCCGCTTTAAATTACGCTTTGGTAAATTAATTAGGTAAATAATGTTTTCGATAATAGATTTAAACGAATATGTGTTATAATACTGGAACGTTTTATCGTAACGACTCAGTTTTCAAAACCCTTTTTTGTGACATCTCCGAATTCAGCCATAACGTCTGGGCCGGGTTTGGGGTGTTACATTATCTTTTCATGTTGTCATGATTAGTCTCCAATCACATCCTCAATTACAGCAACAATCATGATCTCTATATTTTCATTTTTCATAGTTGTTATGTACTGCTACATTCACTTCAAGGAATGTAGCAAAACTAGTGGGAAGAATTTCATAGTTTTTCATTAGTAACTTATTATTTTGCTTAGCCACTAGAAGGTATGAGATCATTCGAAAATACTTTTGAAGTCATTTTCACAATATTGCTACTACAGGAGCACATAAGATATTTCAATCATATAGTGTAATGTATTCCTTCGGGGAATGTATATAATACAAATACATGAGTATCTCATGTTATTTATATTTATGATTTTAATGTAAAACACATGAAGGTTTTATTCAACATATATCTTCTTGATCTGAAAATTAATATTATATTTTATAAAATTTTGCATCATAAGGAGCTAAAATATAAGTTCTTAAAGAGCTTTTTATAGTTTGATGCAATATTAGCTCTTTAGGAGCATATAATCATTTTATTGTATAACCTTAATGAATGTTTAATTTAGTTTAAATAAAATTTTATTTGTTCATATAAAAATAAAATGAATAGGTATAAATAAAACATATATTAAACGTAACAAATAATAAATTCATGTCACTAATATAAATAATTGTGATTAGATAATATATATTTTATATATCATACCACAATAAAATACAAAATATTATAATGTCAAATTAAAATAACTTTATAGCTATAAAAGTTTAAACATAAACATTTTCTAACATCCACCTCTTATAACATAATTTCATCTCAAATTTTACAATGATATGAAATTATCACAGAAATGGTGAATATCTCAAAATTCATGACAAGTAAGTATTTTTGCTCACATTCCGCAATAATAATATATCTTAATCAAAATCAAAATTAAACCAATCAATTATATTAAAATTGAAAAAATATTTATCTCCACATAAAAATCCCAATAACTAAATGCGTGAAGAGTTTTATAAATTCATAGAGATACGAATAGTGAATTATATAAATTGAACATTTTAATAGAATTTAAATCAAATTTCAAAAGAAGTTGATTAGATTGACTTATGTTACCATGAATGAGAAGTAGTGATTATAAACATCCTTTATAATGAAGAAAAAGAGATCATCCCCAAGCAAATATCAAAAAGTAAACTTTGAGAGTGAACCTTACTTCTCGATTTCATATAGATAATGATATCAAATCTTTCACCATTTGTAAAAACTTTGCATATTGCCGTCAAAGATATTGAAAATTATGAAGAATAAATTTGATTGTCGATAAAATGAACAATCACTTTGAGCAAGATTGTGCTAATAACGTGTTATAAAATAAAGAGAGATAAAGAGACTAAAGAACAAAAAAAAAAGGGAAGCAATAGAGAATGCATTTTATTGATCAAAAAAGATGATTACAATGCTTCACCAGAGTCTCTATTTATAGGCATAAGAAGTATAAAAGAAGTAGAGATCTAATTTTAATAACTATTAGAATTTAAAGTATATTAAAATTTTATATTGATCATGATGGATATCTACTTAATAAATTTTATATTGATCATGATGGATATCTACTTAATAAGATATTCATAACAAAAATCATATTTTTTTTATTTTCTAATTTTTATTTTCATTTTTCAAAAATCAATTTCAAAAAATTTAACCAAACATGTTTTCTTCACTATTTTTAATTTTCTATTTTCCAATAAAAATGAAAATAAAAAAGATCATTATTTCTTGAAACCAAACGCACCCTAATATTTTTTGTTATTTGATGATTCTGTGTAACATATTTTTCATTGTTTAGCAAATTTTCTTAAAATCTTTTTTTGAAACTTATTTTCAGTTAAATAAATACAACATATTTTTTTACAAAATATTATAGAAGTATTCCCTTTAACAATAATAATTTATTTTATAATAATAAGATCATTTATAGACATAATAATAATCAATATCTAATTAAAATTTAATTTGAAGTTACATATATTATATATATCTATATGAGAGCAAAAAGTGACAAATTGGAGCTAGAAGTGATAAAAAAAATTTTAAGTAGGATTTAAACAAGTAACCGTATTTATATTATTAAAATATTCATATTTTATACTATAGAATATTTATTATTAAATAGTTATGAATTTAATATATATTTATTATTAAAATATTAATATAATTTTTTTCAATAAAATATTAAGAATATTACTCAAAATTTAAAATTATTATTAATGTTAAAATTTTTTATTAATTTAAAATCATAATATTAAATAATTTTATTAAAATATTAAATTATGTTAATAAATTATTATACTATTAAATATAAATATATACATTTAAAGATATTGAAAAATGCCAATAATCTTTTGACCTAGTGACAAGAGTATTTGTGTCATAGCATGAAAACTTAGGTTTAATCTTTGGCAACACCAACCTTACCCACAATTATAAAAAATCTTGAAAATTATAATATATAATTTTAAAATTTTAAATAATTTTGTAAAATTAAAATTTTCTTATTAATATAATAATATTGTACTTTATTCAAGTTAATTTTATATAAAAATGAGTTACTCATAAAAAATTGTTTTTTTGAAAATTACTTATGTTTTTTAATAGGAGAAGTCATTTTTAGACCAAAATAACTTATTTTTTGTTGACCAGTAATTTTTTTCTGTTAACTAAGTTATTTTTCATAAAATAAAGACAATAATATATAAAAAATATTTTTCATAAAACAAACAAAATGTATAAAGAGTTAGTATTTGAGTGGCAATATACTTTTTTATTCTACAAACAAAATTTGTCACGTATAACTTTTCTTAAATATTTATTTATTTTTAATGTTTTACTATACTCTTATTTGTCAACTCCCTTGATTGTGGAGTCTAAGAACTCCACTAGAAGTATATCAAATATTATTTCATGTATAAAATATAAATGTATTAAAAGAAAAGGATAAATTACACTCAATATCACAAAACTATTAGTAAGTTTATGCTTTGATTACTCAACTTCAAAAAGTTACAAAATAGTTACTGAATTATTCAAAAGTTTTCATTTAAGTCATAAGGCTATTAAAATCAACGTTGTATGGCCTTCTCTATTTGCATTGTCGACACTAATAAAAAGCTCTCATTTCCTTTCTCTTCTAAAGTTCAATTTTCTTTTATGAAACAATTTTGAATGTTATGAATTCATGAACTAAAATCCAAACAACTTTCTTCTTCAATCTCCAATATTGATCGCTAGATCAACTTGAATCTAAGGTATATTTTTGTACTTGTCAATAGGTATTGATTTACCTACTAATCGTCGAATTGTTGCTTGGAACAAGCTAGCTAGACTTTACAAAAAAAAAAAAGCTTAACAATCCAATAGCTTAAATAAAAATTTTCAAATAGTTCAGTGATTTAAATGAAATTTTTTGAATAGTTTAACTATCATTTTGTAATATTTTAAAGTTAAGTTACTAAAATATAAATTTATTAATAGTTTAGTGACTTTAAGTCCAATTACTAAAAAAACAAAAGGAAAAAATTTCCCACATTTTTGGCTGGGGTCCCTCGTCGTGCGAGTGTGTAGAGAAAAACATTGGCAAGCGTGGAATTACCCGATTCACCCGACGCTCTTCGATCCCACCCTAAAAACAAAAACTATTATAGTAATAAAAAAATTAAAAAATAAATAAACAAATAAGGTAACTAAACACCCCGAGATCCAGAGAGCGAAGCTACGGACCCCAAAAACCTCAGAGGTAAAATTTATTAGCATCGTCGTTCGTCTCCTTCCAAACCCTAGAAAAGTACGACTTTCTTCTTTTAGAACTCTCTCGAACTTTCTCTGATCTACCATCTCTTTCCTTCCACTCCCTTCCCTTCCGTCCTTTTTCTCCCTCTCTTGGTTTCGCTGCTCAATTTCTTCTCCTTTCCCCTTTTCTTTGTTTTAAAATTTGTGCGGTTTTGATTTTTGTTTGGATTTGGTAATTTTTTACTGGTAGAAAAGCGTGAGGAGTGAGTTGAGTAGAAGAAGAGAAAAGGAACTTCGAAATTTTGTGCTTTGCTTTCCCGTGATCTGAAAAAAGTAACACGGCGAACTTGCGATTTCATGTTTGAGGTATTCTTGATTTCTTCTTTTTCTTCTTCCCCTCTAATGTTTTTATTTTAAATTTTGCAATGGTAAATTATGATTGGGTTTTCTTTCTGATTCTTATGTATAGACAATTAGTAATTGTTTGGAAAAATATTCTTTCGGCAGTTATTCCTCATGTCTGTTTTTCTCTCTTGGAAATTTATATATGTCCTAAGATTCCGAGAAAAAAAAATCTGTGGAAGTGAGAAATTGAGAAAAAATTGCGAACAAATTATTTTAAATCTGTAATTCTGGTGTCTAAATTTGCTTGAACCAGTAAAGAAATAACCTTTATCAATGCTTCTTATTTCCACATAACCAATTAATGATCCACACATAACAAATTTAGAGGAAACTAAACTGGAAATTCTTGGAGTTAAGGTATTATTCTACATGAGGGTAATTTCAATTTCTCAGTGCACCTGAAACTGCCATCGCTTGAAAACTCTCTTTAAATTATGACTATTAACTAGGCATTTAGAATTTATTTTTAAAGTTACATATGCTATTATTTGGCTTGCTTAGGAAATTAATGCTAAGGTATTCTCAAAAGTTGAGCTGTTAGTGGGCCAATTGCTTCCTACTGGATCCAATCATGAACCTCTATTGATATGTTTAATGTAAATATTAATTCTGCGTTTGCCTCCATTTTGCTTTTTGAATTGAAATCAAAGGGTTATATGGTTACCAAGTTGGCCTTTATCGGTTTCTCTTGGCATATCTTTCACCCTACTGCACATATTTTGGTACTAGTTATATAATTGAACATAAATAAAATTGTAAGAAAGATGAGGGCAAAGAGATTTAATTGCTGCACTGGGGAAGCATATTTGATGTGAAAGTTGGCTTTGGAACTTGAAATTTGTAAGATGCTTGTTTTACATGCCTGCCACAGAAGGTGAACAAATTGGAAAAAAGGATGTACTGACTAGGTTTTGTATGCTTTTTTATTTTTAATATGCAAGACCCTTCTGCACTATAGGGCAGGCTGCCTGTGATGATTATGCTTAACTTACTGAAGATCTACTGTAATCTTTGTTTACTTTTATAGATGTTTTGATTATTCGTGGATGTTTTTCCTGACTTTCGCTAAAAAATGCAGCTGATGATGATACATATTTCATGAATCATTAACTCATGGATCCTGAAGGCAAGAAATTTGGAGGAGGTACTATTGTTTAGAATGTGGATTTTTTATTGCACTCTCTTTGTTTTCATTGCATTTGTTTTTGGATTTGTTCAGTCCATTTGAAGTTTTTGGATTGAAAATTCCTGAGGTAACAGTAATTTCATGTAAAGTTATATGGTATTATTGTTGTTGTTGTTGTTGTTGTTGTTATTGTTGTTGTTATTGTTATTGTTATTGTTATTGTTATATTTCTTTTTCAACTAACAAGAAACTGTTTTCTTTAGGACCGAGGGAACTTAGCGGTGCTGTTGATCTTATAAGTCACTATAAGTTATTGCCTCACCATGACTTCTTCTGCAAGAGACCTCTTCCAGTATCAATCTCAGATACACATTATCTTCATAATGTGGTGGGAGATACTGAAATTAGAAAAGGAGAAGGGATGCAGCTGGACCAGCTTATTCAGAATACATCTCATAACAGAGACTCTAATGTCCGTATACAGCCTTTTGACCTTGATATTCTTAAGGAGGCTTTCCAGCTGAGTGAAACCACTCCTGTTGAATTGCCAGTGGTAAGAAATTTACTGCTTTGAGACTACCCTTATTTAAGTTTTTTAATCTAAAGGGTGGTTCTAGGTATTATGCCATTAATCAGTAAATTGGTAAAAAATTAATGGCCCTATAGTTTATTTTGTTATTTACAATATTTATCTTCAATAGGCATCACTTCTGTTGGAGTTGTTAACCATTTTGTTTATTAGAGTGAAAAAGGGATTCCTACTATTGCTGGGAAGTCAAAGAGTGAAGCTAAAGATAAGGACAGGAAGCATAAAAAGCACAAGGACCGAGATAAGGACAAGGATAAAGAGCATAAGAAGCACAAGCACCGTCATAAAGATAAAGATCGAAGTAAAGATAAAGACAAGGAAAAAAAGAAGGATAGAAGTGGGCATCATGATTCTGGTGCTGATCACTCAAAAAAGCACCATGAAAAGGTTGGAAGTTTGTTACCTCTTACACGTTTTGTCCAGAGTATAGTGGAAAAATGGTTAAAGTCAGTCTGTTAATTTATCCATTCTTTGTTCAAGAATAACATTGTTTCTTTTGAGCTATGCATGGGATGTTTTCTTTTGATCAGTAAAAATAAGCAGTTGTGCTGATCCCGGGAATTAAACTACCGTGGTCTGTGCTCCTGTGCAAGTTTGTATTTTAATTTGTCTTCTGAAAGTATATCAAAAACTTTTATCTTGAAATTAGATTAATTTTAAATGGAATTCCATGTAAAATTCTTTATAATTCATATATTTTCAGAAAAGGAAGCATGATGGAGATGAAGATCTTAGTGATGTTCACAGACACAAAAAAAGTAAGGTAATGCACCTAATTGTGGATTATGCTCTGTTCTGTTGCGTTATGTGGATTATCTTTCATATTTGTGATATGTGTAGCACTAACTCTTCATTTCGTCCTAGAATGGTGCCCATAGACTTTGTCTTCTAACTACTTTCTCATCATGCTTATCAAAGTACGTAATTAATTTGATGCAGCATAAAAGCTCAAAAATTGATGAAGTTGGTGCAATTAAAGTAGCAGGCTGAAAGGGTGGCTCTCTAGTTCATATTGTCTCAGATGGTTTTCAGAGTATGGGAGGGTTTGCTTAATGCTCTCTACATTGGTTGAGGTGAATGTCATATCTCGCTGTTTCATTTATTTCTTATTGTATTACTCTTGATACTCAATATTATCCAGTTATTCACTGCTAATCAATTATCAAAATCCAAAAATGTACTGGAACTTGTATATGAATATGCCCCAGATATACAATAATTCTCTTCGCCTCCATATAACATTATGTGCTTTATCCTTCTACTTTCAACTCAGGCAATCAAGGTACAACAAAGAAATAATTATGAACACTAAGTATAACATTGCATAAAGGGTGGATTAGAACTTGGATGTTTGCTGCAAATGTTCTTATTACAGTTTTTTAAATTGTCTAAAGTAGAACATGGAGAATCTCATACATGTAGCCTAGCAACTGGCTTTTATAAGATCTATTGTTTTCTACTTTTTATCGGTAAAACTATATTGCAAGGGTAGTGATGTAGAGAATCTGCTGAGTTCTGTGGATGTTGCCAGACAAATCTTGTGGCTGAAAAGGTTGTGGAATGGCATAGTTTAACTTCTGTTTAGAAGTGGTTACATATTTAATTATTTACACATTCAAGTATTTACAGTTCTAGTTTTGGGGCCCAAGATTCCAATGAGGAGAAAGATAGTGTAGTAGTAAAAGAATTATTTGCTTCCTACTCTTGACCTGATATTAAAACGTGGCCTACACTCTGAACGAGGTTGAATTTGGATCCTTTTCCCACTGTTCATTATGTGACCTGTTATTATTATTTCTTTAAGGCAGACTCTTCCTTTTTGTTATATTTGTTATCATCACAGGGCTCAGGTGTGGAGATGGGGTTGGGGAAGGGTGTTAAAATGGCAGATAGGTTTTAAAGGTTCTAACTTAACACACTCTCTCTGTTTGTCTTTTGTGCAGAGTAACTTGTAAACTGAGTTAAGAATGTGTAGAAGGTGAATTCATCCATTGATGGATATCTAATGCAGGGTATAGGGCTGCTGAAAATGGACTTTTTTGTATCATAAACATTGTTGGTAACATGCAAAACTTTGATTTTCTTTCGTCCTTTTTCTAATTTTGTAGCTGTGCTTGTCGTGTACACATAATTTTGTCTGGTTAAAAGTCTAAAACGCCTAGTCCTGAAATGAAATACTATCAGTTTGATTTAGGGTTTGCAGCTTTTGTTTTGTAGAAAGAATAGGGCATATCGGAGCTGCTGTTTCATTATCTTCCCTATTTGTCATAACATCGGCTTGAAGCCACTGTCTTATTTGTTTCTTTTCCTTTTAGCAGACAATTGTGTTTCATTTTGGCTTTTACATTCATTTACGATTTGATAATCTAACATTAAAAAAAGATAGTAGTAGCTTTGATTCTTGATATTTGCAGGGTTTTTTTGTTGTTGTTGTTGTTGTGATTAAAGCTGTATAAAAAACCATAAACAAGGGTAAATGAACATTGTGATTACTGTTCTTATTATCAATGTAATAATGTAATTAGAAGTGTGGTTTGTTTCCGATCTCATAAGATATAAATAAAATGCTTTTCAATAAAAAAATATAAATAATGGTGAAATAAAAAGGGTTAAGAAACCATCATTGGAACAAGTTTGAGGAATAAAGGGTTTATTTATTCATTTTATTATTTTGTGGAATATATCTCTACTTACAAATTTTAGGAAGGGTCGATCTTTTTGTGGTCATTACGATATGAAATTGGAAGGGAATGGCAAGACTAGACGGAAGCTCTAATCATTCAATAATCTTTCTTAGTTTCTTTAACTATCCCCAAAAAGGTGTGCTATTTTTTGTTTTGATCGCAATGAGAAGGCAAATTTATGACTACGAGAAAGAAACCAATTCAAATAAGAAAGTTGCTTTTTAAGAGCTAATTTTATCAAATGAGGTGATTAATTCGGATACAATTGAATTTTTATATATTTTATAGTGAACGAGTGGGATGAAAATGAAACGATTGTTCGAATATGTGATTCAACTCTGAACTGAAGTTCACCTAAATAGACATCACTGTTTCGTCATGTATTATAATAACATGATCCCAAACGCTAATCAGGTTGATTTATGCTTCATAACTACGTCTAATTATCACCACATTTATACTAAAATAGCATCAACTGGTGATGTAAGAAATGTGTTGATCTGCCCCCGCTTCACTGGCTTTTCCGTGTCAGCATCTCCGCATCCATGCGCTCTAAAATTCGATGCGCTTCTTCCTCTGTAGCAGGAACTACATTTCGAATCTTAAATCCATTCTTGGTGGCCTTTGCCTCTGGCCGTACGGAGAATGTGAAATAAAATGTATTCGATACCTGCATAATGGATACACGTTTATGTAATTTAAATATAAACCATGAAATTAGTTAATGGTGGTATTAAGAAGTCCAAGGCTCTTACCTCACTTGTTCTGATCTCCGGCCTTGTAACATGAGCAACAACTTCAACATTAATTAGTGGTTGATCAGGGTTCTCAAGTTCCGTGTACAGAACACATGATTTTAGACGAAGGAAATCCCCTACGTCAACCTACATGTATTCTTCACTAGAGTTACAAAATTTCACACTCATCTAAACAGATCAAGAATTAGGGAAAACACATTGGTAAGGTTAGATTTAAATCAAAACAGGAATGCAAATCAAAGATGCTGAAACATGGCACTCTAAGAATTCAAGGACGGTTAATATTGCATGTCACAGTTTCTTCTGGTCTTCTATTTCACGGCGATATGCATAAAATAATGATTGAAGGCCAAATAAAATGAGGTTGAATGCTCGAATAATCTCGAACAACACCGAGCATGAAAGATAAATATGTAGATAGATATACAAGTTGATGCTAAAAGCTCTACAAAAAGCAGGAAGATACTTACAGGCCTTAAGAAATCAACATGATCAACTTCCAAAAAGCAAGGTACTAGTCCAGCAAATGCATAAGCTGTTGAGAAAGCTAACTCAAAAGCTCGATGCATTAAAAAACCTCCAAAAATTCGACCATGAATGTTGCGCTGCTGTGGTTGGCAGATCAGGGCATTTTCAAGATGGGTATCCTTTAAAAGAATGCTGTCTCTATCAGCTAAGGCTGGCATATCACAGAAGATTCGGCCCTCAGCCAAGAGTGCTTCCAGTCTATTTATCTCCCCATGTTCAAATTCTCTTCTATCTACTCTTTTTCTTTTTCTTAATTTGCTTCTAGCTTCAGCTTCTTCAAATAGAAACTTCTCACGTTCAGTTTCTGGTGAAAGCCGGTTAACAGGAGCAGCTTTCCCAGTCTTAGAGTCACGGGCCACGAAGATGAAGTTGGCTGTTAGAGCTACAGAGTCCGAAACATCCGTGTTTTCTGCATGAAATAACATCATCTAATCAAAGTCTCAAACATGGCCAAACTTCAAGATAATGTCTATAATGAAAGACTTTCTACAGAATCACACTGTTAGCAGCTCTGCAATTTGATGAACTACGAATTACTTCTCATTAACTCTGAATTGTGATCTGTGTCTAGGTTATGGAACCTCAGTGCCATTACCAAGACTATTAAAACATGTCATCTGAGAATAAACATTCAGCTAAGAATACTATCCTTGAGGGTGAGGCAAAGTATCATTAAGTAACAATTTTCACCATCATAAGATAAGTTAGATTTGGTATCTTTAAAAAAAAAGATGATACTTCAGAACTCAAAGAGTCATAGTTGCATAAAATGTCAAAGGACAACATGCTTCTCCTTAAAGGACAAAGTGTGAAATTGTGCAGACAATGTCTATTTTATAAGCATACTTGGTTGGTTTTCAATAAGAATATGCTTTCAGTCTTTTCCATATTGGGGTGAGAAAAAGTGGGGGTAGGGTAGTTAAAAATCCATATCAAATAACATAGATTTCCTGCTAAGAAAAAGACAAAACTTATAGGGATCATGGATTGAATAAGAGAAGAGGAATGAGTAAATACTGCAGGAAGCCTCAAGGAGAAATGAAAGAGGTTATATGTAAATAACCCTTACATAAATAACCTGCAAATAAGGCTTTAATTCTCGTCAATCGATATACGAGTTATGAAAAGGAATCTGTAAGGAATGTAGCATGATCAATAGAGTATATGAGAAGTGAAAACTAAAAATAGGTACACAAGTTCATGCTTTATCTTGGATTTTCATTAGCACTAAGATTAATTACAAAGGACTGAGAGTTCCAATAGTTCTGCAAAGATTAAATTATGCTCCACGGCCTTGGTAAAGATCAGAATCTTAGGAAAATCCATAAGTAATTTGCTATATATGTCTGAAGAATTAGCAAATGTGAAGAAACTACTGACATGGAATTTATGCATTCTTGATAGCTAATACTAAAGTATATAATGTCTCAACAGATTTGTACTAAAAAACATATCTGCAAATACTCAAAGTCATATGTCATCTTAAATGCAAAATTACAGTGAGTTAATCATAAGTTTAAGATTAAAGCACCTTTCGTGGACTGAATGACTTCTAGTTGAATCTCAATTGATGACCTCCCAACCCATATGACAGAACCAACTATTTTGAGATCAATATCAACACTAATAGGCTTCTTCAAAACAATCTTGTCAACAGAAGCTGTTACCAGCAAAAGAGGCCTTGTTGTGCTATCATCATCTGAACAATGCTAATTCACAAACAAACCACACAACTTCAGCCATTCAAAAGACAAAAAAGATTGCTAATTTATAATCCCCAACCTGCAAAAAAGGAAAAAAAAAGTACCTTGACAGAGATAGTCCCAGCTAAAGCATCAAGGTCTTCAAGCAACTTCCCAATTCTAACTTCATTCCAGGGATCCCTGTACTGTTCTCTCAAAATGTAGTCTGATGATAAATTATAAAGGATGCTGGTCCTGCTTTGAGAAGGGGTTTTGGTGAGCAACTCGCTCTGTGGGGGTGCATCTTTTGGTGGGTCAAGGAGTCTCTCAAAGATTTGGGACTTGGCTTCCCATAAAGCATTGGTTACTGGTGAATGGTACATTCCTGGCCATAGGCTGATGGGCTTCCTGGTTGACGTGGAGTCTGAGCCATTGACAGCGGCAGAAGTGTCAAAGGGAGATGCAAAAGTTGAAACCACAGGGATGGTGGTAGGAGATGAGCAATTAAACTCCATGGATATGTGATTTTCAAGGTGATCGTTGCAAATGGGTGGGCGAATATTGGGATTTCAGGTTTTGGGTTTGTTTTTGTTTTTGTGAAATTTGCTTTCTTTAGGGGCCAATTTCCTCTCAGCAATCAGTCAAACCTTTAAACATCTGGTTGTAAGCATTTTACTATAGTTTGATTTTTTTAATTATAGTAAAATGAAAATTATACTCCATAAGAATTCATCACATAATAAACATGAGGTTATACTATAATATTATTTTAAATATTTATCATGTTTGATTTTTTTGTTTATGTTTGTAAGTTATTTTTAAATTTTGAATCACTTGTATTAATATATTATAACATTTTTTTAATTATTTGCATAGTTTACTATTATAATTAATTAAATAATTAAAAGAAATAAATGCTCCACATGTAACCCATCTGCCCCAGCCCCTACCCTGCTTTATTTATTTGTTTTTTAGTTATGGACAGTTGTGAGGAGTAAAGAGAGCTTTAACCTTTTTTTTAGTGTTTATTTGTAAAAAAACTTTAAAAAATATTTAAAAAATTAATTAAGTCATTTGCAGGCATAGTACTAATAAAGTTCTATTTTCGAAATTATTTACGGAAATGTACCATTCAAAAAAAAATAATGATGGGTATGGACCGAAAATACTAAAACGCACTGATGTGAACGCATTTTTAGGGGATAATGCAAAAAAGTACGCTGATGACGACGCATTTTTTCCTCATGTCAGGCAAAAGCGTGCTAACGTGGACATGCTTTAGTAAAAAGTGCTGACAGGGACATGCTTTTCCTATGCTTGATTAGGGTTTTTGGGTTATTTGCAAGTTAGGATTTAGGTTTAGGATTTTTGGGTTTGTTTAGGGTTTAAGAAAAAAAATAGAGTTTAGGGTTTAGGGTTAATTTTTTTAATTGCTAAGAATTGTTTTGGAAAAAATAAATTTGACAAGATGGGATATGAAAAAATAAATTTGACGTGATATGTTCTAAAAAAATTATTTTGACGAGATGGATTTTTTTTTTTGAAAAAACGCTTTAAGTAGGATACACAATCAGTAATAGTACAGAAAAAGCTTCTAGTTGGTCACTTTTTTTGTACTGATAATTCTAAAAAAATAATTTTGAAAAGATGGTTCTGAAAAAATATCCCGAGATTCTCAGGAAATCTGATAGTTGGGGTTGAAAAACGCTCTAAGTAGGATGTACTGTCAGCAAAAGTACTGAAAAAGCTCCCAGGTAGATGCCCTTTTCAGTAGTGCTGGTGACAGTGCATCCCACTATCTCTTAGGCTATAAATGACCTAAATTTCATTCTCTTGTTGCATAAGTTATAACAAGAGAAATTGAAGAAGTTTAGAATAATAGAAGTTGAGAAGGTATAAGTTGATTTATCATGTTAATATTTATACGAAACATTATATTTTTGCATAATGTTTTTTGTTTTGAATTTCTTTCGACAAATAATTTGGTTGAAAATGAGCGGACGTATTAGTGCTGTTATTTATTACGAAAGTGAGGTCCATGACATCGAGAACGATGTTTTTTTTATCGAAGAACACAGCGCGGCTGGTTTTTAACCAGAACATAAAATTGACAAAAGAATTAGGCGCAAAATCTTTGGAACGATGCCAATGAAAGTTTTGTCTATTAAATATCAATTTTGTGCTTCGGTTGATCTTGTGACATATGACTCATCTGATATCAAATGTGCTCGTGGTTTGGAGGCGATGGTGCAGACGCACCTCGCTAGTGAATCACCCTATCTTAAGTTATATGTGGAATTTTCGAGAGGAATATATGACCTACCCAACATTCTATTAGTGGGAGGCAGAACATAAAATCATCCATTTTTTGTGGTAGGACGAAATACATGACCTATGTACAACACTCTGTTAGTGGATGAGACATGCACCTCGGTAGGTCGATGTTCAATGTTGGAAATACTTATTAGGGAATGGCATCAACTTCTAGTGGTTGGCAGTCCACATCTGATTGGGGACGGTCTGAAATGTACACGAAAAGGGATGATGTACTCCCTACGACGTCCATCGGCGAGGGGACCTCCTCCATTGCAGATGTTGGTGGGTCAGATGATGAGCCTGAAGTGGATCCACCCCGGGAGCCCGGTGTCGATGGTGCATAAGTTGCATTATTTTTTGAACTGACGTCTCTCCTCTTCTGAGAGCAAATATGGCTTGCGATAATCGGTTCACGAGTAGGTATATTATCATATCGATTTTCCCCTGTTTCGATATATTCCAAGTGGAAGAGTGACCAATGCGTATTCGGTCATCGTAAGTCGATTTTGTGCTCATCATCGAGCACTTCAAGTGCCACAAGAATCGGTTGTCAGAATCTAAATTGCTGTAACACTCTATCTGTCTGGTGCATCTTGATGGTAACGTAGTTGACCAATGAGACCTTAACGTGCCAGATGTTCGGATTCTGTAGGAATTCATCCGGAATTACTGCCCGAATTGCTAGATCCTCGCATGGTGTCTGTTGAAACTATATGAATGTGATAAAAATATTAATTATATACATAATACTAAATACTAAATACGGAATCAACTATGTTATGTATATATATTTCAAAATGAAATAAATACTTACATGTGCTTCCGACCGTTGGTCTAATAAAAGCCGTATATCTTCAAGAGCGGTAGGTATTCCCCCGTAATTCGGCGAATGATTTCACCTATTTAAATAAAATTTTAGCACAATATTTTATTTTAAATCTATTTAATAATTGTAAAATCTTATATAAATATTACCTTGTTAAGAGTGAGAATGCATACGGATGGTCCACTCGAGGACGTAAAAATGGAAAGCGAAACCGAGCCCATGATTGTAACAGTGAGAGGCAACCTCCGATTTTTATTTTATTTGGTTGTCGCCCGAAACGTCTTCCGATACAATGTCAATAACACGACAGACCCCTAACTGAATTTGCTAGCTGCTCTAAAATTGATGATTTTCAATAGCCACCTCAGATCTACAAGGTTTACTGACTTGTCCGGCATCAAATAACCTTTGAGGATTTGAAGGATGTACGCCTGAGCGTATATTACTCTTTGTACTTCAGATGAATCATCCCTCTGCCTCGGGAATGTCTCTCATAACCTGTAACAGCTCGATTTCGACTCTAATTGGACATAGTGGTTTCGGGACCATAAGTCCGAGTCAAAAAAATATTTTAATATTATTTTGTGTGTTTATTATGTGTGAATTTATTTGTGTCAAATTTTCGTGTTTTAATTTCGTCGTTTGAGTGTCCGATTAAATAAAAGGATTAAATCGTGTAAAATAAAAATTTAATGGTTAAATATGAAAGTGTCTATTTGTTGTTGTCTTTTTAAGTGAGAGGTCTAAAGGTGTAATTAGACCAAAATATAGTTAGTGTGTGACATATGACAACATTGTCCTTTATATATATGTTTTATATATTTATTATATAAGGTTAATTTAGTAATTTATTAAATTATGTCATATAATTAAAATAAGTAAAGAAAGCATAAAAAAAAAACAAAACATTCTTACCTTGGCCGAATGTTAAGCTTGGGAGAATTCATCAATGGCTTTTAGGGTTTCGGCAATTCCCATTGAAAATTAAGGTGTGTTTTGGTTTCGGTTTTTGATAATTTTTATGTTTTTGAGATCGTTGCTTTGTATACTACAAGACCCATGCTTGAATTTTTGAAATTGTTGATTATTTTGTGTTTTTCCATTGATGATAACTTGTGATATGTGATGTTAGTTGATGAAATATGAAATTGAATTTTTAGTGAAATTGAGTAAATAGGGCTAAATTGTGAAATTGAATTTTTAGGGACTAAAATGTGAAATAAATGAAATGTGTGGACTTGTATGAGAACCATGAATATTCGGCCCTTGTGTGGTATGGGCAAATTTTGTGTAATTTGTGTTTTATGCAATAGGGAGTAAATTGCAAAAAGTGTAATATATTAGGGGGAAAATAGTAATTTCCTAAATTATGTGTTTTTGGACTAAATTGAATGTGTTAATAAATAAATTATCTCATTTTGAATATATTTAGATCGAGAACCAAAGAAATCAGAGTTAGATCGGGGAAAAGCCAAAATAGTCGAATAATCGTCCGACTTCGATTTTCCATCGTCCGAGGTAAGTCTATTAGCTTATAAATAGAACTAAATTAGTATATAAATGTGTGTACGAATCTATATTGAATTATTATTGATTTATAATCAAGTATACTTTGGTTGAATAGATTTGAAATATGGATAGAAATTGTGTATAAGCTATGTTCGGCTAAATGGATATATGCCTATATAAGTTTTGGAATTTAATATAGTTACGAATGGTATATAGATATATATATACATTGTTTGAATATTTAAAAATATATCTATATGTTTATGTTTTTATTTGAAAATATTTGATGATATGAGAAATGTAAATGTAAACATAAGATTCGAACATATACATGTACATTCATGTATAACTTTTGGGATGGATTAAAAGTGTGTATATTGCATATGCATAGGTAAATTTCGAATAAGTGTTTAAATGTGAGTTGAAACATATATGTATACATTCGAATAGGTCTTAAACATATCTCAAGATATGGATGTTAAGTTTACATAAATATATGGGTAGTATTGAATACGTAGAAATATATATGTATAGTTAGTTTCAAATAGGTGAATATATATATATGTAAAATTCTTGTATTGAAATTTGTTAAGTAGTAAGGTATATGAATATATGTGTGCGCATACAATTTATAGAAATTTGAATTGAATTGAAGATAGGATTTTATAAATTCTCTTAGGTTTGAATATGATCTGTTACAATTATGTGTTTTATTTAATGAATTACTTGAGGAGTATTTTGTATATGTGAAATTGAAATTTTTAGGTTTAAAACCTAGCAGGCTTAAGGCCGGTGAAATAATTCGGACTTTAAGTCTAGCAGGCTAAGTGCCGGTGATCTGAATCAGGTTATAAACCTAGCAGGCTAAGTGCCGGTGATCTGAATCAGGTTATAAACCTAGCAGGCTAAGTGCCGGTGATTGGAATCAGGCTATAAGCCTAGCAGGCTAAGTGCCAGTGAATATGCTAAATTAAGTGATTATATGCATTTGATATATATATAAATGATTATGGGATATATATAATGAATAATTACATGAGCATTTGTCTATATGTGTTTGAAGGATCATATATATGCATTCGATGAAATGCAAATGATAAGTATATTAGAAATCAGTATATGCAATTAATGATTATGTCTGTAATTTGATTATAAGCATATAATGTTTATATATATGTTCGTTTATATGTATTTTAGATATGTTGTAAACTTATTAAGCTATAAAAGCTTACTTCGATTGTTTTTATCCATTTGTTTTATAGATAAAAACCAAGCTGCAGACTCGGGGATCGTTAGCGAAGATCATCACTCTATCTACTATCTCGGTATTAAAACTTTTAAATTTTAACTTATGGCATGTATAGGCTAGATAATATTTTGGGAGTCGTACTTTAATATGCTGTATATATATAATTAATAGCCAAACGAAATTAGCTTATTTTTCTTATGGTTTAACTAAACTGAAATGTTGTGTTTTGTTATAAAAAAAATTAAAATTATTAAAGTAGAATTTATTATTATACTTACTTCATATTTGACTAATTTAACATAGATGTAAAATTTTTGAATTCTATTGAATGTCTGTGTTAAGTTGTGTTTTGTCCGATAACGCCTCGTAACCCTAATTTATTTACGTATACGGGTTAGGGGTGTTACATAACCAGTCCATATTGATTCAACCTCCGTAAATAATATCCGGAGTCGCACCCAAAAGATGGTAACATATGGCTCTCCATTCAGTAGATTGAGCGGACCAGGTGAGTACAGGACTATCCATCGATAACCCCAACCGTAACCCCAACCAGAAGATGAAATGTTTGTGTATTGGGTCTCCACCTCTCCACAAACACACTGATGAGTTTCGAGTCCAACTTGCACCCCCAGCCTATATTGGCCACGTGCCAAAAACCCGCTTCCCTCAAGTAATTTTCAATCAACGGTGATGGAGGACTAGGTATATTACGAATAAAACATTGTAGCACTCAATCTACCGACTGTTATAAAAAAATTAAAAATGAAATAAAAATATTAAATAATGTTAAGAAATGAAATTAACCCTTACCATTTTCATTTGGTCGATGGAGATATGTTTATCATCGAGACGAATTAATTGCCTGGCCATTGCTAACATGATCAAATTTCTTAGAAATTATAAAAAATTTAATACTAATTCAGACAAAAATTAAAAATTTAGAGAGCTTTGAGAGCTTTTTTTTGAGAAATTTGGAAAAATTATAATTTGGAAGAAATTTGGTGTGAAAAAAATGGGTAGGGGGTTTATAAAAAAAAATTTCCTGACAGTTGGGCCTAACGGTGAAATTTTTAAATGACCGTTGGAGGTGACTTTTGGAGGAAAACACAGAGAAAAACGTGTCCCCGTTAGAGCTTTTTACTAAAGCGCGCCCACATCAGCGCGCTTTTGCCTGACCCGAGAAAAAACGCGTTCTTGTTAGCGCGCTTTTCTGTGTTATCCCCTGAAAATGCATCTACGTCAGCGCATTTTAGTGTTTTTGGTCCATACCCGTTATTATTTTTTGGAGCGGCCCATTTTCGTAAATAATTTAAAAAATGGGTCTTTTTTTGGTACTATAACCGTCATTTGCACTTAATTAAAATAAGTTTTTATCATTAATTAAAATAATTAATTAACATCTTTCCTTAACGGTTTCTGTTATTGACTGTTAAAATAAATTGATGAACTAATCAGATGATATGACACATGGCAGCTTCTAGTTTGATCTAATATTTTTTTCACAAAAAATTATTAAAAATCATAAATTTTTTTATAAAATCATAAAATTATAAAAATCAGAACAAATATAACAATATTAAATATTAAAAATATTAAAAATATAAAAATATATAAAAACTTATAAATATTATAAAAATAGAAAAATCTAATAAATCATAAAACTTATAAAATTTAATAAAAATTAAAAAATCGTATTAGAATTCTTAAAAAATAATAAAATTTGTAAAAATTATAAAAAATATTAAAATTGATATAAACTTATAAAAAGTATTAAAAAAATCATAAAAACTTGAACAAAAACAATTAGCCTAAAATCTACAAGGGTACCGGTATGGAGAAAATTTTAGATTGTTGACTTGAGAACTAGGCAATTAAATTGATTTTTTTAAATATTTTTATCAAACAAAAATTTAATATCCGACTATTAGCATATGTCAGGATGGAATACTCTAACCAGTGTTTTCATAATTGAGTCAATGGTTGAACCAATTAGGCATTTGATTTGCCAAATCAATTGATCCATCCAGTTCAATTAAACAAAACATTAAAAAAATTCGGTTCAATTGTCTGGTTCCTAAGCCAACCGATCTAATGACTTTTTCCTGACCACTGCTCTTGCTGATTCCAGTCTAATTGGTCCAACCTACTAATCTAGTCCAGTTCAATTTTTATGTTTTTTAAATAATTTTTATGATTTTTATAGAATTTTAATACATCTTTATAATACTTTAAATATGTTTTATTAATTTTATAATTTTTTTATAATTTATCAGATTTTTATAATATTTATAAGTTTATATTAATTTCATATTTTTTAATATTTAATATTTTTTAATAAATTTTTTTTCTAATTTTTATGAGAAAAATAATAAATTAAATTAGAAGCTACCACGTGTTACTATTTGATTGGTTCATCAATTTATTTTAAAGGTTAACGTAGTCAACGACAGAAACAGCTAACATATGAACTTAATTGAATATTTTAATTAATGGTAAAGGCTCTATTGGGTTTAATTGAATTTTTTATATTTTGTTAAGAAATTTTTTTGACGTATAAGATTTTTTTAATTGTCATTAAAGCTTTGTTTGGAAGGAATAATTTATATTGAAAAATAATTTTCTTCGTAAATTGCTTAATGTGATTAAAATATAAAAGGAAAAAAGAAATACACAATTCTTCCCTTTTTTTAAATATCATTCTATAATTCTGTTGTTACACTTCTATAAGTTAAAATGAAAAGAAATATTATAATTAATTTTAGGGTAAACTAATCCCAAAATCATTCTAAAATAAGGTTTGTCCTATTTTGATCCCTATATATTATTTTCTCTATTTAGTTACTCTAATTAAAATAATTGTTCGAATTAATTACTGCCGTTAAAAATTTCATTAATCTACTAACAGATTTTTGATGTGGCACATTAGCCAATTAAATGACAATATGTGACTTTTTTTTTTTTTTTTTACTTTTGACTGAAGTTTGGAGACCTCTCTATAATTATTTCAAAAACATGTTTTTTCTTTCTCTTCTTTTTGCACCTCAAAAAATGAAAAAAACTAGAACCCACCACTTTCTCAACAATGGATCTATGCGATTTTTTTATTATATTTATCATTATTCTTTGTTTTGATCTTTGTCAATATATATATTGATTGAAGAAAAAATCGATCGAATTTGAAGATCATATATGGAATTGTGTATATTCTATTTGATCGATAATTTTAATTTTAAAATATCTGATGTGAATCAATTTTGTGGATTTTAAGTTTATGTGATTTAAAAGAGTTTATTTTTCAATGCATTTACAATATGGTTCCTTTAATTACATGGCTTTTTTTTGTTTGGTTGCCAAGAAAAATCAATGCACTTACAATATGGTTTCTTTGATTACATGGCTCTTTTCTGTTTGGTTGCCAAGAAAACATGGGAACAGGGAAAATCAATAGATTTGTAAGGAAAAGAACCTTGTTTGTAAGAATTCATTTGCCTATTGTTGTCTTCTTTGATAGTGAAATCAGCATTTGAGAGTTTGTTTGCATGCATCGAGATTAATAATCTGTTTCTCCATTTTTAATGTATAGAAAGAAGAGAAAGAAAAAAAATATTTTGAAATAATTACATAGAGGTCCCCATGCTTTAGTCAAAAATAAAAAAAATGTCATGTCTCGTTAATTAATTCTTTAATGTGCCATATCAACAATCTGCTAGTGGATTAACAAAATTTTTAACGATAGTAACTAGTTCGAACAATTATCTTAATTAGAGTACTAAATTGAGAAAAAAAAATTTAGAATGATCAAAATAGGACAAACCCTATTTTAGAGTGATCATGACTAGAGGTGATCATGGGTTGGGCTACGCGGCCTGACCCGACGGCCCGCCCGAAAAATGGGAGAGTTCGGGTAAAAATATAGGCCCGGAATATGGGTTTGGGCAAAAAAATGAGGCCCGTTTAAAAAATAGGCCGGGCTCGGGTAAAACTTTTTTGGCCCGGGCCGGGCCCGACCCGGCCACAATTATATATTAAATATATATTATTTTTAATCAAATATATTTTATATGGGCCGGACCGGCCATGCCGGGCTTAGCAATTTCTTCTTGGGCCGGGCTTGAACAAATTTTTAAGCCCATATTTTCGGGCTGGGCTGAGCCTGAGCCTAAAAATTTATCCGAGCTCGACCCGAACCCAGCCCGGCCCATGATCACCTCTAATCATGACTATAACTTACCCTTATTCTTATAAATATAATACTTATTTTATATTTATATTTGTATTTGTATTTATATTTATATAACACTACCATAGGAGATATTGTTTTGCTTACCAAAAGTTGTTGGGGTAAAAATACCGTGAAGGTTCTATATTAAGAGTCAGATTCTATTTTGCCCTTTCTATACAAAAGAGGGCAAATTAATTTAGATCAATGAGTAAGCTAATCCTTTTGTTAAAAATATTATTTATTTCTAACGTTAAAAACTGGTTCATATATGTCAGCATGAAGTAACATGGCATGTCACGTGTCACTGTCTGATTATTATACCAGTTAACCATTTTTCACTATATGAATGAATGGAATTTTTAACATAAAAGACCAATTTATCTAATATACAAAGTTTAAGTTACTTCTATGTTACTTTTATCATGGTTCGAAAAAAAATGAAGGTAGGGAGGGCTATTCAATTCCCTAAAGGAATGGGCCGCTTGGGTTTCTGAGATATTTAGCTTTATTCTTGCTTGCTCTTTTGGGAAAACAAATGTGGCCACTTTTGCATTACTCATACTTTATGCCTCAAAGTTCTCCAATGGTAATATCCTCTAGGGTAGAAATGTTGACAAATTGTCCCATGTGTGGAATACTGTATATACAGCTCTGAAACAAATTATACTGGATTTTAGTTTGAGAACTGATAATGTGCATCATTACTCATTAGTTTATGGAATGTTTTCTTAAGAGGTGCTAATATCTAAATTAAATTATCATTATTTAAATTAATTAAAATATTAAAACTTTTAATTATTTTTTGAACTGAGTTTTTTTTCAAAATTCATTAATCGAATCAAATTAATTTCGACTAATTCAGTCAATTAATCAAAATTTGTTGATGTTTTTTTTCTTTTTTGGTTCAAACAAATTTAAAACCTAACAAAAAAATACAATGATAATATTCTTTTTCTTTTCTTTTAGCTCAAATAAGTTAAAAAAGAAGAAGAGAATAACAATTAATAACAAAATGAACACACAAAGTTAAAAGAAAAATCATTACGTACAAAAACAAAACGGGGGTAGGTTCTAGAATTTTAGTTTTTTTTTTCGTTTGGTTTGGTTTCATTTTAATTTTATTTTGGTAATCTACATTTAAGATCATTAAATTATTAGTATGTTTATATATAGGCCACTCAACTTTAAAAAGTTACAAAATGATCACTAAATTATTCAACATTTTTCACTTAAGTCACCGAACTATTTAAAAGTTTTTATTTAAGTCACTAATCAGTTAAGTTTTTTTTTGAAAAAGAGTCTGGCTAGCAAATTCCAAGTGATAGTTTGATGATCAATACAGTGAATTAGTATCTATCGATTAGTAGAAGAACATATATTAGATCCAAGTCGATCTGACAGTCAGTGTTGAAGATTGAAGAAGAAAGTTGTTTGGATTTTGGTTTGCAAATTTGTGATGTTGAAAGTTGTTTCATGAAAAAAAAAGAATTATAAAAAAGAAGGGGAATGAGAGCTTTTGATTGGTGCAGGTAATGCAAACATAGAAGGCCATATAGTAATGATTTTGACAATCCAATGACTTAAATGAAAACTTTCAAATAGTTTAGTGATTATTTTATAAATTTTTGAAGTTGAATACCAAAATATAAACTTACTAATAGTTTAGTGACTTTGAGTGTAATTTACCTTTTTATTTTTCATAATATATTTTTCTTTAATCCATTATATCAATAGTTATATGTCCATCTTGTTTATATATATGGGCTTATATACGGCTTATATATTATGGGTTTAAGTTAATTACTTATTTTTGAATCGAAATAATAGATAACCAAACTTTCACAAAACTTTAGCCCGATCTTTGATTTAATTAATTTCAATGACAAACTGATTAATCAAACTAATTTAATTTAGTTGATTATTTTAGTTTTAACTGAATCATCCACATCCCTAATCACCATAGTCCATTCTATAGAAGAGGGACTTTGTTGTTAAATGCAAGGGCTTCTGAGCTTATCTAGGAAGACAAAGCTAAATACGATCAGAATTAGTGTTTTTAAAATTGGATCAGATCAATTGGTTAGATCAAGAATCGATAGGTACATCAATCTAGAACAAGATAAAAATTTGATTAACTTGTGATATGATATGGATTGATTGAATCAAATTTTATAAGTTTATAACATTTTTTTTAATTGGATGAGAGGAAACTTTGGGCCAAAGAGGAGCTAAATGGAATCATGAAGGTTGCTCTAGCCATTACTAGATTGGCCGATAGGGTGGTTTGGATTGGACTCATTTACCAAGTGGAGTCTAAATTGGCTCATAACTTGCTGGGATTGGTTTTGAGCCGCATAGAGTTATGGGATTGGACTCAATTGCGCGGTACGGTACTATATTTCATTGGCGCACTTGATGAAATTTGGGAAGTAAAAAAGGATGCATTTTTTTATCAAAGTTAACTACCATAAGATATTTTATATTAGAATTTTTCCTTTAAAGGATTTTTTTATATTAGGTGATTTAGTTAATTTAAGATTATTATTATTTATTTTATTTTGTATTATTTTTATAGAAGAGAAGTCAAGATAAATCTTATTGAGGTAATTTTCAGTAATTTTTTTTTATCGTTTAATAATATTTTCGACATTATCTTAGTTATGAGTAGCTAGTTTTATTTTATTTTCTAACCAAGGGTAAATAGAAACTTGGTTTTATTAGAACTGTGAGATTTAAAGTGTTGTTCATTTTTTTTTCAACAAATTTGATCATTTATGTTTTATGAAAATGGTAGAACCCTATCTTATTATTGTTTTTTGATATCATTTCAAGTAGGATCCTTATTTTAATTTATTTAGGATAATAAATAATGAATTAGTGTATTTAGATCCACAATTATCTCTTTATTTTAATAAATAGAACAAGTTAACATTTAATTAAGAGAACAGATAAATTATGTCGTGAAAATGAGTAATTTAATTTAAATGAATCATATATTTAAATTTATTAATTAGAGCCAGGACTTTATCCATAAGGTGGGTGGTGGATTAAATTTTAGGAGCAGTCACTTAGAGTTGTTAGACTGACCAGGGTTAATGGTCAAGCTATTTTTGAAATTAATTTACAAACTAAGAAAAGATTAGTGGTTTAAAACCGTCCTACCATCGCTCTAACCACCTTATTTTTGAGTAAGGAAACATTTACAATCTGTAATCAATTTTGATACCAAAGCTGACATCATACCTGAGGCTATAAATCTTAATTATTTCGGATTAATGTTAATTACATTTAATTTTCCCTTTTATTTATATTTATTTTATTATTTTTACAACATCTAAAACCTTTCTTTTATTGTAGATTTTTTTTCAAGTTGTGGGCACCACTTAACCCTAATCACAGTATATTTCAATTTTATTTATCCATTCTACGAATGAACTTATTCTATTTTTAAGCATAGGAATTTAAAATTGGTAAATTCGACACCCATCAGGTATTGAAAAGGTTAAATATGTTGTAGTCTTTTAAAATTTAAAATTTAGTTCCTATAGTTTAATTTTAAGACATTGAGTATTTGTATTTTTTTTTCAAAATCTTGA
Source organism: Gossypium hirsutum (assembly GCF_007990345.1). Classification (NCBI taxonomy): domain Eukaryota; kingdom Viridiplantae; phylum Streptophyta; class Magnoliopsida; order Malvales; family Malvaceae; genus Gossypium; species Gossypium hirsutum. The sequence continues at coordinate 53,481,269 of NC_053443.1, forward strand.
TTCATTCATCCAATTTTATGGATATGAAGAAGCTAAATTAACTTTTTTAACCTTGTTAATAGTAAAAATCAACAAGGATAGTCTATGATAATATAATGGGCGAAAGGTTTCATGCATTCCTAACAAGGATAGTCTATGATAGGGGTTCGTTAGGCATGGGTCCAATCAAGGTAATTCGATGTTGGAGGTCCACCCGGTGTGAGGTTCGGACAACGGTGCACATGTAGCTGCCTGTGGAGGTGGTATAACAGGTCCTCAACAATTATAATTTTTGTCAACTTGATCCTTATTTTTTAAAAGTATATAAAAAAAGTGCTCTTTTTATAGTTTTTCATATTTTAATAAAAAATCCTAAAAAAAATATTTTTAATTTTAAAAAATAAATTTGAAAATTAAAAAATTATAAAAAATATAAAAAAGTTTCAAAATTAAAAGAAAATATTTACTTCTTGAATGATAATAAGTTCTCTTTAAAGTTTGAGTTATTCGTTCAATTAATATTAGATTGAATTTTAATATAATTGATTGAAATTAAATTAAATTAAAAAACTTGTTCAGATTATATTTTAATACAAATTGAATGAATAACTCAAAATTTGGAGAAACTATATTGCCATTCAAAAAGTACATAATAATTTTTAAAATTAATTTGGATTTTTTGAATGCTTTTTTTATTGAAAAAAATATGTTTTTAATTTGAAGAGTTTTATCTTCCATAATTTTTGGAAATTTATTTTAAATTTTATTTTATTAGGGTATTTCTATTAAAAAATATAAAAATAAATTTTTTATAAATTTCATTCTACTTTTAAAGAATAAAGGTTAAATTGACAAAAAAATAAATGTTGAGGGCTAAAAAGTTATTTTACCCTTTTATAATTAAAAAATTAGTTAAAAGTATCATGATTTTAGAATAAAAAGGTAGATCCAATATCTCAAAATTAAAATTTATTTATTTTTTTTAAAAAAACCTCTAACATATTTAAACCTATCAAAATTAAAAAAATAATGGGCTAGACCTCTCGATTTTAGAGATATCTATTTTAGAAGCATATGACCATAAAAAGAACAGTTTTCGCGACTGTTTTGCTCAAGGTAGAGAATAAGGCAACTTATTGTTTAGCGAATTTTGGTTTTGATTGTACATCACATAAATTAAGAATTATTTTCTTTAAATGTCATTGCAATGAAAAATGATCATTGAAGAGTGACATTTTATGGTAAATTATATCAGTATTCATTTAATTATGTTTTTTTTCTTGATCATTCAACTATGAAAAGTTATAATATGATTACCCAACTTATAAAATGGTCACTCAACTATTCAATTTCATCTTTTTTGGTTACAAACTAGCTAGCTTAAAAATCGAAACCTAAAAATCTAAAATATTTGGGTGACCAAAAAAGAAGTTTACTAATAATTAGATTATCATTTTGTAACTCTTTATAATTAAGCAGCCAAAAGAAAAAATAATATAATTAAATGATTACTAATATAATTTACCTAAAATTTTATATCCCAACTTTGAAAAACACCCCTAAGCACCTTTCTCAAATCTTAAATGGACCAAACTGACTGCTAAACTAAATATGATGCCACTTAGCTAGCTAGCTCGCTCAAATGCTATAGCGTTAATGTGTTGCATGTCCACTTTCTTATTGTATCTCTATTAATTTCAGCCAACTACTAACAATTTATTTACCATTTGGTTGGTGGAACACGATAATATATCATCATAATTGATTGATTAAATCACAAATGATGAAAATTTTATGTTGAGCCGGCACCAATACAAATTGGGTCCCTCAGACTGGCTATTTTTAAAATGAAAAAAAACATAAAAAATTACTAAAACACACATGTTCCACATGAACCCATTTGTACTATACAAATTCTGGCCATTATTTATTTACCTTCTGTTGTTCCAATAGGGTCGGAAGCGTGTAAATTATTGTACTAAAAAATCACACAAAGTTCAATTCCCAGGGAAGAGAGGTGGATCACATGGATCTCTTAAATACCAAGTCTTTCCTTAGACAGAATATCCCTTCTATAGTAATTTAATAGCACAATTAAATACTACTATTATACCCTCAAATATTGAAAGAAAAAATAGGACAAGAAAGAACACAAGAGATTTAACGAGGTTCGGTAAATTATACCTACGTCCTCGGGCACTAACACCAGATGATAACTTTACTATCTCCAAAATATTACAAACAAATAGAATTCCTTAAGAATTCTCAAATGAGAGAAGAGAGAAAACTAAGAGAGAAAGATTGGTTGGGATGGTTGAAATGAGAAATGGTTAGGCCTATTTATAGTTGAGGTTCAGGGACTAACTTGCAAATGGCCTAAAAAATTAGGGACCAAAATTGCAATTATCCCATTCAACTTTAAACAACTTGCCTATCACTTTTTTCTTTCGGTGCCACTTGCACCTCCCATTTTTTACTTTTCAACCCCTTTTTAATTTGACTTATCAACACCTTCCACCATCGAAGCTTTTATTATAAATAGAAAAGACATGTTGTAAGACCTTTACCTGGTTGCCCACACAAATTGAGGTGTTGGTGATGGGAATGGATTGAGTTTGTACTATGTTTACCTATAATATTAATGTTGTAGTTGTATATAGTTGTTGAAGATTGATTTAGTTTAAAATATAAGTTAAAATTCTATTTAAGTTTGTTATTATTTGTAAATGATTAATTTAATCTCGTTTAGTTTAGCTCATTATTTTTTTTAAAAATATACCAATCACCATCTAGTAGTTTTTACAAGTTATATTTTGTTAGTGGTTTTTTCTTTTTTTTGTGCTGTACAAATATTAACTTTTGTGTTTAGTGTTTAGTCTTTAGTGATTAAGTTTTTATTTTGAATTTGTTGAATAATGAATAGTAATTAAGAAGTTTATTGATCAACATTTTATATGTAAATTTTTTATTCCATTTATTTGATATTTATATCAATTATCATATACATTATTAAATATATTTTTAAAATATCGATAATTTGGAACGGTAGACTAAAATATCCTAATATACTTTTCAAGTTTTTGTTTTTGTCTAGCGGCGGTGTTAGCCTTCGAGCTAGCTACCGTCAACCTTTTTCTCCTGCCCATCAACCATTTTTTTTCTTTCTTCTTCTCATTCACTCAATGTGTCTTCTCTCTTTTCGGTTTGCAGATCTATTTTTTTGGTATCTTTGTTATCTTTACAAGTTGTGATGGACAGATGATGGTGCCTATCATCGTTGAAACACCACCGACCACCGACCACCGACCACCGACAGTTTCTTTTAGAAAGTGGGTAGCTCTTCGTTGACTTCTTAATCTGTTTCTGTTTTGAAAGTTTCAAAATAATAAATGATTTCATGAGTCGGTTTTGACTCATGTTGTTTTAGTTTTATATTTTTTTTTGTTTTTTTCATTGTTTAATAAATGTTCACTTTTAGAAGTTTTTTTGTCTACTCCTGTAATACGCTTTTTAGTCTTGCTTATGTATGTAGTCTTGCTTTTGCGAGTAATTTTATGGTTGGTTTTGTCATTGTCCTCTCTAGTTTGGTGGATGCTCGATTCTTTTGTCGATTTTTTCCCGCCGTTTTGGACCATTCAGGGCTGATTTCCTTATTGTATTAAGTGTTTGCAATCACTCCTAATATGTTGTGCTTGAGTTGTGACAAAGCCAATTGTCAACTCGCCATAATGTGCTTTTGTTATGTTGATAGAGCTTATCCTTTAACGCGTATAATAGGTATTTATTATTTCCCCGAATTGTATAATCTCATTCATTGAATAAATTAATAATTAAAAAAAAAAGACATACTAATACTAATACTTAGTAAAATTAATAGAACAATATGATCATCATTCAACTGAGGAACATAATGTCAACATAATAGCAAAAATGTTATTCGATTAAAAGCAATTGGATGATTTTCTTTTTTAGTCATAAAACTTAATCCTATTAAAGAACAGAAAGTCATCCCAAATATTTTCGATAACATGCACCAATAATTATGGAATAGTGTGAAGGGGGACCCTCATTACCTTACAACCATTAAAAATTTCTTGGTCTAAATTCACTATATTTTAGTTGGTCTAACTGTATCATAGTGTATGTAGGTAAAAGCACACGACCCAGTAGAACATTCCACCGATCATTTAGTCTCAAAATGGAACTAAATTGACTAACCAATTGAAGTTTGAATGTTAAAACCCTTAGTTGCCGTAGCTTCTTCTTCCTTTCTTTCTTTTTCTTTTCTTTTTGCATGCTATCATCTCTTTCAACTAGAAGTGATCATGGGTTGGGTGGCCCGGCTCGGCCCGACGGCTAGCCCAAATATGAGAGGGTTCGGATAAAACTATAGACCTGAAATATGGGTTTGGGCAAAAAATGAGGATCGTTTAGAAAATAGGCCGGGCCTCGGGAAAAACTTTTTTGGCCCAGACTGGCCCGACCTGGCCCGAATATATAATAAATATATATATTTTGTATTTTTAAAATACATTTCCCATTTCCCCATTTCCAATTAGACATTTAGTATTTATATAATAAATATATATAATAAATATATTTTTTATTTTTTTATTTTAAAGTATTTTTAAAATACTTTTTTATTTTTTTATTTTTAAAATACATTTCCAAATATAATAAATTGGTTGCAAAAAGGACGATGAGGACGATGAGGATGATGTTTCTTCGGTTGCTTTATAGGATATTTCCTTTATAATTGTTGAAAATTTAATTTAGCTTACAATTTATATTTTGTTATAAAATTAAATATGTTGATTGGTTAATGTATGGATATTCTGGTTGGTTGATTATACTTTGCAGGTTTTTTTATACAATTTTGGTGTTTACTTAAAAAAAAGGGCCGGGCTGGGCTGGGCTCGAACTTAGGAATTTTTTCTCGGGCCAGGCCTGGACAAAATTTCAGGCCCATATTTCGCGCCGGGTCGGGCCTGGACCTAAGACGCGGGCTGAAAAATTTTATTATTCTTTTATTATGTTTTCTATTATTATTATTTTTATTATATAATATATATACATACATTAAGTTTTCACCTTATTAATTTTATTATAACATATATATAATAAGTTAACATATATATATATTTATCATTAATGCCGCCCACTTCAACAAAATAAAAATTCAATTTATTTTATAATAATTAATATCTTATATAAGCTTAATAATAATAAAAATTCAATTTGAAGTTACCTTTATTACATAAATGAGAGTAGATATAAATTGGAGTTGAAAAGGATAAATAAAATTAAATAAAATTTGAAAAAATACTAATATTTATATTATTAAATTATTTGTAATTTATATTATAAAACATTTATAAATTAAAATTAAAATTTATTTTAATATAAATAATATTTGATTTAATTCAAAATAATTTTATATAAAAATTAATTTAATGATAATTTTTTTCTGAAAAATAATTAATATTTTTCAAAATAAAAAAAATTAATTTTAAAAAATAATTTATTGATGAATAAATTATTTTCTGCCGATGATCAAAACATAGTAAAAGATGTGCTCTATACAGGGCATTATTTATAAACGTGTTGCATGTCTACTCCCGTTGCGTGTCTCATCCGGTGCCCCTTGAATTTTATTCATCCACTTCATACATTTTTATGTCAATTTCGTAATGATTACTGAGCATTAATGCTTACCCTGTTATTTTTAATGTCAAATGTCAATATTGTATTAGGTAATATGATTATTCATGTTACTTTTACAAATGTATTTGTTATTTGAGATTGTTATTTTTATACGAGCTTATGAAGTATTTTGTTTATCTTGTTATTTTTCTTTTATAGATTTTAATTTTCGAAATGTGCTGATCGGATTTTCGTGGAGCTCACACTATTTATCTTTGATCGTTTGAACTCTATTATATGGGACATGCACTTAGGGTTTGTCATGTTACTTTGAAATATTTTAAGTTTGATCTACTCGATAGATCTTTAGTGTTCTTGCTTCTTTATCTTTGTGTTAGTTGCTTTTCATTTAAGTTTAGTAAGTTTAAAAACCAAAGCTTTCATCTTTTTGTTCAAGTTTATATTAATGGCTTCCATAGTTGTTTCTTTCATGTTAGTTAGTTTTAATATGGTAATAGGTAACTAAACCGTAGGGGGTTGGTTGATGGGGATGTGAGTAAGCTGAAATTTTTGGACAATTGACTAAATCGTAACAAATTGGATTAAATCAAATAGATCTAAAAACTTAGGAAGTGATGCCATAAGGGAACATATAGGCAAGTGAGATTGGAAGGTAATCTTGTTACGCTCTCGTTCATTAGTCTCAGATTAATCGGTGAAATCAGAAGATAAATCGAAGCTAATTCGTCTAAGCCAGTAAAATTGAGATTGGAAGATAAAATGGAAGTCACTTAATAATTTAAACGATTTAAGTCCCTTGTTCGAGGACTGATTAACCATATCGAAATCAACCAACCACCATTAGTTATTTTTTGGATAACTCATTAGTTTTATACTCTTTGCAATTTAGTCCTTAAATTAGCATATTTAATTTTCTTGCAATATTTTCTAGTTATGAATTGTCGTACTACAAAATCATATCAGTAGCCACTTAGGCTCTATCATGTATGCTATTTATCACTTAATCGCCATCTCCTTTGGGTTCGATCCTTGGAATACTCCAGTGTTCCACTGTAACACTATAAATATTACAACTGACCTGTACGTTTGCAGTAAAACCGTGCTTTAAAATTATTTTATAAATTCGTTGTTTTACACCTTGAACTGGAAAAAAAAAACATTAGTCTCCATTTTCTTTTAGTTTTCTTTCTTATTTTGACTGAAAAAACTATTCTCATCTAAGTTGGACATTCAAGTTGACATTTAAAACTCATTTGGACTGTCATGTAGGATTGCCGTTAAGGAGGTAACGGAGCTTAACGGCAGAGTGACTGCTTCGTAATAAAACAATAGCGTAAGTGACTAAAACATAACATTTTAAATATAAGAGACTAAAATATAATCCGAAATAAACAAAAGTGGTTATTTTTATAATTTACCCTTTTAAAATTGATATATTTTTAGGATATACTCGATGTATACTATACTAAATCAGAAGTCCATTATTCATCTACTTCATTCATTTTAATGTCAATTTCTTTTCTTTAAAACCGTAGGTTTTGCTTAATTATATATTCCACGAGGGATTAAAATATTTCGAACACTTCAAATTCTATTATGATCACAAAAATTTATTGTATATTCTCTCAAAAAAATTAATAGATATTAAGATATATTTTTAAGGATCATAATCAAAATACAAACTATTTGGTTAAATTGACCTTTGCAAAAAAGAAGATCTACAATTATTTAAGTCCCCTCCAAAAGAAGCATTAAATTTTTTGGAAAGACAGGGAAAGGAGAATCAGTATTTCTCAGTCTTATTCTATGTAATTTAATATAATAATGTTTTTATTTCACCAAAAAAATACTACTTCAAAATTAGAGATTAAATTTCCAAAAATCATAACACCCGAATCAATGAAAAAATTCAGAAAAAAACAAATCAGTTGAACAATAGTTTGGAGATTCAAGAATTTTGAGATGGATCTATAATTCAAATGAAATACTACCAAACCATGAAATTCAAGTTTTGTGGAAAATATAACTGTTAATGTCCGGTAATAATGGTCAGGTATATCTTCTTTTATTCTTTTTTCACTTTATTTGATTTAAATTATAATTCAAATTTCCAATTTTTTTTTGTTAATACCAGAAGAATTAAAATGGATAGAACCAAAAATAAAAATTGCAATACTAAATAAATAACACAGAATTTAATTTAATTTAATTTATAGAAAAAACTCAATTTATTTATATACTATAATTTTTGTAAAGTTTCATACTTAATTGAAGAATCATAGTAAAAACTCAATTTATTTATATACTATAATTTAAAATTTATGGATAGATTTTATTTTTTAGTATTACATTTTTTTTGTATTTATTAATTTTAATCTTTCTACATAAGAATTGAGAGCTGTCGAAACCACCTTTTTAGATAAAAGTGTTGACTTTTAAAAGATGATAAAATAGGAGTCACCACCGATATTTTATTTAGGTGTGATCGGATCACCTTGAAAACGCTTTTGGTTTACGAGTTTCAGAAAAATGAGTTCGAGAGTCAGTTACGTATGAGGAAGGGTTAGCACCCTCGTAAAGCCCAAAATTGGTACCTAATTGATCATTTAATGTCCTAAGGTCGAATGTTGAAAAAAAATTTAAAAAGCGATTCCCTTTTTTTTAAAAAAAATCTTTATTGAAATTTATTATTTTGAAAACTAAAAATTTTGGTCATCTTGCCTCAATGAAGAAATCGAAATCCCGTAAGTTAGAGTGTGATTCTTTGAAGTTCCGATGACAACGCACGAATTTGCTTTTATTAAAATCCTCGTCTCGAGAAAATAAAATGTTGTATCCAGTGAGTTAGGACATAATATTTTGAATTCACGAGATAAGCTTTGGCTTGAAATTTTTTATGCTATAATTTTAAAAATGATTGGTTCTTAGGACTTTTAATATTAATATTAGATTTTTTTTATATTTATCGGGCCTGGGCAAAAATTGGTTATTGCAGTTGCCCTTCTTTGCTCGTTATCATGCAATGAGAACGGAGCAAAGACCTTAAAAATGACCAATTTTACCTGGTCATGCTGGATCTTGGTGCTCCTCTTCTTCAAGTAACCTCATTCTAACCCACTGCATCTTCAGGGATATAGAAACTGGTACTGCAACATCAGGGAGATAGGATTTGTAACTTGTAGCTCTTCAAGAGAAAAAAATTTGCTAGCTTCAGTCTATTCCACTGCAACTTTAGGGAGATAAAACTTGTAGCTTCAACTTGTTCTGCTGCAACTTTAAAAAAAAGTCTGGTGCGATATGCTCTATTGCAGCTTCAGAGAGATAATATCATCATTTTAATCCGCTCCGCTACAACTTCAAGGAGATAGGGTTGGTTTCTTCAATCTGCTCCACTGCAACTTCAGGGAAATAAGATTGGTTTATTTAGTCTGCTCCACTGCAATTTCAGAGAGATAAGACCTGATGCGATCTGCCCTACTGCAACTTCAGAGAGATAAGATCCATCATTTTAATCCGCTCCGCTGCAACTTCAAGGAGATAGGATTGGTTTATTCAATTTGCCCTACTACAACTTCAGGGAGATAAGATTGGTTTATTCAGTTTGCTCCACTGCAATTTCAGGGAGATAAGACCTGATGCAATCTGCTCTACTGCAACTTCAAAGAGATAAGATCCATCATTTTAATCCACTCCGCTGCAACTTTAGGGAGATATGATTGGTTTCTTCAATCTGTTCCACTACAACTTCAAAGAGATAAGATTGGTTTATTCAGTCTACTCCGCTGTAACTTCAAGGGAGATGAAACCTGATTTTAATCCACTCCACTGCAACTTCAGGGAGATAGGATTATTGGCTTTAATCTGCTCCACTGCAACTTCAGGGAGATAAGACTCGCCATCTTCAGTCTGCTCCATTGCAACTTCAGGGGGATAAGACTTGCTTTCTTCAATTTTAATGCCAGGGAGATAAGATTTGCTGCCTTCAGCTTTAACCTGTTCCACTGCAACACTAGAGAAACAAGATTCACTACCTTTAGCTTTAATCTGTTCCACTATAACACCAAAGAGATAGTATTCACTGCCTTCAGCTTTAATCCGCTCCACTTCAGATTTAATCTATTCCACTGCAACGCCAGGGAAACAAGACACGCTACATTTAGCTTTAATCTATTCCACTACAATGTTAGGGAAATAAGATTCGCTGCTCTCAGTCTTAACGCTAGGGAGATAAGATTCGCTGCCTTAGCTTTAATCTGCTCTGCTACAATGCCAGAGAAACAAGATTCGCTACCTTTAGCTTTAATCTGTTCCACTGTAACGCCAAGGAGATAGGATTCGCTGCCTTCAGCTTTAATCCGCTCTATTTCAGTTTTAATCTATTCCATTGCAATGCCAGGGAAACAAGATTCGCTACCTTTAGCTTTAATCGGTTCCACTACAATGCTATGGAAATAAGATTCACTACCTTTAGTCTTAATGTCAGGGAGATAAGATTCGCTGCCTTCAGCTTTAATCTGCTCCGCTGCAACGCCAAAGAAATAAGATTTACTGCCTTCAGCTTTAATCTACTATGACATCAGGGAAATAAGATTCGTTGCTTTCAGCTTTAATCTGTTCCACTGCAACGCTAAGGAAATAAGATTCGTTATGATAACTTCAATCCATCCCACTGCAGCTTCAGGGGTATTGGATTTGTGATCTGCTCTTCAAGGAACATGATCTGTAGAATCCATTGCATGGATCTATTTATGCCTAATGATTAGGATGTTATGATCAAAATGAATCAAAATCTCCTAACTAAATATGCATGCATGAATGCAAAATGAAAAATGATCTCTTAATGAGTTTGAGTTCTTATTGCTCATTGTTTATTAAGGCTTTATTACCAACACGTCAGAACACCATCTTGTTCGGCTGGTAACACTCATATCTTACTTAATCGAATTGCCCCCACTATAATCTTCAAGATTCAATCCTCTGTAATCTTTAAGGTTCAATCCACTGTAATTTTCAGACATAAAATTCGAACCATCCTCCTCCCACTGTAATTTAAGAGTATAAGATTTGACTCTTGCTCAATCCTCTCCTACTGCGAGTTAAGGAGAAAGAATATGAATCTTTTTGGCCTTACACCATTCCCAATGTACCATACCAAATGTTTATACACAATTATAGAACTTTCTTCTTCAAGAAAACTTTTTCTTATCACTTAAAGTTTTGTCACCAACCCGACATCTTGTCATCTTGTTCAATCAATGTTTTGACAACAAAATCCAAAAAGATAGTCTTAATTTAGACTTTTCCTTAGATATTTCAACCTTTAAACTTGGTACGTTCTAAAAAATAGTCATGTTTCAGGTTCCTGTATTATTTAAAAATTCTAGAGTAATATGCAAAACTTCCATTGTGAAAGTATTATCAGTCCATTAATCATTATTCCAATGCAACATGCTTGTAAAAAGATCATAACAATGGATACAATAGAATTGATTTGGGAGTATGGCTCGAAATGAATAAATTATCAAGAACAGTAAGAATAAAAAGAGGAATTGATTGAGAACACGTGTCTTGAAAAAAATAAAGTATTCCAAGACAGCAGATTCAATATATATAGTACAAAGACTAGGTGCCCCATATATCGCAGCTTGAACTTCTCTGTACAAACTTTCTGAAGACCATTCTGAGTTTGACATGTGTTTAGGAGATCTACAGTACTTTGTCGATACCCCAAGATGTCGCCTACCTTTTCCCATTGATTCAGGCATAGCAAGATCACCACATGCCCCAATCTGATCAAAATTTGAGCTGCTCTGATCACCTCATGCCCCATTTAGATCCAAAATTTGAGCCGCCCTTTTCGGGTTTTCAACTTAAATCCCCTTTGGTCTCAAGGCTCCCTTTGTGGGTTTTCACATTGGTCTCTCCTTTTTCTTTTTATTTCTTATATTTTTTATGACTCAAAGCGCCCTTTGCGGGTTTTTACCTTAGTCTTTTTTTTGGACTCAAAGCACCTTTTGCAGGTTTTCATTTTGGTCTCTTTCTCTTTCCTCAAGTGAAGTACTTCTTCACTACTTCACTGAGTCTGAGTTTACAAGATTTGACAAGTTTTTACCATCCATCTCGCTCAAAATTAAAGCTCCTCCAAAAAAGGCCTTCTTTACAACATAAGGTCCTTCCCAATTTGGCATTCACTTCCCACTAAAATCCTTTTGTAGAGGAAGGATCCTTTTCAATATCAGGTCCCCCTCGTGGAATTCTCTGGGACGAAGCTTTTTGTTATAGGCTCGCATCATTCATTTTTGGTACATCTGACCATGATGAATAGCTTTTAGCCTTTTTTCTTCGATCAAGTTCAACTGATCATATCGAGACTGGATCCACTCTGCGTTCTCTAATTTTAGCTTTGCCAAGATTCTGAGAGAAGAGATTTCGACTTCGATGGGAAAAACTATGATAAGCTAAAGAAGAAGACGTTGTCCCAGTAAAGAATTTTCACTGCATCGTTCATGATGTTAATCTTGAACATACTGCAAATTTTTGATATCGTACTGTTGTTCAGATTACAATGTCTGTGCTTAACGCAGGCATGACCATGCGAAGACATCTTTGAACTCTTGAAGTAACTTAACAAGGTCTTGCTTCGTTTCTTCAGTTATTCTTGTTCTGATTTTTACTTCTTTTCCCTCCTCTAAGGTCACAATCTCCCTTGTTTCCTTATGAGGTAAAATTTGTTTCCTCTTTTTGTTCTACCATCCTCAACAAGTCTGGAGATAGGCTACAATCTATGTCATCTTCAAAATCATGAGATCCCTCTAAACACATGTCTCACTCAAAAGGAGATTCTGAGTCTATAGCAGCGTTACTCATGTCACTGATATCTAGGGGCCTATTGTAGGTACAAAAGAATATACAAAGAATGTATGAATTTATGAATAATTATTTGATTATGAATGAATGAAAGAATGATGTGGAAGAAAATCCAAAAGAATGAAATAATCAAAAAAGTAATTATTCGTAAAGAAGAATATTGGCTCAAAAATGATCACCAGGATGTATTTTATTAAAATAATGACGTTCAGACGTAAGCCTATTTCACAAAGGATTTTTATCACTTCTAGACTAAAAGCAACAAGTGTGTTCTAAACATTACTCCGAGTAAGCTCTATATACTACAGGGATTTCTTCTGCAGTTCAATTATTTAGAACACTCCCAAGTTTATAAGGGTGAATATCTAACAAGGTCCCTTTTTAGTTGTCTTCATGTATGAAATTGATATGAATGTTTCCTAACACTTCTTCATGCATCGCTTTCACTCCATTGTCAATATGATTGGGTAGCATATTTTTTGCATTAGATGAGTCATCGAACTTGACAATGCCCATATTGATGAATCTTTCAACTAGCTTTTTGAAGGTAGTGTAATTTTCTATCGAGTGCCCCGTGATTCCTGTATGGTATTCGCACTGGGCATTTGCGTCATACCATTTAGGGTATGGAGGTTGTAGAGATTTCATGTGAAAAGGGAAAATAACGTGTGCATCAAAAAGAATTTGATATAGTTCCCTATACGACATTGGGATTGGCGTAAATTAGAGCTTCTCAGTCTTCGTGCCAGGATCTTACCTTGATGGAGCTTGCTAACTAGCAACCACCTTTCTTGGCTGACTTATAGTAACTGATCTTGAATAACCTGTGTTATTCACCTCATTTTCTTTTCTTCCTGAGGCTAACTTCTTGTTACTCCCTCCCCCGTCTATTCTTCCCCTTCTAATAGGACTTTCAATCATTTCTCCATTCATGATTATATCTGAGAAACTTTTTGTGGCACTTCCCAACATGTGCATGATGAATGGGCTTGTAGTGTGTTGATAAAGAGCATCGTCGTTTCTTTCTCTAGGAGCGACGGCTGAAATTGGACAGCAACTTCCCTTCATCTCTTTGCATATTGCCTAAAACTCTCATTCGGTTTCTTCTCCATGTTTTGCAAATTAATTTTGTCAGGAATCATGTTCGTTACATGACTATACTGCTTCGTGAATGCTTAAGCTAAGTCCCTCCATGAACTAATCCTGGTACGACTCAATTGGTTGTACCATTTGGATGCTGCGCCCACTAGACTATCTGAGAAGCAGCGTATTAGCAGTTGATCATTGTTAACGTACCCAGTCATTCTTCTACAAAACATGGTGATGTGAGCTTCAGGGTAACTGGTTCCATTGTATTTTTTAAAGTCTGGCGTTTTGAACTTGTCTACTTCTTTAGCATTAGCCATAGGGTCCTTTCCTTTATCATTTCCCCCAGCAAATAGTTAAGTCAACTGAGTCATCATGTTACTTTGAGACTCTATCATTTTGTCCATCATATCTTGCTGAATCATAGCTAGCTGCTCTTGCATTTGCAGCTGAAGTTGGTCTTGTATCTCCTTTTGGAACTGTTTAAGTCTTTCCAATCTTTGATCCATACTTTTTGACTTTGCTCGAGTACTGTAACGGTGTTTGGTTGGTAAATTTTTGTTGGTTTCTAGATGAACTGAAATAATTTTAATCAATCAGGATCTTTTGGTGGACTTTAATGCATATAATGTAATGTAATGCAAATGCATGAAATGAATGCAAAAAGAGACGTTGATCCCTGGTTCAATTCTATTCGAACAACTTTACTAGAAAACAAATTTCTTTATATAAAGCGAATATATATATGGCTTTGCCCTCATACTCTAAGCGAAGATATCGATCATTTTCTTCATCCGGATATTAAGATAAACCTCGCGAATTTTCTAATAGATGCCTCTACTAGCTCATTTTTGCTTGATCCGGGCCACGACTCATTGTTCACTCATTCTCGTGATGCTCGTTAAGTTTTTTTTAAAAAAATTGGGATATTGATGACTTTCGAATAATATTTTTCAACATGAATCCTCGGGCAACGAAGTAAAGTCGTGTAGTCCTCCATTAGACTATCACCCTTCTATTGTCACGTTTTCTTAGACCATATTCAGACAACCGTATTGTCTTCCACTTTATCAAGAAATTCATTTTCCATGACAGACTCTCTATTTAACAACTGAACGTAAATCAACACTTTTTTTTACGATGAAAATGCAACGCAATCATAACCAAAATAAAACAAGTTAGTACAAGGCAAAAGCAAGCAAGATAAATAAATAGAGCACCTATTTGGGTGACCACTAGGTGTTTGGAGTGGTTCTACCTAGGGTAGGCTCTTAGGGCTTACTACATGCGGTTCGGTTCTAAAGAAAGGGTACCTAAACCAGCAGATTCATTGATCCTTACCCATTATAGGCTCATATAGACCGAGTTCAGTTCAGTGGAGGACATTTCCCTATGGCTGCATGGAGACGAAAATCTCACGAAGACATAGGTACGGATGTATCCTGAAAGCGATCCACTATCCTGCACGGAGGTGAAGAACTCACGAATGAATAGTTTCTTACTTCCACTTAAAAGGGTATAATTGAGCAATTATGCAATGCAATATGCAGAGATTAAAATACTTCAACCAATAAAGCAAACATATCAAAATGATGCAGACCATAAAAATGCGATGAGAGGATCGTAAATTTAAATCGAGTTTTCAACTTTCGACAAAAGATAAAAAATAATCAATTTGTGGCTAGAATCTCAAAACCAGTCTCCAGCGGAGTTGCCAAGCTGTCGAAACCACCTTTTTAGATAAAAGTGTCGACTTTTAAAAAACGATAAAATAGGAGTCGCCACCGATCTTTTATTGAAATGTGATCGAATTACCTTGAAAACGCTTTTGGTTTACGAGTTTCAAAAAAATAAGTTCAGGAGTTAGTTACGTACGAGGAAGGGTGTTGAAAAAAATTGATCATTTAATGTCCTAAGGTCGAATGTTGAAAAAAATTTTAAAAGCGATTCCCTTTTTTAAAAAAAAATTTATTGAAATTTATTATTTTGAAAACTAAAAATTTTGGTCATCTTACCTCAATGAAGAAATCGAAACCTCGTAAGTTAGGGTGTGATTCTTTGAAGTTTCGATGACAACACACGAATTTGCTTTTATTAAAAACCTCGTCTCGAGAAAATAAAATGTTGTATCCAGTGAGTTAGGACATAACATTTCGAATTCACAAGATAAGCTTTGGCTTGAAATTTTTTTTGCTATAATTTTAAAAATGATTGGTTCTTAGGACTTTTAATATCAATATTTGATTTTTTTATATTTATCGGGCCCAGGAAAAAAATGGGTATTACAAGAGTTAAAAAATTGTTACAACTTTAACCAAAATTTTAAAGAAATAAAATGGAGGGTAATTTGAAAAAAAAATAAGAAGAGTCAAATTATTAATAAAAAAATTCCTTATTTATAATCTTTAAAAAATATTTTATTTTTTCTTTCATAAAGAAAGTTGTATTTTTTTTATAAAAAAAAGTTAATTTTATTTAAACATAAAAAATTATAAAAAGAGTTGCAAATTTGGGTAAAAGAGAATTAGCAATCCTCAATTACCCTTTAAGTTATATAAAAGAAATTTTTTTTTAAATTTTTATTTGTTGGAAATTATGGCTTGCAAATTTAATTATTGATGAGTATTTATTCAAATTTAGAAAGTGATAATTTATCATTCAATAGATACATTTCCATGGGACACATTTCTTTTAAGAAGTATGTCTAATATGAAAGGTTGTGGCTCTTCAAAATAGGATCCATTGAGTGCATATAAATAGAGGGTCCATGGTGCTCACAAATATTATAACAATCAATCCTATTTTCAGAAATTAGAGTAAGAGTTAGGAAATTCCTCGATTTTGCTAATCAAAGGAAATTGAAAAGCTTCGTTGTATCCTGGGAAGACCTTTGCCTTAACCCTCAGCAACTTTGTGTGAGGGAAAATAGTTCTTTTTGGAAAGCGTCACCCGTGCCTCGAAGTCTACTGTTTAATTTAATTTCAAATCCAGATCTATCTTCTCCACTCAATATTTCCAACAATCAAAGAGAACTATTTTGGAAATAGCGAAGGAGACTACCACAAACCGATCCAGATACTGTTTAAAGATCCGATTCATCAAATCCATGAAAACTGCGGGTGCATTAGTAAATCCAAAAGGCATGCCCAGAAACTCATAATGTTCATATCTCGTTCTGAAAGCAGTCTTTGGCACATCAGAGTCTTTAACTTGTAACTGATAATAGCCTGACCTCAGATCTATTTTAGAGAACACAGTGACCCCTTTCAACTGATCGAACAAATCATCAATTCATGGAAATGGATACTTATTCTTTATGGTCACTTTATTTAGTTATCTGTAATCAATACACATTCTCATTGTCCCATCTTTCTTTTTCACAAACAAAACTGGTGTGCCCCAAAGGGAGAAACTCGGTCGCGCGAAACCCTTATCTGTCAATTCTTGCAATTGAGCTTTCAATTCCTTTAATTTTGTAGGTGTGATTCTATACGGAGCTATGGATATCAGAGTCGTCCCTGGTACTAACTCAATCCCAAACTCTACCTCTCTAATCAGTGGCAACCCTGGCAACTCTTCTGGAAACATATCTGGATATTCACAGACAACTGGTACTGATTCAATCTTCTTGTCAGTCACTTTACTATCAATCACATATGCAAAGTAACCTTGACAACCCTTTCTCACATACTTCTGAGCTAACATTGAAGATATCACTGCTGATAAACCATTCAAATCATTTGATTCAACTCGAATAATCTTATTATTCTGACATCACAAATCAATAGTGTTCCTTTTACAATTTACCACAGTATCATGAAAAGTTAACCAGTCCATTCCCAGAATAATATCAAACTCGTTGAATGGAAACAACATCAAATCAGCCGAAAAACATGAATCTCGAATCATCAACGGACAATTCTTACACACTTTGTCAACCAAAACACACCTTCCCAGGGGGTTTGATACTCTAATGACAAACTCAGTAGACTCAACAAGCAGAGTCTTACTGGATATTAAAGTCTCACACACATATGAATGAGTTGAACCAGGATCAATCAATACAATAACATTATTATAATAAAGAGTGAAAGTACCAGTAATAACATCAGGGGAAGAAGCCCTCTCTCGAGCACGAATGGCATATGCTCTGGCAGGTGCACGAGCCTCAGATTGAACTGACGTGTTCTTTGTCCCTCTCTGACTACCACTTACATTACCTGTATGCCTGGTTGGTCTACCTAGTACTGGCACATTACTCGGTGTGGTACTCTTTACTGTGTTTGGCTCGACCACCATCGGACACTCTCAAATAAAATGATTCTTTGATCCACACTTAAAGCAAAACCGATCATGCAATCTGCAATCTCCTGGATGCCATTTACCACAATGCTTACGCTCAGATCTATTTTTTCGGACATTACCAACACTAGCAACTGAAGTAGCTCGTGAACTCACAGAAGGTCGTTCTCAATCTCGTCTAAAAAATCCTGCAGTATCTTTAGATTGGCTGTGATCTTCTCTGAATTTCTTTGAAGTCGATTGAAATGATTTACTGAATGTTCTTTTATGAAAATCTCTAGCTTTAAAGTCAGCCTTTCTCTTCTCTTTCCTGAGTTCTTCGGCTTTGCAAGCTCGTTCAACAAGTACCACAAACTTTTTTATCTCAAGTATACCAACTAACAGTTTAATATCTTCATCCAGCCTATCTTCAAATCTCTTACACATAACAGCTTCAGTCGCTACACACTCTCGAACATATCTGCTAAGTCACACAAATTCCCACTCATATTCAGTAACAGTCATACGACCCTGTTTAAGTTCAAGAAATTCTTTACGTTTCTGATCAGTGAATCTCTGACTGATATATTTCTTGCGAAACTCAGTCTAAAAGAATTTGTAGGTGACCTGCTCTTTTAGTACAATAGACACTAGAGTATTCCACCAATGGTAGGCAGAGTCACGTAACAATGATATGACACATTTCAAACACTCATCGGGCGTACATGACAATTCTTCAAATACACGGATAGTGTTATCGAGCTAAAATTTAGCCCGCTCAGCATCATCATTAACTGTGACCCTGAATTCTTCGGCCTCGTATTTTTTAATTTTATCAACAGGGGGCTTACTTAACCTCATTGGATCAATTGTCGGAGGTATCACAGGTATCGGAGATGGATTATTCTGAGGTGGGGGTTGTTGCACAACCGGATTGGTTCGAATATATTGTGTAAACAAATTATTCATCATTTGGTAGAAGGCTTGCTTTGCCTCCCTCTCTTGGCTACTTGAGGTAGGCCGAGAGTCAACTGGTACTGCTTCACGAGCAGGAGTAGGCGCCATACTTTCAACGTCATCAGCTACAACTCGATCGAGATCCATTACTATACGAAAACGTATTTTCAGATGTCAGAAGTCATCACACTATCGGAATATAAAATATGGCATGTACAGCTAGACTCACACACGCTACGTTAGCCCTAGAACCAACTAAACCGTAGCTTTGATACCAATCAAATGTAACATCCCTAACTCGTATCCGTCACCAAATTAGGGTTAAATGGCATTACTAATCAAAATACAACTCAAAACAGACATTCATTAAAGTTCAATAATTATAGTAGTTACATCAGATAAGCTAGGTTTAATATGAAACATGCGAAATTTTAAGCTTTTCTTTTAGTCATTTAAAACAAAACGAAAACATTACAATCCAACTAGACTATAAGGAAATAAGCCATTTTTGCTGGCTATGAAACTCATTTACAAAACATTAAAGTACGTTGTTATAACATTATCTAGCATGTACATGCCCTAAGTTAAAATCCAAACATTTTAATACCGAGACAGTAGATAGAGTGATGATCTTTGCTGACAATCCCAGAGCTTGAAGCTTGATCTTTAAATCTATAAAACAGAGAGACGTAAAAAACAAGGTAAGCTTATTTAGCTTAGTAAGTTTATGGCATAACTAAAACAACCTATAAATAAAACACATAAATATCATATAATTTCCTGATTACATTTATAGATGTCACAAGTACAACATATTTTACTAACTGAATTTAAAATGTATAGTCATCTTATTTATATAAAATATATGTAATCATAGAATGCTTACCAATGAGTATATATATACTCTATATACATACAACCAATTGTATGTTTAAATACTCATCAGGAACTTACAACCAAATACATGAACTTATCACTTACTTGAAATCAATTACATACATTACTATCAATACTTAGAGCCAATACACCTACACTTCAAATGCGTATAATTGAATGCATATTTATACATATATACTCAACAATTATTATAACCGAATATATATATATGTACATCAAACTAATATAACAGGGCACATTTATACTTACCCAAAATGCATATCACCAATCACATAAATGCTTAATAAAAGCATATACATAATGCAAATATAAATTTATCACATGCATATAGGTGAATGTGCATGTATCTATCAACTGCTTAAAACTGTATATATATATATACATACTCATCAGATATGTATAAACGAATGTTTGTGTTGGATGGCCGGCACCTCTACGGCGCAGCGGAAAAATTTAAAAATCAGCGACCCTAACCACGGATCCATATGAGAGGAACGAATCGGGGTGAAAAAGGTTACGAAATTACCTAATGTTTATTCTGATTAGATAGCAACTTCCCAACAACGTGTAGCCTGATCTATAGTCGAACCAAGCCGCAATCTATCGAGACTTCGACCTCTACGTAATCCACCCAGTTGACTACAAACGGAAGAAATCCCCAAAACAGTTTTTAAAAGTGATTTTTCTTTGACGGCTGCTAGACCCAAGCAAAGGAAAAACGGGATCCTTATAAATCTTTTATTTTTAGGGTTTTAAGGAATTAAATAAATATAATAATATTTTAAACTGAAAATTATAATTACATTAATTATAATATAATTTAGGTAAACCATATATTTATTTGAATTCATATGCTAACCAAATTTATGTCCTCATTATGCGTACAACAACCTTGTACATAATGTGTTGGAAATTTGATTACCTATAATTAATTTAATTCAAACGACCCCCAAAAAACAATACCAACTATGGTTTATTCCGTTCATTTCAACTATAGGGTGTGACCCTGTAGGTTCCTGTAACGTTAGCAGTAATACTAGAACGATTCCAATGTTACAAACTATGAGTGGCATCTAGCAATGCATCATTGCTACCTAAGTCACAAGAGATCATGATTCGACATAACCTTTTTTATGATTAACCTTTTATGTAATAATCCTTAAGTCCTTTATCTCTGGATTGGACACAAGTCATGGAATAGTCACACTTACATAGTCCATTCCATGTTCCTTTATATCTTAAGCAGACTACGATATACAAATAAGTATGACATCTCATATCAACTTATTTGAGCACGGCCATGCATTTCTAGTCTCACTTAATCAAGTGGCCTAAGATATTACTCCCATTATGTAGGAGGGACTTATTCTATATCGACCAACCATATCCCTCTACATCGATTGTGGTATATCCAACATCAGCCTTTATAGAACAACCAGTTACGGTGTACGTTTGACTGTATCAAGAAATACTACTCACGATGTTAGGATTATGATGATCTCAAGTCTGAGGATCATATACATATTAATCATTATGAGTAATGTCGTGACAATTACATAATAATCCAAGAAACATACTCATAATGGGTTAGTCGAATATGTTGTTCTCTAACACATATATTCATGCATCGATTCTGACATTCCATATCAATGACAACTCTTTATCATCAATCAACTGCATGTTACGGTTAATGCATTATCGTTGTCCTATCCAATAATAATACTTGACTAAGGATCTTTTAAGAATAATCATATTATTCTCAGGACATTATTATAAAATAATTTATCTATACACACAGAAAAGAAACTGAAATAATAATGGTAACGCCTTATATTAATAAACATGATATATCAAGTATGTTATTACAACCATCTCATGATTGATCTTTGGGCATACTCTAACAATCTCCCACTAGGACAAAGACCAATCACTTATATATCTAATACCAAGTGACTTTGTGTGACGATCATGCTTCTGTTGTGTCAGAGGCTTGGTCAAGGGATCAGCAATGTTATCACCTGTAGGTACTCTGCATATCTCTACATCCCCTAGATCGATAATCTCTCGAATAAGATGGTAGCGCCTAAGTATATGTTTGGATCGCTGGTGAGATCTAGGTTCTTTAGCTTGTGCAATGGCTCAATTGTTACCATATCGGAGTTTTATAGCATCTGATATGCTAGGCACAACCCCTAGTTCAGTAATGAACTTTTTAATCCAAACTGCTTCTTTTGCTGCCTCACTGGCTGTAAAATACTCGGCCTCTGTTGTAGAATCGGCTACTGTACTTTGCTTTGAACTCTTCCAGCTCACAGCACAACCATTAAGGCAAAACACAAAACCTATTGTGATCGAGAATCGTCCTTATCGATTTGGAAGCTGGCATCAGTGTAACCTTTTACACTTAACTCTTCCTCACCTCCATATATTAGGAAAATATCCTTAGTCCTTCTCAAGTACTTAAGGATATTCTTGACTGTGGTCCAGTGACCTTCACCGGGATCTATTTGGTATTTGCTCGTCATGCTTAAGGCATATGAGACATCTGGACGGGTACATAACATGGCATACATGATAGATCCAATAGTGGAAGCATATGGAATTTTACTCATGTGTTCTCTCTTTTGTGGAGTTGAAGGACACATTTCCTTCGAGAGTGAAATACCATGTCTCATAGGTAGGAATCCTCTCTTAGATTCTTCCATACTGAACCTTTTCAGTACTTTATCTATGTATGTACTTTGGCTTAGACTTAATAGTCGTCTTGATCTATCTCTATAGATCTTTACTCCTAAGATGTAAGTCGCTTCGCCCAAGTCCTTCATGGAAAAACAACTTCCTAACCAAGTCTTAATAGATTGCAGGGTAGGTAAGTCATTTCCTATGATAAGTATGTCATCCACATACAGTACCAAGAATGTTATAGTACTCCCACTAACTTTCTTGTAAACACATGACTCATCTTCATTTTTGATAAAACCAAACTCCTTGATTGTATCATTAAAACGAAGATTCCAACTTCAAGAAGCTTGCTTTAATCCATAAATGGATCTTTGTAGCTTACATACCTTTCCAGCATCTTTTGGATTGACAAAATCTTCAGGTTGTGTCATGTACACATCCTCTTCAAGTTTCCTATTAAGAAAAGCTGTTTTGACGTCCATCTGCCAGATTTTACAGTCATGAAATACAGCTATAGCGAGCAAGATCCTGATGGATTTAAACATAGCTACAGGAGAAAAAGTTTCATGATAGTCAACACCATAAACTTGGCGAAACCCTTTAGTGACTAATCGCCCCTTGTATGTTTGTACATTACCATCCATGTTGGTTTTCTTTTTGAAAACCCACTTGCACCCTAGAGGCTTAACCCTTTCGGGTGGGTCAACCACAGTCCATACTTGGTTTTCATACATGGAATCCATCTCAGATCTCATGGCTTCAAGCCATTTCTCGAAGTCTGGGCTCGTCACCGCTTCTTGATAAGTCCTAGGCTTATCTTGATCTATAAGTAGTACGTCACCATGCGTTGTAATGAGAAATCCATATCTCTCGAGTGCTTGGCGTTCTCTTAAAGATCTACGCGGTGGTTGTGTTTCTACAACAATTACTTATTCCTCAATCCCTTGTGGAACTTGCTGTTGTTCTATCTCTGGTTCAGTGGTATTTTGCGATTCTCGAACTTCATCAAGTTCAATCTTTTTCCCACTTCCTTTTCTAGAAATAAATTCTCTCTCTAGGAAGACACCAGTCCGAGCAACAAGTATTTTGTTCTCAGTGGGATTAAAGAAATAATATCCTTTGGTTTCTTTTGGATACCCCACAAAAACACATTTTTCAGATTTGGGTTCAAGCTTAGTAGACGTCTGACGTTTAACATAAGCTTCACAACCCCAAATTTTCATAAAAGACATATTGGGACATTTCCCAGTCCACATCTCATATGGTGTCTTTTGAATCGATTTAGATGGAACACGATTTAGTATAAAAACAGCTGTCTCAAGTGCATGTCCCCAAAAGGAAGTCGACAGATCAGCATGACTCATCATGGATCGAACCATGTCTAACAAAGTTCGATTTCTTTTTTCAGAAACTCCATTCTATTGAGGAGTACCAGGAGGAGTAAGTTGTGAGACAATCCCACATTGCTTCAAAAGGTCATCAAACTCTAAGCTCATATACTCTCCACCTCAATCAGATCGAAGTGTCTTGATAGTTTTTCCTAGTTGATTTTGTACTTCATTTTTGAATTCCTTGGACTTTTCAAGGGATTCAGACTTGTGGCGCATGAGATAAACATACCCATATCTACTGAAATCATCAGTGAAAGTAATGATGTAGTGAAGTCCTCCTCTAGCCTGTGTATTTATTGGCCCATATACATTAGAATGTATTAATCCCAATAAATCACTAGCTCGTTCACTTTTACCAGTATAAGGAGATTTAGTCATTTTCCCCAATAAGCAAGATTCACATACTTCAAATTGTTCAAAAACAAATGAATCTAAGAAACCATCTTTATGGAGCTTGGATATGCGTTCCTCACTTATGTGGCCCAAACGACAATGCCATAGATAAGTTTGATTTGAGTCATTTATTTTTGATATTTTAGTATTTATGTTGTAGATGGGATTTGTTTGATCTAAAATATAGAGGCCATTAATCAATTGTGCCGAACTATAGAAAACATTATTGAGATAAAAGGAACAACAATTATTCTTAATAATTATCTCAAAACCAATTTTGTCTAAACAAGAAATTGAAATAATGTTTCTAGTCAAACTGGGCACATAATAACAATCTTCTAAACATAAACCAAGTCCACTAGGCAAAGATAAATTATATGTTCCTACAGCTAATGCAGCAACTTTTGCTCCATTTCCATCTCGTAGGTCCACATCTCCTCTAGCCAAAGTCCTACTCCTTTCCAGTCCCTGTACAGAAGTATAAATGTGAGAACCACAACCAGTATCTAATACCCATGAAGTAGTAGTTGATAAATTAATATCAACAACATAAATACCTGAAGCAGACGTTCTGCTTATTTTGGCCTTCTTGACTTCCTCAAGATAAATAGGGCAGTTCCGCTTCCAATGTCCAGTCACACCACAATGAAAACAGTTTCCTTCCTTAGCCACCCCGCCTTTAGGTTTCAATGCAGCCTTTACTTTTTCAGGCTTGGGCCTACCTTTGCCCTTGGGCTTTGTCTGAACTTTGGCTTTTCCCTTGCCCTTATTATTACGGACCATCAGTATAGGCTTGGGTCCAACCTTTTTCATGTTGCCTTCAACAGTTCGTAACATACTGAGCAACTGTGGCAGAGTCTTATCAATTTCATTCATATTGAAATTGAGGACAAACTGGCTGTAGCTATCCGGCAACGATTGCAGAATAACATCAGTAGGAAACTCTTGGCTCAATGGAAACCCAAGCTTAGACAGGCTTTCAATATAGCCAATCATCTTAAGGACATGAGGTCCTACTGGGCTTCCTTCAGCCAGATTACATTGAAATAGGGCCTTAGAGATATTGAACCTCTCTTGCTGTGCTTGCCCTTGATAAAGTTCTTTCAGGTGCTCAATCATTTCATAAGCAACCATGTCCTCATGTTGCTTCTGAAGCTCAGGATTCATAGTGGTGAGCATAAGACATCCAACGTCTACCATGTCATCGAGATGCTTCTTGTAAGCATCTCTATCAGCCCTCGAGGCATTACCGGGTGGTTCGTTAGGAACTGGTTGTTCAATGACCTATAATTTTCGTTCTTGTTTGAGGACAATCCTCAAGTTATAAAACCAGTCAAGAAAATTTAAACCATTCAACTTGTCCTTCTCAAGGACCAATCGCAATGATAGTGTATTTGTGTTTGCAGCCATAATATATCTACAACAATGAAATTATGTGTGCGAAAATTTATCAAATTTATATCAATCATTAAAAGGACTTAATTAAATGATGTTCCCACTATTGTATTACAAAACTAATACCCTCATAGATTAGTTTCGAAAAGAATTTCTCGAAAAGTATTTCAAGTGGGTTAAAGATCTATATTTCACCTCCTCTTAAGTCAGCTTTGGCTTTACTCTCAAGATTATGGTTATCTAGGTAAGCAACTCTTTGCTAATTACATCATATGTAACTCCTAAAGTTTGGTGAACAACTCTTGTTCTAATCATCTTATGATTTATCCAAATTACTCACCTCTAGGTTTCTAATCCTATTAGAATAACCTAGTTAAGTCATTAACCAATTTTAACCAGCAAATATCACTTGTTTATTCTTCGTGTTTAACCAAGATAAATACTAGTACTTCACTTTAGCAGAACCTACACAGTATTGATCGAGGCCTTAACGAGGGCAAAATTTGGAAGGCTATGTTGACTTAATATTTTACTAGAGGGATTTTATTAAGATCATTCCATCTCACCAATTATGGTTTACATTAGTCCATTTAGCCATTTAATTGATCTTATCAATTAATGTGGTTCAATATTATCAAATTTTAACATGTTTAAAATTTGGCATGCTTTAGACATCCATAGCATCTCATACATGAATAAAGCAATAAATAAATGCAATAGTTATAGCCTATAAACTAAGGTACCCAAGCCAATGGGAAAACCAAAAGGAAACCTAAAGGTGTAAGCCGGTTTTCAAGTTATCAGTCCACACTGGTTGGCCCATCTTCCTTCTCGGCTAGCCCACAACAACTCTTGTAAATTACAATATGTAGAAACTCGTTTTACATACGAGAGAGTAACATGAGAAGAGAAATACAAGAAAATAGTAGCAAGGCATGACACGCAGGCCGTATTTATAAAATTACAACCTTTTATCATATGGGCTGTCGGGCTATAACTATGCATTTCAAACACTGTGCATGTCAAAAATAGCATACATAAATAAACACTTTTGTTAAGGTGTATTAAAACATATCCTTTCAACTTTTATGGCCCACAAAGTTTTATTTATTAAAAAAACATACTTTAAGAAGATGGGGGCTGAGGCGGTGGAGGGAGCGGGCCGAAGTCCCGCGACCGAATGCATACCCCATTCAAAATGAAACCTCATGATTTGATAACTGTTATCAACAGAATCGTGTTTTCGGGATTTTAATCCCTGAGGTTTCATGCCGGAACAACCCTTATTCCACTAACCAGTTAACTCTTACTGGAAACTGTCAACACCACCGTCGCACCATCATAGACCTATTAACACTTAACAGTAATAACATAAAACCGATTAAGCCATAACACCATGATTAACATTTAATCCATTGTCAAAAGGAACGATTATCAGGTTATCTTAAACGATTTAAATAGTCGGAAATTTAATAAAATTGAAGCGTGCATCTCATACAATTGCATCACCCAAGTATTTAAACCCCAGTCCGTGTCACAGATGTGGCTCTGATACCATTGTTGGATCACCGACACCCCTGCAGCGCAGCGGAAAAATTTAAAAATCGGCGACCCTAACCACGGATCCATGTGTGAGGAACGAATAAGGGTGAAAAAGGTTACGGAATTACCTAATGTTTATTCTGATTAGGCAACAATTTCCCAACAACGTGTAGTCTGATCTACAGTCGAATCAAGCCGTAATCTATCGAGACTCTGACCTCTACGTAATCCTCCCAGTTGACTACGAATGGAAGAAATCCCTAAAACAGTTTTTAAAAGTGATTTTTCTTTGACGGCTGCTAGACCCAAGCAAAGGAAAAACGGGATCCTTATAAATCTTTTATTTTTAGGGTTTTTAGGAATTAAATAAATATAATAATATTTTAAACTGAAAATTATAATTACATTAATTATAATATAATTTCGATAAACCATATATTTATTTGAATTCATATGCTAACCAAATTCAAGTCCTCATTATGCGTACAACAACCTTGTACATAATGTGTTGGAAATTTGATTACCGAATTAAATTAATTCTATAATTAATTTAATTCAAGCGACCCCAAAAAAACAATACCAACTATGGTTTATTCCGTTCATTTCAACTATAGGGTGTGACCCTGTAGGTTCCTGTAACGTTAGCAGTAATACTAGAACGATTCCAATGTTGAAAACAATGAGTGGCATCTAGCAATGCATCATTGCTACCTAAGTCACAAGAGATCATGATTCGACATAACTTTTTTTTATGATTAACCTTTTATGCAATAATCCTTAAGTCCTTTATCTCTGGATTGGACACAAGTCATGGAATAGTCACACTTGCATAGTCCATTCCATGTTCCTTGATATCTTAAGTAGACTACGATATACAAATAAGTATGACATCTCATATCAACTTATTTGAGCATGACCATGCAATTCTAGTCTCACTTAATCAAGTGGCCTAAGATATTACTCCCATTATGTAGGAGGGACTTATTCTATATTGACCAACCATATCTGTAACGACCCGAATTTTACCGTTACCGAAAAAGTGTATTTTCGGGTCTCTGTTTCTGAAAAATGGATTCGTAAATATTTTTAATAAATACTTACGAATCCATTTCATTTGCAAAACACAATAATTCTTACTTCAAAACACTTAATATACATATTAAGAAATAAATTCAAAAATTAAGTATTAGGTTCGGATTATAGAAATACAAACCGTAATTTTCGAGCTAACTCCCGTTGACTTTGTCTTGTCCTTTCTTAGCCGAGATTTCTGGTACCACATTGACTACGAAATTAATACAATTCATAATCATTAATACATTACTAATTCATATCTTGAGTTATAGAATTCTAAATTAAGATCCGCCTGTTGGGTTTGTTGAAATTTTTGGGTTGAAGCATTAAATTTTTCAAATTAGTATTTATGGGCTGATAAGATCTGCAGGAACTGTTTAATTAATGACCAAAATTGGACTGTACTGACTGGTAATGTCTCGTAACCCTGTTCCGATGACGGTATAGGGTTAGGGGGCGTTACAATATCCCTCTACATCGATTATGGTATATCCAACATCAGCCTTTATAGAACAACCATCTGCGGTGTACATTTGACTGTATTAAGATATACTACTCACGATGTTGGGATTATGATGATCTCAAGTCTGAGGATCATATACATATTAATCACTAGGAGTAATGTCGTGACAATTACATAATAATCCAAGAAACATACTCATAATGGGTTAGTCTAATATGTTGTTCTCTAACCACATATTCATGCATCGATTTTGACAGTCCATATCAATGACAGCTCTTTATCATCAATCAACTACATGTTAGGGTTAATGCATTATCGTTGTCCTATCCAACAATAATACTTAACTAAAGATCTTTTAAGAATAATCATATTATTCTCAGGACATTATTATAAAACAGTTTATTTCTGCACACAGAAAAGAAACTGAAATAATAATGGTAACGCCTTATATTAATAAACATGATAAATCAAGTATGTTATTACAACCATCTCATGATTGATCTTTGGGCATACTCTAACAGTTTGTATGTTCATCAAATATGAAGACCGTATATGTAATCATATTCTTCAATTTCATACCACCAAATCCATATACACATTCAGTACATGTATATACATAATATAAACAATATCACCGACACTTAGCCTGCTAGGCTTAAAGCCTGTTTTAGTACACCGACAGTTAGCCTGTTAGAGATAAAGTCTGATATGTTTCACCGGCATCAAGCCTGCTAGACGTAAAGTCTGGTATGTTTCACCGGCATCAAGCCTGCTAGACGTAATGTCTGGTATGTTTTACTGGCATCAAGCCTGCTAGACGTAATGTCTGGTATGTTTCACCGGCATCAAGCCTACTGGACGTAATGTCTGAATTACTTTATTGTCAATAAACATGTTAGGCTGAGAGCCTAAAATTTCAATTTCACATATACAAATGATTCCTCATATCATTCATAATAACAATCACATGTTCATTATATACCATATTCAAATCGTAATAGAGTTTACCAATCATACCTTCAATTCAACTCAAGTGCTTATAAATTCATAAACATATATATATACGTATATATATAAAGTCGAACCTCAATTATAAAAAAGAGATAGATTTTATACCTTTAATTCTATCCAAGAACCAATACATAAATATGCATATATATATTCGAATCCCATGAATATATTTAACATTTATACCATTAACTAAAATCAACAACCCATACATGTATATACATTTATATTCGAACATAAATGTATTTATTTTCACAATTTTTACCTTTAACTAGGTTCAAAACTTATTCATATATATATAATTGAATCTATCACATACATATATATAATTGCATACATAAGTTCAATATAAAAACATATACATATATATAATTTCATACATATTTAAAAATTACATATGAATATATATTCGAAATTATTTAAACAATTATAAAATACATACCTTCAATCAACCCAAAAGCTTATACATGTATATTATTATGTATATATATTCGAATCTTATATATATATAATATACATATCTTTGATTAAACCTAGAATATATACATATATATACTCATATTTGTTCGAACCTTGTGCACACATATAAT
Source organism: Gossypium hirsutum (assembly GCF_007990345.1). Taxonomy (NCBI): domain Eukaryota; kingdom Viridiplantae; phylum Streptophyta; class Magnoliopsida; order Malvales; family Malvaceae; genus Gossypium; species Gossypium hirsutum. The sequence goes on from NC_053443.1 coordinate 53,511,538, forward strand.
TCTCATACATTCAATTAAATTCATCACAAATATATATATATATATAGATTCATATATAAATATTCGAACATTGTATATATATACACCTATATACCTTTTCTTACTTTAACTAAATTCAAAGATCTATATAAGTATATACCTATATATTCGAATATTGTATATACACATATATACCATTTATACTTCAAATTTATTCAATCGAATTACTTTTAATTATAGCTCAAAAAAATAAAATAGATATACATACATATAGATATAATAACATTAAATAACTAATAGACTTACCTCAGACAGTGAAAAATCGAAACCAGACGATTAGTCGACGACTTTAGCTTTTCCCCGATCCAACTCCGATTTCTTTAGTTCTTGATCTAAATATATTCAAAATGAACTAGTTTAAATATTATTTCATTCAATTTAGTCCAAAAACACATAAATGGGCAAATTACCATTTCCCCCTAACATTTACACTTTTTGCAATTTAGTCACTATTGCATAAAACACAAAATACACAAAATTTACCCACACTATAGAAGGGCCGAATATCCCTAGTGCTCATACAAGTTCACATATTTCATTTATTTCAGATTTTAGTCCCTCAAAATTTTAATTTCACAATTTAGCCCTAATTACTCAATTTCACCAAAAATTCAAATACAAAACATGTTAATCTTTCACATATCTTTCATATTTCATCATTAACTAAAAAAAAGCTCAAACATTCATCAATGGCATATAACAAAATTAACACCAAATTCTAAAATTAAGGTATGGGTCTTGTAGTACACAAAGCAACGATCTCAAAAACATAAAAATTTTTAAAAACCGAACAAAAACGAACCTTTAATTATGCAAAGACATGGCCGAACCTTCTTCAAGCTTTAATGGCTTTTATTTCATCTAAGTTTCGGCTAGGAAGATGATATATGCTATAAAATTATGTTTTTAACTATTATGTATTATAATAAATAATAATTTACTAATTTAACCTTATTAAAATAATTATAACATATATATTAAGGTTAGTTTTGACCTTAGCCCCCCGCTATCTAAATAGTGGTCAAATTGTAGCTTTAAACCTCCTAATTTAAAAGACAACAATAATTAGATGCTTTTAAATTAAATCCCTAAGTTTTCATTTTACGCGATTAAGCCGTTTTTATCAAATTGAGCACTCAAACGATCAAATTTTTAGACGAAATTTTCACACATATTAATTCACATACTGCAAATACCGAAAATAATTTTAAAATATTTTTTAACTCTGATTTGTGGTCCCAAAACCACTTTGTCCGATTAGGTTGAAATTTGGGCTATTACAATACTAATTTATGAAATTAAGATGCAGGGGTCACATAGCCAAACCACACACTTATGGACTGGACCGTTTGTCACACACGGCTGAGAACACACCCGTGTCTCTACCCGTGTGGACGAAAATATGTCATTTTAAGGCCAGATTTCTCACCCCTTTTTGAAACCAACCTATATGTAACATTTCGATACTACAATACATCTCAAACAAGCAATTAAAAAAAAGGAAAAATCATGTTTTAAGCATAACTTAACATCACATATACTCAAATACTTTAACTTACCTATTTAATCCATCTCATTAATTTATTAAAATTTACTACTAATTATCTACATACAAGTATATATCATTCACGTCCACATTTTAATTTACTTCATTTCCAAACCAACATATATAAATATATATATAAGTTGATTATTTAAACAAAACCTCACTCCTAACATTTATACAAACCAAACTTTAATCAAATCCATACCAACCCTATACATGCCATATAAACCATGTTAAACATACAAAAACTACTGGAATAAGCTGGATAGTGTGACTTGATTGTGTTGATCCAATCTTTCGACCTTACATTATTCTACAAGAACATTAAACAACACAAGTAAGCCTAATGAAACTTAGTAAGTTCGATGGGTCAAACATAAATCTTACTGAACCTACTATGACCAAATCAATTAAGTAAATTATTTATGCGATCTCCCTGTCAAACACAACATTATTTGATGAACACTCTTCTTTCAAATCAATTTCAATGATAAACAAAAAGTATTTCAATTTCAATTACATAAGTCACTTACAAAATCTTACCAAATTAGTGAACGGTTTACGGATAAGAGTACATCGTTTTTATAAGCTCGAAGGCTGAACAGAAGCACATAAGTGCTAAAAAAACCCAGAAGGGTTGAACGAAAGCTCATAATAGCTGAACGGAAACCCATAAGGGTTAAACAAAAGCTCAAAAGAGCTGAACGAAAACTTATATGAGTTGAACAGAAGCTCATGAGAGTTAAACGAAAAGTAAACATGAAATTTTGTGACAAATGCTGAACCTCGATTTACTTGGGTAATTTTTCATCAATTCGTCTTTTACTATCTTGTGCCACACAACAATTGTACTCAAATCTCGCGTTCCATTTAATCCAAATGTTTATTTCAAATTTATAGCTTTAACAATATTTCATTTTTAACAATAGAATAAATACATAATATCATTTACCAAATCCATGTAAATATTAAAGTTCAACCGTACGAACTTACCTGGACTGTATTGTAATATTTACAGAAGTTCAGGGACTATTCTGCTAATTTCCTTTTTTCACGAGTATCTACGGGCTCTTAATCTAAAATATAAAATTACTCATTCATTAGCATATATTCAGTGTAAATTCACTTCACCATTAATACCATTCAATTTTTTGAATTTACACAATTACCCCAAAATTTACAACTTTTACAATTTAGTCCCTTAACTAATTAATCCATCAAATGAACAATTTTTTCTTCAATTAATAATTTATCTAAATATTCTAAGCTATCATACAGCCCTTGATAAAACATAAATTTAATACTAAACCCTAATTCTTTAATTCTTCACAACTTGGTCTTAAAATCAATATATAACAAAATCACTATGTAAAATCATCATACAACAAAATTAAAGCTCTATATCCATGTTTATTCATCCAAAAAATCCTATATTAATCAATGGTAACTTCCAAAATTTTCAATAAAATAAAAAAAAACTAATGAAATAGTTAGTGGACCTAATTGTAAAAGTCTCAAAAATATAAAAATTACAAGAAAAAGGCAAGAATTAAACTCACATGGAGATAAATTATGAAAAACCAGCTTAAGGAGCTCTCCTATGGTTGTTTTTGGCTAAATTTTGGGGAAGAAATGTCTAGAAATCAATTAGCCATTTGTTTTATTTTTCTTAATTTCACCAAATTACCATTTTTCCCTTGAATCACCTTATTTTGTTTTCTTTTCTCTGCTTATGCCACCTCAGCCAAATCCTTGTGGCTAATTTACTCTTTAAGTCCTCCCTTATTTACCATTTAGGCTATTTAATCACTAATTCTTTTAATTAGCAAGTTTTGCACCTTTTCCAATTTAGTTCTTTTTAATTAATTAACTATTGAAACGTTAAAATTTTCTAACGAAACTTTAATACTACCTTAATGACACGACATAAATATTTATAAAAATATTTACAGCTCGGTTTATAAAATTGAGGTCTCGATACCTTATTTTCTAAACCACTTAACCTAATAAATCCTTATAAAACACAAATTACTAATTCAAAATCTTTCTAAAATCACATTTAACTCATAAATACTAAATAGTAAAGTTTACGAGCTTACTTATCAGATTTGGTGGTCTTGAATCACTATTTTTGACACTACTAAAAATCAGGCTGTTACATGTTTGTAATGACCAACAAGAATTCAAGAGTTATGAACTAGTGGCAAACTGTGAAGTGCTTATGGGCAACTATCAATCGGTTAAAGTGCTTAGTCAAGGGATGATGGAACTAAACTTCACATCTAGGAAGAAATTGACTTTGACCAATGTGTTGCATGTTCCCGATGTGAGAAAGAATTTAGTGTTCGTGAGTATTCTGTGTAACAAGGGGTTCAAGATTATCTTTAAATTTGATAAGTTTGTTTTGCTTAAGGGTTTATATATATGTAGGAAAAGGATATTGTAACGAGGGTATGTTTAAGTTAAACATTGATATGAATAAAGTCAATTATTCTACTTATATTGTTGAGTCTTATACTGTGTGGCATACGCGTTTAGCATATTTTAATTTTAAAACTTTACAATATATGCAAAAGAATGGTTATATCAATCTAAGTAATGATGAGTTTGTGGATAAATGTGAAATTTGCATTCAATAAAAAATTACCAATAAACCATTTCCTAATAAGTGTGAAAGGAATTTGCAAGTGTTAGATTTAATCCATTCAGATATTTGTGAATTAAATGGAACTCTAACAAGATGTGGAAAACGATATTTTATCACTTTAATAGACGAATTTTCTAGATTTACTAATGTGTATCTCATGAAAAGTAAAGATGAGGATTTTGATAGGTTTAAACATTTTAAAAATGACGAGGTTAAGAATTTGTTTAGTAAGAAAATCAAAGTGCTTCATAGTGATAGAGGTAGTGAATATTTTTCAAATGAATTTAATGTATTTTGTAAGGAAAAATGTGTGGTACATGAGTGTTTCGCGCTTTATACTCCGTAACAAAATGGTTTGGCAGAAAGAAAAAATCGTGCTTTAGTGCATATGGTTAACTCGATGTTGTTAAATGCTATAATTCCATATAATCTATGGGGTAAAGCATTATTGACTATGTGTTATATCCTTAATAGAATATCATCGAGAAAATTTAAAGTATCTGCATATGAGTTATGGAATGGTAGGATGCCAAACTTAGATTATTTCAAAGTGTGGGAGTGTTTGGCTTACTATAGAGTTCCCGACCAATGGAGAACAAAGTTAGGACCAAGAGCCTTCAATGGTGCATTCATTGGATATGCCTAACACTCTAAGGCTTATCGTGTTCTTGACTTAGTGTCAAATACGATCATTGAAACAAAAGATGTTGTATTCATTGAAAATAAGGTTTTCGATTATTCAATGGATTCGGAAAAAGAATATCAACCAATGATCTCAAGTGATCAAACCAAAAGAAGTCTTTGTGAGAATAAGGATACAGAGCCGAGAAAATGTCAAAGAGTGAGAAAAGTAAAGGACTTCGGTCCCAATTTCATTTCCTCGCAATCTCTAGCATTCATTGGTAAGGGAAATAGAGAATCCGTAATTAGGAAAATCCCCATAATGTTTAATGTGAATGGTGATCCGCAATCCTATGGTGAAGCCATGACTTTTAGGGATGCGACATTTTGGAAAGAGGCGATCAATGATGAAATGGGTTCAATATTGTCAAACAGTACTTGGATTCTAGTTGATCTTTCTCAAAGATCAAAGCCTATCGGGTGTAAATGAGTGTTTAAAAGGAAGAATACTCCAACAGGGGGTTGTCTAACCTTTAAGGCTAGGTTGGTGGCTAAAGGATTTAGGCAAAAAGGAAGGCATTGATTATTTTGACACCTATGCACCAGTGGCTAGGATGACCTCCATTTGAATTCTTATAGCACTTGCAACTATCCATAAGTTACATGTACACCAAATGGATGTTAAGACGACTCTTTTGAATGGTAGTCTTGAAGAGGAAGTCTACATAGAGCAACCAGAAGGTTTTGTGTTCCCTGGGAATGAACATAAAGTGTGTAAGTTGATCAAGTCATTATATGGTTTAAAATAAGTATTTAAACAATGGCATGAAAAATTTGACTCAGTTATCTTGTCATGTGGTTTTTTACATAATAGTGTAGATAAATGTATTTACACTAAATTCACCAATAGGTATGGTGTAATTATTTATTTTTATGTGGACAATTTGTTAATTTTGGGATGAACATGAAAGGTGTTCTTGAGACTAAAGAGTATTTAGCCTTTAATTTTAAGATGAAGAATCTCAACGAGGTAGATACAATTCTAGGTACAAAGGTGAAAAAGCATGAAAGGAACTTTGCACTAAGCCAATCTCACTACATCGAGAAAGTATTGGAAAAGTTTAAACACTTGAATATCAAGGATTGAAACACTCCATACCATTCGAACTTCAAGTTAAGTGAGAATAATGGCAGGGCTATAGCGCAACTTGAGTACTCCAGCGTAATCGGAAGTCTAATGTGTGCAATGCATTACACTAGACCTAATATCGCATTTGTTGTGTTCAAATTGGCGAGATTTACAAATTGTCCTAGTATCGATCATTGGAAAGGAATTTGTAGGATTTTTGACTATCTAAAAAAAACAAAAAATTGGGACTATTCTATAGTGATCATCCCGCGATACTAGAAGGTTACTCGAATGCAAATTGGATTACAAGTCTAAATGATAATAAGTCCATATCAAGATGGGTTTTTACGATCGAAGGTGGAGCTATTAGTTGGGCCTCCAAGAAATAAACTTGCATCTCACATTCAACTATGGAGGCTGAATTTATAGCCTTGGCGGCTACTGGCATGGAAGCGAAATGGCTAAGAGATATCTTTCTAGATATAAAGTTGTGGCCACAAAGTAGGTTCACTATTTCCATATATTGTGATAGTGAATCCACCATGTCTCGAGCGTACAATAAGGCGTTTAATGGAAAGTCTAGACATAAGTTTGAGACATGAGTATGTGAGAAATTGACTCAAGACGACGTGATATTTGTTACCTATGTTAAGTCAATTGACAATTTAGCAAATCCGTTGACAAAAGGTTTGTCAAGGGATTTGGTTAAGAGTACCACCACTAAAATGGGATTAAAACCATTCTAATCTCGTCATTGATAATAGAAATCCTACCTTATTCAAGCCAAAAGTTAGTTTCGAGGTTCAAAGGGTAATAACAAATTATTGAATGACAATGTACACTAAGGATTAGGATTTAGTGTTTATATTTTAGGAGGATGAGTTTTACTCTTAATGGATGGACATTAATTGTCATGAAATCCACCTATATTGACATGAAGTGGTGTCACTTCAACGAGATTTTCTTTATGGTTTTCTCTCTTACATGTTCATGAAACGGGATGAGCACATGACCATAACGGTGCTAAAGCAAATTAAACTTTTACTCTAATACTTTACGATTATCTGTGAAAATTTTCTGATATTGACTTTAAAAGTGATGGTTCAAGCAACTAGCCACCATTCACTTTGTAGATACTTTGACAGTTTACACTAAAGCAACTAGGCGCCCTTCTTTATGCATAATCGTTGTGTACTTATTTTTTGGAATTAGCAATCTAGTGGGGGATTATTGTTGGAAATTGTAGATTGCAAATTTAATTATGGATGAGCACTTATTCAAATTTAGAAAGTGATGATTTATCATTCAATGAATACATTTTCATGAGACATTTTTTCTAAGAAGTATATCCAACATGAAGGTTGTGACTCTTCAAAATAAGATCCATTGAGTGCATATAAATAAAGGGTCTACGGTGCTCACAAATATTATTACAATCAATTCTATTTTTAGAAATTAGGGTAAGAGTTAGGGAATACCTTGATTTTGCTAATCACAGGAAATTCAAAAGCTTTGTTGTATCTCATGAGGATCTTTATCTTAACCCTCTAACAACTTTGTGTGGGGGTAAATAGTTCTTTTTGGAATACGTCGCCCATGCCTCAAAGTCTACTGTTTAATTTAATTTAGTCTCTGGATCTATCTTCTCCACTCAAAATGTCCAACACTATTTGTCTAAAATTTTGGTTAACAAAATTAAAGAACACACACACAAAAAAAAAATTAAGATGTCAAATTTAGAAGCGGGAAGGGAATTGGGACTCAATTAAGAGGGAGGCTCGTGGACGAAAAACATTCGGAAGGCACCAAAAGTGCCACGCAATTGGGGTAATCTATTCGTGTTTGGGGACCTTCACTTGGTGGCCCATGCAAAGAGGAGTACGTAATATTGCTTGTGGACGCAGGCACCTGCGAATTTAACCGAGGGGCCTGTATTTTGCTTTTGCCACTCAATTTCTTTCCTTTTCTTCTTTTAAGAAAAATTAATGAAGGATTATGATCTATGTTCGGTATCGCTATAAATAAGAACATACTTCTTGCTTCGAGGAGCATAGCAGCTGATAGTGGTAGTGAGCAATCTGATACAGAAAAAGAGATTAAATGAAGATGCAAAACAAAGCCAAAAAGCCTCATGTTTTGATCTTTCCATTCCCTGGTCAAGGTCACATTAACCCGATGCTCCAATTCGCTAAACGCTTACACTCCAAAGGCGTTAAAGTTACCATGGTACCCACCGTCTTCCTCTCTAAGTCCTGGTTTTTCGATTCATCCGCCTCCATCGATCTCTGCATCATATCTGACGGCTTCGATGAAGGCGGGTTTGAGCAGGCGGATACCCCTGATGCCTATCTCTCAACTTTCTGGAACGTAGGCCCCAAGAGCTTAGCAGCTTTAATCAAGAAACTTGGTCATACTGCTCATCCTGTTGATGCCCTTGTCTACGATACTATGTTGCCTTGGGCACTTGATGTCGCGAAGCAGTTTGGGATATCATCGGCCGCGTTTTTTACGCAATCTTGTGCCGTTAACAGCGTGTATTACCATGTTTATAAGGGACACCTTCAGCTGCCACTCCGAGGATCTCATGTTTCTCTTCCAGCAATGCCTCCGCTTCATGTTTCGGAGTTACCATCTTTTGTTGCTATTTATGGATTGTATCGGGCTTGGTTTGATGTGCTTGTGGATCAGTTCTCCAACATTGACGAAGCTGATTGGGTGTTTTTCAACCATTTTTACGAATTGGAGCCAGAGGTATAGTGCGTATTTCTTTTAACACCAAACATTTATCGGTTGCTAGCTGCCAAAGATTTCGATTTGCTTTATCGTGGATGTTCATGCAATGATTGGTGATTGTGATTACTATGTTCTTAACTGAAATTTTTGGTGGCAAACAGACAGGTCAGCGAGTTCAGATGGTGATGTTTTTGGATTATTTTTAATTTAGCTAGTTTGTGTTCGGATTTTTTGGGCTTAGTTTTCTTGACTTGAATCTTCTCAAATTTGAATAACCTTTTCGGGATCAGTTTTTTGGAGCTCGAATTATTTTCGCTTCAAATAAATTTGGGATGGATTGATGGCTAAAATACATAATATTTACCTATACTCTTTACAAATTTAGAATTTAGTCTCAGTAGTTTTATTTTTCTGAATTTAGTTTATTTATTTTTCAGATTTTTAAATCCAAATCTAGTTATTAGTACTGTTAAATTTGTAGGTGTGACATTTTAAAGTTTAAAAAAAAAACCTCACTTAGTAGCAATATAACTAAAAAATTTTTTGTAATGAGCTTGAATTTGACAAAATAAGTTTAACAGTGTTAAAAATTGGATTTGAGATTTGAAATGTAGAGAGACTAAACCCCTAGAAATAAAAATACAAAGACAAAATTTTAAATTTATGAAGAGTGTATATACTTATGACATATTTTAACCGGATTGATTTAGCCTAATTCAAATTTTAAATTTTTATACGTTATAAATATTTTAATTTCTAATTTAACAGCATGTTTGGTTGCCAATACACCCCTAATCGATGGGCCCCACTTAATCCCCATTTAATCTGTTGTTTGGTTGGTTGTATTACCATTACGTCCCAAATCTGTTCCTTCCCTAATACACCCGGTCCCGTAATAGCTATTCCCCCCATCCAGCGCCGATTAGAGAATCCTTACCCCATTTCTTATTTTCGTTTCCTTTTTCTGCCCTCATAGATTTCTGCTTCTTCTTCCATCGGCATTGCAGATCTATCCTCATTTCTTATGCTTTCATAACAAATCCTCAACATTGTTTCATCGGAGGCCGATTTCAGGTATGAATCTTTGCTTCAACATTGTCTTCGGCTTTCTCTGTTTTAATTTTTCTCTCATTTATTCGTTTTTTTCGTTTGGGTTTTGTTTGAATGCAAGCTTTTGTTCCATGGATTTGTTATCTCAATCGGCTGACACTTCATCAACGCTCTCTTTAGGGTTAGTTTCATCTTCGCCGCAGTTTATACTGGGTTACTATTGCCCGGAGATAGGATCATGGGATTGGATACTCCATCAGGAGGGAATACCAGTCATGGGTATTATACCCCACATGGTAGAAAAGTATCTTCTGCTTCAATTTTCTTTGAGAGTTTGCCATATAAAGTGAATCCACAAACTGGGTATATAAATTATGAGAAGTTGGAATAGAGGGCGCTTGATTTTAGGCCTAAGATATTGATTTGTGGTGGTAGTTCGTATTCGAGGGAATGGGATTACGGAAGGTTTCGACAGATTGCGGATAAGTGTGGTGCTGTTTTGCTTTGTGATATGGCTCAAATCAGTGGACTTATTGCTGCTAAGGTCTGCAAGCTGTGAAGAACTGTAATTATTTGATAGGTTATTTGCTTTATGTGTTGCACTAAGGCTTTATTCATGATTTATAGCTTCTGAAATATACCTGTTTATCCTGAAATTTTTGGTATTCATGTGGTAGAATTTGCCAATTTTCCTGAAAGTGTTGTTGCTCTTGCAAGAGAAAAGGCTGCTGAATTGGAAGATTTTTCACCGACTTCAATCATTTCAACTGGTGCTGGACAAGAGGTTTGGCTGTTATTTTTTTTGTTATAATACTTGTCACAAGGCTATAATATGCCTGCATTCTAGTTCTGGACATGCAAAGCCTTTTGTTTAGATGATTTTCCTGCTTCAACTATGGTGTTTGGACTCCAGCTTCTTTTTGTCTTTTCTTTGGATGGACCAACTTCGCCTTCTGTTGTTGGATGCCTCCCTTAAATTAGTTAATAGCATTGATATTACTTGCATCAATACAGTTGGTAGGACATAGGACTACTATTATAACTTGCCTTCCAGTGGACCATCCATTCATTTCAAATATGATGTTCATATCTGTTGCTGTTTGCTCCGAATGTTGTAGCTAAAGATAAAAAATTGGCATTACCTAAGGAGAGGTGATCGGTGTCTCTGGTAGCATTTCTCATTGCTTAAATTCATAAAATTAATAACACAGTAGACCATGTTGAGAAAGGTGATGAAGCCGATTGTTTTTCATTGTAGCACATATATTTGAGTTATATATGTATATAGTTTAGCTCTTATTCTAGAACTAGTTTGCTGTCATCAGTTGGAAAATTGCCTATGCTTTTGAAAAGGAGCTTTGATATGCCCTTTTCATCTAGAACAGTAGTTGCTTGGAATTCTAGACTTGCAACTTTTATTTCTTTTCCTGAAGTATTCATGGCTGGCCTTTTTTTGGTATATCTCCGGATACGAGTTTGAAGATGTCTCAAAAAACTTAAAAAACTGAACATACTCGAGTACGAGTAGCATAGCTTGCAAATGCGACTCTATGGTACTCTTATTTATATGTGTAGTTGGTGATGTTGAAATGGATGACTCATTAATATATCAGAAAGTTAATCGATTACTACAATGTTTAGCTCTTTCTTAGTATTTTGAATTTGCCTATGTGTATAATGTGTCAACTGATGCTACTGGTGTAGAACTTAAGGCTAAAACTAAATTTTATATGATTTCTTCCAAGAGTTGAATAAGATGAAATTACTTTTTTTTTTAATCTTTGCTTCTTCTTTGCTGGAATTTACTTTTTTTTTATTTGGAAATTATTTGTTTGGTTGTTAAGAAAGGAAGGGAAACTAAATCATGATATATGTATATATTTGTTTGGATAAATCATGATAGTTTGTTTTTTTGTTATGTTGTTTAACTTAGTTATTTGGTGCCAGAGCTGAAAACCCGAATCAAGAAGTACTTTGAAGGGGATGAAGAGGCACTCCCTTCAGTTCTTGAGGCCATTTTGCGTAGAAAGTTAGCTGGGAAGCATGAGGAGACCGATGATGAATTGATGGATGAATTGGAGGTGCAACCACGAGACAATGTGGATGATGAAGAGTTCGAGTCAGATTTTGATAATTTGTACTCGACTGATGAAGAGATACTTGCAATGTTTTTGATGAAATAAAGTGTGGATAGAAACCTGTCAATACTTGCAATGTTTGTCCATAATGTTTGTAAATGAGAAAATGACCCTAGTCTACATCATTTCTCAAAGCCTGCGATTGCATGTAAATGTCACTAGAAAGCTGTTGCTAAGGCTTAAGAATCTGTTTTATGAGTCAGTGTTGGTTGTTTCAAGTTCACTTTAATGTCACTCTGTTTACTGCTTTATAGTTTAACTTTTGTATGGTAAGTGATTTGTATACTAGTTGTTTTTCTTGAATATGCATGCAGAACTTATATATTAGAAGTTACAAACACAGATTTGCTGCTTGATAACATATAGATCTTTTTTTTATATAGTTTACCATGGTTGCTTTATGCCTATGTGATTGTTCATAGAAAATTTTTTTTGGAAGAAGCCTATGCTTGACATTTGTTTAATCCATGTTTTCTTAGCAAGTATCTACATTATTAATCTATATTATATAGTATTATATATTATGATTTTATTAAATTCATATAAGAATATTTAATATTAAGAATTTTATTAAATTATATATTTTTATTAAATTATATTTAATAATAATTATTTTAAATTATATTATATAGTATTATATATTATGATTTTATTAAATTCATATAAGAATATTTAATATTAAGAATTTTATTAATTATATATTTTTATTAAATTATATTTAATAATAATTATGTTAAATTATATTTTATAGTATCATATATTATGATTTGAGTAAATTCATATAAGAATATTGATTATTAATAATATTATTAAATTATATATTTAATTATAATATATTTAATAATTATTATGTTTAAATATGATTAAATTATTTATTATTGATATTAATAATCTTATTAAAATTTAAATAACAATAACAATAATCATTTACCAAAACAAATTTATGGTAAGGGTATTCTAGTCATTTTAGTTTTTTTTCCATTATGCTATTACACCTCTATTCCATTCAACCAAACACAAGATTACTATTACGCCTCTATTCCACTACATTCAACCAAACAGTTGATTTGCTATTACACCTCTAATCCAATACACCTCTAATCCATTACACCTCTAATCCAATACACCTCTAATCCAATACAGCGAACCAAACGTGCCCTAATAGTTAATTTTATTTCAACATAATGACAATCCAAATTCATTTCATAAAAAAAATTATAGAAAACCTATCATATTACATTAAATTATATTATATGTAATATTTATGATATTTTATATTTATAAACTTTGTTAATATCATTATATGATATGTTTATAATTCTTTTTATTTTTTTTATCTTTCATGTTCGTTTTACGGTCCATGTTCATTTTACGGTTCATGTTCAAGGTTCGTAGTTGACCCTCTTTACAATGTCGTCTCCAAAATTCAAACCCACATTCTTTACATGAGAATACAATGTACTTTACTGCTGCAACCAACACTTATTAGTATTATTATTTTTTTATTTTACATGTTACTTGCGGGTGAAGCATTAGCTTAATGGCAATGTGAAACCCTAAATATAAGCTCTCTAAATACAAATCCTACCATTCATGGGTTTGATTCCATATTTTTTTTGATGAATTACAATAACAAGGAAAAGTCCGAATAACCAACGCGACTAGCGCGTCTCGAACTTAGGCCACACCTGAGGCTGTGAACACCCTTAACCGTCAAACCATCACATGGGGTTCAGGTTTGACTCCATATTTATTTTATTGAGTTAGCCAAAGTTGAATTAATTACTTATTTTGATACTTATAATGACCGATTTTAATTGTAACTTAAAAATAAAATTACAAAAATCATTTAAATGGGTTAACTTTGGCCTCATGGATTTCTGTAAATAGGTGGTGGATTGGATGTCAAAATTTTGGAACGTGATAACAGTAGGACCGACGATTCCGTCTATCTACTTGGATAAAAGACTCGAAAATGACAAAGACTACGGTATGAATATGTTCAAGCCAAATGTTACTGCTTGCATGAGTTGGCTAAGTGGAAAGCCAAAGGACTCGGTGGTATATGTATCATTCGGACGCGTTGCATCACTAGGGATTGAGCAAATGGAGGAGATAGCTTGGGCATTGAAAGACCGAAATGGCTACTTCTTATGGGTCGTCAGGGAAACCGAGAAGCCCAAGCTTCCACACAATTATGTAAAAGAGACCTCACATAAGGGTTTGGTGGTGACATGGTGCCCTCAATTGGAGGTGCTGTCGCATGAGTCCGTAGGTTCCTTTCTCACCCATTGCGGCTTTAATTCGACTCTGGAAGCACTGAGTCTCGGAGTTCCGATGTTAGCATTGCCTCAATGGACCGACCAATGCACTAATGCCAAGTACATAGAGGATGTATGGAGAATCGGAATAAGAGCTCGTCCCGATGAGAAAGGGATTGTGAGAAAAGAGACTATCATACGGTGCATAATGGAACTACTAATGGAGGTTGGAAAAAAGGGCGAAGAGATTAAAAAGAATTCAATCAAGTGGAAGAACTTGGCTAAGAAGGCAGTTGATGAAGGTGGAAAATCAGACAAAAATGTTGACGAATTTATAGCTAAACTAATTTGAGATTAGTATTTGCACGTAGGGTGACATTTATTATAGTTGCAATAAGTGTAACAAAGACCCATTGGCATTGGCATGAAGCTGTGATGGATTGTGTTGCTACAACTTTCATGGTCCCTTAGTCAATGTGACCCGCGTCATCTTTTCTTGCATGCCTTCTTGGACGGGAGTGGAGTCTTGATTTTTCTTTTGGGGTGTATCTGTGTTTGTTCGTCTGGCATTGCCCTTGATCCTGTTTGTTTAAGGGTGCTTGCTTCTTTGATTGTATGCCCTTCATTTTAATAAAAAACTTTTTTTAGCACAATTTAATTCTACGACATTAATTTTGAGTGAACATTTTTTATTAATAGACGGGTTTGAAAATAATATAATTACTTATTGTATTGGTAGTACTAAAAGAAATATACTAAACATAAAAATTTCATAAAATAAAAAATAAATTGATATTCTATGAATGCTTATAGATATGTACCTACAGTAGTGATTGGTATTTTCTCATGAATGAGGTGTGCCTAACAATGTGATTCTTAGTAAACAAGAACTTAATAGTAATAGTTGAAATTGTATCTGTTAGGGATCGTCCCGGTTAAGCAACAAATAAGTAAAATAGCAGAAGAAACTGAGAAGATGAACACACACATTTAATGTGGAAAAACTCTTCCAAAGAGGATAAAAAACCACGGGCAAAGATAATTTTACTATAATGGCAAAAGAATGAAGAGTACAAAAGATGGAGATAAAACTAAACCCCGAAAACCCGAAAAATAAAGAACCCTCAAAACGTAAACACAAAATTCTCTGAATGTGTTATGAGTTCTAATCTAATGGGTGTATTTACTAAGGTTGTAAAAGAGCCTATTTATAGGCTAAATTCATATGTCAAATAATAATAAAATAATCTAAACTAATCAGTGTTTGACTGAAACAAATAAACAGAGTTTAACTAAAAGATTATTTCTCAAATTTGACTGAAAATAGGAGTCGTACATAACAAATCTCCACCTTGACTCATATTTCCACAACGCCATCTTGGCCAAAGCCCACCACGAGCCTATCTTGAACTATGCAGGGAATTAACTGAGTCGAATCTGTGCTTAGAAACTGGAAGACTTCTAGCCTTCGACTTGTACACTGCCAAATCAAAACTAACTCGGGTCTGATTTTCACGAATACAGTGCCCTAACTTTTCAAAACCTGCATCCAAAAGAGAACCTCTCTTCAATGAAACAGTCATACATTTTTCTCTCCTATGACCAAGTTGCCTCCGCTCCAAACGAGTTGACTTCGACTCTGTAACGGACGAGGGACGTCCGATTTCACCGGTCACTGTAGAACCTTCCAGAATATAAAGACTGCCAGTTCTTTTACCTTTTAACAAAACGAGAGCTCCACGAGATACTTTAATACCGCTCGACTCGATGTTGATTCTGCATCCTTTCAAGTCTAAAATACTCAAGGAGATGAGATTCTTTCGTAAGTCAGGTACACACCTGACATCTGAGAGTGTCCTAATTGCCCCATCGTGTGTCCTGATTTTAACAGTTCCAATACCAACTACCTTACAAGATGAATCGTTTCCCATGAGCACAACTCCACCTTCAACCGAACTGTATGTAGAGAACCATTTTCTATTGGGACACATGTGGAAAGAACATCCCGAATCTAGGATCCACTTGGATTTGAGCTTGGAGTTATCGCTTGTTGACACTAACAAGAAATCATCACCGCTTTCATCGGCCAAATTAGCACCAACTACATCTTCCTCGTTACTCTCAGCAGCTCTTTTATTTCGCAGTTTATAACAATCTGCTTTGACGTGACCTAACTTTTTACAATAGCGACACCTTTTGTCTCGTTTCTTTGATGCTACTAAAACGGAAGCTTGCCTATTTGCCTTGCTATCCAAATAAAGCTCATTGTCGAGTTTGTCTCTACTCAACAAATGACCCTTCACATCTTCGAACGAGATTCTCTTCCATAAATCAGGGTCTCCCTGAAAGATTTGCATGAAGGGGGTAAAGAGAGCAATAATAGCATAGCTTGATCTTCATCATCAATATGAACCTCAACATTCTTTAAATCATTTAAAAGAGTAATGAATTGACTGATGTGATATCTAAGAAGCTCACCTTTGTTCATGCGAAACGTAAATAGACATTGTTTCAACACTAAACGGTTAGCCAAAGACTTAGTCGTATAAAGAGTTTCTAACCTTTTCCACAAGGCGGATGAGGTCTTCTCCATCAATACCTCCTGCAATACCGTATTCGCGAGGCACAACTGGATTGCAGACAAGGCCTTTTCATCAAGCTCTTCCCATTCTGTTTTATTTAGATTCTCAGGCTTTTTTCTGGTAACAACCTTTTTCAAACCGGATTGAACTAGAATTGCCATCATCCGAACTTGCCACAGATTGAAATTTGTCTCACCATCGAACTTCTCAATTTCAAACCTTGTTGTTGCCATATTTGAATGGGCTGATCTATAAAAATTGAACTAGCTCTGATACCACTTGTTAAGGATCATCCCGGTTAAGCAACAAATAAGTAAAATAGCAGAAGAAATTGAGAAGATGAACACACACATTTAACGTGGAAAAACCCCTCCAAAAAGGATAAAAAACCACGGGCAAAGATAATTTTACTATAATGCCAAAAGAATGAAGAGTACAAAAGATGGAGATAAAACTAAACCCTGAAAACCCGAAAAATAAAGAACCCTCAAAACGTAAACACAAAATTCTCTGAATGTGTTATGAGTTCTAATCTAATAGGTGTATTTACTAAGGTTGTAAAAGAGCCTATTTATAGGCTAAATTCATATGTCAAATAATAATAAAATAATCTAAACTAATCAGTGTTTGACTGAAACAAATAAACAGAGTTTAACTAAAAGATTATTTCTCAAATTTGACTGAAAATAGGAGTCATACTTAACAGTATCCATCAAATAAAATATAAATTTTATTTATTTTAGCATTTTTACATTATAATTAATACTAAGTCGAGTGTAAAAAAAGGGTTAATAAGTTGGAAAGATAGGCAAAGAAGTTATAATGATGATAACGTGTTCATGTAAGTAGTTCCCCAGGAAAATTATTTAACATCGAGGAAGTTCTCAAGTAATGGAAAGAAGACTGTAAATTCGCAGAACAAATTTTGAAGATGAAATTTTTTAAAAGGGAGAATTGTAACGGCTTAATTTTGTGAATGTTGAAAAAGATAATTTTGGGACCGACTATATGAAATCGGATTGTCCAAAGATTTTTATCGAGCAGTTTCAAAGCATGTAAAGAATTAAAAAATAAAAAGATAAGTAATTAAATTAAAAATAAAATTTTGTTTTAGTAATTAATTAGATAGAGTATTAAATAAATAGTAAAAAGAATAAATTATAAGGCGAATAAATTAGGAAGAATTTAGTTAAAAGGAAATTAAGAGATGTTAAATTTAATTAAGGATCATGGAATAATTAAACCAAAATAGAAAATATGTTAGTGCTTAATAAATGTTAAGTCTTCATTATCCACTAATTAATATTATAACATGATTAAGTAATAAGTTAATAATATAATCAACTTAATCACTTTGCTAATAATCTATCTATCTATCTATATATATGGTTGAGTGGGAGAGTGAGATTTTCATTCATCTTCTTCTCTTTCGCCGTCTGAAATAAAAGAAAAAGAAAGGAAAATTCTTCTACTTTCAAGCCATCGTCGAATCCAAAATTGGCAATTTAGGTGAGTTATTTCTTTTATATTTTTATAGATTCATGATAGTATGAGTTTGATTTAGCTAGCCTAAATAATTGATTGTTTAAATCAAATCGCCATTTGAACTTGAAAACATGATGTATTTGATTATAGTAGCTTCGGTATGTGAAGGGTATGTTAGATATTAGATTGGTGAGAACATGATGTATTTGATTATAGTAGCTTCGGTATGTGAAGGGTATGTTAGATATTAGATTGGTGAGATTATGATTAAATGAAAGTTTGGATTTCGAAAAGGAAATTATAGTTGTGTGGTTAAAGACCAAATTGAATAGAACGAAAGCCAATGGAAAATTTTGTTATGGATTGAAAGCTTGTGGTCCTTAGTGAATAAATACAAAGTCAAATTTTGATTCGATCAGATAAATAACGAGATACGAGTATTTCATAATATATTAAGATTAGAAAAAAGGATTCAACTGTAAAGTAGGCTTTTATATTTGGTTATTTGGCTATGATTAATTAGTTGTGAAGCTAATACCATTCATAAATGAAATTATCGAACATTGTTGATGATGAGGTCGGAACCTTGAGTTCAAGCTTTCGACTATCAATTGGTGAGTTTAATAAAGTCCCTTTCTTGTAATTTTTACGTTTTTAAGGTAATGGGAGCTTGATTTAGCTAGCCCATGTACCAATTTGCAAAACTGTTAAAGTTTTTAAAATTTTTCATTGTTGATTTATTGAAGAAATTGGTGTTAAATTGATACATTTTAAGCTTAGATTATGAAAAAGGACTAAATTGTAATGTTTGGTTGTTAGTTTTGTACATAAGAACTAAAGTGAATAAATTATGAAATTGAGGTGAAATTTTAGTAAAAATAGGTAGTAGAGGGTCTATAATGAATGTAATTGAGGTCGATTTTCAAACCAAAGTTTAAAATTGAAAGTTATGCTATTTTGATTTTAGAGACTAAATTGAATAAAATGTAAAACTATAGAGGTATCGAAAATGCAGTTTTATAGGTTCATTCAGATCATGTTATAATGTATAAATGTTTGATATTGATGGGCTAAATGAAATAATTGAATAGATCAAAAATTGGATCATACTAGAGATAATTAAGGAAAAGCTAAATTTGTCTATTAGTCCTTGGAGGTTCAACTTGTTCGCTATTTTGACCTGATAAATTCATATGGTACTTATGTGTTTAAGTAATTATATGTTTGATTTGTATATGTATGATTATTATGGATTAATTGGTTGTAAATTGGTATGAAAGGTGAGAATTGGACTAAATTGCAATATGATGGTTATAAGTGAAAATAAGACCTGTGTGAACTTAGTAAAGGTTAGGATACAATTGGTATGCCATAGGGTTTTGTGCCTGCTAGTACGGGATTGATTCTAGAGGATTACTGAGGTTCAACATTTGTTGCGAATACTCATATGGCACGGGTTTAGCTCAGATGAGTAACCTGATGTCATTGTAAAAGTTTAGCCTAGATGAGTAACCTGACATGTATATATATACGTAGCTTGGACAAGAAAATGGAAGCATCGTTACAAAGGTTTAACCCAAACGGGTAACTTGACACAAATATATGTAGCTTGGATGAGCAATTGGTGTGATGTAGCTACTTGTGTATCCGAGTCCATTTTCTATGGTTCATCAGGTGAAACAGATTATATGGAACGATAAATTAAATTGAGATAAGATTTTCAAATGGAAAAATGTTGAATTGAACTTGAACAATGTATTTGGATGATGACTATGAAATGTATGCGATGAAATTATCCCTAGATTGAGTATGAATTTGAAATTGTTATCTAATATGTCATGAACTAGCACAGCATCATATGGTTTGATTGTGATATAATATTCACCTTGCTGATGTCGTGAATCGTTATGTTTAGCTAAACTATGCCAACATTGTGGTAGCTTAATGTATTTAACTAAAAGCTAATGTAAGTTTTTGTTTAATGCTTATGAACTTACTAAGCATTTCATATGCTTATCCCGTTTGTTTTCTCTTTTCCTTATAAATTGTTGATCTGCCACAATTCGTTGTGGCATATTAGAGACTTTTTAGCACTTAATGAGCTTGATTTCAAGTCATTTTATGTCATTTTGTTTCATTTTATGTTTTAGTAGCCCTAATTATTAGCAAAATAAGAGTTTTTACGTATTTTCTAGTGTTTCGACAACCCGTTAGGTGGTAATCCTATCGAGTATAACTTGTTACAAGGGTGACTTAGGTGGTAATCCTTAGTAAAGATGAGACCGAGAGGGTATTCATAACTAAGGGTGACAAATAACTCAATTAACGGTAATTGGTTGTTTAGTTGATAATTAGAGATTTAATTGACCATAGGTCGGGAGCTCGCATCATTGACATTAAGAATAGGAAAATTCCATTAGGTTATTTAGGCTAATTAATTTCATTAGTTTAATTAATATTTTAATTTTGTATTAACACTACTAGTTTGTGACTCAACTAGAATAGTAATTAATTTCTATAATTAATTTAATAATAAATTTCTCGAATCCGCAATCCCTTGGGTATGATCCTCGGAATACTTCTCGGAGTGTTTTGTTGTAACATTCTTCTATATTATAATTTGACCCGTATACTTCCAGACACCGCTGTTTTATTTATTGTCTATTTTGCTGCAGTATTTCCAGTCCAAACGTTTGCACTTCTGCCAATGGTCAAATTGTTGGCACCATTATCGGGGATTGCGACGGTGAAAATTGTTATTAATTTAATTTGTTTTGTAAAATAATACTAGTCAAAAGATAAACGAGTTAGATAATGTGCTAATTTTAATATTTTTATTTTCATTTATTTAAATATTTTTAGATACCTTGTTGATTATTTAATTTAATTATAGATGCAGTTGATGATGAATTTGATGACAATAGTAGTTGGGAAGAAGAACGCGAGATGTCTGCATGGTACGATGAAGAAGTATACGAAGAATGAGTATATGATCAATAAGAAATTACGGAGGACCAAAGGTTGCTCATAATAGAGATGCTCTAACAAATAAACGAAGGAATGACCCCATTGGAAAAGGTCGTGCATGATGTTCCTAACCCTGATTGCGAATACCATTATATTGTTGTCAATCACCCTGAACTAAATTGTAAAAGTTAGCAAGAGTTGGATGCAATTATGGAAAAAATGTATTCGCAATACGTTGATGATGGGTACATTAATGAAGCCTCTACAAACCAAGAGTTGGATGAACGGAGCCTCCACAAACCAATGAAGTTATGATCCAACTCAGCAAGAATTGGACCTAATCATGGATGATAAGGTATACCGAGATTTGTATGAGCAATATAAGAACAATCAAAGATCACGATGATTGAATGGAGCCTCAACGAAACAATGAAGCCAAGTCCTTCTACCTCAAGCTAGAAGTCCAAAGACAATCAGACCGATTAAAGACATCCAAATATCCAACTGATCTCTCTCATAATTCACATTAGAAAGTTTCATGCGAAGCAACCACGTCAACATACACTGCAGACGTGGTGGAAATAAAAGAATTGCTGGTGCAAATTTTGGAAATGAAAAACTTACTTACACAACAAATGGAGGTGAAAAGTTATTTAAAAGAGAACGGACATGATGTTCCCAACCCAGATTATGAGAACCACTGTATCATCGCCAAGCACTCTGAATTAGATGAAACAGTCAACAAGAGTTTGGAACTGAAAACCACAGGAAGAAGTTAAATATAGCCAAAAGCATCTCCAATCCAATTAACATAGAGATAGACGTAGTCGTCGATGTAAATGTAGAAGTAGACTTAACCACTAATGTGGAGCTTAACCAAATTCTAAATGAAAGTGTAGACGAGTCGATGCACTTTCTGGCCAAAATCGAGGGGCTGCCAATCAAAGAAATCGACGAGTCCATCTCATTCTTGCTCTTGTTTGAAAAATAATTTAGAGTTGGCTCGATTTTGGCACCAAATGACTTGTTAT
Organism: Gossypium hirsutum; assembly: GCF_007990345.1. Classification (NCBI taxonomy): domain Eukaryota; kingdom Viridiplantae; phylum Streptophyta; class Magnoliopsida; order Malvales; family Malvaceae; genus Gossypium; species Gossypium hirsutum. The sequence continues at coordinate 53,533,767 of NC_053443.1, forward strand.
TTTAGATGTTGTGACAGTAAAAAAATAAGACGATATTATTGGAGTCAATCGAATGTGCTGGTTCAGATACATCGGCAATGAGACAAATGAAGAATCAAAGTGTCGAGGACCAGCTGGAAGTTCTTCGGTGCTTGACTCCGAAAAAGGACTTCTCTTTAAATTTTGTTTAATTTTAAATTTTATTTTTCATTAGTTAATTTTTATTTATTTTATTTTAAGTCTTTAATTATCTAATTTATTTTCAGTGGTAGTTGAGCTTGTGAAGTGAACAAATCAAATAGACGAAGAAATTGAAACTGAACACATAGAAGCTCGGAAAAAGCCCGTCACATTGCGACACAATTCTGTAATTTCCTGACATTGTTCAGCTGGTCTAAGCAATGTTTTTGTTCTTCGTTTCTACCATTCTCCGCCCTCCACAAACTCAACAACTCTTGTTTTATTTATTCATTTAAGTTTATTTAGATATAATATTTTCTTGTTCTCTTTACTGTAGATACTTTTCCATCCGTTTGGAGCACACAAATCTTGATGTCGATACAACAACGAGAATTCAGCCATTTTAGAAATTTTTTTTATTTGCACTTTACTTCTTTTACGTTCAGGGTGATGTATGTTCTAAAGTGTGGAGGAAGTACATAGGATTTAACTTTTTAGTTTGTATGTTTTATTTATTTTATTTAATTGTTTAATATTAAAAAATTGTGTTTTCTTTCTGTGTAGGAACTCCACACTTTAGACGACACTACATATTCAAGCTAAACTGGTGAGGGGAGATGACCAAACTAACCTTACAAACCGTTCAAGATAAAATGGGTAATCTCATCTCTTATTTATTTTTTGGGTGCACAACGAGGACAATGTGCCAAATAAAGTGTGGAGGTGACATAAAATTTTTTAATTTATTTTGTAGTGGTAGTTGAGCTTGTGAAGTGGACAAATCAAAGAGATGAAGAAATTGAAACTTCACGCATAGAGGCTCGGAAAAAGCCCGTCACATTGCGACACAATTCTGTAATTTTCTGACATTGTTCAGCTACTCTAAGCAATGTTTTCATTCTTCGTTTCTACCATTCTCTGCCATTCACAAACTCAACAACTCTTGTTTTATTTATTCATTTAAGTTTATTTAGATATAATATTTTCTTGTTCTCTTTACTGTAGGTACTTTTCCATCCGCTTGGAGCACACAAATCTCGATGTCGATACAACAATGAGAATTCAGCCTTTTTAGGAAAATTTTTTTATTTGCACTTTACTTCTTTTACATTAAGGGTGATGTATGTTCTAAATTTTGGAGCAAGTACATATGATTTAACTTTTTAGTTTGTATGTTTTATTTATTTTATCTAATTCTTTAATATTAAAAAATTTGTGTTTTCTTTCTGTGTAGGAACTCCACACTTTAGACGACACTACATATTCAAGCTAAACCTGCGAGGGGAGATGACCAAACTAACATTACAAACCGTTCAAGACAAAATGTGTAATCTCGTCACTTATTTATTTTTTTGGGTACACAATGGGGACAATGTGCTAAATAAAGTGTGGGGGTGACATAAATTTTTTTATTTTTTCGTTATTTTTGCTTAGTTTTAGTAGATTTTTAGTAGTTAATTTTTTTTATTTTGTATTTTCTTTGTGCTCGAACTTGTAGAAATACAAGTGATTGGTTAAAAAGCATGTAAATAGGTTGTTTGTTTAAACAGTAAATTTAGCCTCAGGATAAATGATTTTAGGTTGTTTGCATTTAGACTAGTTGATGAGCGTTTTTGGTACTAACTAAAATTTACGACAAAGACAAGCACACTTATCGAACTATAGTATAGCTACGGTGAGTAGATATATCATATCCACAAGGACTAAAAGTATTAGTAATTATCGTTTTCTTATTATTTAGCCAACAAATTGGAGTGATGGTTTTAAGCTAAAATTACTAAACTAATTTAACTAAGAACTCAATGGAGAATGAATCAGGAAAAAAACTAAAAGATAACCAATGAGAGAGACAATCCCCAGGAAACAATCCACCTACACATTTTCTATTATTATGAATCTGTTTTAAACGATTTATTCACTTGATGTCTTAATCCGTAGAAATCCCTAAATTATGCTAATATCTCTTTCGAGAGTAAGAGCAACTGACTCTAGGTTGATTAATTGAAATCTATTTCTATTTAAAACCTCTATTGTCGTATTAACTCGATCTATGGATTCTCTAATTAGATTTGACTCTAATCTGGTAGATTTATGTCATCCTATTTCTAGGATTACATGCAACTCCACTCAATTATGCTAGATCTACTCTTAAATAGGGACTTTTGCTCCTCTGATTAAGCACATTAGACATGAATTAATTTCCTGAAAATATTAAAATAAGAAATAAGCACACAGAACTGGGAACAAGAATCAAGTATTTATCATGTAAAATAGAAATTAAATAATAGAATTCATCATAGGTTTCATCCTCCTTAAGTATTTAGGGAATTAGTTCATAATTCTGAAAAAAAACATCTCAAAGTCAGAAAAATCACGAGAAACAAAGAAACTTATAAAAGATTCAGAATAAATTAAAAAGAGGTCTTCAATCTTGATAGTAATCTGATTCGAAAGTGGCTCCAATGGTATTCTTCGAGTCGTTTTCTTGATATTCTCTGATGGCTCCTTTCTCTCTTCTTCTAATTGGTATTTATAGGCTTTAGAATGCCCAGAAAGCCTAATAATTTTGTTTTTCTGCACATTTGGGATGTGAGTTGCAAAATTGACATGGCCTGGAACATAGCCGAGTGTCTTGCCTATGTAGCTCACACAAGTGTGTGTCTAGTCCGTCTGGAAAGGCCCAGGCCGTTTGGCTCCTGAAAACAACTCTATCTGTCTGATTTTGGCTCTGTTTTTGCTTCATTGGCTCCCAAATGTTCTCCTAAGTATAGAAACATGAATTTAAAAGATTAGGAGTATCGAATTCACCAATTTGCATAAATAATAATCCAAAAATGCATTAAGAACAGTGTTAAAATATGTTACTTTTATAACTTATCAAATATCCCCACACTTTAGTGTTTACTTGTCCTCAAGCAAAATCCTCAACTCACATGAAAGTTAATATTTCTCAACTTGTAATTCTCATCAATAATATCTCAAAATAATTCACAAATAATCATGCATTGGATGTTCAACTAAAAGAGCACTAAAAATTCAAACAATCCAAGTCGATTTAAAAAAAAAACACAAAAACATAGGTATCTCCCCTTATCTAAGTGATTACCTTTAATTCAAAATCAACAAGAATTTACATCCTCACTAAAAATTCACTCAAATCACTCAAAGTGTTAAAGGTTTAAGAATAAGCACTCATCAATTTAACAAGAAATGTCATTACCATAAGCTTGCTTGAAAATCAAATCTCCACCACTATAAAATGATATGACACACCAATCAAAAGGTCTTTAAGAGGTCGTAATGGGGCTTAGGTTAAGGGTGTAGAGAAAGGCCAAAAAATTGGTTACAATCGAGATCGATTTGATAAATTACCAAACTAGAAAAAATAACAAACGCTGAATTAAAAACAAGCGCATCAATCAAGAATTAACAGGAATAAGAAAACGAGCTTATTATCAAAATATGAATTTAACTGTTTAAGCTCAATCAACAAATAACTAATTAATAATCAATTTTTTTCAATTTTTTTCATGTAAAATATTAAAAATCAAGAAAGAAAATTTAGCAATTCAAACAAAGGAACATAGTTAGGCAACTAACCAAATCAAATCTCAACAAAAAAAATGGAGTCATATAAAACGAGAAAAAGTTGCAAAAAAAATGGGTCATGGGTTAACACTAATAATTTAATCAAGAAACGGTGTGTTAGGCTCAACAAGGTTCATTAAGGGTAAATTACAAGGATAGGCTTATTATGGGATTAGTGGGTTAAAACCTAAGTGCCTCTATCATCTCAATATATCAAATCAAGGTGTGGTATCGACATGCTTGAAAAATGAATGCTCTAAAGGTTCAAAATCTCACAAAAAATCATGGTTTTGATGTCAAACTTGCAAATTTAAACTTCAAGACAATACCTCAATTCAGAGAAACAACCTAAAAATTTTTAATTTTTGAAAAATAACTTATCATACTTAATTCTCTCATGTCTTAAATTTTAAATCAACCAATGCACAAATATCTACAAACTAATCCAAAACAACATCAATAAAAATCCCAAATCGACTATAATTCACTCTAATGTAAGTATGAGAATATTACTTAAGTACCAAAAATAATTCAAGAATTTTCTAATAATTAAATAAATAACCTCCCCACACTTAAGATGTCAATTGTCCTTAATGTACAAACAAATATAAACACAGGATAAGCAGAATATCATAACAGAAGAAGAAAACTGAAACTGCCTTGAATATGGATGAAATCGCGAGAATAGTAAAAATCGAAATTGTAGGCAATTGAAATGTAATGCATAGTTTCGAGCAACTAATAAGAAAATAAATAAAAATAATAAAAAATATTAAGAGGTTACAACTCAATTAGAAACAACCATAAAAAATTAAAATATAGCTCAGAAGATAATAAACGAAAGATGTCTAAGAAAATAAAAATAAAACAACTAAAAACAAAAACAAACATAAAAAGAAAAAGAAAACAAATAAAATCAATTATCCTTATCGTCAGAGGCATCGGTGTTGTGAGTCGCCGACGCTGAAGAGGATATAAGGAGGTGCTGACAGATCTGCTGCAAAGTCGCATCGATACTGTCGAACCGCTCAAAACAGTATCACTCGAAACGAGTAAACCACTAAGAGAGGTCCACTAAGGTGGCAACAGAAGTAGCAGAACGGTGAGTCTAAGATGGAGGATGATATGGACCCTCGTAGTGGAAAGGAACATTATCAATGAAGTCCTCATGCTCATCCTAAGGATCAGAATGAGATAATCGGTATTGAGGAGGATCCACTCCACGCAGTTGCTCGATATCCTCATGTGACTCATACTGGATGATCCTTACGAAGACATCTATCCAACTAGTGTAAGGGAGGAGGACAACTTCGGTGTGTCGAGGAGGCCAAAGTGACGTGCAAGTCAAGTAACATAACGTGGCAGAAAGCGAGAGCGATGAACTAGGCTAAATTGAAAGTGCACCCCGTGGCCATGCTCCACAAAAAATAAGCGTCGAGTGTACCGACAACTCCTGTGCTCTCCCTCCGATTGGTCAAAGTGTGGGCCAAGATGGCATGGATATATCGCAAAGCAAGAGGTAGTGAAGTCACCTTCGACCGGCTCAGATCATAGGTTATTGTACTAGCCGTAAGGTCTACCCAGCAAAGAGTTAGTGAGTAGTGGATGTGCCGGTATAATTGGAAACCCCTCGGCACCCAAGAACTCCTCAGTGTAGAGTCCTAATGTAACTCCCAACTCTAGGACGCTCATATGCTGCGTCATACTATCGAATCAAAAAGTAATAGTGCGTAGCTCGTCATGGGTCGACATCACTTGCTATAAGAGAAATGTCGAACAAAACTCAAAGGTCAGCTCCAAATAGGTGGGCTCAACGATAGAAAAGAAATGGTCCCAAAGAGCTATAGCAATGATGGTGCGGACTCGATCAGCTAATTGGACCTGCTCCAAAGCCTTCCAATCAATACATCAGCCTAATCCAAACGGCCGCTATCGGAGCCGCTAATATAGGTCCTCCTGGGGATCCTATGGAAACTGTAAGAATGGATAACAGGTATTGACGGCAGCATTCGGCGAAGAGGTCACGTCCGGAGTCTTTTGTTTTTTTGAAACAGGGACGACGACCTTAGACTTGCCTCTAGTGTTTGTCATAGTGTACCTAAAAAAATAAAAGAGTCCAATATCAGAAAACCAATAAACAATAAGGAGCATTAATTAAACAAATAGAGGGGCCAACAAAGCAATGTGCAATCCTCTCATCAAAATTCAATTTTCCTAAATAGAAAATATACTCTTAAAACAATATGTACTAATACCTAATCATGCAAAAAAACCATGAACTTAAGCTACTATGATTCCAACTAACTAGAAGTAATAAAAACAATAATGAAGAAAAAAGAAATAAAATAAACTAAATGAGAAATTAAAAGAAAAATAATGAAATAATGATAATAATAATAGTAATCAAAACAGTAAAACAAATAATAAGAAAAATAATAATAATCATAAAACTAAGAAAAAAGAACACAAATAAAACAACAAATAATAATAATAATAATGAAACAAAACCCTAACATAATCGACTACTAACATAACCATAGAAATACCAAAATGACTTATAATTATAACAGTAATGAGATTAAGGAATAGTAATAACAAAAATAAACAAAGCAAAACAAGAATGAGAAAATCAAAATTAATCAACAAGAACCAAACTTTTCAGAACAATGGTAATAATGATAATGAAAATGATAATAAGAATCATAAGAATAAGAATAATTAATGATAATAAAACTAAGAATAATAAAAAAATAAAAAAATATTAATAAGAAAAATAAATATGAAAGAAAGAAAGAAAGAAAGAAAGAACATAAAGAAAAAGGGAAAGGGCAAACGATAGGTTACGATAGAGGATCTACGGCAGTGATGGAGGGATGTGAGACGGTGGGTCCGACGAAGGGGGCTCGTTCGTAAAAGGGGGAAAAATCGGGGTTTGGGGCGAGGGCGAACGGCGGGGTGGCTAGGGTGTAACAAAATGGACGATAGGAAGGGAGAAAGAAAAGAAAAAAGGGGGGAAGGGGAGTTGGTTGCGGTGGTTCGGTGAGGCAAGGTGAGGCGAGAGGGAAATCGGAGGGAGGGTTGTGCGATGGTGCGCTGACGTCGATGTGAGAGGAGAGGGAAAGAGTAGGAAGGCTCGTGGGTCGGGAAAAGGAGAAAGAAAAAGGGAAGGGTGTGGGGGTGCAACGGTCAGAGGTGAGAAAGGGGGGAAAGAAAGGGGAAAAGAGGAAGAGAAGAGCGTACGGGTTTACTGGCTAGACTGGTAAAGGGGCAGCGACGATGGCTTTGTGAGGGCCTTGGTCGAGCGGTGGCCAGGGGAAGGGGGTTAGGAAGAAGAAAAAGTAAAAAAAAATGAATAAAAAAATGACTAGAATACCCTTAGCATAAATTTATTTTGGTAAATGATTATTGTTATTGTTCTTTAAATTTTAATAAGATTATTATTATCAATAATAAATAATTTAATCATATTTAAACATAATTATTATTAAATATATTAAATATATTATAATTAAAATATATAATTTAATAAAATTCTTAATAATTAATATTCTTATATGAATTTACTCAAATCATAATATATGATACTATAAAAGATAATTTGAAATGATTAATATTAAATATATTTTAATTAAAATATATGATTTAATAAAATTTAAAATAATTATAACTAATAAATTATCTTATATGAATTTGTATAATTTAAAATAATTATTATTACATATAATTTAATAATAATATATAATTTCATAAAATTATTGATAATAATTTTTCTTATATGAATTTATACAATTTAAAATAATTAATATTAAATATAATTTAATAATGATATATAATTTCATAAAATTCTTAATAATAAAATGTTCTTATATGAATTTACTAAAATCAAAATATAACTTGAGAATTATATTCTGCATAAACATAATTAACTTATATTAAGAAAAGGTTAGATGAAAATGAAATTCTACATCATAATCCATATGTTATATAGTTTTATAACATCAAAAAGTTTGAACTTTGATTTTTAATGGTCAGAAAGAAATCTTCTGACCCATTCCAATCGCGTAACAGAAGGTAAACTAAAGAAAACGATCATTTGAGTTGGATGATCTGGAATTTTTTTACAAACACACCCTTAATTTATTAATAGATCCGTACTCCCCTGTGTATGCATGTGTGATTTGAGTATGGTGTATGAATATTAACCCAAAAGAAAAAAGAAAATAAATATAATAAATAAAAACCTCCATCAGAATCAACTTCATTCTCAAGTGATACAATAACTAAGAAATCAATTGTTTGCCTACTTGCTTGCGCTACCTACAAAGCTCACTACCTTGTAAAATTTGCTTCACCACTGGGATGAGAAGCAACTAATTACTTTACATCAACATTTACTATTGCCTCTATTCATACCAATACCATCATAATAAGCCAACCATTGACCCTCACATTATCCCACGGAACCCTGCTGAATCCAAAAGTACTGCTTTGATTTGCTCAGGCAATACATCCTGGCCTTCCCTGCATTGTTGTCATTTGTCAAACACCAAATCAAAATTACTGAATTCTTTATCCAAATATTAATATCCACCAACAAACCAAACACCTTACAACTTTTCTATTTTTTAGATGATATGCAGACTTCCAGATTAGCTGGTACTGTAATGCTTGTTTAACAAAGTTACAATTGTGGTACTCGCATAGCTCCAATTTCCCAATTTTCATATTGTCTTTGTTCAGCATCACCAGATCCGAAACTAAACTTTAAGGAAAACACACCTCACAATAAATTCTGTTTATCACTTGCAGTAAATACCTAACAAATTCATCTCACAAGTAATTTAGTGATCTAAAGATCAACAATTATTAACCATTAGCATCATAGTTGACCTTCAGAGGTATGAGCAGAAAGAAAAAATTGCCTAGGATATATCCCACTAAACAAGGATTCTTACTTTAATCTATGTGCAAACTAGTGCAAGTAGTCAGTCTGCTATTCATATACAAAAGGACAATGGGAAGAGAGTCATCAATTTCAGGGTTTCTGACTCATGGTCTATACCATTATTTGAACTTGACTTTTACTGAACTGTTCTTTTCAACAGCAGTTCTATGTAGCAAAGATGCACAGAAAATAACTGAATTTCTTCAATAAAGGCTCATTTCATTTGTAGTTTTAAGTGTTAAACAGAAGAAATAGCTTTCTATATGGCCTTATTTTTTGCACTAGAGTTGGCTAGACTTTGAAAGAAATCGCATTCATCAAAAATTGTTAGACAGATTTTAGTTGAAATCTGTTGGATAGATGTGCAAATTAAAATTGATTTTAAATGGAAATCAACGAAGTAGATGAAGAGAAAAAAGAAGGGCACCTCAGCTCGGAAAACATCCAGTGCAAACCCATTAAAACAGCTGATTACAGCTTGTTGTATGTCCAATCCAAGGTTGTCTAGAGCTCTCATGGTGGAGAGCAAGAGACCTGCCCTGCGAGCACAAAACATGTGAATGTTGACAGCCCTTCCTTCCCTTAATCTTACCTCCACCTGAAAATTGCAAAAATAGAAATATATGAGTTCCCTTAACCTTACATCGACTGACACAACCTGTCGAAAGTTTTTGGCAAGTATATGTCAATCCTTATGTGTGTGTGTATCATGTCCTGACTCATGTCTGACATGAGTTCTACAACCAAATGCAAAGAAACAAAAGCCTAGATATAATCTTAAGAACAATTTTGATCAATGAATAACAAATATCACACTTCTTCAGTTATTGGTGGAGAGGAATTCTAGGCTTCATGGCAAGAAGATTAATACTTTTTCAGTTATTCTTAATAAAATCATAGAGGCAGTTTGACTAAGACTCCACAGTTGAAAGGGATGATACCAACAAGATGCTTGCTTGCAACTGGGGTTTGAGTGTAGTGATTACTTATCCAGAATACTTCTCTATTGTGATTACTATCAGTTTCGCAGATGCTTTTATTGTAGTTGGCTAGGCTCCTCTTTTGCGTGAATAAAGAATTATTTAACCATCAACAGAGCCAAAAACAAATATCACACTTCACAATCCACAAGAAGCGCTTAGTTATTATAAGCAGAAGACAAGAAAACAATAAAAAATATGATAAAAGAGAACAAAGAAAAAAAACAATAATATATATAAGCTCAATTGCGTATATACTTCAGTCCCCTCTATTATATTTGTCCAATGTAAAGTATTTCCAGTTTTCATGATAAGGTCCATCGACAATCTCATCTTGAAACCTACCAAGTTTAGTTCACTTTATCAACTTGTTAATCCAAAACCCAGAAACACAATGATAAATCAAAGAAATTCTTGAAATTGAGAACAAAACCCTAAAATTTTAGCATAAGAAAAAGAATACACCCACCACCGTTCCTTCAGTTTCACAAAAAACCCAGTTGTAAATCATCATTAAAAAGAAAAGAAAGGGAATTGGAATAGTCTCGAAATAAAATCAAGATTCTGAATTAAAGAAAAGAAAAGGCGGTTGTTCTAAAGCTTCTGAAATGGAGAAAAGAGAAGATGCCTTACCTGATAACCAAGACTCGGAATAAGAAAAGAAATTGAGCTATGTTTGTTTGCCTGCGAAGAGAAGATACTCGAGGGAGGGAGAGAAAGCAAGAGAGACTTTTCAGTTTCACAGCTAAGGAAGGAAACGCCCATGTTACAAATACAAAGAAAATAAACTGGGAGCAAATCGGCAGAAAAGAAAAGCAAAAAAACAAGGAAATAAATCGGATGAAGCTAGAAGGAACAGAAGAGAAACAAAGGGGATCGGGGAAGGGTAAAACAGGGACGATTTGCTAAAGCGGTAGCTAATCTGGGCAAAAGAGGGGAATAGAAATCGGTGGTTTTCACTGATTAGGAAAGTAATGGATTACACGCGTATTAGCAATACATTGAACCAAACGACGGAATAGAAAAGGATTAGGTGGGACCCACCGATTAGGGTAGTCAATACACCCAACCAAACATAATGTAAGGTTTTTGGTTTAAAAAGAGTAGCGGCCGTGTCACACGAGGGTGTGAGTTTTTTTTAGCCCGTGCGTGATTTAAATTTCAAACCCAGTCTTCATATGACCTCGGACAAGATCATGTGTCCATATTGGGTCATATTAAGTTATGGGTCATATTGGGTCAAGGAATAAGACAGATTATGGTCATATTGGATCAAGGAAGAGGCAACTGTTGAATCGGTTGGCTACTATTTAGGCAGCTTAGGAAAAATCAAATTCGGATTGGCTTGTCGATATTGAAATACAAATTAGAGAAGAATTGGAGTAAGTCTTACATCACGAAGAATTGTTACAGAAGTAGAAATCTAGATGCGATTGGATCAACTTTGGAGACTGAAATACAAAATTTTTCATAATCGCACGCTTAGAAGAAGGAAGATGAATCATATCTCAACTTTATGAATTAGAGGAGATGAGTGGTGTTTTGAATTAGAAACTCTAAAATCTAAAGCCGTCTCTTTTTACAATAATCTCTATGGTGCAGATTTAGACCCTTTGGAAGCTTTACCTCTAAGCTCTTTTCCTAGGTTGGATTCGAGTGATATTGAATTTTTGGGAAAGAATGTCACTAATGACGAAATTAAGAGAGCACATTTTGAAATGGCACCTCTTATATCCCCAGGTTGTGATGGTTTTCATGCCCTGTTTTTCCATAATCAATAGGACGTAGTGGGAAGTGTTGTTTGTGATTAGGTTAAAAACGTCTTTGATGGAGGCATCAACCTTATTTTGAATAACCCTTTTATTACTCTCATTCCCAAAGTCGCTAATCCGAAAAGTTTCCAACAATTCAGCCTATCAGCTTGTGTTTTGTTCTGTATGAACTGGTTATGAAAGTAATAGCTAATTGGTTTCGGCTTGTTTTTTGTAAAATTATCCCACAAGAAGAAACAGGATTTATAGTAGGAAGGAATATAATTGACAACATTCTCATTGCACAAGAAGTCATTCATTCGATGAAGGGTAAAAAAAACAAGACTCCTTGGATGATGATTAAAATAGATCTCGAAAAAGCTTATGATCGAGTTAGATGGGAATTGATTAATGCTTCTATTCTGGTTGCTAGCATTCCAGATTATTTGGGAAGGGTCATTATGTCCAAAATTTCAAGTTTTACCTTACAAGTTCTTTGGAATGGAGTGCCTACAAGGTGTTTTAAACCTACAAGGGGGATTTGACAAGGGTGTCCTCTATCTCAATATCTGTTCGTTTTGTGTATGGAGTGGCTCGAACATGATATTCACTCCGCGATCTCTAATGGTCAGTGGAATCCAATCAGATTATTTAGGTCAGGTCCTAAATTGTCTCATCTATTTTTTGCTGACGATTTAGTTATTTTTAGTAAAACAGATTAGATGCATGCCAACTATATTAAAGAAGTTTTGGATTGCTTCTGTTCTTACTGGAGTCATAAAGTTAATGCACACAAGACAAGCATTTGTTTCTCTCATTCTGTTGGTGAGATTTATGCTGATCGTATTAACTGCTGAATGGGTTTCAAAAGGGTTAATGATCTTGGTTCTTATCTTAGGGTTCCTCTTTTCCATGAAAGGGTAACTAAAAGTACTCTTAACTTTGTGGTGGATAAGGTATGTAGTAAGCTTTTTAGCTGGGATGCAAGAAAGCTGTCTCTTGCAGGACGAGTCACTTTAGCTCAATCGGTGTTACTCACAATACCTAATTATTTTATGCAATCGATGAGAATTCAAAAATGGGTCTGTGATGAAATTGAGAGATTAACCAGACAATTCATTTGGGGGTCTTCTAATGGGCAGAGGAAGTTGGCTTTGGTTAGTTGGGATTCAGCTTGGCAACCTCGTTCTTGTGGGGGCCTTGGGTTAAGAAGACTTCAAGATCAAAATACTTTGTCTCTTATGAAATTGGGGTTTAATTTAGTCTCAAACATATACTCTTTGGGTGAAAGTTCTTCGGTCTAAATATGGCGCGCGAGATACTCTTCCGGATAGCATATTGCATGGAAACAGCTCTTTTCTTTGGAAGGGATTATCTAAGGTGTGCCCGTTTCTTAGAGATAATCTGGTTTGTTCAGTGGGGGATGGAACCAGATTATTATCTTGAAGATATGGTCACTCCTGATGGTGCTTAGAATATCGATTTCTTTCGCATTTATGTTCCTAAAAATATCATTCGACATATAGTGAGTATTCCCCCTCCTAATCTTGATATTGGGTCAGATAGGATTTCTTGGTTACAGAACTCAAAAGGTGATTTTTCGATTAAGAGTGCTTACTGGTCTTTGAAAGAGAATAGCTAGAATTCTAAAGATCCAACATGGAAAACACCTTGGGATTTTAAGGGACCTCAGATAGTATGAGTTTTTCTTTGGCTTACTCTTAAGCAACGCCTTTTCACTAACTTGGAATGTGTTAGGAGAGGCATTGGACAAGATGCGTCATGCCCAATATGTGGTCATGTAGTTTAGGACATCCTTCATGTTTTGCGAGATTGTTTAGCGGCAAAGGAGGTATGGGAGCAAGTAGTGCCAATTAGATAGGCTACTAGTTTTTTCAATTCCAACCTTTTCGATTGGCTAGTTTCGAATTTAAAGTCTCACAAGTTTATGGATTTGACTGAAGTTCATTGGGCTAGCTTGTGTGGTCTTATTGGGTGGCGTATTTGGAAGATTAGGAACCTTTATGTGTTCCAAGGAATATCGTAGAAAGTTGAGGAGATTGTGAATGTTTTAATGTCTTGGGCGAAACAGGTTTGGGCTACACACAAGAAAGCTTGGAGTTGAAGATGCACCAGTACTCAGAAAAATCACCAATCAAGTAATTGGTTTCATTTGCACACTAATGGCGTAGTTAATTTGTTTACAGATTCTGCCTCAGCAGGGGGTGTGGTGCGAAACCATTTAGGGGAATGGGTCATGGATTTTAATCATTCACTGGGGACTTGCTCGATTTTCGAAGCCGATTTATGGGGAATTTTGGACGGGTTAACACTGCTACGAGACAGAGGTTTGGACAGGATTTTGCTTCATATTGATAAACTAGAGGTGGTTCAGAGTTTGCAGACAAGGAGTTCGGACCTTTCGATGTTAGCACTTGTTCACGTATTCTTCAATTGCTTAAGGATAATGAGCATTAGGTGGTATAACGTGTTCCTAGAGAAGCTAATTAGGTTGCAGACCAAATTGCCAAGATGGTACACGGAGATTCAGAGGGTATTAATGTGATAGTTGCGGCTCCCCCCAACTTGATTGAGGGCCTTGCTAATGATAAGTCTAAAGGTTGTTTTGAATTAGTCAGTGTAATTTAATTTCTTAAGTTTTGTTTACTCTACCAAAAAAAAATTAGCCTTGCTTTTTAAATATGGAGCACAACACGGCAGCAACTAATGAAACAAACCTGCAGCAGCAAGGCAATTGGTAGCAGCTGGATGCAACCCTACAGCAGCAAGGAAATTGGTGAGGCACAATATTAATGATTTTCTTTTTGATTGCTCGTTGCTGGTGATTTTATCAAACGGTTCATCGGCAAATATAGTAGAACCACAAAGCACGAACCTGGTACAGGGGCTGAATCGTTGTCGCACCTAACAAATAAATGTAGGCAAACCTTGAAGCACTGCACGGGTAAACATGCATCATTACAACAGTTGCAAAAGAAGACATAGGCGGATGAACAAAACACTTCTGAAGACATAAGCGGGAGAAGCAAGAAGAGGAGCATTCGTCAATTTTCTTTTTGAAAAGTACAACATGATTATTATTGCTGATAGGAATCAATTAAAATGAAGGCACAGGCAATACACAAAACCCAGCCCCAGCCTTGTCAAAAACATACATGGAATACTCATCAGGAGATAGGACCAAGATACGACTAACAGATAGAAAATGTTGACTTCTACCAATGCCAATGTCCAGATTTGAGCAAATAAATCCGGCTACGTTTAATTTAAATTTTGAATATTTATATATTACATATTATTAACATATTTAAAATAAATAAAAATAACAATATATGCTAAGTTAGTTAAGTCTTTGAGATCAATTCGAGTTTGGATATTTTTCAATATCGATTACGCTTGAATGTGAAATACTCTATTAACTTTAAACCTTTAATTTGAATGGTATCACAAGCCAATCGCACACTAACTCAATATTAATGAGGTTTCAACATGCATGGCGTTTACTAGTTTACGTTAAATTTAAATTTAAATTATATATGTATTAAATATTATTAACATATTTTAAAATGAAAAATAATATATGTTGAGCTAGTAAAGTCTCTCGGATCAATTCAAGCTCAAATATTTTTGAATTTGAATACTCACGATCTTGAAATACTTTAAAGTTCAAATAATTAAAATTTCAATTCACTTATGTAAATTATATCTCGACTAATTTTAAACCTTTAATTTAATTAGTGTCATGAAATAACCGAACACTAATTCAAAAGAAATTAGATTACCACGCATGACATATAATAAAATTACTAGTCTACGTTAATTGTTCTTGTAAATCAGGTTACATTTTATTTAAATTTTAAATTATTTATGTATTACATATATATATTTATATATATATGTTAAGTTAGTTGTGTGGCTCGGATCAATTCGAGTTTCACAGCCATATAGTAACTGCTTTGCTTCGTCAAATCCTTTCTATAGACTTTGCTGGCAGATACACTAGGCTTGGCGAAAATTTTATAGACTGGTAATTTCTAAAAGCAGGTTAAGTTCCTCCTATTCTCTTTTATTTCTTCATTCGTTTGATTTGTTTAAATTACCTAGTTGGTCATCTAATTTTTAGGGTGTTTTTATTTTGGATGAGTACAATAAAATTTTTACAATTTCATCACTCAATTTTTAGGGTGCTTTTATTTTAATCATCTAACTGTTAAATCTCTAACGGTGGTTAACTGTACATGTCACATATGTTAACACTTTCATTTTGGCCACTCAAAAAAAATATTTTTTTAAAGTATTAGTTGGGGTAAAAATTGAAGGATTAAAGTAAAAAATGGTAGAAACTAAAATAATGCATTTAAAAAGTGTCAATTTATACTTGTTTATCACATTGCAGAAAATTCATTTTTTTTTTCAATATTGAAATTTTAAATTTCAAAATATAAAAATTAATTAAATAAATTGTTGAATTTTTTTTATCTCTTGATATTGTTAACCGATTTGTTACTATAATATTCAAATTAATTAAATTAATCTCATAAATTTTAAAATTTTATTTTATGTTTCCATATTATTCTAAATGAAATCTACTCGATAACTTATATTTAGTAATTGTCTGCAAAACATAAATTTATTTTAATTATATAATCTCGAATCTTCGATACTAAGCTAAAAGCAAAGAAAAATTATCGCAATTAATTAAATTAATTGCTTGTTCTTCGTTTGGGTAAAGAAGTTATGAAAAAATTATAGGTTTTATTTGGCATTAGATATTAAATTAATTAATTTAAATAATTGTAAAGATTTTTATTTACTTTTAGCTTAGTATGAAAGACTCAAGATCATATAATCAAAAGAAATTTAGGTTTTATGTACAATTATTAAAGATGATTTATTTGAGTTGATTTTAATTTGGAAACATAAAATAAAATTTTAAGATTTAAAAGGAGACTAATTTAATTAATTTCAACACTATAGTAACAAATCGGGATAAAAAATTTTCAATAACTTATTTAACTAATCTTGATGTTTTGAAATTTAAAATTTTAATATTGAAAGAAGAAATTTAGAACTTTCAGCAATTAGGTAAACAAGTACAATTTGACAATTTTTAAAGAATTATTTTAGTTTGTACTACTTTTTCACTTTAATCCTTAATCTTTTTTACCCCGATCAATTTTTTTTAAAAAAAAAAAGATATTTTTTGGGTGACAGAAATAAAAACAACCTAGAAATTGAGTGACCAGAATGAAAGTGTGAATATAATGTGGCGTGTATAAGTAAACTACCGTTGGAGTTTTAATGGTTGGGTGACTAAAATGAAAGCGCGTGAAAGCTCTCTAAAAGTTGAGTGACAAAATTGCAAGGATTTCATTTTGGGTGACCAAAATGAAAGGTCCCTAAAAGTTGCTGACGAGATTGCAAGGATTTCATTTTTGGTGACCAAAATGAAAGAGTCCTAAAAGTTTGGAGACCAACTAGATAGTTTATCCAATTTTTTTATTATTGGATTTCATTATTTACTATTTTTTATTAATAATCTTGTTTCATATTGTAAGTTGTTGTAAGTTAGAATTGACTCTGACATGTCACGTTGATTTCGCAATCCATGTCTGCAATTTTGGATTTCGGATTTTACTTTCTCATTTTTGGGTTGGAGATGCAGTATTATATTTTACATTAATTAAATTTCGGATTTTAATCTGAATGGTTTCGTGGATAGGTGATGCAATATTAATTAAATTTTACATGGACAACTATCTTCCTTTAAACTTATTGCGGCAATCAAGGTGCTGCAATATTGATGACGCACACCAGCTTGCAAAGGCTGGAGCTTGAAGGAGAACTGTGAATTGATATTCGTTTGTGTTATAAAGACGTAATACACTTTCTTGAAGATACCGCAGCATCCACAAGTCCGGTTGTTTCCATGAAATAGAAAAATATTAACATGCGGTGAATTTTTAGCGGTTTAGAAGCATGCTAATGGACAGATTTTTGTTACATTTTCACTCTGTGTATATTTGTAGGTTGACCCTAGCTAGGAAATTTTAGTTTTCTCCGGGCCAGTCCTGGAAAGACATTTTCGTTTGATTTACTCTCATGTCTAATTTCAAAGGTTGATTTTGATTTGCAACCAATTTTATTTTGATTTGAAACCAATTTACCCTGTGTGCTGTAAAAACTGTTGTCATATTAGCATACTACTTTGATCTGTCTTCTCAATGTAGCTGTCAATTTTGTTTCTATTCTTAGTCCTCTTTTGGTTGCTGATCGGTTGGCTATAGCTGACATCTGGTCTGTGTTATACAGTTATTTTATTTATCTAATCCAAAATAAATAAATATTTATAAAAATAATATTGGTTCAAAAACATTCATTCAAATAACTTGAAATAATCAGTAAATTTGGATTATGGGAACCCAACGGCCGGCACCCTATTGTATTTTGACTCAATGATTGCTTGATGATTGTATCAGGCTTTAAAAAATTAATTTTTTTTATTTTGAACATCATTGGCCGGCATCAGGGTTTTTTTTTACACCATATCTTATTGGTATACTCAAATACCAGTATTTGAAAAAAATTTGGGTTCTGGCCATCTAATGGTCGGCACCAAGTACAATATAAAAAAAATTTGGTTTTAGCAAATAGATGGTCGGCACCAACACCAATTTTTTTTTAGCCTATAGATGGCCGGCACCACCTTTTTTAGGTCCTGAATATTTTTTTTTTGTTTTGGGACACTGATGCCGGCACCAACTTTATTAGATTTAAATTTTTATTTTTTTTTTTTGTTTTGGGACACTGATAGCTAGTACCAAGTATAAAAATTTTATTTCTCTTAATTTTGAGATTCAAATGGCCGGAACCCCCTTACTCTATATATAGGCACTGGTTTGGGTTCTGATTTTGCCATTGGATAAAAAAATTGTTAAGAGTGCCATCAAAATGAGAATGTTTTGTAGTGTATCATCAAATGAGTTTGTTGTAGTTGATCGCAGATGTGAGTGCTTTGTAGTGTACAACCGAATTTTGAGGTTGAATTATATACTATCATGTTTTAACGGAGTTGAATTATATATTGTCATGTGAACTATAAAGGTTATGCCATCAAAGGTTGGAAGACTATCTACGCCATAGATGGCTAATTGGGATGTCCAACGCAGATGGACATTATCTACGCTGCAAGAGCATTTATTCTGCAACTTATAGGTGGAGTACTGTTGCAACGTAGACCTGATTCAAGCAGAAGATGACTAATTCTAGAGAAATTACTATTCAAAAATTTTGTATTATTTTTGTATCTGTAAATCAAATTTATTCTGTATTATTTGTTGTTCAAATTTTATATTTTTATGTATTCATTTTTTAAAATGTTTGTATTTTCTTGTATCTGAAAATTTAATTTAGTCCGTATTATTTGTTGTTCAAATTTTATATTTTCATGTATTAATATTCTAGAATGTTTGTATTTTCTTGTATATGTAAATTTAATTTCTTGCGTATTATTATTTTTTCGAATTATATTTTTTTGTTAAATATTTTGAAGTCATTTATCCAAACAAACAATTATTTTAGAAAAATTAAATTTATATTAAAAAACAGAATAATTACAAACTAAAGTAAATATTTACAGATAAAAATCAAAATTGTCGTGATCCTGGCAACGTCCCAGGTGCTAGCGTGTAATGGTTTGGTTGCCTCCGTCGACAATGCCGTGCATCTTGCTAAGGCGTTTCATAGTTGCTCAGTCCAGCCTCCGATGTCCCGTCCGGTGTACTTAGGAAAGTGGTATAATTGTATACACCATAATCGGGAGTTAAAGGACGTGACCGGAGGTGCCGATAGAAAAATATCCTCAGTAGTAGGTGTATGTGCTTGTCGATTGAGCTTCGGGTGATATGAGGACGATCCGGAGTGCATTGAATGTTGAGGCTCGGGGTCGTCACCAAATATATCCTCGAATGAGGGACGAAATTAAGGCTCGGGCTCTAGGTGGTATGATGGCGAGCCTGATGCTTCATATTGGGGCTCGGGATCAAGGTTAGAGGTAGAACCGATATCGATGTTCCCGAATGGTGGAACTTAGTTACAGCGCGATCGTGCACTCGTCCGTTGTCATCGGGAAGGTTCCGATTGCGCGTCTTCCTGGAGTAGTATATAACAACCTTGGAATATGAAGGCTTCTCGTTTGCTATAAACCATTCTGCGTACTAACGCGAAGGAGAGAACCCTCCCTCTAAAACATACAAGGAAGGGCGCCTCAAATGTCGATCATTCCACAGAAAGATGTATGGTTCATGTTTTCCGCCCAATTTATTGCGTCCTGACCCGAACCCTTTTTGACCATTCTGTGAACTTCTTTGATGTCGACGGGAGGGTTCCAGATAGGTTACGTGCAACCGAATTGTCTTAACACCTAACCCCATCGTGTCCCTTCCTCGACATATAACATTCATTGAAACTGCGTAATATAGACAACACTTTATTAGTTTTTTTTTTTTTGAAATTATTGTATTTGAAAAAAAATTGAAAGCATATTTTACGCTATCCCTAGAATGAGTCTCAATCATCATACGGTACACAAGTACAGTGAATGATCGCCCGATTCCTGATAGAGTCGCCTATTTGAAAAATAGAATAATTTTTCGAATTATTTTTTCCATGCAAAAATGAGTATACTATACTATACAATTAAAAAACAAAAGGTAAAATCGAACTATCAATTCACCTATTCACGAGTGGTCACACACACAGTTGGTAGCTCACTGTTGCCAGAAATGGCATTCAGTATAATGCCCAAGACTGCAGTAGAAGGCAGCAACCACCCATGGTCTTGGTAGACGGCTTTGTCGCTCGACAAAACTCGCGGTATTAGCATTCTAATACTGCAAAGCCCCAACTAAATCTCCTGACTTGCTCAAGGGCCTCTAGTAAGGTGAGGTACATGATATGGACTTTATTTTGATTCACATCCGGTAACAGTACTCCACCTATAAGTTGTAGAATAAACGCTCTTGTAGCGTAGATAATGTCCATCTACGTTGGACTGCTCAGTAGATTTTGAAAGTTTTCTCTTAACCAGGTAAAATTAATATTGGTTAATCTTCCTTCCTTATCGTTAGGGGGCACTCCTCCAAGTAAACACTCGCAAGTGCCCCACGGATCAAGCACTTTTCTAGGCACCATCATTGATTCACCGTTGATAGACAACCCTAGTTGGACTGCTACGTATTGCAATGTAATGGTGACCTCCCTACACGGGAGGTGGAACGTGTGTGTCTCTGGGCACCATCTTTCAACTAAGACCGATATTAAATCGGCCTGTAGCTTAGATATCTAAATGTATACGGCTACCCCAAAACTCGCGACGTTTAAATACAGCAAAACCCTCTGATCAGAAAAATATTCGGGATCATGCAATCGGGGTCTCACAATCCGATAACGATACTGCATTTATAGTAAAAATAAAATGTTATATTTCTCGTTTAAAAAACAATTGATCATAGGAATTTAAATTAAACAAGTCATTTGGTATAAAATTTACCTTATTCACATTTTTAGCAATGCGCTTCCTTGAGGGCGCACTTTATGTCCACGTGGACAAAGCGCTTCCTTGAGGAAGCACTTTCCCCTTTTTTAGGATTTAGGGTTTTTTGCAATTAGAGTTAAGGTTTAAGGGTATTTGAGTTTTTAGATTTTAGGGTTTAAAGGAAAAAAAATTAAATAAATAAGGGTTTAGGGTTTCTTAATTAAATTAATTATAAATTTTAAAAAATTAGATTAGGGTTTAGTGTTTATGGTTTTTAAGGAAAAATCAAATAAATTAGGGTTTAAGGTAACTTGAGTAAATTAATTATAAATTAAAAAATAGATTAGGGTTTAGGGTTTAGGGTTTTTAAGGAAAAAATTAAATAAATTAGTGTTTAGGGTTACTTGAGTAAATTAATTATAAATTTTAAAAAAAAATTAAATTGGGGTTTAGTATTTAGAGTTTTTAAGGAAAAATCAAATAAAGCTAGTTGTTATTCGTTATGTATTTTAAACTCTTCTAAAAAAATAAACTAATAAAATTAAATGTTTTTAGTAAAAAATAAATTTATCAAAAGAATTTTTTTAATAATAAATTAAAAATAAAATATATAATGATTTTTTGTATTTTTTAAATTTTAAAATAGAAAAAGAGTTTTTTTATGAAAAATAGAAAAAGAGTTAAAAGTTTATATATATATATATATATATTAAATTTATCTTTTGCTCTAATTTTAAATTTATAATAAATTAAAAATATTAATATAATATAATATGCAAAAAAAATACATGAAATTTAATATAATACAATCATATTAATAATAGAATATTTTAGGGATAATAATTCTTTAAGGTCTTAACATCATGGGTAAATATTTTATTGATTGTTAGTGAATGATTTATAAATAAGTATTAATAACTTTATTTAATAGAATTTAACATATATTTTAATATTTTAATATTTAATATATATTTTAAACTGCAGAAGTTTAAATTCAAAATTCGAGAAAAAAATATAATAATTGTAATTAATATTTAACTATATTTAAATAAAGTTAGACTTAATAAATAATTTATAATTTTTTAAAATTTATAATTAATTTAATTAAGAAACCCTAAACCCTTATTTATTTAATTTTTTCCTTAAAATCCTAAAATCTAAAAACTCAAATACACCCAAACCTTAACTCTAATTGCAAAAAACCCTAAATCCTAAAAAACGAAGAAAGTGCTTCCTCAAGGAAGCGCTTTGTCCACATGGACACAAAGCGCACCTTCAAGGAAGCGTTTTCTGTCCACGTGGACAAAGCGCTTCCTTGAGGAAGCGTTTTCCTGCCTTATCCCCTGACAATACGCTGACGTGGACGCGTTTTTGAGAGAAATGGTCCATTTCGGTAATTAATTCAAGACCCATTTTGATAATTTTAAAAATAAATGGGCTTTTATTGGTTATTTGCCCTAAAACTCCATTTTTCAGGTCAATTTTTTTTTTCATTTCAATTTCTTCTTAAAATTCATTCGAATTTCATTTTTTTCTCATGTTATTTGAATTTCATTTCAATTTAAATTTCATTTTCACTTTTTTTTATTTTTTTAATTTAAACTTCATTTGTGATGTCAATTTTTTTTCATTTTAATTTTTTTCTTAAAATTCATTTGAATTTCAATTTTTCTCATGTTATTTAAATTTCATTTAAATTTTAATTTCATTTCACTTTTTTTCCTTTTTTAATTAAAACTTCATTTGTCATGTCAATTTTTTTTTCATTTCAATTTCTTCTTAAAATTCATTTGAATTTCATTTTTTTTCTCAAGTTATTTGAATTTCATTTCAATTTGAATTTCATTTCACTTTTTTTTTATTTTTTAATTAAAACTTCATTTGTTATGTCAAATTTTTTTCATTTTAATTTTTTTCTTAAAATTCATTTGAATTTCATTTTTTCTCAGGTTATTTAAATTTCATTTCAATTTTAATTTCATTTCACTTTTTTTCTTTTTTAATTAAAACTTCATTTGTCATGTCAATTTTTTTTCATTTCAATTTCTTCTTAAAATTCGTTTGAATTTCATTTTTTTTCTCATGTTATTTGAATTTCATTTTAATTTGAATTTCATTTCACTTTTTTTTCTTTTTTAATTAAAAAATTATTTCTTATGTCAATTTTTTTCCTTTCAATTTCTTCTTAAAATTCATTTGAATTTTTTTTTCTCATGTTATTTTTTTTCTCATGTTATTTGAATTTCATTTCACTTTTTTTTTCTTTTTTAATTAAAATTTTATTTCTCATGTCAATTTTTTTTTCATTGCAATTTCTTTTTAAATTTAATTTGAATTTCATGATTTTTCTCATGTTATTTGAATTTCATTTAAATTTTAATTTCATTTCACTTTTTTATTTTTTAATTAAACCTTCATTTGAATTTCATTTTTTCTTTTTCATTTCAATTTTAATTAAAATTTCATTTCAGCCAAAACAGGCTTTGGTATGCGGGCTGTTGATAGGCCAGGCCATGGTATGCGGGCTGCTGATAGGCCTGGCAGGCCTTGTCCTTGGTGTAGGCCATTCAAAGGCCGGTTTTGGCAGGCCTACCTGCCAAATCAATATATATATATTTTTTTTCTTTTTCTTTTTCTTTTTTAAATATATTTTCATTTAAATTTCTCTTCAATTTGAATTTCATTTCAATAAAAATTTCAATTTATTTTTTAAATTTTCCTTATATATATATTTTAAATATAATTTCATTAATTTCATTTCAATTCCAATTTTAAATTCAATTCAATACAACTTACAATTTTACTTTATTTGAATTACATTTGAATTAATATATTTAAAGTGTTTTAAATTAAATATATATGTATATTTTATTATAATTTGTATATTATTTTTTATTTTAAAAAAATATATTAATTAAATTTTACTTATATATCTTTCTTTTTCTTTTTTAAATATAAATTCATTTCAATTTCATTTCAATTTCAATTTCAATTTTAATTCCAATTTCAATTTCAAATTGAATTTCAATTCAATACAAGTTTCAATTTCAATTTTTTTATATATTTAAATTGCAATTTAATCAATTGTATAATTTGAATAAAGTATGTCATTTTATAATTTGTATACTTTTACAATGTTTTTCCAAGAACATGCGTTCAATAATAAATCATTTGTCATCTTCTAGTCTGGCATTATGAGAGGATTGGCCGGAAACATGGATACGATGTGGGCAAGTTGATCGGTTATGGACGGATGTTCAGCACACCATGCACACTTTGGGTTCGCTTGTCTCCCTGACGTCTATGTCATTTTGAATTCTCGTCAATTGTGGTCGACCTTTTAGATGTTTATGGAGACTACGGTCTCGCAGCATCTCGAAAGCAGGCGGTTGAACTTCCCAGTTTGAGACATCAGGGATTACGGGAAATTTGTTTCCCCAGATACGCAATGTACGCTGCAACGTGTAGATCTCGTTTATGACTTGTTCAACATTTAACTTTGCTCTCGCACACGCTGCATGAACATGCCCACACGAATATCGGAGAGTCTGAAAGATCCTTCACTCGCAACGCCTATTTTGCAAACCAACTTCGTACGACTTAGGCGAAAGACCCAAGCGACGACAAATGTACTCTTGAACCCGAAAAGCCTCCAAGTCACACGAATACAACTCTGCATTCATTGTTTGCACCCTCCGACTGTTTATCGCCATGGCCTTTTGTACGGACTCAACGTACAAGTGCTTGGCCTCGATCTGTTTATAATTTATTTACTATTTTTTTATTTCACCTATATATTTTTGTCACAGCTATTTACCATGAATTTAAATTGTGTTATGTCTTTCCCTTCCCTATATTATAATAATAATAATAATAATAATAATAAAAGATAATAATGTACTGTGTTCATGCACTAAAAAGCCGTCTTATTAAAAAATACAGATAGAAAGCAACTTTATATATATCCACACAGTACCACACGGCAAAGAAGACAAAAGAAGAAAATAATAATAACTGACAAGTGCCGACTGCCGAGTATCACGGTAAATCTTAAATATTTTATAGCAGGGCAAGCAAGGAGTGGTGAAGGGATAAGCGAGCAATCTGATACTGATGGGGGACGAAAACAATCCCAAAAAACCTCATGTTTTAATCTTCCCTTACCCAGCTCAGGGTCACATTAACCCCATACTCCAGTTCGCTAAACGCTTGCTCTTCAAAGGCGTCAAAGCCGCCCTTGTTACCACTGTCTTCCTCTCCAACTCCTCTTTTTCCGACCCATCTTCCACCTCTATTGATATCCACACCATCTCCGACGGCTTCGACCAAGGAGGTTATGAACAGGCTGGTAGCTCCGACGCCTACCTGCCAACTTTCTGGTCCGTTGGCCCCAACAGTTTAGCAGCATTAATCAAGAAACTTGGTGAAACTGGTCACCCTGTTGATGCCCTTGTCTATGATGGGTTCTTGCCTTGGGCACTCGATGTCGCAAAGCAGTTTGGGATACCCTCGGCGGTGTTTTTCACTCAATCTTGTGCCGTCAACAGCGTGTATTACCATGTAAGCAAGGGACTTCTTCAGTTGCCACTCCCAGTGCCTCATGTTTCTCTTCCAGGATTGCCCCCTCTTCAAGTTTCAGAGTTACCATCTTTTGTTGCTCGTTATGGATCGTATCCGGCTTGGTTTGATGTGGTTGTTAATCAGTTTTCCAACATCGATGGAGCTGATTGGGTGTTTTTCAACATCTTTTACGATTTGGAGAAAGAGGTAAACTTTTATATTCTTTCTTTTTAAACACGGTTTTCGGATTGTATTTTTTCTCAAGCTAAATTAGTTTTATAGAAGAAGAGAGTAATCCTCTTTTCGACTCTAACTCTCCTACTTCAGTCCTTATTTTTCTTTTTCTGCTTACTTTGAAGCAAGCTACTTTGGATTCAGCCACTCAGAATTTTTCTGCTTACTGGTATTTTTTTTTGAAAATACTAACTATTCTTATGATGATATTGGAGAATCTCATTGCTACTACTCAAACAAGCATGAAACTTATGATTACATATTTTTCTATAGGTTAAATCAAAAAATAAATTGATTACTTTTATTAAAAATTTCATTAATTTTTACGTGGTTAGCGAAATAACCAAATAAGTACATATGATTTGTCATGTATATTTTATGTTGGCATATATACTTGTTTATGAGTTGGGCCATTTGGCTCAGCCTAAAAATCCGTTCGAAAAGTGAAAGGATTTGGGCAAACACATAGGTCCGAGAAATGAGCTTGGACAAAAAAATAATGTCCGTTTTCTAAACAAGCCAAGTCTCGGGTAAAATCTTTGGGCCTAGGCCTGACCCGAATTTGTAAAAAAATTGATGCTGCTTTTTTACTTTTTTTTACTGTTTTGTTATTATTCGCTATTATATTGTTACTATTTTGTTTTATTGTTTGAATATTGTATAACTTTTGTTTTATTATTAATTTTGTTACTATTTTAGAGGTATTTACTTGCTAAATTGCACTTATATTAGTATTATTTATTTATTTATTTAATTTTTTTATTTGTTAGAAAATATTTATTTTAACGTTTTTACTTTATTTAACGTATTATAGTTTTAAAATTTATTTTGTATAAAAAATAATATAAATTTTTTTAATACAGGCGAGCCAAGCCAGACTCGAGTTTTAATATTTTTATCCAGGTTGGGTTTGAACAAAATTTTAAGCTCATTTTTCAAGTCAGGCCCGAACTTAAAAAATGGGCCTAATGTTCGTACTTGGCTGGACTGGCCCATAAACAACTCTATTGGCATACAAAGACTAATTTTTAGCGTAAAAATGGTTGGAATTGTAAACATAAGGACCGATTTCCTCGTTAATCTAATATAAAAAGATTAATTTACCTATTTTTTGAAAAAAATGAGCAAAATGCAATTCCACTCCTAATATCAAGACCACCATGGTTACCGACAGTGTTTAATATGATAGCTGTATAAGCAGGTCAATTGACTTGGGCCATATGAATTTGTTCCATCAGGTGGTGAACTGGATGTCAAGATTCTGGAACGTGATGACAGTAGGGCCAACGATTCCATCTATGTACTTAGACAAAAGAATCGAGAATGACAAAGACTACGGTATGAATCTCTTCAAGCCAAATGTTGATGCTTGCATGAGTTGGCTAGGTGGAAAGCCAAAGGACTCAGTGTTGTACGTATCATTTGGAAGCCTTGCATCACTAGGAATTGAGCAAACGACAGAGCTGGCATGCGCATTGAAATCGAGCAACGTCTACTTCTTGTGGGTCGTCAGGGAAACAGAGATGGCCAAACTACCATACAATTTCATAGAAGAGACCTCAGAGGTTTGGTGGTGGCATGGTGCCCTCAATTGGAGGTGCTGTCGAATGAGGCAATTGGTTGCTTTCTCACCCACTGTGGCTTTAATTCGACTCTAGAAGCACTGAGTCTCGGAGTTCCGATGCTGGCAATGCCCCAATGGACCGACCAACCCACTAATGCAAAGCATGTGGAGGATGTGTGGAGAATCGGAATAAGGGCTCACCCCAATGTGAAAGGGGTTGTGAGAAGAGAGACCATTGAACGGTGCATAAAGGAATTACTAACGGAAGTTGGAGAAAAAGGCAAGGAGATTAGGAAGAATTCAATCAAGTGGAAGAGCTTGGCTAAGAAGGGAATTGATGAAGGTGGAAATTCAGATAAAAACATTGACGAATTTATAGCTAAATTACTCTGAGACTAGTACGTAGGTTGCTTTTGTTTTGTATGGAATAAGTTAGGGTTTAAAGGCAGATGCTGAATAAGAGCAAATTTCTTGA
Source organism: Gossypium hirsutum (assembly GCF_007990345.1). Taxonomy (NCBI): domain Eukaryota; kingdom Viridiplantae; phylum Streptophyta; class Magnoliopsida; order Malvales; family Malvaceae; genus Gossypium; species Gossypium hirsutum. Next base: position 53,561,579 of record NC_053443.1, read on the forward strand.
AAATATCACATTTATGAATAATAAGAACAAGAATCCATAATTATAATTTGATCTTACTTTACAATGTAGCATTGCCTTGGTGTAACTAAGGGTGAAAGCCTAATTAAGGAGATAAGAATATCTTACTAATGAATCTAAAGTGTTTCCTCCATGACACTAATCAAGTATTCTACTATGAAACAAAAGACACAGACCTAATTAGAAAGTGCATGTAATCTCAGCCCTTTATTAAACATACACAACAAGAAATACTCACTGTATCCCGTATCTCTGCACTTATTCTTGTTGATTTATCGAGCAACGATAAGTTCCTCTAAATAACCGACATCACTGGTATCTGTAGGCATCGAAATTTCATCTTCGGTGGTGAAATTGTATCGTTCACCAATAGCTCTTAAGAGTTGGTATACTTCAAACATGGCAGGCCTCTCCTTGGGAGTTGGCAATACACAATTACAAGCAACTTTAAGAAATTGGAAAAGTTCATTATCAACACCGTTCCCAACCAAGGATGTGTCAATAGCATCATGAAGTTTTCCGTCATCTGATAGCTGTGAAATCCATTCCACAAGACTTCCCTTGAAGGTCTCAGGAGCTTTGGTTATATGGGTAGGTCTTTCACCGGTGACCAACTCAAGAAGGACAACTCCAAAGCTGTAGACGTCTCCTTTTGGAGTGGCCACAAGAGTTCTTGCATATTCAGGGGCAACATAACCTAAATCCCCAAACTCACCATTGACAAAGGTGCTCAGATGGGTATCAACTGGGTTCATGAGCCTGGCAAGACCAAAATCAGATATTTTTGGCTCAAAATCTGCATCTAGTAAGATACACTTAGAGCTTATATTTCGATGAAGTATACGAGGATTGCAGTTGTGGTGGAGCCATGCAAATCCTCTGGCAGCCCCTATACTAATTTTAAGCCTCAAGGACCACTCCATAGCCTGCTTAGCATCATCTACAGGATGCAAGTTATCATTTAGAGTACCATTTGCCATGTATCTGTAAACTAACAGCCTCTCCGTCTTCGCCACACAGAAACCTAAAAGGGGAACTAAGTTACGATGTTTCACATTTCCCAGGGTAGCCATCTCAGACGAAAATTCTTTGTCAGAGTGTTGAGAATTCTGCAACCTCTTAATCAGTAGTGAGGTGCCATCTTCAAGGACTCCTATGTACATGGTCCCTGTTCTTCCTGAACCGATGATATTATTTTTGTGGAAACTGTTTGTGGCCTTCATAAGATCATTTAATCTCATTCTGGAAACCACCTTTTCAAACATGGAAACCTGAAATAACATTAGCTTATAAGTACATCACATATCAAACCATAATCAAAGAACAATATTATATGGATGTATTAAATTAGCTTGCCTTAATGCCTTTAGCTCCATTTAAGCTCTTGGTCCATTTGTTTCCATCTGGATCATCATCCTTCTTCCTCATGACAGATACTTTGCGGTAATAGAAGAAGAGAACAATGGCCGTACCAATTGCAGCAAATGTCACCCCACCAACAGCAGCCCCAGCAATCACTCCAGTCTTCGTCCCCTTGGTAGTCTCCCGACATTGATCCAAAGGCTTCCCACACAGTGCAGAATTATTAGTAAAACTGTCAACCGAATACATGGTCCGAAAAACCGGAATTGGCCCTGTCAAGAAATTATAAGCTACAGTAAACGTTTTCATCCTGCTGAGCAAAGTGAGTTCTGGAGGAATCGGACCCGTCAATTTGTTATGGTCAAGGTTCAAAATGTTCAAGAAGCTACAATTTGCAAGGTTTTTTGGGATTTCTCCAGAGAATTTATTAGTTGAGAGATCAAGGGAAGTAACATATGGGATAAGTTTAGCGATATCAGATGGAATTTTTCCATAAAGCTTGTTGCTTGAAAGATCTAAGCCTGTCATACTTTTGCATTTTATAATGTCTCGAGGGAACACACCCTTGAGTCCCATATCAGAAAGCCTGATATTGAGAACCCTGTTCTCATCCGGGTGCCAGCAATCAATCCCTGTAAACCTACAAATGAATCCTTCAGTATCGTTGTTGAAATTCCATGAAGAATTCAAGTAGCCAAAAGAGTCCTCAAACGAAGCTTTGATGCTCTTCAAACACTCAATATCATCTTTAGTAGCAAAGCTCAAAGTACAGCCGAGCAGTAACAAAACCATAACGCTGACAAGAAGAACAAAAACTCGGCTATGCAACACCATGATCATGAAGAAACCCCTCAAATGGAAACTTAAAATGGTGGATTAAAAGCAACCCACTTGTATAGCTACTAAAAGCTTAACAGATATTAAATGCCAAACCCACTAAACCATACTTCTTTTGACATTTAAACCTGAAACAAGTTAACAGAAGGGAAAAAACGGAACCAAAATCAAAATTCACACCAAAACAAGATAAAGGAAAGTATAAAGAACAATAATTCAGCCAAATTCAGAAAGACTAACACAAAAAGGAGAAAAAGAAAGTTTTACCACGGGGAAACTTAAGCAAACCAGTTGGAGTTGACTACTTGACTTAGATTTTGATGAATATAAGAGCATATAAACAAAACCCAGAAGAAAAAAAAATTATATATATTAAAAGACGCACCTTAGATTTCTCAAGTTTTAACAGAAGAAGACCAAAGGACAGACAAAAGGGTAATGGAAACTACAAGGAAACATCATTCTTTTCCACAGAGAAACTCAGAGGGAAGACCCCCATAGGCAAAGTCTACGTCGTGTTTGAATATTCAAAAGCATAATTGGAATTTTGGTAACACATAATTAAAAGTTCTAAAGAAAAAAAAAAGGGACAAATGAAGTGAGATATGTGTTAAAAGAGTGTGAACTAAAGATTGAAAATCTGTCTCCTTTTTTTGTTGGTTTGGGGGGGGGGGATTTGATCAGGTCAAACAAGGAATGGGTAATTTAAGTTGGTTGGTTGCTGCTTTTTCCAAGCTATGGAGGGGACGACTGGACTGACCTTAAAAAACGACAAAGACTTTTTAGTATATTTGCTGGACTCCTGAGGGTGAGCGATAACCGTAGAGCTTGCTATTCGTGATTCTCCGTCGTGCTCACATATTTCATTCAATATTAGTTATATATAAATCTATTATTTTAATAATTAGTTTGAGATGCATATAAATTTTATTACATATGAAAAATATTACGTGAAAAATATATTTATTAAAAATTTACATAAATTTAAATAATGTTAATAAGGAATATTAATTTATTTAAAGAAATACGTTAATTTGAATTTTAACATGAATAATACAAAAGAAATTGATATGAATGATAAAAGTTAAATGTTTTACCAAAGATAGATATATTTATAACGGATAAAGTGTTGGGATTGTTTAGAATTTCAACTTGAAGTATTAAACTAAGAATTGATATTAAGACTTACCATGACTTAGGGTGAGTTTGGATGGGCGGTGCGTTTACCGGTGGTGCGTTTACTTGCGGTTAGTGTAAAAACAGTGGTGGCGGTGAGATTAGATACTGTAGCGGTACTGTAGCGTGAGACCAAAAGTAAGCTAAACGCACCGCACCGCACCCAATCGCCCATCCAAACCCACCCTTAATTCACATGAAAGTGATATATATCCTTTTAGTTTAAAAAATAATTTAAAATTAATTTCTTAAAAAACTTATTCAATCTCAATTTTTCGTTTTTGTCAACAAATAAATAAATCAACTTTCCATTGTCGTCCTTTATAAGTAAAGTAATTTGCATCCCTTTGTACTTGTGAGTTTTCCTTTCTGAGATGATCATCCGGACAAGTATAGGCCATCCGTTGTTCGAGTCTCAAAGTCTTCATTAGGAACTTGAAATCGTTGGTCACCAAACACCACATTGGCTTAACTACCTTGTCACAGACATCATCATCCCATCAAAGACACCCCCCACATGATTCGTAATGATGACTAAATGGCAAGTCAGACACGTTAACATCATCTTACATGGGACCCTTGCCTATAAATACTTCTAGGAATGATGAAGAAAATATTACCTCTCCAAGAATACCAAGCCTATGTGCTGTCAACAAAGCTTCAACTCTCAACTTGAATACTATCTTCACATCCACTCTTCATAACCTTTGGCCCTCTACCCCGAATGGGTGAATCGGTATCCATAGCAACCACCATTCTCCTCTGTACCACCACCCTATTGTGTCACTGTATCAATAATTGGTGCTGTGAGCATAGGCAATATGGCTTCACAATCTCAAAGTGGTGTCCCCGCTGACCAAACCAACCAAGCCAATGAACCAGCCAATCATATCAACTCCTCCACTCCGCCTAGCACCCCCATCTTACCTAACTCAGAAAATTCCCACCTAGCATAGGCAACAACTCTACCCAGACTCCTTCTCCTTCTACTCCCACAATAACCTCTCTTGTAACAGCCTGATTTTCAATGGTGACGGAACAGTGGTTTGGGACCACAAATTTTGGGGTTAAAGGACTAAATTGTAAAAATTGTAAATGTTTAGAGTAATTGCATAAATTTAAAAATAAAAGGGTATTAATTGTAAAATGGGTTGAAATGTGAAATCTAAGCTGATAATTGATAAATTTTATATTTTAGATCAAGATCCCATAAATACTCGTGAAAAAGTAAAAATAGCGGAATAGTCTCTAAACTTTTGCAACTACTATAATTCAGTCTAGGTAAGATCGTATGGTTTAAAATTTAACTTCTATATGAATTTTTGAATAGTATAGCATGGTACAATAGATATATTGATTTGTTGTTAATGGAAGAATATTTGAGAAATGTTAATGTATGGATCGAATTAAACGCATGATAGAGTATGATCGAGATTTGGTGTGTTGTGGGGGATTTGGAGTGAAGATTATTAGGGAGTGATATATATGTTTCCCGAGTAAATCGAGGTTCATCATTTGTAGCGAATTCTCATGTTATACTCTCTGTTTTGGTGTGTTTTGGTTGGACTAGCTTTTATGAGCATTGGTGTGTTTTGGAGGGATTAGCTCTTATGAACATTGGTGTGTTTCAAATGGACTGGCTCTTACGAGCATCTGGTGTGTTTGGGCGATTTTTCGATGTACTCTTATCAGTAAGTCGTTCATCGGATTGAAAATCTCGGTAAGGTAACTTGATGAGTAATTTTTGATGAATTTACCATATATTTGATTTTGCATTGAACATTTGTGATCTATCGGTTGAAATTATGGATGACAAGGAACATTCTTAGTTGTATTAATACTTTTTTTATTGTTATATTTACTTCAGTAAGATTTATTATTTTAATAAGTCGAGCTTACTAAGTTTCTTTAAGCTTACTTGTGTTAAACTTTGTTCTTGTAGATACTTAGAAGGTAGGACGGATGGACCGGCACTCAAGTCACACTATCCCTAAATCTTGATAGTTTTTGGAATGTTCATTTCGGATTATATGACATGTATTAGGCTTTTGTGTTACTATTCTAATGTTTTGAGATATGTATATATTAACTATGATCTATGTGTAAATTATCAATGTATATGAAATATGTGGATAAAGTATAGTTCCAATGCCATTAAGAATGACATGAATTAATGATATGTTGTGATTGAGGTACCTATGAAAGGTACATTGGTTAGATGTTAGATTGGATGAATTGATAAGTTATGTTTGAAGTTTTACTTTGATATAAAATTGTATATATTTATGGTACCAATGAGGGTACATTGGTTAGGCACTTAATAGGTTGATTTTGGTATGTTTTTAACTTGATTAATTTCCTTTTGAATAGGTATTTTGGTTGGTACTTGGGTTTCTTAGGATCCAAGTAACCTTGAAATGGTAAACTTGATATTTAGGGTTCATTTTAGGTCCACATGGCCTGAGACACGGGCGTGTGACTCAATCGTGTGTGACACACGGCCTAGCGACACAGCTGTGTGTCCCTTGTAGGTTTTAAGGCTCACAAATCAGGCAGTTACATGGCCTGGCACACGGGCGTGTGAGGCTATTTCGAGTGTTACACGGCTTAGCGCATAGGCGTCTGGCTTGGCCGGGCGACCCAACTCAGAGAGTACACGGACGAGGAAATGAGCTGGGACACGGCTGTTTGTCCTTATTTCGAAGGTTACACGGCCTAAGACACGGGCATGCGTCTCGACCATGTGAGGCACACGGCCGTATGACCTCTGTAGTCAAATTTTTCTAACTTTCATATAAACTTTCCAAATGATTTCAAATTTGTCAGAATTGTTTTTAAGGCATTTCTAAGGCCTCGATGGCTATATTAATGGACAAAACGTATGTGAATAAATGTATTATGGTATGTTTGTACTGATGTATAAAATGTATGTTTAATGTTTCATGTGTACGGTAATGTTCCGTAACCCTAATTCGATGACGTATACGGGCTAGGGGTGTTACACCTTTACAGCACATGAGTATTCTTATTCCACCTTAGAACAGTTGATGCAAGCTTTAGTGCATCCTCTGATTTCCAACCCCGTCACCCTTGTTGCACCAATAAGAACCATTCCTACCAGCTACTCTGACTTCACTAGTTATCGTAATGCCTCAACTGCAAACTATTGTGTCCCCTCATGGACCTTTAGACCAGATAACTCATTGTTTATAAGAGGACATAACTTGTCTCACAACCATGCTTACTCTACCAACCATGACTCTCACTCCCTTAAACCAGGGTTTTAACCAACAGACGTTAGGTCTTCAACCTCACCCTTGTTGCACTAACCCTGTCACCCTTGTTGCACCAATAGGAACCATTCCCCTCAGTTGCTCTGACTCCACTAGTTGTCGCAGTGCCTCAATTGCAACTTTGTGTGTCCCCTATTGGACCCTTAAACCAGATAACTCATTTTTTGTATAAGGACATAACTTGTCTCACAACCATGCCTGCTCCACCAATCGTTACTCACACTCCCTTAAACTAGGGTTTTCACCAGCAAACGTAAGGTCTTCAACCTCACGGCTTAAAAGCCTAAGAGAAACTATTGGAAGAGCAGCTTTCTCAACAAGAACGTCGATTCAAGGACCAGCAACGTATCCTTGACCAAAGAAATGCCCAGAATGAGTAGCTCATCACTGAGTTAGGGGTTGCATGGGAAGTCCCAAGATAGGAGAATCTAACTCATCGAGAAGATGAAGTCCAATCCGCCTTCTGCAGAGAGTGTAAGCGTAATAACTTGGAGGACCTTTGTAGGAATAGTGTCGACCTCCTAGAAATATCTCAACATTCCTAGGGTAACAACAATATCTCCATAGAAGAACAGTTCAGGGCCTTCAAGGAAGAGCTGATGTAAGAAGTAAAAGGGGAAAAATAAATGATTTTGTTTGGAACTACTCCAATGAATTGTTGGCACTTGAGGTTCTAGAAAACCATATCTCAACATTCTTCAGATTTTCAAAGTTTGTGTATAATGGACCAGGGGATTTGGAGGATCATTTAGCTTGGTATAATAATTATATGAACATGCTGGAGCATCTGATAGAGTTAAATATAAAGCCTTCTCCATGACTCTCTTGCAAACAACTCGACAGTGGTTCATGTGATTGTCTCAGGAATCCATCCACTCTTTCGAACAATTAGCTTGACAATTCATGAGCCGATTTCTGGCCAACAAGCTGCTCCAACAATCCCCGACTTATTTGATAACCATCCATCAAGGGGCAAATGAATCCCTCTATGATTATGTCAAAAGATTTAATGCAACCACTATGATCATGAAAGGAGTCACCGAAAAATGGGCGATTCAAGCATTCATTGTTTGAACAACCTACTAGCATCTCAGATATATCATCATTTGAAATACCTCAAGAAAGCTCTCCCATCTCTATAAAATGGTGTAAAAAAATTGCTCTAAAAAGATCTAAAGGCACTATATATATATGATAATAAAATGTCATATTTATACAAATCATAAGAGTCTTAAATACCTCCTCTTCCAAAAAAAGTTAAATCTGAGACATCGTTATTGAATCGATTTGCTAAAATATTACAATTGCACAATTGATTACCATATTGGAAAAATTGAATGTAGTGATTGATGCCTTTAAGTCAAAAGTCAACATTTGAGCTGAAAGCACTGTTTGCCTAGCTGAGTATTGGTAATGATGTCAGCTTGTTAGCTAAATTGAAAATAAAACCTGTGATGATTGATCACATAATAGAGGCACAATCTGCAAATGCTTAGCTGGCAGAGGAATTAAACTTGTCAGCGAGTAAAGGTTGAACATCAAGTTTCCACTAGGTTATTTCAACCTATTCTGGTTCCTGAATGGAAATGAGAACATATTTGCCTCTAGCTGAATTTGATCATAATAGTAGTTTCCAATTGAGCATTTGAATGGATCTCTATAAAGCTCTGTATGGTATGGTCGATAATGAAAAATAGCTTTATGCCGGTCAGCGTTGAGCAAGAGAAAGATGATTGAGCCAAAATTGATGCAGGAAGTGGAAAATGTAGTAAAGTTAATCAGAGGCAGATTGAAAGTGGCCTCAGATAGGAAAAAAAATATTTTAATCTAATTTGAAATAGAAAGGTGAGTGATAAAATATTTTTGAAAGTCTCTTCGTGCAAAAGATCTTGCACTTAGGCCATAATGAGAAGCTAAGTCCAAGAGTATAGGATCATATAAGATTATTGAGAAATTTAGATCAGCTGGTTAGCGTCTAGCTCTACCATTGGAGTTGCAAAATATTCACAATGTGTTCCATGTATATATGCTCTAACGATATCGATTTGGCCCTTCTCATATTATATTGATGGAAGCAATTGAAGTTCAACCCAATTTACCATATGTAGAAGAACCGATAAAGATATTAGCTCGAGAGTAAAATAGCCTATGGCGCAGCCATAGTGCAAAAGAACTACTTAGGATCTAAAAAAGAAAATGAGATCTTACTATCCCCACCTCTTTATATGTAAAAATTTTGGGGATGAAATTTCTTAAGAAAGAGAATTGTAATGACCCAAAATTCAGGGGTGTCAAAAAATGTGATTTTGAAACCCTATTTTCATAAATTGAATCTATAAATATTAAATAAAAATATTTACAGAGTTATTATAAAAATATATTGAAGAATGTTCAAGTAAATTAGTTGATTAATTAGTTAATTAAAGCTCGGGGACTAAATTGTAAAAATCCAATCATTATAGAGTTTTAATTAAAAAAGTATTGAGAACCTAAATAACAATTAACCAATGGCCCAAAATGGCAATTAAACCATTCCTAAATGAGAGTTGGTGGATGATGATGTCATATTTCATTATGAAATAAATAAATTTTAATTTAAGTTAATTAAACCAAGCTTGAGGTAATAAACTTAGATTAATTAAGTTAATTTAATGTATAAATAGAAAGTATGTGGGAAAATATGGAAAGCATTATCATCATCTCCTTCCCACTGTCTCTTTTGTTGAAGAAAACCTAAACCTTTAGCTTGATATTCAACCATCCATAAGGTAAGAAAAATCAAGTCTCTTTCTTGTAATTTTTATAAATTTCTGATCACGGGAGCTTGATTTAGCTAGCCCATGTACTAATTTGATAAACTGTTAAAGTTTTAAAATTTTGTCTGTAACACCCCTTACCCGTATTCAACACCAGAATAGGGAACGAGGCATTACCAAAACACATACACTTGTAAACGTATTTAACCGAGCTATAAAATTTCATCTAAATTAAAACTTTCAAAATTATTAACATGCTTTTATAACTCTTCACAATATATCCTCAAAATATTATAATCATAATAAATATGGCCTACGAGACCCGATACATACTCATGCAATTCAATGCTTCATTTCTATTTCATTCAATTCGCAATTTCTCATGCTTACAATTTAAATCATATCACTAGCAATTTCCATTTAATTCAGTACAATTCAATGTCATTAAGTTCAATACTAACACATATTTACCATTTAACTCAACGTATATCGATTGTATCATTCATTAACACATTTATGAAATTCTAAATTTTGCAATAAAACTATCACCCTAGCTTAAATAACAACATCAATTCAATTCATCATCCCCTTTTTCGTCATTTTACCCTTCAAGTATGAACATACTATTTCATTACCTTTCCACACCCGTTCCTATGCATGTTACACAAAACATAAACATATCAATACAATGCATAACTTATAACTTTAACGTGGCATAATTGAGCCACAACTTGACCAAAGCCTAAGCATGTAACCAAACATGTTACCCAAATAAACATATAGCATAAGCATTATAAGCATGGATGAGCACAACATTTATCATAAATAATTATACTCATAAATTATCATCAAGTATCATGATCTTTACTTTCTTCTGTACTTACTCTCTTACTTGTTTACTTACTTGCTTGCTTAAATAACTCATGATTATAACTTACTCCTCCCTTGCTGAAATTTCTCTTCTCAGCTGATAACTGAGATGTTCTTAATCCTTATAACTCACCTGAATCTATTTATTATGCTTTTACCTGAACTTTCATGTAACATAGTCTATTTACTAGCCCGTTGAACCACTTGGAATACTAAGGATACTCGGGTCTCGTGCCTGATAATAACATGTTAAAGCCATGTCCCAGACATGGTCTTACATGGGATGTTCCCTGTACTGTCAATGTCATATCCCAGATACGGAATTACATGGGAGTTCTCATATCGATGCCAATGCCATGTCCCAGACATAGTTTTACATGGGACCTCTCATCTCGATGCCAACGCCATGTCCCAGACATGGTCTTACATGGGACCTCTCATAACCTCAATAATGCCAATGCCATGTCCCAGACATGGTCTTACATGGGATCTCATTCCCTTAATGTCATGACATTTGTATCTGATGCATTTTCCATGTTTCAACGGGGCTTTTTAACACTGATTCTCTATCATCTCATACTTGAGTCAACATTAAATAATTTCATGAAATAAATACATAATTGCTGGAAAATAATAGCATTAATAATAATTATTGAAATATTGCATTTATTTACCGTAAACTTACCGACATGTGTTAATTCATAAACCATTCATGACATTACTTCATGCCAAATCATATACCAAATAGACCATACATACATACTATGAAACTTTATTTTCCCACATGAGCTTAAACCATGACGAATAATGCACAAATATAAGTATCATTTCTATTTCATCATTTATCAATTATAAACGGGCATATGACCAATTACACATGAACCATTCATATATTTTCCCAATTTTCCTCCTCCTTCTCTCCATTCCACATCCTTAATGTGTATAACACACTTAAACAACATTATCCATACTTTCACTATTTTCCTGTATGTAAACTCAAGTTATCTGTCTGAGTCAGAGTCACTAATTTATTTATATCTCGAGCTACAGAGCTCCACATTAAGATACGTTAATTTTTCCTGAAACTAGAATCACATATCTTCTTAACATAAAATTTTCATAATTTTGGCTTATCCAATAAGTACAGTTTATTCTTTAAATTTCCCCCCGTTTCACTGCTCGACAGTTCTAATCCCTCTTCATTTAAAATTAATTATCTCATTGTAAAGAATTTGGATAATGTTCTTGTTTCTTTCTTTTTAAAATAGACTCATTTAGGATTCTAAACATATAAATTTTAGCTCATAATTATTTTTGTAAAATGTTTAATGATTTTACAAATTCAGAACAGGGGATTTCGAAATCATTCTAGCCCTGTCTCACTAAAATTCAAATATCTCATAATATATAATTCTTTTTCTTACTCCGTTTCTTTTATGTAAAAATAGACTCAAGAAGATTTAATTTAACATCTCATTCAACCACTAATTAAATTTCTACAATTTTTGGTGATTTTTCCAATTCACGTGACTGCTGCTATCCAAAATTGTTTTGTTGTAAATTTTACTCTTTTATAATTTCACTTACTACATTTCATCTTACCAAAGGTTCGATTAAATATCGAGCACATTGTTCATAAATTTTCACACTTATATCTGCACTTATTTATTACTCACATTATTCAATCTAGTCCAAAAAATCACATTATGGCAAAATTATATTTTCACCCCTAAAATTTTACAAAATTATGATTTTGCCCATAGGATCGTAAAATAATTTTTATTCAATTTCCTTGTATTTTAGGCCTAGTTGAACCATTTTCATAACTATAGAAATCCAAAATTTTCACCTATTCACACACTTACACACATTTTACAACTTTTTACAAATTAGTCTTTTATGCAATTTCATCAAACATCACTTAGTAAAAATTGTTTATCACACTCCAAACATTCATATTCTTCCATAAAACATCAAAATACATGCATGTAATCTATGAGTAAGTTTTTAAACACAAACCCTAGCTCAAAATAACGGTAGAAATAGATAAATCGAGCTACAATGATTTCAAAAATGTAAAGTACATTAAAAACGGGGCAAAGATAGACTTACTATGAAGCTTGGAAGCTTGAAAAAAATCCTAGCCATGGCGTCCATGACATATTCGGTCATGCTATAAGATGGACAAGGGTTTTTGGCTTTTATTTTGTCTTTTTGTCCATTTAATTACCAAATTACCAAAATGCCCCTAACTGAAAAAATTCTATTTCACTTATCTCATGACCATTTTTGTCCACAATTTAACCAATGGTCTAATTACTATTTAAGGACCTGCAATTTAAAATTTCATAATAATTGGACACCTTTAATATGTAGAACTCAAATTTTGCACTTTTTACAATTTAGTCCTTTTGACTAAATTGAGTGCCCAAACGTCAAAATTTTTGGACGAAATTTTCATGAAATCATTTTTTGAAATTATAGATCATAAAAATATAATAAAAATAATTTTTTCCTCGTCGAATTTGTGGTCCCAAAACCACTATTCTGACTAGGCCCAAATTCGAGCTATTACATTGTCATCATTGATTAATTGATGAATTAGGCTTGAAATTATAGATCTTAAGCTTAGATTATGAAAAGGACTAGATTGTAAATTAATTTAACTTGTTTGTTAACTTTGTTACATTAGGGACCAAATTGAATAAATGTAAAACCTAAAATTAAATTATGTTATAAATAGAAAATATAAGGCCCCTAATGAAAGTATATGAAATCGAATTTTAATTCAAACCTAGGAATTGAAAGTTATGTTTATCCTGAGTTCAAGGACTTAATTAAATAAAATGCAAAATATGTGCGACTTTTTATTTGGATGTGGATTGAATGAAATATGATATGGTTTTATTGATTGAATTATTGATCGTAGCGAATGACGACGCCAGGCCATCGAGAGGAAAACAAAAAGCAAGAGTTGTCGATGAGTAACGTGATATATCAATTTTGTGCTTTTATGATTCAAGATCAATTTAAATATATGCATTTTCATGTCATTTTTTATGATTGAATTTGTTATATAATATAAATTAATTGTATTGATGACATAATTACCCAGTTTATAGTGGTATCAGAAAAGGCAGTTTCGGGACCCCATTTCTGTAAATCGAGTTTATAAATATTTAATAGAGATATTTAAGGAGTTATTGTATTGATGAATTGAAATTTTGTTAAGTGATTTAGTCGAAATTGTGAGCAATTAAGGCTCAGGGACTAAATTTTAAAAGTTTAATCGCTATAGATTTTTAATTAGATTAAAGTTTGGGGACTCAAATAGCAATTATCTAAATAACTAAAATGGCTAATAAACTATTTTAAATGGATGTTAGTGGATGATGATGTAAAAGGATCATTAGTTTATTAATTAAAGGTTTATGCTTAATTAATCAAGCTTAATTAAAATTAATCTTAGTATGTATATAGAATGTTAGTGGGAAAAGACGATAAGTATCATCTTCTTCAACTCTTCATGTCGTCTTCCATGAGAGAAAAACTTTAAAACCTTTTTTGATATTCGACCATCAAGTACAAGTTCCTAGCCATTTTTCTTTGATTTTTATAGAAATTGAATCATGGGAGCCTGATTTAGCTAGCCTATGTACCAACTTGTAAAAATGCTAAAGTTTTTAAAATTTTTAGTTATTGCAAATTGAATGTAATTGGTGTGAACTTGTTAGAAATTAAGCCCAGTAGGTGAAAAAGACTAAATTGTAAAGCTTAATTGCTACTTTCGTACATTAGGGTCCAAATTGAATAAAATGAAAAATCATCATCACTTTTTTATAGGAATAGAAAATTGAGGGTTCTTAATGAGATTTTGTGAAATCAAAATTTAATTCGAAGCCCTAAATTGAAAGTTATGTTTGTCCTAGTTTTAGGGACTAAATTGAATAAATTGAAAATATGTAAAATTTAGTATTTGGTTCTGTTTAAATTGGAAATTGATAATATGATACGTTTTATGATTATTCGTAGCTATCGACAACACCGAATCATCAAGAGGGAAAAGGAAAAGCAAAATCATCTACAAGTGACACGCAAAACCTCGGTTTGTACTTTTATTATTCAAGATAGAATTATTTTATTTTGTATGTATGTTTATTGCCTGATGAGTTATTCAGATGATTCCATTGCAATAATATGAAATGTTTTGATTGAATTGTTATGTTTGAGGTTGTATATCGAAACAAATACTAATTTTTATAGAATAGAAAGTGGTATAATTAATTAATATGTGATAATTGGTATCAAATTGAGTTGAAATATGCTATGTTACATGACAGGTTGATGATGAATTGTGAATATGGAATATGAATTGAACGTTAATACCCTATTAACTAATCGAGTTGAGTCGAATATAATTGGCATGCCATAGGATTGGATTGTGTACAAGTTTATGCGCTTATGGGCCAGGATGCACTTTGTGTGCCAGTATGTGCTTTGTGCGCTAAGATGTGCTTCGAGCGCCAGTATGCACGTTAGGTGCCAGTTTTTCTTGGTCAATTATTCTGTTGATGCACTTCGATGCTAGTTGGTGTGTTGGTTGGATGATCTATGTATCCATCCGAGTTAGGTTAATAGGGAGGTCATTAATAATAAGTTTGATAACTTATGCTAAAATGAATTAATACGATGTTTGAGATTTGAGTATGTTTGCATATGAATTGAATTGATAGTTATATATCTTATTATGGAAAGCAATTGGAATTGAGCCCTAGGGGCTGAAATGAATGTAAACAAGTCGGTGGAGTGCACATCTGAATTGAACGGTAAGTATAAGTAATGGAATTGATCATGATAAATGCACTGAAATAATGCCCTTTTCATGCATGAAATATAAAGATGAGTAGCAAAAGTATAAATTTGATGATAATGTTGAAATTTTATGCAAATTGGCTTACCTAATGGGATATGTACACCTTTTGTTTGTACATATATGAATTTATGCTAGTTACAATTTTAGTTCACATGCTTTATGCCATGGTTTTATACTAATTATTAATCTCTTGAATCATGAAAGTACCATTGAGCCCTATTGCCTAGCATACTATTTGTTTTATCCGTGAGCAGGTTTAGGTACCTCTTGAAGCCCCATGAATTGTAGCTAGCATCCAGACCTCTGTTTTTTACTCAATTAAGTTTGTAGAACTTATTTCATTTTGGTCAAATGGCATGTACCTAGGTTCTATTTGTTTCAAATGTTTCAATGGTCGTGTTGAGAATTAGTACTGCAAATAGGTGAAATGGTTGGTAATTATATATGAAAGATATGTTGATGTTTTGGTATAGTTATTAACGGGTTAAATTTATAGTAAATGAGATATTTTAGCCTTAAGGGCATCAATGTATTTAATGTAGGCTTGTTGAACAATGTATGAAATCAGACCTTGTGGAGAACAGGGGTTATGTCGCGACGTAGGTTCTTCAATGTCATGACGAGGGTTGGACAGAGAGTCACATTGCAACGAAGGACTCCCAACGTCATGACGATTTAAGACAGTATGTTGCATAGCGACGAGGAACCCCCGACATCGAGACATCAACTCGAAACTTGAAAACTTTACAATTTGGTCCTAATCTGACCTCAGTTTAGCAAAAAAGCATTTGTAGTCTCAATTGAGCCCAAAAATGATTCAATATCGATTTATACACATTTGATACTTGTGTTTAAATTTTTTAATTATCTCAAAATCAAATTTTAATAATTGTAGTTGCTCCGACAACGTGTGTGACACCTTGTAACTCGAATCCAATGATCAAGTTGAGTATTGGGGTGTTACAGATGATGAATTGGAATGAAATTGTGAGATTGAATTTTAAATAATAGATATGATATATATATGAATTGGTTTGAATTGAAATCGATGAAATAAATTATTTGTTATGTAATAAGTACAGTGTACAATGTATGAAATACAAATACGATCAAATACAGTGTATGACAGGTAAATATGAAAGCTTAAAGTATATGGAAATGTGAATATGGATGATCATAGGATATAAATATGTAAAAACGGTTGCTTACAGTGATTGGTGATTAAATATGTGTAATTGATGCCCATGTGAACTTAGTAAAAGGTTAGGATACAAATGGCATGCCAATAGGATCATATGCGCACTTGTACGAGATATATGTCTCTACGGAGAACATGGTATAGATTTACCTCGAACGAGTAACCTGACCTGGTGTAATTTCAGCTTGGATGAGCAACTTTGTATACTTTTAGCCTGGATTGGAAACCTTGTGAAATTTTAGCTCAGACGAGAAACCTAGTGTGGTGTAGTTTACCCGTGTATCCGAATTCATTTTACTAGGTTTCCATCGAGCAAAACTTTATGATTGAAATTGAAAACTAGAAAATGTAATAAAATGGATTCAATAGACCAATTTAATATAACATTGGGATGAATTTTTTGAAATTGGTATAAAATTATGTTGGAAAAAATCCAGTTTGAAAATGATTTTCTTGCATAGCAGAAAATTAAAATTTTGAACATCGAGTCGGATTGTGATATTTATACCAATAAACTTTTTTCCTAAAATAATACTTGTGCTTTGAGCGAGATCCTTGACATTCCCGACTTTCAACCGAATGACATTCTCCACTATTCTCGTACCACGAACTGCTTCAAGTGTGGGCTTGAACAATTCCGAATCAAACGCAGAACCAGAAATAATTTTCTTAGTTTCAATAAGAAATTAAATCTCTCTCTCTCACTTAAAGTTGTGTGTAATTTATTATATTTTTAGCCCAACTGGTGTCATCTATTTATAGAGAGAGGAAGTAAAACCCTAGTTGAATTAGTAGAATGCATTTAATGCCTATTTCATAGAAAAAAAAACTAATCCTCTCGTTGAACTAGGAGAGAGGGGTGGCTAATAGGGTGTGCCTCCCATCATAGATATTATGATGGAGATTCGGGCCTCTTATGTATTGGGTCATATTATGTGTACTTCCTGGACTTTTAACCAATACATGTTTTTCTATTTATTAAAATATACATTATTTATTAAATTAATTTCAACAAATTAAGTTTGTCAATTAAATAAGTTCCTTAACCCGATTCTAGTTCCGTTAAAATCATGGAAACTTTACCATAAAAGAATCTATGAAAAAAATATTTAATTTCTATATTCAACTGGTTCACAATAACCAATTAATTTAATTCTATTTTTGAACTTCATTTAATTAAATAATAATTCAAAAAACTTAAATGCAATTCATTTCCGAATGTAACACAATTCTCTAACTTTATCATTTCTATCTATTTCTATTCATTTGATTCAAAATGCAATTCATTTATGATTTCTACGAGCTAGCGAAGGGACCGATTGGATATATATAATTAGGACCCAAATGATTTATAATTAAGTTCTAGCTTTTCATATATTAATTATAAACTCATTTAGTCACAAAGTAATTCCATTATAGTATTGTGACTGAGCTCTTTCTAACAACATACCATTACGAAAGCTAATAAACCTAATTTAAATGGATGTTAGTGAATAATAATGTAAAAAGGTCATTAGTTTAGTTAATTAAAGGTTTATGCTTAATTAATCATAATCAATCTAATTAGTTTTAGGATACATATAATGTTAGTGGAAAAATATGATAAGTATCACCTTCTTCAACTCTTCACACTGTCTTCCATAGGATAAAAACTTTAAAACCCTTTTGATATACAACCATCAATTACAAGTAAGTTCCTAGCCATTTCTCTTTGATTTCTATGGAAAATTGAATCATGGGAGCCTGATTTAGCTAGCCCATGTACCAATTTGTAGAACTGTTAAAGTTTTTGAAAGTTTCCATTGTTGATAATTGAATGAAATTGGTGTGATATTGTTAGAAATTAAGCTTAGTATGTGAAAATGACTAAATTTGTAAAGCTTAATTGTTAATTCCGTACATTAGGGACCAAATTGAATAAAATGAAAATATGTCATAATTTTTTATAGAAATAGAAAATTGAGGGTCCTTAATGAGTTTTAGTCAATCCGAAGCCCTAAATTGAAAGTTAAGCTTGTCCCAGCTTGAAGGACTAAATTGAATAAATTAAAAAATATGTGAAATTTAGTATTTGATTCTGTTTAGACTGAAAATTGATAATACAATATGTTTTATGATTATTTGTAGCTATCGGCAACACTGAATCATTGAAAGGGAAAGGAAAAGCGAAAATCATAGACGAGTGATGCACGAAACTTTAGTTTGTACTTTAATGATTCAGGATAGTATTATTTGATTTTGTATGTATGTGTATTGACCGATGAGTTATTGGGATGAGTCCATTGAAGTAATATGAAATGTTTTGATTGAAATGTTATGTTTGAGATTCTATATCGAAATAGGGACTAAATTGAATATAATAAAAAGTAGTGTAATTAATTTATATATGATAATTGGTATAAAATTGAGTTGAAATCTGCTATGTTGCATGATAGGTTGATGATGAATTGATAATATGGAATATGAATTGAATGTTAATACCATATTAACTAGTCAAGCTGAGTCAAATATAGTTGGCATGCCATAGGATTGAATTGTGTACGAGTTTATGCACTTACGAGCCAGTATGCACTTCGTGTGATAATATGCTAACTTGCCACAAATTGTAGTGGTAGATTAAGTATTTTTTGGCACTTAATGCGCTTGTTTTCTAGGAATTTTAATATTTTTATTGCATTTTCGCATTTCTTAGTCTAGGATTAAAATATTACAAAATAAGTATTTTTACACATTATTTCGAGTTAATTGACCTAACCGAGCCAATATTGGCCTTAAGATGGTTTTGATGAGCTAATTGAATGTGTAAGGCCCAAAAGCATCAAGAATTATGGTTAGATCTGTAACACCCCGTACCCGAGACCGTTGCCGGAGTCGGACACGAGGGGTTCACAGACTAAATTCGCTTACTATCGCAGTCCATTTTAAATTTTTCCAGACAGCTGGCTAACTGTGTCGCTGTCACCTTAAAAATCATATCTTGAGTTTCACAACTCGAAAATCAGTTTTGTAATTTTTTCCTGAAACTAGACTCCTATGTCCATCTACATATTTTTTTCTAGAATTTTTGGTCGGGCCAATTAGTACAGTTTATTAGTTAAAGTCTCCCCTGTTACAGGGTGTGACTACACTGACCTTCATGCATTACAATTCGGATATCTCCCTGTACAGGGCTTCAATACTGATGCCGTTTGTTTCTATAGAAACTAGACTCAGAGAGGAATCTATACATATATGGCATGACTCCTAATTATCTCTGGTTAATTTATAATGAATTTCCAAAGTCGGAACAGGGAATCCAGAAACCGTTCTGGCCCTGTCTCACGAAAACCTAATTATCTCTTAACATACCACTCATATGACCGTTTTGTTTCTTCCATATGAAAGTGGATTCATCAAGGTTCATTTAAATAATTTATTCACTATTTAATTCTATTCCTACTATTTTTAGTGATTTTCCAAATCTACATCACTGCTGCTGTCAGCATCTGCCTTTAAGGTAGACTTTACCTATTAATAGTTTCCATGATTCAACTAGCCCTTTTAGCATAAATAGCACAAATTATGATAGTGATTGACCATTCCCATGGCCAATCCTTGTTAAGCATATCCACACCTCTCAATAACCATATCCATACTAAATGATTATAACATTATGCTCAAACATATATAAGCCATTTTCACATGGCTATCCAAAATTATACAAATCCAAAGGGTCCATGACCCACTACAAAAGGGTAGTCCTATACATGCCATTTTCAGAGTTCAACCAAAAGTGTACCAAAAGGGTTTTGATAGTGTGGGCGACTTCGACTTCAATAATCCCGAGTCCGATAGCTGACGAACCAAAATCTATAAAACAGAGATTCAAAGAACGGAGTAAGCATTTAATGCTTAGTAAGTTTTAAGCAAGACAAAGTGTTCTCAATCACTATTATTGGTCATTCATTTCAACTGTTCGATGAAGTTAATCTAGAGCTTCATCTTGATCTATAATATCATTAAACGCAACACTTGGCTGCCACATATATACTTTCGAATAATAATGACCTAGATGGTCAAATATTTCCAAAGCACATTCTCACATTGGAGTTATAATATTAATCACATTTACCTACCTCTTTGATACTGATAATTCACCTCGAAATCACTCCACCGATGAGTAAGTAATACGTACCTGAACATCTTGAATACATAATACTTATCTGATGGTAACTTAATGCAGATACTCAATATCAAAGTCTTACTTGAATCCTAGCATTTAGCCGTCGGGTCTTTAAAGCTCGGGTATAGTACGAGCACGAAGCCTACGGACATTAATCAGGATAATACTCTCGCATAAAGCCTGCGGGGTTTTAACCCGGATATAGTACTGACACAATTGCCCTTCGGGACTTATCACATTTATATACTTTCACATCCATCACGTTGGCCACTCGGCCCTGTCACATATATACACTTTCACATTCATCACATCGGCCATTAAGCCTCATCACATATATACACTTTCACATTCATCACATCGGCTATTAGGCCTTATCACATATATACACTTTTACATTCATCACATCGGCCATTAGGCCTTATCACATATATACACTTTCACATTCATCACATCGGCCATTAGGCCTTACCACATATATATACACTTTCACATTCATCACATCGGCCATTAGGCCTTATCACATATATATACACTTTCACATTCATCACATTGGCCATTCGGCCTTATCACATATATACACTTTCACATTCATCACATCGGCCATTAGGCCTTATCACATATATACACTTTCACATTCATCACATCGGCCATTAGGCCTTATCACATATATATACACTTTCACATTCATCACATCACATATATATACACTTTCACATTCATCACATCGGCCATTAGGCCTTATCACATATATACACTTTCACATTCATCACATCGGCCATTAGGCCTTATCACATATATACACTTTCACATTCATCACATCGGCCATTAGGCCTTATCACATATATATACACTTTCACATTCATCACATCGGCCATTCGGCCTTATCATATATATACACTTTCACATTCATCACACCGGCCATTAGGCCTTATCACATATATATACATTCACATCACAATTATCCAAATATACTTCACATATCACATATACTATCATGTATACACTTTGTCTTGGCCGAATCTACATTAATCATTTCCCAATGAATAATTCAATTTCACGCCATACTATCATTTCATATTCGAATACTCATAAACTTACAATTTCACAAATTTTAATATCAAAGATCCATCTAACACTCATGTATCGTTTTACAATATCACGATTTAGAATTCACGTATGGGTTTAATCAATAGCTTATGAGTAACTAAAACAAGTTTTATCCATGTTTACAACAAAATCACATATTCACTACGAGCTGTTTTCCTGAGCAGTAGTCACTAAATTATTTATAACTGGAGCTACAAAACTCCAAATCACTTGCCGTTAATTTTCACTGAATAGAGACTCGTATATCTTCCATCCATAAAATTTTCAGAATTTTAGGTTTGGCCAATCAATACCAGATTTTTCTTAAAGTTTCCCCTGTTTCACTGTTTGACTAATCTGACCACTCTTCACTACGAATCAAATTTCTCATTTTACAGAATCAAAATGTGTTGTATTTGATTTCATTTGAAACTAGACTCATTAAGGAGTCTAAGCATATAAATATTATCTTATAACCATTTTTGTACAATTTATAATGATTTTCTAAAAACAGAACAGGGGATTTCGGAGTCATTCTGACACCGTCTCACACAACTTTAAATATCTCTTTATAGGAAATTTGTTTGCTCACAAGGTTTCTTTTATAAGAAACTAGACTAATTAAGCCTTGATTACATATTTTATTCAGCCTATAACTCCACACCAACAATTTATAGTGATTTTCTAAAATCACATTACTGCTGCTGTCCAAAGCAAATTATTACAATTTGCTCTTAACTTTCCAAGTCCAAACACATATGAACTTACCATTTGAGTTTAAGACATATCATGGCCACATCATATCTTATTAAATCAACTCATTATGTCCTATTATGATTGAATTTACTCAACGTTTAATCACTTAAAACTTACCTCGGAAGTGGTCGACGACTAGATATCCACGGCTATTTGTTTACTTTCTCTTTTCCCCCATCCGACTTTGATCCTCTTTGCTCTTAAGCTTAAGTAAAACAATAGATTTGCTTAAGTACTTAACCAATATTATTCACTTAACTATCACATTGGGCAATCACATATCATTTAATCTATATCTAAAACAATAGATTTTAATATGTATCATATTCGATGAAACATACCATGACTCGATTTCATGCTTATTTAATTTAGCTAATTTCATAGCCGATTAATCACCTTACCCCAACATTACTCAATGCCGAATATTAACCCAACATCACAAGCATAATCACCATGAAACTTACCTTGATACACATTTTATCCCATTGCCGAATACATATATATATATATCACCAAACAAATTTTTATTCACATCTCTATAATTGATCATAATCGGACATTATAAACAAATCAACTAGTTTAGCATTCAAATTCTTCTAATCATTCCTCAATCACTTACTCAATGAACAATAATCCAAGCACATCAAAGCATAGTCGAATGTATCATTCTTCTTAAATTCATATTCGAACACTCAATTAAATACTTACAATTTAGCACTAATTTGGCATTTCAACATAGCCAATTGTCATTAAGCAATTAAGCCACAAATATTCAATTTTACCAAGCTCAACTCATCTATAATCAACCCTCAATACACCTAAGCATCAAAAACAGCATCAAAGAAATACAAACATCCATGACCGAATGTCATCTTCATAAATTTACAAAAACATTTGCCATGAGTTAGCTTCTATACTTGATGACCACTCCAAATATACAAAGACTTTCAATGAAAGAGCATTAACATACCTCTTCCTAAACATCAACCAACCCATCATGAAGCAAGAAAATCCTCTTCTTCTTCCTTCCTCAAGTCACGGCAATAGGGGGAGCAAGGATGAGACAACTTTGTTTTCATCACCCCTCCCTTTTTATTACTTTATTACTAACCTTTTATTTTATTATTTCTAACATAAATCACTAACACAAAATGTTTATAATAGGCTTTAACCCATAGCATGGCCGGCCACTACTTGTCATAGGTGGAAATTTGACATGCAAGCCCATTATTTTCATAACATGCACTAATAGGTCCTTATAGATTAACCTATCACCTTTTAAAAGTGCCACACATAAGTCCTATTAATTAACTTCACATGCAATCGACTAAATCGAAGCTCAAAACTTTCACACATTCATATTCACATATTTTAGACAATAAATATCATATTCAAATAATTTGGTGACTCGGTTTAGCGGTCCCGAAACCGCTTTCCGACTAGGGTCATTTTAGGGCTGTCACAAGATCATAACATAAGCTTTCGGAGTCGCAACACAATCTAGCTGATCAAGAAATTCACATTTAAAGTTGTGTGCCACGATACGCAAAAGGCTGTGTCACGACACAAATGTGACATCGGGTTGAAAATATGCTAGGGTGTTTCAGTCTACACAATACATCTTTTTATGTAATTATGGCTGGTGTTTACCCTAATTTGGGCCGTTAAACTCCTTTATAAATAGCTAAGTTGTGGAAAGCTTTAGGAGCTTTTTGCCAAAGTAGTTTGAGGGTTTATTTTAGTAGATTTACGTTAGTTTAGGTTTTAATTTGTTTTTCTTTCATCCTTTGTTTGCAAATGACGAAATCTTGAGCATTGTCAAAGTATTTTGCTATTCTGAGCACTCCAAGATATCTTATAGACAATTTCTATCTTTTCTCTTTCATATTATTTTTTTTTCTTTGCATGATTGATTTAATTGTGGAAAAGATGGTTTTTAAGACAATGAGTGACTAGATCTTTAGGAAGATTAACGAGCGGATGAAAGAACGATTAATGGAAGAGTAAGGATTTTTCCAATAGGATTAGTTGATGTGAATGCATATTTTTTTAAACTCTATGCTTGATGACCCTAAGAAGTAATATAGGTAAATGTATCGAGAGACGAGATTACCGAGTAAATTGTGTATTCACCCCAATCAGGAAAGTGAGGTTAAGAGGTAAGCATGTAACGATTGATTAGTAGGTAGTAGAGGTCAAGAGGTAATATTGTCTAGGTAATAACTAATTCTCCAATAAAAACCCGAGTTTTGAAGTTAATTATAAGCACGGAAACGAGTTAATCTTTTATCTGTTATTCGAGAGATTTTCGTTTCTTAATTTCGTTTTCGTAGCTTTGATTTTTAATTTTGTTTTCTCACCTTAATTTTTAATATTGATTGTCGTAATAAGATTTTTACTAGATACTATTTAGACCTGCTGCTGTAGATAATAATGTTTTTAGATTTAATTCAACCTCCTTTGGGTACGATCCTTGAAATACTTACCTATTTTTTGTTGTAACACTAACTATATTACAATTTGACCTGTTCACTTGTATATATTGTATTGATTTGATATATTTTTATTTGAACAATTTTAACTCTAAACGTTCACACGTTTGGAGGTCAAGTTGTTGGCACCATTGCCGGGGAGTAGACCTGTCCATGGGCCGGGCGGCCCGACCCGACGGCCCACCCGAAATATTGGAGGGTTCGGGTAAAAATATAGGCCCGAAATATGGGCTTGGGCAAAAAAACGAGGCCCGTTTAAAAAATGAGCCGGGCTCGGGCTCAACTTTTTTGGCCCGGGCCCGGCCAGGCCCGGCCCGAATATAATAAATATATATTTTTTAATTTTTTAATTTTAAAATACTTTAAAAATATTTTTTTTATTTTTTTATTTTTAAAATATTTTTTGTGTTTATTAAAAATCGGGCCGGGCCAGGCTCGGGCTTACTCTTTTTTTCCCGGGCCGGGCCTGGGCAAAATTTCAGGCCCATATTTCGGGCCGGGCCCGTGCCTAAGAGTCAGGCCGAAAATTTTTTCCAGGCCCGGCCCGAACCCGGCCTGGCCCATGGACAGCTCTACCGGGGAGGTTTCAGTATTGAATCTAAATTTATTTTTCTGCAGTTAGTAGGATAAATAGTAACATTAAAATTTATAGATATGATTTTTATTTTGTTTATTGATTTTAAATTAATAAAAATACAAAAAATATTTTTTATCTGATTTCAATTTATGACCCGAAGTGGTGGAAGCACTCCAATCGAGCCATACCCTGATATGGAGAGACTGGTAAGATGCAACCATCAATCCATGCAAAATGATCTACCTATGTTAACTGATTTACCTTAGGTAAATCCTTTATTTGATGATCCCTTCGAATAGCAAGTCCAGATCCATTAAGAGCTATTGATGGCTCAAAGACCATTGCGTGAGTATGCACTACCAACACTCAATGTTGTACGATCCAAATGATCCAAAACACCTTGCAGTTCCGAGTGAATATGATGGAAGATCCAAACAAGCACCTAAAGCGATTCCTTTAGGTATGTAACACTTTCAAATACAACAGGGTAATCGATGAAGTGGTATGTCTTTGATTATTTCCCTTTTCTTTATGTGACCATGCTGCTGATTGGTTTGACTCATTGGAACCTGGTTTCATCACTACATGGGATGAATTAGCGGGAAAATTTTTACATATTTTTTTGCAATTAGTAGATCAATTTAGCTTCACTTAAAGATCGTCAACTTAAAGTAATTTGAATGAGAAAATTTATATAAAGCTTGAGATCGATTCAAGTCATTATTGAGGAAGTGCCCTCATTACGAAATGCAAAAGTGGCTCCAAATGCAAATATTCTATAACAGTTTAGACAACAATCTAAGACCCGCTTTGGATGGTGCATCTGGAGGAGCTTTAATGAACCATAGATACGAGCGAGTATGTCAAATTATTGATGACATGGATATGAACTCGTATATGTGGCCCAAGGAGAGGTTCACTTAAAACCCAAAACCACAAGCGACGAAAGCCACCCAAAAAGTGGATGTTTATCAAATAATTTTAGAGAAGTTGAACCGGTTGGAAGTGGCAGCTAAACTGACGATTACGGAGTCGGGCCAACACTATGGGAAAAATTTGAATCATTAACCAAATGATGTTAACTAAATGGGTAATAGGGGTGGAAATCTCTATTCGAATACATACAACCTCAGTTGAAAGGATTATCCAAACCTAAAGTGGGGAGGAAATAAAAAAGGTGGAAATCAACAGCAAACCTGAGCAAATCCTCCTTACAAACCTCCACACATATAAAGATCTCAAGGCAGATCCATGGAGAATGACTATATTATATGTGGTCAGTGATTTGATCGAATAAAGGGAAAGGTTCAATTAATGAAGAAAGACATCTTACAAGTACAGTCTAAGTGTACTTTAACTAGAAACATGTTGAAGGATTTCAAAGAAAGCATCCAAAACCAAATAAACCAAATGATGGAGATGATGAGCAACATGTAAAGGAAAATTGGTACTAGAATCCCGAGCAATACGGAGAACAATTCTCGGAAGGATAGAAAGGAGCATGTACATGCTATTGCCTTGCGATTTGGTAAAACTCTTAAAGATATTAAAGCTCATATTTAAACATGCAAGGATTTGCAAGAATTCGTCGATGAACCCATGGACAAAAATAAGCGTGATGAGCTGATTGAACAAGTGACTGAATTGGTGGCTGAGTTGGTAATCAAAAACTCCGCAACCAAAAAAAATATTGTAACACCCTATACCCAATCCAGTCGTCGAA
This sequence comes from Gossypium hirsutum, assembly GCF_007990345.1. Taxonomy (NCBI): domain Eukaryota; kingdom Viridiplantae; phylum Streptophyta; class Magnoliopsida; order Malvales; family Malvaceae; genus Gossypium; species Gossypium hirsutum. The sequence continues at coordinate 53,588,758 of NC_053443.1, forward strand.
CCCAAGCTATAAGATGTTACTTCACTTGTTGACAATAATCACCTATGAATTCAATTTAATTATTAAATCAAACAAGCATTCAATAATATAAGTGTAATAAGTTTTACAACCAAAACTGAGTCTCAATTGAGATTACAAAGATCTTAAAGCAACTCAGAATCAATTCAGGACTAGTTTGAAACTTTTACAAATAGATAGGTAAAAGGGCAAAACAGATGCCACATAGCAATGTAGCCAGTGTGGAGCTAGATAACATGGTTGTGTACCTAAACCATGCAACAAATTGAAGCCGTGTATAAAAGGGTCACACGGCCGTGTCACCAGGCTATGTAACAGACTGAAGCCGTATGGACCTAAATGCAAAATTACTAACAAAAGTCACACAACCGTGTCCTGGATCGTGTAACAAACTAAGGCCGTGTAAGCTGGAGTCACACAGCTGTGTGTCTTGATCATGTAACTCACTGAGGCTGTGTACGTCAATAACCTCTCAAAACATAAAGACTACAAGTTTGTGCCACATGGCGATATGTGTCACATGGTTGCGCCACATGGCCATGTGTGTCACACGATTATGTGTCAGACCATGTGTACCAAAAAGATACCCTACAAGGCCAGTTACAACTCTAAACACTCAAATACACTATGACCATGCAACATGCCATTCCTTAACCTATTCAAATACACCAAAAGCATGCCAAAAGACAACTTAAATCATTCACCCTAAGTGCCTAACCAATATGCCACAATTGGCACCTCAGTTCAACAATTAATCATTTATCATTCATGTGTAAACATACCAAAGTTTCATACCTATTTATTCACCAAGAAAAACATCAATCCAAAGTGTCAAATTCAAAAAGTAAAGCATGAAATTAACAAATGCAAATATGCATCTTTTTTATGCCAACCAACACAACAACATTACATTTATACAAAACCTTATAATGACATCAAAATTATCAACTTAAAAAAGTTCAACCACATATATTTACAATGCCAAAACACCTATTTACATGCCACTTATAACTGGGCCAAAATTAACAAAAGTCTACCAAAAGAGTTGGTAAACTTATTAACATTTTAGTCCCTAACCTATCCAAATTCAACATATTAACATTTTAGTCCCTAAACTCAAAACTATCCAAATTCACTTTAAAAAATAGACTTATTTCAACACCAAGCTTCACATTCAACCATTAACATCCAATAAGCTTTAAAAACAACAATGGTAACTTCTCAAAACTTTGACAGAATTTCAAAATAGTCTCTGGGCTAGCTAGATTAAGCTACAACGATCTTAAAAACATAAAATTTACTAAAAACGAGCTTAGTTCTCATACCATGCAAAAAGGATGAAGCTTGGTCGATTCATTCCTACCCCTCAATAATGGTGCTTTTGGTTCAAAAAAAATGAAGAAGATGGTGATTTGTTTATGTTAATATTTACTAAATTACTTAATTACCTCTTAATTTAACTTAAATTTCTTTAATAAACATACCATGACTATCCGCTATAACAAATATGGCCTAATTGCCTCATGAAACCCTTCAATCATGATTTTATAATCATTTAGCACATATAAATTAATAGCGATTAACTTTTGTAGCTTTTACAATTTAGTCTCTTTTTTTTCCTTAATTAACTATTCAAACATAAAAATTATCTGACCGAACTTTCATACGAAAATATAATAACCTTGTAAATATTAAATAAATAATATTTATAGACTCACACGTCAGAATTATAGTCCCGAAACCATTATTTCTAACACCACTGAAATTGAGTTTTACAAATACCATTCTCATTGAGGATTAAGGACAAATAGAAGAGGGATGAAGCAGATTTTGTAAGTGTTTTGAAATTATTTAAATCCCTTAATTTTAATTTACCCTTATTAGAATTAACTGATAAAATACTGAAATATGTCTAGTACTTAAAAGAAATTATGTCTAGGCATAAAAATATTATAAATGGAGAAGAAATTGATATCGATGCCTCATGTAGTGCTATTATTCCCAAAAAGATACCCCTTAAATTGAAAGATTCGAGTAGTTTTACAATTCCGATAGAAACAAGGGACATTTATTTTAGCAAGCCTCTTTGCGATTTAGGGGTCAATTTAGTTTAATGTCTCTATAGATTTATAGAAAACTCGGATTAGGGAGTTAAAGAACACTTCAATAACACTACAATTAGCCGATAGGTCTTTAGTATGCCAAAAAGGTGTACCTGATGACGTATTGGTTAAAGTGAGAAATTTTGTCGTCCTAATCGATTTTGTAATCCTTGACTCCGAGGAAGATCAAGATATCCCCATACTGTTGGGTAAGTCATTTTTGACAACTCTTAGATCAACCATTGATCTCGAGAAAAACAAATTAACAATGAAAATTGATGGTGAACTAGAAGTGTTTAAATGCAGCAAATATTCCCAAGATGAATGATTAGAAAAACAATTAGGGAATGAATGTTTTGCATTGTTTTATGCAACCCCTAATTGTCTTAATCAAAGGTATGTTTCGAGTGTACCATGTGTAGGAAAAAATGGTACAAGGGAACGAGACAAGTGGAAGGATCCAGTCATAATAGAACTCCCACAAACAGAGTGCGATGATCGACAAAGGAATAAAAAGTCAACGTCCGATAATAACGGGTTACCAGACGTGTCTAGTAGCCATACTTGATTTCAACATCACATTTGATAATTTTTTTAAATATTGTAACTTCGGATTTTTGAAGATTTTTTATTATGGATTTTTTATTTTAGTAGGTTAGCGATTAGGATAGTTAGGCGCTGGAGTGAGCTTAGACATGTTTCGAAGTTATTAGACACGACCCAAATAGTCTAACACATCTAAAAATATTGATTGTACAAAACCTAGTATGTTTTGTGGCAAAGTAACCCCTGTTTTGTGACACGTTAATCCGAACCTAAAAATGTTGAAAACCCAGTGCGTGTAGTGACGCAACACCCATTGTGTTACGGCACACTAATTCAAAGCAAAAGATGTGGAAAACCCTAAGTCGTGTCACAACACAGGTCACACTACTTCGAATCAAAATTGTTGAAAATTTCAAGCTCGTGTTGTGATACGCATAAGCCCATGACGCGACACACCACTTCTAACCAAAATCCTGAGAAATTAGGGCGATGTGTCACAACACGTATACCCCTGTGTCGTGACATAACATCGTTTTTCTGCAATTTTTGACGTGTTTCCACGCGCAGCCCGTTGGATTTCCTATATAAGCCATATGGTTTCAGACCTAAAACACCATATTCCAAACATTCTAAACTTCATTCTTAGCCTTGGTAGCCGCCACATGCCTTTTCCATCACACCTACTTCGATTTTGTGCTTCCAAACTCCATTTTCATCGATAAACTTCTTCTTCTTCCTCTGTCAATTTGTTTGATGGTATTTTCTCTTTTCGTTTGCAAGAACAACGAATTCAAAAATAACTCAAAATCTACAAAATCCCGAATTAAGGTTAGGCGTTCCATTCTTGTCTGCTGTTACATGATTTTGTGTTATTTCGTTATTATTGTTAAATCTAATTGCATCATGCAAAACACGTCGTACTCAAGAAACGCCAGTTGATTTTGACGCTACTTGGTTGCATAACCCGGAAGTGGAACGTTATTACTTGTAAATGAATGATCACGCTTTCATTTAGGAATGAGGGTTGGATCCCTCATTAATCGATTGTGATACAATTTGGGATTTGGTAGACTTCCACCATTGGCACAATTTCTGTTAGACCCCAATTGAGCCGACTGTCGGTGCTATCGTTTATGAATTTTATGCAACCTTTAAGGAGCAAAAAATCCACAAATGCCCAGGCGATAATTGTAACCATGTAAGAACCCGAGGTAAGGATACACTAGTAACACCCTAGGAAATTTGTGCATATTACGACACACCATATTATACCTATGACTTTTTAGATTCTGTTGACTTAAATTTTTATTGAGGAATCGATATGGATGCTATTTTACGATATCTTACCCTCCCCAAACCAGTTCTAATATACCTGTTAAGTTTAATCAAGCCATTATGTTTCCAATGGCCAAGATGTGGATGTAATTTATTTGCAGCTACATCTCCTCGACTCAAAATGTCTCTTACGTCACCTTGGGATTAGTGTTATCATCATCACCAGAAGAGCTAGAAGTATCCTCACTAGCAGCTCTATTAGTAGTTTTTTTCCTTGTTGGTCTTGCTTGAACAGCGACATCCTCAGGTTAAAGAAATAGATTCCTATGATATCACCTATAGTACACTAGCCTCCTAAAATAAGTCTGGAACTTCTCTCATTCAGACCCATAGGGGGCAGTATACATCAAAACCGAGATGATGATCCTTTTGGAGCATGTTAAAAAAGGGTTGAAAGTTTAGTCCAACAAGGTTTAGTGGCCCAAAAGCTACTTACATGGCAACAAGTATCCTCTGCACAGTAATAATAGGGACAATCACTTCCACTATATCCATAACCTTCTCAATTTCCACTCACTTCTCCATCTCTTCCCTCTAACGAGCCATTTCTTCCCTTAAAGGTTGAGCCCACCTATCTAACCTCCTAATGGTAGTATTTAGATTGAGCTCCAAGTGATGAATCTTTCTATCCCACTCGTGGATTCGTGCAATGTACTCCTTTTTCTGCCACTTCTCCCTCTCACTTTGAAATACACCTCCTGCTCGAGGAAGAATCTGTGCGACCTCTCAGCTAAGTAGTAACAACTCCCGAAGTTTGAGCTGGAACCTACGCCAAAGATCTAGCAAGAACAACCTTAGGCAGAATCTCAAAGGAGGTTCAAAGTTGCCCACTCGCAAAAGCAAGATGTTGGGAGGAAGGATCGAAACCTGTGAGATCTTGAATGATTACTCCTACAGCAAAGACTCCTTTTCGGGATGATTTTCCCTAGGACGTTTTCTTTCAGAACCCTCAGTACCCTCCCTAGACCTTTTAGAGCCTGATAAAGGAACATTACTTACACAGTAAAACCAATAAAAGGTTATCCCCAAAACATAATGACAAAAATAATTACTTGAAAGGTCATTACTAGAGCCATCGCCATCAGAATCAAGAGGTTTCGAAGCATTCAAATGATTATCATTGCGAAGTTGAGGAATAATCTGGCTAGTACATGGAGGTACCTCATATTCATGATCGAGTAGGTGACAAAACCTACTAATGTAACAGATAGATTTCAAAGTCACCCCCTGAAGGCACCTGGCTATCCTAGATTTAACATGAAAGGGGAAAGCATATGATGTTAGGGGTACGGTTCCGTCATTTTGGAAACCATCCGATATATCTTGGGCAGTGTACCCACTAAAACCTTTTTCCTCAAGACAGTATTTGAATACACTTCTCAAATTAATATCAAAGGGAACCACTAATATTCCCTTTTGATTTATCATCTTGAAATGGTAGGAGCCTCTAAGGATATCTTAATGCATAGACGAGAATAGCACTTCCCGGTAGAAGGACGTGTCTGCTCAGTGGGAAAGCCAAATCTCCTACCAAACTTCAATTCCACAAGGATGTACTTACTAAAGTCAACATTGATCGTCACTTCCTTACCGTAAAATAAGTTCTCCGTTTGAGGAAAAGTTTTATTAGGGGTGAACTCCAACAACCGAGGAAATTTATCCTTATTCAATTTCATAAGAAATACATATATTGGAACAACTAATCGAAAGGATATACTCCCTTCTTGTGGATTGCGATAAAAAATCCAACAAGTAGCAACCAAGAGAAACCTATTAACTACCTTGGTGCTACATGAAAGTCATACAAGATGTCTCAAATGAAATCCAGGGGGAAAGTGAAACTCGTTTCTAGAAGAAACAACGAAAGGAAGAATTCAGGCCTCCCACCAGTAAAATCTACGCCAGACATTTTGCTGAGGTGATGTAAACCTTCTAGGATGTTGAATTCATACTTATGATGTTTCATAAGTAAGCCACGACATAGTAGCAAAATTTTCATCTCCCAATGGGTTGTAAAACACGGATAGATAAGACTAATAGTAGGCTTATCACTCCATCTTTTGGACCTCGTCATAGTAGCCCTGTCAAACTTTGTCGAATTTGTTTTTCAACTCTTCATCGCCTCTCTCAGTGAAGCATGGCCAGTGCGGCCACCACCCCTGCCCTGAATTTTACCAAATTGTTCATCTCTCCTAGCTATTTTCTAGAAAAAAAAGTCAAAAATAAATTTGACAACGAAAAAGAACAAGCACTACAAGGCGAATCAAAGCAAACAAACCCTTGAAATGCCAAAACTATTACAGAAAACCAATAAAGACAATAAAAATGCCAGCAACAGTTGCAGAAATTTCAAAGAAAAAGAGACAAAACAACTTTGAAGAAGAAAACCCAAAATATATAAACTTATTTCCCAAAACTCATTATTTCAAAGGACAAGCATCATTTAATAGCACCTCACCACTTGTTCCAGAAAGTTGTTGCTCATCATTATCACGACTCCCTAGAAACACAATCCTCGAAGTGAATTTATGACAGAATCTTAAAGGTTGTCATATAATAATTCACCAACAAACAACAACTATCTGAATTAATATGTAGAAGAAACCAACTAACAAATCAAAATGTCTCGAAGAAGGTCACTTTATAACCCCCTCTCGACTCGAATAGGGGGATCTTGTTATGCCATCATCTGTGTAAAGACACATGGCAAGCTAGAAAGGTACCTAAATAGTAAGCTTGACACCAGCGAACCAGGAGGTCACTTGTGAGTTTTCCCTTCTAGGATAACCATTCAGACAAATGTAGAGCACCCTTTGTTTGAGTTTTAGAGTCTTCATCGAGAACGTAAAGTCATTAGTCACCAAACACCACGTGGGCTCAACTACCCTATTCCATCAAGTCAAGATGGATGGCATGATTTGTCCCATCATAGACATCCTCATCCCGTTGGACACATCCCGTACACATTAAAATCATCTTATACGGAACCCTTATTTATAAATACTTCCAGAAACGATGAAGAAAAGATCGACTCTCCAAGAATATCAAGCCTACGTTTTTGTCAACCTAGTTGTAACTCTCAGCTTGAATACTCTCTTAACCTCCACTCTCCACAACCTTTGACTTTTTGTCTCGATTGGGTGAATCGTCCTCCATAGCAACCACCACTCTCTCCTCTGTACCGCCTCTCTGTTGTATCACTGCATCAACATGGATATAAAAAAACTTTTAAATTATTGTAATATATGATATATATATAAAATACAAATTTAAAGAAACTTCTAAATTAACGAAAATACCTTTTATTGTTCATATATTACTAAATTGACTTTAAAATAATTTATTAACATATTACTAATATAATGTGATAATAAAAAATAATATTAAATAACTATTAAATCATTAAATGTAATTGGATAAATTGCAAATAATAAAAACCTTTAAATAATTATTATATGATAAGAAAAAAAGTAATCTAATCTTACATATAGTTTGTTATTTCATTTTTCTTTTTAAATAAATATGATAAAAGATTGTAAATAAAAATAGTTATACTTAGTTTATTAATAGAGTTTTTATATAAAAAATTGTATATTTTAATTATATTTATTTTATTAAAAATTTTCATTACTAGTCTTATAATTATTAACCCTTAATTAGATTTTGGCTACTAATATATCATACTTATTATTTTAAATTGATTATCATAAGATCTTGTATTAGCACTAGATGCATTAACAATGTATTTTCATTCAAGTACCATTTAGAGAAATCACCGAAGAAATGTTAAAATAAGTTCTAAGTCCATATATCTCCCTACTTTTATTTTCAAAAATTTAATCTCTCTACTTTTCAGATTTAAAAATGTAAGTCAAATTGTTAACATTACTAGTATTCTTCTATTAAATTTAGGTCCAAGTGAGTATTTTTTTAATTTTGAAATATCACATCAACGAATTTAATAAAGGAATCTTAACAGTGTTAACATTGGACCAAAGATTTTAAATGGTAACCTTCATTAGTAGTCACTTAATGATGGTTTTTTTTTTGGCTACCTAACTATGAAAATTTATAAAATGGTTACTTAACTATTCAATTTTGCCTTTTTTTTTATTGTCAGGTAGCTAATGTAAAAATGAAAACACCAAAAAATTCAAGATAGTTGGGTGACCAAAAAAGACAAATTTGAATAATTGGGTGACTATTTTGTAACTTTTTATAGTTGGGTGATAAAAAATAAATTTACTAATAGTTGAATGACCATTTTGTAATTTTCATAGTTGGGTGACAAAAAGAACCATAGTTGGGTGACCTCTATTTTAGTTTACCCAATTTTAATTCTAAAAAGTAGAGGGACTAAATTCTTAGTAATAAAAGCAGGGGACTAAATTTCAAACGTACATACACGGGCTTGGAGCATATTTTCTCCAAAAATTTAACCTTTTAGTATTATTTCGACACAATGATAAATTTAGCCCTTAATTTTTACATCTTTTGTCAATTTGGTCATTTTTTTCCCTTTTTTGAGTTGAACTTGGCCAGTTGGCCCTCAACTTTGTAAAAACCATCAACCTTTCAGAAACAGCAGAATTGTTTTTTTTTTATAATAGAAATACCGACTAAAACGTTAAATTTTCAAACATGGTAGCCTAGATGCCAATCCACGTGCACTTCATGCTTTTTTATTTGAATTTTTATGAACTTTGTTTTTTATTTTTTTTATTTTTTAGATATTTTTATAATTCTAAATTATTTGTTGACGTGACATATAAGACAAATAGTACTACGTCAATATGAACATGGGCTACCAAGCGAGTTGTTACACTAACATCGTTAAAAAAATAATGTTTTAGTTAGCTTTTATGTTAAAAAAGTAATTTGACTCTTTTTAAAAGGTTAATGGTCAAATTTAACTAAAAAGAATATCAGTCAAACTAATAAAAATATATAAACATTAAGGGCTAAATTTACCATCATGTCTATTTTTTAGGTTTTGTTTTCATTAAAAAATATTATTATTATTATTTCACATGTTTTTATTTTTATTACTCTATTTTTTATTTTTATTAAATATTTAATAAGTTTATTATTTGATATTAGCAATATCTTTTCGTTGTGAAGTTTAATAATTGCATTAAAAATTAAAGAGGTTGACAAGTATATAAGATATTGTAGTCTGCTGCCCTAGCACGATATTGTCTACCGCCTCTGGCATGAGTTTTTTTAGGTTTTCTCGTCTTTAGTCTTTGTTTTGTTTCTCAGTTGTAACCGACGTCTTCAGGCTACTCTTATTCGTACGACTGGAAGAGTGGTGATCGTGTTTTGGCATTCAACCTGCATTCATAGAGATTGAATTAGCACAATTATCGCTCAATGAGAAGGAAGAAGAAATCTTGCAGATCCAGGTAGATCCGAGTACGCAAAGAGAAGTGGGGAAATTTCAGCTTGTGGGATGTTTCCTAACAGCCAGTATAATTCACTATCCAGCCATGAAAAGCACTATGGTAAACCTGTGGCATCCTGTCTGTGGGGTCCAAATTTGAGATTTGGGGGAAAAATGTACCTTTTTCAATTTTTTAATAATATGGATATAGAGAGAGTTTTGAAAGGTTCACCATAGACTTTCAATAATCATTTGTTAATACTTTGCAAACTGGAAAGGGGAGAGGATCCACTTAAAGTACCACTAATTTTTATCCCTTTTTGGGTACAAATTCATGACGTCCCAATAGGGTTATTTTCTGAAAATCTAGCAATACAACTGGGCAATTTTATAGGAGCTTTCTTGGAGTATGATGGTTCAAATTTGGGGAAGGAAAATCGTAATTACATGATGGTAAGGGTACAAATTGACGTTAGAAAGCCCTTGAAAAGAAAGAAGCAAGTTATGTGTTGCGAGGTTCGTTCATATGTTAAATTTAAGTATGAACGTCTATCGCTTTTCTATTTCTACTGTGGACGTTTGGGGCATAATGACTTTTTGTGAGATAAAAATGATGTTAGGGGTGGATATTGTAGAAATGGGTTGGGATTTATCATTGCGAGCACAATCTCGAAGAGCCCTTTCAATGAATGGTATCTGGCTACGAGAAAAGGGTGAAGGAAAATGTGAAGTAAGTAGGATGGATAATAGGTTTGTGGGGCTTAGTTCAAAGAATGGGGACATGAAAGAAAGAAGGGGAAAAGCCATTGATCCAATTCTGGGTTTTAACATAGAAGGAGGGGTGTCATCTATAGAACAACAGAAGGATAATTTTTGGTCCAATCAGATGCAAATGGCTATGGAGCATGATTTGGAAGACGAAACCTTAATAGGAGAGGAGGGGAAAAAGCAAAATAGGGGGAGATGGAAGAACTAACAGAAAATAAATAGAGTGGTAATGTAATAACAAGAAATAGGAAAATGGTGGAATTTAAACTTTTATCATCAATGGCTGCCAAGAGGCAAGCCGACCGGGCGTAATAAAAATCATTAGTTGGAATGTCCGTGGTTTAGGGAGACAACGAACGGTTAAAAGACTTTGACATTTGCTGAAGATACATAATCCCCAAATAGTCTTCTTTATGGAGACAAAACTTAGTAGAAAATAGATGGAATAAGCTCGTAGAAGATGTGGTTATGCGAATGGTATTGAAGGTGACTCAGAAGGTATGAGAGGAGGATTGTGTCTAGCATGGAGGACTGATGTTGATATAATGTTTCGTATTTTTTCCTAAAAGACACATTGATGTGATTGTTGAAGATAAGGAAAAAGGAATCAATTAGAGATTCACAAGATTCTATGGATCTCCATATGCACAGGATAGAAATGATTCATAGGTTGTTTTGAAAAGCTTAGCTACTGATGTGGAAACTTCTTGGTTTGTTTGTGGAGACTTCAACGAAATTATGTATGGATTCAAAAAAAAAAGGCTACTTAGAGATGAAAGAATGATGGAACTTTTTCGAAGAACACTAGAGAAATGTCAACTAAATGACGTGGGCTTTGATGGTAGCTGGTTCACTTGGGAGAGAGGAAATTTACCTGAGACGAACATACAAGAACGACTAGACAGAGGTGTCGCTAACACAGATTGGATTAATATGTTTCCGGAGGTGAAAGTCCAACATCTAGTGCATTCGTTTTCAGACCGTTGCCCTCTTCTTATTAATACAAGGAGATATGAAGAACGATTGAGGAACAATAATTTTAAATTTGAAGCTTGGTGGTCCTTGGAGGAGTCTTTCATTATTGAAGTCAAGAGTTTGTGCAAGAAATCTTCAGGGGAGCTGTTACAAAAGCTAGAAGACTTGAAAGAAGGCTTGAAGAAGTGGGGTGGGCAAATTCAAATAAATAGGAAAAAAACAAGACAGATCCTAACGGAAAAACTTATAGAGTTGGCTGAAGCTGAAAGAGATGACAATAACTTAGCTGAGTTGACTGGTACAAAAATTAATTTGAATTTTGATATCGAAAAAGATGAATGTTACTGGAAACAAAGGGCTAGAATAAACTGGTTTTGAGGATAAAAATACAACATTTTTTCACAGTCAAGCATCACAGAGGCGGAGGAAGAATATCATTCACAAGCTAGAAAACGAAGACAGAAGAGAGATGGTGACCCTGTATGTAACAGCCCAATTTTGGGTCTAGTCGGAACAGTGGTTTTGGGACCACGAATCCGACAAGGAAAAACGTAATGGCCTGAATTTTTAGAGGTGTCAGAACGGAAATTCGAGATCACTAAATTCGACAAATGGGTAGAAAATATTATTAATTTAGTGAGTATAAGTTAAATTTGAAGTTAGGAAAATTTTTGAAATAGTAAATAGTGCACTAGAAATAAATATTAAAATAATTAGAATCGAAAATGAGGTATTGAGACCTCGGGGATTTTAAACCGAGCCATAAATATTTATAAATATTTATGGAGTGTTAAAAAGTTAGTATTAAAGTTTCGTTAAGAAATTTTAAAGTTCCGATAATTAATTGAACAAAAAGAACTAAATTGTAACAAATGCAAAATTATGGAAAATGATTAAATAGCTTAAAAGATAAAAGGAAGAGGGCTTAAAAGGCAAATAGACCCAAGGTCTATTTGGGCTGGACGGCAAAGGCATGAAATCAGCAACAAAGTAAGGAGAATTAAGGGCAAAATTGAAATATTGCAAAATTTACTTAATAAAGTTAGGACCAAAGTGGAATTATCTAGATTTCTCTTTATTTTTCTGCATTCTCATCAGCTAAAACACCATAGAAGGGTTTCCTTAAGCTGTTTCTTCATATTTTTACTACAAGTAAGTTCAATTCTTGATTATTTCTTGAAATTTTTGTGTTTTTGTGACTTTTACAACTAGTCCCACTTGTTGTATTCATTAGTTTTTGATTCTATGAAAAAAATTGAAAGTTGCTATGAATACATGCTGGAAGTATATGATGATTTAGCATGGAATTAGAGCTTTAAATTGTTCATATGCTGATTTTATTGAAAGAATTGAATAGAAAGTGGATGTTTGGGACCTAATAGTAAAAGAGTTTGAAGTTAGGGTTTTATGTGGAAATTCTAAATTTCAATAGTTGTGAAATAATTTATAATGTCTAGGTAAAGTACTAATTGAGAAAATTTAGCTTAATTGAAGGGTTAATTGAGCAATGACTGAATTGTATGAACTGTGAAATTTGGGGCAAAATGGAAATCAACATTTTGCACTAAAACAGTTTTGGACAGCAACAGTGGTTTAACTTTGAAAAATCACCAAAAATTATGGGATTTGAATTATAGGGTGAATAAAATATGAAATTAAATCTTATTGAGTCTAGTTTCTCATAAAAGAAATTGCGTAAGTAATGGAATTGAAAATTATGAGATATAATAAATTTTGTAAGACCATGTTAGAATGATTTCGGGTTCCCCTGTTCTAACTTTGGAAAATCATCAAAAATTGAAGAAAAATAATTATGAGTTATAATTTATATTATTAGAATCCTTAATGAGTCTATTTTCAAATTAAATAAACAAAAACATCATCTGAATTCTGTACAATTAGATAATTCATTTTTAGTGAAGAGTGGTCAGAACTGTCAGACAACAAAATAGGGGAACTTTAAAGAATAAACTGTACTATTTGGCTGAACCAAAAATTCTGAAAATTTTATGGTAAGAATATATGTGAGTTTAGTTTCAGGTAAAATTAACGGATCTTAATTTGAAGCTCTGTAGCTCTAGATAAAAATAATTTAGTGACTCTGACTCGGATAAATAGCTTTAAATATACATGTGAGTGAATAGTAAAATTAGAGCTAATGTTGTTTAAGTGTGTTATACACATTAAGGATGTGGAATGGAGAGGAGGAGGAGGAAAATTGGGAAATATATGAATGATTTGTGTATAATTGGTCATAAGCTTGATTATAATTGATAAACGATGAAATAAAAATGATGTTTATATTTGTGCATTATTGGTCATGGTTTAAGCTCATGTGTGAAAATAAAGTTTCATAGTATGTGTGTATAGTATATTCGGTATATGATTGGGCATGAAATAATGTCATTAATGGGTTATGAATTAACACACATTGGTAAGCGTGATACATGAATAAATGTTGTGCTCATCCATATTTATAATGCTTATGCTATATGTGTATTTGGCTAACATACTTGGTGTACATGCTTAGGCTTTGGCCAAATAGTGGCTAGATTATGCCACATTAAATTTATAAGTTATGCATTAAAATAGTAAGTTCATATGGCTGAAATTTAACAATTAAATGTTAATTTCATGAATTATATAGTGTATGATGATATATATTTGTTGATGGATTGAAAATAAAATAAAAATACGAAAACCAAATAAATGATCAAATTGAACGGAACGTCGGATTTGAGTACTTCTGATCAATGATAAGTGATAAGTGGTAGCTTTAGCTACACTTATCTGATCAGTGGCAAGTGGCAAGTGGCAAGTGATAAGTGGTAGCTTAGCTACACTTATCTGATCAGGGACAAGTGATAAGTGATCATACGTAAGACCATAGTTATACTATGGCAAAGTGAAAGTGAAGTACTCAATTTTCCGTAACCGTTCCCTAATTTGATTAAAGATGGTAAATGACAAATGGGCCCAAAAGAATTAAAATAAATGGATAAGTGGTAGTGTATTTATAGTAGGATGATATTGTTATTTAAACTAACGTGATATTTTCATTGCAAAATTGAGAATTTCATAAATGTGTTAATGAATGGTATAATCGATAAACGTTGAGTTAAATGGTAAATACATATTAGTTTTAAACTTAATAAGATTGAATTGTATGTGAATTAAATGAAAATTGCTAGTGATATAATTTAAATTGTGAGCATGAGAAATTGCGAATTGAATGAAATGGAAATGAAACATTGAATTGCATGAGTATGTATCGGGTCTCGTAGGCCCTATTTATTAAGATTATAATATTTAGAGGATATATTGTGAAGAGTCATAAAAACATGTTAATAATTTTGAAAGTTTTAATTTAGATGAAATTTTATAACTCGGTTAAATACGTTTACAAGTGTATGTATACTGGTAATGCCTCGTGCCCTATTTCGGTGTTGGATAAGGGTAAAGGGTGTTACATTGTAAAAAATAGAAGGTGTTGCGCGGTCTTATTTTCAAAGCTTGTTTTCGGCAGGAGGAAAGAAGAATTATGAATATATACTATCAGGGATCGAGCATTGTGTCTATGCGGAAGACAACCAAAAACTTACAGCAACATACATTAAAGATGAAACTGCAGAAGTAGTTTTCGACATGGGACCCATGAAGGCACCAGGAGAAGATGGATTTCTAGCTCTATTTTATTAGGAATGCTGGCAGATTGTTGGAGAAGAAGTTGCCTCCTTTTGCTTACAAATTCTAAACGGAGATATAGAGGTTAGTCCAATTAACTCTACCAATATAGTACTTATCCCAAAAGTTACTACCCTTCTAATATGATGCAGTTTCGACCGATTAGCCTATGCAATGTACTTATAAAATTCTAGCAAAGGCAATAGCAAATCGATTTCGAGGAGTTATTGGAAAATGCATTGATGAGGCGTAAAGTGCCTTTGCACCAGGTCGATTAATATCAGATAATGTGTTGTTAGCCTATGAAATATTGCATAAGTTAAAACATAAGAGATTGGGGAAAAAAGGGTATATGGCCATTAAACTCGATACGAGTAAAGCATACGATAGGGTTGAATGGAATTTTATAAAGTAGATAATGATACGAATAGGGTTTGATCAAAGCTAGTTAAATGCCATTATGAAATGTGTTACCACTGTTTCTTATTCAGTAGTCATCAATAGGCATAACGGGGATAAATTTCTACCAGCTAGAGGACTTAGACAAGGTGATACACTAAGCCCGTTCTTATTTCTTTTATGTGGTGAGGGTCTATCAAGCTTTTTGAGACTAGCAACCAATGTAGGCTTCTTAAAAGGTGTTAGGGTTAATAGAAATGGCCCATAGGTAACTCATCTTTTATTTCCTGATGATTGCATATTATTCGGGGAGGCAACAAGCAAGGGTGCTAATCTCTTCAAAGACATTCTACGCGAGTATAAATCTTGCTCGGGACAATGTGTTAACTTTGACAAATCAACAATATTTTTTAGCAAGAACACGTTGGAGGAGGATAGGAGACTAGTTTTCAATCTATTGGGGGTACATATCTCGATCGAACCAGAGCGTTACTTAGGGTTACCTAATATGGTGGGTCAGAGAAAAAATGAATCTTTTCAAAACTTGAAGGACCGATTCAAAAAACATATTGATAATTGAAATAATAGGTACTTATTGCAGGGTGGAAAAGAAGTATTTATAAAGGCTATTCTTCAGGCTATACCAACTTATACACTGGCTTATTTTTTATTACCTAAAGTTCTATGTGACGAATTGGAAAGTATCGTTGCGAGATTCTAGTGGTAGAAGAGACGTGGAAAAATGGGAATTCATTGGTGCACGTGGAAAATCTTTTTTCTTTAAAAGAAAATGATGGTTTATGTTTTCGAAACCTTAGTCAATTTAATATTGCGTTATTAGCTAACCAAGGTTGGCGTCTTATCAATTATCCAAATTCTTTATTAGCCAGAGTTTTAAAAGCAAAATACTATCTGCAATCAAGTTTCCTAAAGGTAGAGTTGGGAAATTTACCTTCACTTACCTGGAAGAGTATCTGGGTAGCAAAGGGACTTCTCCAGAAAGGGATGTGTTGGAGAGTGGGCAAGGGAGACAACATTTCTATCTGGGAAGACAGCTGGATATAGGGGATCGATACAATTGATGGACAAAACGAATCAAACAATGGGGAATTATAGTTCGTCTCGGATCTTGTTGATAATACAAACAAGAAATGGAGGTCGGATTTGATTAATAGTACCTTTCAAGCAGAAATTGCTCAAAAAATTCTACAGATCCCTCTTGCAGAGACTAAGCACGAGGATACTCAAGTTTGGAAAGTAGTATTATCCGGTGCATTTTCAATGCGCAGTGCTTATAAACTATTACAATAAGCTATTTTGAATCCTAATATTATTTATTACAAACCAAAACTAAATAATTTTACAGGAAATTATGGAGCCTACAACTACCCTAAAAAATTGCAATCACTATTTGGCCAATTTCCTGGGATTATATCCCTAATCTTGCTAATCTCAAGTACAGGAAAGTCACTTCAAATGATAGATGTCTCTGTGGTTGCTCCTGGGCAGAGGAAAGTCTTCATGTCTTCCGAGAATGCCCAATAACAACAGAAGTTTGGCAATTTTTAAATTTATCCTGGGTTATGAATAATATGAATCAAAGTCTATGAGAGTGGCTAACCTGGGTTTTCAAGAGAAGTAACGGCGCTCAATGCCGACTCTTCTGTTATGCTCTATGGTTGATATGGTTTTCCAGAAATCAATTCATACATGAGGGGAAAAATATAACAGGAAAGGTTTTAGCACAAAATATTCAAAGGCTCATGGCAAACTATGAAGGAATAAAAGTAATGAAGATTCATGATAAAATGAACAGAAGCTACAGAATCCAGGAGGACATACCAAAAACAACGATCCACTTTGACGCAGCGTTCGACAGTAGAAACTTCAAATCAGCGACAGGCCTGGGGGGATGAGATCTAAGGGGAGATCTACTGGTACTAAAGAAGGTTATTCACAACAATGTTCCCTCACCATTTGCAGCAGAGGCATATGCATGTTTAAAGGGTACAAGGTTAGGGATCTCACTAAGAACTCAATCAGTCAAACTCATAGAGGACTCCAAAACAATAATAAAAAAATGTCAAATGGCTTTAACAGATAAATCAGTGATTGGAGCTATTTTCAAAGACATTCAGAATAAGAAACCTTGTTTTCAAGAACTTATCTTTCAACATATTCACAGATCAGAGAACTCGCATACACATAGACTAGCAAAAGACGCTCTTGATAGAGGAGAAACCGTTTACTTGATGGGGAAGAGTTGAATCGTCATGTCTTCGCTTCGGAGAGAAGCTGGCCAAGAAATCCAAATTGAAGGAGCGGATGAAGGAAATGCTCTCAAAGAAGATAGCAAAATAAAGTCTTATCTCTTGGGAACTGCTATCGTCAGAACGAATGGTTTTTTAGAATGACTAATCGACAGATATAATGGTATCCAGCCGTTTTTGAATTGACTGGTGTGGATATTTTTTTATTTCCTTTTCTTTTCATTTATTGCTTTTTGTCTTTCCATTTGGTTAGTAAGTAACTTGCTGGTTAGGAGGTTTTTCACTATTAATTAGTGAGGTCGGTTTTTGCTTTCCAATTTTGATGTATTTAGTCTAGGCCCAATGATCTGGGCCTCCAGTTTGTTTTATTCTATTTTTAATAAAATACCCAGTCATTTTATCTCAAAAAAAAAAAAAAAAGGTTGACAAGGAAAGAATATTTGTTGATTGAAGATGATAAGGAGAATGGTACATCACAGAGGAAGAAGAATATTAAGTTGAGATATTATAATGTTTTTGTAATATTTTTACTTTTTTTTATTTCTGAATTAAATTTTTTTATTGCTTTAAGCGTTGAATGTTTTAATTTGTTTTAA
This sequence comes from Gossypium hirsutum, assembly GCF_007990345.1. Lineage (NCBI taxonomy): Eukaryota > Viridiplantae > Streptophyta > Magnoliopsida > Malvales > Malvaceae > Gossypium > Gossypium hirsutum. Next base: position 53,606,834 of record NC_053443.1, read on the forward strand.
TATAATTTTATTTAATTGTTTTTAAGGACTTGAGTTTTTAAATTTATATTTAATTTTTTACATATCTTTTATTTAACTTTTTTAAAAACTTAATTATGTTTTTTTATCAATAATTTATTAAAATTAATTAAATCATAATATTTTGACATTAAATATAAAAAAATTTATTATGTATTAGAATGTATTGAATGGTTAAAATTTATAATTTTATTTTTAATATTATTTTAATATAATATAGTAATTAATTTTTATCAAAAGCTATAAGTGATTAAATGACTTATCTTAAATACATAATTCAACATGTTTACTCATTTAATATTTTATAAATCATTATCAATATTTTTATTATTATGGATATTAGTAGTATAAAGCCTATAGTTTAGTCGTGCATATAGTGGCCTACTTTTATGTTTCTTTTCAATTAAATAAGATAAAATATTATTAATATAATATTTAAACTAAAAATTAATTAATATTATTTTATTAATAATATTAATTAAAACAATATATACAAAATTACTTTAGATAGCCGATTGAGTATTAGTTCGATTAGCATGGACATTATTGTCAATGTAAGAGGATGTAAGTTTGAGTGCGCTAAAGCCATTATCCTCCTATTTATGGGTTGGAGAAGGATAATTAGTAATTTTAAGCATTATCTTAAAAAAGAGTTAAAATAAGATTGTTTTAGAAAAAAAACCGACTCTACCAAACTAACAAAATTACTTAGCACTTACAATATACAAATTATTTATTTTAGAACTAAAAATAAAATTATTATTTAATTAATTTATAATATAACTAATTTATTTACATTAATTTTGTAGAGATGAAAACAATAAAGATTGTGCAGGAACCAATAGAAGTCACTCGGTTGTCTAGTGTTATGGTTTAAGGAATTTGGTTAACGTCTTTGGACAACACAACAACAATCCAAAGACCCTAACAACTTTATTGGCTTTTGTTTCAAACTGAACAATAGAATTTGGGTGACATACGAAGAAACGATAGAACCTTAAGTGACATCCAAGCCTCAGATTCTGCTTCATGCATCTTGGAATCAAGATGCAACAAGGTGACTTCCAAGCGTTGAAAGTGAAAAAGAAGGGCATGGAATCTGGACTAGGGTTGCTTTTGCTTCGGATTTGAGATGTTGTTCGCAAATAAGGCTGGTTTCATGGTGATTTGGAGCTTTAAGGGTTTTAGCCTCTCTTCTTTTTTGTTGTGTTTTAGTTTACCAGTTATACTTGGTTGTTTCAACTTCTCGTTTAGTATTCTATGCACTACCAATGGTTAAAACAATTGGGAGGTCCCTGTATTATAGGGGCTAGACCAAATTAGTCCTCCTATTATTAAATAAATCAATTTAGTCCCTATACTATAAAAAAGAATCAAATAAGTTCAACTTGTAACTGGGTTAACATTTACTGTATAAAAAATATCTCGAAAATCCCTTACATTTTGGAATAAGTTACGATGTTTGGATTTTTACATTTAGCTCATCTCGTAATCTCACATTATGGTCATCTCGTAATATAGGGTGTAATCTCATTACAGCCTCTTTCTTAGGTAATCTAAGATTATAGGTGGAGTCTGAATTTTAAAACAAAATTACCCTCTATTTTTATTATATTTATCAATATAATCCTTTTATGATACTTTAAGACAAAAATCAACATATCTATTTTTTTCTTCTATTTTTCTCTCGCAAGTTTGAAAACCAAAATCCCTAACATTCTACTCCCAATTTTAATTTCACATCCTCTAAGGCATTCACCCTCGTCTCCAATTAGGTAAGTTTAATATTTTCAATTTCTAATTTTGTCTTCATATTACTTTGTGATGTATTGCATTGAGAGATTTTTTTATTATTTTCAATACCTATTGTAGGCTTCGTGTTTGTTGATTGTTATAGATTTTTTCAATTTATGTTGTAGGTTTCATGTTTGTTGAATTATTGTGTTTTTTGATTGTTATGAATTTTCTCTTTTTCTTTTTTTCTTTTTTTAAGAAAGGTTCTCTCTATTGCTATGAATCATTATTTAATTAATTAAGAGTATATAGAGAGATAGGTAGCAATAGGAGACCTTGTACAATGGTCACCATTGCCATCTTTCTTTGTGTTGTATTGTTTGTAAGTTCAATTAACTTTCTTAAATTTCTTTTTGCTATGAATTTAAATTCTTTTATCAAGAGTAATTGCTAATACTTATCTGATTAATTTAATATTATTTTTATAGATTAAATTCCGAAGCTTATTTGCTTTGTTGTTTGTAATTTAAATTATTGTTTCGATAGAAAATTTCACTAAAGTCATAGCTTTCACTCAAGTTCTTTTTTTTCTCTCCAGGATTTTAGGTTTTTTCCCAACTATTAAAATTATATCAATTTGATGGACTAACTTGCTTTTTAGCGTCTACTTAGTAGTTGACTTAATTATTTGGTTAATTGGTCTATATTTTATAATAAGGACAATAGTAAATTTTATTTTTAGATAATCTTAACTTTTGTCTATCAAACACTTCAGTTTTACATCCTAGTCAAATGAACAAAATAAGATAATTTCACATTCTACTCGTAGCCTTATATTATTATAATCCTATTATGAAATGTAACCTAAGATTTAGTGAACCAAACACCTCCTAAATATTAAGATCTTTCTTGTAAATTTTTTCCAAAAACTAGATGGAAATGCTATGGACCTCCTAGTTGGAAAAAGAAAACACTGCAAATAAAAATACAAAATTTTGGCGAAGGATTAATAAATTTGAAGTTTTCTAGTAAGTTCTTTCAAAATTACTTTTTAATGATTAAAATTATTTTAATATTTTTTTGGTGAAAAAAATAAATTAATTACAAAGGTCTACTCAAATCTAAAGGAATCTCATCAACCAATTGAAGATCCTCATTTCTATCAAAAGCTCACTTACAATAAAATGAGCTTTCAGGTTCATTTCTTGAGAAATATATTCAAGCTTCCATTTACCAATATCCATCAAGTTGTGTTGAATATGTCGAATAAGTGCTGAGGGAGATGCCTTTGAGAATGATTCATGAATAGCCTCAATAGCATCCTTGTTGTCTGTTTTGATAGACACTCTATCATAATTTCAATCTTTTGCTATCTTCAAGCCATCTAAGATACCCCATAATTCCACATTTAATACAAAACATCGACCCAAATTCTTGTTGTACCCAATTATCCAACCCCCATATCGATCTCTCAATGCTCCTCCTGTAGAAGCCAACCTAGGGTCTAACTTCATAGTGCCATCCCTATACAGACAAACCCAATTACCTTCCTCATTATCTGATATCCTTATACTCGGTCTTGCAAAACACAAAGACTTTTGTGAATAATTACACTGTATGGCCCAACTGTAGAAATTTTTAATTATCTCATCAACGCTCCACTGACTTCCTTGAAAAATGAGAAGGTTTCGATTCTTCCCAATACACCACACCATCAATCTAAAGAAACACAACCAATCAACATCTCTTAATGAAAGCTTGTATCAATTCTCCAAATCATTTTAATATTATAAATAAGTGTTAGATATAATGATAAAACACACTACATCCTCAACGAGAGACAGTTACGAATTCAAACATAAAAGTTGTTGAAGTTGGGTCTAGAAATGAAAGACTGAAATTACACCAAAAGTCGAATTAGATGTTTTAATAAAAGAATATTATTGGGCCAAGCCCAGGTCGCTGAAAATATTCAGACAAGACCTTTTAATCGTCGGTGCAATATTCTAAATCCGAACATGTTTCAAATCTTTGTCTGAGTCGAATGTTGACTCAACTTTAAGAGCACTCCTCAACCTCACTAACTCCCCACCATTTACAGATAACTTTACAACGAAGCGAATATTCCATTTTTTAAAATTTCCAACAGAAGAAAGAGCAGAGTGCTCCAGGAATAAAAAGCAAGAGAGATGGCTTTACAGTGTGTCCATCAGATTCTCGTTGAACTGCGTCGGATTTATACTGAAATTATGTACTAAAACATTAAATTATTTAATATTTTCTAAAATATTCATTAAGTCTTTAAATAAACAGCAGAATAGGCCACATAAATCTCTTAAAATTTAGACCAATCATTGTAGGTTGAACAAACCGTTAGTTTATTAAATAAATTATATTGTTTTTAAAATATATTTAAATCCAATCAAAATTATGTAGTATTTATATTTAACAAAAAGTTATATATTTTAGTATTTAAAGATAACAATGTTAATTTTCTAGTATTTAATTCCATATTTACGGTTAATTTGATAAAAATTTATTATTAATAATATTGGGTTTGAATTTTTATTAATAGAATAAATTTAAATTTTTATTGTGAATTTGTTTAAAATTTGTGTTTAATTTATTAGAACGAAAATTATATTTTTCAAATTTTAAAATTAAATTAAATTAATTGTTAATTATGAATTTTTATTAAATTAACTATAAAACTCTAATTAAATATAAAAAAAGTTAACACCATAAGTTTCTCTTGCTAAATATGAATACTTACATTAAAATAAATAAATTACCTAGTTGGTCACCTAAATTTTAGGGCACTTTCATTTTGATCATCCAAAATAAAATTGTTACAATTTCGTCACTCAACTTTTAAGGTGCTTTCATTTTAGTCACCCAATCGTTGAATCTCTAACGCCAGTTAACTATACACGCCATATCATGTTCACACTTCCATTTTGGTCACAAAAAAAAACATATTTTCTTTTAAGTATTGATCGAGGTAAAAAAATTAAGGATTAAAGTAAAAAAATGATAGAAACTAAAATAATGCATTAAAACATTGTCAAATTGTACTTGTTTATCACATTTATGAAAGTTCTAATTTTTTCAAAATTGGAATTTTAAATTTCAAAAAATAGAACTCAAGTTAACCAATTTGTTACTGTAATATTGAAATCAATTAAATTAATCTCCTCCTAAATTTTAAAATTTTATTTTATATTTCCATATTATTCTTAATTAAATCAACTCGATAACTCATATTTAATAATTGTCTATGAAACATAAATTTCTTTTGATTATATAATCTCGAATTTTTCACCAAAAGCAAAGAAAAATCATTGCAATTAATTAAATTAAGTGCTTGTTCTTCGTTTGGGTAACAAAAGTGATGAAAAATTATGGGTTTTGCTTGGCATGAAATATTAATTAATTAATTAAATTAATTGTAAGAACTTTTCTTTACTTTTTGCTTAATATGAAAAACTCGAGACCATATAATTAAAAGAAATTTGAGTTTCATGTACAATCATTAAAGATGATTTATTTGAGTTGATTTTAATTTAGAAACATAAAATAAGATTTTAAGATTTAAAAGGATACTAAATTAATTGATTTAATTAATTATAATATTATAGTAACAAATTGTTTTGCATTGTCAATAGATACAATATTTTCAATAACTTATTTAGCCGATTTCGATGTTTTGAAATTTAAAATTTCAATATTGAAAAAAAATTAGAACTTCTGGCAATGAGGTAAACAAGTAGAATTTGACAAATTTTAAAGCATTATTTTAGTTTGTACCTTTTTTCACTGAAATCCTTAATGTTTTTTTACCCCGATCAATATTAAAAAAATATATTTTTTGAGTGACCAAAATAAAAGTGCGAACATGATATGACATGTACAATTTAACCGTTGTTAAAGATTTAATGGTTAAATGATTAAAATAAAAACATCCTAAAAATAGAGTGACGAAATTGTAAGAATTTAATTTTGAGTGGTCAACTAAATATCTTACCCTTAACAAAACACAAATTTTGCATTAAAAAAAATTAAACTCAAATATTTAAGGGTATATTAAGCTTTATTTTCCCCAAAAATTTAACTCGACTAATGCCAGTTACATTTAAAGTTGAAATGACACCTCATTTGTTTAGTTCAACCATATTTAAATGAAACATTAAAATAATAAACAAAATTTATTTCAACAATATTGTTATAAGTTCAAATCATATCTGTTCTTTGACATAATATTTAAAACTATCCAAAACCCTTTGTCAACTCATAAATAAAAGGATAATTCGATTCAACACACATAAATCTATGTCTCCATGTATTGATAATAATACTCGTGTCAATTGAGCTAATCCTTAATCTAAAATAATCAACAATTTTGAATTTAAGTAAGTTTTAATGTCTGAAATTGAATGAAGTGAATAATCCCATTCTCAATAAATGCTGAATAAAATAATGATAAAGGAAAAGAGGGAAAAAACACTATCTTTTAGCTTTCGTTTCATTTAGTCTCTCTTTCTTTCTCTCTCTAGTGATTAAAGGATAGGTAGCAGCCACAAATATCCACTATCCCAAAACACCAAACCTTCTTTGAAAAAAAGAGGAAACAAAAAATGGAGTGATTAATTCGAATCTTTATCGAATTAGGACACTTTGTTACCCCATTTCCGTTTGAATCAATCAGGTAATTGTCTCTCTCCCTCGCTATTTCTTTCTTTTCCCGTCGTTTTCACTCTCTTCTCCGGATCGGCACTTTCTTCCTTTTTTTTTAACCCGTCATAAAAAAATTAAAAATCCCTCTTTTTTCTCTTCAAATCTGTTTAATTTTTCTTCACTTCGGGAAATGTGTTTTTGAACTGCCAAAACTCGTCTACTTCTTTTGTTCCCTTTCGTCTGCAGCGAAAAATTCGCTGTTCTGTTCTGATCATGTCCTTTATTTTTAGGTTAGGTGATCTGTGCTTGTTTTGGGTTTACGATCTTTGGGTCGTTGGTATCTTTCTGTGATTTCGGAACTTGTAAAATCACTGGTGAGAGTGGCTACGTTTTACTGGAAAACTGCACCTTTCTGATTAGGCTTTCTAGGGTTAAGTTGGAGCTCTCATTTTTGTGCCTTGATCGCTTAGTTATAATATTTGTTCTAAAGTTTAACTTGTGGGTTTTCTACTCAAGGAATAAAGGAATGTTTACTTTGAACTTAATGATGCTGAAGTTTTGAGTGATAACTATGGTAATTATATTTGGAAATATGTTAATCTGTTTTATTATTATTGATGGAACTGAACTTCTTTTAAGTGGTCCTTATTAAGTTAGGATATTTTAGAATTGGGAAATAGATAAAGGTAGGAAAAGCTTTGATTTGCTGAAACTTATTATCTTCCAAAAGGGAGCTTAGATCATTGTGATCTGTTTATGGAAAGTATTTATTACCGTGAGAGGATTACTAGAACTCTTTTTGTGGATTAACATTTATTGTTTGGGGGTGAAATTTTGTTCTGATTCAAAGTAAATTTGTTGCTTTTGAATTTCTATTGCTTTATTTGGTTATTAACTTATTACTATTTTCGCGGACAATGTTGGATTCTTTGAAATGAAAATGTGTTTACTTATATTGAACTTTATCTTCCCTGATATTTAATTAATATTTTTGTTTTCCGTTTACCTTTCCCTTTTGCTACAACAAGATTAGAGAAGGATTTTGTACTCTAGAAAATCTGTTTGGTTCTATATTCTCTCTCTACTGCTGCAGTGGGGGGTCCAATCCTGGCTGATGTCTTTCTCTTTCAGGTTTTTTGTCATGGAAGATAAGCAGTCGGTTGCAACACTCATAGACTCAACAACTACTAAGATACAGCAGCTTCAGAAAGCATTTGCTGAACTTGAAAGTCATCGTGCTGTAACACTTAATCTGAAATGGAAAGAACTTGAGGAACATTTCCATGGGCTTGAGAAGTCCTTGAAGAGACGCTTCCATGAATTAGAAGACCAAGAAAAGGAGTTTGAGACAAAAACTAGGAAATCTCGAGAAATGTTGAAGAAGCGTGAAGCTGCTGTTGTTGCTAAAGAACAAGCTTCACTAGTGAGGTTACAAGAAAAGAGAGATGCTGCTGTTTTTGCCATTAGTAATGCTCTAGAAAAGCATAGGAAAGTATCACCTGAGGAGCCTGCTGATAGCTGTGATGGAGACAGTGGTGAACTGTCAGTTGAGGAGAAACCCCCTGATTCTGTAGCTTCCGAAAGTAACTCAGAGGATATAAAATGTTCTTCTGAAAATGGAAATTTCGGGGTGAAATCTTATCCCCAATTGGTAAAAATTTGTGAAGAGATGGACTCTGAAGGACTACACAAGTTTATATCAGATAATCGCAAGAACCTTGCTGCCTTAAAGGAGGAAATTCCTTGGGCGTTGAAGGCTGCAGCAAGCCCAGCTTATTTGGTCCTGGAATCTTTGAAAGGATTTTACCTTTTAGAAGCACCAAATGTGGATCGAAAGAAAGATTCAAATCTACTGGGTCTTAGGCGAACCTGTATTATGTTGATGGAATGTCTTAGCTTTTTGTTAAGGAATATGGATATGGTTTCTGTTTCTGCTTTAATCTCAGAAGATGTTAGGGGGCAAGCAAAGTTAATTGCTGAGGAATGGAAACCAAAGTTGGATGCTCTTGACATGGATGCTAGTAATGGTAATTCATTGGAAGCTCATGCATTCCTGCAACTTCTTGCCACTTTTGGTATTGCTTCTGACTTCAATGAGGAAGAACTGTCAAGGCTGATACCAATGGTCTCTCGTCGTCGTCAAACAGCTGATCTCTGCCGGTCCCTTGGTTTGTCTGAAAAAATGCCAGGTTTGTGTAGTATGAACTTACATAGTAACATTGCATAGAATACTTGTTTGTTTGGAAAAAAAAAACGAGTGATTCTGAACAATGAGCTTGAATCTTTCTCCATTCACCATGGGTTTACCTTATACATCCATTATATTTCTTCCGTTCCATTTTTGTAAAACTGATATAACTAACTATTTCAAGTAGACTTTCAGCATAATTAAAAAAAAAGGTCAGGTGAGACCTTGTAAATTAACTGACTTTTTCTATTCCCCCTAACTTAGGCAACTTCAAGCCATCAGAACCGGGGAAACTAATCTTTGCTCTTAAACTGATAAGCATCTTCAAGTTCCTAAATGCTTTTTATTTTACATATTCTTTAAACAATATTGTTGTTAAAATGCTATTTTGGAGTTCAGTGGACCATCCTTCATTTTGGATGACCGTTGTCTGGCACTTTCAGATATTTATCCAATTGTGTGGGATGAACACAAGCAATGTTAATCTATTATTTTTCCTCCCTGAATTGTACTTCTAAGTCTTAGAACAAGAACTGTGAATTACACATGGAATACTGTTGTAGAAAATCAATCATTTCTTCCATTTGTACTGGTTCTGGTTAATTCGTACTTTACTTTTATTTATCTTTCCATATTTCAGGTGTAATTGAAGTTCTGGTGAATAATGGAAGGCAGATTGATGCGGTTAATCTGGCTTTTGCATTTGATCTTACAGTGCAGTTCTTGCCTGTACCTTTACTGAAGGCCTACTTGAAGGAGGCAAGAAAAGCTTCTTCACCTGTTAAGCCTGGAAATTCCTCTTCTACTGCTCAGGTGTGTTCTTTACTCCTCTACTTCAAGGGGATTGGTTTGCCTAATATTGGTTGAATATAGTTTGGTTGACAATATCTTAACCAAATGTTTGAGGGACAAGTCCTTATTGCTGTTTTTGTCCACAAGGCCATGTCTGAAGCAGATTGGACCAGCTTTCTGTCCCGTTAGCCATCTAACATGCTTGGATCTTGTTGGATCATTTGGGATGATTTGGCTAGTTAGTTCTTACTTACAGTACCTTTCATAAACCTGAGACCTTTTGGTAGTTAAATTTTTTAGTAATTGTTTGGATGTGGCCCTGAAGGCAATTTGTTCTTGCCATTTCAATGCAGAAGAATATTTTTGCTCTACTTCATGCTAGTGAGACTTTTTTTTAATTTTTTGCTGCATATTGGAAAATGGCTGAAAACTTTCTTCTGTATTTTCAGATTGAGTTTAGTGAGCGAGAGTTGGCAGCTCTGAAGGCTGTGATCAAGTGCATTGAGGAGCATAATATTGAGGAGCAATACCCTATTGATCCACTTCAGAAGCGGGTTCTCCTATTGGAGAAGGTTAAAGCAGACAAGAAGGGATCAACTGAAGCTGCAAAGCCTCAAACAAAGAGAGCTCGTGCCAATGGTGCAGGATATGGTCCACGAGTCACTAATGTAGCTGCTGACAAACCATTCTATTCTAGAACCACTGATAGGTACCCGCAGTACGTTTATGACAGACCTTATGTTTACTCCGGACCTGCTGACAACCACGGCCCCTCTCTTCTTGGTTCTGCCACCTACAACTTCTCTCCAAGTCATGGTAACTACTTCGGCTACCAGTATCAGGTTCCCTATCTTCACTAATTTCCCAAAAAATGGCAAAAAGGTGACTGTGATCCTCTCACATTAACTATTAGCCTTAACCTTCCATGTTGCAGTGTACGAATGAATTTAGTATTAAAAAGCCAACAAAAAAAAAAGAAAAAAAATGCCTTGTTAATTTTAATATGTTGTACAAGAAGATATTTTGATCCTCTAATATATGCACTCTGTGTTTGTATGTATATCTCCTGTTTCGTTCATTTGTACCTTGTTTCTATTTTGGTAATGGGGTTGTTTGGTAACACCATATGAAGTCTTGGAAGTAAAGTACGCAATGGCGTGTTCATTATTTTAATCAAATATTAGTTATGGGCTAACTGGTGGAAGATTGGATTTTGATGAACATGAGCTTGAGACCTGAGAGAAGATAAACAATTTCAGTTCAATGGTGGATTACACTCAAATCATGGAGGAAATTGCTAATTGATCTCAAGTCAATTATAGTCAGCCCCAGCCAGCTCCTTTTAACAACAAATCAAATTAACTAATAAAATAAAATGATTTGTCCTATTCAAGTTGACCTTTTACGAGATGGGAATTCTTTTTGGCGAAAAAGAAAGCAATAAAATGAATCATGATACTTGCGAATTCATTTCGTGAGATATATATTCAACTTTCTCCATGATCATGAAAGAGAAAATTAGTTTGTGTGTAATAAAAAGAAAAACTTTATGAAAAACATCTTGATGAAATTGAAGGAATTAGAAGCAAGTGGGATGCTTGGAATTCACCAAGATCTTCATTCGATTCATTACACCTTGATGAAATTGAAAAAATGAATTTAGTCAATATATAAGAAGGTTGAAGTCAAAAAGATGACAACCTAAAAGAAAAGAAATCCACATACCAACGAAAAGTTTGGCAAAGTGGAAGCCATCATGATGGAAGCAACCATTAATGATAATTAAAGACATCCAGATGCGACAAATAAAGTCTTGCAATGTGGAAGCTATCATCAAAACAATGATGACGCAAGCAATGATGGAAGCAACCATGATATAAGCAGTGATGGAAGCGGTCATTAATGCAAGCATGCAACGTGGAAACAACCATGACTATGCAATTAAAGAAGCAACAAGACAAATGAGACGTGGAAGCAACCACATCCATTTGAAGCCGAATCCTTATCAGAAACACTGTTCGGGATTCAAAATACAATTGTATAGAATTTGTAATCTCCTCTATAAATAGAGAGGAAAGATCAATTGTATAGACATCTTGTAAATTATCAAATACTTTCCCCTAGTTTGGTATCAAAGGTGCCGGTGTAACGAATTTCTGGAGAAATAATATCGTAATATTCATTGTAAGTTTTTGTCTTTGATTTACATTTCTGTTTGTTTCACAGTTATTTGTTTCAAAACCCATATATCTATTATTCTGTCTTCTTGTTGCCGTTGAGTCCAGGGAGGACGTTAGGCGTTGTGTGAAGACGATAAAGATAATAGACGGTCTTAGGTACCAGAAACAAATATTATGGAACAAATTGAGTGTCAATTTCAAGATAAAACTTGTAATCATATTACGCATATAGACTCTAGAAATGAAAATAATATTTTATCTTTGAGTAAGGGTATAAAAAGTCTAGTAGATATAACTTCTTTTTATTTTTCTAGGTTATATAATAAGGTAAGTAAGGTTGAAGAAAAAGTAAATAGTTTAGGAGATATTAAAAATTTAGACTTAAACCATGAGTCTAAAGAAATATTAACTAATGTTAATAATAAATTAGATCAAGTTATAAATAATAATATTGAGCCTAATGTAGATTTTGGTCCATTATATTACGGTAATAGTAATGTAATTTTAACTTTATCTGAAGAAGAAAAACACTTCTTCTGATGAATCGTCATCTACGTTAAAAAATTATAAAAAAACATAAAAAAACGTAAAAAAGAAGAAAATCAACAACAAAAATATGATTTCCTGTCCTATAAAAATCTTATAGAACATTGGAAAGTAAAATATACTAATACTACTGATAAATTAGAACAAATAGAATATTTAAAGTTAATAGAAGAACTTTATGAAAAACATAAAGATCTATTTAGAATGTTCAATTATCATTATATGTTACAATATGATGATACAGATAGTAGTAGTTCGAGTAATTCTGAAAACGCAGAATTATTTAAAAATAAATCTGATGGAGAAAAAACTTCAACAGATCAGGATGAAGACATAAAAGTCTCTACTTGTAATTCTGATGGAGAAAATACTTCATTTGAAGATGAAAATATAGAGATTCCAGATCCTATGGATACTGAAACAACAGATCTTTATGGAAAAGAAAAATAGAGTCAGATAGTTAAATAGATGATTATCTTAGATCTTTAAATAAAGATTTTGAAATAGATAAAGAGACAGTTAGAATTTTTGGTAACAAAACTGAAAATATAACTACAAATGATGTAAAACCTGAATACCCAGGAGAAACATCTAGTCAACTTGTTCATCCAAGAATAGATGAATTAAATAAAAGAAATGTGGCCCAGGGAGGAATATACTTAGATTTAACTAATACTCCTATTTCAAGCTATGAAAAAACAATAGATGATTGGGCACAATCAATGACTATTGTTGCAAACAACAATACATAGTCAAAAGAAAAATTTTTAAATTATTTTGTTGGAACATTTCAAGGAGATGTTCTACAATTTCTTAGACGATGGGAAGAGTCTGAGAAAGGAAAAGAACAAAAGGGACAATTAATCAATCAGATAGGATCCCCTAAAGATCTTCTAAAAGGATTAACCTTAATTCTAAAAAAAAAAATTTGTGGTTATTTTGATAAAAAAGATCAAGATAGTACATCTAGTTATATCCTTTCAAAAATTAAATTATGTGATATTAGATATTTAGAAGAATTTTCTAAAAAATTTCTTCATGAATATCAAGAGTTGAAAAATGAAAATATAGAATTTTGGAAAAACCAATATTTTCATAGATTACCCCCACCTTGGGATGAGATATGTATAAACAAATATATATCTTATTTAGTGAAGCACAGTAAAACATCTGGTCTTCCGATAGAAAATTTAGATTCTATAGGCAATAGGATCAACTTTGCAAGAGAAAGAATAACTTTACACTGCTTGCAAAATAAAGCTGCTAAACAAGTTAAGCATAAGTTAAGTAATAGATATTGTACTAAAATACTTGAAAATGAGTGGGAATTTGGATGTAAACAAATATATCCTAATACTTATAAAAAGCGTAAAAAATATAAATTAAGAAAATGGAAGCCAGGTAATAAAAAATTTTCTGGTAATAATCAAAAGGTTATTAGAAGAAAAACTTCTAAACCAAAGAAACAAATTTGTAAATGTTTCATATGTGATGAAGAAGGTCACATAGCTAGTAATTGTCCTAACAAAGGAAAAAATGCTAGGAAAATGATAAAAAGTTTTGAAGAACAAGAATTAGAAATATGTTTTAAAAAGGAAATAAATCCTGAAGAAATATTATATGAGTTAATATCAGAAACAGACTCTGATAGTAACGAAGAATATATATTTATGTTTAATATAGGAAATGGTTCTAATAATTAATTAGAAGAAATTCCTAATTCTAAACAACAGGATATTAAACTAGGAAGTTTAATCGGAGAAGAAAAAGACTTTTCTGATGAAATGATAGAGAAAATTAATAAAAATTATATTTCTAAAGAAGAAATATATAAGATCTCTAAGTTCAAAATCTGGTCTCAGAGACATAGAAAAAATTAGCGGTAACACAGTCGCTAAGGATACTCGTGGAGGATTAACAGAAATTCCTCTATTTACTAAAGAAAAAATTAAGAGGATTAAAAAGAAATATCTTCAGGTTAGATATATACATTTAGGTATTATTATGATAACTATTAGAGCCTTATTTAGGAGAGGTCGTGATATTCCTATTATAGTGGTTCTTTTAGATAAAAGATTTAAAAATCCAATAAAAGCACTTATTGGAGGAATTCAATCTAATTTACACACAGGTGTAATAGGATTTAAAGTTAAACCAAATTACTTTATATCTATTACAGATCCTCTAATAGAAGAGTGTCTATGCCTTAGAATTTAGACAAAAAATTCTGATATAAATGACTTAGCAAAAGATCTAGCAATCAGTTGGACTTCTATTAATGAATATACAAATATGACCGAATTAGAAATAAAAGAGATTAATAACAAAATTATTGAACTCTTTGAACCAAATAGGTTTACTACTAAAATACAACCAAAATTATTAGATTTAAGGGATCTATCAATTCCAAGAGATTGGATGATAGAAAAAATTAATAGTACTAGTACTTCTAAACCAGTAAATACTATAAAATATATGTTGTCCGGTAATAGATTATATTTTAAGAACAATTGTATCACAAATACAAATGAAAATCTTGTTTTGCCCTCTAGTTCTCAACCAGAAGAAGAAGAGGATATTATAAGTACAAATAGTAACCCAATAGGAATGAAAACTGTTAAAATTCCTATATTCCCTACTGAACCCAGTAGTACTTCTAGAAAAACTAGAATGGAAGAAATTCAAACTTCAACAATTGATAAAATATCAAAAGTTGGAATAAATATTAAAGTTACATTCCAGTTTAGAAAATATAAAAAATATTCTCTAAATGCTTTGATAGACACTGGAGCTACAATCAGTAGTTACAGAAATAATGCAATTCCTGTAGAAAAATGGGAATTAATGAAAAAACCCATAAAAATAATGGGAATAGATGGTAATAAAACCATTATAAAATATAAGCCAAAAAATATACCAATCTATATAAACAATGTTAGATTTGTGATTCCTAAAATAGTATGTTTTCCTAACATGGAGGGAGATATATTATCAAGAAATAATTTTATATGTAGGTATTTACCTTTTACTATTGATAAAAATTCTATTTGGTTATCAGTAGAAAAAGATTTTTTTTGAAAATACCACTTGAAGAAAATAATAAAATCGTGTGTAATAAAAACTTTACACCAATTAAATTGTTAGATAATAAATCTATATAATTTATTACTAATAATTGCTGATTATTTGAGCATGCCTCATGGATAGAGGTAAAAAGCCTCTAAAAGAAATAGTCGATGAATGAACTACCGTTCACAAAAAGCCCAACAAAGGGAATGCAGCAACAAACTCCAAAAAAGGATTTGTACCTGCAAAAATATCATTTTATCCTAACCAGGGATATTATGATCCATATCCAATGGTAAACCAACCAATTGGAACAAATGTTTTAAATTATCCAATGGAAAACCAACCAATTGGAACCATTTTTTCATTGACCCCAAACATGGTGTGTCAATCACCAATGTCCCAAGATCCATATTTAGCATCACAAACCAATTATGCTGAAATGATCAAAGGATCAGAAAATTTGTTGAAAATACAACAAATTGAAGAAGAAAAAGAAATTTCAAAAATAAAATAGTTTTATAATCCTGGTATACCACCAGAATTTTATGGTTTTATAAACGAGATATGAAAAACCCATATTTCAAATCAAAGAGCCAATTTCAGAAGAGCTCTTAGATAGTTTTCATTATTTTTAGTTGAAAAATCAACTAAGGAAAATGAAGCTGAAGATTTATTACTAAAATCTATTTTGTATAGAGAATAAGATGAATTCCATCTCTTAATTATGAACATTGAGGAGATAAACAATCATGTTAATATGATCTAATATTTTATTCATAAAGGAAAAAACACTCCTATTATGAATAAGGTGTTTAGATTATGTTTATATAATAAAGCCCAAAAAATTCTACCAATAGATTTATTTAGAAAAATTGATGGAGCTATTGACAAACAAAATGCTTTATTTCAAAAAGTTTTTTCAGAATATTTCTTACAAGCTTATGTTTTTACGAATGATCTAGGAGAAGAATTTCCTATTATAAAATTCAGACTAGATCATGAATCATTTGGTATAACAAGTATTGAATGGGGTTTTGTCAAAGATATAGTTGTACAAAAATTTTCTTTTCATTTATTAAAAGATTTTCCAACTATAATTAAAGTTGTATTACAAAACATCATAAATAATGATGATTTTTATTACTATTTTCATATAGAAATTAGTAGTTTTATTGGTATAACTGAACAAGAAAAATTCCATCAGCCATATCAAATTTGGATTATCCAAAAGATAATTGGAAACCCCCAATTATCAGCAGTTAATGAGGACAAAGATCATTTGGCAACAACCATTGATCATTGTTCTAAATTACCAAGTTATTATCAAATTCAAGTCGGGTTAGATTTAATAACTAAAGCCCAATTTCTACTCCAACAAAATGATTATCAATTTTGGACCGATGGAAGAAGAATATTGGCATGCGAAACTGGATACAACCAGGAAGAAAAAGATGAAAATTAGAAGATTAAAAATGATAGCCAATATGGAGATTGAAGATTTTCCATCCTACATTCTAGAACAAATTAGAAGCAAGTGGGATGCTTGGAATTCACCAAGATCTTCATTCGATTCATTACACCTTGATGAAATTGAAGAAATGAATTTATTCAATATACAAGAAGGTTGAAGTCAAAAAAGATGGCAACCTAAAAGAAAGGAAATCCACATACCAAAAAAAAGTTTGGCAAAGTGAAAGTCATCATGATGGAAGCAACCATTAATGATAATTAAAGACATCCAGATGCAGACAAACAAAGTCTTGCAACGTGGAAGCTATCATCAAAACAATGATGACACAAGCAATGATGGAAGCAACCATGACATAAGTAGTGATGGAAGCGGCCATTAATGCAAGCATGCAATGTGGAAACAACCATGGCCATGCAATTAAAGAAGCAACAAGACAAATGAGACGTGGAAGCAACCACATCCATTTGAAGCCGAATCCTTATCAGAAACACTGTTCGGGATTCACAATACAATTGTATAGAATTTGTAATCTCCTCTGTAAATAGAGAGGAAAGATCAATTGTATAGACATCTTGTAAATTATCAAATACTTTCCTTTTTAGTTTTCCTTTACTAAAGTCTTGTAAAATCCTTCCGCTCTTACTCAATCATCCCTTATACCCTCCCCTCCCCCAGTTTGGTATCAGAGGTGCCGGTGTAATGAATTTCTGGAGAAATAATATCGTAATATTCATTGTAAGTTTTTTTCTTTGATTTACATTTCTGTTTGTTTCACAGTTATTTGTTTCAAAACCCATATATCTGTTATTCTATCTTCTTGTTGTTGTTGAGTTCAAGGAGGACGTTAGGTGTTGTGTAAAGATGATAAAGATAATAGACGGTCTTAGGTACCAGAAACAAATATTATGGAACAAATTGAGTGTCAATTTCAAGATAAAACTTGTAATCATATTACGCATATAGACTCTAGAAATGAAAATTACATTTCATCTTTGAGTAAGGGTATAAACAATCTAGTAGATATGACTTCTTTTTTTTTTTAAGATATATATCAGGGTTAGTAAGGTAGAAGAAAAAGTAAATAGTTTAGGTGATATTAAAAATTTGGACTTAAACCATGAGTCTAAAGAAATATTAACTAATGTTAATAATAAATTAGATCAAGTTATAAATAATAATATGAGCCTAATGTAGATTTTGGTCCATTATATTACAACAATAGTAATGTAATTTTAACTTTATCTGAAGAAGAAAACACTTCTTCTGATGAATCGTCATCTATGTTAAAAAATTATAAAGAAACGTAAAAAACGTAAAAACGAAGAAAATCAACAACAAAAATATAATTTCCTGTCCTATAAAAATCTTATAGAACATTGGAAAGTAAAATATACTAATACTACTAATAAATTAGAACAAATAGAATATTTAAAGTTAATAGAAGAACTTTATGAAAAACATAAAGATCTATTTAGAATGTTTAATTATCTTTATATGTTACAATATGATGATACAGATAGTAGTAGTTCGAGTAATTCTGAAAACGCAGAATTATTTAAAAATAAATCTGATGGAGAAAAAACTTCAACAGATCAGGATGAAGACATAAAAGTCTCTACTTGTAATTCTGATGGAGAAAATACTTCGTCTGAAGATGAAAATATAGAAATTCCAGATCCTATGGATACTGAAACAACAGATCCTGATGGAAAAAGAAAATTAGAGTGAGATAGTCAAACAGATGATTATCTGATTAAAGATTTAGATAAAGATCAAAATATTGGTTGTACTATTTTGATTAGTAAAATAGAAAATTTAACTATTAATAATATAAATCCTGAAAATACAGGAAAATCATTTAGTAAAACTTTATTTGACCGTAAAACAATACGTCCTAATACTCATCATAGACATAAAAAGAAAAATTATTATAAACTAGTCAAATGGAAAATAGAAAATAAAAAATAAAAAATTTTCTAGTTATAAAAATAGTCAATATTTTAAAAGAAAAACTTCTAGAAAACTTAAAGGTATTTTAAGTGTTAAGTCAGGTTATACAGTTAAAAACTTTTCTAACAAAAGAAAAGAAGTTAGAAAAAGAATTAAAAGTATTGAAAAACAAGATTTAGAAACATGTTATAAAAAGGAAACAAATCCTAATGAAATATTAAAAGAATTAATATCAGAATCAGAATTTAAGAGTGATACTGATGAAAATATATTTTTATTAGAAAATTCTAGAAACACTAGAATTGGAAAATTAAAGACAGTAGTACTTCAACAAATGAAAATAGGAAAAAATGATATAATTACATTTTCAAATTTCCAATCTAAGAAATATTATACTTATATTGAAATTACATTTCAGTTTAGAGAATATAAAAAATATTATTTACATGCTTTACTAGACACTGGAGCTACAACTAGTAGTTGCAGAAAAAATACTATTCCTATAGAAAAATGAGAATTAATGAGAAATCCTATAAATGCTGTTGGAATAGATGGTAAAGAAACCATAATCAATATAAGGCTAGAAATATATCAATCTACATAAATAATGTTAGATTTGAAATCCCTAAAATATTATGTTTTTCTGACATGCATAGAGATATATTATTAGGAAATAATTTTATATATTAGCATCTACCATTTTCTATAGAAAAAAATTTAATTATTTTATCTGTGGAAAAATTTTCTGTGGAAATACCACTGGTAGAAAGTAGAGGTGCTCATGGGCCGGGCTGGGCCCATAAAAAAATTTCAGCCAGACCCAAAATATGGCCTGAAATTTTGCCCAGGCTCGGCCCGGGAAAAAAATCATAAGCCCGGGCCCGGGCCCGGCCCAGCCCGGCCCATTTTTTTAATAAAATACCAAAAATTTATTTTAAAAATTAAAAAATTAAAAAAAGTATTTTAAAAATATTTTAAAATAAAAAAATTAAAAAAGTATTTTAAAAATATTTTAAAATTAAAAAAAGTATTTTAAAAATATTTTAAAATTAAAAAAAGTATTTTAAAATTAAAAAAAATTTAAAAATAAATATATTTATTATATCGGGCCGGGCCGGGCCGGGCCCGGGCAAAAAAAAGTTATGCTCGATGCCCGACCCGTTTCCTAAACGGGCCTCGTTTTTTTGCCCAAGCCCATATTTCGGTCCTATATTTTTACCCAAACCCTCCCATATTTCGGGCGGGCTGTCGGGCCGGGCCGGGCCACCCGGCCCATGAGCACCTCTAGTAGAAAGTCATAAATTTGCGTGTAATAAAAACTTTACACCAACAAGAAAGGAACAAATTAAACAACTAGAAACAAACTTCACTAAAATTATGGAAAAATAGTCCTAGATATTGTGAAATAAAATTAGTAAATCCTAATAAAATCATTAGGGTTAAACCCATGATCTATACTAAACAAGATATAGATGAATTAGATATACAGATTAAAGAATTATTAGAAAAGGGATTAATAGAAAAAACTAATAGTCCACATTCTAGTCCAGCCTTTTTGGTAAGAAACCATGTTAAAATAAAAAGAGGAAAAGCTAGGATGGTAATTAATTATAAAAGATTAAATCAAAACTGTATTTTTGATGGATATTTTATCCCTAGAAAAGAAGTTTTGATTAATCAGGCTAAACATGCCAAATATTTTAGTAAGTTAGATTGTAAATTGGGTTTTTGGCAAATCATGCTAACTGACGAATCCAAACCATTAACAACATTTAGTGCTCTTAATGGTCATTATCAATGGAGAGTAATGTCATTTGGGTTATGTAATGCTCCACAAATCTTCCAAAAATGGATGGATTCTATTTTTAATAAGTATAAAAAGTTTTGTGTTGTATATATAGATGACATTCTAGTCTTTTCAGAAACACTAGAAAAGCATAGAAAACATCTAAATATTATCTCTCAAGAATTCCTAAAACATGGAATTATATTAAGCCCTAAAAAGATAGAGCTTGAAAAAGCTGAGATAGAATTTTTAGGATTAAAATTGTCAGCTGATGGTCTTAAACTACAGTAGACCTGTCCATGGGCCGGGCCGGGCCCGAAAAAAATTTTCGGCCCACCTCCTAGGCCCGGGCCCGGGCTCGGCCCGAAATATGGGCCTGAAATTTTACCCAAGCCCGGCTCGGGAAAAATATCATAAGCCGGACCCGGCCCGGCCCATTTTTAAAATAAACATTAAAGAATTATTTTAAAAATAAAAAAATTATTTTAAAAGTATTTTAAAATTAAAAAATAAAAAAAAATAAATATATTTATTATATTCGGGCCGGGCCGAGCCGGGCCCGGGCCAAAAAAGTGGTGCTCGAGGCTCGGCCCGTTTTTAAACGGGCCTCGTTTTTTTGCCCAAGCCCATATTTTGGGCCTATATTTTTACCCGAACCCTCCCATATTTCGGGCGAGCCGTCGGGCAGGGCCGGGCCGCCCGGCCCATGGACAGGTCTAAATTATAGGATCATATCATTGTAAAAATAAAAGAATTTCTTGAAAAAATAGAAGATAAAAAACATCTTCAACAATTTTTAGGAATTATTAATTATGGAAGATCCTTTTTTCCTAAATTATTTGAAAAAACAGGTATGTTATATGATAAATTAAAAAAGAATAATCCTTTTTGCTGGTCTAAAAAAGATTCAGAAATTATAAAAAATTTAAAATCAGAAATAACTTATAATCCAAAAGTTTATTTACCTAAAACTGGTGATAAATTACTTTTAGAAACAGATGCATCACAAAATCATTGGAGATGTATTTTAAAAGCTAAAGCTAATAATAATGAATAATTAATATGTGGTTATAGTTCAGGAAAATTTAAACCAAATAAAGTTAATTATATTATTTATGAAAAAGAACTTCTAGCTATTAAAAAAGGAATAAAAACTTTCCTTATATATTTAGCACCTGAAAATTTTATCATAAAAACTGATAATCAGGCAGTAAAACATTTTTTTACTAACAATAGTTTGGAAACTGTACCAAGAAGAATTAGATGGTATAATGAATTATGTACTTTTGATTTTGAAATTATATATATATAAAATACTGAGAATCTTCTTGCTGATTATTTGAGCTGGCCTCATGAATAGAGGTAAAAAGCCTCCAAAAGAAATAGTCGATGAATGGACTACCGTTCACAAAAAAACCCAACTTAGGGAATGCAGCAACAAACTCCAAAAAAGGATCTATACCTACAAAAATACCATTTTATCCTAACCAGGGATATTATGAACCATATCCAATGGTAAACCAACCGATTGTAACAAATGTTTTAAATTATCTAATGGTAAACCAACCAATTGGAACTTCTTTTTCATTGACCCCAAACATGGTGTGTCAATCACCAATGTCCCAAGATCCATATTTAGCATCACAAACCAGTTATGCTGAAATGATCAAAGGATCAGAAAATTTGTTGAAAAAAACAACAAATTGAAGAAAAAGAAATTTCAAAAATAAAAGATTTTTATAATCCTGGTATACCACCATAATTTTATGGTTTTATAAACGAGATATGGAAAACCAATATTTCAAATCAAAGAGCTAATTTCAAAAGAGCTCTTAGACAGTTTTCATTATTTTTAGTTGAAAAAACAACTAAGGAAAATGAAGCTGAAGATTTATTACTAAAATCTATTTTATGTAGAGAATGTGATGAATTCCAACTCTATACTATGGACATTGAGGAGATAAACAATCTTCTTAATATAATCCAATATTTTATTCATAAAGGGAAAAACTCTCCTATTATGAGTAAAGTATTTAGAATCTGTTTATATAACAAATCTAGACAGATTTTACCTATAGAAATATTCAACAAAATTAATGGAATTATCTGTAACCAGCAGACTCAATTCCGAAAAACTTTTTCTGAATATTTTCTCCAATATTATGTTTTTACAAATTTTATTGGAAATAGTATTCCAACTATAAAATTTAGATTGGATCATGAACCATTTGATATAACAAGTATTGAATGGGAATTTGTTAGAGAAATAGTAGTACAAAATTTCTCTTTTCATCTTTTAAAAGATTTTCTAGCAGTAGTAAAACCTTTATTACAAACCATCATAAACAATAATGATTTTTTCTATTATTTTTATATCCAAATTAATACATTTATTGGTATTTCTGAAAAAGAAAGATATTTTCAGCCATATCAAATATGGGATATTCACAAAATGCTCGGAAGCCCCCGATTATCTGCCCTTAGTGAAGATAAAGAATGCTTGACAAAAACAATTGACAAGTGTCAGAATAATTCGAGCTATTATCAAATCCAAGCTGGAATTGATTTAATAGCCGTCTCCATCACTTGCTTGTGTCATGGTTGCTTCCATCACTGTTTGCGTCATCATTATTTTGATGATAGCTTCCACGTTGCAAGGCTTTGTTTGTCTGCATCTGGATGTCTTTAATTATCATTAATGGTTGCTTCCATCATGATGACTTCCACTTTGCCAAACTTTTTGTTGGTATATGGATTTCCTTTCTTTTAGGTTGCCTCTTTTTGAATTTAACCATAGTGATGAATGGTAGATAAATCTTGATGACAATTTTCCCACGTGCTTTTGATTTGTTGCAGAATGTTGGATGGGAAATCTTCAATATTCATTTTTGCTATCTTTTTTAGCAGTTGAATACCATCATCTTTTTCTTCAATAAGATAGGAATGGTATGCCAAAATCCTTCTACCATCAGTTCTGAATTGATAATCTTTTTGTTGGAGAAGATAATTGGCTTTAGCCATTAAATCAATTCCAACTTGGATTTGATAATAGCTCAAATTATTCTGACACTTGTCAATTGTTTTTGTCAAGCATTCTTTATCTTCACTAAGGGCAGATAATCGGGGGCTTCCGAGCATTTTGTGAATATCCCATATTTGATATGGCTAAAAATATCGTTCTTTTTCAGAAATACCAATAAAAGTATTAATTTGTATATAAAAATAATAGAAAACATCATCATTGTTTATGATGGTTTGTAATAAATATTTTACTACTGCTAGAAAATCTTTTAAAAGATGAAAAGAGAAATTTTGTACTACTGTTTCTCTAACAAATCCCTATTCAATACTTGTTATATCAAATGGTTCATGATCCAATCTAAATTTTATATTTGAAATACTATTTCCAATAAAATTTGTAAAAACATGATGTACAAGCCCATTTTTTGCCCAGCCCAATAACTCGAAGCATAGCAGGCCCAATAACCTAACCCTAGCCCAAAAAAAACACATCAGAGACAAATCAAACCCTAGGTGCGCCGCACCTAGAGGTCCCTAGCTTAGACAACTTTTGGCCTTCTGCCACTGCCGCTCTAGCTTCTGCCACCACCGTTCATCAAGTCCCATCACCCACTTGTCGCCATCAATTACCTGCAACAAAGAAGCAAACACGCAAGCATCAATAGCAGAGAAAAATAGAAGTAAAATCGGCTATAAAGAGGCCGAATATCATTTTTGTATTTCTTTTTCCCATTTTTGGTAACAAAAAAAAATAGATATTAGCAAAAAAGAAATAAAAACAAGAAAATTTGAGAGGTGATTTTCTCTCATTTCTATTTAGATTTTTAACTCTATTTTCGTTTTTTTCTTCTCTTTGTATGTTTTTTCCATAGCAAAAATAAAAGAAAAAGAAAAACCTTACTTGCGTCGCGCCGGAGGAAGAGGAGGCGAACGGTTTGCCCATCGATTTTAGGCCTTGGGCTCTTCTTTCTCGAAGTTCCACCATGGATCCGTGTCCTAGGGGCGTTTAACTTCAAAATGGACTAAAAAAGATCCGATTTTGCACCTCCTACCGCCGCCTAAGGCGGTGCTACGGCGGAGGCGCACCGGCAACCTAGGCCGGACCTTGGCCGGATTTGAGAGAGGGGTGGGAGCCTTCTCTGTTTGTTTTGTAAAAAAGAAAAAGGGAAAATGAAAAAAAATAAAAAAAAACTGGGCTTAAATAGGGAAAGAAAACGGCACCGTTTTTGGCCCCAAGATCCGCGCGTCGACCCGATCCGACCCGGAGGGTCCGCGCGTTTTCACAAAATGGGCTATTTGCGGAGTGGATCCTTCCAATTTATCGCTTGTTTTCAATTTGGCCCTTCTGCCCTTTGTTCTGCGTTTTCTGATTTGGCCCCTAAAATTTTGTTCGGTTTTCGATTGGCTCCCTGACCCGCTAATGTACTGGAGAGGGGACACCTGTCCAGGGATGGGATTATTTCCCATTGGCCCCCTCTTCGTTTTCCACGCGTTCAATCCGACCCTTCCTTCTTTATTTGTTTTCGATTTCGCCCCAAATGTTGCTCTTTTATTATTTTAGTCCTTTTCTAGTTTTTTATTTTTATTTTTTATTTTATTATTAAACCTATTATGTTATTTACTGTTATTATTATTATTATCCTCATATTTTGTTTATACTTGTTATGTAAATTTTATATATATATGCTTCATATTATATTATTATTATATAATTGCTTATATATGTATATACGTATATGTATATGTATGTTTTTTTATACATAAATACTCTTTTTTTATATGTGTATATATATACTCTTACATATTCATTATATTTTCAAAATATATTGTTTATATTTTTTGTACTTTGTGATTTATATATATACTTACATATGTATTTTTATATATTTGATGATGGTTTTATACGTATACATGTACGTGCATATATGCTTATGTATTTTCATGTACAATAGTTTTAAATAAGGTGTACATGTGTATGTTTTTCATATTTTCATGATTATGTGTATACATGTATATGTATCTTTTATTTTTATAATTTTTATAATTTTTATAATTTATTTATTTACATGACTGTTATTGTTATTTTCCTGCTTTAGTTTTTATCTTTTTTATTTGTTATTATGTTTGCACGATTATTTTATACTAGTCTTATTGTTCGTGTATATTTTGTTCTGCTCGTGTTATTTTATTCACATTATCATCTTCATCATTATTTTACATCCATTTTACTCGGATTTATAAAAAAATAAAAAATTTTAAAATAAAAGTAATACTCGATATTTAGGATCTTCGAGAGAATCGAGCCCTAACGTATTGGGTTCCGATTTTCTTCGTTGAACCTAAATAATCAAAACTGCTTGTTATAAAACATAACTAAAAGCTCGTTATTGGGAATTCAATACGTCGTGTCCTAATGCATTGGATATGACACGTTTTCTCGAGACGGGGATTTTCTTATAAATGCAATATTCAATGTTTAATATTTTGAGAAATTGTACCCTAACGTATTGGGTTGCAATTCTTTCACATGATTTAAACAATTGGATATCATTTTAAATTTTATTGCGTAAGTTTTTTAGACAAGTTCATTTCGAAAGAGATAAAATATTGTGCCCTAACTCATTGGGTGTGACATTTTTTCTTTCTGAAACAAGAAGGTCTTAACGAGTATCTTATTTCATATAAGTTTTAAAACAAAGGATTGTACTTTAAATCTCTTCAAAGTTTTCAATTTTTGACATTAAGACATTAAACTAGGTACCAATTTTGGGCGTTACGAGGGTGCTAACCTTCCTCGTACGTAACCGACTTCCGAACCCGTTTTCTAAATTTCATGGACCAAACTCGTTGTTTTAATAAAATTAAATTATTTATTAAAAACAACCGTTTTACGAGGTGGCCCGATCACACCTCATCAAAAAAAGATTGGTGGCGACTCCCACATTCGATTTCATTTTTCAAAACCCAAGTCGACCCCATTTTGTCAAAAAAATGGTGTCAACAGCTTGGCGACTCCATTGGGGAACCAAAACACGAGAGTCAAGCCACAAGTTGATTACTTTTTATCTTTTTGTTTAAAATTGAAAACTTGATTTAAATATATGATCCTCCCATTGCATTTCATTCATCTTTATTGCAATATCCATTGTTGTGGTTTATAATTGCTGTGTTGTTTTGAATTTTGGTAACTTTCTGCACATGGCATTGCATGACCTTTGGTCATACCCTTTTAGGTGGGAGTGAGAAGCTACTCCTTCGTGAGGTTTTCACCTCCGTGCAAGATAGTGGATCGCTTCCGGAATACATCTGTACCTATGTCTTCGTGAGATTTTTATCTCCGTTCAGCCATAGGGAAATGTATTCCCCCGAACCGGACTCGGTCTATATGAGCCTATAATAGGTGAAGATCGAGGAATCTGCTGGTTTGGGTACCCTTACTTTAGAACCAAACCACATATGGAAGACCTTAGGAGCCCACCCTAGGTAAAACTACTTTGAACCCCTAGTAGTTACCCGAATAGGTGCTCTTTTTGTTTCTTTCTTGTTTGCGTACTAACCTGTTTTGTTTTGGTTATGACTGCATTGCATTTTCATCATAGAAAAGAGGTGTTGATTCAAATTTGATTTCTAAATAGAAAAGCTTGTCATGGAAAATGAATTTCTTGATAAAGTAGAATATGATGCGACTGCCTGACTATGGACTGATTAAACACAACGAGAGAAGGCTAAAAGGTCGTGGAGAAATATACGAATATGCTTCGCAACCTGGGGATTCAAACCGACAAAGATTATTCGAGAGCTATCACGAAACTAAAGAGCAACGCGAGGGAGCAATGGGTCGTGGCTCGAATCGAACAAAGAAGGGATAGTAAGGACGGATTTTGGAAAATTTACAAGATTTGACCCTAGCATCCGTATATGAAGAAAAATATCGATGTCTTCGCCTAGAATAGGAGGGCAAAGCCGCATATGTAATCTGTTTTATGTAAAGAAATTTGTCTTCTAGAAAAGTTGTTCTAATGGAATGAAGTTCAGAATCAATGCCTCTCTTTCTTTTTGCATTCATTCATTTGCATTACATTGCATCATTTGCATTATATTTTCACAAAAGACCCTAATTCGGTAAAATTATTTCAGTTACCCTGGGAACCAACGAAAAAATCTGCCAACTAGATATCATTACAGTATTTGAGCAAAAACTAAAAGAATGGACCAAAGGTTGGAGAGATTAGAGCAAAGGCAAATACAGATGCAAGAGCAATTGACCAAACTTCAACAAGATATGAAGGATCAGATGCTAGAGGTCCAAAGAAATCTGATGAACTAGTTAACCCAGTTATTGGATAGAGAGTTAGAAAAAGGAAAAAACCCAGCGGTTTGCTTTGGGGATGATAAAGACTCTGCTTATTCTCCAGGATTTACCCCAACAAACATCCAGGCACAACTAAATGCATATCAACAAAGAGTAACTGCTAATGTCCGGCCACAATACCAGACTGGTACCTCGACACCGGTGAATTTCCCAATGGGCTCAGGATCTAATTTGAGGAGTAATCTAGTTAAGCCTGTTGCCTCTGATGATCTGAAACAAGCAAGGGTAGAATACTCAGATACTGTAAAGGCCTCAAAGAAGAAGATGGATAAAAGGGATAATGCAGGCAAGTATAACAAGGGCCACTCAAAACCAATCATTGTGGACTAGTCAAAGACAAAAACCACTAGCCATCAGGTTCCCCAAACACAAGGATCTGGCACAAAGCAAAACATCGAGAAGCCCCAATTTGCACTAATCCCAATGTCATACCAGGAGCTGTATCAGAATTTATTTGATGCACATGTTGTTTCCCCGTTCTATTTGAGGCCTTTACAACCTCTGAAGCCCAAATGGTACTACACAAATGCACAATGTGACTATCATGCGGGAATTACGGGGCATTCAATAGAAGATTGCGTCGCCTTTAAAAAAGTGGTTGAAAGACTCATCAGTATAGGCATTGTCAAGTTTGATACAAAAAATATGCTGCCCAATCATATTGATAATCGGGGTGAATGCGATGAATGAGGAAATATTGGGAAACATTCGCATCAACGCCGTGCGAAGAAACAGCTGAAGAAGGGACCTTGTTAGATATTTACCCTTACATACTTAAGGGTGTTTTGAGCCATGGGACTGCGGAAGAGATCCTTGTACTTTTTAGAGCTAATTTAGAGTAATGTTTAAAACACACTTATTGTTTTAAGCCTAGGGGCAATAAGAATCCTTTTGTGAGATAGGCTTATGTCCAACATCTTTATTTCAATAAAATGCATCTTTGTTTCTCATTTTGAGCAAATATTCTTTTATTGTTTCCATTTCATTCATAACCATACTATACAGATAAATATTTGTAGATTCTTTTATTCTTTGGATCTACTTTCGTTCTATAACAGGTCTCCAGATATCAATGATACAGGCGACACTACTATTGACTCAGAACCTCCTTTTGAGCAAGATATGTGTCCAGATTAAACTTCAAGACATTGGAGATAACTGAGACTGTAGCTTATCTCTTGATTTGTTAAAGACGGGAGAACAAGATTCTACCTTACACAGAATCAATAGAAGCCATGACCTTTCTCTATGTGGGGCACAAATGTCATATGGCCGATCTCACCTAAGGTTTTTGACGATTATCTTTATGGTCATCAATTACCTCACTAAGTAGGTAGAAGCTGCTTCAGATGCTAATGTCGCAAAGTCAACAGTCTGTGAATTCTTAAAAAAAAATCACACGTCAGTATAAAATGCCAAAAAGGAGCATATCTGACAACGCACTAAAATTGAACAACGGCACGATGTCAAAAGTTTGTAGTCTGTTCAAGGTCAACACGTTTCGCCCCAAAATGCACGATGCAGTGGGAGCAAAAACAAAACAAAAAAGGAGAAGAAAACTTGCTGTCGGGGCAACACATTGGCTTATCGCAGTCTTGTTCATTAAGGTCAAGATTCTCTCTCCGAGTGTCGGATCAGATCCTGATTAAAGAGAAATGTACAAAGTTATCCGTCTTGGTCAAATGCTCCGAAAACAAAAGACGTGAGCTTACCAAAGAAGGTTCATCCTAGAGAGTTCCATGAAGGGGACCTGGCATCGAACAAAATCCTCCTCATACAAAAATGACTTTAGAAGAAAAAAGGATGTCAAACTGAAAAGAACCTTATGTGGAAGGCTTTATTTGGAGAAGTGTTGATTTTGACCAGAAAGGATAGCAAGGACTTACCTGATCCTGCGAGTGCGAATTCAATCAAAGAATGTTAAAAAAAAAACAAACAAAAAAAAAGAAAAGAAAAAGGAGAGGCCAATGTGAAAACCTACAAAGGGCACCTTGAGACCAAAGGGGTTTTGAATTGAAAACCCAGGAATGGGCAATTCAAATTTTGATCAATAGTGGGGCATGCGGTGGCCTTGTCCTCTCTGAATTAGCAAGAAGGTGAGACGCTACATCTTGGGGCATCAATAAAGTCTTCTAGGACTTCTAGACACATATCAAGTTCGAAAGGGTCCTCAAGAAGTTTGGGGCAGAAAAGCTCATGCTATGATATCTTGGGCACCTGTTTCCATTTTATTCATTTTTATTTTGGCAAAATATGCGATCTTGATTAATTTATTCTCATCGTATCTTAGCAAATTTGCTATCTTGATTATTTATTTATTTCGAGCTTTGTTCTCAATAAAATTCCATCTTGTCCATTGTGATAATCCTTTTCATCTTTTTCATTTTGAATCTTAGCAAAATTTGCTATCCTGATTAATTTCTTTGTTCAGAGCTCTGCTCTCAATAAGATTTCTCCTTTCCCGTTGTGATAATATTTTTCAAGCATTTTCCATTGAAATAACAATTAATAGACTGAATTTTCAAACAAAAGGAGTTTTGCATATTACTTTGAAAGCTTTTAAATAATACAGGAACCTGAAACAGGACTATTGTTTAGAGCACACCAAGTTTAAAGGTTGAAATGTCTAAGAAGGAAAAGTCTAAATTAAGACCATCCTTTTAGATTTTGTTGTCCAAACATTGATGGAACAAAGTGACAAAATGTCATGTTGATGACAAAGCTTCAGTGAACAAACAAGCAATGATCACCGAGTGATAAAAAGAGGTTTCTTGGAAGAGAAAGTTCCACAATTGTGCATAAACATTTGGTACAACACTCTGGGAATGGTATAGGAGACCAAAGAGATTCAGATCATGTATCTTTGAGTTACAGTGGGAGAAGAGTGAGAAAGAGCCAAGTTGTATACTCAGTGGGAGGAAGATGGCTCAAATTTTATGTCCTAAAATTACCGTGGACTTAACCTTGAAGATGACAACGGATTGAACTTTGAAGATTATAGTGAGGGCAATCCTGCAAAGTAAAGGTGAATGTTACCAGCCGAGCAAGACATCATTCTGACGTGTTGGCAATAAAACCTTATTGAATAACGAGCAATGACAACCTTAACATTAAAAGGGGATCATTCTCATGACATTCTGCATTCATGCAATTATAATTCATACGCACCTAGTTAGGAGAATTTGATTTGTTCTGATCACAACATCCTAATCATTAGGCATAAATAGGTTCATAAAATGGACTTTACAGGTCATGTTCCCCAGAGAACATATCAATGAAGTTACCCATACCCCTGAAGTTGCAGTGGGATGAATTGAAGTCGTCATATCAAGTCCTATCTCTTAGAAATTATAGAGGAGTGGATTAGAAGCAGCAGATCTTGTCTTCCTGTATTTGGCAGCGGAGTAGATCGAAGATAGCAGATCTTGTCTTCCTGTATTTGACAGCGGAGTAGATCGAAGATAGCAGATTTTGTCTTACTGTATTTGGCAACGGAGTAGATCGAAGATAGTAGATCTTGTCTTCTTGTATTTGGCAGCGGAGTAGATTGAATATAGTAGATCTTGTCTTCCTGTATTTAGCAGCGGAGTAGATCGTAGATAGCAGATATTGTCTTCCTGTATTTGGCAGCGGAGTAGATCGAAGATAGCAGATCTTGTCTTCCCGTATTTGACAGCGGAGTAGATCGTAGATAGCATATCTTGTCTTCCTGTATTTGGCAGCGGAGTAGATCGAAGATAGTAGATATTGTCTTCCTGTATCTAGCAGTGAAGCAGATTGAAGCCACCAGTCCTATCTCCCTGAGCAGTAGCAGAGTAGTCTGAAGATTGGAGATCTTGTCTCCCTAAACAGTAGTGGAACAGGTGGAAGACGGCGAATCTTATCTTCCTAAGGTAGTAGGGAAGCAGATTTAAGCCACTAGCCTTATCTCCCTGAGCAGAAGCGGAGTAGGCTGAAGATTGCAGATCCTGTCTCCCTAAGCAGTAGTGGAGCAGATCAAAGACAATGAATCTTATCTTCCCAAGGAAATAGGGAACCAGATTGGATCAAACCTTATATCCCTGAAGTCGCAGTGGAGCAGGTTAAAGATACAAGTCTTATCTCCCTGACGTTGTAGTGGAGCAGACTAGAACCACAAACACCGTCCCCCTGAAGTTGCTGCGAAGAAGATTGAAGCTACAAGTCAGATCTTTCTGAAGTGAAGTAGAGTGGATTGAAGCAACGAGACACAGTGGATTGGGATAAAGCTACTTGAAAAGAGAACCACCAGAATGAGTCAAGAATCAGCAAGACCAGACAAAAATTGGTCTTTCTTAGTCTTTGCTCTGTTCTCGTTACACGACAACGAGCAAAGAGGGGCAGCTGTACAAGCCCATTTTTTGCTCGGTCCAATAACTCGAAGCCCAGCAGGCCCAATAACCTAACCCTAGCTCCAAAAAAAAACACATCAGAGAGAAATCAAACCCTAGGTGCGCCGCACCTAGAGGTCCTTAGCTTAGACAACTTTTGGCCTTCTGCCATCGCCGTTCTAGCTTCTGCCACCACCGTTCATTAAGTCCCATCACCCACTTGCCGCCATCAATTACCTGCAACAAAGAAGCAAACACGCAAGCAGCAATAGCAGAGAAAAATAGAAGTAAAATCGGCTATAAAGAGGCCGAATATCATCTTTGTATTTCTTCTTCCAATTTTTGGTAACAAAAAAACAGATATTAGCAAAAAAGAAATAAAAACAAGAAAATTTGAGAGGTGATTTTCTCTCATTTCTTTTTAGATTTTTAACTCTATTTTCGTTTTTTTTCTCTTCTCTTTGTATGTTTTTTCCATAGCAAAAATAAAAGAAAAAGAAAAACCTTACCTGCGCCGCGCCGGAAGAGGAGGAGGCGAACAATTTCCCCCTCATTTTTGGGCCTTGGGCTCATCTTTCTCGAAGTTCCGCAATGGATCCGTGTCCTAGGGGCGTTTAACTTCAAAATGGACTCAAAAAGATCCGGTTTTGCACCTCCAGCCGCCGCCTACGGCAGTGCT
The DNA here is from genome assembly GCF_007990345.1 of Gossypium hirsutum. Classification (NCBI taxonomy): domain Eukaryota; kingdom Viridiplantae; phylum Streptophyta; class Magnoliopsida; order Malvales; family Malvaceae; genus Gossypium; species Gossypium hirsutum. The sequence goes on from NC_053443.1 coordinate 53,639,663, forward strand.
ACGGCGGAGGCGCACCGGCGACCTAGGTCGGACCTTGGCCGGATTTGAGAGAGGGGTGGGAGCCTTCTCTATTTTTTTAAAAGAAAGAGGAAAAATGAAAAAAATAAAAAAACCGGGCTTAAATAGGGAAAGAAAATGGCGCCGTTTTTGGCCCCCAAGATCCGCGCGTCGACCCGATCCGACCCGGAGGGTCCACGCTTTTTTGCAAAATGGGCTATTTGCAGTGTGGATCCTTCCATTTTATCGCTTGTTTTCAATTGGGCCCTTCTGCCCTTTGTTCTGCGTTTACTGATTTGGCCCCTAAAATTTTGTTCGGTTTTCGATTGAGTCCCTGACCCGCTGATGTACTGGAGAGGGGACACCTGTCCAAGGATGGGATTATTTCCCATTGGCCCCCTCTTCATTTTCCACGCGTTCAATCCGACCCTTTCTTTTTTTATTTGTTTTCAATTTCGCCCCAAATGTTGCTCTTTTATTATTTTAGTCCTTTTCTAGTTTTTTATTTTTATTTTTTATTTTATTATTAAACCTATTATGTTATTTACTGTTATTATTATTATTATTATCCTCATATTTTGTTTATACTTATTATGTAAATTTTATATATATATGTTTCATATTATATTATTATTATATAATTGCTTATATATGTATGTACGTATATGTATATGTATGTTTTTTATACATAAATACTCTTTTTTTATATGTGTGTGTGTGTATATATATATATGCTCTTACATATTCATTATATTTTCAAAATATATTGTTTATATTTTTGTACTTTGTGATTTATATATAAACTTACATATGTATTTTTATATATTTGATGATGGTTTTATAGGTATACATGTACGTGCATATATGCTTATGTATTTTCATGTACAATAGTTTTAAATAAGGTGTACATGTGTATGTTTTTCATATTTTCATGATTATGTGTATACATGTATATGTATCTTTTATTTTTATAATTTTGTTAATTTCGTTTATTTATTTATTTACATGACTGTTATTGTTATTTTCCTGCTTTAGTTTTTATCTTTTTTATTTGTTATTATGCTTGCACGATTATTTTATACTAGTCTTATTGTTCGTGTATATTTTGTTCTGCTCGTGTTATTTTATTCACATTATCATCTTCATCATTATTTTACATCCATTTTACTCGGATTTATAAAAAAACAAAAAATTTTAAAATAAAAGTAATACTCGATATTTAGGATCTTCGAGAGAATCGAGCCCTAACGTATTGGGTTCCGATTTTCTTCGTTGAACCTAAATAATCGAAACTGCTTGTTATAAAACATAACTAAAAGCTCGTTATTGGGAATTCAATACGTCGTGTCCTAATGTATTGGATATGACACGTTGTTTTCTCGAGACGGGGATTTTCTTATAAATGCAATATTCAATGTTTAATATTTTGAGAAATTGTACCCTAACGTATTGGGTTGCAATTATTTCACATGATTTAAACAATTGGATATCATTTTAAATTTTATTGCGTAAGTTTTTTAGGCAAGTTCATTTCGAAAGAGACAAAATATCGTGCCCTAACTCATTGGGTGTGACATTTTCTCTTTCTGAAACGAGAAGGTCTTAACGAGTATCTTATTTCATATAAGTTTTAAAACAAAGGATTGTACTTTAAATCTCTTCAAAGTTTTCAATTTTTGACATTAAGACATTAAACTAGGTACCAATTTTGGGCGTTACGAGGGTGCTAACCTTCCTCATACGTAATCGACTCCCGAACCCGTTTTCTAAATTTCGCAGACCAAACTCGTTGTTTTAATAAAATTAAATTATTTATTAAAAATAACCATTTTACGAGGTGGCCCGATCACAGCTCATCAAAAAAAAGATTGGTGGCGACTCCTACATTCGATTTCATTTTTGAAAACCCAAGTCGACCCCATTTTGTCAAAAAAATGGTGTCAACACATAAGATTGGAGAAAATATTCAGAAAAAGTTTTTCAGAATTGAGTCTGCTGGTTACAGATAATTCCATTAATTTTGTTGAATATTTCTATAGGTAAAATCTATCTAGATTTGTTATATAAACAGATTCTAGATACTTTATTCATAATAGGAGTGTTTTTCCCTTTATGAATAAAATATTGGATTATATTAACAAGATTGTTTATCTCCTCAATATCCATAATATACAGTTGGAATTCATCCCATTCTCTACATAAAATAGATTTTAGTAATAAATCTTCAGCTTCATTTTCCTTAGTTTTATTTTCAACTAAAAATAATGAAAACTATGTAAGAGCTCTTCTAAAATTGGCTCTTTGATTTGAAATATGGGTTTTCCATATCTCGTTTATAAAACCATAAAATTCTGGTGGTATACTAAGACTATAAAAATCTTTTATTTCTGAAATTTCTTTTTCTTCAATTTGTTGTTTTTTCAACAAATTTTCTGATCCTTTGATCATTTCAGCATAACTGGTTTGTGATGCTAAATATGGATCTTAGGACATTGGTGATTAACACACCATGTTTGGGGTCAATGAAAAAGAAGTTCCAATTGGTTGGTTTACCATTAGATAATTTAAAACATTTGTTCCAATCGGTTGGTTTACCATTGGATATGGTTCATAATATCCCTGGTTAGGATAAAATGGTATTTTTGTAGGTACAAATCCTTTTTTGGAGTTTGTTGCTGCATTCTCTTTGTTGGGCTTTTTGTGAACGGTAGTCCATTCACCAACTATTTCTTTTAGAGGCTTTTTACCTCTATCCATGAGGCCTACTCAAATAATCAACAAGAAGATTCTCAGTACTTTTTATATATATAATTTCAAAATCAAAAGTATATAATTCATTATACGATCAAATTCTTCTTGGTACAGTTTCCAAACTATTGTTAGTAAAGAATTGTTTTACTGCCTGATTATCAGTTTTTATGATAAATTTTTCAGGTGCTAAATATATAAGAAAAGTTTTTATTCCTTTTTTAATAGCTAGAAGTTCTTTTTCATAAATAGTATAATTAACTTTATTTGGTTTAAATTTTCCTGAACTATAACCACATATTAATTCTTCATTATTATTAGTTTTAGCTTTTAAAATACATCCCCAATGATTTTGTGAGCATCTGTTTCTAAAATTAATTTATCACCAGTTTTAGGTAAATAAACTTTTGGATTATAAGTTATTTCTGATTTTAAATTTTTTATAATTTCTGAATCTTTTTTAGACCAGCAAAAAGGATTATTCTTTTTTTATTTATCATATAACATACCTATTTTTTCAAATAATTTAGGAAAAAATGATCTTCCATAATTAATAATTCCTAAAAATTGTTGAAGATGTTTTTTATCTTCTATTTTTTCAAGAAATTCTTTTATCTTTACAATGATATGATCCTGTAGTTTAATACCATCAGCTGATAATTTTAATCCTAAAAATTCTATCTTAGTTTTTTCAAGCTCTATCTTTTTAGGGCTTAATATAATTCCATGTTTTAGGAATTCTTGAGAGATAATATTTAGATGTTTTCTATGCTTTTCTAGTGTTTCTAAAAAGACTAGAATGTCATCTATATATACAACACAAAACTTTTTATACTTATTAAAAATAAAATCCAGCCATTTTTGGAAGATTTGTGGAGCATTACATAACCCAAATGACATTACTCTCCATTGATAATGACCATTAGAAGCACTAAATGTTGTTAATTGTTTGGATTCGTCAGTTAGCATGATTTGCCAAAAACCCGATTTACAATCAAACTTACTAAAATATTTGGCATGTTTAGCCTGATTAATCAAAACTTCTTTTCTAGTGATAAAATATCGATCAAAAATACAGTTTTGATTTAATCTTTTATAATTAATTACCATCCTAGCTTTTCCTCTTTTTATTTCAGCATGGTTTCTTACCAAAAAGGCTGGACTAGAATGTAGACTATTAGTTTTTTCTATTAATCCCTTTTCTAATAATTCTTTAATCTGTATATCAAATTCATCTATATCTTGTTTAGTATAGATCATGGGTTTAACCCTAATGATTTTATTAGGATTTACTAATTTTATTTCACAATATCTAGGACTATTTTTCCATAATTTTAATGGTCCTTCACTAAAATTATCTTCAAGGATTTTAAACAACCAGATTTGTTTCTAGTAGGGCTGTGCATTATTCGGTTAAAATCGAATTTTTTTGGTTAACCGACCGAGTTCGGTTAATCGGTCGGTTAACCGAAAAAATTCGGTCGGGGGTCGGTTAAGTTTTTTTAGTTTGTTCGGTTAACAGTTAAATCGGTTCGAAACAGGTCGGTTAATCGAAAAAAATTCGGGTAAACCGAAATTTATAGTTAGGGCCTAAACCAGGTAAATTTAAACCCAGCCCAATTGTTTCCCAGGCTCACCGAATAGCCCTAGCCCAATTTCAACACCCCTAGCCCTAGCCCAATTTCAACACCCCTGTCCATTTCTCAGAAGTAGCAGCCGACTAACTTAACCCCTCCAGTCCTGCTACTTTCCCTTTCACTTTCACTCACAGTCACACTTAACAGTTAACACCCAACCCGTAGCCCTAAATCCCACCCTAACATTCTCAATCACAGTCGACAGTCGGATCGGGAAAATGAAAAACCCACTATTTCTCTTCCGCCAGAGTCACCGAGTCGGAGTGTCGGACCACCACACCAATACCCAGACCCAGGGCCAGGTTTGTTTTCTTCTAATTTCCCTTTCATTTTTTTTTTCAATTTCTTGAATGGGTCTTTATTGAATCTGTAATATTCATCAAAGGAAGGGTTTTGAGTAGCAAAAGGCTGCCAAGCAGGGTTATTAGAGTTGGGGTTATTGGGGTCAGATGAAGACTCGATTTTTGGTAGTTTCCAACTTGATATGTTGGAGGATCATCAACAATATGATTCCAAATGGAAGCAGAAACGAATCTGGAGGCATTAGTTTTGATGAAGCTGGCATTTGATACTCGACAATTGAAAATGAGCAGGCATCGTCATCACCAAATTTGCCTTCTTTTCTTTGATTGATTTGGTCTGTAAATAGTAGTATAAATTAACTGCAGCTTTGGCATTGACAATTGTTACTCCTATACTACTAATTGCTTTCTTGTTTTGATCTGTAAATAGTATTTGAACGAGGGAAGGACATAATTGATTTCACCAAATGCCATCATATATACTGTAGTTTAGATTTTATAGCATTTTGAAGTTGAAAAATCAATATGCAATTAAGTTGTTTAGTAGTAGTGCACTTATATTGTCTTCAATGTCGTAACTTAGCATGTAGTTTCCAGGAAATTCTATTTGTTAAAATACTTGGTGGGTTTATTATAAGAAATTAATTCGGGTAATTTTCGGGTAATTCGGGTAATTCGGGTAATTCGGGTAAATTGGGTAATTTTTAACCAAAAATGAACTATACATACTTTTCGGTTAATTCGGTTAACCGACCTTATTAACCGAAAAAATTTCGGTTCGGTTAATTTTTTTTAAAAAAATTCGGTTCGGTTAACGGTTAAAAATTTTGGGAGGTCGGTTAATTCGGTTATGATAATTTCGGGTCAGTTAACCGGTCGTTTAACCGAATGAACACTCTAGTTGTTTAATTTGTTCCTTGCTTGTTGGTGTAAAGTTTTTATTACGCACAAACTTATGGCTTTCTACCAGTGGTATTTCCACAGAAAATTTTTCCACAGATAAAATAATTAAATTTTTATCTATAGAAAATGGTAGATGCTGATGTATAAAATTATTTCCTAATAATATATCTCCATGCATATCAGGAAAACATAATATTTTAGGGATTACAAATCTAACATTATTTATGTAGATTGGTATATTTCTAGCCTTATATTGATTATGGTTTCTTTACCATCTATTCCAACAGCATTTATAGGATTTCTCATTAATTGCCATTTTTCTATAGGAATAGCATTTTTTCTGCAACTACTAGTTGTAGCTCCAGTGTCTAGTAAAGCATGTAAATAATATTTTTTATATTCTCTAAACTGAAATGTAATTTCAATATAAGTATAATATTTCTTAGATTGGAAATTTGAAGATGTAATTATATCATTTTTTCCTTTTTTCATTTGTTGAAGTACTGTCTTTAATTTTCCAATTCTAGTGTTTCTAGAGTTTTCTAATAAAAATATATTTTCATCAGTATCACTCTTAAATTCTGATTCTGATATTAATTCTTTTAATATTTCATTAGGATTTGTTTCCTTTTTATAACATGTTTCTAAATCTTGTTTTTCAAGACTTTTAATTCTTTTTTCTAACTTCTTTTCTTTTGTTAGAAAAGTTTTTAACTATATAACCTAACTTAACACTTAAAATACCTCTAAGTTTTCTAGAAGTTTTTCTTCTAAAATTTTGACTATTTTTATAACCAGAAAATTTTTTATTTTTTATTTTCTATTTTCCATTTGACTAGTTTATAATAATTTTTCTTTTTAGGTCTATGATGAGTATTAGGATGTATTGTTTTACGGCCAAATAAAGTTTTACTAAATGATTTTCCTGTATTTCCAGGATTTATATTATTAATAGTTAAATTTTCTATTTTACTAGTCAAAATAGTACAACCAATATTTTGATCTTTATCTAAATCTTTAATCAGATAATCATCTGTTTGACTATCTCACTCTATTTTTCTTTTTCCATCAGGATCTGTTGTTTCAGTATCCATAGGATCTGGAATTTCTATATTTTCTTTTTCAGACGAAGTGTTTTCTCCATCAGAATTACAAGTAGAGACTTTTATGTCTTCATCCTGATCTGTTGAAGTTTTTTCTCTATCAGATTGATTTTTAAATAATTCTGCGTTTTCAGAATTACTCAAACTACTACTATCTGTATCATCATATTGTAACATATAATGATAATTAAACATTCTAAATAGATCTTTATGTTTTTCATAAAGTTATTCTATTAACTTTAAATATTCTATTTGTCCTAATTTATCAGTAGTATTAGTATATTTTACTTTCCAATGTTCTATAAGATTTTTATAGACAGGAAATCATATTTTTGTTGTTGATTTTCTTCTTTTTTATGTTTTTTTATAATTTTTATCATAGATGACGATTCATCAAAAGAAGTGTTTTCTTCTTCAGATAAAGTTAAAATTACATTACTATTGCCGTAATATAATGGACCAAAATATACATTAGACTCAATATTATTATTTATAACTTGATCTAATTTATTATTAACATTAGTTAATATTTCTTTGGACTCATGGTTTAAGTCTAAATTTTTAATATCACCTAAACTATTTACTTTTTCTTCTACCTTACTAACCCTGTTATATATCTTAGAAAAATAAAAAGAAGTCATTTCTACTAGACTATTTATACCCTTACTCAGAGATGAAATGTTATTTTCATTTCTAGAGTCTATATGCGTAATATGATTACAAGTTTTATCTTGAAATTGACACTCAATTTGTTCCATAATATTTGTTTCTGGTACCTAAGACCGTCTATTATCTTTATCGTCTTCACACAACGCCTAACGTCCTCCCTGGACTCAGCGGCAACAAGAAGACAGAATAACAGATATATGGGTTTTGAAAAAAAACTGTGAAACAAACAGAAATGTAAATCAAAGACAAAAACTTACAATGAATATTACAATATTATTTCTCCAGAAATTCGTTACACCGGCACCACTGGTACCAAACTGGGGGGAGGGAGGGTATAAGGGACGATTGAATAGGAGCGGAAGGATTTTACAAGACTCTAGTAAAGGAAAACTAAAAAGGAAAATATTTGATAATTTACAATATGTCTATACAATTAATCTTTCCTCTCTATTTATAGAGGAGATTACAATTCTATACAATTGTATTTTAAATCTCGAACAGTGTTTTTGATAAAGATTCGGCTTCAAATGGATGTGGTTGTTTCCACGTCTCACTTGTCTTGTTGCTTCTTTAATTGCATGGCCATGGTTGTTTCCACGTTGCATGCTTGCATTAATGGCCGCTTCCATAACTGCTTATGTCATGGGTGCTTCTATCATTGCTTGCGTCATCATTGTTTTGATGATAGCTTCCACGTTGCAAGACTTTGTTTGTCTACATCTGGATGTCTTTAATTATCATTAATGGTTGCTTCCATCATGATGACTTCCACTTTGCCAAATTTTTTGTTGGTATGTGGATTTCCTTTCTTTTAGGTTGCCATCTTTTTGACTTCAACTTTCTTGTATATTGACTAAATTCATTTCTTCAATTTCATCAAGGTGAAATGAATCGAATGAAGATCTTGGTGAATTCCAAGCATCCCACTTGCTTCTAATTTGTTCTAGAATGTAGGATGGAAAATCTTCAATCTCCATATTGGCTATCTTTTTTAATAACCTCAGGGATTTTTCATCTTTTTCTTCCTGGTTGTTTCCAATTTTGCATGCCAATATTCTTCTTCCATCGGTCCAAAATTGATAATCATTTTGTTGGAGTAGAAATTGGGCTTTAGTTATTAAATCTAACCCGGCTTGAATTTGATAATAACTTGGTAATTTAGAACAATGATCAATGGTTGTTTCCTAATGATCTTTGTCCTCATTGACTGCTGATAATTGGGGGTTTCCAATTATCTTTTGGATAATCCAAATTTGATATGGCCGATGGAATTTTTCTTGTTCAGCTATTCCAATAAAACTACTAATTTTTATATGAAAATAGTATTAAAAATCATCATTGTTTATGATGTTTTGTAATACAGCTTTAATTATAGCTGGAAAATCTTTTAATAAATGAAAAGAAAAGTTTTGTACAACTATATCTTTGAAAAACCTCATTCAATACTTGTTATATCAAATTGTTCATGATCTAGTCTAACTTTTATAGTAGGAAATTCTTCTCCTAGATCATTCGTAAAAACATTGGCTTGTAAGAAATATTCTGAAAAAAACTTTTTGAAATAAAGCATTTTGTTTGTCAATACCTCCATCAATTTTTCTAAAAAAATCTATTGGTAGAATATTTCGTGCTTTATTATATAAACATAATCTAAATACCTTATTCATAATAGGAGAGTTTTTTCCTTTATGAATAAAATATTGGAAAATATTAAGAAGATTGTTTATCTCCTCAATGTCCATAATTAAGAGATGGAATTCATCTCATTCTCTATACAAAATAGATTTTAGTAATAAATCTTCAGTTTCATTTTCCTTAGTTGTTTTTTCAACTAAAAATAATGAAAACTGTGTAAGAGCTCTTCTGAAATTGGTTCTTTGATTTGAAATATGGGTTTTCCATATCTCGTTTATAAAACCATAAAATTCTGGTGGTATACCAGGATTATAAAAATATTTTATTTTTGAACTTTCTTTTTCTTCTTCAATTTATTGTTTTTTCAACAAATTTTCTGATCCTTTGATCATTTCAGCATAACTGGTTTGTGATGCTAAATATGGATCTTGGGACATTGGTGATTGACACACCATGTTTGGGGTCAATGAAAAAGTGGTTCCAATTGGTTGGTTTACTATTGGATAATTTAAAACATTTGTTCCAATCGGTTGGTTTACCATTGGATAAGATTCATATATCCCTGGTTAGGATAAAATGGTATTTTTGCAGGTACAAATCCTTTTTTGGAGTTTGTTGCTGCATTCCCTTTGTTGGGCTTTTTGTGAACGGTAGTCCATTCACCGACTATTTCTTTTAGAAGCTTTTTACCTTTATCCATGAGGCATGCTCAAATAATCAGCAATTATTAGTAATAAATTATAAAGATTTATTATCTAACAATTTAATTGGTGTAAAGTTTTTATTACACACGATTTTATTATTTTCTTCAAGTGGCATTTTCAAAAAATCTATTTCTACTGATAACCAAATAGAATTTTTATCAATTGTAAAAGGTAAATACCTACATATAAAATTATTTCCTAATAATATATCTCCCTGCATGTTAGGAAAACATACTATTTTAGGAATCACAAATCTAACATTGTTTATATAGATTGGTATATTTTTTGCCTTATATTTTATAATGGTTTTATTACCATCTATTCCCATTATTTTTATGGGTTTTTTCATTAATTCCCATTTTTCTACAGGAATTGCATTCTTTCTGCAACTACTGATTGTAGCTCTAGTGTCTATCAAAGCATTTAGAGAATATTTTTTATATTTTCTAAACTGGAATGTAACTTTAATATTTATTCCAACTTTTGATTTTTTATCAATTGTTGAAGTTTGAATTTCTTCCATTCTAGTTTTTCTAGAATTACTACTGGGTTCAGTAGGGAATATAGGAATTTGAACAGTTTTCATTCCTATTAGGTTACTATTTGTAATTATAATATCCTCTTCTTCTTCTGGTTGAGAACTATAGGGCAAAACAAGATTTTCATTTTTATTTGTTATACAATTGTTCTTAAAATATAATCTATTACCGGACGACGTATATTCTATAGTACTTACTGGTTTAGAAGTACTAGTACTATTAATTTTTTCTATCATCCAATCTCTTGGAATTGATAGATCCCTTAAATCTAATGATTTCGGCTGTATTTCAGTAGTTAACCTATTTGGTTCAAAGAGTTCAATAATTTTGTTATTAAACTCTTTTATTTCTACTTCGGCCGTATTTGTATATTCATTAATAGAAGTCCAACTGATTGCTAGATCTTCTATTAAGTCATTTATATCAGAATTTTTTTGTCTAAATTCTAAGGCATAGACACTCTTCTATTAGAGGATCTGTAATAGATATAAAGTAATTTGGTTTAACTTTAAATCCTATTACACCTGTGTGTAAATTAGATTGAATTCCTCCAATAAGTGCTTTTATTGGATTTTCAAATCTTTTATCTAAAAGAACCGCTATAATAGGAATATCATGACCTCTCCTAAATAAGGCTCTAATAGTTATCATAATAATACCTAAATGTATATATCTAACCTGAGGATATTTCTTTTTAATCCTCTTAATTTTTTATTTAGTAAATAGAGGAATTTCTGTTAATCCTCTACAAGTATCTTTAGCGACTGTGTTACCTCTAATTTTTTTTGTCTCTGAGTCCAGATTTTGAACTTAGAGATCTTATATAGTTCTTCTTTAGAAATATACTTTTTATTAATTTTCTCTATTATTTCATCAGAAAAGTCTTTTTCTTCTCCGATTAAACTTCCTAGTTTAATATCCTGTTGTTCAGAATTAGGAATTTCTTCTAATTGATTATTAGAACTATTTCCTTTATTAAGCATAAATATATATTCTTCGTTACTATCAGAGTTTGTTTCTGATATTAACTCATATAATATTTCTTCAAGATTTATTTCCTTTTTAAAACATATTTCTAAATCTTGTTTTTCAAGACTTTTTATCATGTTCCTAGCATTTTTTCCTTTGTTAGGACAATTACTAGCTACGTGACCTTCTTCATGACATATGAAACATTTACAAATTTGTTTCTTTGGTTTAGAAGTTTTTCTTCTAACAACCTTTTGATTATTACCAGAAAATTTTTTATTACCTGGCTTCCATTTTCTTAATTTATATTTTTTACGCTTATTATAAGTATTAGGATATATTTGTTTACATCCAAATTCCCACTCATTTTCAAGCATTTTAGTACAATATCTATTACTTAACTTATGCTTAACTTGTTTAGCAGCTTTACTTTGCAAATAGTGTAAAGTTATTCTTTCTCTTGCAAAATTGATCCTATTTTCTATAGAATCTAAATTTTCTATCAGAAGACCATATGTTTTTCTGTGCTTCTCTAAATAAGATATATATTTGTTTATATATATCTCATCCCAAGGTGGGGGTAATTTATGAAAATATTGGTTTTTCCAAAATTCTATATTTTCATTTTTCAACTTTTGATATTCATGAAGAAATTTTTTAGAAAATTCTTCTTAATATCTAATATCACATAATTTAATTTTTGAAAGGATATAACTAGATGTACTATCTTGATCTTTTTTTTATCAAAATAACCACAAAATTCTATTTTTAGAATTAAGGTTAATCCTTTTAGAAGATCTTTAGGGGATCCTATCTGATTGATTAATTGCCCCTTTTGTTCTTTTCCTTTCTCAGACTCTTCCCATCATCTAAGAAATTGTAGAACATCTCCTTGAAATGTTCCAACAAAATAATTTAAAATTTTTTCTTTTGACCATGTGTTGTTGTTTATGAGAGGGTTGTAGTTTAAATCTGTGCCAAGGTTTCAGGCAAAAAGGAAATAGGATCTTTATCTGAATACTGTCTGTTAACCAGTTTTTTTGAAAATTCTGTTTCGAATAATTGAACTCCATTATAAGTGCATTTAACATGCATTTCTCGATTCCAATCCATTAAATTCTCAGACCACTCAGGAAATTGAAATAATAACATATAAGCAATGTTTTTAACTATTATCAGTGAAGGTAATTTAATATATTTTCTAAAAATTGATTGAGTTATTATCACAGAGCCCCTTTACTTGAGCAAGTAAAAGACTATCTCAAGCTTCTGCTATTTCTATCCTTATCTTCTCTTCTCTTTTGTATTTTTCTCTTTTAACCTCATTATGTTTTTATTTTGTAAAAATATTAAAAAGAACAAAAGCGTTAAATGCTAAAATGATAAATATACATTTAATTTTTTTTATAAAAATGTAAAAATTATAAAAAAAATGGTCAAATGACTAATGTACCGTTTAAGAATTTCTTTTAAAATGCAAAAAAAAAAAATGGAACCAACATACTTTATTGTATACTATTATTTTTGTATTTGCGCATAACCTTATGTTTTATAAATTGAAAATCCAATTATACCACTTAAATACGTTTACCAAATATCCAACATTATATTCCATTATAATAACATATTTCATTTTAGTAACATCACTAGTATTGTTAAAGAGTGCTACTATCAAAATAAAAATACTATTAAAGAAGTAGCACCAACATAATTCAACCATTATCTCAGCATCTAAATAACATAACAAACCATGGTCGACTTTCAACCAAATACAGTACAAAACTCATATACACATTTACAAAAAGTGACAATATTAGTATGACATATTTCCATGTCATTATATCATCCTACAATTACATACAAAAAGTTATATTACTCTACCATTACATCCAATTACACATACAAAAAGTGACAACCTACAATTACATATAAAAAGTGATATTAGCCCACCACCACACCCATTTACACATAGAAAAAGTGTCAACCTACAATTACATATAAAAAGTTATATTAGTTTACCACCACACGCATTTACACATAAAAAAAGTGACAACCCTTTATGGCATACAAAAAGTTATATTCATCCACCACCACAGCCACATGGGTAGAAATAAATTTTCTCACTCATGCTAATCGCATAGAAGGTGGTAGACTTAGGAAAACAAGCATTTGCGTTGGATGGTCATGAATTTTGAGCAATACAATATCTCGTTCATCATCTGTTAAACCTTCTATTTCACATAAAGACACATAGAGAGTTTATACCTTTTCTTGAATGATCATTTTTTACTTCTCATGAATGAGCATTTCAAAGGCAATGCTCCTACTTAATTCAAAGTAAATTGTCCTAATATTATCCTCTAATGATGTGGTAGCATCAATAAGTGAAGCAGAATAAATTGGTTCACTTACACCAGACCTTTTTTCTTCTTCTTTGAAATGTAGAATCAACTTGTTTGGATTAGACGATTGCGATTGTGTAGCTGAAACATCCATCTCATCTAAGGAAATGTCAAATTCGCATCCATTTTCATTGCTTCCTTCTTCAGGATTCCTTTCATTAGCAACATCCTCAGCACACAATTCTTCAACAATATCAGCAGCTATTTGAGCATATTTCCCTATGGCTCGATCTTTTGTATATATGGAAATTAATTTCTCATAATAAGGGAAACTTCGAGTTTTGAATTGCCCGACTTCTTTGTAACTCTATAAAAAAAAGATTTCATAAGTATTATATACTATATGAATATAAGTAAGTCAAAACAAGAAAAGAGATAAAAAAAATTCTTACACTTATATATGAGTCCCACATTACATCTTCAGCAACAACCATATGCCTATGCTTGTCCCAACCAAAGCCACTATTATCTTTTCCTCTAAGTAGATCATAAATGATTGCCCAATCCTCTTTCAATGTCCTAATCCTTGATTCAAGATTAGGTTTTTCCTTTAGCATTGCATGAGGTAAAACTTTTTCCATCATTCTTTCTAATTCAAGTAAATAACCAACCTTGAATCTCGTATTTGTATTAAAAGTTCCAACATTGTGCAAGTCTACCATACATGAAATCAACACAACATCTTCTTTCGGAACCCATTTACTTGTGGTTCCTCTAGAATTTTGGGAAAAAGTTGCATTTGATTGTTAAAAGCCTGACATACCATACTTTTAAAGAAAATTGCACACAATCAATTAATAGATAAAAAAAACAATCAACTAATACAAGTCTAGTACAATACAGAAATACCATAAACACAACATCAAAGATAAAAAAGATAACATAAATTCTTTCAAACAACACTTTCAGCCTCATTAATTTCTAGATGCTTGACATTCATTGAACATTTGATTTGCTTGTTTCATCTTCCAATTTGCTCATGCATCAGTTGGATGAATATTGATTATATTAGGTTCATTATCCTCTATCACATTACTATTTAAACCTTCTCCTAGCTCCACTTCAATATGATCAAAACTCATTTCAATTCAAATAAAATTATGAAGCAAACAACAAGCAATAATGATTCAATTGTGCACTCTTACAGGATAAAATGATGGACTCCTAAGTATACCCCATCTATGTTTTAATATACTAAAACATCTTTCAATAACGTTGCGCACTGATGCATGTTTCATATTGAAAAATTCTTCTGAGGTACTTGGTTGGTGACCTTGGCGCCATTCATTAAAAAGATATCTTTATCCTCTAAAAGGTGCAAAAAATCCCTCACAATTTGTGTAACCAGCATCAGTTAGATACTAACAACCTATATTCAGAAAATAATATTTATCAATCTCTTGTTTTCAATATTAGTATGATTTAAAAAAATAATTCAACTTCCTCCATGTCTATACTTTACCATGAGGAACTTTTAGTCTATGTCTCACAGTAATGACATATCGAAGAACTCATCCATCATCAATAGAACCTTCCCAACCAGGAAGAACATAAACAAATTGCATATCATGTGTACAAACACCTAACATATTTGTTGTTATGTCACCTTTTCGAGTTTGATATCTAGATTTATCAATGGATGGAACCCTAATCTTGATATAGGTTCCATCTAAAGCTCCTAAGTAATTCTACAAATAAAGTAAAAGGTCAAGTTAAGATACTCTATTGAAATCTAAATCAAGTGAATTATTTCTAAATAATATATATACCCACTAATACCTTGAACCATTTCCACCTTGTGTCTATAGAATTAACTGGAATTGGCTCTGGCTTTTTAAACAACACATCTTGTAAGTGTATCACACCATTTAATACATTGTGAAATGATCTACTAACAATTTTTCCAGACCTATTCAAGTGATGCTTGATAACTCAATTTTTAAGGTGATGAGTAATAATATGTAAGAACATTACCACTTGTTCATCTACAAACATGTGCCTTGATGACTTCAATCCTCTTAAAATTTGCAACATCTCACATAATTTAAAAAAAAATGAAATTTATTCATATTAACTTGTTCAGTACAAGTCTTGTCACTATCATGTACAAGTCACTTCACATAATCTCTTTGAGCATGAAAATCTAAAATGTATGATCTAATCTTTGGTCTATAAGTTTGTAGGCTAGAGACGACACCGAACATAACTAAGAACCAACTCGCAATTGTACACATTTGCAGCCATACTATCAATGCAAGATTAATTCTTTTTCGCCTCTTACTTTGTACTATTAAAGGCAAACAAGCTATTACTGTAATATATTAAAGTGTTACATATCTTCAAATTATAGTATAAATTAAACTCAAAATAAAATGTGATTCATAAATTTAAATAAAAAATACATAAAAGTTACAATATGGTGTTGATGGAAACAAGAGATGCTAACTATGACCTTGCTATTTAGTAGTGCACAAAATTCTTCAAGTTTATGTTCTTACTTGAATTATTGCTACAAAAGCAAAAGAAACCCATAAGAGAAGACATAATGATACCATTATTTTCAATAAAGCATCGGTATAAACCTTGCAGAGTAGTGCATGCAATTATTAAAGTATATCTTAGGTATCCAAGTTAAAGTTATGAGTATCAGCACCATAACAATATAGATCCTATAGAAATTACAGATTAATATTGATTTTCCTTTCTTTTAGACAATCACTACCCCAACCATCATCCATTTCAATCAATTGAGCTAAAAGCCTAATCGCTAACTTCACAAAAAATGAGATACTTTCCATTTAAAATTAAATAAAAAATAACTACTCATTTTCCCCTTTTAGAGTTATGTTGACATTATATACAAACTACATCAAAACCAACAACATATATGGAAATAGGAGCACCAATGGAGTAAATTTAAAGTCATATTTTTCACCTTCAAATTGAGCCTTTAAGGTGTGAGTTTCATGAAAAATTTCTACAATAGAATATAGAAAAAAAATAGAGAATTCAATAAACTAAAGCAATCATTTCTTATTCTATATTCTCTTGCAACTGTTAGAAACCACAATATGTATCTATTTTGGGTGGATTCAAATCCAATCATTGCCTTAAAATACATATTGCTCAAAATGAAGATGCCTGTGACACCTCAAACTCGACCGGAACGGACCGACCCGAATCCGAAGTGACACATTAGGCACCGAAGTGACTTTCCAGCACAAAACCACCCCAAAACACACCCCGACCTTATAACACCTCAATTCTAACTAATAACTATATAATTTTATTGCAGAAGCGATTTGTGAATCATTTTAAAACTATTTTTAAGGATTTAACCCTAAGGGTATTTTAGACATTTTACCACTTAAAACTAAATAATCCCGATTTTAATTCTAAATAATTATCAACTTCCTTTTAATCAAATTTGGGATACCCCTAAAATTCATTTTGATTAACCATTTTTCCTTAATCCATTTACTAATTAAAGCTATATTAGCTAAGTTTTATTACTTTAATTATATATATACAATTTAAATTAATCTATTTACAACTAATAAACAACATGTATTCATAATTTAAACATTCAAAATCTTGCTTAACAAACAATAATTAAATCATACAATGGACTTACCTTAGCCACAATGCTATCCACTCCTTGACAAGCTACAATTAAAATGTATTAGTGAAAAATTCATGCTTCAATCACCATGTTTCCAATCACCATGATATCACTTAGCAACATACCATAATCCATACAACATTTAACCATAAAATCAATCATTAAAAAAAACAAATATAACATCTCAAAATTAAAATTCAAATAAATGTCCTAAATGTCCACTACAAGTATATCAAATTATCCCAATTGAGTGCCACAATGCCCTCTAATGTTTCGAAAGAATAGTCCTTAATCTATACTACCAAATAGCCTTAGACTTGGACCAGTCTTGCCCTTGCTCCTCAACTCCCCAAAGTCGGAAAAAAAAAAACTCTGCACAAAGCTGTGAAGGTGTGAGCTGAAAAAGCTCAGTGACTGGCTATAAATTCAATAAGTAAATCACACCAAAAACATACTTAAACCAAGACAAATCATGTATCAAATTTTGAGTATATGAATAATAGTTTCAATTATATTTTCATGCTCAATTATAGCATTCAATTGACTGAAATTTCCAGCAACAATGCAACAACATAACGTCATAATTCCATATGTTATTCCATGAGTAAAAATCACATTTATTATGACATATGGAAACATAATTTAATTGACAAACAAACACTTATATTGGCAAATGACATCCATGGCAAAATATAAACATGTGATTATGCAAATATCGAATACAATACTACAGTTAAGTGGGGCGTAGCCACACACTCCCTTATCTCGCCTCGAAATCGCCAATAATTGAGTGGAGTAAAAGGCTCAACACTCCCTTATCTACTCCAACAAAATCAATACTCCTAGAGCCATATGCTCACAAATAGCACATATAATGGTAAGTACTTACTAATCCTATGGCATGTCATCTATATCCAATGGATCCACCATGCAGTGTTGCCAAAATAACCAATCATACAGACCATAAAAACTTATATTTAAGCACTAACTTCATGATATAAAAATTCAATTTTAATCATGTCACTTAGCAATTTTAGTACCAACATAGATAAGCACAATAAGTGCCTTTTTCCATGGATATAAAACCAAACATAAAACCATCATCAAGTGCCCTAAAATACAATAATCCATGCTCCAATTATTATTCAATACAATCCAAATCAATCATACCAAACACACAATTCATAATTTCCATAAACCATTTACAAATATGCTTATATAAAACTAAAATCAATTTTAATAATCTAAACCATTTGAGTACAATTGAATAATTAGAAACACAATTCAAAACCTCAGTTTAGAATATAAATAAGCATGCTTACCAATTGCCTTTAAAAACTACCCACCTTCACACTTTGCTTCTCATATAACACCCCTTAACCCCATACAGTCGCCGAAACAGGGTTACGAGGCATTACCGAACATATTGTATAATTTACGATTAAATTCACAAATATATAACATACATATTATAATTTAATGATTTAGTCCCTTTCATGGACCTTCGAGGCCTAGAATATGTATTAGAAGTGGTCGGGACTTTTTCGAGTGCTCCGAAAATTTAAAAAAAAAACTCAATATAACCCCTTTATAATTATCTAACCTTTCCTGCAATTTCAAACCACAACCAATTTGCAACCAATATAACAACCTATACATCTCCACAATCAAACATGTCTAATTATGCCTACAACATTAATTTAACAATTTATCTACTTGATCATTCATAAATAATTTTTGTTAATTGAACTAATAATTTCATTCATTTCTATTTTAGTTTCATACCACATTTTACCAAATATGTCATATAATTTCGTTTCATACTTATAATCCATATTAGACATCATTTTACAACCAAAGTTACAAGACTTAAGTACATAATTCATATAATACCTAAATACATGCCATTTTTACCCAAAGAAAGGTTACATCACCAAATTGTCTCTGAAGTTGGGATTGATCTGGATACTGAACCGGGACCTTTGATTTCTACTAACCTGCGCATGGAAACAACCGTACGCTTAGTATTTCATACTCAGTGGTATTACCATAATTCAAACTATATAACTTTAATGAATTATAAATATTAATCATATAACATTAAACATGTAAAATTTATAACTTATAAGAACTAATTTACATTCAGTTTCATATTTCATATAATAATTCATCAACAATGTCATATATTAATAACTTGAATCTTATCAATTCATGAACCTTAGGTTCATGCTTTCAAATCTCACAATTTGAATAACAATTTCTTTCTTATACTTTCAGTCATACGATCAATCAAATTTATTCAATTCTCACATTTCGATTATTCACCCTATTAACAAACCCGGACCTTGGCAGATACACGGATTCCAACCAAACACACCAGTATGGCACATTGTGCCTTAAACCGTACTCAGTACCTGATCAATATATCAGAAGCAGTATACCACACAAAAAGTGCCTGAAACGACACACGTGGTGCCTAATACAACACATATAATGCCTGATCGGCAAAGCCGATAAATTTCCGTACTCTTCCAATCCTATGGCATGCCAACTATATCCAACTAAGCTCGATTAGTTAATAGGGTATTCAAATCACTTTCTCAAT
Organism: Gossypium hirsutum; assembly: GCF_007990345.1. Taxonomy (NCBI): domain Eukaryota; kingdom Viridiplantae; phylum Streptophyta; class Magnoliopsida; order Malvales; family Malvaceae; genus Gossypium; species Gossypium hirsutum. The sequence goes on from NC_053443.1 coordinate 53,659,498, forward strand.
CTCAATTTCAATTTCACTTTCAATGTACAATTCAATTCGATATAGTTTTCCACTTTCCAACAATGTACTATCAAGTATACATACATAATCATACTTCATCTCAATTTCATTATTTTCAATATTGATACCTACCTTAAAATTTTACTTACCATACACATAAATTTAAATATAACATTTAATAAATAGTAGTTTGAGTTATAGTAATCGTGAATTTCTCGTTTTAGTCCTCTATAGCCTTCTCCTTTCGTTTGTGTGCCGATGCCTCGAGTTCTTTGTTAGCTATGAAAATAATAATAATTTTCATTATTAATACAACACTAATTTACAATAATTAATTGAATTTCTTTTCAATTTATACCCTAATTCCAATTTAATCCTAATTAACTCATTTACTTTTCTAACTCAATCCATACTTCATTTCTACTTAATATCTTGCCATATTCAACTTAACTATTCAATGTTCTTATTAAAACCTTAATTTTAAACTTCTTTCAATTTAATCTCTACTGTGTAAAGCTTATAGCCTAGTTCACAATTTAATCTTTTAATCAATTCTAACTTAAAATTCATTCAATTAAACCCCTAATTCATTATTTTGTTCAACATGAACTATGTTCAAAAACCTAAAAAACTTCCAAAACCTCAACTTAATTTCAACAAAACTTTATTCTAAAGCTTTTAAAACACCAAATTTAAGTAAAAAGTAAAAAGAACTAAATTGACTTACCAATTAAAGCTTAAAGCTTCCAAACCCTAGTTTTTCCTTTTTCTTTCTTTTCTTCTTTTTTCCCCTGGTACTTTCGAATAGCCTATTCTGTTTTGGTTTCCTTCTTTGTTTTATTTCCTTTTGTTTTTATGCTTTATTTGTTTAATAATAATATAATAACTTAGTAAATATCAATTTAATAATCAATATATTTATTACAAGTGTAATATTACTTATATTTACATATGTACTATATCACCATCATACATTTGTCATGTTTTAATATAAATATCTTTTACTTAATAATAAATAATAAATATCTATTTACTTAAATAATAAGTAATTTAAATCCATGAATTACAATTGTATGCTTATTTTTATTACACATGTATATTTTATTACCATACATTTGGCTTTAATTTATATATATTTCATTAATTTAATAAGATAATATCAATTAAATAATAATTTATACTATTATATTCTAATATTAATTAATAATAACTTAAATCATTAAAAAATTTTAGATTTTTCACATTGTCTTGCCGCCTCAACTATTACTTAATGGCATATTTTCCATTTTGGTCCTTTATATTTTCTTTTAATCTATAATTCAACTTTTACCCCTTATTCAATCTAGTCCTTCTTCCTATTTTCTCTTAATTAAACTAAATTCACTTAATTAAAACCTAATTAAACACACTACTAGACTCATAAATATTTCTAATAATTATTTATAAACCCATTTCATTAAGACGGAGGCCCGATAATGTACTTTTCTGATGCTCGTGACTTTTGGGTCATTACATTTCAGGCCAAAGTGTATCACGTAGTTGTGTTTGGACCTCAATTTTGATTAACAATGGCCTCTCCTCGTTTTACAAAGTAATCTTTTCCCTCCAAAATTCTGAAAATATGGGTAATTTGCCATAAAACCACTCAAACATTTCCCTTATTTTGCAAAATGGTCCTATGTAATTAATATTTTAAATTCTCTCAATTAAACCGCCATTTTAATTTATTTTTCAATTCTAATTTGACCCAAAACATTTATTTTACCCAAAAATTATTTAAAACTATAAAATTAATTTTTCTAAAAATATTTTTATTTTTCGGAATATTATTTCCCAATTTTTTTAAAATGAAATTGAGCTAACTAAATTAAGAGAAAAATTACTAATAACCTCGATTAAGTCTTAATCTTTCACTCGGAACCCGGTAAACTTACCCGAAACTATTAAACCTATTTTTAAGGTCTTACAACTTTTCCCTTCTTCAAAGAAATTTCGTCCCTAAAATTTACCTAAATCGAACAAATATGGGTACTAGCGCCTCATGATATATTCTGGCTCCCAAGTAGCTTCCTATGTCTTATGGTTGCGCCACAAAACTTTCACTAGTGGAACCATCTTACTACGCAACACCTTGACCTCACGATCTAAGATCGCAACCAGTTCCTCCTCAGATGAAAGGTTAAATCAAACCTCAATCTCCTCAACAGGAACAAAATGGTAAGGATTCAATCTATACCTCTGAAGCATAGAAACATGGAAGACATCGTGAATACGTTCAAGCTCAGGCAGCAACAGAAGACGATAAGCAACCGATTCAATCCGCTTAATCACCTCGTAAGGGCCAATGAACCTCGGACTAAGCTTACCTTTTCGTTCGAACCTCAAAACCTTCTTCCAATGGGAGACCTTCAGAAACACCTTATCACCAACCTTATACTTGATCTCTTGACGTCTCAATTCAGCGTAAGATTTTTTCCTATCTGAAGCAGCCTTCAATCGCTCACAGTTAAGTTTCACCCTTTCCTTGATTTCAAGGACCAAATCTAGACCCAAATTCCTCTTCTCCTCCATGTTAGACCAACATAGTGAAGTCCTACACTTCATACCATAAAGTACCTCAAACGGAGCCATCTGAATACTTCTCTGATAACTATTATTATACACAAACTTAGCCAACTACAAATGTCGCTCCCATCTGCCATTGAAATCAATAGCACAAATCTGAAGCAGATCCTCAAGTATCTGGATCACCCTCTCAAATTGACCATTAGGCTGCGGACGATATGTTGTACTGAAGTGAAGCTTCGAACCTAAAGCTTCATGTAACGTCTTTCAGAACCTCGACGTGAAATGTGGATCTCGTTCTGATTTGATAGAAACTGAAAATCCATGCAACATAACAATCTCCTGGATGTAAAGCTCGACCAACAGCTAAAAACTGTAAGTCGTACGCATAGGTAAAAAATGCGCACACTTCGTAAACTGATCCACTATCACCCAAACTGAACCCTTCGAAGACGGAGTCAATGGCAAACTAGAAACAAAATCCACTGTGATACGCTCTTATTTCCATTATGAAATCCTAATCAGCTGAAGTAACCTAGATAGACATTGATGCTTAACTTTAACCCTCTGGCAAACTAAACATCTACCAACAAAATCAGCTACATTCTTCCTCAACCCTGGCCACCAATATAAAACTCGAAGATCATGATACATCTTGTTTCCACCAGGATGCATAGCATATGAGCTACTATGAGCCTCGGTAAGAATTATATGTCTCAGATCCCCGTCCATCGGAACACACATTTGACCTCTGAAGCAAAAGATACCATCAGCATTGATACCAAAATCTCCAATAACACGTAACTCAACCTAATGGATACGATGCACCAAACTCTCGTCTAACGGCTGTATCTCTCGAATTTGTTGTGTAAGGGCCAGCTTCACTTGAAGGTCAGCCAACAAACCACCATATTCGGAAACCAATAACTTCGCAAACATCATGCGCAAATTATTTAAGGACTTCCGACTCAAGGCATCAGCAACAACATTCGCCTTTCCCGATGATACTCAACCACACAATCGCAGTGCTTCAGCAGCTCAATGCAACGCTTCTGTCTCAAGTTCAACTCATTCTCTTCTAGGTAAAAAGATACTTAAGACTCTTGTGATCAGTGTAGATCACACACCTCTCACCATGTAAATAATGATGCCAAATCTTGAGTGCAAAGACTACGTCAACCAACTTCAGATCATGGGTCAGATAGTTACAATCATGTGGTTTCAACTGTCTCGACGCATAAGCAATACCTTTCCCTCCTCCATCAGCACGCAACCCAATCTTATGTAAGAAGCATTACGAAAGTTAACATACTCCTTACCAGACTTTGACTGTGTTAATACAGGTGCTTCAGTCAGAACCGACTACAGCTTCTCAAAACTCATTTGCCTCTCATCAATCCACTCGAAGGCAGTATTCTTTTGAAGCAACTTCATCAATGGAGTAGCAATACACAAAAAACCCTCGATGAAACAACGATAATAACCAGCGAGCCCAAGATTCCTGACCTCGGGCACAGACCTCAGCGGCTTTCAATCCAAGATTGCCTCAACCTTCTTCAGGTCAACCCGAATACCCTTGGCTGAAACGACATGTCCAAGAAAAACCACCTCTCGAAGCCAGAACTCACACTTGTTCAGTTTGGCATACAATTGCTTATCCCTCTTAATCTAAAAAATCATCCTCAAATGATCGTCGTTTTCATCCTCTGATCGAGAGTACACCAATACATCATCTATAAAAACCACAAAAAATCGATCTAGATAGGAATGGAATACACGATTCATCATGCCCATAAATGTGCCAGGTGCATTCGTAAACCCGAATGGCATGACAAGAAACTCAAAATTCCCACAACGAGTCCTAAATGCCGTCTTCATAACATCTGCATCCTTCACCTTCAATTGATAATACCTAGATCTCAAATCAATCTTTGAGAAAATTGAAGCTCCCCAAACTGGTCAAACAAATCATCAATCCTCGGAAGTGAGTACTTATTTTTTATGGTCAACTTATTCAGCTGGCGATAATCAATGCACAACCTTAAAGTCTCATCCTTCTTCTTCACAAACAGAATCGACACTCCCCACGGTGACACACTCGGTCGAATGAAACCCTGGTCTAACAACTCCTGCAATTGGAGCTTCAAATCCTTCAACTTTTTTAGGTGTCATACGGTAAGATACAATTGACACCGAAGCTGTATCAGGATAGAACTCAATACCAAACTCAACTTCTATATCCAGCAGAAAACTAGACAACTCCATAGGAAAAACATCTGGAAAATCACAGACTGCACGAATCTCATCCAACCTCAACTCCCTACTATCAGCATTCAGGACATAGGCTAGATAAGCTTCGCAACCTTTCCGGACTAACTTCTCGGTTCCAAGCGCAGAAACCACATTGGAAAGCAACTCAAACTTCTCTTTAACAACAACAATCTCAGAGTTATTAGCACAACATAGAGTCATCAACTTCGCCTCACAGTCGACCTTCGCCCGATGCTCGATTAACCAATCTATCCCAAGGATAACATCAAATCCCCAAAACGACAACTCTAAAAAATCTACAAGAAACACTTGTCCTTGAACCTTTAGAGGAAAACGTCAATAAACTCGATCAACTACTACACTATCACCCAGCGGGCTCCTCACAGTAACACCCAACCTAGATTTTTCTATAGAAATTCCCAACTCTCTAGCTACATCTATCATAATAAACGATCTCGTAGTACTAGAATCAACTAAAGCTAGAAGAGAAAAAGATTGTAGTGTGAATGTACCTGTCATGACGTCCGCGGCTCTCTAGTTTGAGGATCTCTAACTGCATATACTCTAGCTTGCCCTCGAGTCTCAACTCGAGCAACTCCTCTCTGTCCAAACCCTCTACCACCATCACTTCTGCCATAGCCTCTCCCTCAAGCCGAAACGATTGCAGCAGCAACGATAGTAGCAGCAGCAACGATAGTAGCATCAGCAAGCACGTCCCTAATCACCTGCGTCAGTCATAACTTTTGCGGCATGTCTTACCGGACCTTGGCCAATAGCAAAACATCGTTCAGAACTCCCAAAATGACCTCTCTTATCCTTCTAGCCAGATCCACTAGTAGATTCAGAAGACCTCTTAACAGTCCTAGCAGTAATAGCTTTGGGTTCCTTACCCAAAGTCTCTTCTAAAGCTCGGGCCTTCTCAACCAACTCGTCAAAAACCTCAGCAGACTGCACTACCAAATACAACTTAGTATTCTGGTTTAGTCCAAACCTGAACCTCTTACAATGAAGCCTCTTGAGCTACCAACTCAAGCGCATACTGGCTCAGACGCATGAACTTCGTCTTCTACTCGTCCACAGATAGAGTACCCTGACCAAATCCATGAACTCACATCTCTTCGCCTCTAGATATTGCTCTCCCATGAACTTTATCCTGAAAGACTCTAAGAAAAAGTCTTAATCCACTTTCTCGGGTGCAGTACCGCGCTCGACTATCACCCACCAGCGATGAGCCTCACCATCTAGCAACGACACAGCGCACCCAAGCTTATCCTCATCAGAACAACCCATCTGACCAAGGATACGGGTAACTCCCTCTAGCCAATACTTAACACAAGTAGGGTATTCACCCTTAACTCCTTAAAACTCCTTACCACTTAGAGCTCATAGATGCTCTAATGGTAATCCTTGGTGAACAAGAGCAATATTGGCACTAGCAATACGTTGTAACGCCTCGATCATCTCAAACATCAAGTGCTCAACTCAATCCAGGTTAGCATCTTCACGTGACCGCGGCGATGCATCTTCATGCGGCAACAGTTGTACATCCTTATGTGGCTACGGTGTGCCGGCAATACACCGTGACTACTTCATCCTAGTCGCAGAGGCATAACTTAGATCGAGTACTAAAGAAAAAAGTAGGGAAAACATACCAGGAGTGAGTAGCGATAAGTGGTCTAAGACTTAACTAAGTATAATTTCCTATAGGGCATTATGTTTCCAGTTCCTACCCCAAAAGCAATTTATAAAGCAAAGAACATGCAAGGTAAAATAAACAATTTCAAGAAATATTATCAGGTAGGCTAAGCTTCGGGGTTACAAAACCTGTGACCTTTAATGTTTAATAAACCTGGCTCTAATACTACCAAATAAAACACCCCAAACCTAACCAGAATGGATCGACCCGAATCCGAAGCAACACATTAGCCACCGAAGTGACTTTCCAGCACAAAACCACCCCAAGCTTATAACACCTCAATTCTAACTACTAACTATCTAATCTTATTGCAGAAGCAATTTGTGAACCATTTTAAAACTATTTTTAAGAATTTAACCCAAAGGGTATTTTAGTCATTTTACCACTTAAAACTAAACGATCTCAATTTTAATTCTAAATGATTACCAACTTTCTTTTAATCAATTTTGGGAAACCTTTAAAATTCATTTTAATTAACCATTTTCCTTAATCCATTTACTAATTAATGCTATATTAGCTAAGTTTTATTACTTTAATTATATATATACAATTTTAATTAATCTATTTACAACTAATAAACAACATGTATTCATAATTTAAACATTCAAAATCATGCTTAACAAACATCAATTAAATCATACAATGGACTTACCTTAGCCACAAAGCTATCCATTCCTTGACAAGCTACAATTAAAATGTATTAGTGAAAAATTCATGCTTCAATCACCATGTTTTCGATCACCATGATATCACTTAGCAACATACCATAATCCACACAATATTTAACCATAAAATCAATCATTAAAAAAAAAAGAAGTATAACATCTCAAAATTAAAACCACTCAAACATTTTCCTTGTTTTGCAAAATGGTCCTATGTAATTAATATTTTAAATTCTCTCAATTAAACCCCTATTTTAATTTAGTTTTCAATTCTAATTTGACCCAAAATATTTTTTTTACTCAAAAATTTTTTAAAACCATAAAATCAATTTCTTTAAAAATATTTTTATTTTCCGGAATATTATTTCCTGATTTTTTTAAATGAAATTAAGCTAACTAAGCTAAGAGAAAAATTACTAATAACCCTGATTAACTCCTAATTTTTCACTCGAAACCTAGTAAACTTACCCGAAACTACTAGACCTATTTTTAGGGCCTTACAATGCCCAAAATGAAAATACATATCACTCATATTGAAAATGCCTAAAATCAAAATAAACATATTTTGATTTCCCATTCAACTCCAACTAAATAGGAAATTTCGAGCAAAAAAAACCTAATAGGAAATTATTAGAAAAAAAGATACGAATTAGAAAGAAGAGATGAAAAAAGGTATAAGAAGAGCAATTTATCTGATTGCGGCGGTAGATTTTGTCTCCAACTTTGTTACTCACAATAATAGGAGCATCCAAAATTGATTTGTTGAAATGACCGGAGTAAATGAAGAGTGTAGATGAGAGGAGGTTTTGGCCTTAAAAAATAGAAAGCTATTACGGATAACAAAAAATAACCAATTTAGAGCCCTGCCATCTGAATAGGTATGCAATCCTTACACATAGTAGAGGCCCGCGTGGAATGATGAATTCAACAGTAAAAATTGAACCAAACAAATCCAACACTATTCAAAACTGAATAATCTTTGAATTGAGTCCTTATTCACATCAACCAAACGTATTCCTTTGGTTCCAACAGCTTTTGGCTTCTTATTTGTATCCGACAATTTTGATTCATCAATTATTTAAAATGAGTAATGGGTTTTCTATTTATCTGTTACTATAAGGAATAACTCGTGAATGCAACGAACAAGTGAATAAAATAAAATTGAAAAGATCAAACATTCAAAATTTAATGTGGAAAAACTCCCCAAACGAGGACAAAAACCACGAGCAAAATCAAATTTCACTACAATAAAGGAGAATACAATAGATGAAGAGAATTAAAAGAAAACCCAAAACCCCACAAGAAAAGCCCTTCGAAATAAAGAACAAAATTCTCTCAATCTAAATATTTTTGTTGTGTGTCTAACCTAGAGTAATTGAGGCATATTTATAGGCTAAAATTCATAGTACAATATGAATAGAATATCTCTAGATTAATCAAAGTTTAAGTGGGAAGCTAAAATAAATTTTAACCTAGAGAAGAAAACAGAAAAACTTGTAGATCACGTTGCCACGTTGGGACGTGGCCTTCACATCGTCGAAACGATGGCCGTCGCATCATCGGGACGATATGTGTTTGCTCGTTGCAATGTCAACACAAAAATGCGAGGCATAACTTCCACAAATCTCCACATTGACTTGTATTTGACTTAACTCCCTTGCCAAGCATTGTTATGGGCCTATTTTAATCTACATTGGATTCTTACCAAGTCTAAGCAATGCTCAAACTTTGAAACTGGAAGGCTCGTTGTCAACATATCGGTTGAATTGTGTTGCGTACCGATTTTAAGAATCTGAACATCCCCTTAAATGATCACCTATCAAAAGAAGTAATAACGAATGTCTATGTGTTTCGTCCTCTCATGATGCATTTGATCTTTGGTGAGATGTATGGCACTTTGGCTATCATAATATATGACAGTTGCTTCTTTTTCACTTACTAGTTCATAAAATAGGCCCATTAACCAAATTGTTTCTTTTACTGCTTCAGTAATTTCCATGTATTCTGCTTCAGTAGTTGACAAAGCCATTGTAGCTTGAAGTGTAGCGTTCTAACTAATGACACAATTCCCAAAAACAAATAGGTAACCTGTGAGAGACCTTCTTCGATCTAAATCTCCTGCATAATCAGAACCAACATATTCGACTAAGCCCTTTGGGCTTTTTCTAAACTTTAAGCACATGTTAGAAGTACCCTACAAATATATGAAAATCCACTTAACTGCATGCCAGTTTAACTTACCAGGCTTGACCATGTATCGATTAACAATACAAACAACATGGTAAATATCGGGATGAGTGCATACCATTACATACATTAAACTTTCAACTGCGCTTAAGTGTGGTACTTTTGACATGTACCTCTTTTCTTCTTCGTTCTGTGGGGAATCTGAAATAGAGAGTTTAAAGTGTGCAGTTAAGGGAGTACATACCGGTTTTGCATTTTTCATCTCAAATCACTCAAGGATCTTCATAATGTACTTTTCTTACATTAAATATAATTTCCCAGAATGTCTATCTTTCGAAATTTCCATCCCCAAAATTTTCTTTGCTACACCTAAATCCTTCATCTCAAACTTAGAGTTAAGCATGGTTTTAAGACGATTAATTTTAGATGGATTCTTAGCCACGATCAACATAAAGCAGTAAATTTATATAAAAAAAACCACCATTAAGACATTGTAAATAAACACAACTGGCATGCTTACTTCAAGAAAAACCAATATTCAACATGAAGGAGTCGAAATTTTTATACCACTATCGAGGAGACTACTTCAAACTGTGCACGGACTTTTGTAAAAGACAAACATGATCTTCTTTACCATCAAATTTGAAGCCTTCCGATTGTTAGATGTAGATGTCCTCCTCAAGGTCACAGTAAAGGAAAAAAATCTTTACATCTAATTGTTTTAACTCAAGATTGTTTTATGCAACAAGGGGCAAAAGTACCCTAATGGACGCATGTTTCACAATAAAAAAGAAAACATCATGAAAATCAACTCCTTCCACTTGACTGTAGCCATTTGCAACCAATCTTGCCTTGTACCTAGTGTCGTTAGAACCCCAACCTTCCTTCTTTTTAAACACCAATTTGTAACCAATGATTATTTTACCGATGGGTGGTTTAACTAGCCGCTACGTCTCATTCTTTTGAAACGATTACATCTCTTATTCCATTTCAATGAGCCATTTGCTAAATTTGGAGGCTTGAACTGCATCATAATAACATGAAGGATCAGTTGAATTAATGCGCTCAGCAACACTTAGAGCATAAGTTAGTAGGTTCCCTTCACAATACTTTTGTGGTGGTTGGATTTCTCATCTTTTCCTGTCACAAGCCAACTTATAATTAGTTAACTGAGATGGTAAGGGTACCTGAGAGTCGGATAGAGTCCCAAATTGATCCGAAATAGCTTTGGATTTGTAAAAATTAGGATTCTGTCGTATCGTCTCGAAGTCGTGTGACTCCTCGTCGGGAACAACCCTCTATTCATTGTGTCGTTGCGATGTTGGGCATCGACTCGTTAGGACGTCACCTACTTTTTCTCCCTTAGAATCCACCTTGTTCGAGACACTCTAATTTGTTGTGTCTTTAAAGGTAAAAGACCCCTTTTTCTTATGGAAACATGATAGATTCATTGAATGTAACATCTCTACTAACAATTATTTTTTCGATTTTTAGAAACCACAATTTAAAACCTTTCGTACTGACAAAGTAACCCAAATAGATGCACTTTACGACCCTTAGATCCTCCTTCGACTTGGCAGCTAAGCGAGACAATCATTTATCAGTTGAACTAAAGGGGCTCAGTCATTAGAAACCCAAAATCTTAAATTATATAGAAGCTTTGAGAGTCATTACTCTACCTCTTCCTTTAATCCACGAGTTTAGAAGGGTAAGAAAGCTTACCAGTTCTTCAATTTCTCTACCACCAGACTTCAATTCTCACAACGGCTACTGTAATACCCAATTTTAAGCCCGGGCCCAAATAAATAAACATCAAAGAATAAAACAATAAAACAGTTCAAATTACAAAAAATTGCAAACCCAAAATGCCAGGCCCAATTAAGCTTAACCTAACCCAAATGCCAAGCCCAACACTCAATAGTCCACATTGAATTTTTCAGAAACCCTAGGGCGCGCCGCACGTCAGCAAAGCTCCCTCGCACACCTCCGGCGCAACACGTCATCCCCGCACTACACACGTTCTTCCAGTGTGCACCTGCAACAAACCACGAACCAGGAACAGCAATAATAGTAGAAAATATGACAAAAATGTAAAATAGAGTTTTTGAGAGTTTTCTTCTTTTTTTTGTTATTTTTGGAAATATAAGGCCAAATTAAATCTATAAAATGGGGGACGGATTTTGACAGAGAAAAAATATACAAAGGAAAAGATTGAAAATCAAAGAAACACAAAAAGGTTATTTTTTGTTTTCGTTTTTTTATTTTGTTTTTTAAAAAAGAAAAGAAAAGAAAAGGAAGGAGAATACCTGAGTGAGTTGAGAGGCTCTCGCGTTGATTCCGACTGCCCTTCATGGCGGATGCTCAGCGGGGAGGGGAGGTTTGCTGGCGGCGCGCCGCTAGGGTTAAGACCCTAGCAGAGGAATTTCTTTGTTGTTTTAAAAAGCAACAATTTAAAATGTTTTTTTTTAATCTTGACTTAAATAATATTGTTAAACGACGCCGTTTGGATCAGGGGTTTACAACGCCAAAACAGCGTCGTTTCATGATGACCCAATGGCCCGACCCAGATATTGCCAAATCCGCGCGCCTTGGCCTCCGATGGGTTATTTTCGCGCACGATCCCTCTGCCTTTCCAACACGTTGCAATCAAATCCTTTTATTTATTTTATTTCTTTTAAATTTGATCTCTCATTTTATTTTTGTTTCATTTTAATCCACATTAAAGTGTTGCATTTTGGGGATTGGGAATGTTTCTCTTGCGGTCCTTCATGTTATTCGCGCGCTGCACTTTAGCCCTTCTTTATTTTTAATTCTATTTGTTGCCCTTTTAATTTTGTTTTAATTTCAACTCAATCTTTGACCCATTATTTTATTTTATTTTATTTTATTTTTTAAATCTATCATATACTATTTTTATGTATATATTTTTATATAAACTTAATATAATTGGTATGTATTTTTTTTAAAATAGTCTTATTTTATAATGTATTTATTTTTAAAATTATAGTATTCTCCTATATTATTATTATTATTATTATTATTATTATTATTATATAATCTATATCATTTTTATCCTATGAATATATTGTTATTTTTATATTATTATAACTATTATTTTTTTAGTTCCCCTTTTAAATACATTTTTTAAGCTACTTATATGTATATAATTTCATTCTTTAAAATACCCTCTCCTATATTATGTATATTTCAACTTTTACATATTATTACATATATCATTATTTATATCGAGTTTTCACTTTATATGTATTACTTATTAGATTAATATATATAGTGCTTATTTCGATTTTCCTCGTATGCAACATTTATTTTAAAATTTGTTTAAATATTATTGTCTCACATAGTATTTTTTTAACTCAATTTTTTATTATTTCAATTTCTTGTATATTATTTATTTTAGATTTTTGTGCATATACTTTATTGATTTACAATTTCCATTTTCTTCATGCCATTTGTTTTTTTAGTTATTTCAAAACTTGTACATTTGGTTTGCATTTGCATTAATTGGCTCGTTTTTTAGCTTTTGAATGTTGATATTGATATTGGCATGATGTACAATTGAGATTATTGTTGCTTTGTTTGTTTGTTTGTATTTATTTATTGATTATTCATTACTCATTAATGTATATTTTATTTTCGAATTATCCTTTTGCGTTGTACGTTATCATTCAATTGCAATACATTCGTTTAAAAGGTTATGTTTTATTAAAATATTGAAATCGTTTTTATTTATAAATTTTCAAAATATTCGGTATCTAAATATTCTGCCCTAACTTACTGGATTTCAATTTTCTTTGTTGAATTTATGTGGCCGAGTATCTATTGTCCAACAAAATTGTATACATTTCAAAATTAAAGTTTATTCTCGATATTTCAAAATGTTGTGTCCTAACTCATTGGATATGACATTTTGCTATCTTGAGTTAAGGATTTCTAAAAATAAAGGCAATATTCAGTATTTGAGAATTTTGAGAAATCGAACCCTAACTTACTAGGTTTTGACTTTTTCATTTGACCTAAATGACCGAATATCCTTCTCAAACTTAAATACATGAGTTTTTAAAAGTCAAAAGACAAAACTAATCTCGAAGATTAAAAATGCTGCACCCTAACTTATTGGGTGTGACATTTTACTTCTTCTAGATAAGGGGGGTCTTATCACCCAAGTTAACTTATTCAAGTTTTCTTTTAAAATCTTTCCAAATTTTTGACACCAAGACATTAAACAATCAATTCGGTATTGATTTTGGGCGTTGCGAGGGTGCTAACCCTTCCTCGTGCCTAACTGACTTCCGAACCTGTTTTCTCAAATTTCGCAGACTAAAATCATTTTTAAGGTGATCCGATCACACCTCAATAAAGGATCGGTGGCGACTCCAATTTTCGTTTTTAAAGTCGACAACTAATTTTTATTTTCAAAAAATGGTTTCGACAGCTACAACATGCAGAGCTTCCTTCAGCCACATCATCTTCTTCTTCAGAGGAACTGAAGAAGACGATTCTTCAGAGGAACTGAAGAAGACGATGCTTCAGAGAAAAAAATTGGTAAACAAAATTGAGAAGAATTATGTTTCCACACACACCTATATATATACTCCATTGGCACAGTCTTCACAGACTAATACCACCACTCAATCCTAATCATTTTGTCTCCTAGTATGGAACCAACCGGTTCCAATCTGACTAAACTAGGATTGAAATCTAACCATCCGTTTAAGTTTCTAAATATCTCATTAGAGCTTGAAATTTCTATTTCTATACAATCGGCTCCCCAACTCTTCTTTGAGTAAGAAAAAATTCAAAACAATTTTCAAAAATTTAAAATATTTATAAAAATTTTAAAATGTATATTTTTTAAAAATTAAAAAGAAATAAAAAAATTTCTAAAGAACATATAAAGTTAAGATTTTTAAAAAAATTAAAATAATAATTTTGAGACCTAAATAAGTTAATTAATGATTTAAGTTTATAACACTAAAATATCTTTTATTATTATTTTGATTTGAAAAGTTTTCAAATATATATGGTTTCAAATTTATGTGTTCAATTAGTTATACTGTAACAAGATTTTAATTTAACATGTTTAATTTTAAAATTTAACTCAAATAGTTTCACTTGATTCAACTCAACTTGAATTTCATTTTACTTAACTCAATTCAGAAAAATTTGAAATCAAATTAAATAATAAAATATGACTCATCAACTCAATTAACTCAAAAAAAAATCATTGGAAAGATAATCCATATTTGAAGGAGTTTGCCTATGTGTGTGTGTGGAACATCAGATATAACTCTTTCTTTCTTCTTTTTTTGATAGGTCAAAGTAAGAAATATATCACGTATGAAACAAATATGAACTGTTACTCCAACGACATATAAGACCATTTTATTTTTAAAATTTATCTTTTATTTTTTTCAGATTTTAAAATTCAAGTCTAATTGTAAATACTATTAATTTTTTTGTTAAATTTAAAAATTATTAAAAATATAAAAATTTATTTAAAAATTATTAAGAATTATAAGAAATAATAAAAAAGTATGTAAATTATTAATAATTAATAAAAAAAAGATTTAAAATTAAAATAATATTTTAGGATTTTAAAAATATTAAAAAATGATCCTTTCAGGATTTTTTTTAATTTTGCCACTTTAGCAAAAGGTACACGTCCTACTTGCTTCTTTAGTCACGTCATCACCTAATGGTAGAGATGAATGAAATTTTAAATGAATGACCAGATTGTTCTTTAATCTAACGAATAGGGGTTAATTTGTTCATCTTTCAGTACAGGGATAAAATGCAATCTAACTCTTAGTACAAGGTCTCTATGGTAATTCTGCCATTTATCTAGCCACATGAATTGCACAGAACAAGGGGCGAACAAAATCTTATATAACTTGAAAACCAACAAAAAATTTAAACTTTAAATTAAATAGATTGAATTATTCGATTTACTCAAATTATTCGGATAAATTTGAATAAAAAAATCAAATAATTCAATTTAAATCGAATATGAATTACAAAACTCGAATTATCCAAAAAAAAAAACCAAAACAATGTGGTTTTAACAAATATTTATGTTTCCGTCAATGCTTTGCCCCTACACTTCCTTCCCCCACTTTTCCTTTCGTTCATTCATAATTTAAAAGTTTGATTCATTTGGTTCCAACTAGTGGTTCGCCCGAAAAGTGGGAGGGTTTAGATAAAAATATAAACTCGAAAAATGGACTTGGACAAAAAAATAGTCATGTTTTCTAAATAGGTCGTGCTCAAGTAAGAGTTTTTCAACCCGGGCCTGACTTGGCCCTAAAGTATCGATACCTTTCACAAAAGTATCAATACCCTTCCTGGTATCGATACCGTTTTAATGTTTGATATTTTGAACATTAAAGAAAAATTGTTGTATCGATACTCTTCCTAAAGTATCGGTACTTCATAACAAGTATCAATACATTCCCTATTGTATCAATACTATAAGCTTTAATATGAGTCAGGTCGAGTCGGGCCCAAATTTAACATATATAATTTAGGTTGGGCTTAAACAAAGAATTAATTCTATTTTTAACCCAAACCTAAAATTTTATTAAGGTTAAATCCGAATCCGACTCAATCCATAAACAAATCAAATCCTAATAACTTTTAGCTTCTTATTTGTTCCCAACAATTTGGTTCGTTAATTATTTAAAATGGGCATTGGTTTTTGTCTTTTATCTGTTACTTTAATGGTAAAAAAAAAAAAATTCAAAGTGCCTCTATATTTTTATTTGGTAGTCGAAAGAGGTCGACCTTAAATATTTATTTTCTTAATTGATTTCACTACATTTTTTCTTGTGTCAAATGCTCTAATATATATGTAATCCATCACTTTTGATATTTTAAATTGCTTGATAAACTATTTATTACCCTTTAGATGCATAATTTCACTGTATTTATTTCACTATAGTTGGTATCTATGATTTTTATGTTTTGTTATGAATGTCATAAAAGTTGATAAATTATTTAAACTCGAATAAATCTTTTCGATTTAATTCGATTTTATAAAATTTCAAATTAAATTCGATTGATAAAATAAAACTCTATCAATTCATTTTTTCAATTTTATCAAATATTCACCCTAACCAAAACTATTAAACCTCATAAATCTTGGGTACATGGCATTCATAGTACATTTGGGATTGTTTTAACAATAATACTTTCCCCAAATGAGCTAGGGTTTTAAGAATATTTAATTAAAATAAATATTTATTTAATTTTTAAGACTGTAATGTATTAATATATATATATATATGAAAATTAAACTTGTAATCATATTGTTGTAGAGTAAAGACAATTCTTTAGAATTTTCTTAGATTTTAAATCTGAGTTATCATGTGATTAAATTTTTTTTAAATGATTAACTATTTTAAATATAATATTCAATTATAAAATAGAAAAAGGATAAATATCAAAATTATACATGAATTATGGTTTGATGTGCAATTATATACATGAATTTTATTTTTTTGTAATTTTATATATGAAATTTTAATTTGATCAAATTCTTATACATTATTAACACAATTATTGATATAACATCATTTTATGTTTATATATTGCATACATAAATAATTATATTTATTCAATATAAAAATGAATTGATGCACTCATTTATTTAAACGTGTATAATTAAATCAAAATTAAATTTTCAAGTATACATTTGAACTACAATTAGAGTTTCAAGTGTAGAATTGCACCCATTTAAAGTTCATGTATATAATTACACATTAAATCAAAGTTAATGTATAGTTTTAAAATTTATCCCGTAAAAGAATGACATAAGTTCTATATCAGATTTTATTTATTACAATACCAATAAATCATTTTAAAAATAATATTATATTTTTTATACAATTGTGATTTAAACCCAAACTATTTTTTTTTAAAAGTGAGCACTCAATAAACTTCAATTTAATCTCAAAAAATTAATAACAATCTTTTTAAATATATCATTTAAAATAATAAATATTTTGTTAAAAGTCCCTTAAAAAATAAATATTTTGTTAGAATAGATCAAGTATGGATTTTCAATTAAATGTGAATTATCAGTTAAATTAATATTAAAATAAAACATTAAATCTTTTAAGAAAATAAAAAATCTAAACTAAAAATATTAAAACTAAAAACCATTATTTAAAAAAAACTAGGTTAAAAAAATTTACATGTATCAAATAGTAATCTATAAGGGCGTCAGTGAGGCGGATTTCGCAGGATCCTGCCCCACTTCGAACCTAATTGGGCGAAGATGGATACAGGTTTCGCGGGTGGTGGGGCGGGGATGGGGACCAAAATTAGACCTGCCGTGAGTAGTGGGGCAGGTGTGGGTATGACCTTGTACCCACCTTGCCCCATCCCCGCCCACCCCGCATAATGTAATAAGTATATTTAAAAAATAAAAATTTATAAAAATTAAATTTTGATAACATTATTCAACTTACATTCATTGCTATTTTTTTTAGAAAAAAGGAAAGCACTCCAGAGCTTCTCACCCAATTTTAACATACCTCACTCATTCAGTTTCTCACTTTCTTTGTTTTACATGAAACCCTAAAATTATTCACAATTGCTCCATGTTGCAACTTGCAAACTTGAAGCACCTGTTTAACTGATACTTATAAATATATTATATGAAGTGGATCGCGAGACAGATATAACGGGGATTAGGTGAGTCTAGGGACTCAGGTGGGTGGTGGGGCGGGGATAAATTTAGTCTTGCAGGTCACGGGATGGGATGGGAACGAAAATTCTTGGCAGAGATGAGTGCGGGGGAGCACCCGCCCTGCACAATTGACATCCCTAATAATTCATTAAGGATTCTTTGCAATCTATAGTAAACAACATATTATAAACCAAAATAATACTAATAAAAACATTAGTAATTAAATCTATATAATTATAAATATAAATTTTATATTTAAAAATATATAATCCCAATTTTATTAAATTACTTTTTAAAACATTTAAAATTATTTAATAAATTTCATTCATTCTTTTTATCGCTATTATCAAATATATAATTCTTACAATTTCTTTATATATAGATAAAAAATAAATGTAATATTTTAATAATATTATCATAATGTCTCCCCAATTTGCTAGACTTTTACAACTAAAAATAAAACATTTCATTAATTAAATTCTTGAAAATATTAAAATTTATCAAAATATTTTTGATAAATAAAAGTTTAGGTTTAAAAAGTAATTTTAAATATATAAGATGGATATTCAGTTTGATTCAAAAGTTTGATTTAGAAATTAAATTTCAATTGATAACTCTTATTCAAATTTATAGAATAATATTAAAATTGAACTTTAATTTTTTAATAAAAAATAAAAAGATTAAATTCAAAAAGTTTAAAAAGTATAAGGACTGATGGATAATTAAACCTTTATTTATTTTTTGGTGTAAAAGATAACCCATCAAAATAATCACATTAAACTACTAATGTTACGTGGATTTTTTATAAACAATTGTAGTCTCTTATTCTTGTTAAAAACATCTTTGTGGTGCGATAAACTTTTGTGTTTTCTTCTCTAGGAATATGAACAAATTTTTATTGAACTATTTTCAACAAAATCTACTGAATACAACTTATAAGTGTTAAATGAGAAGACCTTGAAAATATTTTTTTAATAGACTGAATAACCTCTATGCTATCTATGCAAATTGACAATTTGTTCTATTGTCTATTATAAAGAACAATCAAATCGTCTAGAATACTCATAACTCAACATTGAACACATAACAATATCTCAACCTTCTATTAAATTCAAGAATCCATCGATCATGATAATCCTTCAACACTCCCCTACAATAGCTTCCCTCAAGTTCATCTTAACTGCTTTATCAAAATATAACCGAATCCAGTTACCAATGGCAGAGGATGTTGCCGGTAAATTTGTCTTCCCTTCTTTTCCATCCACCTAAACGGGGAAAACAGGACGCCTAACGTGTCAATCAAGTAAACCTTTCTAGGCATTACATCGGTTTCACACTTAACACGCATTCAATTTGGTTTGGACCACAATGCATATTTATTTTTTCTGATTAAAAATATTATTTTGCTTGGTTCATAATAGAAAAAGATTTGTTATTTGGATTACTTTGCTATAAATTCCAAGTATCTGACGCCAAAATACATCATCTGATCCCACAAACTTAGAAGCTTCGTTTTCTATTTTCACTTTGAAAAACAAAAATGGATAAGATTAAGGGTATGATGCGCGCTGCTGAATACAGTAAATATGGCGGAGTCGTCGCGGATCTGAAGATAATGTGCTTGCTTTCTTGAGTTTAAAAGTTCGAATAAAAGGAAATGTTCTGCATTCTGCAAGTTTAAAATGGAGGTTTAATTAAAATGTGTGATTTAATCATTAATTTTATAGGGTGAGCAAAATTTGTTTCATTCGAAAAAATCGAAAAAAAATTTAAATTTTAAACTAATTGAGTCAACTCAATTTCTTTTTTAAATTTTGAGTTCGAATCGAATTAAATTTTTAAATTCAAATAAGTCGAATAATTCAAAGAAACCAAACCTCAAACTATATTATATTATATTATTAAAAAAATAAAAATAACGTGTAAAAATAAATTTATAAATATATTACACGTTATTTTTTAAAATAAAAGAATCAATAATTTAGTAATGTTTATTTGAATTATTATAAAAGATGAAAATCATTAAAGTAGATTCTATTTTTATAAAAAAAATCTAATTTAATTGTGCATATTAAATTTAAATTAATTTTTAAATTTAATAATAATGTGAGTAATGTAACAATAATTAAAAAATGTGATAAGTAGTTCAATATTATTTTAAAATATAAAATATGCAATTAAACTAGAAAAATAAAAAAGTTGGGAAAACAAGGAGGGATTAATGTTGCAATATTCTCATCTCTTTTGTTGAGTGACTTTGGGCCTTTGTTGGCCGGCACCACACACCCCCAAAAAAAAAATTTTTGATCAGATAAAGGAGTGCCAGTCATTTAGTATCCAAAACCCCAAAAATTATTTTTTTAATAGAAGAAATAGTGGTGTCGGCCATCTAGTTCCCATAACTTAATTTTACTGTTCATTTCAGGTCATTTTGGTGAATGTTTTTAAACCAGGTTGATTTTGTAAATATTATTCTTTTTTAGATCATATGGGCAAAATAGCCTTTGATGTTACATTGGACAGTTTGTTGGTTCAAGCTATGCATCACTCAGGCCATAGATTCTTTTTCACCTTATTATTCATTTCTTTGTTTTATGTGCTATCTGCATCATTTATGTCCTTTGTCTTGCCAATATCTTATTATTTGAATATATTTTGCAATTACAAAATGGAGGTGCACTAGCTGAATATGTTGTGGTTAATGAAGGTTCCACAGTTTCAAGGCCTCCAGAGGTATCATCCCGTGAAGCTGCAGCGTTGCCAATTGCTGGCCTCGCAGCTTACCAGTCACTTGCCTAGCTTGCTGGGCTCAAACTTGATGGAACCGGCCTAGAAGTGAACGTATTGGTTACCGCTGCTTCAGGTGGTGTAGGTCAATATGCCGTTCAACTCCTAAAGCTTGCAAATTCACACATTACAGCCACTTTTGGGGCTCGTAACATGGATTTAGTAAGGAGCCTAGGGGCTGATGAGGTTCTTGACTACAAAACTCCTAATGGGGTGGCTCTCAAGAGCCCTTCTGGTCGAAAATATGATGTAATCATCCATTGCGCACACAATATTCCTTGGTCTCACTACAACAAAACAAGTTTTTAGCAGCACACAATCTACCTTAGAGGCTAACTTGACTTCAAAAGGGAAGGTAGTAGATGTCAATCTCCGTTTCGGTACTTTGATGAGTGTTGCTTTCAAAAAGAGAACATTCGCAAAGAAGCAACTCATACCCTTGTTTACCTTTCCTAAAAAAGAGGACCTCGAATAGTAAGGCTGAAGAGGCTTGGGCCAAGAGCATTGATGGCCATGCCACTGGCAATATTCTTGTGGAGCCATAGGTTGTTAAGGTTACTTGATAATTGACACTAGTTTGACACTTTCTCATTGAGTGGCGTAGCTCATCATGTCTAAGTCCACAAAGTACTCAAGTATCTTGAGCAAGTCCATGTTGGTGTACGAGTTTCCTAATCTTTATTGTATTTTGCTGGTGGTATAAACAATGTTGTGTGACATGTAATGTTGCTGAGCACTGTGTTTTCTTATGAGATTTAGAATAAAATTTTCTTTGTTTTTGAATCCTTTCTTTTTCTGTTTAATGCTTAATGAGTATACAAAAATACTACAAGATAGCTTGTGTACATTGATGGGTTATGTAGAGAAGGCCGTTTTTAGCTTTTCTTCCGAGATATTTGGGTTTAAGAAATCATTTGGGTTTGATGTTGATGCTCACTGTTTCACTGCTATAATTACAGAATCTAAACATCATTTTATCATAAATTTTAAAATAACATAATATATTGATATAATAATAATTTTGAAAAAAAAATTAGTGGGAGTCTTGTAATGAATAGTAATAAAAAAACTATAAATTACCGTGGATATCCAGTTGGCTATCCAACATTTAGGGCGTTTTTATTTTGGTCATTAAGAAATTTCTTTTAATTTCATCACCTAACTTTATGGCATTTTTTTTAATAACCCAAGCATTAAATCCTGAACGACGATTAATTGTACACGTCAAATCATTTTCACGATATGTTCACATTTTCATTTTGGTCATTCCACTTCTAGGTCGATTTCATTTTAGTGATTTTTACTTCTAGGTCGATTTCATTTTAGTGATTTTTTAAGTATTGATATGAGAAAAAAATAATTTATTTAATTGATTTTGATGTCAATATTGAAAACAAGGAAATTTAAAGCTTTTAGCAAAATTAATTAATGTATTATTTCAGTTTTTACCGCTTTTTCACTTTAATTTTTAATGTCTTTTACCTTGATTAATACTAAAAATGACTTCTTTTAGGTGACCAAAATGAAAACAATTTAAAAGTTGGGTGACCAAAATGAACATGTAAACATGATGTGGCGTGTATAATCAACTGCTGTAGAGATTTAATACTTTGGTGAGTAAAATGAAAGCATTCTAAAAGTTGGGTGATGAAATTGTAAGGAATTTTTTTGGTGCCTAAAATGAAAGTACCTAAAAGTTGGGTGACAAAAATAAAAGTGTAAATATGATGAGACATATACAATCAACCGTCCTTAGAGATATAATACTTAGATGACTAAAATAAAAGCTCCTAAAAATTCATGATAAGCTAAAGTCTTATCAAAGAATCAACTAAAACATCACCGTAATAAACTTTTAATTTCTCAGGAAGTTCCTTTTTTTAATCTTTTCAAACGAATTTTTATTTCTAAAAAACTTGTTTATGTATTTGTTTTCTTGCATAACTATATAGTCGGAGCTTTCAAGGCATCTTGTAATATTTTCATTTCATTCGCTGATGGAAGAATTTATATCTTATTTAGATTGAGTTTGTGTCAAATTTTAAACTTATTTTTTAGGTTGTGCCCCGGTTTGAGAAATATGCTTAAAATTTTATCTTAACCCAGCTCAGCCCGTGTTCAACTCTATATTTAAACTTGAGTTAATTATTATTATTGTTTTTTATTTACACTTTAGTTAATTATTGTAATGGAACGTTTACATGCCACTTTCAGTGGGGCTAATTTTACGTTTAAGCCCAGGACAAAAATCACGCTTTTAGTCAGGTCTTTATTCCATGTGAAAGCAAATTTGACCCAAGCAGTTCCAGCCGGGAACCTTCCGTTCACCAGATTTGTGGAGGTGAGTCTTCAATTTCGACTTCTTTCACCCGGGCAACAAATTTGATTTGAATTACTATTTCTTAATTTTAGTTTTATTTGTTTACATTGGAACCGTTTTTGGACAGAATTGATGGATGTTTTACATTGGGATGGAACCCTTTCTGCAAAGGATTTCAGAATTGGTGCTTTCGCGTTTGCTCAGAAATGGGAAAGTTGTAACTTAGCTTTTCCCCCATGGTCGTGGCTTCCTTGTCCTAAACACCCTTGGCTTGCTCCTCCTGAGGTTACCACTCTTCTCACTTTTTTTTAACCAATTCTTGTTGCAAAATCATTTACTGCTTTTAAAGGAATCGACTTGTTTTTAACTTTTGCAGGAGGAGGGTTACTTGTCACTTGAAAAGATATGCATTTCCAGGCCAAATGAGGTCCAGTCTCGAGTCATTTAATGGATCATATTTGATTATTTAACAAAAAGGTAACTTTTTCCCTTATTTTTCTTCTTTCTTTTGGGTGCAGGAAGAAGATATTGATCAAATTAGTCAAATTGACACCGGGGAAGAAGAGACCTGTTGCTCAAGAAATGAAGATGTTCTTGATGACGCCACATTGGTACATATATTTTGATTGGTTTTTCCAGTTAATTTGATTGAATTAAATGTAAGATTTCATGTGTAACTTGGGAGTAAAACATGGGATTTACTAGTTTTGTTGCCTGGTTTACTGTTGGCTGACTTTGATCATGCTCTTATTGGGTTTCTAGGTTCAAAGCAATCATCATGAATTACATTACTGTGACTTTCATATAGTGTACAGTAGTACATTTAGGGTTCCAGTGCTATATTTTCGTGCTTACTGCAGCGGTAAGTTCTCTTGATGCCGTCACTTCCTACCTCAAGATAGTCATTATTTTCCATGTCAACTTGCGATAGAACATACTCGTTGACATAGTTTAGCTTGTTTGTATGACTTAAATGCATGATATATCTTATATTTGAGAAACCTAACTTGGAATAAACTGATGATATGTGCTCTTTCAAACTAATGATTTCTGTTTATTTTTTAGATTACCATTTTCGTCAATTACTTTTGGTTTGTTGCTATGCGCTTGAGCATTTGGGTTTATAGTAGGTTCGTGTATCCTCTTCTCAAAGAGCTAGTTTCATATCCCTTCTCTCTCCAAATTTGGATGGGGCTAAAAGACCAAAGAGATAACAGTTATACTCTATGCTTTGCTGCATGCTTTGTTAACTGATCATGAAAATGGGTCATCTGATTTGAAGGATTGAAATTGTTCAAAATAAACTGTTGCTTGTCTTGCAGCTGGGAATTTATATCATATTCTAAACTTATGGAACTCTCAGTTCCTGAAAATTTGTGGTGGTCGTGTAATGTAATTATGGATCTCATAAATCTTGCTTAGTGTATCTGAAATACAAGTCCTAGCATTGATTCATGGATGAATTTATGCTTTACATGTTTTCATTGTCTATGATCTGTTCACTTTTCAATTGTCTTCAACAAATAATCTTGTGAAGGATGATAGGTGATTCAATTATTGATGGCTACATGCTAACGAAATTAACCTCTGACAAGTTTTGCTTTGCTAAGATGTGATTTGGCAACTTGAGGCTATTAGAACTAACTTAGAGTAGGTGCTGATAAGCTTAGTTATTAGAATTATCTGTCAGTTGTCATCAAACAGGGCACCAAACAAATAAAGTCATGTTCATGTAAGCTTAACAGTATGAAATTTTATTGCAGCAGGACAGACCCTGTGCTGAGGAATCCCTTCATATAGCATAATTGCACCTTATTGAATAACAAAAGCTGTTAGTAGCAAGTAATTGTTTAATTAAGGGATTATGTCAGGTCATTTGTAATGCTTCTCTGGTTGGTGACTTTGTCTTATATATATATATATATATTAGTATCTGGTTTATGTTGATGGCGGACCAAGGAAACAGGTTGTCATATTCTTGCTTCCTTTGAATGCATGGGTTTATGCAGGTGTATATAGATGAAATCTGGCTTTAAATTATTCGATTCAATATTTATTTGAAGAGTATAAGTGAGATATATATTATACCATTTATAGATGGAAGACCTTTGCCATTGGATGAAATAGAAAAGGAGCTCCCTGCATGCGCTTCAAAGGAATTGTCAAAAAAATGGACATTCATAACTCAAGAGGTATGTTTCTCCTACCTTGCTTTATTAGCTCTTTGCCTTGCAGCTTCCTTGTTTTTAAGAAGTGTTCTAAATTCCTTGCAGATTCATAACTAAATAAAGGAAATGATGGAAAGAAATAATTTTTCCTTCCTCCCTCTTTCCTTCTTTCTCTCCTACCAAACACAATGTTGACCTTTTTTTTTTCTCTCGCTGTTATTGATCCTTCATGCCAAACACAATGACATGACCATAACTTTCCTTTCTTCTTTCTTTTTTGGTAAATCGTTTAGAAGCATGTTATATGAAGATGATATGCGACTATTTTCAATTATAGGAACATCCATGCTTGAAAAGACCATGGTACAAATTACATCCATGTGGGACTGCTGAGTGGATGAAGTTGCTTTTTCTCAGTGACACTGCTAACCCTAAATTTGAAGTGGTGCTGGAACTATATCTTCTATCATGGTTCTCAGTTGTTGGCCAAGTCTTTGGTCTTAGAATCTCTCTTAAAATCTCAAACTAGGGCTGATAGTCAAATTTTACCGTAGGTTCTACCACCATTGAATCCCATATTACAAGTGTTTGTTCTATTTTTCTTCATCTTTTAAATATAAAAGGATTGCTACATCTTCCAGCTAGTTTGAGAACTCAATTCTACCAATACATCATATCCATACTGGAAAATGAAAAGCATACATTATATGCATAATACATATATATATTCCTCGTCATCTATTAGCTTCAAGCAGAGGTTAACTGGGGACGGGACAATATTAGACATGATGCACAAAAAAGATGACATGAATGTATGAATCTCTCAAAATCCATGTAAATGAATATAAAACGTGATTAAACACGTCAAAACTGAAATGTATTAAACATGATTTATGGCATTACTAAATACACAAACAAGACAAATATGCGAACTGTTAGTTCTAAGTAGAGCAGGGATGACTATGTTTAAGAAAGTAAATAAATAACTAAATACACTGGCGGTTAATCGCTGAGCTTGTGATTATTATTAACATGGAACTACTCAGCCACTGATAGCAGTAATTCCGCGACAGGGAAACACAAACTGATAGCAGTAAATAAATAGCTAAAGACGAATTATTGTTTAAAACCCCAAAGGAAATTTGTTAGCTGTTATTTTGGTCTTTGAGCTTTTTCCTGGGAAATTTATCAGATGAACCACGACATTGAAACCATTGCTTCCAGGATTCCCTGTTGTATTTAATACAATATATTGTGTTTTGAAGTTTAATCTATAAATACGTGGTTCAAATTTATCGGTCAACTAAAAGAAGAATAATATCTCTTAGCGTCAAGTCAACTGTTCATGTTGGACTGAGTCACGCTGGGAGTCGGTCAAGTATAGTGTAGTCAATCTCATGTATTCTTCGAATCATAGATGAAGGAATAAAGTAGTCCTTACCGGCAGACTAGAGTTTCGGAAAACTGCTTTTTGGCTGCATGGATTTCGCAAGAAAGGCTAAGTGGACCTTCTTTGTAGTTACAACCTTGTTTAGTCTTGTACAGCCATTGTCAACCAATCATACAAGTATCAATGATACTGCCATAGAAATGATTCATGTAGGGTTGATTCTTGATGCGCAATCTTGGGTGGGAAAAATTGTTGATAGCTGCATTTCCATGGCTATATCCGATTTTTACAGTCAGAATTGTCACTATCAAACAAAACTAGTTGTGCATACCAGAGATTCTGGGGGTGATCCGTTGCTTCTTCTATCCCAAGGTACGTTTCTCTGTATATGACATCTATTTTTTGGTTATGAAAAAGTCCTCACTCGTACACTTACTGATTTGCAGCCTTGGTTCTCTTGGAAAATTTCAAATTGGATGCCATTATTGTTGCGGAAAATTCAGCTGGAGTGAAGATTTTAGCGGAGTTGGGATCTAGAGTAAAAATTCCAATTATTTCACTCTTCGCAGCTGGTCTATCTTTGTCCTCCTTTGAGTATCCTCATTTAATTCAAATTGGTGAAGATGAGTCTTCTCGAGCCAAAGCCATCGCTGCCATTGTTGAAGCATTCAGTTGGAGAAGTGTTATCCTCATTTATGAAGATAATGATTCTGCAAGACCAATCCTTTCTAGTATGACTGGTTTTCGTCTTGATCAGCATGTTGCCCTTCTAACATCATCTACTGATGAAGAAATTGTTGAGCAGCTCATGAAGCTCATGAGTTTGCAGATGACTGTATATGTGGTGCATATGTCACCTATTCTAGCATCTCGACTTTTCTTAAATGCTAAACAGCTTGGAATGTTGACTCAAGGGTATGCTTGGATAACAACTGATATGATTACTAATTTCATGAATTCAATGGATCCATCAGTCTTTGAGTCAATGCAGGGGGTGGTAGGATTCAAACCTCACATTCCGGCATCAAAGGAGCTTCGCAGGTTCGCAATCAGGTGGAGGAGTAAAAACTTAAATGAAAATAAAAATTTAGAAGAAATGGAGATGAATGTGTATGGCATATGGAGCTATGATATGGTTTGGGCTGTGGCAACAGCAGCGGAAAGGGTGATGACTCGACATCCTCATATCCTACACCAAGAAACCAGATTGAATATGAACTTCACCACTATTCGGTCCTCAGAAAGTGGTTTGGTATTTATGGATGAGATATTACAAAGTAGATTTAAGGGAATAAGTGGTGGCTTTCAACTTACTAATGGCAGGCTGATCCCAAAGGAAATCGAAATTGTAAATGTATTCAAGGGAGATAGGATAATTGGTTATTGGAATCCAGAAAATGGGATTGCCTCAATAATGAAGGAAGAAAACCACACTGAAACGAACTCAACATCATCTAGTAAACTTGAAGGTGTTATTTGGCCCGGAGGAACTATGAACATTCCCAAAGGGTGGTCTCTACGTGGGAAGAGGTTGAGGATTGGGGTTCCAGTGACTAATCAATTCAGAGAATTAATTAGTGTTGTTCATGATCCCCAAACGAATGATATAATTGTAACTGGATTCTGTGTTGATGTGTTTAAGGAAGCCGTTCAGAGTTTAGATTATGAAGTACATTACGATTTTATCCCGTTTGAAGATGCCAACGGACGAATGGCAGGATCTTATGATGATCTTATCCTTCAGGTTTATCATAAGGTAAGAAATATCAACTTATAATATTTTCCAATATTCTGAAACCCTACTTATGATCATAATTGAGTTTGAGTTCAGGAATAACAATCTTTAGAAATGTACAGTTTAGAACGTGTAATATAAACCCAGATTGAATTGGAACTGCTACATTCAGAAATCTGCATTTATGGGCATATTTATGCATACATTCCTCAGCTTCTGAGAACTCAAATTATATTGCACTTGAATGTGGTATTTATATATTCTTTCTTGTGATCAATGGCCTAGAATTATGATGCTGTTGTGGGGGATATAACAATCACCTCTCGCAGATTTGCATTTGTCGATTTCACGCTGCCATTCACTGACTTAGGCATCGGAGTTTTAGTGCCAAAAATCGACAACGACATCTGGGTTTTCCTGAAGCCTCTTTGTGGAGATCTGTGGATAACTGTCGGTGCTTTCTTTATTTTCACTGGCGTTGTGATTTGGTTTATTGAACGTCCCATCAACGAGGAGTTCCAAGGCTCACCGTCTGAGCAAATAGGAATGATCTTTTGGTACTCTTTCTCAACTCTTGTATTTTCCCACGGTAAGTACTCTATGTTCAACTTAAATAACCTTTCTGTTTCATTCATACAGAACCATATATTGAACTGAGCTTATTAGGTAAACTTGATGCTAATCTCGAGTTGAGTTCGTGTTTGATGCATACATTGAGCTAAGCTAACTGTAATTTTTGTTTTACCATAATCTGAAACTGCAGAGAAGCCGTTGAGCAACTTGTCGAAGTTTGTAGTGATAATATGGGTGTTTGTTGTGCTTATAATAACCTCAAGCTACACCGCAACTTTGGCTTCCATGTTAACAGTTAAACAGATACAATTGAGCTCAAGAGACAACGATGCATGGGTTTCAAGTGATATTAGCAACTTTACATTTGAAACTCGCAGACGAAGGGCAAACCATTCTGCGGAAGAATTTGCCGATGCTTTAAGAAGGGGAAGTAAGAATGGTGGTGAGTCATCTATTATTGATGAAATACCAAACCTTAAAGTATTCCTTGCCAAGTACCCTTCTGATTACACCATGATCAAATCGAAGGCTATAACAGGCGGTTTTGGCTTTGTAAGATTCCTTTCCAAAACCCTATTAACTTTGATCTTTCATCGATTTGCAGCAATGGGTGTTGATTTGTTTGTATGTTATTAATGGTAGGTTTTCCCTAAACGCTCCCCACTTGTCCAAGACATTTCAAGTGCAATTATGAGGTTAAGAGAGGAAAAAAGGCTGGAAATGATGGAAAATTATTGGTTTAACAGTGAATCAAGCTTTACAACTCTGGACCCAGAAAGCAATCCCAACAGGCTAAACATTCATAGCTTTGGGGGTTTGTTTCTTGTCACAGGAATCTCTTCAATTTCAGCTCTGGGGGTGTGCCTATTTCAGAAACGACAATCCATCAAAATCCACCTCAACAGTAGCTTAGACTCTTTAAAAGGGTACTTCAATGTGAAAATAATAGGAAGACAAAAAGAACGAAGTTGAGCTCGTCTAAAGGAAAATTATTATAGCCGCAATGTATTACTATTTATATTTATATATAGGTCACGACGCAAATCCCTGAGTTGAAAAGCTTGACAACTACTGAATTTTCATACTATTTTTATGAATCAAGTCATGAATTCGATTTGAGAAACAAATTTCAGTAAATTTTGCTAATAGACACATCCTCCAATTCGAGATCAAAGTCCTCTTCTAAACTATCGATTAGCAATCCATTAGCATTCCTAGAGTTACCCCCCTTGGCTGATCAACCTCTTCCATTGCATGACCTTCAACCGTCGTTAATCTTTTGCGGCTCTCTTCAGACCCGGGGGAATAGGAGAGACAGGAGGTTGAAGGGTAGGTGGGATGAGAATGCTCCCCATCAGAGCAATCTTTTATAATCTGAAGTGTGTTGATTTGTTTTAAGGTTTGAGTCTACTCTTGTTTATATTCATATAAAATATATTATGTATATTTTCATGTTTTTAGTTATAGTTAAGTGGACCACTATTTAAAATTAAGTTTCTTCCTATTCATGATGTGTTTATTACATTAATCACAAATCATAAATTATTAAACATTCTAAATAACTCATCAATGCATTATTAATCCCTAATACTCCATTTTAAATCATAATTTACTGCTAAGCTGACTAATTACTATATATTTTAATAGATAGTGAATATACTTGCTACTTTTAATGTCAACCGTTTCATATTAAACCTTATTTGCTATGTATCTCTTTGGAAGCCATCAAAAATTCATAAGTTAATGTCATATATAGTAATAAATACAACAAAGAAAAAAAATAAATTTTAATGTCAATGCAAAAGGTAATAGAAAATTTCTTAATATTAATTATAAAAACTATAGAAAATAAAATCACAACAATTGTAATGGAATTTTCATCACAGTTTGTATATAATGTAACATATGCTAGCATAAAGATAATTGGTGACATGTAAATGTGTATTTCCATGAATAATTAATTTGAAATTTTCAGCAACTCCATGAAATTATTACACTCAAAGCACAACAATCTAACAGGATTATATGATAAAGAGTTTACAGCGGTTAATTTTTTAATTCACAACTTGTTTTCTAATACGAATTATAGGGGTGAGTAAAATTTAATTCGATTTGAAAAAATTGAAAAAGAATTTGATTTTGAGTTATTCGAATTATTTGAGTAAACTCAAATAACTTGATTCGAGTTTGAAGTTCGAATGAATTTCACAATTCGAATAACAGATTAGTGTAAAGACCAAACCCCTACAAACTTTAAAAATAAGTTTCTATTAAAAAACTTTAAAAATAAAAGTTATATAAAAATTCTAATATATATATATATAAAAGTTAAAATTTAAAAAAAAAATTAAAATAATAGTTTTGGGACCCAATTATTTTGCTTTGAATTTATTTTAAAATATATATGATGTTCTAACATGGAATTAGTCATACTGTAACAATGTTTTTATTTGATATGTTTATTTTTTAATTTAACTCGAACAATTTCACTCGATTTAATTCGACTCGAATTTCATTTCACTCGACTCGATTCAAAAAATTTTCAAATTGAGTTAAAATAATAAAATAGGACTCATGGACTTGATTAACCCAAAATTTTTCACTCGATTCAATCAAACGTTGACTCTAGCTAACTAAACCAAAAATTTACTTTCGAAAAATTTCGTAAGTACCTAACGGAACCGATTCAACTTTAGATATTAAAATTTGCATACTCTGTTAAAAAGACTCCAATACCAATGTATAATATAATTAAAAAAAACATCATTTCTAAGCAGCATGCAAGACCCTGGCAATGGTTGCTCGAAGCAGTGTAGAGTGGCATCACTGACAGCCTCAACTTTTGCTACATTATCTGCTACTCTGTTTGCATCCCTTGAGATGTTTAGTAGCCTTACCTCATTACGAACTCACGCCAGGGAGTGTATTTGCTTGGAAGAATCAGAGATTTGCCGTACCATTCTCATGCTATCACTTTCGACTATAACTTTCTTCTATCCGCGATCCCATGCGATAGATAGACCATCCTTAACAGCCCACCGTGAGGCTATTATACATACAAACACTTGCCAGTTCCTACATACTGTTGTAACCCACTTGCCAGGTCCCATATTTTGATATAAAAATAAACAATATTTTTGAAAAATAAGAACCAAAAAAAAAAATCATAAAATTGCAGTTATTATACAAACCCAATAAAGGAACAGAATATAAAATTTGTACACAGTAGCCCACTAGTTAAAAAGTATGGTAAGCGTCGTAATATATCTAACTTTCAAGTAGTCTTTTACAGAGTCCATGGAGTTGAGGAAGAATTTGAACTTACGGATTATTATGGCTCGAGTTTTCTGAAATAGGCATAGGAGCAGAGCTGAAGTTGAAGAGATTCCAGTAACAAGAAATAAACCCCCAAAGCTATGAAGGTTTAGCCTGCTGGGATTACTTCTTGTGTCCTGGTCTGTGAATCAATTGCAGCTTTTCTTCCTCTCTTAGCCTCATAATTGCACTCGATATGTCTTGGACAAGTGGGGAACCTTTAGGGAAAACCTATTAGATACATAAGACAAATCAGCACCCGTTGCTGCAAATCAAAGAAAGATCAAAATCGTGAATGTGAATGGCTTTTCTATAGGAGTCTTACAAAGCCAAAACCGCCTGTTGTAGTATTGGATTTACTAATGGTGTAATCAGAAGGGTACTTGGCAAGGAATACTTTAAGGTATGGTATTTCATCAACAATGGCTGACACACCACCATTGTTACTTCCCCTTCCTAAAGCATCGGCATATTCTTCTGCAGATTTGTACGGCTTTAACCTGGGATTTTTGAAATTTAAGTTGCTAACGGCTCTTGAAAGCAAAAAACCATAATGATAACCTACATAGTCCTGTTTTAAGTTCAATTCAATCTGTTGAACTGTTAACATGGAAGCCAAAGTTGCAGTATAGCTTGAGGTTATAATAAGCACAACAAACACCCATATTATCACTACAAACTTTGACAAGTGGCTCAACAGCTTCTCCTCTGCAGTTTCGAATTACAGTAAAAAAAAAGAAGAAGAAAGAAATACAGTTAGCTTAGCTCAAGGCGTGCATCAAACATGAATATCAAGATAAAGCTACATTTAGTTTCACTTTTATATCTCGGACGCAACTCAAAGATTAAGATATAGTTTACCTAATAAGCTCAATTCAATATATGGGTCTGTATGCATGAAGCAGAAAGGTTATTTAAGTTGAACATAGAGTACTTACTGTTGGCAAATACAAGAGTTGAGAAAGAGTACCAAAAGATCATTCCTATTTGCTCACATAGTGAGCCTTGGAACTCCTCATTGATGGGACGTTCAATAAACCAAATCACAAGTCCAGTTAGAATAAAGAAAGCAGCAGTTGTTATCCACAGATCTCCGGAAAGAGGCATCAGGAATATCCAGATGCTTTTCTTGTTGATTTTGGGCACTACGGTTCCAACGCCTATGTCAGTGAATGGCATCGTGAAATCAACATATGGGAATCTGCTGGCAAGGATTGTTGTATCCCCCATAACAGCATCGTAATTCTAGTCCATTGATCACAAGAAAGAATATGTAAATACCACATTTAAGTACAATTATAATCTGAATTCTCAGAAGATGAGGAAGCCATGCATAAATCCATTAATTCAGATTTCATACCTTATAATAAACCTGAAGGATAAGATCATTGTAAGTTCCTGCCATTTGTCCGTTGGCATCTTCAAACGGGATAAAATCATAATGTACTTCATAACCTAAACTTTGAACGGCTTCCTTAAACACATCAACACAATATCCAGTTACAGTTGTTTCATTTGTTCGGGGATCACGAGTCACGCTAATTATTTCTCTGAATCCATTATTTGCTGGAACCCCAATCCTCAGCCTCTTGCCATGTAGAGACCAACCTTTCGGAATGTTCATAGTTCCTCCAGGCCAAATAACACTTTCAAGCTTACTAGATGATGTCGAATTCGTCTCATTATGGTTTTCTTGCTTCATCAATGAGGTGATTCCATTTCCTGGATTCCAGTAACCAATTATCCTTTCTCCCTTGAATACGTTTACAATTTGTAATTCCTTTGGGATCAGCCTGCCATTAGTAAGTTGAACCACCACTTATTCCCTTGAATCTACTCTGTAATATCTCATCCATAAATACCAAACCACTTTCTGAGGACCGAATAGTGGTGAAGTTCATATTCAGTCTGGTTTCTTGGTGTAGGATATGAGGATGTCGAGTCATCACCCTTTCCGCTGCTGTTGCCACAGCCCAAACCATATCATAGCTCCATATGCCATACACATTCATCTCCATTTCTTCTAAATTTTTATTTTCATTCAAGTTTTTACTCCTCCACCTGATTGCGAACCTGCGAAGCTCCTTTGATGCCGGAATGTGAGGTTTGAATCCTACCACCCCCTGCATTGACTCAAAGACTGATGGATCCATTGAATTCATGAAATTAGTAATCATATCAGTTGTTATCCAAGCATACCCTTGAGTCATCATTCCAAGCTGTTTAGCATTTAAGAAAAGTCGAGATGCTAGAATAGGTGACATATGCACCACATATACAGTCATCTGCAAACTCCTGAGCTTCATGAGCTGCTCAACGATTTCTTCATCAGTAGGTGATGTTAGAAGGGCAACATGCTGATCAAGACGAAAACCAGTCACACTAGAAAGGATTGGTCTTGCAGAATCATTATCTTCATAAATGAGGATAGCACTTCTCCAACTGAATGCTTCAACAATGGCAGCGATGGCTTTGGCTCGAGAAGACTCATCTTCACCAATTTGAATTAAATGAGGATACTCAAAGGAGGACAAAGACCAGCTGCGAAGAGTGAAATAATTGGAATTTTTACTCTAGATCCCAACTCCGCTAAAATCTTCACTCCAGCTGAATTTTCCGCAACAATAATGGCATCCAATTTGAAATTTTCCAAGAGAACCAAGGCTGCAAATCAGTAAGTGTACGAGTGAGGACTTTTTCATAACCAAAAAATAGATGTCATATACAGAGAAACGTACCTTGGGATAGAAGAAGCAACGGATCACCCCCAGAATCTCTGGTATGCACAACTAGTTTTGTTTGATAGTGACAATTCCGACTGTAAAAATCGGATATAGCCATGGAAATGCAGCTATCAACAATTTTTCCCACCCAAGATTGCGCATCAAGAATCAACCCTACATGAATCATTTCTATGGCAGTATCATTGATACTTGTATGATTGGCTGACAATGGTTGTACAAGACTAAACAAGGTTGTAACTACAAAGAAGGTCCACTTTGTTGGATTCTAACTTAGCAAACAAAGTTTAAAAACAACTTAGATGAATGTTTTAGATGTTTGAAAGCTTAAAACAGGAGCAAGAACAAGCAAAAGGTTGAATGAGCAAAGTGTTTTTCTCATTACCCGAATAAGTGCATGGTTACATACATAAATAGAACAAAGCTACATAGAAAGAAAACACAGCTTGCTTGTGCAAGTAACTAAAGGTTTACATCAACAAAATGACAACCTAATTTGACTACTAAATCAGCTAAGCACACATTTTAACCTTAGCTGATCAAAGCATATAATGATTACACCATAGACTAACAAAAGTCAACTAAATAAACAAGGCTTGTCGAATTGCACAATGGATTTTAACATGCTTCAGCCGAGTTTCTGGTTTCATGCATGCAACGTAAGTTTGCATGGATTCTTAAACTTTGCTGCTGTCGTTGCCACCTTTTAAACACTCCTCCTTGGCTACAAAGCAGCAAACTCCGATTTTCTTCTTCAAATATTCAAACCTTGAAGCAGCCAATGGTTTGGTTAATAGATCAGCAAGTTGATCTTTTGAGCAGCAGTGAACTAAGCTTATCTCCTTGGACATTTCAGCTTCTCTCACAAAATGATATCTAATTTTAAAATGCTCGGTCTTACCATGAAAAACCGGATTTTTGGCAATGGCTACAGCCGATTGGTTGTCAACCTTAATCACAGTGGCCTCCTTTGGATCAGCATTCAGATCACACAATATTTTCCTAAGCCAAATGGCTTGATTTACAGCAGAAGCAGCTGCGATGTATTCTGCCTCAGCAGTGGATTGAGCCACTGTCTGTTGCTTCTTCGAGCTCCAGCAGAAGACACTTGAGCCAAGGGTGAAGAAGTAGCCTGATGTGCTCTTCATGTCATCAACAGAACCAGCCCAATCACTGTCTGAATATCCCACTAGTCTCAGCTCCTCAGCCCTTTCAAACTTCACTCCACAACTCAGAGTCCCTTTGACATACCTTAGGACCCTTTTTGCTGCTTTAAAATGTGCAACTGTGTAGCAATGCATGAATCTCGATAGAAGACCAACAGCATGCATGATGTCTG
Organism: Gossypium hirsutum; assembly: GCF_007990345.1. Lineage (NCBI taxonomy): Eukaryota > Viridiplantae > Streptophyta > Magnoliopsida > Malvales > Malvaceae > Gossypium > Gossypium hirsutum. Next base: position 53,695,957 of record NC_053443.1, read on the forward strand.
GTCTAGTTGCAGTCAAATAGAGCAGGTAGCCAACCAAGCTTCTGTAATTCTTTTCATCCACTCGATCTTCATCTCCTAGGCTGGTGAGTTTTTCTCCTAAAGCCACAGGAGTGCTAGCAGGCTTGCAGTTTGTCATGCAAAACCTGCTCAAAACCTTCGATGCGAATGCCTTCTGGCCTATGAAAATACCTTGTTCATTTTGTTTCACTTCCATGCCAAGGAAGTATGTCATTAATCCAAGGTCAGTCATCTCAAACACAGTTTGCATTTGCTTCTTAAAGGTTTCAATTTCCTCCCTTTTGCAGCCAGTGACCAGTAAATCATCAACATACAATGAAACAATTAGCAAAGTTTCATTACCTTCCTTCTTAACATAGAGAGTAGGCTCACTGGTGCTCTTTGTGAACCCGAGCCTTGTCAGGTAGGTATCCATTCGATCGTACCAGGCCCTTGGAGCTTGCTTGAGACCATACAGGGCCTTTTTGAGCTTGTAGACCTTCTCTTCTTCTCCTTGAACTTCAAAGCCTTCAGGTTGATCTATGAAGATTTCCTCCATGAGAAATCCATTTAAAAAGGCTGATTTGACATCCAGTTGATGCACCTGCCACTGTTTCTGGGCTGCTAAGGCAAACAACATTCTTATAGTGTCCAGCCTTGCAACAGGAGCAAATGTTTCAAAGAAATCGACTCCCTGCTGTTGGCTATACCCTTTCACAACTAATCTAGCTTTGTGTCTGTTCAGTGATCCATCTGCATTATTTTTGATCTTGAACACCCATTTAACTCCAATGATCTTCCTACCTTCTGGTCTATCAACCAGCTCCCAGGTTTCATTCTTTGGAATCATCCTTAGTTCAGCTTCCATAGCCTCTTGCCAGCATTTCTCTTTCGAGGCTTCAGCATAGCAGGATGGCTCAACCATGGTCACAGCACATCTTTCATAGATGTCTGCCAATGTTCTGGTGCCCCTAACAGGCATATCATCAAAATCATCCATAGCTTCATTTTCAACTTCAGCATGTTGGTGATCAAGGTCCTGCAAGTCTTCTTCAGTTAAGCTTGCATCTGTCCCATTCCACTTCCAACAGCTTCCTTCATTGAACTTGACATCTCTGCTTACAATAACCTTTTTTGTTGATGGATCAAAGATCCTATAACCCTTCTTCACACTGCTGTAGCCTACAAATACCCCTGGCACAGACTTTCTTTCCAGCTTGGTTCTCTTCTCTGCTGGCACAAGTGCATAGCATAAGCATCCAAACACTTTCAAGTATGACATGATTGGTTTCTGCCCGAACCAGGCCTCAAAGGGTGTTTTACCTTTGACTGCTTTAGTTGGTAGTCTATTTAGTAAGTAGACAGATGTGTTTACTGCCTCAGCCCAGAAGTTGTTTGGCATTTTGGCCTCAAACAGTAGGCATCTGGCCATATCAAGAACAGTCCTGTTTTTCCTCTCACAAACACCATTTTGCTGTGGTGTGTAGACAGTGGTCAGTTGGTGTAGGATGCTAGCATCATCACAAATCTTCTGGAACCTCTGAGACACATACTCGGCTCCATTGTCTGACCTTAGGCTCTTGAGTTTGCTGTTGGCTTGGTTTTCAGCCAAAGCCTTGAACTTGCGAAAGAAGTCATTGACATCTGACTTTTGTTTCAAGAAGGTTACCCAACAAAACCTGGTGCAGTCATCAATGAACAAGGCAAAATACTTGCAGCCATTTAGTGAGCTGGTCTTCATAGGTCCACAGATGTCAGTGTGAACCAACTGAAGTTTCTCTTGGGCTCTCCATGCCTTGTTGACTGGAAAGGGCAGTCTGGTTAGCTTGCCAAGCTGACAGACTTCACACACCTCTTTGTTTGGCTCGAACTTAGCCATATCTTCAACCAAATTCAGTTTTTGCATTTGCCCGAGTGAGTTGTAGTTCACATGCCCCATTCTTTTGTGCCACAAACTTGCCTCATCAGTCTGAGCTGCATATGCTCTTGCTTGCAACTGATTTACATCCACATTGAAAGAGTACCAAAAGATCATTCCTATTTGCTCACATAGTGAGCCTTGGAACTCCTCATTGATGGGACGTTCAATAAACCAAATCACAAGTCCAGTTAGAATAAAGAAAGCAGCAGTTGTTATCCACAGATCTCCGGAAAGAGGCATCAGGAATATCCAGATGCTTTTCTTGTTGATTTTGGGCACTACGGTTCCAACGCCTATGTCAGTGAATGGCATCGTGAAATCGACATATGGGAATATACTGGCAAGGATCGTTGTATCCCCCATAACAGCATCGTAATTCTAGTCCATTAATCACAAGAAAGAATATGTAAATACCACATTTAAGTACAATTATAATCTGAATTCTCAGAAGAAGAGGAAGCCATGCATAAATCCATTAATTCAGATTTCTTACCTTATAATAAACCTGAAGGATAAGATCATTGTAAGTTCCTGCCATTTGTCCGTTGGCATCTTCAAACGGGATAAAATCATAATGTACTTTGTAATAGGCCCAATTTGCCCGGGCCCAAATCACAAAGAAATAAAAACCAAAAATAATAAATGTCCCAAAATGTCCAATTACAGACCCAATTACGTGGCCCAAACCACTTTTAACCTAAACTACCCTAACACAAGCCCAACACCTAATAGCCTGATGGCCCAACACCTAGCCTAGCAGAGACCAAAATCAGAAAACCCTAGCAGCTAGGGTGAGCCTCCAGCGCCGCAACTGAGCCAGGCTTCCCCCTCACTCGTGTAGCGCCTCCGAGCCGAGCCACACCACCACCAGGGACCACGTCTTCTGCCTGCACTCTGGCACAACTCCGTACATGCGTACCCTCACGCCCGTATACCTGCAACAACACGCACACAGCAAACGCAAGCAAACAAAAAATGAACAAAAAGCGAAGAAGGCAGAGAAAAAAGGGTAAAATCGAAAGAAAAATATAGAAAAAGAAAAACAGAAAAAGGGGCGATTTTTGTATTTTTCCTTTTGGCTATATAAAGCCATAACGAAATCTGTAAAGGAGAGTACGCAGATTGTATCAAAAAAAGAATCAATACAACAAAGGTTTTTTTCTCTATTTGCGATTCTGTTTTTTGCGATCGTTCTTCTTTCTTTTGTTCTTTGTTTTGTTATTAATACATGTATAAGCGCATATATAAAATAAAAGTAGTAAAGTAGAGGAGGAGAGATTTACCTTCCGGTTTGAGGCCGTCGGATCTCTGCTCCCTTCGTCGTGATCGAAGTGTGGGTAGAGGCTCTGAGAGCAATTTTGTAAAGCTAGAAACGGTGGGGAGGGGAAGCGTCTCACACTTGCGGCTGAGACTGAAATGATGGAAGGATATTTGCTTCAAATTTTAGGGTTTATTTACCCTTTTATATAGTTCAAGAAACTGTGCCGTTTTAAGCCTATGTCGGTGGCTTCAAAACGACATTGTATTGGCCTATGCCCGATGATCCGACCCGGATGCGTTAGATCCGCGTATCATGTGGAGGGAGGGATTTTTGCGAAGTCGATCCCCATTTTTTTCTGATGTTTTCAAAATCATTTTCTCACCTTTTTAATTTAGCTCTATATTTTTCTATTTGTTTCACCTTGGTCCAGTGATGCGTTTGATCCTTTTTTAATTTTATTTTCCATCACATTAACGCATCTAATATTTTTCTTACAAATCGAATTCAATATTGTTATCTACTATTATTTTATATTAATGTTTTAAGTTTTTTTTATATATATATGCGGTATTATTACTTTAAATAGGATTGCCTTATAATATATTATTATTAATGATATAAATTTATTACATATCATATTTTTAAATTTATCATGTATCATTATTTCGAGATTCAATATATATCATTTAAATTCATCACACTTTTTATATTTTAAGTCTTACATATATCCTTTGATATTTCTATTTTGCAAGACAACTTTGGAATCTACTTTAATTTTATTTATTTGTTTTTCTTCTCTTGTTTTTTTTGGTATTCTAAGTTTAGTTGTTAAGGCTTACGATTGTTTAGAATGTTGATAATTATTTTTGCATGGAATATGACATGAGATTATAATTTGTGAATGTGTTATGTTGTTTATTCATTTTCATAGGTTGTCGATGATTATTAATATACATTTTAGCTTACCAATTGTTGTTTCAGGATGTACATCAATATTTTATTTTTTTATATTATATTTGATTTCATCAAAGTATTTAAACATTTCGTTTAAAGATTTTCAAGATAGCTATACTCGGTATTTGGAATCCTCAAGAGAATTGAGCCCTAACGTATTAGGTTCCAATTTTTCTCGTAGAATCTAAATAATCGAGATTTTTTTAAACATACAAATTTCGAATAAAAGCCCATTCTCGGGAATTTGATGCGTTGTGTCCTAACGCATTGAATACGACATGTTATTTTCTCGAGACGAGGATTTTTAAAAAAAATAAAAGGCAATGTTCGATATTCAAGAATTTTGTGAAATCGAACCCTAACTTACTGGGTTTTGATTTTCTCATTTGACCCAGATAATCGGACATCCTCCTTAAGATGCATAGGTTTTAAAAGACGAGAGATAAACTTAATTTTGAGGATTTAAAATGTTGCACTCTAACTTACTGAGTGTGACGATTTATTTCTTTGAAATAAGTGAATCTCATCGTCTAATTCATTTTATTCAAAATAAAAGGATCGTATTTTAAAATCTTTTCAAAATTTTGACATTAAGACATTAAACAATCAAATCGGTACCAATTTTGGGCGTCACGAGGGTGCTAACCCTTCCTCGTGCGTAACCGACTCCCGAACCTATTTTCTCAAAAATTCGCAGACCTAAAATTATTTTCAAGGTGATCCGGTCACACCACAATAAAAGATCGGTGGCGACTCCCCATTTCCATTTTCAAAATCGATACCTATTTTTTAAATTATTAAAATCGGTGTCGAAGCTTGGCGACTCCACTGGGGACATTTAGAGAGTCAGGCCGTAAAATTGATTGTTTTTTGTCTTATTGTCAAAAACTGAAATTTTGATTTGAAAAATTACGACCTTCTTTGCATTTGTTTGCATGATTATTGTAAATTGAGTGATATATTTTGGCATCATTTTTGCATAAGGCTATTTAGTCTTGTCCTTTTAAGTGGGAGTGAGAAGCTAGTCCTTCGTAAGGTTTTCACCTCCGTGTAGGATAGCGGATCACTTCCGGGGTACATCCGTACCTATGTCTTCATGAGATTTTCATCTCCGTGCAGCCATAGGGAAATGTATTCCCCTGAACCGAACTCGGTCTGTATGAGCCTATAATGGGTGAAGATCGAGGAATCTGCTGGTTCGAATACCTTATCTTTAGAACCAAACCTCATATAGTGAACTTAGGAACTTAGCCTAGATAGAGCCACTCCAAACCCCTAGTGGTCACCTGATTAGGTACTTTTGTCTTCCTTGTTTACTTCTGTTTGGTACTAACCCCTCTTGTTGTGTTTTGATTATGATTGCATTGCATTTGCATCTTAGGAAAGAGATATTGATTCAAGTCCGATTACTAAATTAGAAAGCTTGTCATGGAATACGAATTCCTTAATAAAGTGGAAAACAATACGACTTCCCGAATATATTCTGAGAAACACGAGAATGGCGATGGAAAAGTTCGTGACCCTGTTTCGTGGCCTGAGGATTCAAGGCGATTGTCTAAGAGCCTTCGACGTTCCGAAGAAGCTGACAAGCTTAATGAAGATGGGCAGGTGATGGATCGCGACCAAGACCAGGAAAGTGAGCTAGCAGTGGCACCTATTGGAAATTGGTGAGATTATCTCAAACATGCGCATGAAGAAGAAGATAGATGTTGTTTCTTGGAATATGAGGGTGAGGTCGTACATGTATCCTTTTTATGTAAAGGAATTTGCTTTCTAGAAAAGTTTTCTAAATGTAATTGAATCAAAATCAATGTCTATTTAGGCACGCATTTCATGCATTCGCATTACATGTATTAAAGTCCATTGAAAGGGTCTAATTAAGAAAATTTATTTCAGCTAATCTGGAAACCGACAAAAGCTCACCTATTAAGCATCAATACGGTACTCGTCGAAAGACTAAAGAAATGGATCAAAGATTAGAGAAATTGGAGCAAATGCAAAAGGATATGCCAGAACGGTTACAAGTGCAAATGCAAGAGCGGTTAGATAAAATTCAAGAGGACATAACGGAAAGATTGATCAAGGCTAAAAAAGATGCGATGGCTGAATTGACCCACCTACTGACTAAAGGTATAAATAAGGGGAAGGGTCCTATGATTAAAGATGAAGGATAAAACAAGGATAGACCTATCTATCCTCTAGATTTTACGCTTCCGCATGCGCAGATTCAGACCGAGGTTGGATCAGGTTCTAATCTTAGAGATAACCCAACGAATCTTGTTATTCCTGATTTCGATGAAATGGCTGAAAAAGAGAAGGCAAACGTCGAACTGTCAAAACAATGGGAGGATAGGTGTAAATGGTTGGAGGAAAAATTCAAAGCCCTGGAAAGCGCCGATAGTCACCATGGAATCGATGCGAAAGATCTGAGCTTGGTTCTAGACTTAGTACTCCCTCACAAGTTTAAGATGCCTGAATTTGAGAAATATAGTGGGACCAGTTGCCCAGAAGCTCATATCACCATGTTTTGTAGGAGAATGACTGGGCACATTAACAATGATCAGCTATTAATACATTGTTTTCAGGATAGCCTCATTGGAGCAGTGTCGAAATGGTACAATCAGTTAAGCCGTACTGAGATTGGTTCATGGAGGGACCTAGCACAGGCATTCATGAAACAATACGGTCATGTAATGGATGTGGTTCCCGATAGAATCACCTTGCAAAACATGGAAAAGAAATCGAGCGAAAGTTTTAGGCAGTATGCACAGAGGTGGAGAGAAGTTGCAGTCCAGGTTCAGCCACCCCTCTCGGAGAAAGAGACGACAATGCTCTTCATCAATACGTTGAAGGCCCCATTCATTACGCATATGTTAGGGAGTGCTACAAAAAGCTTTTCTGACATAGTCATGAGCGGTGAAATGATTGAAAGTGCTATAAGAGCCGGAAAAATTGAGGTGGAAGAGAGTGATAAGAGGTCAACCTCAAGGAGAAGAGAAAGTGAGGTGAACAACACAGCTTACTCAAGGTCAAGTAAAGGGGTCGCCAGTCAACAAGGTTCATCAAGACAAGAACCTTGTGTGAAACCAAGTATTGAGAAGCTCCAGTTCACACCAATTCCGGTGTCATATAAGGAGCTGTATCAAAGCTTATTCGATGCGCATGTTGTCGCTCCTCATTACTCAAAACCCCTGCAACCTCCGTATCCTAAGTGGTAAGATGCGAACGCACAATGTGACTACCACGCGGGAATTGCGGGGCACTCGATAGAGAATTGCATTACCTTCAAAATTCTAGTTGAAAATGTTATCAACATGGGTATTGTCAAGTTGGGTGACTCATCTAATGTAGAAATTTCGCTACCCAATCATGATTGACAATAAGGTGAATGCACTGCATGAAGAGATGTTGAGAAACGCTCACATCAATGACATGTATGAAGACACAATTGAAGAAGGGACCTTGTTAAATATCTGGCCTTATGAATCTGGAGTGTTCTAAACAATTAGATTGCGGAAGAAATCCCTATAGTTTTTAGAGCTTTTCTAGAGTAATGTTCAGAACATTTTTGTTGTTTTTAGCCTAGAAATGATAGAAATTCCTTTGTGAAATAGGCTTATGTCTAAACGTTGTTATTTTAATGAAATACATCTTTGCAATTATTTCTGAGCCAATATTTTCTTTCTTTACGAATAATTCTATATTCTTTCATTCTTGTGGATTTTCTTCCAAACCATCATTCATTTATTCATATGATACAAATAATTATTTTATACATTCTTTTGTACATTCTTCGGTACTCATTATGGGTCCTCGGATATCAATTACTTGAATGACTCTGCTACAGACCCAGATTTTTCTCTTGAGCGAGGCATGTGTTTGGATGGATCTCATGGCTTTGGAAATGACATAGATCGTAGCTTATCTCCGAACTTGTCGAGGATGGTAGCATGAGAGGATAGACAGATCCTACCTCACAAGGAATTGTGGACTTGGTGAAGATTAGAATTAACCTGACCGCAAAGACGAAGCAACACCTTGTTGAGTGACCTTTAGGGTTCAAAGATGTCTTCGTATGATCATACCAAGATATGCTCAGGTTAAGCGCCGATAATGAAATCTGCACAACAGCACGATGTCAATATTTGCAGTATGAACGATGTAAGTCTTTGTCGAGGCAATGCCTTTCTCGTGGAGTCAGCACAGCTTTGCCTATTTGAAGTCGAATTTCCATCTCTTCAAGTTGTTGTTGGGTCTATCCTGATTAAAGAGGAAGATCCAAAGTTTTCTGTCGTAGTTGCGCCCCAAAAGGCTCAGATCAAAAAGAAAAAAAGAAAAATCAAAATCAAAGTAAAAAAAATCAAATCAAAAAATCAAAATAAAAAAACAAAAAGAAGAAAGAAGAAAATCAAATTCAAGATCAAAATGAAAATGAGAAAAAGAAAGAAGAATGAAAAAGGGAAATCTAGATGAAAAAATCAGAATGAAAAAGAGAAAAAGAAAGAAAAGGAGAGGCCAAGGCGAAAACCCGCAAAGGGCGCTTTGTGACCAAAGGTGGTTTTAAGTTGAAAACCCGAAAAGGGCGACTCAAATTTCGAGCACAATGGGGCATGGACATCACCATTATCGAAGACTTCTAATGGGCATTGCTTCATTTTGAGAGGCTACTTCATGAGCCAAAGTCATCGTATACTGATACAGAATTTCAGAGAAGAGGGTATTAGAGAATGCATTGAGCTTAAACAATAGCACGATAGTTGAGGACTCAAATTAACTCAGAAGTGGACACCACGATTCGTCACTGAATTACCTAGAGATGAACATCGAAAATTGAAGGAAAACGACTGAGACTTAAAGGATTGGCATGAGAAATTACTATTTTCCTTCCTTGCTTGTCGAACATCTGTACCGGGGCAATACCTTTCTCTTTGGTTTGCAGGGTTTAGGTAATTTTACCTATTGAAATCCTTTCTCTCCGGGTGTTAGTTGAGCCAGAGTTGGATGAAGCAGAATGGATCCAATCGCGATGTGATCAGTTGAACCTAGGAAAGAGGTTAAAAGCTATTCTTGAAGGTCGGATGTACCAAAAACAAATGATATGAGCCCATAATGAACAGTTTCATCTCAGAGAATTCCACGAGAGGGTAGGATGTAGAAAAGATCATTCATCTCCAAAAGGATTCCAAAGGGAAATGAATGCCAAACCGGGAATGTCCCTACGTTGTAAAGAAGTCATTCTTTAGAAGAGCACTAATCCTGAGTGAGATTGCTAGTCTTATAAACTCGGATCCCGTCAGGAAATACTTCGTTTAAAGAAGGAGAAAGGACCAAGGTGAAAACCCGTAAAGGGCACTCTGAGTCAAAAAAAATTTTGAATGCATGAAAAAATGAAAAATGAAAAAATGAGAATGGAAAATGAAAATGGAGAGGCTAAGGGGAAAACCCGCAAAGGGCACCTTAGGCAAAAGGGGATTTGAGTTGAAAACCCGAAAAGGGCGACTCAAATACTGATTAGAATGGGCATAAGGTGATTTAAGCTGTTCAAGTTTTGATCATATTGGGGCATGTAGTGAGCTTGTTATGCCTATCAGTAGGAGAGGATAGGCGACATCTTGGAGCATCGACAGAGTACTGTAGATCTCCTAAACACATGTCAAACTCAGAATGGTCTTTAGAAAGTTTGTACAGAGAAGTTCAAGCTGCGATATCTGGGGCACCCAATTCTCATATTATTTGTTGTTCTTGGAATACCTTTTTCTTTTCCAAGATATACATTCCCAATTAATTTCTTTGTCATCATTCTTCACTATCTTCGATAATTTATTCTTTCGAGCTATGCTCAGAACCAACTTTATTCTTCCATTATTATGACCTTTTTGCAAACATGTTGCATTGGAATAATGATTAATGGACTAATAAAACTTTCACAAAGGAAGTTTTGCGTATTACTCTGAAAAGTTTCTAAATAATATAGGAGCTTGAAACAGGACTTTTGTTTAGAACACATCAAATCTAAAGGTTGGAAATTTGAGAAGGAATAGTCTAAATTTAGACTTTCTCTTTGGATTTTTGTTGTCAAATGCGTTGATTGACAAGACACCATGTTGGTGATAAAGCTTAAGTAAACAAGCAAACAATGATCATCAGGCAAGAGGAAGGGGTTACCTCGGAGAAGAGAGCCTTCATTTGCGCTTGAGTTTTTGGTACGACACCCTGAGAATGGTGTAAGAAACCAGAACGATTTAGATCTTGTATCCTTGATTTGTGATAAGAGAGGATTCAGGAAAAGCCATATTTCTACCCTTGGATTACAGTGGGAGAATGATGGTACAAATTCTTGTGCCCTAAGGGGTTAAACTTTCAGGTTTACAGTGGGGGCAATCCGATTAAGTGATTCTTTGAAAAGCCGGTCAAACAAGAAGGCGTTGTAGCACGTTAGTCACAAAGCCTCAATAAACTTCGAGTAATGACAACCCAAGCGGGATCGTTCTCGAAAAAAATAAAATTCTGCATTCATGCAACCACCATTCACACATGTCTAGTTAGGAGCATTTGATTCATTTTTATCATGCCATCCTAATCATTAGGCATAATTAGGTTCATTATACAGGTCATGTTCCCAGAGAACAGATCAGTGAAGATCAGAAAACAAAGCCTTACCTCCATCGGTTGTAGTGGAGCTGGTTAAATATAGCGGATCTTGCCTTCCTGCGTTAACAGTGAAGCAGATCGAAAACAAAGCCTTGCCTCCATCGGTTGCAGTGGAGCTGGTTAAAGAAACAGATCTTGTCTTCCTGCATTAACAGCGAAGTAGATCGAAAACGAAGCCTTGCCTCCATCGGTTGTAGTGGAGCTGGTTAAAGATAGCAGATATTGCCTTCCTGCGTTAACAGCGAAGCAGATCGAAAACGAAGCCTTGCCTCCATCGGTTGTAGTGGAGCTGGTTAAAGATAGCAGATCTTGTCTTCCTGCGTTAACAGCGAAGCAGATCGAAAACAAAGCAGATTTTGCTTTCCAGCATTAACAGTAAAGCAGAAGAAAACAACCAGATCTTATCTCCCTAAGCAGTAGTGGAGCAGATCACATCAAGTCTTATCTCCTCAAGCAATAGTGGAGCAGATGAAAGAAACCAGATCTTATCTCCCTAAGCAATAGTGGAGCGGATCGAAGACGGCGAATCTCATCTTCCCCAGGAGTAGGGAAACAGATTTAAGCCATTAATCCTATCTCCCTAAGCAATAGTGAAGCGGATCGAAGACGGAAAATCTCATCTTCCCCAAGAGTAGGGAAACAAATTTAAGCCATTAATCCTATCTCCCTAAGCAATAGTGGAGCGGATCGAAGACGGTGAATCCCATCTTCCCCAGGAGTAGGGAAACGGATTTAAGCCATTAATCCTATCTCTCTAAGAAATAGTGGAGCGGATCGAAGACGGCGAATATCATCCTCCCCAGGAGTAGGGAAACAGATTTAAGCCATTAATCCTATCTCCCTAAGCAATAGTGGAGTGGATCGAAGATGGCGAATCTCATCTTCCCCAAGAGTAGGGAAACAGATTCAAGCCACAAATACTACCTCACCGACGTTGTGGTACCAACTCTTACCTCCGAAGAGTCAACTTGAAGAAGAAGAGCACCAAGGTCCAAAACACGACCGGGAAAAATTGGTCCTCCTTAGTCTTTGCTCTATTCTCGTTACACGACAATGAGCAAAGAGGGGCAGCTGTAATAGGCCCATATTTTTAAATTTATCATGTATCATTATTTCGAGATTCAATATATATCATTTAAATTCATCACACTTTTTATATTTTAAGTCTTACATATATCCTTTGATATTTCTATTTTGCAAGACAACTTTGGAATATACTTTAATTTTATTTGTTTGTTTTTCTTCTCTTGTTTTTTTTGGTATTCTAAGTTTAGTTGTTAAGGCTTACAATTGTTTAGAATGTTGATAATTATTTTTGCATGGAATATGACATGAGATTATAATTTGTGAATGTGTTATGTTGTTTATTCATATTCATAGGTTGTCGATGATTATTAATTTACATTTTAGCTTACCAATTGTTGTTTCAGGATGTACATCAATATTTTATTTTTTTATATTATATTTGATTTCATCAAAGTATTTAAACATTTCGTTTAAAGATTTTCAAGATAGTTATACTCGGTATTTGGAATCCTCGAGAGAATTGAGCCCTAACGTATTGGGTTCCAATTTTCCTCGTAGAATCTAAATAATCGAGATTTTTTTAAACATACAAATTTCGAATAAAAACCCATTCTCGGGAATTTGATGCGTTGTGTCCTAACGCATTGAATACGACATGTTATTTTCTCAAGACGAGGATTTTAAAAAAAAATAAAAGGCAATGTTCGATATTCAGGAATTTTGTGAAATCGAACCCTAACTTACTGGGTTTTGATTTTCTCATTTGACCCAGATAATCGAACATCCTCCTCAAGATGCATAGGTTTTAAAAGACGAGAGATAAACTTAATTTTGAGATTTAAAATGTTGCACTCTAACTTACTGAGTGTGACGATTTATTTCTTTGAAATAAGTGAATCTCATCGTCTAATTTATTTTATTCAAAATAAAAAGATCATATTTTAAAATCTTTTCAAAATTTTGACATTAAGACATTAAACAATCAAATCGGGACCAATTTTGGGCGTGACGAGGGTGCTAACCCTTCCTCGTGGGTAACCAACTCCCGAACCTGTTTTCTCAAAAATTCGCAGATCTAAAATTATTTTCAAGGTGATCCGATCACACCACAATAAAAGATCGGTGGCGACTCCCCATTTCCATTTTCAAAATCGATACCTATTTTTTAAATTATTAAAATCAGTGTCGACATACTTCATAACCTAAACTTTGAACGGCTTCCTTAAACACATCAACACAATATCCAGTTACAATTGTTTCATTTGTTCGGGGATCACGAGTCACGCTAATTATTTCTCTGAATCCATTATTTGCTGGAACCCCAATCCTCAGCCTCTTGCTATGTAGAGACCAACCTTTCAGAATGTTCATAGTTAATCCAGGCCAAATAACACTTTCAAGCTTACTAGATGATGTCGAATTCGTCTCATTATGGTTTTCTTGCTTCATCAAGGAGGTGATTCCATTTCCTGAATTCCAGTAACCAATTATCCTTCCTCCCTTGAATACGTTTACAATTTGTAATTCCTTTGGGATCAGCCTGCTATTAGTAAGTTGAAAGCCACCAGTTATTCCCTTGAATCTACAATGTAATATCTCATCCATAAATACCAAACCACTTTTTGAGGACCGGATAGTGGTGAAGTTCATATTCATTCTGGTTACTTGGTGTAGGATATGAGGATGTCGAGTCATTACCCTTTTTGCTGCTGCTGCCACAGCCCAAACCATATCATAGCTCTATATGCCATACACATTTATCTTCATTTCTTCTAAATTTAGGTTTTCATTCAAGTTTTTACTCCACCTGAGGTTACCACTCTTCTCACTTTTTTTTAACCAATTCTTGTTGCAAAATCATTTACTGCTTTTAAAGGAATCGACTTGTTTTTAACTTTTGCAGGAGGAGGGTTACTTGTCACTTGAAAAGATATGCATTTCCAGGCCAAATGAGGTCCAGTCTCGAGTCATTTAATGGATCATATTTGATTATTTAACAAAAAGGTAACTTTTTCCCTTATTTTTCTTCTTTCTTTTGGGTGCAGGAAGAAGATATTGATCAAATTAGTCAAATTGACACCGGGGAAGAAGAGACCTGTTGCTCAAGAAATGAAGATGTTCTTGATGACGCCACATTGGTACATATATTTTGATTGGTTTTTCCAGTTAATTTGATTGAATTAAATGTAAAATTTCATGTGTAACTTGGGAGTAAAACATGGGATTTACTAGTTTTGTTGCCTGGTTTATTGTTGGCTGACTTTGATCATGCTGATGAAATTGGTTCAGCATGCAGCAAACACTCGACAGCAAGCAGGCCATGAAGACCAAGCTGTGCAAGAGCTGTTGATGCAAGCTGTTTTTGTTCATTTTGTAATCTTTAGTTTACGAAATGAGTCTTAGTTCATTTCTAACTAAGTTAGGTTGTTGTCTGATGTAATTAGCTTATGTATGAGCTGTAAACACAGCTTTGTATAAGTTTACAAGCTAAAATTTCAAGTTTCCATGTAATTAGTGGAGGTAGGTAATGTTTAGGTGATTACTTGTTGTTTTAGACAATCTTAATGCTTGTTATATGTATTGGCATTATGCCATGGATCATTCATGGAATAGAATCTGATTTTGATCATCAAAACTCTCTATTTTTCCTTAACTTTTTCTTCTTTCTTTTGCTCAAATTCTCTTGTTTGCTCAGCAAGCATCGAGGCTTGTTGCACAAGACACTTGCAGAGTCTGTTATTTCTGTTACAGCACCAACAATTGGTATCTAGAGCCTATTTCTAAAGGGATCTGTTATACATATCTATGGCTTCATCAAGCTTTTCACCAGCTGCACCTCAAGTCTTCAATGGAGAAGGCTACCACATATGGGTGGTCAAAATGAAGACCTACCTGCAGGCCTTCGATCTGTGGGAGGTGGTCAACTCAAATGTTGAACCAGAGCCACTTAGAGCCAATCTAATAGTGGCTCAGATCAGACAGCATGCTGATGAGAAGACCAAGAGGCACAAAGCCATGTATTGCATCCATAACTCAGTGTCTGATGTGATTTTCACAAGGATTATGGCCTGTGAATCACCTAAACAGGCCTGGGACAAGTTGAAAGAGGAGTTTCAAGGGACAGAGAGGATAAGGCAGCAACAATTGTTGAACTTGAGGAGAGATTTCGAGAATTTGAAGATGAAGGAAGAAGAAACTGTCAAGCAATACTCTGACAAGATTATGGCTGTGGTTAACAGCATTAGGCTCCTTGGAGAGTAGTTCAATGAAGCTAGGATAGTGGAGAAGGTTATTGCAACTCTGCCTAAGAGGTATGAGGCAAAAATCTCATCTCTTGAGGACTCAAGGGACCTGTCCAGCATCTCCCTGACAGAGTTGATCAATGCTCTATATGCTCAAGAGCAGAGGAGAGCAAGCAGACTAGAGGAGCATCAAGAAGGTGCCTTTCAGGTAAGAACAAATACTGCCTACAAAGGCAAGAAGGCCTGGAGAGACAAGCCAAGCTCAGATGCTGCAAGAAAAGAGGGTCAGACTTGCAAGCACTGTAGAAGGGTTGGTCATCCAGAAGAAAAGTGCTGGTTCAATCCAGATGCTGTATGTCAGCATTGTAAAAAGAAGGGTCATGTTGAGAGAGTCTTCAAGAGCAAGGCCAAATCAAGGCAGAATCAGTTTCATCAAATGAAAGCTGAGGCTCGAGTAGCTAAGGAGGACAGTGACCAAGAGGAGTAAGTCTTTGCTGTGTCATGCTCAGCTGCTCAAGAAAGGCTTTCATCTGGTTGGCTTCTAGACAGTAGATGCACCAACCACATGACACCTGATGCTGCTATCTTCAAGTCCCTAGATAGAAGCTGCAGAACCAAAGTCAAGATAGGTAATGGTCACCTTATCCAAGCTGAAGTGATACGGGGTTGCGCGCGGACCAAGATCGAGTTGCCAAGTCACGAGAAACTCCTACGAAAACCCTAAACAATTAGATCTGAAACGAAACAGAAAATTAAAAGATTAGATTTTTGAATTTTCAGATCTGAAATAAAATCCCCAAAACAGTAAAGAATCAAACAGAGAATAGAAATAAGTGTTAATAAGGAATCTTGAAACCCTAGAAGAGATTGCGATTCTGCCCAATTGAACACCCAGATAGTTTTCCCCAAATTTTGGCAATCTAATTTCTCCCAAAAAGAGTATGGATGAATCGGCAAGAACCCTAGAAATTGGGGATTTTTGGGCTGATTCCTTAAGATAGAAAAAGGCTGAAAACACAATAAGAACAGAAAATAGATTAGATAATGATTCAGCACAAGTAGAAATAAAGAAAGAATTGACAGTAAGAAATTAAAAGATAAGTCCTAAGAAGCCTTGAAATCTCGAAAGATCTCACAACTCCCTTCAAACGGCTCTAATCTCCCCTCCAAAGAATAACAATGGCAAGAAGAAGGTTGAAGATGGCTCCCACAATCACAAGATTGTTAAAACAACTTCTAAAGAAAACTCAAGAGAGAAATCTTGGAGAAAACTCAAAGAAAATTCTGCTCTCAACAAATCTGAAATTTTAATAATAATGATAAGTGTTTAACAAGGTGGACAGCCATGCCTTTAAATAGGCCTTATAACTAGTCCTAATCTAATTAGAAAACTAAAATAAAAAAACTCCTAATTATTTTAATATGGAAATTCGGTCAAAGGTCATTTTATCTGGTACTCTTGGACTGAATATTGACATAAAAATTTAAACTAAGTAAATAAATAAATAAAAATAAAAATAAAACTTTACAACTTGGGCCACTTTGACAATTTGGCCTGATTTTCAACTAAGTATGGATGGATTTCTTGATTGGGCTGGGAATTTGCTTATTGGGCCTCGCCTTTAAGAATTTGGGCTTTTGTGACTCGTATCATTCCCCCCTTCCTCAAAAAGATTCGTCCTCGAATCTGAAAAATCAAATGAACTCGACTTTCCTCTATCGAACGGGACTAATGGCAATTGAGTCCACTGAAAAGAATAGCCATGAGATAGTAAATAGCAACGGAAACAAGCTTGTAGTCCAATCATAAGCATAACAGAACAGGTATAACGCATGTGAATGGATAGATTCAGATTACCATGCAAACAATCTAATTTACTCACCACTGCCTCGTCAAATATCTGAAACAAAGATGGACATGTTTTAAGGCATTCAGTCGTCTCACATTGTTCCCACAAACCATGAATAAATTGCGAGTAATAAATCAAATCGTCACAAGTAGGTATTTGAAAAGATTCACATGGTTCACAGAGTTGCATAATCATACCATGCATTAATCGACAGTCTATAGATTCACTCACACATGCATTATCAAAAACAAGAATCTTTTTATTAACCATCAAAACAGATAGATCATCAATAAATAAAATAGGACAGTCAAGCACGTTTCGATCTAAGTGTTCATCAACACGATCTTTATCACTATCCGAGGAGTACAAAAGTGTTTCAAAGGTTTCAAGCATCTTACCTCGATAAGCAGAAGAATAAGGGTCGATTTTACCTTTTTCATTTAAAACAAACCTTCGCTCATCGGGGGCATAGTGTAGTCGAATCTCCGTTGTTGAGTTAACCTTTGTCAAATGGAACTCAAACTTCATGTACAACCACATAAACTGTTTAAGGCACGAATATAAATTGAAAACAAATTTGGAAAATTTCGTTACCTTATTCTCCAAAACAGATTTGGACAAATTCAAGGATTTTACACAAGGTAAATCAAGAGAATAACAAATCACGCTTCTTTTCGTAATGACTTTATCAACCACAATCGAAGAGTAACAATTAATCGGATCAAAATGAGGGGATCTTTTAAGAACTAAGTCACCAAAAGTTTTATCAATAATTTTCAAATCTGCACTGGACTCGGTTTCTAAAATTTTCTTACCTCGCTTACCTTCGGGATCATGTAGTGTGATTTCATCTTTGCTTAAGTTGATCGTATGAAAGCGTCTTTCATTTGAGAGGTATTGAAGTTGAAAGTTATCTTTCGATCTTTTGGGAACCTGAAAAGTAGCAACACAAGAAAAATTCATATCTTGGTTAGTGGAAACATTCCTCACTACCCTTTCCACGTCTTTTTCTTTTGTTTCTTTTTCTAATTCATTTTCTCTTCTTTCTTCAATTTTTTTTCACTCTCAATAATCTCTTTTTGCTCTTTTTCATTCTCTTTTTCTTTTTCCTCACTTGTTTTAACAGAATTTTTCAGTTTGATTTGGTCTTCATGGACTTGTTCCAGAGTGAGCGGCACTAAGGTGAGTTTCTTTCCTTGATGCTTGAAAGAATACCTATTGGTACGACCATCGTGAGTGACTTTTCGATCCAGTTGCCACGGTTCTCCTAGCAACAAATGGCAGGCTTGAATAGGCATTACGTCGCACACAACTTCGTCTTGATACTTACCGATAGAAAAGGCGATGCGCACTTGTTGAGTGACCCTAAATTGGCCTTCGTTGCTAATCTCTTGTAGTTGATAAGGTTGTGGATGCTTGGTTGTGGTTAAGCAAAGCTTTTCCACCATCGTCGTGCTGGCTATGTTCGAGCAACTTTCACCATCAATAATAACTCTACAAAGCTTACCTTGTACGTGGCAGCGAGTATGAAAGAGATGTTCTCGTTGCTGCTCGCTCTTTGGTTTTGCCAAAGATGATTGTCCATGATCATGACAATCATCATCCATTCTAGGGACACGTTGAGGGTTGCACCTATGGGGCTGGTTATCCCTATCTTCCTTAATTGGATCTCGATATTGATGTTTTTGATTCACTCGTACCTCATTCAAAGTAGTATTCAATGCTTGAAGTGTAGCATTTATTTGTGTGATTGCAGCAGTATGTCTGTCTAACTGTTGTTGGACTTTCATAAGTGCATCATTATTATCACCTTTAGACATCTTCAAAACCTGTAAAAAATAAACACTCAACACTCAAAAATAAAAGTTAGCAAACCTCACCATTAATCACTCAAAAAGAAAAATCAAATTCTCAATGAGGTCGAATTCAATCTTGTGAGTTCTTTATCAGAGTTTATATCAACCAATTAGAGAGTGTGAACCAAACTACCAAAGAATCCTAATTTGCACTAGGATGCCAAAAACTGACGAGACACCAAGTGATTCGTGTTGCACCGAGGAAGGATTGTGCACACGTTTAAATCCTACTAACACAAGAAACAAGAAGGTGTTAGATATTTTAAAAGGATAATAAAAAGCAAACAAATGAAAACCTACAGCTAAGAATCAATAAAAATTGCTGAAAACAGAAAACCCGAAAAACTGTGGAGTAACTTGACAACTTCGTTCGAGGTGTTCCCGATCTCAAAAACTCAAAATTAAATCTCGAATGTCCTTAAATATTTAATTTTTGATCTGGAAAGTTTGGGCACCAAACTCAACCCGTTGAATTTTTTTTAAATTTTTATTAGATTTCGTATTTTTTTCGATTTTTTGACTTTTTTGACTGATTTTTTTGCAGGAATAAATTTTTTATATTCAATCACAGTGCCACAAATATGTATGTAAAATTTCAGATCAATTTGACAACGTTTACCCACTCAAATAAAATTTTTTTGAAAGATTTTTCTGGGTAAAACTGTTGTTTTTGCTTTAAAATATTGAGATCAGTTTAGAAATCAACCAAGAATACCCAAAACGCCCAAAATCTGATACCAAATGATACGGGGTTGCGCGCGGACCAAGATCGAGTTGCCAAGTCACGAGAAACTCCTACGAAAACCCTAAACAATTAGATCTGAAACGAAACAGAAAATTAAAAGATTAGATTTTTGAATTTTCAGATCTGAAATAAAATCCCCAAAACAGTAAAGAATCAAATAGAGAATAGAAATAAGTGTTAATAAGGAATCTTGAAACCCTAGAAGAGATTGCGATTCTGCCCAATTGAACACCCAGATAGTTTTCCCCAAATTTCGGCAATCTAATTTCTCCCAAAAAGAGTATGGATGAATCGGCAAGAACCCTAGAAATTGGGGATTTTTGGGCTGATTCCTTAAGATAGAAAAAGGCTGAAAACACAATAAGAACAGAAAATAGATTAGATAATGATTCAGCACAAGTAGAAATAAAGAAAGAATTGACAGTAAGAAATTAAAAGATAAGTCCTAAGAAGCCTTGAAATCTCGAAAGATCTCACAACTCCCTTCAAACGGCTCTAATCTCCCCTCCAAAGAATATCAATGGCAAGAAGAAGGTTGAAGATGGCTCCCACAATCACAAGATTGTTAAAACAACTTCTAAAGAAAACTCAAGAGAGAAATCTTGGAGAAAACTCAAAGAAAATTCTGCTCTCAACAAATCTGAAATTTTAATAATAATGATAAGTGTTTAACAAGGTGGACAGCCTTGCCTTTAAATAGGCCTTATAACTAGTCCTAATCTAATTAGAAAACTAAAATAAAAAAAAACTCCTAATTTTTTAATATGGAAATTCGGTCAAAGGTCATTTTATCTGGGACTCTTGGACTGAATATTGACATAAAAATTTAAACTAAGTAAATAAATAAATAAATAAATAAAAATAAAACTTTACAACTTGGGCCACTTTGACAATTTGGCCTGATTTTCAACTAAGTATGGATGGATTTCTTGATTGGGCTGGGAATTTGCTTATTGGGCCTCGCCTTCAAGAATTTGGGCTTTTGTGACTCGTATCATGAAGGCAAGGGTGATGTGCTGATATGCACCCCCACAGGTGCCAAAGTGATTTCAAATGTGCTCTTGGTGCCTGAAATTGACAGAAACCTGCTTAGCATAGCTCAATTACTGGAGAAAGGTTATTCTATTGTCTTCAAAGACAACCAGTGCCAAATCAGTGATCCAAGTGGATCCAAGCTGATGGCAGTTCCTATGGCTGATAAGAGCTTTGTGGTTGACTGGACAAAGAAGTCAGACATTGCCTACACAGCTACATCAGATGAATCCAAGCTGTGGCATCAAAAGCTGGGACATGCCAACTTCAGATTGATGTCTCGAATGGTCAGAGAGGGCTTGGCTGAAAACTTCATCAACTCAGTGGACCATGATGATGTATGTGAAGTATGTCAACTAGGAAAGCAGACCAGACTTCCATTCCCTCAAATCAAGCTTAGAGAGCCTCTGAAAAACTCCAACTGGTGCACAGTGATATGTGTGGTCCCATGAAGACTGAATCATTAAGTGGAAACATGTATTTCATACTGTTCATTGATGATTTCTCGAGATATTGTTGGCTTTACTTCTTAAAATAGAAATCAGAGGTGGCCTCAGTGTTTTGGAAGTTCATGACTGCTGCTGAGACTAAAACAGGTTGCAAGTTGAAGACCATAAGGTCTGATAATGGGACTGAGTATACCTCAGCTCAGTTCCAAGCCTTTTGTAATAAGGCAGGCATCAAACATCAGCTTACCAACACATATACACCTCAGCAAAATGGTGTAAGTGAAAGGAAGAATAGGAGTTTGATGGATATGGCCAGGTGCCTGATGATTCAGAAGAATCTACCTAAAGCACTATGGGCAGAAGCAGTTAACACTGCAACCTACATTCAAAATAGGATTCCAACCAAGGCCTTGGATCAGAAGACTCCATTTGAGGCCTGGTTTGGATTCAAGCCATCACTGGCTCATCTGAAGGTATTTGGATGCATTTGTTATGCACATGTACCTACTGTTAAAAGGGACAAATTGTCTGAAAGGGCTCGACCTGGTGTTCTGGTAGGCTACAGCACTGTCAAGAAGGGCTATAGGATCTTGGATCCTTCAACAAACAAAGTGTCAGTCGGCAGGGATGTGGTATTCAATGAGAGGTCATGTTGGAACTGGGAAAGACATGAAAAGTTTCAGAGGAACTTGCAGCAGATTAAGCTGAGCGAGATCAAAATGTTCCTGGAATGGACATTGATGATGAACCAGTCAGAGGAACAAGACCATTGACTGAGATTTATGAAAGAGCTCATGTAGCCATAGCTGAACCAAGCAACTTTGAAGAGGCTGAAGCTCAGCAAGGGTGGAAGCAGGCAATGGCTAAGGAGATCAGCATGATTGAGAAGAACTAGACCTGGGAATTGGTTGAAAGGCCAGTCAAAAGGAAGGTAATTGGGGTGAAATGGGTGTACAAAGCTAAGCAGAATGCTGATGGAACCTTGAACAAACTCAAAGCAAGGTTAGTTGTCAAAGGGTTTAGTCAGAAATATGGCCTGGACTACCTGGAGACCTTTGCACCAGTGGCTAGGCTCGACACCATCAGATTACTGATTGCCTTAGCAGCACAGCTCGAGTGGAAGATCCATCAACTAGATGTGAAGTCAGCCTTCTTGAATGGCTTCCTGGATGAAGATATTTATGTTGAACAACCACAAGGGTTTGAGATAGTTGGCAGAGAGCATATGGTTTACAAATTGAAGAAGGCCCTATATGGCTTAAAGCAGGCTCTAAGGGCTTGGTATAGCAGAATCGATGGCTATTTGATTGACTTGGGATTCGATCGAAGCAAGAGTGAGCCAACCCTATAGGTTAAGAAGGAAGGGACATAAACATAGCTCATTGTGTCCCTGTATGTTGATGACTTGCTGGTGACAGGAGGAGATCGAACAGTGCTGGTTGATTTCAAGATCAAGATACAGGAAGTATTTGAAATGTCTGATCTAGGGGAGATGTCCTATTTCCTTGGAATGGAGGTGACTCAAGCACAAAATGGGATATTTCTAAGTCAGAAAAGCTTTGCCACAAATATTCTAACTAAGTTTTCCATGGAAAATAGCAAGGCAACTAAAACACCTGTTGCTGTTGGAGAGAAACTATCAAGCCAAGGTGATTTTGAGAAGGTGTGTGAAACCACCTACAGAAGTCTAGTTGGTTGTTTACTATACTTAACTGCCACTAGGCCAGACATAATGTATGCTGTAGGATTGCTCTCAAGATTCTTGCATTGTTGCAATGAGAAGCATTTTCAAGCTGCAAAGAGAGTACTCAGATATGTCAAAGGCACTTTAAGCTATGGTTTGAAGTACAGCAAAGAAGGAAATCTGGAGCTGATTGGATATACTGATAGTGATTGGGCTGGCTCGATAGATGACATGAAAAGCACCTCAAGGCATGCTTTCAACATTGGTTCAGCCATGTTTTGCTGGAGCTCTAAGAAACAAAGCCTGGTGGCTCAATCTACTGCTGAAGCAGAGTATGTGACAGCAACAAGTGCTGTCAACCAAGCCATTTGGTTAAGGAAAATCTTAGCTGATTTGAATGTGCATCAAAGGGAAGCAACAGAAATCTTCTGTGACAACCAATCTTCTGTTGCAATTGCAAAAAATCCAGTGTTCCATGGAAGAACAAAGCATTTCAGCATTAAGCTACATGTTGTTCGAGAAACGGAGCAAGCTCAGGAAGTGAAGCTGATTCACTGCAATTCAGAGGACCAACTTGCAGAAATTTTGACTAAAGCCCTCAATATCACAAGGTTTGAATTTCTAAGAAGGAAGTTAGGTGTTTGCACCATGCAAACCAAGGAGGAGTGATGAAGTTGGTTCAGCATGCAGCAAACACTCGACAACAAGCAGGCCATGAAGACCAAGCTGTGCAAGAGCTGCCGATGCAAGCTGTTTTTGTTCATTTTGTAATCTTTAGTTTATGAAATAAGTCTTAGTTCATTTCTAACTAAGTTAGGTTGTTGTCTGATGTAATTAGCTTATGTGTGAGCTGTAAACACAGCTTTGTATAAGTTTACAAGCTAAAATTTCAAGGTGGAGGTAGGTAATGTTTAGGTGATTACTTGCTGTTTTAGACAATCTTAATGCTTGTTATATGTATTGGCATTATGCCATGGATCATTCATGGAATAGAATCTGATTTTGATCATCAAAACTCTCCATTTTTCCTTAACTTTTTCTTCTTTCTTTTGCTCAAATTCTCTTGTTTGCTCAGCAAGCATCGAGGCTTGTTGCACAAGACACTTGCTGAGTCTGTTATTTCTGTTACAGCACCAACACATGCTCTTATTGGGTTTCTAGGTTCAAAGCAATCATCAAGAATTACATTACTGTGACTTTCATATAGTGTACAGTAGTACATTTAGGGTTCCAGTGCTATATTTTCGTGCTTACTGCAGTGGTAAGTTCTCTTGATGCTGTCACTTCCTACCTCAAGATAGTCATTATTTTCCATGTCAACTTGTGATAGAACATACTCGTTGACATAGTTTAGCTTGTTTGTATGACTTAAATGCATGATATATCTTATATTTGATAAACCTAACTTGGAATAAACTGATGATATGTGCTCTTTCAAACTAATGATTTCTGTTTAATTTTTAGATTACCATTTTCGTCAATTACTTTTAGTTTGTTGCTATGCGCTTAGCATTTGGGCTTATAGTAGGTTCGTGTATCCTCTTCTCAAAGAGCTAGTTTCATATCCCTTCTCTCTCCAAATTTGGATGGGGCTAAAAGACCAAAGAGATAACAGTTATACTCTATGCTTTGTTGCATGCTTTGTTAACTGATCGTGAAAATGGATCATCTGATTTGAAGGATTGAAATTGTTCAAAGTATACTATTGCTTGTCTTGCAGTTGGGAATTTATATCATATTCTAAACTTATGGAACTCTCAGTTCCTGAAAATTTGTGGTGGTCGTGTAATGTAATTATGGATCTCATAAATCTTGCTTAGTGTATCTGAAATACAAGTCCTAGCATTGATTCATAGATGAATTTATGCTTTACATGTTTTCATTGTCTATGATCTGTTCACTTTTCAATTGTCTTCAACAAATAATCTTGTGAAGGATGATAGGTGATTCAATTATAGATGGCTACATGCTAACGAAATTAACCTCAGACAAGTTTTGCTTTGCTAAGATGTGAGCAACTTGAGGCTATTAGAACCAACTTAGAGTAGGTGCTGATAAGCTTAGTTATTAGAATTATCTGTCAGTTGTCATCAAACAGGGCACCAAACAAATAAAGTCATGTTCATGTAAGCTTAACAGTATGAAATTTTATTGCAGCAGGACAGACCCTGTGCTGAGGAATCCCTTCATATAGCATAATTGCACCTTATTGAATAACAAAAGCTGTTAGTAGCAAGTAATTGTTTAATTAAGGGATTATGTCAGGTCATTTGTAATGCTTCTCCGGTTGGTGACTTTGTCTTATATATATATATATATTAGTATCTGGTTTATGTTGATGGCGGACCAAGGAAACAGGTTGTCATATTCTTGCTTCCTTTGAATGCATGAGTTTATGTAGGTATATATAGATGAAATCTGGCTTTAAATTATTCGATTCAATATTTATTTGAAGAGTATAAGTGAGATATATATTATACCATTTATAGATGGAAGACCTTTGCCATTGGACGAAATAGAAAAGGAGCTCCCTGCATGCGCTTCAAAGGAGTTGTCAAAAAAAAATGGACATTCATAACTCAAGAGGTATGTTTCTCCTACCTTGCTTTATTAGCTCTTTGCCTTGCAGCTTCCTTGTTTTTAAGAAGTGTTCTAAATTCCTTGCAGATTCATAACTAAATAAAGGAAATGATGGAAAGAAATAATTTTTCCTTCCTCCCTCTTTCCTTCTTTCTCTCCTACCAAACACAATGTTGACCTTTTTTTTTTCTCTCGCTGTTATTGATCCTTCATGCCAAACACAATGACATGACCATAACTTTCCTTTCTTCTTTCTTTTTTGGTAAATCGTTTAGAAGCATGTTATATGAAGATGATATGCGACTATTTTCAATTATAGGAACATCCATACTTGAAAAGACCATGGTACAAATTACATCCATGTGGGACTGCTGAGTGGATGAAGTTGCTTTTTCTCAGCGACACTGCTAACCCTAAATTTGAAGTGGTGCTGGAACTATATCTTCTATCATGGTTTTCAGTTGTTGGCCAAGTGTTTGGTCTTAGATTCTCTTTTAAAATCTCAAACTAGGGCTGATAGTCAAATTTTACCGTAGGTTCTACCACCATTGAATCCCATATTACAAGTGTTTGTTCTATTTTTCTTCATCTTTTAAATATAAAAGGATTGCTACATCTTCCAGCTAGTTTGAGAACTCAATTCTACCAATACATCATATACATACTGGAAAATGAAAAGCATACATTATATGCATAATACATATATATATTCCTCGTCATCTATTAGCTTCAAGCAGAGGTTAACTAAGGACGGGACAATATTAGATATGATGCACAAAAAAGATGACATGAATGTATGAATCTCTCAAAATCCATGTAAATGAATATAAAACGTGATTAAACACGTCAAAACTGAAATGTATTAAACATGATTTATGGCATTACTAAATACACAAACAAGACAAATATGCGAACTATTAGTTCTAAGTAGAGCAGGGATGACTATGTTTAAGAAAGTAAATAAATAACTAAATACACTGGCGGTTAATCGTTGAGCTTGTGATTATTATTAACATGGAACTACTCAGCCACTGATAGCAGTAATTCCGCGACAGGGAAACACAAATTGATAGCAGTAAATAAATAGCTAAAGACGAATTATTGTTTAAAAACCCAAAGGAAATTTGTTAGCTGTTATTTTGGTCTTTGAGCTTTTTCCTGGGAAATTTATCAGATGAACCACGACATTGAAACCATTGCTTCCAGGATTCCCTGTTGTATTTAATACAATATATTGTGTTTTGAAGTTTAATCTATAAATACGTGGTTCAAATTTATCGGTCAACTAAAAGAAAAATAATATCTCTTAGCTTAAAGTCAACAGTTCATGTTGGACTGAGTCACGCTGGGAGTCGGTCAAGTATAGTGTAGTCAATCTCATGTATTCTTCGAATCATAGATGAAGGAATAAAGTAGTCATTACCGGCAGACTAGAGTTTCGGAAAACTGCTTTTTGGCTGCATGGATTTCGCAAGAAAGGCTAAGTGTGTTTAAAAGGTGGCAACGACAGCAGCAAAGTTTAAGAATCCATGCAAACTTACGTTGCATGCATGAAACCAGAAACTCGGCTGAAGCATGTTAAAATCCATTGTGCAATTCGACAAGCCTTGTTTATTTAGTTGACTTTTGTTAGTCTATGGTGTAATCATTATATGCTTTGATCAGCTAAGGTTAAAATGTGTGCTTAGCTGATTTAGTAGTCAAATTAGGTTGTCATTTTGTTGATGTAAACCTTTAGTTACTTGCACAAGCAAGCTGTGTTTTCTTTCTATGTAGCTTTGTTCTATTTATGTATGTAACCATGCACTTATTCGGGTAATGAGAAAAACACTTTGCTCATTCAACCTTTTGCTTGTTCTTGCTCCTGTTTTAAGCTTTCAAACATCTAAAACATTCATCTAAGTTGTTTTTAAACTTTGTTTGCTAAGTTAGAATCCAACAAATGGTATCGAGAGCCTGTTGTCTTTGAGGGCCTCTTGTTGTGTGCTGTGTGTTTGAAAGAAAAGAAGCAGGAACTATCTTTGTTGCTCAGAGTTTTGGAAGCTGCATGAAGATGAGCTTCTCACCACCACCTCCACCCGTGTTTGCTGGTGAAAGCTACAATATATGGGCTGTCAAAATGAAAACATATCTACAGGCACATGACCTGTGGAATGTTGTCCAAAATGACACAGAACCACCACCCTTAAGAGCTAACCCCACGATAGCTCAGATAAGGCAGTATAATGAAGACTGTGCAAAGAAGTACAAGGCCATGTCATGCCTTCAAAGTGGAGTTTCAGATGCTATCTTCACAAGGATAATGGCCTGCGACACACCAAAGGAGGCCTGGGACAAACTCAAGGAAGAGTTTCAAGGCTCAGACAAAACCAGGCAGCAACAACTCATCAACTTGAGAAGGGACTTTGAGAATCTGAGAATGAAAGACTCAGAAACCATCAAACAGTATGCTGACAGAATTATGTCTACTGTCAACAACATAAGACTGCTTGGAGATGACTTTAGTGATCAGAGGGTAGTGGAGAAAATCATAACAACCTTGCCAGAGAAGTGTGAATCCAAGATTTCTTCCCTAGAGGATTCGAGGGACTTATCTGCCATTCCCTTGACAGAACTGATAAATGCTCTCTATGCTCAAGAGTAAAGAAGAGAAAACAGAATGGAGGAGTATTCTGAGGGAGCTTTTCAAGCTAGGAGTAGAGAGAGCTCAAGCTTCAGCTCGAATCACAAAGGCAAGAAGCCTATGTCAGAAAAGAAAGAAAGAGGAAAGAAGGAAGCTGCCAAGAAGAAGTTTCCACCCTGTGCTCATTGCAAAAGAACAGCTCACCTTGAGAAATATTGCTGGTACAGGCCTGACATTCAGTGTAGAGGCTGCAAACAGCTTGGTCACATTGAGAAAGTGTGTAAGAACAAACCAAAAGCTCAGTCACTGAATCATAATCTGGCTCAAGTAGCTGAAGACATCGAGGCACAGGAAGAACATGTCTTCACAGCCTCCTGCTTTGCAAGCTCGAGCAAAGTCAGCAAAATTTGGCTGATCGATAGTGGATGCACTCATCATATGGCCTCAGAGGAAAGCATGTTCAAGGAGCTTGAATCCAACAAACGGTATCCATGGTGGATGTGATCCAAATCAAGGTGGGAAAGCTTTCTTGTAGGAGTGTCCATGCATGGAGGGCTGCCGGAGCACTGATTGCCATTGTGCTCCTTGCGCTTTCTATTTACGTCCCCTTTATGATGACTGCAATATTCACTTCCGTCAAGAAAGTTCAAAGAAAAGTGGGCAAGCAATAAACCATTAACAATGAATCATCATCATCATGTTCAAATATGCAATATTGATTCTTTGTTTCTTAAATAAACGTGTGGAACTCGCTTAGGAAAAGGGTTCAAATAGAGAGGGTCTAAAGAGTCCATTTTTTATATAATTTAAGTGTTTTTTTTAATATTTTTATCATTATAAATTTAGGGGAACATAATGAGCAAATTTAATCTATAATATCAATAAATAATTTTTTATTTAATTTATGAGTTTGTATTTAGTATATTGACTTTTTTTTTTACTACTTGTAAAATTATATTATATCATTATAGAATATTTGTCAACACATTAACCTATTCACAATGTATATGTTTAATCTTTAAATTTTCACACACTTTGAATAAAGTGGGTATTGAGGAAGATTGGTCATATATTGACATAATGACATTTTTAGTCCTCTAGCTTTACAAAAATAAGTGGTTAATTTAGCCATCCATTTAATTTTTCTGTCTCTTTTAGTCTTAAATTTGTATTGTTTGTCAAATCATCCCAAAATAGATGGTAAGTTAATTTTGTTGATGTGGCATACACGTAGGTTACCACGTGCATGTCACATTAGCAATTAATTTTTTTAAAATTAATTTTTTTATATATTTATACTTTTAAAATAATTCTATTTTTAAAATAATTTTTTAAATTTTAATTTAAAAATAATAATTAATTGTTGAAACCACCTGAATATCACGTCACAAAATTAACAAGCATTAACTTTTTCAACCATTTTAGGATGATTTGACAAACAACATAAATTTAAAAACTAAAAAATTAAAAAAAATAAAGGAATAAATAATTTTTTAAAAAGTTAGAATGCTTAATTATATACTCATTTCAATATAAATTTTGCAATCATTTTTCATCTTCTCTCAATTTGATTTCTCCTTCGTACCAAATAAAATCATGCAAATCATTTTATTTAAAAAATTATAAAAATAATCATTCAATTATTTTTATTTTTATTTTGGTAACTTAATTATTAATTTTTTCGAATTAGTCATTTTATTTTTAAAAATTAAGGTCCGTTTGTTTACATGTAAAAGGTTTTACGGAAAATATTTATGCATTTTCCTGTGTTTGTTTCACAGAAAACAGCTTGGTCAACGGAAAATGACTTACGGGTCAATAGAAAATAAGCCTTTTCTTTGTAAAATGACTTAGGCTCCGTTTGTTTCACTGAAAATGGCTTCCGGAAAATGATTTCTGGAAAATGACTTACTTTTTTGGAAAAGCTAATATTTTTTGGTGTTTGGATGAATCTGTGTAAAATATTTTCTTTTGTTTGGCAGGTTCTTTAAAAATATTTCATAAAAGTCGTTTTCAATTAAATAAACATACATTTGAATTTTTTTTATTTTTTCATTGTTTAATTGAGTTTATTTTATATCTATAATTTTATATTTTACATTGTTTTTACATATATTAAAAATATTTTGTTAAACTTAGGTTCATTGCAACGATATTTTTAAGTTACATGACTACTAACTGAGTATTTTTTTATTTAAAAATGTGACATTAACAAAATTGACAAAAAAACAACAATGTCAGCAGTTGGACTTGATTTTCAAATCTGGAAAGTAGAGGGACTAAATTCTTGAAAATAAAAGTACAGAAACTAAATTGCAAATTTGTGAAGAGTATATAGACTTATGACATATTTTAACATTTATACTACAAAACCTTTATTATTAATATATTTATAATTGTAATAAATATTTAGTATTAAAATATTAATATTGATATTTTCAATAATATGTGAATAATATTATTTAAAATTATTATTTTTAAAATTTACTATTAAAATAAAATTTAAATATTAAATAATTTATTAAAAATAATAAATTATATTAATTATATTAATAATTTATTACATGACTAAATATAAATAATTAAATACCTATGTTTAATAATATTAAAAAAATATAATATTTTATATTAATATTTTAATAATTTTAAATATTTTTAAAAATAAAAAAAAATTATTATCAATATAATAATATTAAACTTGATTTAAGTTAATTTTTATATAAAAATAAAATTATCTATTAAGGAGCTCTTTTCCGGAAAATGACTTACGCTTTTCAAAAAAGTTAATTATTTGACCAAAAAAGTTAATTATATTTAAAAAAAGTAAAAAAATTGCAACTTAAAGGGAAAATGTGCCCAGCTAGGTGTGTTTTCCGGCTAACTGTGCAGAAAGCGCACGTAATTGATACACTTTCACACACTCTCTCCAAAAAACAACTTATTTTCCTAAATAAAATTAAAAAATCTAAATGTCTAATTAAAAAAATTGACATATAAACCTTATTTATTATTTTCCTAAATAAAATTAAAAAATCTAAATGTCTAATTAAAAAAATTGACATATAAACCTTATTTATCCTTAAGTTCCAACCCTTCAATTATTAATTACAATATTATTTAATTATTGAGTCAATCTGCTAAAAATATCATGACTGAACTATCTCTATATATATCATTACGAAACAAACTTAACGTAGGTTTGGATGGACAATACGTTTATCTGCGGTTAATATAAAACAGTAATAACGGTAGGATTAAATACTATAATAATATTATAACGTGAAACAAAAAATAAATCAAATACACCGCACCGCATCACACCCTACCTCACTGTCCATCCAAACCCAATATTAATCACCAGCCTCCAATTATTTTATCATATGAGCATCACTATAATCAAACGCATTATTTTGTCTTCTGCTATGTATTATATCTTCATTCTATGAAAAATAAATTACTAACGCATAGTAATCGAACGGTTGACAATCCATCATCTTCAAATCGAGCCGGGCCTTAGTATTCTTTTTCGCCTTTCGGCTGCATCGGATCAGAGAATCAATCGCGACTTTCAAATTATCTTTGAATGTCTCTCGGATCAGAAGAAACTCTTCATTCAGTAAGTTTTTCCCTCTAAAATTTCAACGCTGCGATTCTTATTTATTTATAATCTTCACTTAAAATAACCCACCTAGATTGCCTCCAATAATTCACTCTAATCTTACTCTAACACACCCATCTCTTCTCGGAGTGAGGAAATACGCGTACTTGATAGTTAATTTTTATGGGTGATCTTTCTTTGAGGTTAAGAATTTTAGGGTTTTTCTTGACAGAAACTATTGGGAAACAAATGCTTACTTTTGGAGTATTCGGGGTATGCAAAATTTAATGACGGTTTTTTTTCTTTTAAGGAAAACAAAATTGTAATTGTTGGTGTGATTTAGGAGTATCTGTCCAATGAATATAGTTAAGTTGGATTGTTCTGCCTAAATACCCTACCCAATCTGTTTTGTTGTAGTTGGATGGTGGAAGGAAGGAAGAAAAGCCCTGTAGAAAAATGAAGGAAAGGGTTTTGTATATGATTATGGTGATATTGATTTTGCAACGAAGATTGGCTAACTAATTTTATGGAATTTAGTTACCTATTGATGCTGCATTTGTTGTGCTCGGTTCTGGTTTTTATGAATATACCATTTTGGTAAAGGTATTGTTTCATGTCCCTATACGAGCTGCGTTTCATATTCTGTTATTCAGGTCCTCACTCAATCCTCTAGACAAAGGACTAGATTGAATTCTACAGTTTCCTCAGTTAATCATATGTCTCTTTGTTGTTCCTGTTGCCAAGTCTTGGTTGAAGAACTGTCTAAATAATGGCATTCCAAATAACGGTATTGTTGTCGTCATCCTATACTTTTAATTTGACACTTTCATCTAAGGAATTGGGTTTTAAGCATCCTCCTTAGCTTAATTAGTTTATTTCCTTTTCTTAGTCATAGCTGAAACCAAAACAGTAGGATCTTGAGCATTTCCTTGTTTCTTTCTTTAATGTCCATCGGCAAGTTATATCTTTTGTATGTTTGTGTAAATTATCACTTTCACTTGATTCTAGAATTTTCTTGTTGAGTCCTTTACATCTTTGGATTTGAACCCATTCCTACTAGTGGTCACTGAATTTAACGTGCATATCTTGTGGTTCATCTGACTACTTGAAAAGTTTTGAGAACTGTTTCTGACGTGTCATATGATTTGTTGCTAGCAAATTATTATAAAAATTATGATTTGCATAGCATGAAAAGGCACCATACTATTATTTTCCTTTTTAATTATATAAACTTGTCATTTTGCTTGATGTAAAAAACGAGGTTAGAAGGTCTGATTCTTTTCTTTTCCTTTTTTGGTAATAGTGGGATTTGGACAAAGAAGGTGGGAAAGCAGACAGCTCAGTTGAAGAAAAAACAGCTGAACGAGAAGGAAGCGAAATCTTAGAACCGTATGTGGGTATGGAATTTGAATCTGAAGATGATGCTAAGAAATACTACATAGAGTATGCCAGACGGATAGGATTTATGGTGCGAATTATGCAGCGTCGTCGTTCGGGGATTGATGGAAGAACACTTGCTCGTCGTCTAGGATGCAACAAACAGGGTTTCTCTCCTAATCATAAGGGCACACTAGGACAAGAGAAAAAGCCACGTCCTAGTGCACGAGAAGGTTGCAAGGCAACTATTTTGGTTAAGATGGAAAAGACTGGAAAATGGGTTGTTACAAGATTTGAAAAGGAGCATAATCATCCCCTTATGATCACAGCCAATGGATTCAATACCACGGTGAGGTTCTATCAAGTTTTATATAAGAAAAATACTTCAAATTGTTTTATATTATATATTATATTAGTCTCTCATTCCCAATAAACTTGTTGCGTTTTGACTTTTAGTCATCAATTTTTAAACTTTGATAAAAATATATAGTTAATTAAAATATTAAAAATAATAAGTCAATGTTAAAAAAAGTTTGACCCAAAAAAGTCAATTATGACAACTTCATTTGGACTAAGGTAAAAGGAGTATATATATATATCAAATAGAGTTTAAATGTCTTGAACTTTGCTTTTGAATCTTATACTTGAGATCATTGAGTCTTCCTTTATTTTTGTTGTTTTTACTTTCTTTGCGCATTAAGTAGAATGTTCCTATTTCTGGTTTTCATGTTTTTTGGCTTGGTGCTAATTGTTTGACATGGACAATTTCAGCTTTTCTTAGTAAATATTATATAGAGGGCAGATATTTTTAGATAATTTAAAATTGTAGAATATGCTGTGGGGTGGGTGAAATTTTCCCTCATTTAGATTAATGGCTGTGATTGAATTTTTTCGGTGACCAATTATTTTCTAGAATTGAACATAATTCCTGCATGAAGTTTGTTTTATAATATATGAAGTATCAATGCTGCGTGCCCATTGGTTAAAGCTGGGGATAGATGATAATTTTGGTGTTACAACTTCTGCTTTTGTTCCTTTGAATTGGTCATCACTGAAAATGCCCCTGGAAGCTTTCTAATTTATAGATGTGTTTAAATGAAAATAAATTCTCCTATGTATTGGACTAGGATATTTGATGTCATGCAATACCCTGCTTCTTGTTGAACTAGCTTCAGGAAGAGTATAAGTGCGCTGAGTGTATCATTAACACGCTTTCTGCACAGTCACATTATAAGCTTTCTTTGGGAACTTAGGTGCTCTTATCTGATATGGTGAAGGATGATTCTTTGATTGTAAAAGTAGGGACCTTTTCTTTTCTTCTCTTGTTAGCCGAATGTAATTATTTGCTAGTGATTGTTAAATATCTATTTACTTGCAAAACAGTATAACATTCTTCCGTTATCATTCACTTTTGCTGCTGGCAGTGATTGGCTTTTTTTTGAGTTTTTAGGGTGATAAGGACAAGAAAATTGAAGAACTCACGATGGAGTTAGCGCATCAAGAGCAATTATGTTCAGCTTATCGAGAAAAGTTGTTTGCGTTCATTAACAACGTTGAGAAGCAAACAGAAGAACTATCTTCAAAGATTGAAGTTATAGTAGACAATATTAGGAAACTCGAAGCTGAAAGGCAGAGATTTACGCACCGTAGCGCAGGTAGCCTTGGTCTTTAACTTGACCAATTAATGATATGATTAGATTTGTATATTTGGTTTCTTGGAAGCTTTTAATCATGTACAAAATTCTTTAGGATCATTTTGTTATAGTCAAGATGCTTAACATTTGACATTGTGCAATGAAACTAAAAAGCATCTTGTTAGATGAAATTGGAGCTTCATGATTCTCTTGTGGATTGATTTTGCTAGTAAAAAGGTGGAAAATAGAAATAGTTTTGTAATTTTGAACAATTTAGTTGTATGATTAGAAATTAGATACATTAATGTCAAACCAACATCTCTTAATATTTCTATGCGTACATACATGCACATATATATATATGTATTTTGACTATTAACTTGAACTTAAGGCAGCAAAGCCACCACCTTTCATCATCTGCTGGAACTCCTTGAAATTAACCCTACCATCTCCATCTGCATCCACTTTTGTTATCATATTCTTGCAATCCTCAATAGTTCTTCCCTGCTTCAACCCTAATGATGATAGAACCGACCTCAACTCCTCAAATGTGATGAATCCATCTCCGTTTTGATCGAAGACATTAAATGCTTCCATCATTTCTTCTTCTTCGTTCCTCTCATTCACCATCATTTGGTACAATTCACCAAATTCATCGATATCTACAGAACCATCTCCGTTCACATCAATGCTATCAATGATTTGGTTTATTTCTTTATCGGAAATAAATAAACTGAACTCCTCGAGTGAATCGCTGAGCTCTTTCTTTGTGATCTTGCCATCTCCATTCTTATCAAACATTTGGAACACCTTGCGAAGCTCAACTAGATCCATTTCTTTTATCAAACAAAACTAAACCCAAACCAAAATACACCACCTTAGAGCAAAAATGATAAGGGAAAGATGAAAATTGGACTATTGAGAGAGATGGGAAAGGTAATTAACAAGGAAAATCAATGGAGAATTAGTGTTGATTGTTGTTTACAATTGTGAAGAAAGAAGAGAGGGATATAAAGGATGCACACTAAAACAAGCCTAACGAAACCAGTTGTTAATAAAAAAGAAGGCGAGAGGTTTTCCATTTGTGGATGTGAAAAGCTTTTTAAGTTAAAAAAGTGATAGAATTGGGCTAAAATTAGGCATATGTTCGGTCATTTTAGATTAGTTCTATTGGACCGTTAATAAATGGAGGCAAAAATGCTAAACACTTGGAGACTTGCCATGATGTCATTGCCAACCAAGGTAACTTCCAGAATATTATAATCTTTTTATTTAATAACAATAATAACATATTATGATTGGATTTAAACTCACACAATAAAATTTTAAATTTACCACTTAACCACAATTTCATTTTGATATATTTTATGAATTTTTATTCTAATATACACAATTTATTATTACGTATATATTAATAATATTATTTATTAAGTTGATGTCACAAATTAACTTAACACTAACTCACAATTGATAATAACACCCCAATAAATAATTGTGGTACATTTAATACTCTTAATCTATATATTTATGTGTTTAAATTTTATTTTACTCACAAATTAATTTAAATATAGTACATTAATTCATTTCAAACTATATATGTGATAAAAATTCTAATGTGAATTCAATATTTTATTCAAATCCGATTCAAATTAAATTAATTTTATCCAAGCTTTGTCTAATACATCCTCTTACCTCACTTTTTAACTTTTTTTTTTACAATTAGTTTAATTTTAGAACAATCATATTTAAAATATCTATTAAAAAATATTAATTAAAAATAAAAAGAGAATAATTAGTATTAACCAAAAAAAAAAAAACATCATACTCATCCATCAGAAAGCATTTTCTGATAGTTCTATTTAATTTAGAGATCAGAAAGCAGAGTAAATTGTTTGCAATATGATTTCCAGTTCTCACCCATTGAATTTTACCCTAATTGGTTCTAAAGGTGAGTTTATTTACCTACAATTAGTATAAAAACAATGAGATTAGACACTTTAAGTAACAACACTGTAATCTAAAAGCACATCGAAACCCGCCCTAAATGCCATTCCTTCTTATGCTTTGGGTTTTTCCTACATCATGTAAAGATCCATCTTTATACCGCAATTCTTCTGCTGCTTCGTCCCATGCCTCTTCTCTTCTACCCAATATTTTAATTTCAATTTGATTATTACATTGTCTGGATATTTCCGGAGTAATGTTTACAATCCATATTGTTACAAGGAACGAGGCCCAAATTAAGGTACTTTGAAGTTTGAACAACCCGTCGCGATCCTTCCAACCCAAAATTTCTATAATCCGATCAGATGTAGCTAAAAAACAATGATACTGCTAATCTAAAATAAAGATTCAAATCTAGAATCTATCAGAAAAACAAGTTTTTATGGTGTATAGGAACTAAATCGTGCTCATCAAGGGTACTTGATTCTCATAATTTACACGCTATTATGTTGCATGTTCTGAACAATCACGCTTTCCAGATCTCACCACTAGGCTTTTAGAAATGAAAACAGCTGTTCATGTTTAAATAACGCAAGGGAAAAAGAGGGAGAAATGTATTCCAACCATGTGCCCGATAAGATCAGTGAAAGAGGGATCAAATTGGGCGAGTAAGTCGGAAATCAAATGGAATTTGGTGATATAGCAAACGAAGAAATTGCCTCAAAACAAATTCGTCTTAACGACGGTTTTGGGACAGAGTGCGTTTGCATTGATTTTTTTCTCCATTTTTGAAAAAAAATATAAAGGTGAATATACCAGTAGTAAAAGGGCCTGAATAATCAGGGAAATTTTATCAAATTCAGGCGAGTGATGCTGGCTGAGAATTTAGATATCGCAAGAAATTTCAATTATTTGATTGAGTGGGTCGCTTCCATCTACACCCAATCAAGAAGCTGACTTGCTTTATCCTTCCTTCAATATGAAAACACACACACACACAACAAAAAGGCAGAGAGAGGGAGGCTACCGAGAACAGGATGAGAGATAAGGAGGTAGGATGCTATATATAAGGAATTGAAAATTAGGGTTAGGGTTCAAATTTTAGTTCGTGGTCGGAGTTTTTTTGAAATAACCAGAGGCCCAAATTTCCTAATTTAGTTTAGATTGAAAAGGCTGGCCCAAGTAAAATTGCCTTTTGCATTCATTTACCAAAATTTGTTTCAATAAAATACTTATTTTTAAAAAAATTATATTGATGATTTTAAAATCCATGAAAAAAAAATTCAAAATACTATCATTCCCTGATACAATATATTTTTTAAAAAATCAGTAAATTAACATAATTAAAACACACAGAACAATCTTTTTAATCCTTTGGAAACTTGTTTTTGTCATAATGTTACCTGTTATTCTTATTATAATATAATTAGGCATGATATTAAATTCAGCCCTCAATATTCATATTTTTCATTAATTTTGGTTATTATTATTTAGTTAAATTTAATCCTTAACTTTTTTAAAAAGAGTCAAATTGTTTTTTTTAATGAAAATATTGATTATTAAATTCTAACGTTGTTGACGTGATAATTCCTATGACAGTCCATATGTGCATCATGCTAACATAACATTATTTGTTTTAGATGTCACGCCAATAAATAATTCAAAATTTATAAAAAATACATCAAAATTAAATTTTAAAAAGCCGGTCGAGTTTTGGCTAGATTGGCATGAACATTTTTGCCAATACAATAAGATTGGGTTTGAGTGCGCTGAAGTGCATTATCCTCCTATTTATGGTTGGGGAGAAGTTATGAGTAATTCTAGACATTATGTCAAAAAGAACAGATATAATCAGAACTTAAAATGAGATTGTTCAAAAAAAAAAATTTAAAATATAAATTTTCAAAAAATTAGCATAGATTACACACTCTTTCAGTCAATAAATACCCCTTAGCCTTTATTATAATATAGCTAAGTAGCTAAGAGCTTCTGGTAATTTAAAAACATAGGGATCAAGTTGTTCTGCGTTGAGAAATGTCTTCTGTTATGCAAACGGTCGTATTTAAAAATTTAATATTTTAATTAGTATTTTTATTTTTATTTTTAAATTTGATTTTGACTCTTTTTCAAAAGGATTGAGGACCAAATGTAGCTAAAAAAAAAAGAATAAAAACTAAAATCTAAACATTAAGAGCTAAATTTAACATAATATAAATTATAAGGTATGAAAATTTTGTTGGGCCTAAAAATTATATTTACAGATGTATAAGTTATAGTTTTGAAGTTATGTTTTTTAGCTATCAATGGTCTACCATTGGTCCATACTAGTAATATAAATGATTAATATACCATGAGAACATTAGCCATTTGCACTACAGGAAATTCATGAGGTGAATATGTCATGCAACAAATGATCTATATGACAAAGAAAATTACTATTGAGATGACAAAGCAAGGTTCTCATGTAGCATAAGTGGTTTTGAACAATATGACTACGTAAAAGAGCTTTGTAGAAGCAAAGTGAGCATCAGCAGTACATACTTTTGCAGCTAAACAAGCAAAACAAGCAGGTTTAATGCCATTTCGCAAATCAATTAAACATTTTCTTTTCTTTTTAATTTCTCAAAAATGCTAGAGGCACCATCCAAAATCTTACAACCAAGCTAAACAAGCAGGTGAAATGCGTTTCGCAAACCAAACTAGTGCAAAGACACAAGTCCTCCTCCACTACACTCTCAGACACCTACATTGTTGAGTGAGGGACATCCAAGTTTTCTTCCACCATTCTCATCTAGTAGAACATTAAACCATATCTTGGTCTTGGATTTCACATGCTAGAATTGAAACAACATTAATCATTATGACCATATCTATAATATAAAACATGTTGAGATCTACTTTGGGAAAAAATCTGGAGTATCTTGAGATATGTACATTGAAAACCATCAAGTAAACTGCGTACATAGAACCTAATGGGACTCAAAGGAGTTCCAATCAAATGCACCCCTAACCAGTTAAGAGTAAAAAGGATTCCATTTTTACTGGGAAATAGTAATTCATATAAGTATTAGCAGTACAAATCCTGAATCATATTCTTCTCATCTTATTCTTTCATTTATCATAAGCCAAATCTTTCAACTTCAAATAATAACTGAAGAAAAAGCACTGACTGGTACAGAAAAACTAAAAGTTCCCAAACTCTCAAACCCTTTAGTGGAAACAAAATGCATCTAAAAGCTGGCCTTTAGCTTGGAATGCACAAGTAATTCAACTTATGGATATTTTAGCTGAACTTCTTTTGTTTGTAACCTATAATATTTCAAACCCATCAGATATTTCAGCTCTGCTCTGTACTCTTGAGACATAAGTAATTCAATCTTGAAGGGGATTATTGGAGATAAACTATCAGGTGAACTGTTTGAGGCAGTAGATTTTCTCGTGTTACTAAGATATCCAAGACCCCATCATGTGAAACGAAAATGCAATTTCTGACATGGTCATGGACTAGCCAGAGAAGCGTAAGCAGTCTGATGCTGTACTTATCCAATTTATTCCATGCATGGAGTCACCAAACAAAAACACTTCTTTTCTCTTAAAAATTAGACCATGTTAAACCATATGTATAACCTATAATCATTTACAATTTAACTAGGCTCTGAGGAAGTAAGGTGATCAAACCTTTAGAAGGAATGAACCCAAAGTTTCCATCAAACATCTTTGTTACCTCAAATTAACAAAACCAAACACCCTCGAAAGGAACCATCATGCTGCTCTTTATTTACTAGAGCTCTAGAAAATCTATTCGTCTACCGAATCTTTAATACTTGAAGAATAATCTCATATTCATTTCAATCACAGTTTCCAGGAGTTTCCCTCAGTAAGGGGTGCCTATAGTGGCACCACCTCTACTCCTTCATTCAGTTTAACTAGTATCTCAGATTAAATTCTGAGATGGTTCAAACCAATCCAACTACCTAGGAACAAAGTACAGCTTCACCCAGGAAACAAGGTCAAGATAAGTAGAAGGCTGCAACGTTTGTTCTCCAGTCAGGCAAAGGATAAAAAGGGAAGCACAATGCTCAAAGTTTCGTAATAGCTTCCTCTAAGACCGTCGCTGACATAATGTGGTGAACAAAACCCAGGATTCTTCGTTCCCGTTACACCTAGTAGCATCAAGCTTTAACCACGAGAAAAATCCACTAAAACTAAATGCAATTTCCAAATAATATTTGAAACTTCTATAACCCTAGACTTTCCAGCAACCTGATAAACATAAGCATTGAAGAAAACCCAAAAAAAACACCAAAATCCATAGAATAACTTGCATTTAACTTCGAAGCGACCCAAATTACATGGAAAAAAATCCGTTTCTTTCAGAGTACCAAAATTATTATTACTCCCATAAAAACAACAGAAATACATTAGAAAGCACCCTCACTTCCGTCTAGTTCTATATATATTTTTATGGAATATCCCACGGCTTAGGCTCGGGGACAGCGACAACCATACCTTGGAGCTGAGGCGTAAGCACGACCTGACACCCAAGCCTGGAATGCTTGTTCAAGATACGACCCCTCGAATTCCTTACCAACACATATTCCTCATCGTAGGTACGGGGTGGAAGCTTCTCGAGCCATTCCTGGGCGATGTTGACCTCGCATTCGGCGGAGCAAGCATCAATCTCCTCGAGCCGGTGAGACGCCGGATCAATCAGCCCGCTGTTAGTCAAGGCCCGAAGTAAGCTGTGGCCGGCTAGGCCCACAACCTCCCGCTTTTGGCCTTCTGGGTCGATGGCGAAGAGCTTGACGATCCTGTCGACAACCTTCTTGGAGGAGGACAAGGTGGCGGAGGATCGGGTGAGGATGTGGCAGGATACAGGTGGGAGACGGTGGATTTGGGAAGTGAGCTTTTGGATTGTTGAAATCGCCATTTTGGGGGCAGAAAAGGTTCAGTTAAGTGGGCTTTTTAGAGTTGTTTTTCCTTTCCAACAAATCAGTTTGGTTAATCGGAGCTTGTTCTTTGCAAGGGTAAATTACAAAGTTAGTCACTTATCTATAGTCTAAATTATTTTTTAGTCATTAGACTTTAAAAAATTACGATATAATCATTAATATTATTGATTTATTACAATTTTATCATCAAGACATTAATTACTTAGAATAGTATAACAGCAAGCTGACATGACATATTACATCATCATTGTAAATGAAATTTTAAGTCAAATTCTATAGTTTGTCTGAATACTTATTCTTTTGTATAAATACGACAATGTGATTCCCATGATAAAAGTTGAGAAAGTTATTTTTCTATGTAGGTTGAAAAATTTAAAAATATTAAGACAAACTTAACAGAAAAAAAGAGAAGAATTTATTGTCTCCTCCCTCCTACTTGATTTTCTTTATTACTTGAAAAGATTTTTTTCACAATTAAGTGTTTTTTTCCCTAATTTTATTTTTTATATGCATATTTAATCATTTATATAGTATACCCTTCACATATTATTTTTATTTTTTATCGTTTTTCTCTCTTTGATTTTGGTATATTAATTGAAATTCAATTTTATTATAGTTTTTATGAATATTTACAAGTAAAAGGGGAAAAAGGTAAGGTTTAGGTTTAACTCGCTTATTTAATCATAACTTTTTTGCATGATTTACCTTTAACTTATTTATATTGCTCAGAATAATACCTAGAATCAACTTTTTGTTATATCCTTATGAGTTAGTTTTTAGCTAAAATAAAACGTGATTTAAAGTATCTTTTAATTTATTCCAAAGCAAGTTTATATATTATTATATTCAGAAATATATACGTAAGACAAATTTGAAACAACTTTACTTTCAATTAAAATTATAAATTAAAAAATAATTTTAAAACTGTCAATTAGAATTTATTATTAAATATTTAATCCAGATATTCGTTGAGAATAAAGTTTATTATAAAAATTAAATAGATGAATATTATCTTTTATTTAATAAGGATAAATTTATAAATTATCGTTATATTCTTAGAAATGTATTTAATGAACCAAACGTTTTTAATTAACACTTTTCGAATATACCAAAAGTTATAAAATAATATTCGTGTTAATCACATTCTATTATAAATATAACATGGAAAGCACCAAAGTAAAAGCTCGTGAATCTTTACATGAAGAATAAAAATGTGTCATCGGAATCACATTTAGGAGGAACATCTCAAGCTTTCTATCCTGACGCAACAACATCAGTTACCTCCGACTATTTTTTAGAGACGATAGGGAAGGCAATGTACTCTCTGAATGAGGATGATGCTCCAGCCGAACATGAACACCAGATAGCAAGAGGGCATGGGAATTAGGGGAATTAGCAACACAACAAGAAAAGAATGGGTTCTTGATAAAATCGATTTTTTATTAAATTATTTTATTAATATAATTTGTGCAAATTGAGTAATTATTGATTTTATGATATAAGTTGTTGATTTTCGTTTGTTATTTAAAATATAAAAATAATAAAAGGGTTGTAATCGAATTGAGTCGAATTCGAGTACTATTAAATTTAAGTTCAAGTTTAATTGAATATTTGTTTTTAAATTCGAGCTTGGCTCAAGATATAATCGAGCTACACGATTAATATCGTTTACTAATTTTTGTACTCAAGCCCAAGCTTAACGCAATAATTAACCTTAGGGTTAATAATATATTAATAGCAATAAAATAATCTAATAATATAAAAAAAAACTCGATAAAATTCGTAAACAGTTTGAGTCAAGTATTATTAAGCCCGAATTCGGCTCAAGCAATAACTCGAGCCCGGTTTGATAATTACCGAACCGGATTTAAATTATTTTCGAGTTGAACTCAAGTAACTTGCGAACATCAATATCTCATTTACACCCTACAAATTACTGAAAATTGATTCTAACTTACATAATTAAAATGGAGTACAAATCTTGAATAAATTAATCACCGTAGTTCATAAACACCTATTATTATTCTTAAATCTTAAGCATTTTATGTGAAATAGGAATGGGGACTGACTTGAGCATGATTAGAGTTGAGTCAAGGACCTAAACTACACCAAAACAGATTTTCAGGGGTGATTATGAGCAAAGACTAAACAGAACATGGATCAAATATAGAGGTAAATATTTCGTACTTGGTTAAAGCATTTACTTTTAAAAGCAAGAGTAAAACAGAAAAATAAATTAGAATATGAAACTCAGATAAAACTTGGCATTTAAATTCAAAGTGCCATTGAAGAAATTAAAGCTTCTTAGCAAGAAATGAATCAGATGCATAGCTGAAAACCCAAGCAAAGAAGATTTCTTTCACTTTCCTTATGTATAGCGTTTTCACACGGGATTCGTTCTTTTTCTTTTAATTCCAAAAAAGAAAAA
Source organism: Gossypium hirsutum (assembly GCF_007990345.1). NCBI lineage: Eukaryota > Viridiplantae > Streptophyta > Magnoliopsida > Malvales > Malvaceae > Gossypium > Gossypium hirsutum. Next base: position 53,739,761 of record NC_053443.1, read on the forward strand.
AAAATCCTCCTGATCATGAACTAAATTTATTAAAAAAGAAAAAAAATAAACATGGATTCTCATCATCACCTATGTTACAAGAGGCAAGAATGTTTTAATGCTATCCGAAACAAGATTTCTGATTGTAATTCGCTGCAGGATCGCCATGGAAGCCGATACCTTATCAATGGAAAAGTCGTGATTGAACATAGCCCTGGATTATCAGGTCCTGGAAAATCAGCAACTGTTCAGGTTTATAGTTCAACTGTAATCGACCCAAGTAAGTTCTTGTTTAGCTGGCCATTATTTAATTAGTTCGTCGTTTGATATGATGTTCGACCTTTAATGTCTCCTTCTTCAATGCCTTCAAAAGATACCAGGAAAGGGAAGTTGAGCGGGAAAGCATGCCTCAAGAAGGGAAAGAGCAGTAAGAAAGACAGCACAAAAACCACCGTTTATAAGATCAAGTTACACGTAGAGCCTGGATTTGGAAATCCAGGAGCTTTCCTTATAGAAAACAATCACAAGCATAGGTTCTTCCTTCAATCTGCAACTCTTGTAACTCCAGAAAACAAGGTCATCCACTTTGATTGCCGATCTTGGGTGTATCCAATCAAAGACACTAACACCAGTCGGCTTTTCTTTTCCAACACAGTAAGTTAGTTTTATACAAATTTGGTCCCCTTTTTTGTAGTTGCATTTCTATAATTTCTGTCATTGCAGTGTTATCTTCCGAGCAAAACCCCAGCTTGTCTGGTGGAATTGAGAAAGGAAGAGCTTGAAAGCTTGAGAGGTGATGGAACTGGGGAAAGGAAAGAATGGGATCGAATCTATGATTATGATGTGTATGATGATCTTGGAAATCCTGAAAAAGGTCCAGATCATGTTAGACCTGTCTTGGGTGGTTCTCGTTCACGTCCGTATCCTCGCAGGGGAAGAACCGGCCGCCCTGCTACCAAAAATGGTAATATGAAAGCATCTATATTAATATATATGTGAATGTGTGTGTCTTTGTTCTCACTTTTGTTTCTGATCATTGGCAAGGCACGATTAGCTTGGACACTTATGTTCCACCGGATGAGCGATGCAGTCCCAAGAAACTATCTGAGTTCATTGCAAATGCAATCCAAGCCACGGCTCATTTCCTTCTACCTGAGGCGAAATCCTTGCCTCGTGATTCCAGTAGTTTTGAGTCATTTGGTGACATACGGGACCTATATTCCAACAACAGACGCCAAGCGATGAGGGGAACATCGGTGACGGAGAAAGTGAAAAAGTTTGTACCAGCTCAGCTTTTTAAAGATGTCACTCACGTGATTGAAGAAGTTGACATAAAATTCCCACTGCCTCAAATCATAAGAGGTGATATCATAAGTCATAACAACAACAAGCTGCCATTTCCACGCATAGAATATGCATTGCTATGTGCTTAATTTTCTTTTAATGCTTTTTATCCTTCAGCTAATCAATTCGCATGGAAGCTAGATGAGGAATTCGGACGGCAAATGCTTGCTGGGACGAATCCTACCAGAATTCATTGCTTGAGGGTCGCTCCACTTATTTGACTTGGTTTTAAATACTATTAGCTTAAAAACGTTTCAATTATACTTCATATTATCAGCATACAATTCATTTTACTTGGTTTACGCGTCGGATTTGTAATAATTCAGGAATTCCCACCTCGAGGAACACTAACGGAAAGCTACATAGAGCAGTCAGACATTGAGCACAACCTTGATGGTTTGAGTTTCGAACAGGTAGCTTAACTACCTTAATTGTGGCTTCTAGTATTCGTGAATTGACTTTCAGCACATTATATTACAGGCAATGAAACAATGGAGGATTTATGTCCTGGACCACCATGATTATCTGTTGCCATTTTTAAGAAAAATGTACTCGGAAGGTGTCTGCCCTTGTGCATCCCGAACATTGCTATTTTTACGAAATGATGCCACCTTGAAGCCATTGGCCATAGAGCTGACCTATCCCGGTTCCTCCAACAACGTCAACGGGATGAAAACCATGGTGTTCCTTCCTGAAAAAGAAGACATCCCTCAAGCACTGTGGCAGTTGGCCAAAGCTCATGTTGCAGCTAATGACTCGGCATACCATCAGCTCATCAGCCATTGGTTACGAGCCATAACTTTTATCTCAAAAGTCAAAATCCTCGTGTGTATGCATATTTAGGACTGATTCAGAATAGTTTAAACACCTCTTTTTCCAGGTTGCATACTCATGCAGTTGTGGAGCCGTTCATCATTGCCACCAGGAGGCAGCTGAGCGTGATGCATCCAATTCACCGGTTGTTGGATCCTCATTTCAAAGACACCATGCACATAAACGCACTAGCTCGGACCGTTCTGATAAACGCCGGAGGAATCCTTGAGAAGACACTCTTCACTGGAAAATTCTCCATGGAATTGTCATCTGAACTTTACAAACAATGGAGATTCGATGAACAAGCTCTCCCTTCCGATCTAATCAAAAGGTACATATACTGATGTGCTAAATCAATCTGCAAAAATGGCATATAATTAATGCTAAAAACAATGCCATTTCACAGGTGTATGGCCCTGGAAGAGTCAGAAAACCCCAGAGGAGCTCATATGCTCTTCCAAGATTATCCTTACGGTCTAGACGGTCTTGATATATGGTTAGCCATCCAAACATGGGTGGGAGATTTTTGCGACATCTTCTATGAAGACGATGCTTCAGTCAAATCCGACACCGAAATACAAGCATGGTGGTCGGAAATTCGAAACGTCGGCCACGGCGATAAACGCAAGGAGAAATGGTGGTGTCAAATGACCACAAAGGCAGACCTTAAACGCACTTTAACAACACTCGTATGGATCGCATCGGCCCTTCATGCATCGGTGAATTTCGGGCAATATTCGTACGCAGGTTATCCTCCAAACCGTCCCAGTCGGTGCCGGAAGTTCGTGCCCGAAGAAGGTACGATGGAGTTTGCAGAATTCTTGAAAGACCCAGATAAGTATTTTCTCAACATGTTACCAGATAGGTTTGAGGCAAGCCTTGGGATAGCATTAATGGAGGTACTGTCACGGCACACGTCTGAAGAAGTTTACTTAGGGCAGAGAGCAACATCTGAGTGGATAGACAATGAGCAGGTGAAGCAAAGATTTGAGAAGTTCAATAAGTCTCTGAGGGAGATGGAGAAGCAAATCATGGAGAGAAATGGAGATCCAGAGCTTATGAATAGACGAGGGCCTGCAAAAGTTCCATACAAACTTCTTTACCCTGATGCAACTAAGGTCGAAACCCCAGCAGGCATCACGGCCAAAGGGATTCCTAATAGCGTATCCATTTAACTTTTCTCCAAAGTGTATGAATACAGATATTTCATATGATACTATTTTGTATAATCATAATAAGATAGATGGTATGAAATTATAATTTTTAGTAGCTTTAGTTTGAACTTGAATTGTTCAAGAGTAAAAAGTGAAAAATTTAGAGAAAAATCTAATTTATCATTCTTGTATTTGAAAGGAATAGAAATAATGTGAAATAATAGTTTCATAGAATCATTTATCTAATATAATATGAGAAAAAATGTTTATTGAAATGTGGCCGAACGTTGGGTCCAACTGGCTTGTTTAAATCACGAATTCGTCGTGTATTATAAGCCCATGATCCAGCTACGGATCACCATAGCCGGATAGCAACGGGTTTAATTTACACGCACCATAGAAGCGCGTGTAAGAGATAGACACTGGCATGAATAAACACGAAACAACCCCGAGAATTTACAGTCAGGCCATGAATAATCTACGTGGCAGTAAACTACTGGTTTGTCTTATGGTAGGAGAAAATCCCAACCGTAGAGGATAACGGAGAGGAGGGGCCTACTCATAATTGATCATTCTCCTAATCCTATCTGTATTCAAGCTGGCAAACACTTGTCTCCTACTTCTCTCGTTCGCTTTTCTCATCTTATTCTCCTAATTTTCTTTCGTTTAAACCCTAACCCTAATTTCCGCCTTCATGTAGTAACATAGAATTCCTCACGAAAAATAAAGAAAAATGATTCCTTTTGTTCCTGCCATATTTCTTCACGTCATTTTCATCTTCTTCGCGCTTGTCAACGGCGAGCAGGAGACTATTTACGATATCCTAAAGGCCCATGGGCTACCCACGGGGCTGCTTCCGAAGGGGATAACCCGATTTGAGTTCGACGAAACCGGCCGCTTCGAGGTTCAGTTGGATCAAGCTTGTAATGCTATGTTTGAATGCCAGTTTCGTTATGATAGGAATGTTTCTGGGACTTTGAAGTACGGGCAGATCGGGGCCTTGTCTGGGATTTCTTCTCAAGAGTTGTTTCTTTGGTTCCAGGTCAAAGGGATTTGGGTTGATGTTCCTAGCTCGGGCCTCATTTATTTTGACGTCGGTGTCGTTTCTAAGCAGTTTTCATTGTCTTGGTTCGAAACGCCGAGGGATTGTATGGCGATTCAGGATGATTCTGAATCTGGTGATTCGATTGGAGATGGCAAGTTATTAGCTGAAGCAGTCGCGAAGGTTTGATTTTTGTGCTTCCTCTTAACTTTTTAATAAATTTTGAATTATAAGCTAATTTAATAGCTTAATTTGATTTTTTTCTTGTACAAATTGTAGAGTCCACGTGCGAAACATCGATATGAACTTGATCATGGAAGTTTTGGGAGGAACGAGATCTAGAAAGTTAGAAAGACGAAAGAAGTTGTTCAATAGCTCAATCAGGTTAGCCTTGAAGTGTGTTCTGGGGCCTCGCCCTCCCTGCCCCCACGTTGTAAATTTTGGTCAGAATGTCTGCTGTGGATGGTCTTCACGTCTCCATCCTGTGTGCTTTGCTTGCATTTCTTTCCTTTATTTTATATAGTGCAGAATCGTCGACTTGCCAAGTCCAGCTGGCTTCTGTCTATGCGAGGCGAGCTGTTAAGGAGAAAATGGAAGATTGAAGAGCTATTTTATTGATGACCTTGGTTAGTTTACCTTATGGAAGATAAAATAGATATGGGAGCATTTGGTCGGCGGTTTCAGGTGATAAATTCTATGGAATTTAATTCATATGTTAAAATTTTCATTTGTAATATGAATATAAGCATGGTTATTAAATTGAGTCTCTTTTTTGTTGTAGTAAAAACAATTAGATTGATGGGAACTCCTTCGTGAATCAATTGTGATATGAAATTCAATAATAAACATTTCTTGCTTCATTTCCCTTATTTCTTGCTTGGTAAACAATTGAGTGGCTTTATATGCTTGAATGTTGCGTTTCAGTTGTTTTGTTGATTATTCTTTAATCTTGAGTTTCCCCTGTTCCATATCAAATATTGGTGTAGTATGAGTTCTTTAATCTATATGTTCAGGTCTAAACCTTGACGGCATCTATTCTTATTGTCATAATTCAAACAGGGTTTTGTGACCTTGTGTAGATCATGGTCATTGGATGGGGGTGTATTTCTCCCTACGATTTTGAACTGGCAGTCTTGTTCCGAAGAAAAGAAGGTTGATTTTACCTTTTCTCCCCTTCTATTTTTTCTGGCTTTGGGAGGGTTGATAAAGACTTGCACAATTAGTCAACTTTTGGATATCTACCTGATGTGTGGTAAAGCCATATGCTTATTTTCTGGGCTTGCAATGAAGTAGTGAGAGGCTTTCTAAAAGATCTTGCTTTAGCATCTAAGTTATTTGATTTTGTATTGGCTAAATTCAGAATTTGAGAATCACTGTGTTCACTGTATACTTTATTGTAGCATTTTGCATCAGCATATAGATTGTCATATTAGATATTTGATGTGTAACTGATCTTGCTAGTGATCATAACTTTCCCTTGAACAACTTGGTACTGGAATGTTGAAGAAGAAATTGGATGTACCTAGTCTTTTAAGCTGTGAAGATTGGAATGTTTAAATTGGGCGAAACTGCTATAAACCAGTGTAAAAATTCGGTCTACTTTCCTTGATTTTCTCTATGTAAAATTTGCAGTGTGTCTATATCAGCTGCATCAGATGACTTTTAATAGGCTAACAGACTACCGTTAAATATGTCTAGTAAGTTGAATTTTGTCCCTAAAGTGCGCAAATTCTATCATGGACACTGTCTTTTGCATGTTAGATGTAGATTCCTCCTTTGCTGTCATTTGGAACACTTTGGTTTCATTTTTCTGATGGGATTGTAGTTAAAAAGTTTGTTTCTTAAAATTATAATCTCTCAGGTAACCATGCAATTTCTTTTTCCGTTATTTGGTCCTGCAAGGTATTGGTGCTGATAGGTTCAAATGTTTAGCAGTTAGATGCTGGTTATGAAAGAATGGAAACTTTTTATATAGGCATACTATGAACTACTGAATCCTTTATATCAAAGTTGTGATTTTCAAACCTTACCAACTTAGTACAGTCTGCAAAACAATTCTTTATTTAGTTTAGAAAGACATGAAATTATTGAAATGTTGGCAATACGGAGAAGATTGAATTTGGGTAGAAGAATGATGGGACGACAGGCCAGCTTGGCCTTGGCGGGGGTTGAGTTTATACTATACTATTATATTGCATGTGATGTGATCATTGATCACAGTTCACATGCCATGCTACCATGTTTTAGGAGGCATTTTGTTCGTATACTCTTGATTTCCCCATCGTGTTTCTGTTTGTATATCTTCAACCGACATCTGTACTTAAGTATCGGATTTATGAAAGGATAACATAGAATTAATTTTGATGATTATATATATGTTTTTGGCATTTTTTTAATAATAATATCTACCAGTGATATTTCAATCTCTGGATCTTGACTTTCGAGTGGTTTTATTTGTTTGTTTTCCAAAAAAAAAAAAAAAAGAAAGAAAGAAAGCCGGTTTGTTAGATGTGATACTTCATTATTTCACTTGAATTGTTGCTAAAATATCTGGTATCAATCACCCCATCTCTGTATGTGTGTGTGTGTGTCTGTCTGTCTGTCCCTCTCACCAGCCCGGTGATGGGGTGCCCCATGGAGTTACTAGGCTTGTTGCGGTCGCTTCCATTTGATTAACTTAGGCTTTGTTTAGCATTGTTTTTCAAATTTACTTTTTGGGTCGAAAGTACTTTTCAAGTAAAAAACAATACTAAACATACAATTTTTGGAGTCAAAAATATTTTTGAACCTAAAAACAAAAGCAGTTTTTTTAACTTTTCTATTGACAAAAGTGCTTTTAGATCAAATGACTGTTTTAACCATTATAATATATTTTATATAATATTTATATTTTGTATGTAATTATTTTTCTATTAAAATTTATTTTATATATAATATTATATTTTTAAATTTTTATTGGTTATATTTTATTATTTAAAATATACTTTATATATTCGAATTAAAATTTATGAATAATTAATATTAATTTTTTTTAAAATATTCAAAATTTATATTTTATATATTAAAATATTAACAACAAATTATAATGAATTATTTTTTATATTTTTACTAAGATTTCATAATGGTAACTAATTTGAACATTATTTAAATGCATATTTATTATTTTATAATCTCATGTCTAAAATAGATATTTTATTTCTTAAAAGTATTTTTTGACCTTAAACATTAAATCTTTAAACCCTTAAATCAAACTTTTCAAAAGTAATTTTTAAAATTAATTTTTCATAACCGTTCTCAAAAGCAATGCCAAAATAGCCATTGATCCTCCTTGTTAGACCTCTACATCTCTCTATTGACAACTCGCACTAGCACTTTTCCGAACCAGCGGATAAATACACAAAAATCTCATCATGAAGATCACCCCCATTCCTTCGTTTCCAAATGTGCTAACATACATGTGCAAACAAGAGATTCCAAGGCAAATTTAGACCAGAGCATACATGGTCACACTCTAGATTGACAAGCAGCCAGTCCACCCGAGCAGCATCAGAAAACAAACGCTGCTTGGTAGTTGGAACAAAGTGGCACCATAGTTTTGCAATAGCCGGACAGTCCCTCGAAATGTGCATAATACTTTCTAAGTCATTACCACAAACTGCACACAAAGGGTCATCCACCCCATCAACATCGTTCTGCATTGGTGAGGAGCTTCCCCTACATGACCAACCCAGGCAGAGCCCACACAAGTTTCCATCGCTCATCAGTGTCCTTCCATCGGTCCTGCACTAGAGCAAAATACACCTCGGCAACTGAGAACCTACCTTTTGCATCCAATTTCCACAAGCATTGATCCAAATCATTGTCAGGCGACTGGGGGGGGGGGTGGATGTTCAGAATATAGAATAACACCTACCCACTAAAGCATGCCACCAGAGCGTTGCAGAGCCAATTCCCAGTTCCATCCACTATGTCCTGAACCATAAGCGAGTCACTTGGATCACTCGATTCAAGAAGTAGAGGTGAGCATTCGGTCGAATTGAGTGAAAAAATTTGAGTTAATCGAGTTGACAAGTTCTATTTTATTATCCTAGTTTGATTTAAAATTTTTTCAAATCGAGTTGAGTGAAATAAATTCAAGTTGAGTGAAATAAATTCGAGTTGAGTTGAATCGAGTAAAATTATTCGAGTTAAATTAGAAAAATAAACATGTCAAATTAAAATCTTATTACAGTATAACCAATTTCATGTTAGAGTACATAAATTTGAAACCATACATATTTGAAAACTTTTTCAAATGAAAAAAAAAAGAGATACTTTATAAACTTAAATCATTAATTAATTTATTTAGGTCCCAAAATTATTATTTTAAACTTTTTTAAAATTTAACTTTTTTTATTAAACTACCCTAAATTGCCTTTTTTTTAATTACTGGAATAGGCCGATTTTTGGAATATTTACTGGAATAGGCTGATTTAGGGAAAATGTTGCATTTTCAGGAGAAATCCAAAAAATCGATTCCAGTTGGAAGTGCTTTTTGTGTGTCACCAGTAAAACGCTTCCAGCTGGACGCATTTCCCACCCCATGGTAAATATATATATATATAAAATCCCCCCACTCTTACTCATTTCTCACAATATTCTCTCAAAAAACTCTCTCAAATTTATTTCTTAAATTCTATTTCTATCTAAATTCTATTTTTATTAATATTTTTTATTAAAAATTAATTTGATTTCTATATAATCAGCAACAACCGGTTCTCTAATTTGTCATGATGACAAGCACATTTCCGTCATTCAGTTGCAAATGGTAAGAATAATTTTTAATAAATTTCAATTTTGTTTAATTGTTTTTTATTTCATTGTTATATATTAACTTAATATTTTGTATATTTTTTTATGTAAATAGGCAGAAGATCGAATTTTACAATGTCATATCTGTAATCTACCTGGTCCTCCATCACCGTTGATTGAACCATACTTGAGGGAAGCCGATTTTTGACACGTGACCCTTGTAGGCCGGGGATGTAAGTTGGACTCGAAACTCGTAAGCATGTTGGTGGAGAGGTGGAGAACGAGACGCACGCATTCTATCTTCCATGCAGTGAGTGTACTATCACTCTGGAGGACGTACATTTACAATTAGGGTTACTTGTGGATGAGTTGGTAGTCACCGGGTCTGTTCAGTCTATTGGTTGGGGAGGCGTATGTGGTGAACTTTTGGGTTCGATTCCGGAGATTATTTACAGAGGTCAGATCGAAATGGCTTGGTTAAGAAGAAATTTTGCAAGGCTGGATGAGGATTCAACTAAAGTCAAAAGAGAACGACATGCTCGGGCGTATATCCTTTAGATTATCGGGGGTATCTTGATATCGGATAAGTCACAAAATGTCGTTCATCTACGGTGGTTGCTGAAACTCGTTGATTTTAGAGAAGCGGACAAACTCAGTTGGGGGTCCATTGTGTTGGCGACATTGTACCGGAAGATGTGTCGGGCGACGCAACCAGGAAAAATAAAAAATGATGGTTGCATTTTACTACTGCAATCATGGGCATGGTACCAATTTCTATTTTTACATCACCGAGCGAACTACCCGTATACATTTCCACTCGTAACAAGATAAAATTTAATAGATATTACAATAATAAAATTGATTTAAATTAAAATTATTATGCTAACAAGTTATTTAAATAGGTGGAACCATTGGTTGAGTCACATGGAATTACCTACTGAGCTTCAAGATATACGACTTCTATTAGACCAATGATTAGAAGCGAAGGTATCTTATTTATATAAATTTGAACTATATAATATGAACATAGTCAATTTCGTATTTAATAGTATATATAACTAATATTTTTATCATGTTAATATAGTTTGAGTGGACACCATACGAGGATCCGGCAATTCAAAAAGTAATCCCCGAGGAATTCTTTGTGAATCCCAACACTTGGCACGTGAAGGTTCCATTGGTAGTGTATGCTACCGTCCAGATGCACGAGACCGATAGAGTGTTACTGTAACACCTCTAATCCGTATCCTTCCCCAGAATATGGTTATAGAGCATTATCGGAGTTTACAAATTAATTTTCAGACATTTCATTTCATCAAGCATTCATATTTATAACCAATCAAAATCAAAACATTTATGAGCTAACATTAACCAATTTAAGTTATACAAGTCATTATAACCAGAATCAAATCATTCAAAATTTCCAACAGAACCAATGGATAATGTGATATGTCTCCAACAAACTTCCAACCTAATCGAGCTTCCGATAATCATTTCAAAACATCTAATAATTATACCTATTACCAATAATAATTCAATTCCAATAATAAAACACACACATATATAATATTCATTACCAAATAGCATTCACTTCTATTAAAATTATACAAAATATAGTTCATACGAACTTACCAGGCTAAATTGCAGAAATAACAAAATTCAGGGATATTTTGGAAAATTTCTATTTTTTTTCTCGAATTTCCACCCAATCTTGATCTAAATTAATATTTCATTCAATTTACTAATTTAAATAATAAAACAATTCATTTCATGCAATTTGGTCACTTTTTGACATTTTTACAAATTTACCCATTAAGTTTCACATTTGTTCAATTTAGTCCCTGAACCTAAAACATGTAAATTGGTCATTTTTAATGAAAACTCATGCTAGTTGAGTAATCATATATTTTCCTCCTCCTTCTCTCCATTCCACATCCTTAATGTATATAACATGCTTATAGGTAACATTATCTATAATTTCACCATTTACTTATATATTCATTCAAAGCTGTCCACTTGAGTCGTAGTCACTTATATATTGAGCTACAGAACTCAAAATTAAGATCCATTAATTTTATCTGAAACTAGACTCCCATATCTTTTTACCATAAAATTTTCAGAATTTTTGGTTTAGCCAATAAGTACAGTTTATTCTTTAAATTCATCCCTGTTCTGCTGTCTAACAGTTCCAAACCTTCTTCACTAAAAATTAACTATCTCCTTGTAAAGAATTCGAATGATGTTACCGTTTATTTCTATTAAAAATAGACTCAATAAGGATTTAAACATATAAATTTAAGCCTCTAATTATTTTTCTCCAATTTTTTATGATTTTCCAAAGTCAGTACAGGGGAACCCGAAATCATTCTGACCTTATCTCACAACACCTATTATATCTCATAATTTACAATTCCATTGCTTACACCTTTTCTTCTATGAGAAACTAGACTCAATAAGCTTTAATTTCATTTTTTTTCATCCTATAATTCAATTTATATGATTTCTGGTAGATTTTCAAAGTCAGACTACTGCTGCTATTTCAAAACTATTTTAGTGTAAAATGTTGATTACTAAGTCTATAACACTCTTATTTTCCTTCTCTACACTATTTCTCAACACTTTCTCTTATTTTCTCTTCACTAGCATATCAAGAACATATAACCTTATATAATAAAACCCTACATTAACATCAATCTCATACTTTTTCAATAATATCAAACTCGAAAATATATTGAAATCATGATGTTCTTACCTTGCTCAATTGACTTCAATCTTTAACTTTATTTTCTCTCTCCTATAGCCTCCATTTCTTGATTCTAACTTGATATTCTAGCTCCCCATAGTCTCCTTGTCAATTTTCTCTCTTGGTGGCTATGGAGATTTCTTTGATTTCTAAGTGAAAGTGGTGGATTTTTGGTGAAAGGACCAAATTGTAAAGAAAATAAAGCTTTCTTTCTTCTCCTCTTCTTCTCACGTTAATGCATGCAAAAATGGTGGGGATGGATGCTTTTCATCCTTCTTTCCACATATATATACTAAATAAATTAATAATAATAAAATAATATCATTTAAAAAAATCAAATTAAAATATTAATAAACTATTATTTATTTATTTATTAATCTAAAATATCTCCAACATCATCATTATCTTCTAGATTTCTCTCTCTTGTAATTGACCATTTTGCCCTTTATGATCTTTTAAAATTCCATCCTTGAGTCATCACTTAATTTGGTAAAATTGTGATTTAGTCCCTCAAACTTCTTCACCTTTTTCAATTTGGTCCCAATCCATCCATTTTTCTTAGTTTCTAGATTATTCCACCCTTAAAATATTTACACCATTAGTCCTTCAACTTTTTTGTATTTACACTTTAACCCCTTAACTTTTGAGTATTTACTCTTGGGTAACAAAACTTTTCTCACTTTTGCAATTTAATCCTTTCTTGAATTAATATGTTATAATATACTTCCCAATATTGCCATAACTCAAAATTACCCCTTTTTAGCACTTTATTTCCTTATTTTACTATATCAGAGATATTATCTTACTTTCCTTACTGTAGAAATTTTCGGGGTATTACAGTTACGGCAGTTTGGATTCCAACAATCGATTTCCATGACACCTTAAGACCTTGATGATCTGCATTCTATCGACTTGCGGTGACCGGATGAGAATTGGCTGGTATTCCACTCCTAACATATCAACATGTGGAATAATCGGTATGATTTCTTACCTACTTGCGAACCTATTATCGTTCTGGAGTTAGCATGCAATTCAGAGTACATGCCATAGTTTAGGATCCATGGAAAATCATATTTGTACGAGGAAGAGGTGAGGCATCAACATTCCCATACGAGTAGGCTATGACGGTCCCCCTAAAATCTAAGGGCTGGCGAGAAGGGTTCATCATCAGCACTAATGCAAGAACCAGCACCGATGCCCACACCACCCACCGGTCAATATGTATCATCTTATTTTGGTGCGTATTCTAACCCTATCATCTTCACACAAACACCATATATTGCGCCACATTTTTCTACTTTTAGTCTTATGTCAAGTTAGACTTTTGGACATCCGTCCTTGATGTATTACACGGCCATGCCATCTACTTTTTTTTGACGACGATGTTGACGAGGACGTATAAGCCATTTATGTTTCAGGCATCGAGGGAGAGTCCACTTATTATCCCATTGGTGTATGAGATTTAACATAGTTATGCTTATTTGTTGTTTATGACGCAAACACCTCAGGATCTTTGTTTTACCAAGTTGGGTCATCTTCCTAACCATCTATTCCTAGACCGAAGGATGCACAATGACAACGGAGAATGTAAAAATCGTAATCAAATTTTTGGTTTGCGATGTAATGACCTATTAGGTAACAACTTAAACAGAGCACCTGATACAAGCGACTACATACGTTCATCTGGGACTGGTGGGAATACGTGGTTGTACACGTTGTACAAAGCTTATGGGATCCAAACGTTGATTGCTACACGCTGCAATTGCATGTCACAAGTCCATGCCACCTACTGTGCATCTTCTCCAATGCCTTTTGCTTTGCTATCCACGCCTTGCGATACGAAGGCGTATAATTGAATTGGCTACAGATATTTACAATTAAAATCGAAATAGCAATCCTCAGACTACTTTCACCATCGGTAGTATTATGCCCGCAATTATTTCTAAATCCAACTTCGGATGATCCCGTGAAATACCTGCAATGCCATGAGTATGTTAAATTTAGTAATTCAACTATGTCATAATATATACCGGTATTGATATAGTACCAGTGACAACACACCTATGCGGAGAGGTAAACTACTTTATTGTCTATAACTTCGTCTTCTTCTTGACAGAAGCCATGATTTTTCATGCACATCTACTGTCTCGGATTGCATACTTGGCCTCGAACTTCTCAGACTAGGATTTAACCACGTGGAAGTTAACCTCATTCTTAATGTTTTCATTGCAGCGACAAAACCAATATTAAGCGGAAAACTCCTTGCCCACTTCCAAATCACCTGAATCTAACGAAGAACTCGCGTGGCCCGGCCTCATGTGTGTTAATTTTGCAAACTCTAACCCATCTTCTACTAATAGATCGACATTATGCATGTGGGCTGGAGGCGAGTACGTCGTGAATCGTGGATCTTCTTCTTCTTCATCATCTTCACCTCCTTCATCGTCTTCTAGTTTAATTGGAATAGGCTTAGATTTAGAAAATAATACAATTTCTGAACCATCGGCATCGGGCTCTTAGACTGGGTCGACATTAGATTCATTGCCATATTCATTCTCGGACCCACCAACATCATCCATTCTCGTGTAGTTTTCGAAACGTCCAGAATCACTTGTCGATTGGCAATCGCTGAAAGTTGTTGCCATTTTCCAGTAAGTATTCCTAGCGTTGAATATTGACCCACTGAAGTTCATGTCTAACCCATTAACTAAGTGTTGTGCAAAGGTTGTGTATTCTGTTCTACCACCAAAACCCGATTGTTCTGTGTTCTACCTCCTACAGTTGAAATCTAAGGCCAAGATGCATGAGTGACTTCCCATCAATGATTCCAAGATATCATAATAGGAACTTTCTAACAAAGTGGTGAACCCACCACACAACTGCTTCGTTGGACTATCGACATTTTCAACCGTTTTGACCCCTCGAACAGGAACAGATGTTGACGTCTAAATGCCTTTATCTGGCCTTGAAAATTTCACATATAACTCGAGAAATTGTGATCCACTGTTGATATACGTCTGCACCATAGCCTTCAAGCCTTTATCACAATTGATATCGAAAGCGTCATATCTCACAGGATCGATCGAAACACAAAATTGATACTTAAAAGACGATATTCTCATCTGGTTGGATCCGTCAAATTTTCACCTAATTCTTTTTCAAAGTTCTGGCAACTCTATGTTCTGGTTAAATGACAGTCGTTATGTGTTCTCCGATAAAAAAACTATGTCATTCTCAGTGTCACGGACCTCACCATCGTAATAAATAATAATATTAATCTGTCCACTCATTTTGAACCAAATTATCTGTCGATGAAAGTTCAAAACAAAAACATTATGCAAAAAATATAATGCTTCAAATAAATATTAACACGAAAAATCAATGCTTATGCTTACTTTTTATACAAATAGTATCATTGCTCCAACTTATGCCTTTATTGCGAACTTTTATTCTTCTAAACTTCAGATTTTATTTCCTCGACTTATGCCACCGAAGGTTGAAATATGTTACATTTATAGCCTAGGGGATGACCTCCTATTTGATTTTGAAAAAATTATGCGGATAGTGGGGGTTTGAAATTTGTAGAGAAAAAAACGCTTCAATGAGGACGCATTGTCAGCAAAAGTACTGAAAGCGCATCCAACTAGAAGCATTTTCAGTGCCACCTTAGCCAAAAGTGCTTCCAGTTGGACGTGCTTTCAGTACTTTTGTTAACAGTGCGTCCTGATTGTAGCGTTTTTTTCTCTACAAATTTCAACCCCCTACTATCCAGGAAATTTTTTTAGAATCATTTCAGATATCCCGATATATATTTTCAGGACCCATCTCGTCAAAAATAATGCACTGGATAAGTATTTTACTAAAATATCAAATCAAACTAAGATTAAAAAAGGGAAATGATTTTTAAAACCAATTCTGCATTCGAACCGAGTACTCCGAGTTTCGATTTTTAATCGATTTGCAAAATAAAATTTAAATATACGATTGGTATAAATACAAATATTTTAAATATTGAATTCAATAATTACTATTATTATGTTAAAATTTTTATCAATTTAAAACCCTAAACCATATTTTAAAACTCTAACCCTAAACCCTAACACACTAAAACCCCTAAACCCTAATATAACACGGGGGAAAACGCCTCCAGTTGGAAAGCATTTTCAGGTGAAATGCAAGAAAATGCTTCCAGCGTTTCTAGCTGGAAGCGTTTTATTGGAGATATGCAGAAATATTTTGAATTTTTATATATCTTTTAAAATTTTAAGAAAATATAAATTTTGAAATTTTTATAAATATTTTGAATTTTTGAAAATTATTTTGATTTTTTTTTGTAATTATTGTTGACAGAGTGACCAATTTGCTCATTTTCAAAAGTGATAGGGACCAAAAGGATATTTACACCAATTTGTTATTCGAATTATTCAAGTTATTCGAATTGTAAAATTCAACTAGACTCGAACTCAAAACTCAAATAATTCGATTCGATTTACTCGAAATTCAAATTTTTTTTCGATTTTTTAAATCAAATCAAGTTTTGTTCACCCCTACCAAAAATTACTCGTTAACAATCATCCCAAAACCGGGCCATAGATCCATCCCCAATAGACCAGAACATGTTCTCTTGGAGCAGCTTTAACATGTGACTATAGGCGATGTTAGAAGGTAATTAAAAGGTTTAAATATGCCAAAGGTATCTGTATTATTTTAAAATTTAAATTTAGTCATTATAATTTTAAGATATTGAGTTTATATTTTTATTTAAAAATCTTGGTTCCTCCATTAATTTTGCCGTTAGAATTCGTTAGAATTGATGACGTTATTGTTATAAAAAAAGGTAAAATAACTCTTTTGGCTCTCATGATTTATAATTTTTTTTGTCAATTTGATACAAACTCTTTAAAATTAAATAAATAATTAGAAAAGTGTTTTAAAAATTAAATGTTTTTTTCGTATTCTCAATAAAAATATAAAAAAATAAAAAAAATTATGAAAAATTAGAACTCTTTAAAATTTAAAAATAAAAATAAAAATTCCATTTAAATAATTTTTTTGGTGGAAAAACAAGCTAAATTAAAAGAAAAACAAAGCCTAAATCTACGTCTTTACTCGACAGCTGTTCCTAAGTTTTGCTCGAATTCTTCATTTAAATCTTGAGATGGATCCCACGCATGAGAATTGGTATACTGTCTTGCCCAACAAACAGAAATCTTGGTGGTCTCTGTTAAACTTCATGTTAAACCTTAAAAGACAAATAGGTTCCTATTATTCCATATACGCTATGCTACTAGCCCAAAAAAGGTGGGCCAAGAAGCTTTAACCCATTGTAGCCACTTGTGATGTCTTAAAATTTCCTCCACCCATTCAAAAATATTACTTGAAAAGAATTATGATTGCCAGTTTAGTCATTTTAAATAATTTGAAAATATATGTAAAATATAAAAATTTCAAGAAAATGTTTTAAAAAATTGTGTTATTTACTCCATGAATTGTAATAAGGTTTCTCTAAACTTTGAGCTATTAGTTCAGTCCATATTAAATCAAATTTGATAAATTTTTTATTATTTTAGATCAGATTAATTTTATATCAAAAAATATTTTTATGTAAATTTAATTATTAATGAAATAAAATATTAGTGTAAAATATTTTTTAAATAATGATACAAACTCTAAATCAATTCAAATTAAATTAAAATAATGATAAAATATTTCATTCAAAATACATTATATTGAATTAAAAAAATGTCTTGATTTATACAAAAATACTTATGATACATATATGATTTGAATTAAATAATGACACAAACTTTAAATAGATTGAAGTTAAATTTAAATTTTTGTTCTAATTACACCATATGAAAATTTCAATACTTTAATTTATTACCTTTGTATTTTGCTAAAATGAGTCCATTTTTATATGAAATTCTTTTACTATAGTGCATTTTGAACAAAAAAGTTTATATTAAATTTAATTTGAATCGATTCAAAATTTGTATAATTATTTAAAAATCATTTAATACTAATATTTAATATACTTTATAATTAAATTTATTTTGATATATAATTAATATGATTTAAAATAATAAAAATTATCAAATTTGATTTAATATGGACCAAATGAATAGCTCAAACTTGGAGAAACCTTATTACCATTCATAAAGTAAATAACACAAATTTTGAAATTTTTGAAATTTTTATATTTTTCTGTATATTTTTAAATTATTTTAAATTATTTTTATTTTTTAAAATTTTAAATAGTTTAAATTGTTCACATTTTTTTATATATATTTTTTAATTTTAAATAGTCTGGACCAAATGGACAAAAAAACTATAAATCATGAGGGGTAAAAGAGTTATTTTACCTTTTTTATAACATTTATATAATCATGTCAAAACTGATGGAGGTACCAAGATTTAAAAAAAATGTATAAGGACTTAATGCCTCAAAATTAAGGTATAAGGACTAAAATTTAAAATTTTAAAAGAGTACAGGGATCTTTGGTATATTTAAATCTAATTAAAATATATATTTAAAATATATTTATATTTTTTATACCATGCTTACTTCTAACCATAACTCCTCCCAATCTTGAAAACGAAGAAAAAATGTGTTGAAGCTTGCTCAAACCCACCCATGTCTTCCTGACTATTAGAATAGCAACGGTGTCAACTGAGTTAAGATTCGATCGACAATGAATTTATACTTAATGCCTTAATTTCATTAAATAAAATGGTAAACTACAAATATAGTCACTTCTGTTTTGCTAAGTTTACATTTTGGTTACTGAACTTTAATTTGTTACAAAATGATCACTGACATTATCGATTTGTAACATTTTGATTATTGTGTCGTTAAACGACATTAGGAGTGTGACAGATATAGTATGTGGAAAGGTGTTGGTAGGGGTGAACAAAACTTGATTCGATTAGAAAAAATTAAATTTTTTTCGAATTTCGAGTTAATCGAATCAAGTTATTCGAGTCATTCGTATTATTCGAGTTAACTCGAATAACTCAATTCGAGTTGAATTTCACAATTCGAATAACATATTAGTGTAAATACCTTTTTGGTCAGTGTCAACTTTGAAAATAAGCAAATTGGTCTCTCATAACAAAAATTTTAAAAATAAAATATTTATAAAAATTTCAAAATTTATATTTTTCAAAAATTATAAAAATTCTAAAAATATATATAAAAAAAGTTAAAATTTTAAAAATTTTCTAAAATAATAATTTCGAAACCTAGTTAATGACTCAAATTTATCATACTCAAGTATCTTATTTTTTTAATATTTTTCTTTGAAAAAATTTAAAATATATATGGTTTCAAATTTATGTGCTCTAACATGGATTTAGTTATACTGTAATAATATTTTTATTTGGCATGTTTAATTTTTTTTAATTTAACTCGAACAATTTCACTCGACTCGAATTTAATTTCACTCAACTCAGTTTGAAAAAAATTCAAATTGAGTTCGGAAGATAAAATATGACTCGTGAACTTGATTAACTCGAAATTTTTTCACTCGATTCGACTCAATTCGATCGAACTCTCACCCTTAATGTTAGCTGTTAAATATCTATGTAGATGCTATATATGTCATTGCCACATATTTAAATCATGTTTTTTTAGTTTACGAATTATAATTTTATTGTATATTATATTTTTTATAATTTATAAACCTAACCCTTAAATAAAAAGTATTAACTCTCTCTCTCTCTCTCTCTTTTTAACTAGATGGCATGCAAGAGAAGAAGATAAGAAAGAATATAAGAGATGGAGGCACCAAACACTATACATGTAAGCTATTGTGGTTCCCCAAGGATGTCTTGATTCAATGAAAACTCAGGCAGGAGATTTTTTAGGTGTTCAAATTATAGGAATGGGAAAAGGGCTTATTGCCATTTTATTTTACCTAGTTTGATCCTCCTGTAACATATCGTGCAAGGGTAGTACTGGTTAGAATGTTAAGGAAAGTTAAAATATGGAGAGGGAGAAGAGGAAGGAGAGAATGATTTGGGTTTCTGTAATAGTGTTATGTGTTGTAATGCAATGAGTTTTGCATTAAAAAACATCAATGTTGTTGAAGTGAAAGGCAATAGAATTAAGAGAATGTTGTAGGGTTTAAGGGTTGCTTAAGTTAGTTTGAGTTTGGGTAAATTGTTAGTATCCTTAATGATTTAGGAAACTTAAGTAATTGTGGCATTAAGGGTTAAAAAAAGTGATTATGAAAAATGTTGTATAAATGGTTCATTGGATTTGTGTTAATGGTTTTGCTTGTGTTGAAAACCCAAATTATATAAGATTTTGTTATTTAGTAATGTTAATGGGATGGAATAAAAAAAAGGAAATAAACAAAATTAATATCAAGACATTGAAATGTTAATTTCATATCCAATATGGCAAAATTCGTAATCGTTCAATAGTACAAAATAAATTGTATTAACTCCTACAGTATAATTAACTATTTGCCGCTTAATGGCCTAAACACTATCCCAAAAGAGATTATAAATTTAGAACCTAAATATACTATATAAGTTATACCACAATATACCCTTCCTAAAAATGCAATACATAGAGTATTTGCATTTACAAAATCATCTACAACAACAACAAAAAAGCAATACACAAAATACCATTCTCATTAGTTAAATAAAATAAAGTAATGAAACAGAAGACCAGTTTATCCTTGGCCTTTTTGGATATTGTATGTGTTGTATTGAAGGAGTGGGAGGTATTGAAGTCTTAGTGATGGTCACTAAACTAACTATGAATACGACAAAAGCAAGCGCACCTATCGAACAATAGTATAGCTATGGTGAGTAGAGAATATTGTATCCACGAGGACTAAAAGTATTAGTAATTACCATTTCTCTATTATTTAGCCGATAATTTGGAGTGATGTGTTTTAATCTAAATTTACTAAACTAATTTAACTAAGAACGCAATAGAGAATGAATCAAAGAAATAATCAAATATTAACCAATGAGATAGACAATACCTAGGAAAGAATCCACCTAGACTTCACTTTTTATTATCAATCTGAATTAAACGATTTATTCACTTGTGTCTTGACCCGTAGAAATCCCTAAATTATGTTAATATCTCTTTCGAGAGTAAGAACAACTGACACTAGGTTGGTTAATTGAAATCTCTTTCTAATTAAAACCCCTATTGTCAGATTAACTCGATCTATGGATTCCCCTATTAGATTTGACTCTAATTTGGTAGATTTATGTCGTCCTATTTCTAGGATTGCATGCAACACCACTCAATTATGCTAGATCTACTCTTAAATAGAGACTTTTGCTCTACTGAATTAAGCATATTAAACATGAATTAATATCCCGGAAATACTAAAACAAGAAATAAGCATACATAATTAAGAATAAGAATCAAGTATTTATCTCGTAAAAACAAACATTAAATAAAGGATTCATCATAGGTTTCATCCTCCTTAGGTATCTAAAGAATTAGTTCATAATCCTGAATAGAAACACCTCAAAATCAGAATAACCACAAGACATAAAGAAACTCAATAAAACTTCGAAAGAAATTAAAAGGAGATCTTCGATCTTGATGGGGATCCACTTCCGAGTTGATTCCGGTGGTGTTCTTTAAGTGTTTTCTTCGATCTTCTTTGATCGCTCCTTATGTCTTCTTCTAGTTGGTATTTATAGCCTTCAAAATGCTTAGAAAGCCTAAAAATTAGGTTTTTCCGCGTATTTGGGAAGCAGGGTGCGATATTGACACAGGGTGACACAGAGGCGTGTCTCCAGCCCATGTGAGCCACACGGGCGTGTGTCCAGCCCATGTGCAAATGCCCAGGCCGTGTGGCTCCTGAAAATAGCTCTATTTGTTTGATTTTAACTTGATTTTCATTCATTTCGCTCCCAAATGCTCTCCTAAGTATAGCAACATGAATTTAAAGGATCAGGAGCATCAAATTCACTAATTTGCATAATTAATCTTTCAAAAATGCATTAAAAATTAGATTAAAATATGTTACTTTTATAGCTTATCACTTAGCTTGGCATCCATCTAATTGTAAAAGGTGGACCAATAGGTGTCATCCTCCTGAATGGTAATTTAAGCCTTGGATGTTGAGTAGGGTTTGAGCTTTGTTGGCTAGAAGGTTGAAACTAGCCATGATGGTTTAGATGCTAGGGTTGATGGGTTAGAGGCTGGGGTTGCTAGGATGCTGATGTAGACCTTCTTACCTTTTTAAGTAAAGTCCCTTAAATAGATCAAAATGTATGTAAAAGGCTTTCTTATCTCGATGTAACAAAAGGTTGCATCCCGTAAGTTAAGACACGACGTCTCGAATTCTCAAAAATAAGCTTTCCTTTTATTTTTTTATATTAAATCTCACTTATTTTAGTTTTAAAAGGATATTTGGTCATTTAGATTCAACGAGAAAATCGAAAACCCCGTAAGTTAGGGCACGACTCCTCAAATCTCCAAATACGAAATATTGCCTATTTTTAAAATTTTCCCCTTTTTCTATAATAACATATGTAAAATTTAAAACGATGGGTATTTATCTTATTTGGGGGAATAGTATAAAAGAAACTATGGGTAAATATGTTTAAACGTGATTCATGACGTGATTTTAATGAAATAAGATAAAATGGTAATGTAGAAAATGGAACGATGATATACGAATAAAATGTCACGTTAATACATGACAATAATATGAATATACTAATAAAACAATTCATAGTACATATAATGGCGATAATCACATAATATATACTACTTTAATACTAATATGAACAATCAAAAGAAAAAAAAATAATAACAACGATAATAATAATAGTGACAAAATATGCACATAAAAAAAGACAATGCCAATTTTAATATAATAAGGACAAGTAAATAAATAAATACATAAATAAATAAATATAGAGGAAAATAGTTTATAAAATATTGAAAATAAAGGACAAAATTAAAATGTAAATGAAATTAAGGGTGAAATTTGTAATAAAATAGATAATAATAGATAAAATAATAATAGTGAGAAAAAAACAAAAATAAAAAGGAAATAAATAGATAAATGTATAAATATATAAATAAATAAATAAAAAGGGAAAAAATATAAAAGATCGAAAGCAAGGGACTAAATCAGGATCTAAACAAAATTTAAAGTAAAAATCATAATAAAATAAACAAATTAAACAGTAAAATAAGGTAAGGGATTAAAATCAAATGCGTGAAGGAAAGGCAGGGATCAATTAGGCAATAATCCCCTTGTCCCTTAAACGCAGCATTCCCTGGAGACTAAATAGTCGGAGGACGAAAATAAAAAATAACAAAATCAAATGGGTAAATTTAAAAAAGAAAAAAAGCTAAAACAAGGACCAGATTGAAAGAGAGTCCAAAAGCGGAAGGACTGAAAGGGTAAATTGACCCTTAGTCTAAAAACACGCAGATCCTGGGGGGCTTGGGTCGGAACTCGGGTCAAAGGCCAAAACGACACCGTTTTGGGACTATTGAACCAAACGACGTCATTTAATGAGTCTATAAAAGCTAAATTTTTTTTAAAAAAAATCATTCTGCATTGTTTCTTTTTTTTAAAAAAATTTTGAGAGCTCTCTCATGCTCTCTAGTCTCCTCCGATTTTAGGTCGTCGGGCCACCGTGGCGGCCGCCGATCACCGACGACGGCGCCGCCGCCCACGGCTACCGAAAAGTTTTAAAATGGCCATTTTTCAGCTTTTCAACTCCCCAAGCCTAAAAAAGTGTCATCTTTCATCAGTAAGATTTCGACTCTTTATTCTATTTTATGTTTATTTTTTTTTAAAAATAAATAAAGAAAGAAAAGTGAAGAAATAAAATAAAAGGACCACCTTTAAGAATTTTTCTGTCCTTCTTTGATTGATTTTTCTCTGTGTATTTCGTATTCAATTTTTCCGTCTGTAAAAAATTACATTGATCTAGTAATGGCTTTTATAGCCGATAATCCACTGTTCATTATACATTGTGCTACTGTTTTATGCTTTTCTTGTTGTCCTTGCTTCTGTCTTATTTGTTCTCTTTTGCAGGTTCTCGAGGTCAACAAAGGAGGAGACCCTGGCCTTTGCCATTTCGGTGTAATGGCGGCAGAGGGTGCCAGGTCTTGGGACGAGGCGCGGGTGACACGATCGAGGGAGGGGTGCGGTGCATAGGGGAGCATTAGGGTTTAGGTTTTTTCTGAATTAGTTTAGGTTTTGGGGTCAATGGGCCTCTTTTGTATTTGGGTTTGTAATTTTTTGGTCTGTAATTTTTGGATTGAACTGTTTAATTATTTTGGAAATTTTATTTATTTTTGTAGTTGGTTTTTTTTATCTGGTTTGGGCCCGGGGAAACATGGCCCATTACATTTACCACATGTTGTGTAGTTTGCTTTATACCCTATTTTGCTTACCTTTAGTGTAACACCCTATACTCGGCCTAGTCGCGGAGCCTGAGTAACAGGACGCCACATCAAACATTACAGCTCATACATATTCACACAGTCTCAATTATGTACAACAATTGTTACATCCAAACATTTACAGAAGTTTTACGTCTAAAACACCCTAGGCAACATTAAAAACGACTTAACATACCTTAATCAACCCTAGAAGCAATTTGAAACATGCTTAAGAACCATTTAGCAAATTTCCAAAGAAAATCATGTAGGTATCGATACTCAATCGTGTGCATCAATAATTTGGAGATAAGTATCGATACTAGCAAGAAAATCGACACCAAACAAGCATTCTATCAAATTTTAAACGAAAGCATTTTATCAATACATGGGCAAAGGTATCGATATTTTCACCCCGAGTATCGATACTTGTGTTTGTGTATCGATACCAAATTAAGCTACTGACTTCACAAAAATACAATTCAACTCCGAGGTATCGATATTTATGTCCTAAGTATAGATACCTCTGCTTAGATTCACAAAAAAATGCAATAAAACAGAGTATAAAACATGCTCAACATATTTCTATTCTAACATGCATTAATCATCACAGCTTCAAGCACCAAATTCACCCAATAGACAGTCCAACGCAATATCTTTACCTTATCATTCCAAAGCATAGTAATAACAATTAAAAGATAATAATAATTTTCAAGAAAAAATTCTAGAAATTTATAATCATACTAATCCAACAATAACATAATAATAACCAACCAATATCTCTATCCATATTGCCTCTATTTCAATAGTTCAAGGAATAATAATATCACCTACTCAATTCACTAAGCCTAACTTGGATCACTTCCTTGGAATCACACAGCAACACTAATTATCTAAAATGGTTTAGAATGGAGTGTGTGAGCTTAACAAGCTTAGTGAATGCACAGGATTACCGTAAATACACACAAAATCATATGTTAAACGAAAACCGCAAGAGACATATTCTCAATAGTGCTTAACTAGAGTGCTAAATTAACCTATTTATGCATCACTTACTAATAAATCTAACATTGTATTTACATGGTTATACATGCAACAAATTTCATACACAATTCACTATTCGATAAATTGGCAACTTGAGACTATGAAACATAAAAGTGGGTTCTATCACCACACATTAGATACACAGATCTCCAACACACCAATGACTCAGGCAATCGAACATATCCCAAAAGTGTAGCATTAAACTAACACTCTCCAACACACCAATATATCCTCATGAATGAAGCTTAGCTCACATTCCCTTATCTCTCCAATTTGTCACGAGCCTTAATGCCCCAAAATCACAACACAAAGGTGAGTACTCACAAAATCCTATGGCATGCCAACTATATCTAACGGTTTCAAAAGATCGCAAGGCCAAAATATCAACAATTATACACATTTTTACTTACCATTTTCTACACACTTTCATTGCACATTTACATTACAACACATCATCATCACATTTACTCGGCATGTTTACATGCTCACAACTGATATATTTCACAAGAAATAACATAACATATGTCGCATATCACTAGAATACATTACAATACTCAATTCACATCACATAGTCACAAATTTGGCAATATAAAATGAGAAGAGCAACAAAACTTACACTCAGAACTTAGGATAGAGGTTTAGGCTACTCCTAAGCTCCAATTTAACAATATAAATTATGTCTATAAGCAAAGATTCCAAACACTCACTGTTCGCGCTTTCGCCTAGTCGTCAAAAGCTTAATTAGCTTTTTCTTTCATTTCACCTTGCTCATCAAAGGCTCCAACAGTTCTGAATCTTCACCCAAAATAGATCACACAGCAACCACATTTAGTTTACAGTTATAAACACATCTCAACAAGCAAAAATGCTGGTCTACCTAGTTCCTCTTAAAATTGAAATTTTCAACTAACATACTCGAAACCCAAATACCTTACTCTCCACTCATTCTCATTGCCTAAAATCAATTCCAATCACCTAATTACTCATCAAAGAATAATTCTCAACCTTCAAACCACACAAAACTGCTCAGGTTCATGGTTCCGAAAATTTGACATACATGGCCAATTTTTAATGAAAACTCAACAAAACCTTCAAATTCTTTAACAAAACTTTAAGGAGATTTGAAAACCTTCTAATCACATCAAAACATTTTGAAAAACACTTTGATACAGTAGTTTCATTCAAAATCCTAGATTTCACTATTAACGACCCAAATCTTGAATTTTACACAAAACCTTTGATTCAATAACTTAAAGCTCGATTTAAATGGCTAGATTACATTAAAAAGTATTATGAAATCAAAATGTAACCTTGATTGAGGGAAAAACAAACGATTGGTGTAAATCCAAGAAAACTCACAAGTTGAATGACAATGGCTTTAATGGTGTTCTTGATATTCCTTTTTTACTTAAGAAAAGATTTGGTGTTTGGAATGTAACACTCTTAACCTGTATCCATCGTCGAAACACGGTTACGGAGCATTACTAGAGTTTACAGATCATATAAAAGACATTTCATATCATTTAGCATTCATATCAGAAACCAATCAAAATCAATCATATTGTCCCATATGTGAGCCCTCAAGCCCTAAAATACACATTAGAAAAGATCGGGTCTAAACCAGATACTCAAATTTTTTTTCAAAAAATATCAAAATTTTTCAAAGGTGCAGGGGACACACGCCCGTGTGGTCAGGCTGTATGGCTCACATGGTCAAGTGGCACGCCCGTGTCTCAGGCCGTGTGAGAATTCAAAATAGGGGCACACGATCGTGTCCCAGCCCGTGTCCAAACTTATGAGCTCTCTGACTTGGGTCACACGGCCAAGCCACACGCCTTTGTGCTAGGCTGTCTGAGCATACTGACCTACATTAATAAGGTGCAAAGGTCACACGGCCAAGCCACACGCTCGTGTGGCTTGGCCGTGTGAGCATTCTATTTTGCATTTTAATTATATACAGGAGACAGACGACCGTGTCGCATGGCCGTGTGTCACACACGACTGAGACACACACCTGTGTCTTTGCCCGTGTGGACGAAAATAGGCCATTTTCAAGCCACATTTCTCACCCAACTTGGTACCAACCTAAACACATCAATTTGCACATTTACAGGCCATAACAAAGCAACCAAAACAAGCCAAATTCATGTCTTAAACATGACATATTACCACATATATTCAAGTATCCATTATTACCAAATTAACTTAATACACATATATGCATATTTTACCAAATATACTATCTCAAACCAATCACCAATATGCCTATATGTTTTCCATCTATCAACCATTTCAAACACACATTTAACATGTTAAGGCCATATATATATATACATATCGAAATATACTAATCACAAGCCATACCAATGGCTAGTTTCAACCAAACATTTACATGCCATCATTGGCCAAGGTTTGCATATACATGCCATTATAACCAAAATTCATTTATTATATATAGCGAAATGGGCTGATAGATAGTGTGATGTAGCTCTGACCAACTTCCAACCTTAATGAGCTTCCAAGTTACTATAAAACATGGGAAATAAAATAGAGTAAGCATTTAGGCTTAGTAAGTTCGTACAACATGGAATTTAACTTACCATTATTTCACATGTAAGGTAAGCATACAAGAAATTATCCAGAACAATTTGGCCAAAAGCCTAAACACATATCTTCACCAATCATGTTAGTCATGTATTACATATGAATATCAAGAAACATGTATGAGCTCATCAATAATCACATTTCCATATACATATACCTTCCACATCATGTATCTATATAACATGTACAAATCATATCCACGTATTTCAAGTATATACCCATATTAGTTCATCTCAAAATCATATTATCTCATGTCAGAACTTTGCTCGTTGAATCATTCAAATATCGATGGATACACGGGTAGTACACACGAAGTGTACAAATCTGTAATCCGTCAATTCATATACAGGTATACCCATGCGAGCATGTAATCGGAAAGCTCTTTCGAGCCATTTAACGGGAAGCTTAAGTGAATCATCTCACGGGAAGCTCATAAGAGCCTTAATCGGAAAGCTCATACGAGCCAATATCAGGAAACTCATGAGAGAGCCTTTTATCGGGAAGCTCTGGAGAGCCAATTATTGGGAAGCTCATATGAACCATAAACGGGAAGCTCAAAATAGCCATTAATCAGGAAGCTCGTGAGAGTCATATAACGGGATGCTCATAAGAGCTAAATAACGAGGCACTCTTATGAGCTGTGGTATGTCTGCAACAAATGACAATGTCATTTGTATCCATGGAATTTCCAAGGTTCAAACGGGAGTTAGTACTTGTCAAATATCTTCGGATATGTAACACCCCAAATCCAGTCTAAACGTTATGACCGAATCTGGCGATGTCACATTGTAATATCCCTTACCCGTATTCGACGCCGGAATAGGGTACGAGGCATTACCAGAACACATACACTTATAAACATGTTAAACCGAGTTATAAAATTTCATTCAAATTTAAACACTTCAAATTTTTAACATGCTTTTATAAATCTTCACGTTATAACTTCAAAATACTATATTTGTAACAAATAGGGCTTCTGAGACCCAATGCATACTCATGCAATTCAATACCACAATATACATTTCAATTAATTCATGATTCTCATGTTCACGATTCAATTCAATTTCTCAAAACAATATACATTTCAATACCACAATAATTCATTTAATTCAAATCATATCATTTGCAATTTCCATTTAATTCACGTACAATTCAATTTCATTAAGTTCAATACTAATACATATTTATCGTTTAACTTAACGTCCCCTTTTTGCATCATTTTACACTTCAAGCATGAACCTAGTATTTCATTTCCTTTCCACTCCCGTTTCCTATGCATATCACACAAGATATAAACATTACACTCAACCATAGTCGCAAGCTAGTCTTTTTGAAGACTAACCACATGATAAACCATTTTAATAAAGATTACAAACTTTAAACGTTACCACCCTTTTATGACCACAAGCATATTTCCATCTAGACATTTACCATCTTAATGCATAATTTTATAAATTTAATGTGGCGTAATCTAGCCACAACTTGGCCAAAGCCTAAGCATACACACCAAACATGCTAGCCAAATAAACATATAGTATAAGCATTATAAGCATGGATAAGCACCACATTTATTTATGTATCAAACTTATCAACATGAATTAATTCATAAACCATTTCTGACACTGCTACATACCAAATCATATACCAAGTATACCACATACACATACTATGATCTTTAACTATAACTAATAATTCACAATTATAAATATCATTTCTTTTCAATTGTTTATCGATTACAATCGAGCATATGACCAATTATACACAAATCATTCATATGTTCTTCCAATTTTCCTCCTCCTCCTCTCCATTCCACATCCTTAATGTGTATAACACACTTAAACAACATTAACTACAATTTCACTATTCACTCACATGTATATTCAAAGCTGTTTATTCGAGTCAGAGTCACTAAATTATTTTTACCTAGAGCTACAGAACTCCAAATTAAGATCCATAAATTTTATCCAAAACTAGATTCACATATATTTTTACCATAAAATTTTAAGAATTTTTGGTTTAGCCAAATAGTATAGTTTATTCTTTAAAGTTCCCCTGTTTCACTGCTTGACAGTTTTGACCTCTCTTCACTAAAAATTAATTATCTCATTGTACAGAATTCAGATATTGTTTCTGTTTGTTTCTCTTGAAAATAGATTCACTGAGGATTATAAAAATACAAATTTTATCCCATAATTATTTTTTTACAATTTTTGAAAATTTTCCAAAGTCAGAACAGGGGATTCTAAACTCATTTTGCCTCTGTATAACTAAACTTCATATATCTCAAAATATATAACTCTTTTTCTTGCTCTGTTTCTTTTATGTGAAAATAGACTCATTCAAATTCAATTTAATATATTATTAAGCCTCTAATTCAATCTACACCATTTTTGGTGATTTTTCAAAGTCACACAACTATTGCTGTCTAAACTGTTTTATTGCTAAATGTACTCTTTTATAATTTCACTTTTCCATTTCTAAGTCGATATTCAATTCAATTCCACACCTATATTCATTATTCAATTACACTTAGTCAATTTCCCGATGAACACTTCGGAATAATAACAGGTACTCGGTGGATTCAGCACATAGCAACCACCTTATTAATCAATGATGTCCGGTGGAATCAGCACATAGCAACCACCTTACTAATCAATGATGTTCGGTTCACATAGTACTACACATGTGACCATTACCATCCGATATACGTAGTAGCCTACACATAGTACTACACACGTGATCGAAACTATTCGGTACGTATAGTAGCCTGCACATAGTACTACACATGCGACTTATCATTCCGATAAACGTAGTAGCCTGCACATAGTACTACACACGTGACCATCACTTTCACTTTTACATAGTGGCCTACACACAATCCGTGCCACACATGTGATCATTTCTATCACTTCATTCGTATCCCTTTTTATTCCAAAGGTTCATTCGGGAATTTTTCACTTTTTTTCACTTTTCTTTTTATCGATTAATTTCAATTTCTCGTATTGCTTGATTTATAACCATACATTTAACTTATATAACCTTCACACTATTCATTCCAATCCAAAAATCATACTTTGGAAAAATTATGTTTTTGCCCCTAAAGTTTCACAAAATTACGATTTTTCCCCTAGGCTCGTGAAAAAATTTTATTCAATTTCCTTGCATTTTAGGCCTAGCTGAACCATTTTCATAACTATAGCAATCCACAATAATCACTTATTTACACACTTGTGACATATTTTATAACTTTTACAAATTAATCATTTTAAGCATTTTCATCGAAAATTACTTAGTACAAATCGTTTATCACACTCCAAACATTCATATTCTTCCATAAAACATCAAAATACATGCATATCATTCATGGGTAAATTTTTAAACACAAACCCTAGTTCAAAAGAATGGTAAAAATAGGTAAATCATGTTACGAGGATTTCAAAAACATAAAAATCATTAAAATAGGGATAGAACGGACTTACAATCGAGCTTGGAAGCTTAAAAAACCCTAGCCATGGTTTCTCCATGCAATTTTCGGCCTAGGGTTGAAGATGGACAAAAATTGGCTTTTAATTTTTTTTAATTCATTTTAATAACTAAATGACCAAAATGCCCTTAATGAAAAACTAAGAAACATGCCTAACCATACCCATTTTTGTCCACCAACTTAACCAATGGTCTAATTACCATATAAAGACCTCCAATTTAAAATTTCATAACAATTGGACACCTCTAACATATAGAACTCAACTTTTGCACTTTTTACAATTTAGTCCTTTTGATTGAATTGATGCCCAAACGTCAAATTTTAGAACGAAATTTTCACGAAATTATTTTGTGAAATCGTAGACCATAAAAATATATTAAAAATAATTTTTTTCTCGTCAAATTTGTGCTCCCGAAACCACTATTCCGACTCGCCCCAAATTCGGGTTGTTACAAGATATATGATCATAATTATTCATGGCAATTTTGTACACTTCACACACAAAAATATTAAATTTAAAATATTTAAATACACAATTTAGTTACACGAACTTACCTCGATAAGTGTTCGTGTACACAAAAGCTACTAAACCGATACTTTCTCTTTTCCTCGATCTAACTCCGTATTGTGTCTATCTGGATATATACGAATGAATTTAACTCAATTTAACACAATTCATATTCAATTCATTCCAATACACATCTTTGGAAAAATTATTATTTTGCCCCTATACTTTTAATTAATTATGATTTTGTCCTTAGGCTCGGAAAATGAAATTCACACAATTTAATCCTTATTCCAAGCCTAGTTAATTTTTATGTATATCAATAGCAACCCATGTATTTCATAAAATTCAAAATATTTCCATAAATTTTCCATTTTTATAATTTAGTCCCTAAACTATAATTTCATCAAAATTGATTTTACAAAATACTTTTAAATATCCATCAACATCTCAAATTCATCATTTAATAACTAAAATCATATAAACTCATCAATGGAAACTTCCAAAATTTTCAATAAAATCAAAAACTAAGGTAAGATGTAGTTGGACCTAATTGTAAGAATCTTAAAAACATAAAAATTACAAGAAACGGGTAATAATTGAACTCACATGAAGCCAAAGTATGAAGTACCAACTTAAACCCTTTCTCCTATGGCAGTTCTTGGTCGAATTTTATGAAGAAATGTCTAGAAAATCTTTTAATTCCAATTTGTTTGTTTTTAATCTCAAATTATTTACCATTTTGCTATTAATGGCTTTATTTTATTATTTTTTTCTTACTTATGCCGCCTCATCCATCAATTTAGGCATAATTATTCCTTAAGTCCTCCCTCATTTATTAATCAAGCCATTTAATCACTTAATTCTTATAATTAGCAAGTTTTGTGCCTTTTTCAATTTAGTCATTTTTATCAAATTAGACATGTAATCGGTAAAATTGCTTAACTAAATTTTCATATGATATTCCTATCATACTATAGACTATAAAATAATATTAAAATAATTTTTCTTCTAGACTCGGATTTGTGGTCCTGAAACCACTGTTCCGGTTTCACTGAAAATGGGTTGTTACAACTCTTTCCCCTTAAGAAATTTTCGTCCTCGAAAATCTTACCAGTAAAGAGGTTCGAATATTGCTTTTTCATTGTTTCCTTAGGTTCCCAGGTAGTTTCTTCTATTCCGTGTCGTTGCGATAGGACTTTTACTAAAGCTACCTTTTTATTTCTCAATTCTTTCGTCTCACATGCCAGAATTCTAATCGGTTCTTCACCGTAAGTCATGTCAGGCTAAATCTCGATATTCGTCTCACATGTGAAGGATCTGACCGATACCGTCATAATATGGACACATGAAAAACATTGTAAATTCTGTCAAGCTCTAGCGGTAAAGCTAATCGGTACGCAACAGGTCTGATTCTTTCAATAATTTCATACAGCTTCATAAATCGCGGGCTCAGTTTTTCTTTACGGCCAAACCGAAAAGCTTTCTTCCAAGGTGAAACTTTCAAAAATACTTTGTCGCCAACTTGAAATTCTATTTCTTTACGTTTAAGATCCGCATAAGACTTCTGACGATCAGAAGCTGCTTTCAATCTATCTCGGATCACTTTCACCTTTTCTTCAGTCACGCGGATCAAATCAACTCCATGTATATTTTTGTAACACCCCTATACCATGTTTGACTCAAGGAACCTGATATAGGAATATTACATTTGGTGCCAAATTAATTCTTGGCTAATTACTAATATATTTGAACATAAAAACGAACACTTGGAACATACTTAATATTTTTCCTAAGTACATGTCATTTTATTTAAAATTTGAAAACATACCCTGTTATTGCTTGAAGATGTGATGAGATGAAAGCTTGCAATCTCAAATTCAACTCTTCAAAAAAAAATTTTGTATCTAATCTGTGCACAGAAACAAACCATACGCTGAGTATACACCCAATGATATTACTATAATTCAAATACTTAAGGTAAAAACAATATATATATATATATACACATGAAATCTTACCACTATTTTACCTTTAATAAATCATTCATGCATTTAAACTTTAATTTTATTTTAATAATATGTATTTTAAATAGCTTCTCTTCATTTTAACTTATATATCTTCTTACTTTATCAATATCCATTTCATGCATTTCATCAATAACAATTTCATAAAATCATTATTTCATATATTTCATTTTCACATCTCAATTCAATGTCTCATTTCAAATCAATTTAGTTCAATTCAAATCGCTTTTAATTTCCAATCAATATACCTTCAAATATTCACATAATTCATAATTCAATATCATTTCTTACTTCAATTCTTTTATTTTCCCCCTATTAACATGACTCGGACTTTGGCAGATACACAGATCCAACCAAACACACCAGTACGGCACATTGTGCCTAAAACGGTACATAGTACATGATCATTATACGACACATAAGTGCCTGAAACGACACACGGGACGCCTGATACGACATACAAGGTGCCTGAAATACGACACATAAAGTGCCTGATCAGAAAAGCCGATAAATCTCGTACCCTTCCAAATTCTATGGCATGTCAACTATATCCGACTTAGTCTGACTAGTTAATAGGGTATTCAATATATATATTTCTCAATTCAATTTCAATTAATGTCATTTCAATCACAATATCTCATATTTTCCATTTGATTCAATTTCACATTTCAATCGATATTTCATTCAATTTCGATAAGCAAATTCACTTCCAGCATTAGTATCACATATCAATTTCCACTTTCTCAATTCAATATTCATCTCAATTACTCACATATAATCAAAAATCAATTTAATTTCATTCAATTCAATATCAATACTTAATTTCAATAATCATATTCACTTGAAATCAACTCCATTCAAAATAATATTATCATAACAAATTTCTTACCTTATTTACTTCTCATGCATTTCAATTAAAATACAATAATTAATAATAATTAAATTTGAATTATAGTAATACAAACCGTGATTCTCGTATCTACTCCTCGTCCACTTTTTCTTTTCCTTTCTTCGTGGAAACCTCCGGTGCGATATTAGCTACGAAAAATTAGGATAATTTTCATAATCATTAATACAATATTAATTTATGTCTAATAATTAAATTTTCCTATTCAATTTTACCGTAAATTCAATTTTCCTATCTTAATTCATACTTTATTTCTACTCAAATTTCAACCAAACTTAGACATAACTATCTAAATTTCATCATAAATACCTAATTTCAAAATTCTTGCAATTTAGTCCCTACTATGCAAAACTTATATCTTACTTTACAATTTAATCCTTTAATCAATTCTAACTAAAATTTCCATCAATTAAACCCCTAATTCATCAATTTCTTCAACATGAACTATATTCAAAAACCTAAGAATTTCCAAAACTTCAACTTGATTTCAACAAAACTTTGTTCCAAAACTTCCAAAACATCAAAATTAAGTAAAAAGGATTTAATTCACTTACCAATTAAAGCTTTAAGCTTCAAAACCCTAGTTTTTCCTTTTCTTTTTCTTTTTCTTTTCTTCTTTCTTTTCCCCTATTTCGAATTGCTCTCTGTTTCTTTTCTTCTTTGTTTTGTTTCTTTCTTTTTTCTTTTTTTCTTTTACTTCATTATATACATATATATTAGTTAACAATAATAATGATAATAATATAATATAATATAATATAATATAATATAATATAATATAATATAATAAATATCTATTTACTTAAAAAGTAATTAAATAAATATATTACAAATGTATAAATACTATTATTACATTTGTATATTTTTATCACCATACACTTGGCTTTAATTTAATTCAATTCATAATATGATATTTATAATAAATTAATTTAATAATAAATATCTTTAGTTTGAAATATAAGTAAATAAATAATTATACTACAAATGTTTACATATATTTATTACACATGTGTTTTATCATCACCATACACTTGTCTTTATTTTATTAATTATAATATAATTATTATAATTTAACATAATTAAATTTATAACTAATTTATTTTTTTATATTAATTAAACAAACAAAAAGTAGATTTTTGTTTTGTTTGCCGCCTCTAAATGGTTTATTTTCCATTTTGGTCCTTTTGATTTTATTTTAATCTACAATTCAACTTTTACCCTTTATTCACTTTAGTCTTTTTTCCTAATTACTCCTAATTAAGCTAAATTCACCTAATTAGAACCTAATTAGGCACACCACTAGTCTCATAAATATTTCTAATAATTATTTATGAACCCATTTCACTAAGACGGAGGCCCGATATTGCACTTTTCTAATGCCCGTGAATTTTGGGTCATTACACATTTTCTCACTAAGCTCAGTCCAATACAATGGGGTTCTACACTTACGACCATACAAAGCTTCGTACGATGCCATCTTTATGCTTGACTGATAACTATTATTATATGCGAATTTGACTAACGACAAATATTTCTCCCAACTGCCTTCGAATTCTAGTACACAACACCGAAACATATCTTCAAGAATCTGAATCACACGCTCTGACTGACCATCGGTTTGAGGGTGAAATGCGGTATTGAAATGTAATTGCGTACCCAGAGCTTCTTGTAACTTGTTCTAGAATCGGGATGTGAAACACGGATCTCTATCCGAAATAATGGAGACTGGCACTCCATGCAGCCTGACAATCTCATAAACATATAATTCTGCTAATCTGTCTAGGGAGAAATCAGTACGTACCAGAATGAAATGTGTAGACTTTGTCAAATGGTTGACAATTACCCAAATGGCATCTTTCTTTTTCAGAGATAAGGGTAATCCCGATACAAAATCCATTGTAACTTTATCCCATTTCCATTCCGATATCGTAACTGGCTGTAACAATCTTTAAGGTACGTATTCAGCTTTAACTTGCTGACATATCAAACATCTATATACGAATTTAGAAGTATCACGTTTCATTCTCGGTCACCAGAACATCTGTTTCAAATATTGTACATTTTATTACTCCCCGAATGAACAGACATAGTACCATTATGAGCTTAATGCAAAATTTTCTGTACAAGCTCTGAATTCTTCGGTACATAAAATCTTCCTTTGAATAACAAACAATCATCGAGTCCTATTTTAAATTCTGAATCAGAAGTCGATTTACACTATACCCGTTTAGCTTGCAACTCATTATCACTTTTCTGAGCTTCGCAAATCTACTATAGAAACATCGGTTTAGCTTTTAGCTCAGCTAAGATTGAGCCATAATCACATAATGACAATCGGGTATTCATTGCTCGCAAGGTAAACAAAGACTTTCTACTCAGAGCATTTGCAACCACATTTGCTTTTCCCGGATGATAGTCGATAATCAAATCATAATCTTTCAATAGTTCAAGCCATTTACGTTGTCTTAAATTCAAATCTTTCTACGACATCAAATATTTCAAGCTTTTATGATCGGTGAATATATGACAGTTTTCACCGAACAAATGGTGTCACCAAATTTGCAGTGTAAAGACAATAACTGCCAATTCTAAATCATGTAACGATAATTCTTTTCATGTGGCTTTAACTGTCTAGAGGCATAAGTTATTACTTTATCTTCTTGCATCAAAATACAGCCTAAACCGTTCAATGATGCATCACTGTAAATCACAAATTTCTTACCTGATTCAGGCTGAACCAGAACTGGTGCTTCAGTCAATAGGGCTTTCAACTGGTCAAAACTTTGCTGACATTTATCAAACCATTCAAATTTCACATCTTTTCGCAATAATTGTGTCATTGGTGTAGCTATCACCGAAAATCCTTTTACAAATCTCCGATAGTAACTAGCTAATCCTAGAAAACTTCTGACTTTAGATACATTTCTCGGTGGTTCCCAGTTAACAATAGCTGAAATATCATTCGGGTCAACTCTAATACCTTCAGCCAATACTATATGTCCTAGAAAACTCACTTCCCAAAGCCAAAACTCACATTTGCTAAATTTAGCATACAGTTGTTTTTCTCGCAAAGTTTGCAGAATAGTTCTCAGATGTTCGGCATGCTCAGTCTCATCTCAGGAACATACCAGAATATCATCAATGAATACGACAACAAATCTATCCAGATATGGTCTGAAAATTCTATTCATCAAATCCATAAAAACCGCAGGTGCATTAGTTAAGCCAAATGGCGTCACAAGAAATTCATAACGTCCATACCTAGTTCTGAATGATGTTTTCGACACATCTGACTCTCACCCGTAACTGATAATAACCAGAACAAAGATCAATCTTTGAAAACACTGTGGCACCTTTCAACTAATCAAACAAATCATCAATGCGAGGTAGTAGATAGTTATTCTTGATTGTAACTTTGTTGAGTTGTCGATAATCAATACATAATCTCAACGATCCATCCTTCTTCTTAACAAACAGAACTAGTGCACCTAAAGGTGAAAAACTAGGTCAAGCAAAACTCCTGTCAATTAGTTCTTGCAACTGTGCTTTCAACTCTTTTAATTTTGTAGGAGTCATTCTGTATGGTGCTATTGATATTGATGTTGTTCCCGATACTAAATCTATAGCAAATTCAACTTCTCTAACCGGTAGTAATCCAGGTAATTCATCTGGAAACACATCAGGATACTCTCAAACTACTGGCACTGATTTAATTTTTGATTTAGACAATTTAGTATCTAACACATAAGCAAGATAATTATCATAACATTTTCTCACATATTTCTGTGCTGACATGACTGATATTACATTAAATAATCCATCCACTTTATCTGATTCAATATAGAGCATTTCACCATCCTGACATTTCAACACAATATGTTTTTGTTTACAATTTACCACGGCATCATGCTGAGTTAACCAATCCATACCCAGAATCACATCAAACTCATCAAACGGTAATAGCATTAAATCAGCTGGGAAACAATAACCACGTACCATTAACGAACAATTCTTGCAAATTTTATCAACTATCACATACTAGTCCAGGGGTTTGAAACTTTAACAACGAATTCAGTGGACTCAATAGGTAAATTTTTATTAGACACTAATTTTGTGCAAATGTATGAATGAGTTGAACCGGGATCAATTAAAGCAGTTATATCAGTATCAACAAGTGAGAAAGTACCAGTAATAACATCTGGTGCAGAGGCATCCTCCTGTGCACGAATAGCATAAGTTCTGGCTCAGATCTAAAAGTTGAATCTTTTTTCGTACCCCAGCTACCATTCATATTTCCAAAATTACGAGGTGGTTTACCTCTCATAGCAGTGTTGCTCAGCCTCGAAGTTTGAATAGTATCTTTTTCATATTTCTTTGGGCAGTCTCTTAGATAGTGGTCAAAGAAACCACATCTAACACAAGCTCCGCTTTTCATTCTACACTCCCCAAAATGTAGCTTTTTACAGTGCTTGCACCTAGGTTTGGTGTTCCTAACACTACCCGAACTTGCTACAGATGTAACTTAAGATCTTGGACTGAAGCGTCGAGTACCTCTGTCTCTACCGAAATATCCCGTAGAAGTAGTAGAACGGTCATGATATTTCTTTGATTTCTTTGATACCAACTGGTGTGACTTTTCCGTCAATCTTTTACTTAGAACTCTGGCTTCAATCTCAGCTTGTCTTTTCTCTTTTCTCAGTTCTTCAGCTTTATATGCTCAATCAACCAGTACAACAATTTTTTTAATTCAAGAATCCCAACTAACAATTTTATGTCTTCATTTAAACCCTCTTCAAACCGCATACACATTGCGATTTTAGTCAAAATAAATTTTCGAGCATATTTACTCAGTCGAACAAATTCTTGTTCGTATTCAGATACTATCATATGACCCTGTTTAAGCTCCAAGAATTCTTTACGTTTCTGGTCAAGAAATCTCTAACTGATATATTTCTTTTAGAACTCAGTTTGGAAAAATTCCTAAGTGACCCGATCTTTTAGCACCATAGAAATTAATGTGTTCCACCATTGGTAAGCTGAATCTTTTAACAGAGACACCGCACATTTAAGATATTCGGCCGGTGTACAAGATAGTTCATCAAGAACTCTGATAGTGTTTTCTAACTAGAATTAAGCTCTTTCGGGATCATCTTCAACTGTAGCTCTGAATTCTTCTACCTCATACTTACGAATTTTATCAACAGGAGGCTTACCAGTTCTAATAAGTTCTGTACTTTGAGTCATATCGGGAACCGATTGAGAAACAGGAGGGGTGAAGGTTGTTGCACAGCCGGATTTGTTCTCACAAATTTAGTAAACCATTCATTCATAATTTTTAAGAAGACTTCTTTAGCCTATCCTCCTCAACCCTCAGATACGAGCCTTTTACTACTCAAGGCTGCTCTTTGCACAGAAGCTTGAGCATTACTTTCAGCTTCTTCAGAATCAGTTCGATTGGATGACATTGCTATATGAAAAATATGTTTTAAAATGGTCAGGAGAAATCACACTATCACAGGTTATATAATGGCATGTATAGCTAGACTCGTATATACTATGTTAGTCTGAGAATTGACTAAACTGTATCTCTGATACCAATAAATGTAACACTCTTAACCCGTATCCGTCGCTGAAACAGGGTTACA
Organism: Gossypium hirsutum; assembly: GCF_007990345.1. Taxonomy (NCBI): domain Eukaryota; kingdom Viridiplantae; phylum Streptophyta; class Magnoliopsida; order Malvales; family Malvaceae; genus Gossypium; species Gossypium hirsutum. Next base: position 53,780,234 of record NC_053443.1, read on the forward strand.
AAACATTACCAAAGTTTACAGATCATATAACAAGCATTTCATATCATTTAGCATTCATATCAGAAACCAGTCAAAATCAATCATATTGTCTCATAAGTGAGCCCTCGAGGCCCAAAATACACATTAGAAATAGATCGAGGCTAAATCGGGCACTCAAAATTTTTTTCAAAATACATCAAAAATTTTTTAAAGGTGCAAGGGACACACACCCGTGTGGTCAGCCCGTGTGGCTCACACGGTCAAGTGACACGCCCGTGTCTCCACACGTGTGGGCATTCGAAATAGGGGCACACGACCGTGTCCAAACTTATGAGCTCTCTGACTTGGGTTACACGGCCAAGCCACACGCCCGTGTGCTAGGCCATGTGAGCATTCTGTTTTGCATTTTAATTATATACAGGGGACACACGATCGTGTCGCATGGCCGTCTGTCACACAAGGCTGAGACACACGCCCGTATAGACGAAAATAAGTCATTTTCGAGCCACATTTTTCACCCAACTTGGTACCAACCTAAACACATTAATTTGCACATTTACAAGCCATAACAAAGCAACCAAAACAAGCCAAATTCATGTCTTAAACATGACATATTACCACATATATTCAAGTATCCATTCTTACCAAATTAACTTAATACACATATATGCATATTTTATCAAATATACTATCTCAAACCAATCATCGATATGCATATATGTTTTCCATCTATCAACCATTTCAAACACACATCTAACATGTTAAGGCCATTTATATATATATATCAAAATATACCAATCACAAGCCATACCAATGGCTAGTTTCAACCAAACATTTACATGCCATCATTGGCCAAGTTTTGCCTATACATGCCATTATAACCAAAATTGATTTATTATATATAGCGAAATGGGCTGATAGATAGTGTGATGTAGCTCTGACCAACTTTCAACCTTAATGAGCTTCCGAGTTACTATAAAACAGGGGAAATAAAATAGAGTAAGCATTTAGGCTTAGTAAGTTCGTATAACATGGAATTTAACTTACCATCATTTCACATATAACGTAAGCATACAAGAAATTATCCAGAACAATTTAGCCAAAAGCCTAAACACATATCCCCATCAATCATGTTAGTCATGTATTACATATGAATATCAAGAAACGTGTATGAGCTCATCAATAATCACATTTTCATATACATATACCTTCCACATCATGTATCCATATAACATGTATAAATTATATCCATGTATTTCAAGTATATACCCGTATTAATTCATCTCGAAATCATATTATCTCATGTCAGAATTTTTCCCGTTGAATCATTCAAAGTATCGATGGATACATGGGTAGTACACATGAAGTGTACAAATCTATAATCTGTCAATTCATATACAGGTATGCCCATGCGAGCATGTAATCAGGAATCTCTTTCGAGCCATATAACGGGAAGCTCAAGTGAGCCATGTAATGGGAAGCTTATAAGAGCCATAATCGGGAAGCTCATGCGAGCCAATATCGAAAAGCTCATGAGAGAGCCTTTTATTGAGAAGCTTAAGAGAGCTATTAATCGCGAAGCTCATGAGAGCCATATAAAGGGATGCTCATAAGAGCTAAATAACGGGATGCTCTTGCGAGCTATGGTGTATTCGCAACACATGCAGGACAACAACCAATCGGGAACCCTTAATGACAATGTCATGTGTATCCATCGAATTTCCAAGGTTCAAACGGGACTTAGTACTTGTCAAATATCTTCGGATATGTGATCATAATTATTCATGAAAACTTTGTACATTTCACACACAACAATATTCAATTTAAAATATTTAAATACACAATTTAGTTACACGAACTTACCTCGATAAGTGTTCGTGTACACAAAAGCTACTAATCTGATACTTTCTCTTTTCCTCGATCTAACTCCGTATTGTGTCTATCCGGAGCTATATGAATGAATTTAAATTAATTTAATAAAATTCATATTCAATTCAGTCCAATACACATCTTTATAAAATTTACTATTTTGCCCCTATACTTTTAATAATTACGATTTTATCCCTAGGCTCGGAAAATAAAATTCACAATTTAATCCTTATTCCAAGCCTAGCAAATTTTTATGTATATCAATAGCAACCCATTTATTTCATAAAATTCAAAATTTTTCGTGAATTTTCCATATTTACAATTTAGTCCCTAAATCATAATTTTATCAAAATTCACTTTACAAAATACTTTCAAATATCCATCAACATCTCAAATTCATAATTTAGTAACTAAAATCATATAAACTCATCAATGGCAACTTCCAAAATTTTCAATAAAATCAAAAACTAAGATAAGATGTAGTTGGACCTAATTGTAACAATCTCAAAAACATAAAAAAATTACAAGAAACGGGTAAGAATTGAGCTCACATAAAGCCAAAATATGAAGGACCAGCTTAAACCCTTTCTCATATGGCTGTTCTTGGCCGAATTTTATGAAGAAATTTCTAGAAAATATTTTAATTCCAATTTGTTTGTTTTTTATTTCAATTTATTTACTATTTTGCCATTAATGGCTTCATTTTATTATTTTTTCTTACTTATGTCGCCTCATCCATCAATTTAGGCATAATTATTCCTTAAGTCCTCCCTCATTTATTAATCAAGACATTTAATCACTTAATTCTTATAATTAGCAAGTTTTGCACATTTTTCAATTTAGTTCTTTTTTATCAAATTAGACATGTAATCGGTAAAATTTCTTAACGAAATTTTCATATGATATTCCTATCATACTATAGACTATAAAATAATATTAAAATGATTTTTCTTCTAGACTCGAATTTGTGTTCCCGAAACCATTGTTCTAATTTCACTGAAAACGGGCTGTTATATGGAAGATGGTAAAAATCAAAGGAATTCGAGTTTTGAGAATCAAAACCGGTGAATGGGGTTTTAGGGATTCAATTGATGGCAAGAAGGGGAAAGGAATGTTTTTTTCTCTCTTTTTTTTCACGTCACTATTAGGGTGAAAAGGGGATAAATGGGATGATTTTAAAACTTGGTTTATTTGCTTTAAAGCTACTTTTAAATTAAAACCTTTTACAAAATAGTCATCTTTTCAAAATTAAAAGTCTTTACCACTGTATATTCACAAATTGATTTAGTTTTCAAAAAGCCATGGATGAAGACACTTTCGGGTTACCACATTTCTGAATTTTTGAATTCATCTTAAGCTAAAATTTCAAAATTTCCCTGAAAACTTCTAGACCCAATTTTGGGATGTGACATTTAGACTACTATTGGTGGCTTCATCAACTTCTTTCCTTTTTTTTCTTTAAAATGTTTTCTTGCAGACCTTCTTAATGCAAAAGGTAGAATAAGTTCCATACTAGGGACATGTTCCCATTACATTGTACTTGCACACATAAAAAGTAAAAAGATATTAACAACATAAGAACCAATCTGATAGGATTAAGGTTTAGGAAATGCTACCTTTGACAAGTTTAATTAGTTTGGAGTATACTTTGAGTTAAGTATTCATTGTGTAGTAAGAGTGGACATAGTTTTTTGGTCTCACTTTATTCATTTGCATACAGGTTATAGCATGAGCACATAGAATACCAAATAGGTCTCATTTTCTGTATGAACATGAATGGGACCCTAAATCAACTACATGCTTGTGTCACGAGCCGCATATCATTCTAGCCCTATGACACTTATGGCCTGGTCCACATTCAATCTCATACTTATCATTACTAACATAAGTAGGCCAACACCTACATATATGAAAAATATATATTAAATTTAAAGTAAGCCCTAATATAGAATCATTAAAGGAAATAGATAAAGAATGGAGGGAAAGTTTCACTCATTTACTTATTAGCATGTTTGACAATTTGTTCAAGCTTCCTATAGATCTTTGGACACAAAGGTCCAAAGTATTTCTCAACAATATCTTTTTTGTTTACCAATCTCCTCAATCTTTTTTTTGATGATCTTCATCATGGTCAAAATTGATTTATCACCTTCCAAAATAATCTAAAATGAAAAGAAGTAATTAATAAATAGTTAGTAATGGTATAATCTCATAAATAGTGTTAGTTAAGATAGAATTGCAAATACCAGAACCAAATCATACCTTGTTGAAGCACTCGCATAGGTTGCCAAAGAGCATGTCACATTTTCTCTTGGTGGAGATGTGTGCCCCAGACCACTAAGAAAGAACTTTTTGCTTCAACCAATTAAAAGTTGTAGTTGATAGTGGCTTTAACTCAACCCCAAATTCTTTAAATTCCACACATCATTTGACCTAACAACTTTCCACAAAGCATTTTTCAAGGCATTCCTTTTGTGATTTACATTGTTATTGAAATTTTTGTAAAGATGTCTTACACAATTCCTTACCTCTGTATTAGGGAACAAACTTGAAATAGCTTCCACTAGTGTCACGGGGCTAGAACTTAAGTCTAGTAAACCGTGTGACCTTAGGCGATTTCTTGATTTCAAATTTGACTCAGTCAGCCTAACTCTCACAAAGTGAGAATTCACAAATGAAATTCTCCAAGGCATCGGAAATAAAGTGGAAGCAACTCAAAGACAAAATAACAATGAAAGAACAGAAAAACCATAATAAAGCAAAAGCACGTCAAGTGTTTGAGTAAATACTCTCAAAAGTACTTTATTACTTTGAAGGATTACAACTGAGTTATCACAAATGAGGGGGAAGACCTATATTTATAATTGAGGTCCCCTAGATGCAACAGTATAGTTTACTTACATCGACGATTGAGATTAAAACCTATTTAAAATTAAGATTCTTATGGGATTTACACAATCCTCTAAGATTGCAAAATCAAATATTATAAGATTACAAATCTTTCTTATAAGATTAGTTTTCATATCTTCCATGCTAGCCCTAATTTTTCTTAAGTGCTTCACCGGACCACCAAGACTTTAAGTAGATAAGCTTCTCCACATGTTCCACGAATCAAGCCAATTCTTCAAGTAGGTTAAATGAGTCTCATTTAATTAATTGACCTCCATGAGACACTCTTTGTGAATTAGTCAAGTAGGTAGATATAAAACCTCTAGAATAACCTAGAGCCTAGGTGACTAATTGTTGTTATTCTAGGGTAGATGATACAAATATGTTATAAGGATACGCGTTGCAAATATCCTTGAAAGATTTTAACACGGGTTGTTAACCTTACCATTACCGTCCATTTCCTGACAGATGAAAATTAGAGTACAACCAACTTAAACTGTCCTATCAACTACTGTGGAACTTCCCTAAGAAACATATATATCCCTTTATCTCCCTTCACCTCCTCTCATTTTGTTTCCACCACTGCTAATACCTTTGTTGCCGGCCATCCCTCTCTCCGGCGCCGGCCAAAGGAAGGCAAAAGCAACTTCAATTCCCTGCCGAATACGATAAAAATGATCTCACTTACTCCCTATCTTTCTCTCCCCACCACAAGCGCCTTCACTTCGAAAGCCAAGAAGCTCTCGATCTCTCCCAAACCGGCGACGTCGCCAGTTTGTTGTTCTTATTCGAGATATGGATTGAAGCTGAGTGGGAGGAAGGGTTACTGTGAAATTACTAAAAGTACTAGAGGAGGGTTGTTTGTATTTGCCTGTTCGACGACGCCGTATGTCCGGAGAGTTGGGTCGCGGAGACTTTCGTTTGGGAGTAACGCAGGTGGTGGCGCTACCCAAGTATCTAAGAAGGTTGATTTGTCTCAGGTTTTGTCAGCAATGCTTCCTTTTGTTGTCGCTATTACCGCTGTTGCTGCTCTTGTTCAACCTTCCACTTTCACCTGGTAAACTTCTTTATTTGGTTAGTCCTTTTATTTTTTTGCATCTTAATCAGTTTTTAATAATCAAATTCTTAATTCTTTCTGGGTTTTCGGTTTTTTTTGTGTGTGTGTATGTGTGTGAAAATTCAGTTTTTACTTTGCTCTTTTACATATGGTGGTCACTTATATCAGTTTCTGGCTTTTTGTGAGTTTTAAATGTTCACTCATGTTGGCTTTTAGTTGACTGGTTTTTCTGTTTCCTTCAAGCTTTGTAGTTTTGTTTATGATATCTTTTCCTTTCACCTTTTTATATTATGTTTGTTTTTATCTTCAAAGCTCTGTTTCTCTTTTTCAAACCTGAAATGTCAATGGTTTGTTACACAATTGAGAAAGATTCAGGAAATAACAAATGAAAATCGATACCCCTTGAACAATTTTTAATTTAATATATTAGGAGAGAGAACAGTTCTTAGATTGTTGTATTTGCTCCTTCTTTTGTATGACTACAACGGTTTTCTTTTCCATAAGTTTTGTTCAAGGAAGAAAAACAATTATAAAACACGATTTTTCATGTAGGGTATCTAAGGACTTGTATGCTCCTGCACTTGGTGGGATCATGTTGTCCATTGGAATTAGACTTTCATTTGATGATTTCACACTTGCATTCAAAAGGTAAAAGTATCTCATTTCTCTTTATATCATGTGCAGTTTCATATGGCTGCTAATTATGTTATTTTGTTTGCCCAATTTGAAAGGTGCTCCTTTGTATGATTTTGTTTCATTGCAGACCTTTACCGCTATCTGTTGGATTTATTGCACAGTATTTGCTCAAACCGGCACTTGGGGTTTTAGTTGCAAAGGCATTTTGTTTGTCTCCGACATTCTATGCAGGCTTTATCCTCACATCTTGTGTTGCAGGGGCTCAACTGTCTAGCTATGCTAGCTTTTGAGCAAAGGAGATGTGGCAGTGAGTATACTTCTCACTAGCTTTACCACCATTGCATCAGTGATAGTCACCCCTCTTTTAACCGGCCTTCTCATAGGGTCTGTCGTTCCAGTTGATGCTGTTGCTATGTCGAAGTCGATTTTACAGGTAATGTGGTGATTCAACATATATAATATTCTCAAGTAAGCATTGTTGTTTCTTGGTGAAATGTAAAATGTTTTGCTTGGTTTTTCTTGTTAGGTTGTTCTTGTTCCTATCACTATTGGGCTTGTGCTCAATACCTATGCAAAACCAGTCGTCACTATCCTTCAACCTGTGATGCCCTTTGTTGCTATGATCTGTACTTCCTTGTGCATTGGTAGCCCTCTTGCATTGAATAGGAGTCAAATTTTATCTAAAGAGGGTCTTCAGTTGGTTCTTCCTGTTTTGACATTTCATGCTGTGGCATTTGCTGTGGGATATTGGATCTCAAAAGTTCCTGCTTTCAGGTAATTTAGAACTTGTGTACTACGTCTGATGTATGTTAGAAATAGTCCTACTTGGTCTTATGCTTTAAGCATTCATATCACCTGGTTTACTTGACAGAAGACTAGGGGCTTAACACTTACTAGAACTTGAGATAAGTCCTCTGTAAGGATGGTGATATTATTTTTCTATATCAGATTGTGATCTTTCCCGTACTTTGGCCTCTATAGATAACGTGCTTCTTTTTCTTTTGCCAAATCAAGCTCTTTTTTTTCCTGAGAAATAACAGGTTGCATATCCTTAGAACAGAATCAGAATATAACAGTTGCAGGTCATTTGTTATACAAGGTTTGGGAGAAAATTAGAATTCTGTATGCTAACCTATCCATCCTTGTGGTTATGATACCATGATCATAAAATATAGACTGACAAGAGTGTTAGGATAGAAAATGTCACCTTTAAAACCAAAATATGAGCTGTGACCACTATCCACAATATTTTTTCCCATCCGATTATCATCTATGATATCTATTCCCTCATAAGAGTTTAAATTTTCCGACTTTGCGGAAGCATAAGAAATTCATAAACTTCTAGTGGAGGAATGGCTTTGATCAAGCGTAGTAGAACATTTAGTACATCACCACATCATGATTATTGGAGCATGGTAAATAATACCATTTTTGGTAGCCCTGGAATCTTTTCTTATCTGCCTGCTTTACGCCTTTTCAAGTTTTCTTTTGACCTCTGAGGTACTTTGTTTTTAACCTAAATAAGAAATGTGTACTAATCAGGCAGAGGAGTTGCCGTTTCAAGTATTCAATGTTCCCCGGTTTTCTTGAACCTTCCTCTAATTGCATGTCTCCTGAATCTCGTTGCAATTTTAAGCATTTTGTTATTCCTCTTTTAAGTACTGTCTGTAGGGGAATGCTTGAAATGAAGAGTGATTTGCAAAAGATTTTTCATATGCTGAGTACAATTTATATACGGGATGATCTGATTAGTATTTTTGGCTTTTACTGGCTGATTTAATTCGGATCTTCTGATAGACTGATACCATGCTGTTAATGTGCAGACAAAGAGAAGAAGTTAGTCGGACAGTTTCATTGTGCACTGGAATGCAAAGCTCCACCATGGCAGGTCTACTTGCAACCCAATTTCTCGGGAGCAGTAGTCAAGCAGTTCCACCTGCATGCTCTGTCGTCGCCATGGCTATTATGGGTCTTTCTCTTGCCTCTTTCTGGGGCAATGGTTTCCGTATTAGAGACCTACCATCTCAACTCATCCCTCACACTGGCTCTGCTTTCCAGGCTCAATGAAATAAACACATTAGACATCTTAGAGGAATGAATCAAGTTAGCTTTAATATTCAGAGAGAGAGAGATGGTCATGTTTTTTAACTGATCCTCACATGAACATGTTCCTCCTCACAATAAAACAGCAGTGGCAGTCGAGCACAAGTTTGTCAAAAGTGAAGATACTGTACAGTACCGAAATCAGAGCAGAGAAAAATGACTGTACCTAGGGGGTTCAGTTATTATAGTTTGAAAAAGTGCTTTCTCGAGCTTCACCTGAAAGTCTCTAACATATGTATACTGTAGATAAAGATGCATATATATAACAAAAGATCGTTAGATGTGCATTCTGTTGCTCTTAGGTTTTACTTAGTAAGGTGGGAAAAAAATTAGAAAGATGAAAAAATAGAAAGAAAGATGCATATGAATAACAAAATATAGTTAGATATGCTATCTTTCATTTTTCTTCTCAATCAAGTACATTCAGAATTTATTTCCTTTTACATATTTTTGCTCTTTCTTTCCATCCTTGCACTTTTCCATTCAATCAATCCACAGCCCCATAGATTAACTATCAAAGTGCAGGTTATGATGTTTGAAAAGAATTTTTTACCAAGCTACATATGTCCAACACCTGGTTAAAGCCTTAGCCTTTCGAGGAGTTCAGTCAAGCAAAAGGGAATATGTAAATATGGTGGACCCTAACACGGAAAATTATTCCAATTTTGTACCGCAATTATGGGCTACAAGATTGCGATTTCATTCTACCGACCTTCAACCCATGTTTTCATGTAAAAAGACAAGTTGATTTGGTCATGAGTTTGACATATATCCCTGTCTTTGTTTACTTTATATGCGCATTGCATGGACATGATTGTTTTGTTAAGCTGTTCAAAATATTCCTTCCGATTTGTTGATCTAGAAAGATCAATCCCTGTACCCATCTTCTCTTTTATTCTTCCATGAATTTTATTTTTGGTCATATCACATTCCATAAGGAATATGCACCGGACAAATCCAGTTTTCAGTGATTTTTGCCACCAATTCCGCCACGGGGTTGCTGGTAATGAAAAGACACGATGATTCCAAGACTTATAAGTACATATATTCCTTCTCTTTACCAAAAAAACCTGTTTAGATGATTAGATATTATGAGTGGCATGCATTTTCTTCATTGGTGTTTTTACTATAACGCACTGTATCTTAGGGTAAATGTCAGATCGGAAACTAAGGTATGGCGCTTGCAGAGGTGGCAATCTTGTAGACTGGTAAGTATTTGCTTCTTCCTTTGATCATTACAAAGTTTTCATCATATTGCTATCTTCCCAAATAAAACGGGACAAAGGGTCGAGCAAGGTTAACACTTGTTGTATAAAAATGGGTAAACTACCAAAATAGTCACTTATGTTTGAAATGCTACGTTTTAGTCAATTCGTTATTGTGTTGTAATATTTTAGTTATTGATAGGGGTGAGCAAAACTCGATTCGACTAAAAAAAATCGAATTTCGAGTTATTCGAATTAATCGAGTCAACTCGAATTTTTTTTTGAATTTCGAGTTTGGTTTTCAAATTTGAATAATTCGAATAAACTGAATAACAAACTATAATATTTTACATTTTTACCCCAAACACCCAAACCTCTTTACTTTCCCCCAAAACTTTTACTTCTCTCCCAATCCGTTGTAGTAACCTTTTCTAATAACAGTGTAGTACTGATTTCTATGTTTTATTTTTGTATTTTATAACAACAACAATTGTAATTTTTGAACTACGCTCTACTAATTCAGTTCTCTACATTAGTCTCTTGTTTTATATTTTACTAAAACTGAAATAAAAATAATAAATTTTAGTTAAGATATTATTTCTTTAAATTTTGTATAAAAATATATTAATCAAATTTTGTAAAAATTTAATTAAAGTTTCGATATAAATCTCAAATGTTGTTATAGATGTAGAATAACCACGTTTCCATAACATTCAAAATTTTGACAAATAAATAAGACCGGTATAAAAAAGATTAACTGCGCATCTTTAACATTGAAGGTATTAAATTTGAGGTTTAAAAGTTTCTACCAAGTAATTTTATACAGAATTTGTATTTGGTATGTTATACCTCTTTTAAAACAAATACATATAATTAACTTTTTTGAATGGTTAAAAAATGCATAATATCAAAATTTAAATTTATACATTAAATCATTTTCATTAAATATAAATCCTTATATATATTTAAAAGAAATGTGAGTAATATGTGTTTAGACCTTCATATGATTTTTGAGTAATATTCCTTCATAAGTCATAGTTTTTAGAAATCCATTTATTTTTGGCTAATACATTAAAAATCCCATAAACTAGCATACTTTGTTCAAGTAAGTCCTTATTTTAATAAAATAAACCCTTATTCTTTGTTTTTTTTTTATGCATGAAACCTCTTTTTAAACTAAAAGTAAGAACACTTTTTTTTTTAATAAAATATAAGTAAACTATGTTAGAATTTTAATATAATATTAGATTAAGGCACATCCATAATATTAGAGAAAAAAATGTGTAAATAATATATAAAGTTTTGATTGAAACGGTAAAGTTGACTTTTTGAAGACCATAATGTCTTAGGTTAAAGTCCTATACCTTGTGTGGTGTTTTTCTAGATTTATTTTGTGTAAAAGGCAAAAACACACTTTTAATAACATTTACCAATTTAGTATTGACCACTTAAATATAATATAAATAGACGGATGAAAATATCTGTATGATAAATTTTAGATTAAAAAAACTCATTCATATTTACTTATTTACCCTTTTTTTTCACTAGATAGACAAAACTTATTTATGTTGATAAAATTGATAAAATAAAATCAACATCTAGAAAAATGAATTTTAAAAATGTAAGCCACAATATATAAAATTGGCCGCCTAATTTTCATAAGTTTTCATTTTGGGTATCAAAAATAAAATAAAAATTGCAAATTGAGCATTATTGTTAACAACTATTTTTATTTTTCGTTGCTTTCATTAATTCAATTTTATTGTATACTCATTTTAGTCACCCAATTTTAATAAGTTTTATTTTGGTCACTCATTTGCTTTTAAAAATATTAATTTTGTTTTGGTTAAAATGTCCCAGAAATCACTGTACTTTTCAAAAAGTAGGAATTTGGTCCCTATACTTTTATTTCATGAAATTTAGTCCATTTACTTTTCAGATTCCAAAATCCAGGTCCAACCGTTAGCACAACTAAATTCATTTTGTTAAATTTGTTGCTGTGACATTTCTTAAATAAAAGAAATATTCACTTGGTAGTCATGTAATTAAAAAAAATGACTTTGTAATTAATTTGAATTTCACAAAAATGATATAACAGTGTTAACAATTTGACCTAAATTTTAAAATTAGAAAAGTAGATGGACTAAATTCCATGAAATAAAAGTATAGGGACTAAATTTCCAATTTTTAAAAAGTATAAAGACTTTTGGCACATTTTAACCTTTTATTTTTTTCCAAAAAAACTTTTGTTTAAATAAGAAATTAAGCTATTAGGCTATGAAGATGAAACCCAAGTTTTCCCTTTAACTCAAATTATTTGTAAAAACTCTCTCTTTTTTTTATGTTTTGTAAAACCCTATATTTCTCCTTGAAGAAACCCAAGTTTTTTTTTTCCTTTTTACGGGAAAAACCTATACATTAATTCTAAAAAATGAAAATAAATAAAGAAAATTAAAAAATAAAATGGTTTTTCCTAAAAAAAATCTAAGTAATTTTCTATAAAACCTTAGGTTTTTTCATTCTTACTAGGAAAAACTAAAATTAATTCTAAAAAATAATAAATGAAATTAAAAAGATAAATTGATTTTTCCTATAACAATCCAGATAAATCCTTGTAAAATACCATGTTTTTCCCTTTTACTGAAAAAATTAAAATTAATTCTAAAAAAGTGAAATAATTAAGGAAATTAAAAAGATATAATGGTTTTTTCTATCAAACTTCAGGTTTTTCCTGTAAAAATTCAAGTTTTTCCTTTAAAAACCTAAGTAATTCCCTATAAAACATCAAATTTTCCCTTTTACTAGAAAAAAATTAAAATTAATTTTAAAAAAATAAAATAAGAAAATAAAGTTTTAGAAAGAGAAAATGAGTGACCAAAATGAAAATGTTTAGAGTTGGGTGACTAAATGAAAATGGTTTATTAACGGTAGTGTCCAATTTGCAAATTTTTTTTATTTTCAGTGCCCAAAATAAAAACTTCTGAAAGTTGTGTGACCAATTGTGCAATTTACCCTTTTAAAATCATGAATGAAAATGAAAAATGCATTAAAATCATGGATACATGGACTAATTTATTAAAGAAAAAACTATAAATTTGTTAAGAAATAAAACAGAAATTAAATCAAAGAAATATTATTTTAATGAATTTCATAAATACCTAATGGATCCCCTTCTCATGTAAACATAAACCACCTAATTTGCTTGAGGAACCACTAACTTCTACAATACGAAGGAATAAAAGAAATTTAGACTCGACTCAATTCATGAAAAATTTTATACATTTTTTACGTAAGGGTATAGGAATGAGTTGTCTAGATTTAAACTTGAGATTCAATGATAACAAATAATTTATCATTACATTAGTAGCTAATTAACCAAACAAGTCTTTACTTTATCTAAGAATCAATGTTTTTTTTTTTGGAATAATAATCAATAGAGTTGGGTTTTCAAATAAAACCATTAATTATTTCTTATTCCTTCATCCTTTAAATTCTTTATCGACATTGTGATTAGTTACCTTTAACCAAGAAGGTTAATCCACAAGAAAAAGGATTGTATGAAATTGTGATTCCATATGATCCTCATCCCTTTCCAATAGGAGAAAAAAGCTGAGAATCAAGAGGAAAAATTTAATTTGTCATTCTCCAATTGAAAAGGAATAAGGATAACATGGAATTACAGTTTCATACAATCCTTTCTCTATTCGACAAAGGACCAAAACCAATGAAATAGGCTATTTTTTCTACTCACATAGCATTCAAAGCATGCTTGTATATTACATGACAGTGCATCTACTCAAAAAAATAAAAGAAAAAGAAAATTAATAATATATACTCAAAATAAATCACTTAATTAATTTCTATATGCTAGCTATAAATTCAAACTTAAGTAGTAAGGGAGTAATTAAGGTAATGCTAAGATTTGAGTGAATTATTTTAATAGATTATAGTATATAATTTACATGATTTCAGAGAGCTTCCAATTTTGCTAATAGTTCATCAAAAGAACTCTAACGACTCAAACTCAGACTACACTTGAGACGATCATTAGACTAACACGGAGTTCTATATGTACAGCCTTTCTATTTAAAATTAGATTTTCTATATGCAAAAACAGTATCATATTTTGGCTCAAATATTTTTTATAATACTTTATACCCTGTATCACTTTGATTATCAATTTAGCTTTCATTTTACAAGTTTTTTTACAGACCATGATTTTAGCATAAATATAATCTGAATATGTTTTGTGAAAAGGAAAAAAAATAAAAGCTATACCATCTTACAGTTCTTTAAAGCAATAGATCCTTAATAATTAGATATTTCAATATACATCTAGTCAGCCAGTGATGAGTTATAGACTTAATATTTTTTATAAAAATGCTTTAGCTTTAAAAGCTAGTTAACCCTACACTGTATATATTATACACGACCTTGAAGTTTGAACAAGTTTTGGTTAATACTGAAGGTGGGAAATGGAGGATCTGAGGATGAAAGCTTCTTCTATAAAGGTAATTACTTTATTAATTGAAAAGAAAAAAGAAAAGAAAAATATGGTTGACAAGCATTAGGGTTTAAACTTTAAAGTGTCAAAATTTACAACAAACACAGCAACTAAAATATACTATATATAAGATTCGATATTTAAGTGGAAATGAGAGGCTGCTATATTTGTAATAATAATAATAATAATAATAATAATATGCATGCTATTAAGATTGATAAGGCATTAGCTGAATAGTTAATCAGTGTTAAAGCAAAGGAAAAAACACACACACATATATATATATTCTTGACAAAAATTAAGAATTATTGATTATGATTGATTGTTTTGGCATTATTGGGAAGAAAAAACATTCTGCTTTGAAGTGTGTTTATTTATTGAGTCTTGGCATTGTTTAATGGATAATAATCCTTGTTTAATTTTGTGTGGTTGATAATTTTATATATAAAGATACCCTTAAACTACAATTTTCTCACCTTGATATAATTATCTTGATGCATACTTCTTCCAATATAATAATATAACTAAAAACAATTAAAATTAGAGAGAGAGAGAGAGGTGGAAAATGATAGTTGATCAACCAAAAGCTTTAGACACCCAAGAACAAGAAAGGGTAATAAAAGAATCACTCAGTTAACAGGAAATGACTCCAAATTGTATGTAAAATAGATGCATATATATAGGAATAGAAATCACCAACATTAACTATGCAAATACTTTATAATTCCATGACACAGATTTTGCAAGTTTCTTCACTTAGTACTACTGATCATCACTTTCTGTTTAGGAACTGTTTCAGCTGGCTATATATCTATATATGCTTTCTACAGAAATAAAATACTCACCCATCTCTGTATAGACCAAATTTATCCTCTTCTTTTTCTTTTTTTTTAATTATGTTCCTTGGATTTATTTATATATATTGAAGTGATAAGAATATATTTATATATAATTACTCAGAAAGAGTAGAAATCTGCAATTTTTTTCATCACCTGTACCTGGGTGGTAAGACACTTTATGTAATGTGCAGTCTCATCCAACAAGTTGCATAAATTCATGGTTTCACCTCCTGGAACAAGCTGTCTTAGTTCATCTGCCTCTTCAACAAACCCAACCCCATCTTCCCTTCTTGTTGTAGTATTCTCGTTACTTGATTTTTTCATGATGGCTTGACTAGTCTTCCCAGATCTTCTGCCTGAACAAGGGTCTTGACGACGATAAGATCGGCTTCGAAGCTTCCAAAGCATTGCCCTACTCCAAATTCTCCTCGACCTAACGGAGTAAGCCATGGACTTGTCAGCTGCAACCTTGATCCTTCGATACCGTCGGAAGATCTCTGTGGGAGAAGATGAGGAGATAGGTTTTTGAGCACGGATTTTAGTCAGGGCCCGGAGGAACCTCGTGGTGAACCTGGATTTTAGAGAAGTAGGGTTCAGATGGTGAGGGTTATTCATGGGGAGGGGGGATATGCTATATGATTTATTGAGATACGAAAGTTGATAACAAATTAGGGTTTTTTTGGGGGTGGGGTGTTGGGTTATGAGATCAAGCAAATATCTAATAAGGGTATTGCCCTTTTAAGGGATGGAAGAGGAGTAGTTCAGACACGGTTGGTTCGCAGGGACAAAAGCTGACTAAGTCTCTGACATAGTATCTAAATAGACCAACCAGACAGGAAGAAAGAAAGACAAAGATGTGGTTAGGGGGACTTATAAGAACAAAAACATGTGACCAGAATTAAGAAAAAGCAAGGGATTGGAAATGGGAGGTGTAGTAAAGAGGAAGGAGAGTTGGGAATCAATCTTTGATTTGGATATATACCAATTTATTATTCTTTTTTTTTTTAGGGAAAAATAAAAACGTAAGTTTTTAAGTGGGAAATTATTATTTTATTTGTATTTAAGTTTTTATGAGATAATAAAATAAATTATAAAAAAATGGTAATAGAAGTGAAGGCGTTGCTTTCGTTATCAGATTGGGTAATAGAGGTGAGAAAAGCGAGTGAAGTGGGGGCTGAAATAGCCAACTACCATATGAGCGCACATGGTTCCATTTTCCCACTTGGATTGTGGGGGCCTCTCTGTTTTCCTTTCCTCTCCCCTCTCTCCTCCATTTATTTTGTTTAATATTTAATGTTCTCTCTTCTCCCTATTTATTTTCAATTGGTTCTTCTACGGCAATTTTTATCTCTCTCATTATATTTTAATTATTTGTGTTTTAAATATTACATTTTAGTTATTTGTACTACCGTTTTGTTACAAAGTGGTCATTCTATCATTAAGTTCCGTTATCCCTCTAACAATAATCTTATGTGGCAGTCCAAATAGATTTTAAATGCCAACTTAAATGTTCAACTGGGACAATAATAGGATTTTAATTAATTGAAAATTTTAAATTAATTACACTTTGAATTGGAAAAAAAACGTTCGTCTCATTTTTTCCTTTAGTTTTCTTTTCCATTTTGACTGAAAAAAATATTCTCATCCAAGTTGGCATTTAAAACTCATTTGGACTGTCAAGTAGGATTGCCGTTAGGGAGGTAACGAAGCTTAACGACAGAGCGACTACTTCATAACAAAACGATAACATAAGTGACTATTTTTATAGTTTATCATTTTTTATCTTAAATTTAAATTTGATGGCAATGTTGAGAATTTTGAAATATTGAGATTTAGAGTTTAGGCTTTGTTTGGTAGAGTGGAAAGAAAAGTGGAAGAATGGAAAATTGAAGAGATAAAACGGTTGGAGGGGCATCAAAAGTGGTAGAGGATATGTATTCTTCGTTCCTCCACTTTTCCATCCAACCAAATACACCCTGAGTCTCACTCTATATTTGATCTCTTTCTAGAAAAAATACAAGATAATTCGTTTGAATTTTGTTAGTTATTTCATTCAATACTTATAATAATTAATTTTGATCGCTATTGCAACTTAATATAATTGTTTTACCTTACATTTGATTACGGTTAAATAGCAAAACACATATGTTCAAGTCTTCAATTCACACCAATCTCAAAGTTGATCATTGGATAATATTTTAATTCCACCTGTTAAGTTAATCTATACCTATATGCTTATATTTAAGTACTTTATTGAGTTGGTGTTACTCTTAATCGAGTCACCACCTCAGTTATAATATTCTTTTAAATTATAATTAATATTATTATGATAACACTTTTGTTTTTTTCTTATTTTTATATCATCTTTAAACAAAATAATTACAAATTACAAATCCAATGATTGAACACGTTCAATAGTATTAAGATACAAGTTTGTTACCCCTCTATCTATATTTATTATTAAATAAATTTTTTACTAAATCGGTGTCACTCATTAACTAGATCTCAACTCAGTTAAAAAATTACCCAAAACCCATTCGTTTTACAAAGCATCAAATACTATTTTGAGGGTATTTATGTTGATAAGTCTAGAAAATACATGTATAACGGGAATCATAATGTTAAAATCCAAAACATCATCATATTCATTATTTCAATTTTACCATTTCAACCAAAATCACTAAATATTTTTTTTACTTTTGTTTAACTCAAGTAATTATAAGTTTGAATGCCTTAATTTTGCTTTTACGTTGGAGTGATGTTTTGTCGGTAGCAGCAACAAGACTCAAATAAAACACAAAGAGATAAATTATCATAATGATAAATCAGTTTCTTCACTATATATTTCTCAATATTCCATTCATCGATTGAAGGAAATGAAAACTCAAGTTTGTCCTCATTAACTATAAAGCTTCTTTTTTCTTCTTTTTTCTTCCATAAAGATGTTTGACCATTCAATCAAAATTATTATTTTTGTTGTTAATTATAGTTGTTATGGTGCTCTTGTTGTTTTTCAAATACCCTATTCATTCAAAAAGGATGTAATTTTCTTTTCTTCATGATTTGATTTTAATTTTATCCATTTATATCATCTAGGGGATTTTTTAAAATATGGGATTTACATTTTTTTATTTAATTAGGATTTAAGTTACCGGTTAAGTTTTAGTTCACTTAGCATGAACATTGTTGTCAATATAGAAGGATGTGAGTTCAAGTGTGCTTACATTGAAGCACATTATCCTCCTATTTATGAATTTCGCAACTAATATACCAATAATATATAAATATTTATATACTACCAAATATAACTTTCTTAGTCAACAAGGATCCATGGCTAAACTATTTGTTTGGCACCCCCAATAACTAGCTTTCAAGCTTTGTTAATGTAATCTTCTCCCTCAAATTGTAATGTATCAATATATATATTATGAATGAGTGTGAAGATGAAGCAACTTCGTGTATATATATATATGTATATGAATAATTTATTTGATATATTTGGTGGTGAAATTTTTTAACACATTAAAAATTCAGTAGGCCTCTTTTTAGGAAAAACTTGTATTGACTATGTATTCTGTATGTATAACAATATTATTATTTGAAACATCGGAAAAATTTAACTCCGTAATTAAATTAAAAATATATATATTTTTATTTTTCTTAAATACCACATTAGGATGATTATGATATATCAATTATAATAGTTTTTAAAATAAGTAATGATATTCAAAATTCTGAAGAGCATGAGAGAGGATCAAACTCTAAGCTAGCTATAGTGTATGGTCCCCTCCCACCTTTCTCCACTGTATGTTGTATTTTCTTCCTTTCTCTTCTTCTTCTTCGATTAATGCAACCAACCCTAACAAAAAGTTATACTTGAAACAAAAATTTAATAAGATTTACAGCAGATAAATTGTCATGAAAAAAAAAAAAGACAGTTTTGTACATGAAACAAGCATATACATACACACACACACATAGAGGATAAAGATGAAGAGAAAGAAGGAAGGAAGAAAAAAGGGGCAACTTTTTTTATCACTAGGAAGAATGTAGAGACTTTAATATATATGAAATCTACTTTCATTAAATAAGAGAGAAGGTAGGGCTTTTATCATCTTATAAGGTAATGAAAAACTCAACCATTAGGCGAATTGGAATTCTCACAATCTCATCAATATCTAAAAATGTGTGTGTGTGTGTCCATTGATGATGAGGGGTAAAGGATGATGGTTCTACCTGGACCACAATCAAGTGGGTGCATACATGTGTGAGGAAAGTGACAACTTGCAAGCTTGATTTCTGTTCATGACAACTTGGAACTCATTGTAACTTTCAATTTAATTTCATCAACTTTTTTTTTCTTCTTCTTTTATTATATCATTGTCTCCTTTTAATTTAATATATATCATTAGCCTCACTCAATCCTTCAAATAAATTAAGGTGCGTACGTGTGAGAGGGATGGATAACTCAACAACACGGCCTACATTCGCCCCCACATAAACCTATGGTCTCAACAAAAGCTAAGGGGGAGGAAGAGGATGATGGCTAGGTTTTTTTTTTTGGGGTGTCTAGGGTTTGGTTCACATTCGCCTCTCTAACCAAGAAGAGGGTTGGTTCGAGTAGGTACTTGGACCAATCTAACTACTAGCTAGGATTTCAAGTCACGAGAGATGATCAATTAAAATATTTCTGAGGAAAGAGGAAGCAAATTAACGACTTTGATTTGATTTGCTTTAATGTGATGTGATTTTCTTATATAGTTAATATATGTTTATATAAAAATATTTAACTAATTAAAAATTAAAAATTTAGATTATTTTAAAAGAATTTAAGACTAATGTTTTTTATTTATCAATTATTGTTAAAAATTTTAATATAACAAAAAGATATTTAAATATTATATATTACATTATAATATAAATCTTAAACATAATAAAATATTTAAAATATGAGTTAATATAAAAAATAAAATACAAAAACATGTAACGATATTAAAAAGTTAAATGAAAAAAACAATTATTTACTTTAGAAAACATTAATAATGAATATTAAAATAACTAACAATTAAGGTTAAGTAAAGAAACGTCTGCCTAGTAACACGAGTTTGTTTTTTCTCCGCCTGCCTTGTTGCACAAGTTTCGCTTTAGGGTTTTTTATTTGCTAGGGTTTTTGTCGTTTGTGGAGATTTGGTTTTAGGTTTGTGGGTGCGTCATGGCTAATCTCAATACCGTGGATGAAGATTTGGCCAATCTTAATATTATGGATGAAAAGGAAGACCCCATGATAGTGGTAGGGGACAATATCGTTGTTGATCAAGAGTATGGATTGTCTCTGGTAGGGCGAGTTCTTATGGACAGTATTGTAAATTTTTTGTCTTTAAAAAAATACTCTAGCTGACTTGTGGCATCTATTGAGAGAGGTGTCTATCATGGAGATTGACGACAAGTGTATTTTATTCCGATTTTATAGCGAGATTGATTTGAAGTGAGTTATGGATGGTATGCCATGGTTTTTTAACCAACATATTATTGTGTTCCATAGGGCAAGGACCCAATTCAAGTTCTTCTTTAGACTACTATTTTCTAGGAACTTATCGATTGGATTTCTAACGGAGGGGATGGCGCGACAATTCAGGGACTTTATTAGGATATTCTTGGAGTATGATGCGTCGCTGGTAATGAGGGGGTAAGAAAATTTATGCAGATTAAGGTTGTAATTGATATTCGTCTCCCGATTAAAAGGAAGAAATGAATCGTAATCGAGTAGGATAAATTCATATTTACGTTGTTTCAATATGAAAAATTGTGGTTGTTTTGTTTTTTATGTGGTCGTCTAGCTCACTGGGAGAGCTTCTATCCGATTCGATTAAACTTAAGGAAACAGCAGGTAGAATTTGGCCGGGATCTGTCTTTGAGGGCTGCACCAAGGAATCAGTTGGTGAGTAAATGGTTGCGGGAGGAATTGGAAACTAATAGGTAGGCAAGAATGAAAATTGAAGGGGAGAGCAGAGAGATGAGATTTGGTGCAGATGTAACCAATCGAAGTGATCATATAGGAGGAAAGGGTTCAGAGGGGTATTTTGTTCGACATATAAGAAAGCCTATGGATAAGAGGTTTGAAGATAGGGTGGGGCAATTTGAGGAAAGGGGAGATGGACCAAAGTTGGAAGATTTGCCTGTAGAGTTTGTTGATGGGAAGAAAAGGCAGAGGTTTCATACAGAAGTGGGTGATTTTGCTAACCTTAGGGGGTTATTGAAGATGGGAATAGGAAATTAAATATCGACGGCCGTTAGCAAACATGCCAATCGAATACAATGAAAACCTTCAGTTAGAACGTTCGTGGATTGAGGCAGCCACAGACCATCAAACGTCTCAAAAATAAGTTGAGACACATTCAACCTCAAATATTTGTTTCTTATGGAAACAAAGGTTACTGGTAAACGTATGGAGAAAACTAGACGGCAGTGTGGTTTTAGTATGGAATTGATGTTGATACGGAAGGGACGAGAGGGGGTTTATCGTTAAGGTGGAGGGAAGGGTTGAATATATCTTTAAAAAATTTTTTGAAGTTCCACATTGATGTGGAGGTGGATGAGGGGAATGATATGGCAATATGGAGATTCACGAGTTTTTATGGAGAGCCTGTGGAGCATGCTAGAAAGGATTTGTGGGAGTTATTAAGGTATCTGAAGCGCGAGAATAATAAGCCATGGTTGATTCTGCGAGATTTTAATGAAATTTTGTTCTGTTTTGAAAAATAAGGGGGCAGAATCTGTGAGGAAAGACAGATAGTTACTTTTCGAGAAGTTCTAGAAGATTGTGAGATGAGCGATTTGGGATTTTCTAGGCAGTGGTACACATTAGGAGAGAGGTAGGTTGCCTGGAAATAATATAAGGGAAAGACTAGACAAAGAGGTTGCTAATCCAGAATGGTGGAATCTTTTTACAGGGTATTCGGTGAACCACTTGTAACATAGCTTTTCTAATCATTGGACGGTGGTTGTGGATACAAATGGGGATAAGAGCTTACGAATTACAGAAATACAATATCAATTTTCTTTCAATGTCGATTTGATATTGGATAATGGCTTCAATGAGCGAGTTAAACGTGGTTGGAACTCGAATGGGAAGGATATTTTAATGAAGCTGAAGGAGATGGGTGTAAGCTTGAGCTATTAGGCAAACCAGATGAAAGTATTAAGGGAGCGACGAACGAAAAATTTAAATTCTAGATTGCTTGAATTAAGTGTTGGTGATATTAGTGATATAGTTTTAGCGGAGATTACAGAGGTTAAACTAATGTTGAATTTTGAAGCTGATAGGGAGGAATTATTTTGGGAACAAAAAGTGAAAATCAACTGGCTTAGGATGGGGGATCGAAACACGACATTTTTTCATAGGAGCACCTCTCACCAAAATAAAAAGAGCATGATTAGGGAGTTGGAGAGTGATTGTGGGAATTGGGTTAATGATTTTGATAAGATATCTAAAATTGCTACAAATTATTTTAAAGGTTTGTTTTTGTCAAAAGAGGTTAGCAACTGTGATACATTACTCTCGGCAATATCACTATGTATTATGGAACGGCTTAATGAGTAATTAATGGTGGAATTTAAAGCAAAAGAGGTTGTTGAGACAATGAAAACCATGGCTCTTCTTAAAACTTCGGGTAAGGATGGCTTTTCTATAATATTTTTTCACAATTATTGGCATGTGGTAGGAGATGATGTTACTAGGTATTGTTTGGATATGCTAAATGGTCGATGAAATGTAGATGAGGTGAACCATACAAACATTGTACTTATCCCTAAGGTTAATTCGCCAAAAATTATGAGTTAGTTTCGACCTATTAGCCTTTGTACTATGATATATAAAATTATTTCGAATGTGTTAGTCAATAGGTTTTGTTGGGTGCTTAACTATTGTATCGATGACACTCACGGGGCATTCGTATGAGGAAGGCAAATCACAGACAATATTTTTGTGGCATATAAAAACTTGTACTCTTTCAAAAGAAGAAAATGGACTTTGAATGGTGGTTTTACTTTAAAACTCGATATGAACAAAGCGTATGATAGAGTTGAGTGGTGCTTTTTGGAGAAAATGATGCATAGTATGGGTTTTTTTTAGGGTTAGATTTCACTTATAATGATGTGCGTCACTAGTGTATCATATACAGTGGTGATTAATGGGGCACATGGGGATGAGTTTCAGCCTACAAGAGGGTTGAGGCAAAGAGTCCCCCTAAGTCTATATTTGTTCATAATTTGTGTTGAAGGGTTTTCACGATTACTTAACATGGCTAGGAGGGAGGGGAGGCTCTTTGGGGCAAGGCTGGGGAGAAGTGGTATTTCAGTGGCGCCTTTGTTTTTTGCTGATGATAATGTGCTATTTGGAGAGGCATCAATTGAGGGTACAAATATTATGAAAAACGTGATCAATGAGTATGAAGCGGTGTTAGGACAGTTGGTTACTTATGACAAGTCTCTAATCTATTTCAGTGGTAACATTGGACAAGAAATGCAGGATCAGGTGGGGAGAATCTTAAGAGTTTAGATTTCTAATAATCTAGAGAGGTATTTGGGATTGCCAACAATGGTTGGACATAGGAAAAAGCATGCTT
The DNA here is from genome assembly GCF_007990345.1 of Gossypium hirsutum. NCBI lineage: Eukaryota > Viridiplantae > Streptophyta > Magnoliopsida > Malvales > Malvaceae > Gossypium > Gossypium hirsutum. The sequence goes on from NC_053443.1 coordinate 53,803,939, forward strand.
TTGTTGGAATTAAAGAATGTTTTATTAAGATGATGAATAATTGGAGTGTGCATTATTTATTGGCTGGGGGTAAGGAAGTATTTCTAAAGTTCATTTTACAAGCTATTCCAATCTACACGATGCAATGTTTTATGTTGCCAATTTCGTTTTGCCGTGAACTTTAGAATATAATGTGTAAGTTTTGGTGGCGTAATTCAAAAACTAATAAAGACATTCATTGGGGCAAGTGGAGTGATACATGTGTCTCTAAAGCGAAAGGAGGGCTGGGTTTTAAAGATCTATCGACGTTTAATATGGCCCTATTGGCGAAGCAGGGGTGGAAAATTATTACACAGCCTAATTTTTTATTTACACTAGTAATAAAGGCAAAATATTTCCCAATAGAGGACTTTATGAGTGCAGGATTAGGTTCTTACCCTTCACATACCTGGCGAAATATCTAGGGAACTAGATGACTCCTTAAGGAGGGGGTAGGGTGAAGAATTGGGGATGGTACTGAAGTAAATATTTGGAATGATGCCTAGGTTCCAGAGCCTGGAAATGGTAGGGTGTAATGTCAAAATATTGATATTCGATATTCTAAGGTGTCTGATTTAATCGAGAGGGAATCTATTACCTAGAAGCAATATGTTATTCATTTATTATTTGGAGAGGAGTAGCTGAAGAGAATTCTCTTAATCCCGTTGGCGAGTAGTGAACCACAGGACGCGTTAATTTGGAAAGGTAATAATACAGTGATTTATACAGTCAAAAGTAGATATAAAGGACTAATTACAGTAGAGGATTCTATGATACAACATGAATATCTATATTAGTTCTTTACAAAAATGTGGGCTCTTAATGTGCCAAGCAAGATTCGTATACATATGTGGAGGGTTGCTAATGAATTTGTGTCCATGTTGTATAACCTGATAGCTCGTAAGCTTGTGGTGAATACGCTTTATCCAGTATGCCAAGCAAAAAAGAAAACGGTGAGCCACCTTTTTCAGGATTGCACTTTTACTCAACAAGTATTGCGGGAGTTTGAGGTGACTCACTCAACAACCAACAAAGATTCCAATTGGAAAAAATGGTTAGCATTGAGTTTAAGAATTATAGTAATGAAGCATGTAAAATCAGAGTTATTTCTTTCTGGGCTCTTTGGTGCAATCGCAACAGAATTTACCATGAAGGGATAAGGCAGCGAGCACACGAAATTGTGGGTTTTATCAATGCTTATTATTCAAAAATAACGCAAATGGGTAAGATATTGAAGAATATGAAAGAGACTAAAAGATTTGTGTGCTTCTTTTAATCAACATTCTCGAAGTTCATGTTCAGGAATTAGTGTTCGGAATAAAAAAGGATTGGTGATGGCATCGTGTTCTTACCCATAGGAGAATATTTTAGACCCGATTATGGCTGAGGTAAGGGCGTGTTTGTAGGATGTTACTATGGCAAAGGAAATGGTTTTCGAGATATATGTGTTAAAGGAGACGCCCTAACTGTAATCAGAAAACTAAACTCCGCAGAAGAAGATAGATCATGTATTAGCAGTCTGATTTAAGAAATCGATGGGAGAGCACCCAAATTTAAAAGAATGTGGTTTAGATTTATACCAAGGGAAGCCAATAAAACGGCACATGGTATGGCGCTGGAAGGATGGAGTTATGATAACCCCCAATATTGGATGAAAGAAGTACCGAATGTGGTGGAAGAACTGGTGAACTACAATAGGAGTGGCAAATATGATACAGATAATTGGATTAGTTGAGTCCAGACTTTGTGACGCTAGGTCTGTCCGATGAACTCGAGGATTTTGACAAAGACTGGAGCTTGAAAGGTCAGAAATTGGTTGTTCATGGGTAATCGGTCTCTTGAGTTGCTGATGCACAAAAGATGTTGCTTAAACTACTAAAGAGGAATGGAATTCCAGGCCTGGTTTTTTTCTTTGTTAAGTTTGAATTTGTTTGTTTTCATTTTCAAGTTTCTGTCTATTCTGTGTGCTTTCCATTACTTTTTGTTTTGTTTTTGTGAGTTTCAAAGCACCGTTTTGGTGATCAATTAGGGAGGGACATTTGTAGGGTCATTAGTCTTTAAGGCCTATAACTAATTGGCTTTCTTTTCCCATTAATAGCATCAGCTGGCATTTTCAAAAAAAAAGATTAATAATGAAATATGTTGGGACAATTGTTTTTGATATGGCTGTCAAAGTGTCAATGGTATTGACCATTACAGCTAACATTATGATAAACCTTGTTGCTTATGATATTTATAATTGGCAATTTATAAAAGAAAGATTTTGGGCTTGATAGTGCAAGCCGTGAAGTTGATCTGACTACCTAGTTCCGCAAAACATCAACTACAGGAAACATGAAATGAAATAGAGTAAGCATATATAGCTTAGTAAGTTCATAGTTAAATCTTAAATCAACTTACCTCAATCATGTAATTGAAATTTAAACAAGTAATATAAAAATATCAACATGACATTTAATATACGAGAAACATGTAAGATTTACACGAGTTCAAATCACAAGATAATTACATGTGCTTCATGAATTAAATCCAAATCATTCATATGCATTCATAGATCTTAACAAGTCATTTGATGATCAATCACAAGTTTTACTAGCCCAATGAAACTATAGCAAATTAATTAGGATACTCGAGTAACTTCACCACACCACACCAGGTAGCATCGTAATGTTATACAGAGGCATCGTAGTGCAAACAGAGGCATAATTGTGCAGTCAGAGGCATTAAAGTGCAAACAGAGACACTAAAGTGTGAACAGAGGCACCAAAGTGCAAACCCGTACAAGTGCGCATTTTAACCCTATTGGCATGCCAATTGTATCCTAATTGTTTACTACATTCAATCGGACATTTAAACAGGATTCGTAACTTTCATAAATCTGAGGCACTTCCATGATATCCGTACATGTGCTGTAAACAAGTTATGTTCATTTTGAAATCATATAAATCGTGTTTCACAAATATTCAACAATTTCCAAATAAGTACTTTCTCACCTTATACTTAATTGTAAACAATTTATAACTTCAATCTAGTATCAAAGATTCATTCACAATTCAATTAAAACCAATTCATAATGGCACAAGTTGTATATATTCATCTATACTATGAACTTACCTATTATATTTGGCTAACGAGTTGATTCGTATGGACTATTCTGTAATTTTCCCTTTTCCCAAATTTTCCTCCGTACGTTTCAATCCTTGGTCTATATAATAGTTAAATTCAATTTATCAATCTCATTTGCATTTCCATTAACTTCATTTTACAACATTTCCATAAACTTTTACATTTTTTCAATTTAGTCCCTAAAACCTAAACTATTATAACTTTTACATTTAAACCCCCAAACTTAAAATCGATCACATTTCCATCCCCAATCCATCTTCAAATACTAAAATTTTGAGAAATATCATGTTAAGAATAACATATTTGCATATTAGTCCCTAAGCTCAAAACTAACAAAAATTCCTTTATAAATAGTCTTATTTAACAACCAAACTCATAAATCTATCATTTAACCTCGTGAACAACTAAAAATTATTTATGGAAAGTTCCAAAACCTTTAAGAATTTTATAAATAGTCCCTAGGTTAGCTAAATTAAGCTATAACGATCTAAAAATATAAAAAGTACGAAAAATGGGCTTGATTTGGACTTACATGCAAGATAATTAAGCTTGGTTGATCCTCAACCCTTCAAAAATGATGATTTCAGTTGTAAAAAGCAAAATGAGGAAGAAGATGTTTATGTTTCTTATGTTTTAACTATTGTTTAATATTTAATTAATTTACATCAAATTTTATCTAAAATAATGACATAAATCGTCCACCAACATTAAAAAGGGTCTAATTACCACTTAGATCCTTAAAAAACATTAATAATGCATCTTAGCTAATAAAAATCAATAGTGACTAAGTTTTATGTCTTTTACGATTTAGTCCTTTTTCCTTAATTAACTAATCAATTATAATTTTATAATAGACTCGTAAATATTATAAAATAATATTTACTAACTCGATCATCAAAAATCGAGGTTTCAAAACCACCGATTCTGGTACCACTGAAAAACGAGATGTTACACACCACTCTTTCATATACACTCTTTGTAGGAATCGTTTTTGTCTTTTGTTTCCAGACCTTGAAAGTTTCACTATAGTTTTCACCGATTTGCAAATAGAATCCACACTATAGCAAATTGAGGTCGAGATTACTGGTGAAGATCGAGTGGTTGAAAGCTAGGAACGACAACGTCCACCTAATCCGAAAACACAAGTTTAATTCGTGTAATAGGTTTATTTCTATAAACATCACAATTATAGGTTTTAAAGAAAAAAATTTAAACTCCCGTTGTGCATAGTTTCATTGTTTTCAAACTAATTTTTGCATCAGTTTGGTATTTTGATAGTGGTTGCTCTCGTCACATAACAAGTAACCAATCATTCTTGCTTGATTTTGAAGAACATCATGCTGATCAAGTCACTTTTGGTGATGGGAAGAAAGGTCATATCCTTGGGAAAGGAACTTTCAATGTTCCTGGATTGCCAAATTTAAAGAATGTGGTTCTTGTTGATGCCCTGAAAACAAATTCGGCGAGTATAAGTCAATTATGTGATCAAGGCATGCTTGTTAACTTTAACAAATACAAACGCATGGTTTCATCAAAGTCAAAAGAGAAGATCATGATAGGTGCTCACACTTTTGGCAACTACTATAAAGTAGTTCAATCCATCACATGTAGCAAAGCTTGTGTGTTTAAATTGGAGGTCTGGCATGAGAAACTTGGTCATATTCTTTACAAAGGATTTCAACGACAGGTTGAATATGATGTTGCTAGGGTAATTGCAAAGCTGAATGGTGTCATTCCTAAAGCCTGTGGTGGATGCTTAAAAAGGAAGCGACACAAGGAGAGTCATCAACAGTAACCGATCCAAACCATTGCACCTCTTGTGCTACTCCGCACGGAATTCATTAGACCTATGCAAATCAAGAGTATTGGTAGAAAACTAGTATCTTTCAAGAGAAAAATATTGAAATTTAATTTTTATTATTTTAAAATCTATCGAATTATACTTACTTTTTTTTTTCTTTTATGTTAAATACATTTAACAATTTTGTGTATTAAAAATTTTAATAATTAATAAAAAATAAAATATTTTAAAAAGATGTAAAATTTATATGATAAATAATATTAACCGTGGATTTGTCACTTTTCTTTTCCTGGACAACAATCAAATTTATTAAAAAGAAAAGCAAAGATTTAACTGTCAATTGGTCGCTTATAGCTTTTGATAAAAATGAATTGCTATATCATATTCAAATAATATTATAATTATTATCAAAAATAAAATTATAAATTTAAATTATTCAATACATTGTAATATAGGTTAAAGAGTTCATAAAAAAAACTATTAATTTTCAAATTTAATATGAAAACATTATCATTTAATAAAATTTAAACAATTATCGATAAAAATTAAATTAAATAATTGTGGAGGTATGCCTCTTATTTTTCGGTTTTTCTTCTCTCAGTTAAACTATGTTTTTAGTTTTATACTTAAACTCTGATTAGTGTAGGTTATTTTATTATTATTTGGCCTATAAATTTAGCCTATAAATAGGTCATTTTTCACCCTAGAAAAATAACCCATTACACATTTAGCTATTTATGTTTATATTTTGAGGGTTCTTATTTCGGGTTTCGGGGTTTAGTTTTATCTCCATCTTTTGTACTTTTCGTTTTTGCTGTTTTAGTGAAATTATCTTTACCCGTTATTTTTTATCCTCTTCGGAGGGATTTTTTCACGTAAAATATTTATGGTCTATCTTTTCAATTTCTTCATTATTTTAGTTGTTCGTTACTTAATCGCGTTTATCTCCAACAATAATAAATAAAAGTTCATCTTACTAAAAACAATTGAAATAAAATTATATTAAGATAAATTAAAACATTCAATTTCCTCAAAACAATAAAAAAAACAAATTTTAATTTAAAAAATGTTAATAATATTAAAAAAATATTGATCTTCTTCTTCACTCTAACATCTTATTTTTTTTAATAATATTACAAAAATTAATTGTATTTTGATTTCCTTCCTTCATTCAACTTCATAAGAAAGAAATAATACTAATATTACAAAATATAAAATAATAATATAATCAAATTTGAACATTTTTGGTGAAAACAAAACCTATTAAATGACTCAAAGCTATTTTTCTTGATTCTTTAAATGCTACTTGAATAAAAATATTATGCTACTAAGGTGATTTAATATTATCAATATTATAGCTATAATGGTAATAAATTTAAATTTAAAGTGATAATAATTGTTATACAAAAAATGAGTTTTTAATAAAATAAATATAAATAAAATTAGTTTATGTTTTTATATAAAGACACTAATAATAAAATAAAAATATATTTATTGTTATTTTATATTAATAAAATATATTATATCATCATAGATGTTGTTGGTTATTGATCATTGATATATAAAAGTATATTAGTTTTAGAGCCCAATCTTTTTTTCCTGTTAGAGTTTAGTTTAGTTTCCATTTTCATCATTATGTTTTTATGTAAAAGATATTACAAATAATTATATGATAATATTTAAGTATTTATGTAATTAAAAATAATTCTTGCAATTTAAAAATGGTTATGATTGTGTTGATTAATTTTCTATACGTCTCATTAAAGGGAACATTCAGATATTTATACATATTATTATTTTTCACGATTTGACTTCACTGTTAACGGACTTGACCCTACTCTTTATAAGACTGACATTCTGAGCAGGCCTCCAGCATGTTGAACACGTGTACTGCTTTGGGTTGCCTGCTAGACCTCACGGCCCCCCCTACACGCGAACTCCTTGGGTATATGCGAGTTGGGATCACAAACTCCCCTCGGCTTGTGCAAGCTAATATCGCAAGCTCCCCTAGCTATCCTTTCATTGCACGGCTCGCGCATATCCATCTAGTGGTTCTTGGTCGGGTCGTAGGTAGACGACCTAGATCTCATCCGAGTTTCGAGTTGGTGATCATTGGTGGATAACATATTACAAGATAAACAATAAATATATTGTAAGGTTGTTGTAATTTTTTTTACAAAAGAAATTGTAATTTATGAATAAAAGTTGAAAGTCGTCATAAGTTAATTAATTAAAAAGGTGGAAATAAAGAACAAAAAGTGGCAGACATGTAAGCATTTGAAAATGCATGAGGAGGCTGAATGAGAGGTTTTACTGTATTTTATGTGAGGGAAAGAAGAACATGGTGGGGCAAGGCTTGCTTATGGTTTGATAAACATCAAAGCTTTAGGATTAGACTCTTTAACCACCTCATAATTATGCTTGGTTTGAGATAAGCAGCATCCACATGCATGGTTTGCTTTTCTTAATTTTTTATTTTAGGACCACTTTGTTTTGGTTTATCACTCCAAGATAGGTGTCCTTTTAATATTGAATCTTTTGTACACTTAATCAGATTAGTGTATACATTCCAAATCCTAAAGGCAACATAAAGCACCTAACTTGCATGAATCATTGACTGGATTCAGCTTTTCAAAATTCTAACGACTACATGAAAAAAGCAGTGAATGGAACTCAAGATTCATTTTAACTGGTTTATAAAATTTGGGGTTTGAAATTCTTATGTTTAGATGAATGCAGTCGTAAGTGACATCGAATATAGAAGGTTACCACCCTAAACGATACACTAAATTCGTCAAAGGCTGTGGCCTACTTTGTGTTTATACATATATAGCATATAGCTTTGAAAATTTCTGGAGAAATGCCAAATTGCCAATTAAACCAATAGGTTCTGAAAATAATAGTGATAAAATCAGAAGAATTGGGAGCATAAAAACATTGTTTAGAAACCATCACCGCTCTGCGAAATCTACATTGAATAACGCCGTCTGTGGGAATCGAACCCACGACCACATGGTTAAAAGCCATGCGCTCTACCGGCTGAGCTAAGACGGCTTGTTGTCAACTTAACGCAAAGTAAATTAGGTGTTTTGATTGATATGACATTTTTATGTTTACTTAAAGCTGGGGGCTGGCGGTGGATCACTCTCAAATAATTTTTTTATCTATTTATAATTTATAAAATTTTAAATTAGTAATTATAAAATTGTACTAAATCTCTTAAAAATAATAAAATTTTAATTTAATCCTTTAAAAATTATAAATATATAAGTTATTAAAATGATGAAATTATATTTTTACTATCATAAAAATATATATAATTTATTTAAAAAAATTATATAATTGATGTATTGTTTCTATTAAAAAATTAAAATAATTTCATAAAGAAATTGACGGGAAAAAAATTGAAAAGCTCCTACTAATATTTTTGAATAATAATTATTTTTTATATAAAAAAATTGGATCTCTCTTTATTCACTAAAACCTCAAAATACCTAATTCTTTTATTTCCTTTCCACACTTATCTTCTTCTTCTTCTTCTTTTCAAATCTCTTATTCTCTCTCACTCTCTCCTGAATTTTTACAAAATAGATGTTAAAAGTTTCAATATTTTCAAACGGGTCTCCCTAATTTGGTAATAATTTTTTTCAACTATTATTGATTAATCTTTAGAAAATTAGACATTTAGCTTTTCTTGTGATAGATTAGGGTTTTTATGCAAGATTTAATTATTTATTTATTGAATGGTTCGGGGGTGTTATTGTATGATATTCCTAATATCGTGATCGAGTAATAATTTTTAGAGATTGATTAATACAAATCATTGAAGAAATTAGGTTTGATTGTACTTATAATCTTGAATTTCTTGAATATCGATTAGAAATTTAACATTTTTATTTAGAAATTATTTTTACAAGTGTGATTATTATGAATCTTGTGTTTTAAAAATAGATATATTATATTCTCATGGCACAAAAAAAGATATTATTATATTTGAATGTTCTTTTATTTTATTAATAGGGTGAATTTTGTGTTAATTGTGAATTTGTTTAATTTTACATTTAATTTGTTAAATATAATCTGATGGATGTGATTTAGTTCGTTATTGGTTTGATGAAATTTAATTACTAATATTATTTGCTAGTTATGAATTTTCATCAGATCAACTCCAAAACTTGAATTAAATATAAAAAAGTTGATATTGTTACCTTTAGGTACCAAAATGTATAACTTTTGTCAAACATATGTATTATATTGGATTAAAAAATAACACAAATACCATATTAGAAGTGTTGAACTCAAGTACCAAATTATGTGTTGAGAGGAGTTAGGTCTCAGACCCCAAATAGAAGGTATTGTCTCACTCGAGAGTTGTCTCTCGTACTTCGAGGATAGGCCGAAAGGTTCACGGAGTTTAGAGAACACCTTGATTGATGTCAATAAGATCTACACCTACGAGGAATCGAACCATCAATCAAAACTTAATGCCTTACCTTAGCATACTTAGTCCACTTGAATTATAACATTGAATTGTCGATAAGATTTATATTGATACTTTAATCGGTTTTCAGTTCAACCAACCTAACTAGTAACATTGAATTGTAATGTCATATTTTAATTATATTAATAAAAAATAATTTAAATTTTGAAAAAAAAATCTCATCCGAAAATTAAGTTTTAAAATTTATAAATAAAAATATAAATATAAATATAATCCAAATATTATAAATATAAGGTGCAAATTATTCATTATCTTAATCTTTAAATAGTTAGTCAATGGTTCTACAAATAGGCCCAATGGGTCTAAATGAAACAGGTTAACCCAAGCATAGATAACTTGGTGGTTGGAAAGTTCATTTTCCGCAAACTTTTGTCTTTTCTTTTATAGTAGATATTTCTACCTTACTCATGGGTTGGGTTATTCGCTAGGCTCAAACACTTATCTGAAAAAAAGAATATTTGTACAAAAGTATGAGTCCCCAAAATGGGTTTAGATAAAATTTAAGACCTGTTTTTTTATATAAGCTATGTCCTGAGCAAGGATTTTTTGCCTGAGCTAGCCGAAATATATTATGTTATAAAAAATAATTATATTAATTATATATGTTAAATAATTATTATATATATCTTTATATATATATTAAATCACTAATCCAGTAATAATTAAACTCATTACCTAAAACTTAAAAAAAAAACCTACCGAACCAAATAACCCAACTCAAAATATAAAATTTTAAAAATTATATTTAATATAATAAAATATTTATTATATTTATTTGAGTTTTTTAATATAAATACTTTTTAATGTGTTTAAAAAAATTATTTTAATATTTTTTAGTACATTTAGTGTATTATATTTTTTATAAAATAAAATTTTAAATAAAAATTAATTAAAAAAAGACAAATATACCCAAAAATACATTTCTTAAATTGAGCGGAATTTAGATAAAAAAATAAACCTATTTTTACCTGAATCAATCTGAATTTTAAAAAATTAGTGTAAGTACCTTACATGCATCCTAAGTGCAACCTAATGCCACCCAAGCATGAAACAGTGGTGGCGATAAGATTAGATATTGTAGCGATACTGTAACGTGAAACAAAAAATAAGCTAAACGTATCGTATCGTACCGGACCCAATCGCCCACCCAAAACCGGCTAACATAATTTCCAATCTCTGATATGCATCGTTTCGAGGAACATAAAACAAGACGAAACAATGCTCTTTGGAAACCTAAAAAGGAAAAAAGGCTTAATTCAAGTCACGTCCTCATGATGTCATCATTGTTTGGGTGATATTATAAATGAGTTCAACGTCCCATCTATGGAATTTGAAACTAAAATTAAAGACTAAATTACCAAATAAAACCCATTTTTTTAAATTATGAAAATAGGTCAATTTTTTTTAAGATGATGGAAATGAGATGATTTTGTTAAAACGTGTCTAGTTGGTGTCGTTTTCAGGAAAAAAATTAGAAAAATGTTTCCAGTTGGAAGTGACCGTTGGGGGGAAGAGAAAAAACGCGCTGACCTGGATGCGTTTTTACTTAACGCGCTGAGCTAAAAGTGCTTTATCGGTTAGATGGGAAAAATACTTCCAGCTGGAAGCATTTTTCTGGTAGGGTTTTTTACAAAAATATTTAAAAAAAAATAAAAATTTATCAAAATATTACAACTTTTTTTTATTTACGAAAATATTGCAACTTTTTTTTATTTACCAAAATATATAAACTTTTTTTTATTTACCAAAATATATCAAAAAAAAAACAAAACCTGCAAAAAAAAATCTGACAATGTACTGGTTACCCCAATGGTATTATTGGCGGCACCAAAGGTGCCAAATAAATTGGTGGCACCATTGTTGCCAAAGTCATTGGTGGCACCATGGTGCCAAAGGGAAAAAAAATGTGTAATTGCTTGTTAAGTCTTCCTTATTTATTATTTTCTTTTTATTCCCCTTCAACTCATTTTTTTATTTAATAACTCTATTTTAATTTAATAAACTATTCTCATTTAATAAATCTATTTTAATTTAATAAACTATTAAGTAATACTTAATTTTTTTAAATTAAAATAGAGTTATTAAATGAGAGAATTCTAATTAAGTGACCATCTGCAGTTTCAAGGACCTGACATGCAAATTTACCATTTTGAATTTTGAAAGTGAATTGCTGCTGCTTGCGCACTAAAATTAAAATGTGACTAATTGCCTTCTAAGCCCTCCTTATTTATTATTTTCTTTTTATTCTCCTTCAACTCAATTTTTTATTTAATAACTCTATTTTAATTTAATTTAAGTAATACCAAAATATTACAACTTTTACAACTATTTTAATTAAGTATTACTTAATTTTAATTAAATTAAAATAGAGTTATTAAAATTAAGTAATACTTAATAGATATAAAGGGTCAAAATCATGAAAAAGGGGGGAATGAATAAATGATATTGGGACAAACGGCAGGGCTAGAATCTCCATGAAAATTGACAACTAACTACTCCACCTCGTACCATGCTCTTCCGTTTTCTGTTTTTATCTCTTTATTTATATTGTTGGTATAAAGAGGTGGCAGCAGTGGTTCTCATATGGTGGAAGTGTGAAGAGCTATAGGTTAGTTGTGGCGGAAGCGATTGACAGCATGTGTGAAGGAAAACGGTGCAGTATCTCAATACTACAGCCTCTTCATGTGGCTCTCGTGAAGCCACTTATCCCACTCTTTGCCCGCTCATGTTAGGTTAAAAGTAGGAAGGAGTGTGCGAGTAAAACAAATTTGAATTAATTCAATTCACCGGTTTTATTTTGTCATCTTAATTTAATTTAAATTTTTTTAATCGAGTGAAATTATTCATGTTAAATTAAAAAATTAAACATGTCAAATTAAAATCTTGTTACAGACTAACTAATTTTATGTTAGAGCACATAAATTTGAAATCATATATATTTGAAAACTTTTTTAAAGCAAAATAATAAAAACTAAGATACTTTACTATGATAAATTTAAATTATTAATTAACTTATTTAAGTTCTCAAATTTATTATGTTAGAAATTTTTAAATTTTTTTAACTTTCTTTATATATTATTTAGAATTTTTTAAAATTATTATAATTGTTTAAAAGATATATAATTTTTTGAATTTTCAAAATATTTTGAATTTTTGAAAATTAATTTATTTATTTTTTTGTAATTTTTGTTAAGAGAGACTAATTTGCTCATTTCTAAAATTGACAGTGACCAAAAAGGTATTTAATCAATCTGTTATTCGAATTGTAAAATTTAACCTAATATTTTAAATTTTTGAAAAAAAATTTAATTTTTTCGAATCAAATTGAGTTTTCCTCATTCCTAATCAAAAGTTTTGTCTTCCTAGACTGTTTTAAACAACCCTTGATTAGAGGTGATAAAAAAAATCTGAAACTGTTTCAATTCAACTCAAAGTTTGATTTTTTAATCCGCATAATAACTTATTTAACCCTCCAGCTTTATAAAAAAATCATTTTAGCCTTTCATTTATTTCTTTCACCTCTTTTAGTTTTGAACTTATGTTGTTTGTCAAATCTCCAAAATGAATGGAAAAATTAATGTTTATAACATTTGTTGATGTCCACATATACATCGATTGCGATGTCATATAAGATATTAATTCATTTTTAAAAATTTTAAAAATCCAAATTTTTTATGAAATTTATTTTTTAAAATAAAATTTGTTAAATTATTTAAAGAGTACTAAAAATATAAGTTTTTTTAAAAAATAATTAATTGCTAATGTGCATACATGTGGACTGACATGTTAGTAAAATTAACAAACTTTAATTTTTCTATCTATTTTTAGGTGATTTGACAAACAATGTGCAAATTTAAGGATTAAAATAGACGAAAGGTTAAATGCAAGACTAAAATTTTTTTATATATATATAAAATTGGAAGGTTAAATAAGTCATTATATCTTTTTAAGGTTGTGTTCTCCAATGCTTCCCAGATGAACTTTTCATTAAAAAGTGTTTTTCCCTAAAAAGCAATAAAGAACAGAGGTCAGTGTAAAAAATTGTTTTAACTTATTTTAAGTGCTTTTTCACAGATGAAAAAGCAGAAATTTTTAGCTTTTTTCAGCCCAAAAGTGCTTTTAGCTGGTATTTTACTTTTTTAACCTTACTATTTCTTTTTCCAAATAGACGTTAGAAGACTTTTTTAAAATAAAATAATACAAATGGGTTAAAAGTATTAATTAAAAATAAAAAATAATTTTTAAAATAATACAATTGTGTCAATATCTAATTATAAATATTTAATTATTATATTTAAATATAGTTTATATATTCTAATTAAATTTAATAAATAATTAATATTAATTACTTAGAAATATTTAAAATTAATATTATATATTAAAATATTAACAATAAGTTATAATAAATTATTTTTATATTTTTGCTAAAATATCATAATATTAACTAATTTTAACATTATTTAAATATATATTTGTTACTTTATAATATCATGTCTAAAATGAACATTTTATTTCTCAAAAACACTTTTTGACAGTAATACCAAACACTCAAATTTTTCAAAAACACTTCTCAAAAGCACTTTTCCACAGCACTTTTTAAAAGCACTTTCAAAAGTATTGCCAAATTAGCCCTAAATCAAATTAAAGTGGAATTAGGTTAGGTTAATTTTAAAAGAAAAAATGGTTGGAGATCAAGTCAAATTTAAGATAAACTTACGAGGCCTTATTTAGGATATTTACTAAATTACCACTTATTATATTTATTATTAGATTTAAGGGTAAATTATATTTATGGTCACTTTAAAATAAATAGGGTTTGTCCTATTTTACTCGTTTAATTTTTTTTAATTTAATTACTCTAACTAAGATAATTGTTTGAATTAATCACTGCCGTTAAAAATTCTATTAATCCACTAATAGGTTGCTGATGTAGTACATTAGCCCATTAAATAATTGACATGTGGTGTTTTGTTTATTTGTTTGCAATATGAGGATTTATTTGAGTAATCTGACCTGAATTGCATAACCTAATCTAGAACAAAAAGAAGAAAAAAAACAATTAAGAAAGTTTTGATATTAACCACACCAATTTGTTATAACTTTTTTCTTGAACCAAATTGTGCCGATTGAGTCTTAGCTTGATTAGTATAAGTGTGATACCGTAAACTCGGCCTAGACGTTATGACCGAATCTGGGAGTGTTACAAAGAAGGGTTTTGAACTCAATCATAATATATTAAAACCTCGTATAATTTATCGCTAAAAAGGAGTACATATTTTATAAAACACATCAATTAACATCTTTGTTACTAAAACCGTCGATAGTTTGTTCGTTCAGAAAAACTTAATTTGCAGCGAAAATCTTAAGTGTCATTATATGTCGAAAACCACGTTTGTAATTTTCCAAACCATTTGTTTGTGTGAAACCGTTATTTTCAAAAAATCGTTTGTTGTGCGTCACAGAAACATAATCAAAACAAAAACCAACAAGAAAAACCTAAAGAAATCCAAAAATCTGGAGAGTCTCAAAATTACAAAACTCTTAAGAAACCAGAAAATTAAATAAAGCACTAATTAAAAGTAGTTTTCGGACTAGTGGTCATCGATGTGCCTTTGTCGTACCAACCCGCCTATGTCTGAAGATTACCTGAACAGAATAGACAAATAGATGTGAGTTTTCAAAACTCAGTGTGTAACTTAACATAAACATATATGCATATATACTCAGATGTTTCACATACAGAGCAGATACAGATACGAACATAAGTCCTTAACAGAATCAGTTCAACAGAGTCATACATATATGCGACGTCCTACCTCTATCCTCTACACACCATCTTCGTCTATCCCAACACACCACGTGGGGTTTAAAACACCCACCTAGCCCTACACACCACATAGTGTCCGTACGACACTTATCAGAATAATTTGTAGTTGTGCTGCCAGGATAACGGCGAAATATCGCCTTACAGGATACTTCCTCCAATAAACAGATCCCACCCCATATACAGATACAGAATACAAATATACAGACATAATAGAATTAACATGACTCGCATACTCATATTCAAATATCATACACGTATATACAAAACAATCAAACATACACACTGGTTTTTCCTAAACTCAAATCTATTTATCAGAATAGCAGATCTCATGCATTAGGGTTTGTTTTGCACTTACCGACCCTACAGAAGGCCCACAGTCGATCGAAAAGACGGATGTAACCCTAGGAAAAATTTTAGAATTTTGGGGTCACACAGGACCCACACGCCCAAATCGGCCTAGCCCGTGTGACCCACACAGCCACACGCCTGTGTGGTGTCGACAGGCCACTTTTTTGGGCAAATTTAAAACATCTGATAGTTGGGTGACCAAAAAAGAAATTGGACTATAGTTGAGTGACCTACAATGCTATTTTATCTAATTTTTTTTATCTCAAAAGTAAAATTTTATAGGGTGAACTAAATTATTAAAAACTTCGGTTCAACTAGTTCGGCTGTCGGTTCAATCGGTTTTTTAGTTAGGTGACTTTAACAAATAAAGAAATAAAAATAAAAACTAAAATTATAGGGACTAGTTTTAACAAATGGAAATGATAGAAAAACTATGTTAAAAAATGGAGAAGTGAGGAAAATAGAGGGAGAAGCATAAGAAAATAGAAAATAAAGAAAAAAGAAAGAAAGTTAAAAGAACATAAAAGAAAAGAATTAAATTGCTCAAAACGAAAAAATATATAACAAGTAATTGTATAATTTAACCTAAAATTTGTATTTAAAACGATAATTTAACGTGCTACGTCAGCTTACCGTTACACTGTTAAAGACAATTAACGGCTTAGGGACTAAAACGTAACATTAAAAACATAAATAATTAGAATGTAACATGAGACAAACAAAAGTGACTATTTTGATAGTTTACATTTAATAATATATACATATTAGAATTGATTTATAAAATTCTGAAAGAGTAAATTGTCCCTAATCTATATCTCAATTATGATCTTTAAAGTTTTATTTCTTGTAAAAAATATACTAAATTATCAACTTTACAATATTAATTAAATAGTTTTTTTTTGCCACTAATATTAATTAAAAATTTATTCATTGATTTTTTGGATTGTTTAAATATTATTTCTATAAAAATAGATCTAAAAATTAGACTACAGTTTGGAAACAATTTTTAAGCAAAAGGAGCAAAGGGAAGAGATTGTGTGCACAGTCGCACATGCCCTTATCTATTGAACTGCTACCTGCAAACTAAAATAAAAAAGATACTAATTTATTCCATATCACTGCAACTTTCAACTTTAAACACTGTTCCATTTCAGATCCCATTAGACCCTTTGTAAACTGTTGAGTGTTGACCTCTTACTGACTTCATCGTCATTAACCCCATTTCATAATAAAATAAAAATCTCTTTCTTTCTTTGCTTTAATTTTCTACCTTCTCCAATCTTAGGTTCAGCCACTTTCTTCTGCAATGACCACCAGGTCCTACGCGTGTGGGGGAGTTAAAAGGCAGTAACAAAGGCCAATCCATAGCCTTTGCTTGAAACCAAAGTGTGAAGCACTTGAATGTACATTTGATCAAAGGCAACCATTAACTTTGTTTACTAATCTCTCTCTCTCTGCCTTTTACCTTTTTCTCACCTTTACTTTGCCTCTTTGTCCAAGTGTCTGCTACTGTGAAACTTCGTTATCCGTGGTTACTTTTGTTCATTTTACCCAACAGAAGTTTTATTGCTTTGGATCCCCCCCCCTCTCCCCTCCTCGCTTTAAATTGCCACACTTTCCCACGCCCACCCAAGCAAAGAAACAAGTGAAAGACGACACCAAAACTTCGATATCTCTCTTCCAACCACCCAATTCCTCGTCTCTTTGATAAAGTCAGGTCATTTGCCCGACATATTCAAACGCTTGTTTGTCTCTCTCTTTCACTCTTGTCTCTCACAATATGGATGTAAGTAAAGCGTACTCATTTTCCCTGTATACCTTATATATGTTCCAAATTGAGTTTCATATGTGTTCTATATTTGGTTTTGTTTTTGGTACTTGGATTTGTTGTCGGTGAAGTGATGAACTGATGATACCTTTTTGTGTTCAGGATTATTACAGGAGGAGCCATGTTCCAGCTTTTGGTAGCTGGGATTGGAACAATGACCTTCCGTTTACTCAGTGTTTTGAAACGGTTAGGCAAACTGGATTGCTTCGTTACAGCTACGCCGAGGATCGTGATTTATATGTTGCCGGCGATCTCTATGAGAACGATGTTGTTACCCCTGCCATGATTGTTGTTCCTCGTAAAAAGGTATGTCAAGTGTCAACTAAGAACTAAGCAACTAATATAAACAACCACCTTATATTCTTCTTCAGAAAAATCTTTACTTCTCTTGATGCCTATGAAAGGCACTTAATTTCTTCTAAATGCGTTGAATTGTTCATGCGTCATGGATACAAGAAAGGTTCTAAAATGTCAAGAAAGGAAACGAAGCTGACTTTGTGCAATTATCGATAAACAATTATTAAACATGCATTCATATGGAAATTTTGCAGAAAAAAGTAGGAGAGTCGCATGTTAAAGAAGGCAAAAAGCAAAGGTGGGAGGCGAGCGAGGAGAAAGCAGCAGCAGCAACAAGCCCCATTGTTATGGCCAAGCCAACTCCAAAACCCGTTGATGAAGACCTTTACAAAATCTCCCCTGACCTCCTTTACCCAAAACCCAAAAAGGTAGGTCCACTCTTCCATTAATTTTTTCAACTTAAAAAAGCTTTACAATTCTCCCCCACTGTCCCTCCCATGCTAGTGATAATTGTGTTTTTAACTTTCTTATGCAATTATTAATAACCCCATTAAAGTTGTGGCTTATGCAGAAAAAAGGGTTGGGGTTACTTTCAAGCTGCTTGGTTCCAAGTTGTTTATCGTGAAGCTGCAAAAAGCCTATATAATTAGGAGGATTACGTAAATATTGCTTTTGAAGAAGTTGGCATGGGGTCTGTTTTGATCTTTCCCCCTTCCCTTTGTATATTAGAGGGGATCACTGGGGTTAAGATTTCTAATTATTATGTGAGGTTACTACTTAGGACCACAATATTCTTCTTTGTAAGACAATCTTTTGATGGCTCGTTACAACATGATGATATGAATTATTATATAGAAATTAAAATTGAAAAAAATGATTCTTGTTCTCAATCTTGCAAAAGGATTCTGCTGCACTTTTTTAAGAAACAAAATCAAAGCCGTTGGAGAAACATGATGAGATTTGTTTTGATTATGTATGTATATTTGAGGGTACGAATGATGATTACACAATTCATGGATTATACTTAAATTTGGAACTCCCAAAGATTACTTTTGGAGGAATGGGGCAAACTCTTTCAACAGTTTTGCAGATTCAGGGATAAAAGAACAGTGTTTTAGACTTGGAACTTGAAATAAATTCGACAGCTTTTCTTTCTTTTTCTCCCTTCTGGTTTTTGCTAACATCACGGGCTACGCATGGAGTCCTTCAAATTTATTATTTATTATAACTCTTTTGGGTAAATTTCACAAATAGTCACTAAATTTTTATTTTAGTGACAAAATAGCCACTCAACTTTTAATTCAATCACTAAACTTTATAGATTTAATGAAGTTGCCACTTTCCATCCTTCTCTCCTCCTCCCCTCCCCCTACCACTTTCTAATCTCTTTTATTCTTTCCCACAATCCCTCCCCAAATTATGATCCTCTCCCTCTCCCTCTCCTCTCCCATTAATGAAAATTGCACAATCCGACACCCCTGCTTCCTTAAAAACATCCACTCCTCTCAACCATCAAACCCAATAATAAAACAAAAATACAAAATTCCATAGAAGGTTTCTCTTTTTTTTTCCTTCTTTTCTAGATCTTGTTTTTCGTTTTTTTTTTCAAAATTGTTGATGATACAAGGGATCTAATAAAATTGAAAGAAAAAGCACTGTTTTTCTTTTTTCTTTTTCTTTTTTTAAAAAGACTTTGATTGCTTTATAATTTTTTTTAAAAAAAGAGAAAGGGTATATACCAAAAAAGTGAAACTCCAACAAAGAATCAAAGATAAACCTAATCAAAATATAGCCTTTATGTGTTGGACATGCACTTAATAAACAAAGCATTTGTTATATTGAAAACACTACAAGTTTTTCTATGATGTTGAAACTGATTATAACAACATATCTTGAAGATTTGTTTTGATTGAATCATGGAAACCGACTTCTCAACTTTGAAGAGGTTGAATTGGATCGATTTGGATAAACTTGGAAGCTTATCTTGGACTCACTGAAGATATTTCCTTTGCTGATTATCTTACTATTTAATTGGAATATTAATTGTAACTGATTTAATGTGCAATTTGATACATGAACTTTAATTTGGTGCAATTATACATATGAAATTTTGACTGTGGTTCAAACTGATACATGAAACTTTAATTTTGATTCAATCATACACATTTAAATAAATAAATACATCAATTTATTTTTATATTTGATAAATATAATTATTATTGTTGTATGCAATATATAAACACAAAATGATGTTATATCAATAATTGAGTTAATAATTCATGAGAATTGGATTAAATCAAAATTTGATGTATCTAATTACACATTAAATTAAAATTGATTTATAATTTTGAGATTTATCCGGATTATTTATGGTTAAAGTACGTAGAGTTTGCATGCATGCCCTCCTCTTGCCTCTCTCTCAGAGATAAGTGCTACGGGATGACTCACAACTCCGAATTATATACTGATTTTATCCCTCAATTTTCTCGTAGATAAAGGAAACAAAATTTTGTTGATAATTTGAACGTTTCTTACGCTAATAAACGTATATATATATCATCTTTACTCATCTCTATCTCCATTTCTTCAATACCCTCACTCTTCGGCTAACCCTTATTTATATTCTTGTGCTCATCTTCCTCACTTCTTTTATTGATCCAAAGAGTGGAGTCACTCAAGTCAAACCCCTGCGGCTGCACCTTGGTAAGCTTTTCAGCTTTCTATTTTGTATCTGCAGATGAGGATGAAACTTTCATATTATTTTTCCTAATCGAATTATCTTATTTTTAAGAGGACAAAACCAAAGATTTATGGGAATATGGTAATAATTACAAGATTCAATTTTATGTACCTTATAAGTTTTTATGAAAAACAGTTGTATTTGAAGTAAATTTGTGAGCAACAATATCACGTGGATGCTTAATCACGCATTGACTTGTTTGTGTTATTGTTGTAGTATTTAATGCAAATTAAGTGGATAGCAGCCTGACAAATGCCATTGTACAAAGAGTTATCATTTTGTGGAAGCATTTTTATATAAACCAAAAACATGTTGTTTGATAGGCACACTTTAATGAGGAGTCCAGTAAGTGAGGGAGATGAATCGATGAAGGCAAAGAAGAATGTGATGGAATCTAAGAAATCCTGCATATGTTCTCCAACAAGCCACGCTGGTTCCTTCAGGTGCCACCTTCATCGAGCCACTGCTGCTCCTACTTTGAGTCAAAACTCACCCAGTTGCTGCATCGGCACACTGGCCAATGCTGCTTTCAAGAAGTTAAATTCCAAGCCACAGGGTGGTCAGGAGGAGCCTATTCTGTCCAGGTTGGGTAGGGCTTCTTCGTCTTTAAAACTGAAACCCATTTCAGAAACCACTCTGCCACCTTAATAAACAATGCCTCTCCTCTCTCTCTCTCTCTCTCTCTCAAGTCACCATCATTCTATTCCAGGTTGTAAATAGCAAAAGAACAAGGTCCCTTTCTTTTTTAAATTATTTTTTTTAATGTTTATAAAGAAGTGGGGACGTATTTGTAAGATAATAAACTAATCTAACTCTTTTTTTAAGAAAAAAAAAGCTTTTATCATCAATGTCCTTTGGGATTGTATCTGAAAGAAGGGGCAAAAACTGAGACTCACAAGGCCGTAGTCAAATTCCATCATGGTTTAGGACATTACTGCAAACCCTGAGTGAGTCCTTTGAATTTAACAATAAAGAATGACGAACTTGATGAGGTTGTACAAGTTATTTGGATCCTAACTACACGTATCTACAGTACCATCAAATCAAATCAGATCTCATTTTTGGATAGATTTAATAAAGGTTAAATTCTGCTATTAGTTCCTATACTTTTTGAACTGATCCATTTTAGTCCTTTTACTTTTTGAATTTTGAAATTTTAACTTTTACCTAAACAATAGCAATTGGTTTTCATATAAATCACATCATATGCTTCCCTTTGTCTGGCCTTTGTGTTGTGTGTTTTTCTTTGGGAGAAAATTTTGATTTCTAGGAAGGGCATCGATATTCCACTGTTTTTATAGAACTTATCCAAAATGCCAAATCCATCAAGTAAAAGATTCGATACAGGGATGGGCCTAAGAAAGGCTCAAACAAAAAAAAAGACACTACAATGGGCTTAACAAGAGTACATGTAGCAGGCTGCAACCCAGCATCGAATGAAGTTCCGCCGAGAGTCGTCATGTAAAGAACTTTTCACCCATTTCAGTATTATATTAACGGTGTTGGGTGCATTTGTTAGAAGCCTTATACTTGATAGCATTAAGTTGAAGCTTGCGCAGAGCAGCTTTCCCAAGATCAATGCCACACATATCAGCCAGCCTGACTAGGTAGAGTAGAACATCGGACAACTCTTCGCCTAGATGTATTCTTTCTTCTTCTTTCTAATCAGGCAATCCTTTTGGGACCTCCCCTTTACATTGAAATATCTCCGACACTTCTCCCACTTCACCAACCTTTTTTTATTGATCACAAACAAGGTTAAATATACACAAGTTATACTTACTGATTGTGTGTATATAAAAAACGAAAATTTAGAAATAAGATGCAAGTATGTATGCATACCAGGGCCAAAAGGAGATTTCTAGGGGTGTGAAAGTGATCCCAGTCCCTTTCCTTGGCAAACTTAGCCATTTTGTGCTTAAGAAAATCAAGACTCACTCTTTCATCAACTTCCTCAACCCCACTCATGACTGTGACTTGAGAGCTAATTAAGAGCAGCTTTTTTCAGAGAAGGATCTTCAAGGTAGATAGATATAAAGGGAGAACTTGGGGGAGGGGGATACTTTTAGGAGTAGTAATAGGCTGCCTTTCGTCTTGAGTCTTAGTAGGGTCAAATATAGGTTTCTATATATGTATCTTACCTTTTACTCATTCAAAGTACAATTTACAAACGTGTATGGGTAGAACCCACGTTGATCCTGGGGAGCCTCGTGTCTTTGTAGAAACACATGTTCTTTATTATTATTTTTTCTTCCATACCTTGTTGCCTTGTTTTATTTTGGCAATAAAAGTGGCTTAGTGCGCACTGCCAAATGCTGGCCCTTTTTAAGTTCCATAATCCATCCCATCGGGAACAGTACCCAACTTATTGAAGGTTCATAATCCTCAATCAGCCTGTTCTAGCTCTCCAAAACCCAATTAATACTTAGCTCTTTGTTTTATTAGTTAATAAAATAGATATAGTAAACCGCAAGTTCCAAACTAAAAGACATGAAGAATTAGAAACACAAAGATCCTGGGATTGTGTTTGATCTTGTTTCCACTTAAATTGATTTTATCTGAATTTCAGAGTCAGTAAGAATCAAATAAAGGGTTTCTATATATGTGCTTCATGACCGACACTTTATGCTTAAAAACCGCACAAAATTTTCTTCCAACTCACTCATCGTTGCAATGAAGCAAAAATTGGGTAAAAATTCAATAAATTAAAGTTATACAAGAGAGGGGAATCAAACTCGGGTTTCAAGGATTAATTCACAAGCTTTTTACCATTAGACCAATAACCCATTCTCATTATAACTTAAAAACATTATCAATTAGAAATTTGGGACGTGACAAGCTTGATTTAGCTAGCCCATGTATTAATATGTAAAATTGTTAAAGTTTTAGAAAGTTTTCATTGTTGTTTTCTTGAATAATTAGGTGTGAAATTGATAGAACTTAAGTTTAGTTTTAGAAAAGGACTAAATTGTAAAGCTTAATTGATGGTTTAGCACATTAGGGATCAAATTGAATAAAATTCAAAATTGCTATGAAATTTTGATGGGAATAAGAAATAAAAAGTCACTAATGAGAATATGTAAAACTAGATTTTAATCCGAAGATCTAGATCAAAAGTCTCTCGTTCTAAGTTTAGGAACTAAACTAATAAATTGCAAATTATGTGTGACTTGGTAATTGAATGTAATTTGATATGAAATGTGATATTGTGTATAGTTGGATTATGATTAGTAGCTAAAGACAACGCAAGGCCGTTGAGAGGGAAAGGAAACGCGAGAGTCGACGACGAGTAACTCGAGTCTTCGATTTGTATTTCTATGGTTCAAATCATTATAATTGTTGCATATTCATATTGTTTTTCATAGTATGATATTGAGGTGAGTTGGAAATGATTGTTTAAATTGAATTTTTATGATTGAGATTGGTTGTCGAAATAGAAGACTAAATTGAATAGAATTGAAAATAGTGTAACTTGATGAAAATATGAAATTGGCCTTGAATTTGGTTGAATCATGTTATGTTATGTAATGAAATGATGAATTGGTTGGTGAATTGAAAATGATGAAATGTAAATTGAGTTATATGATGAATTTGATAATTGGTTACCTTAATAACTGTTTGGGCAGAGTCGGATATAGTTAGCATGCCATAGGATAGATTAAGTAAGTGTTATTTCAACTCTATGTCAATAAGCGCTAGGTGCATTTTCTTGCGGACATTTCAATGAGTGCAGTGTACAACTTTATTTCGATTATACCAATAAGCGTTAGATGCTATCTATTTTTTTCGTACATTTCGATGAGACATTAGGTGCCAAATTGGCATGTTGGTTGGAATCCATATATCCATTCAAGTATGAGTAATGTTACTAGGGAATATAAATTGCAAATTAGTTAATTGATATTTGAAAATGAATTCAATATTATGAAATTGTATTATAGGTACGTATTTACGATATATAATTATAAATAGCATGTGAAAGATCATGCGAACTAATTAAACTAGTTCGAGGGCCGATATAGAATGATAATGGTAGATTTGATTTTGATTCGGGAATGATATACGGGCTCGATTGAATGTAATAAAGTGAAACGTAAGGTGAATGTTAAATAGGTTAAATACATTGGTAAGACCCAAATGGTAGGGAAGTGATGGAGTTGGACGTCGCTGCTGGAATTGGACTAATAATTAGCCTAGTCTACATGGGTTTTGGAGGATCTCTGCTGATGGGTTATATATTTTGGTGCATATTCTAATCTCATTTGGGATTAAAAATATATCTTTAAAAAATATTTTTAAAATAAATAAATAAGAGTATGGCAATTTCTTTGGTATATATATATATATTAATATTTCATAAATTTTTAGAATGAAATCTTAATTTCATAAATAGGGTTTAAATACTATGTATATCACTTTTATAATACTTAAATTTTATTTAATTTTTACTACATCCCAAAGAGAGTATATGTGATCCTTCGAACTCTGTTATAAAATCCCGATTTTTCACTAAAAATATATCAAATACTTCTCCTAAATACAATGGTAAATTAAAAATTTATGCTCTATTTGGTTTTTTAAAAAATTTTATTTTTTTATTTTTTTGTAAATTAGAAAACAAATAAAATTAATTTACAATAAAAAAAATGAAAGCTTATGTAGTACCTATTTCCCTATAAACACTAGAAATTAAAAAAAAAATCCTACATTTATATGGATTTAATTCAAGGTAATAAATTTGATATTTAAAACTTCTCCAAAATGAATAAATAAAAAATAAAGATAATATTTTAACTTTTATATAAGTTTTGAGTTTAGGAAAATTGATTTAAAATGGATATGTTTGTTTACGTATAAAAGGTTTTATGGAAAATGCTTTTGCATTTTCATGTGTTTGTTTCACAGAAAACAACTTGGTTAACGGAAAATAAATTACATGTCAACGTAAAATAAACTAATTTTCCTGTAAAATGACTTACCCTTTTGAAAAATGTAAATTATTTTCCGTAAAATAGCTCCTTTATAGGTAATTTTATTTTTATATAAAAATTAACCTAAATCAAGTTTAATATTATTATATTAAAAATAATTTTTATTTTTATTTTTAAAAAATATTTAAAATATTAATATAAAATATTATTTTTTTCAATATTATTAAACATACATAATTAATTATTTATATTTACTCATATAATAAATTATTAATATAATTAATAAATTATTTAATATTTTAATTTTATTTTAATAATAAATTTTAAAATAGTAATTTTAAATAATATTCTTCACATATTATTGAAAATATTCAACGTTACTATTTTAATAATAAATATTTATTAAAATTATAAATATATTAATAATAAATGTTTTGTAGTATAAAGGTTAAAATATGTCATAAGTCTATGTACTCTTCACAAATTTGCAATTTAGTCTCTATACTTTAATTTTTAAGAATTTAGTCCCTCTACTTTTCATATTTTCAAATCAAGTTGACATTATTAAATTTTTTTATCAATTTTGTTGATGTCACATTTTTAAATAAAAAATACTCACTTAGTAGTCATGTAACTAAAAAATGACGTTGTAATGAATCTGAATTTAACAAAATATTTCTAATATATGCAAAAATAATGTAAAATATAAATTTATAGATATAAAATAAACTCAATTAAACAATGAAAAGATAAGAAAATATCAAATGTAGTTTGTTTCATTGAAAACAACTTTTATGAAATATTTTTAATAAATCTGTCAAACAACAGAAAATATTTTACACATCATCCAAACACCAGAAAATATTAATTTTTTCAAGAAAAAAAATTATTTTTTAGAAATCATTTTCCAGAAATAATCTTCAGTTAAACAAACATACCCTTAAAACAAAACTTATTTTCAACCTTCCCCGTTTACAATGCATCTTTTGTTTTCTATTTTCATATGTTTTTCAAAAATTATTTTTAATTTTTTCTAACTTCTTTCAATATTTTCCATTTTACAAGAAAATTACAGTTGTAATGATTTCTATTTCTTGAAACCAAAGACAGACTTGGTTTTCCTGAGGTAGTTTTGGGAATTTGGATTTTAAATTTGGGTAAATTATAAACATATTCACTTTTGTTTGTCTCAGATTATATTTTAGTCACTTATATTTGAAATGTTACGTTTTAGTCACCCACGTAATCGTTTTGTTACGAAGTGGTCACTTTACCATTAAACCCTGTTACCTCCCTAAAGACAGTCCTATGTGGTAGTCCAAATGAGTTTTAAATACCAACTTGGATGTTCAATTACTGGGGTGAAAATAAGTTTTTAATTTAATAAATTTAATTTGGATTGCTACGTAGGACATCCAAGTTGGCATTTAAAACCCATTAGGACTGCCACGTAGGACCGCCGTTAGGGAGGTAATGGAGCTTAACGGTAGAGTGACCACTTTGTAGCAAAACGATAACGTAAGTGACAAAAACGTAACATTTCAAACATAAGTAACTAAAATGTAACCTGAAGTACTAAACAAAAGTGACTATTTTTATAGTTTACCCTTCAAATTTTGAATTTGGATTTAAATTTGGATTGAATGATAACACATGTAGTAATGTAGCAATAATGGTTGTTTCTTAAACCTATAAATTTGGTGGATGTCTATTTATTAGTGGATTTGAAATTGCTAAGTATTGGTTTTTTGAAGGTACAATTACAAGACTCAATTGCAAATCAATATTTATTGAAAAAGATTCAATATTAATATTTTAATAACAAATATTTATTAAAATGATAAATATATAAACAATAAATGTTTTGTAGTATAAGGGTCTGTTTGATTGAAGGAATTGATTTTCTGGAAAATCATTTCCAACTTTTCCAGCGTTTGATTGGCGGAAAACATTTTCCATTTGGAAAATGAACTCCAAAACAAGGGAAAATGGGTTACATTTTAGAGAAAATGTCTTACCCTTTCAATTTCCGTAAGACATTTTCCGTGTTCTACTCTCTATCGCCTCCTTCATTCATTCCTTCATTTCCGGTAGAAAATTGCTTCTGTTTATCGATTTTCCAGTAACTTGTTTTTTTAATTATTCAATACTTGTTTTTTTAACACAATTATAAATAATTTATTTGATATTAATTTTTTTCAATTTATAACGATTAATATTGTAGCTTAATAATTGAGTATTATTATAAATAAATCATTGCAATATATGTAAAAATAATTTAAAATATAAAAATTTATTAATACATATCAATATATGTAAAAACAATTTTTTCGAAAAATATTTCCAGGAAATCTGCCAAACAGCCGAAAATATTTTACACAGATTCAATCAAACACCAGAAAATATTTTCCAGTAAATCATTTTACAGAAAAGTAAAACATTTTCCTGAAATCATTTTACGGAAAATATTTTACTTGCAATCAAACAGACCCTAAATGTTAAAATATGCCATAACTCTATATACTCTTCATAAATTTAGAATTTAGTCCTTATACTTTTATTTTCAAGAATTCAGTTCATCTACTTTTCAAATTTGAAAATCGAGTCCAATTGTTAACATCCTTAAAATTTTTTGTCAATTTTGTTGATGTCAAATTTTTAAATAAAAAATACTCAGTATTCATGTAATAAAAAAATGACATTATAATGAACATGAATTTAAAAAATATTTTTAATAATGCTAACATCTAAACCTAAATTTTGATATTAAAAGATAAGGCTAACCCAAAAATAAAAGTACATGAACTAAATTTCAAATTTACGAAGAGTACAAGGACTTATGACATATTTTAACTTAGTATAAAAATATGAATATTTTAATTATATAAATATGAGTATTTGTTTAAATAATGCTTAGCTCCATTTATCCCTTACAACCCTAATGTGTCAATATGTACTCTTATATATGTAATATATGTAATTCAAATTAAGTTTTAATTAAGTATTATTTATCATTAAGTTTATATATGACATTGATTATTACAAAATATTTTCTTATTATAAAATAAATTTCATTTGTTAAAAGAAAATTGCACTATAATATTGTATAACAAATATATTTATGTCGTATTTGTTTTACAAAGAACAATGTAAAATATAAATTTATAGACATAAAATAATCTCAATTAAATAATGCAAAGATAAGAATATCTTAAATGTATGTTTGTTTTATTGAAAACAGTTTTTATGAAATATTTTCAAGAAATTTGCCAAATAACAGAAAATATTTTACATAGATTCACCCAAACACCAAAAAATAATATTAGTTTTTCCAAAAATCATTTTTCATTTTTAGTGAAACAAATCGAACCAAAATAGCAAATGAAATCCAAATTTACAAATATTTGATCTCAAAATATACATGCATGAATAATTTTACTAAGATTAATATATGCTCTAAGTTCTTATACTTTTCGTACATTTAGAATGCAGTCCCTTTAGTCCTACTTTTTGGACTTACGAATGTAACTCTATTTGTTAACATTGTTAAAGTTCTTTTGTTAAATTTAAAAAATGCACGAATTATTATAATTACAAAATTTATATATATATATTTGATACAAATACTAAATATATAGCAAATGAAATCCAAAATTCTCAAATATATTATAAATATTTCTACTAAAGTTAACATATGCTCTAAGTACTCTTCGTATATTTAGAATGTAAATTCCTTCTTTTTATTTCAAAGATTTTAATTCCTTTACTTTTTGATCTTAAAAATGTAACTTTATTTCTTTTATTAAATTTATCCAAACTCACTGTTCACATATGCACACACCAGAGTACCATACAGGTTAACTTCTTTATACATGGGTTAAAGTAATTGCATTGCATTTTAGTGATGCTGGTTTGGACTTTTTATAGGCCTGAACCGTACAAAACGGGTGGCATAGCATAGCCCCACAAAAGCACTAGAGTATTGATTACTGGGAACTCTTTTAGTGTGTGAAAATGGTGATCACCAGAATATTCTCAAAACTGCAAGAAAGCCAAACGCAATCAAGCATATATAAATGTTGGTGGGTCTTGCTTGTTTCTGTATATTACTCAGTTTCTGCCATTGTTGGTTTAAATTGAAATTGAATAGATTCAAAAGAAGGTGCCCATGTGAATTTTTTGTTAGCTTATGTTTTAATATTAGGGACCACTGCCACATGCCAACTTGCAGACCCATTGACCCCCCCTCACTTCAAAAACTCTTAAACCCCCTCTCTTCTCCAAAACCCTAACACCATAGCTCATATTTTTGCTTAGTGTCTCCTACACAGTCTGCTTCTTTTTTGTTCCCAATACGAAGATATTGCAGATAATGCTTCTCATTTGGAGTCTACATTTGGTATGTGATTTCAGTTCTTTAGTAGCGTAGCATGTGTTTATGGGCTAAGTCTTACTAAATTATGAGACTCAAGTTTTACTTAAATTATATTTTTTTATTATATTATAAGCTTTTCCTAATAAAGGAAAAGGATAAGTTTATCTAGTGTTAATTGAATAGTTGAGATGGAATATTTTGGTATTGAAGCCATGGTCAAAGGTTGAGTCAAGTCCTAAAGGGGTGAATATTGAGGCACTTGCTCTCAAATCAACTTTATAAACCTTTACATAACAAGAAGCCAAGAAAGGGAATTAATGATACACATTCCAGCTTTCTTTCATGATAGCAGGAAATTCTTGATGTGCCAAAAAAGTAAACCAGAAAACTACTGAGAGGAAATAATAGTATTTGAATATAGAAGGGAATCTAGTTTCTAATACGCTGTTTGATTCTAAACCAGTAAACTTAGAACCATATCTGGTTTCATGTCCTATGGCAAACACATTTGTAGTGGTAAGCACTATTGATTGGGTCGTTTCCTTCAACTGGAACTTGCTCAGCTCTGCATTTGTATTTGCATCCTCTACATTCGTTAAAAGTGCAAGTAGGGGCTGTGGATCCAATCATCAATCTCCTTGAATTCCTATCCATTTTTGCTTCATTGCTGCCTTGTGTTGCCTGAAAGAAGTAAAGCAAATAAATACAGGCATTTTAGATATACACGAAATGAAGCTAATAAGCCTAATCCCCGTACTTGCATATGCAATGGAGGAGATTGATAGGTCCCTTGTTGGAATGGAAGTATTAGTTGAGTTCTAGATCCTGCAAAATTGGAACCATCCATAAGCATATAATAACAAGTAACCAAAATATGACATGAAAACAAAACAAAAGCTACTTTTTTTAGCAAGAAAATGGAAGGAAATCCCTGATTTATGCATTTCCTACATTAAAGGCCTGGTAAAGAAAGATGGCTACAAGGCAAGGAGAAGAATATGACCTTGTGCTACAAGGAAGAAGGTGAAGAGTAGCAAAGGTAAGTAGCTCAGTTTAATGTTGGCCATTTCTCCACTTTGTATTGGAAGTACACATAAGAAGGTGATATATATGAAGTTTTAGGGCAGCATATATGAAGGAAGGGGTGAGAGAGAGTTGTGGTCAAGTAATGACCATAAGCGATAGACTGTCAAATCATTCAGTGACTCAGAGGGGCACACTGCAACACCTAAAAGGGGTCCCCAAAACACCCAAATAGACAGATTGCTTGTTGGAGCTAAAAGGGGGAGTTTGATATCTTGGGGGGTGTGGGGTGGAACTATTGACGTTTGGTCTACATTCTACATTTTGGAAAGCATTTGTTCACATAAGATGAATGAAGGTAGCTACTCACCCACCAAAATGAACCACCCTGGACTTCCAAACTTTGGTTACTGGGAAGAAAATAGCCATAGAAATGATCATATGACTGAATAGCGTATTTGGTATGCTCCAAACACTTGTTAACTACATAACAACACATTTATATATGGGTTCAAATAATAATAATAATAATACAGATTTGGTTAACTCAGTTGAAAATATGTGGCAGCAATAACTTTCATAAAAAATATTGATACATGGGGAATGATGAAACTTGTCCCCCACCCCAACCTAAAGAAATAAACTCATTTAGCTAAAGAATGAAAGCGTAGGATCTTGGTTCCACAAATCCCAAGCAGCTGATGAACATATTTTTTCAGGCTATAAATGAGATGGGTTTTTGAAGTTGGTGCAATAGTCAAAACTGTTGCCTAACAATGTAGAGGGGTTGCCAAGCGTGGTGAAGTATGGGTGGGGATTGGAGGCTGGCAGCCATGTGTTGTGACTGCACTTTACCCTCTCATGCTACATCCTCTCCCACATCTGCCACCTGTTCATATTCTTCCTACCTTTGCTCATCATCTCAGATTCTCTTTCCTTTGTCTTTTCTGGGCATCTCCTTTAGTTTAATGCATATTAAAATGTTTTTTTTATCTAAATAATATAAAAAATTAATTACAAAAATACATAAGTTATAAATTATTTACGACAATGATTGTTTTAATCTAAAAATAGGTGCCAGCCGCACCAGTTAAAAAATAATATTTTAATAAAATAAATAAAATAATATTTTAATGTAAAAATGGGTATATATAAATAATATATATGTGTTCTTGACTTCTTGTGTATATATAAAAAAATGTTTTTCTTTTTTATAATAAAATGAAACGAAATGAGAGCATATTATGCATTACAGATGTAATAAAAATTCCAAAACAGTAGCACTAGTGCACTACCATTGTAAGAGTACATATCTAAAAACATTGGGCCAACATGGGTCTAAACTCTACACTATGGATCTTGGAGGTAGGCTGTAAGCACAAATTAATAATAAATTTAATCTTTGAAGTTTATATTTTTTTATTAAATTGATTTTTAATTTTTTAGTTAAATTTAATAATTAATTTTTTAATAAGAGTTAAATCGATTTTTATAACAAAAATATTTATTAAAACACTAATTCTTTTTGAAAAATTGGATCTTTGTCCAACGGATCACACCTACCAAGAAAAAATATTTTGTTTTGGTTCGACCTATAACCCCATATGAAATACCGAACGGTCTATATTTAGAAGTACTCGTCCTCCAGGATCCATTTCGGGAAAAAAATAATACGCAACTTTGAGCTGTCAATTATATCCTTCATAGAAATGGCAAACCGACTCGGAGAATTTCTGACACAAGTATTCAACTTGTTCAAACTTGTTTAGTGTTGAGTTGGGATCAAGACAACAAAAATTCTTTCGTCGAAGAGGTCTGTGCTTCATTTGTTGAAATAAGGACAAATGGTTTGATTCGAGATTTCTTGAGAATTGACTTAGTGAAATCTCATATTTTTTATATCAGAAAACGAAATGATCTGTCAGGTTCAAAATTGAATTATGATAATAGGTCAGATCGTACCAATAAAAATCCGTTTTATTCTATTTATTCCAACGCAAGGATTCAACAATCGTTTAGTCAAAATTTAACATTGACATGTCACTACTTATTTTATATGTTAGGTCAATATATTATTTAAAAATTATAAAAATAAAAAATAAATCAGAATTCAAAAGAATTTACAAAAATATTCTTAAAAATTCAAAAAAATACATAAATAATTATATATTTAAAAATTTAACATTTTAATTGATATTTAACCATTCATAATTGAAATCCGAGTTGAAGTTGGGGGAATGGAAGTTCCCGTGGATATCCAACACAACAAGAATGCCTAACTTTGCCGCCAACTCTTTCCCTTATTCCTCTTTCATTACGTACCCAAGAAAACATGTCAATCAACCCAATATGCTCCTTATATCATATGCTATGCATTGCAGGTGTCATCTATTACACGAATTCGAAGTACCCTAGATTTTGCAACCCACACATTCTTCCAGAAATATGGTTTCCTACATGTGCAAGTGCCAATCATCACAGCTACAGACACTGGAGGGTTTAGTGAAAAGTTTCAGGTTACAACTCTTTTGGGAAAAACAAGCAAGGAAGAGAAGCCGGTCGGTGTTAGTGATGCTGATGTTGTTAGCCTTGAAACTGTTAAGGCAGCTATTAAGGAGAAATCAGGGGTAGTTAAACAACTCAAGAGAAGTGACAGCAATAGAGAGTCACTTATTGTAGCAGTTCAGGATCTGCAGAAAACAAATGAATTAGCACGACAGATCGAAGCAAGAGAAAAATCCAAACCAGTAACTGCAGTGAAGCTTGACTTACTGAACTTCAATGATGATTTCTTTGGTCGCCCTAGTTATTTAACTGTCTCTGGTCACTTTCATTTGGAGAGCTATGCATCTGATATTGGAAATGTCTACTCATTCGGACCCAGATTTCAAGCTGATAAAACAGTGTCCTCCAAACATGTGGCTGAAATGTGGACTGTTGAGGTAGAAATGGCTTTCTCACAGTTAGGGGTAAGACTTTGAATACTCAAGGCTCACGTATGTTATGTAAATTAGATCTTTGATGATAAAAATGCAGTGATCTTCATGTTTACGTGTTAAAATATCTAAACTGAAACATATTTATTACATATTCAACTTGAATGAATTTTCATATATTAAGGTCTCATTGATATCCTCCATTGGAGTTTCCAGGACGCTATGAAATGTGCAGAGGACTATTTCAAATTTCTCTGCAAATGGATATTGGATAACTGTCCAGAAGACATGAAGTTTGTCTCAAAAAGAATTGACAAAACTATTACTCTTCGTCTTGAATACATGACGACAAGTTCTTATGACAAGATTTCCTATAGAGAGGCAGTAGAAATTTTGAGAAAGGTAAACTTGGACACCATGTACTTCCTATATTTTAGCCCCCATATGTTGCTCATACTATCTATTTTCTTAAAATACTCATGTCTGTCATTCGTTGCACAGGGATATATCCCTCCAATGATTGGTCAAGTAGATAAGAAAACTTTTAAAAATTTAAGCATTCCGAATTACATTAGATTAGACCATTAAACATTTCAATCACATCTATAGCAACTTCGATCTGACTGAATTAGTTTTAATTTAATTTATTCTTCAACATCAGGTCCCAGATAAGGCTTTTGAAACACAACTACAGTGGGGCGTCCCTTTGACAGCCGAACATCTAAGGTATGTATAATGTGGCTATTGATCTAGACATGCCAAATGCAAGATCATAATTGGACGAAGACATTTCCTATGAGTTTGGTTCCTACTATCCATTTACTCAATGGCAGCTACTTGGCCGATGATCACTATCAGAGGCCTGTAATTATTTATGATTATCCAAAAGCAGTTAAGCCATTTTATGTATGCTTGAATGAAGATGGAAAAACAGTTGCGGCCTTTGAGCTGGTTGTACCCAAGGTAAGTCTAAATTTTATTAAGAGGTGAAGAACATCTGAAAAGTCAAAACAAATATCTTCAAGCACCAAAAAGTTATGTGCTGGTTCAGAAAGATTATAACAGGGAGCCAAAATTGTATGTGCAGATTGGAACAGTGATAACAGGGAGCCAAAATGAAGAGAGCTTTAACGTGCTAAATACAAGGTAATGTCATCCTCGTTAGTCTACTACAAATGTTGGGAAATTGTGGATCCAAATGAAATTGGCAAAACAGCAAAACACTATTTGCAGAATTATTAGCAGACTGACTATTCTCGATATTTTCTCATTGATGCAAAAACAATATCTTATTTTCAGCTATGGTTTTGTGATTTCAGGATCACGGAATTTGACTTGTCAATAGATCAATATGAATGGTACCTAGATCTTCGCCGGCATGGAACCGTCAAGCACTCTGGATTTAGCCTACGGTTTGACCTGATGGTTCTCCTTACCACCGGCCTCATTGATGTCAGAGATGTAATTCCTTTTCCTAGAAGTCACGGCAAAGCCAACAGCTAAGGTCCTTTAATGTAGTGTGATTAGGGGCTAAAACTTAAAAGCTGAATTTACAAAATTGAATATTGTGTAAGGTTGTTCTGATCCTATTGATCGAGTCTTAAATCGATTGGTATCAGCATTATTGTCAGTGTAAGAGAACATGGATTTAAGGTGTTGAAGCATATTATCCTCATGTATAAAAGTTGAGAGAGGCTATTGATAGTTGTAGACATTATATCAAATATATACATAGAAAAATTACAATATTATATAATAGAAGAGCATACCAGATTGAGCCAAAATTCATGGTCTGCAAGCGGTCCATCTAATTAATTAACGAGGCACCCCACCAAGGACCAATGTATAAAAAATAGGAAATTTTTTCTTCTTAAGGATTATAATTGGCTAATATATTAGATAAGCCCTTGAACTTTGTTCCTTTATTTAAATAAAGCCTTCTATATTTTTATTACATCCAAATAAGCTCTTGTACCTTTTTAAAACTTTAATTGATATTTGAATAAGTCCTTAAACTTTCACATATATCCAACTATAACCCATAATTATGTAAATCTTTAACATTTGATATTGTCTAAAACTGAAGTTGATGTTTCTTTCTCATATTTTTAATTACTATATACCTTTAATTGTGATCTTCATGGAACTAATGAATAATTAAAAATCATTTGATTATAAACAATCCATTGAAGTGAAGAAGAAAATTAAAATAGATATGTATGGCAATTAAACGTCCAAGAGGGCGTGTGATATGGTTCAACTTGCTTGTATCCCACACAAAGTTGTGTAAACATCAGATATACCAAATGCAAAATGCAAGAAACATCTTAATCTTACAGCTAAAGATCACTCTTATTGACACTGATTACACAGTTTATTAAATGAAAACAAACTGATTTTAGCATACCACAACACTAGTGATGAACTATCTTCACTGTTTTGCCAAATGAGGTGCCATTGTTGGAATCAAGTGGGAAGAAAAAGGGGTAAAGCTCGTACCGGACATAACAACTACTGTATAGGACCCGACAGCCCTTCTTGCTGTCACAAAAGTTTGGGAAATTTCCAACAGCAATTGCAAGGCATTGAGCACAATCTATCTGAGATAAGTCCCTTGTACATTGCACCAATGCATATAGGGTCAAAAATTGTGACAGTTTGGTCTTACCTTTTCCAAGCCCTTCATTCTTTGGCATGACAGCTTCTGATCTAATTCTGTCCATCAGAGCTCCAAGTTCTTTGTTGAAACTTTGAGGGTCCGTAACATTTTCAACATTATAGTAAAATATACCAAACGAGGTGTCAACTTTTCCAACAAAATTATCATTGCTGTACCGTAGAAAGCAATAGTCGTACCAAATCCTTGCATCAGCTTGATTCGAACAGCGTTGGCGTACTTCCTTCGCAGCGTCTTGTATGCAACTTGAACAATCTTTATTACTAACATCCCCTCTGCATTGAGCAAGACCGTAGACTTTATCAGGGTCTTTACCTGAGGAACTCACAACATAACCAGTTAAGGGAGTTTTAGAGACTAGTTCAGCCAACAATCGATCAATGTTTAAAGATATTTGGCTACTGCTACTTATGTTGGTGTTTTCATTGCAAAAGTTCCCCAAAGGATCAGCCCTGCAACTACTTACAAACAATGAAACAAGAAGCATATATAACAAATTCATGATGATTTTTTTTCCTTGCAAACTGGATGCTACCTTTTGGTGTTCAGCTTTCTTATAAATGGCCCTTGGGATTGGAAAGGCTGAGTATGTGGGAAAACAAGAGGCAGACATTCTTGACTACATGTGTGTTCCAAAGTCACCACAACAAGTGGAAACCATGGATCATTGTTTCTAGAAAGTCTTTCCGGTTGATTTTTTCTCAGTGACCAAACAGGTAAGCTTCATAAACTAATAATAATCTGGATAGGTGCTTCATGGGATAAAATTATTAACAATAATCATTTTCCTCCTACAACTTGTACAATGGTCAATGGGGAATCTAATCATGTTCCACTAAAACAGCATAAGATACGGAATCTTGGAGTTAAACATGCTAGTGGAATTAAACAGTTGAAGCCATTTTTGTTGATATTTAAGCCACAGTTCTGATTGGCTATAATGAAGAGAAAAAGAAAACAAAGGAAGGATCGCAAGCTTTCATGTAAACTATTCCTCGAAAGACCACAATTTATAGCTTTGTTGACTTCCAAACTGGTAAAACTTCCAGGCTTTAGTCAACCCTGATAATAAATTTAAATGAATGAAAAACTAGCTAGTGGAATTAATCATGGCGTAAGAAAGTCAATAATGGACTTTATTGTTAATAACGTATGTAATGTGTGTGTTGACACCGCTTTTTTTTATTGAAAATGGGGTCGACTTAAGTTTTGAAAAATAAAACGAGAGTCGACACCAATCCTTTTTTATAGGATGTAATTGAATTACCTTAAAAAATAATTATTTTTAATAAACGGTTTAATTTTATTAAAACAATAAATTTGGTCTACGAAATTCAAAAAAAATGAGTTCGAGAGTCGGTTACGCACGAGAAAGAATTAGCACCCTTAATACGCCCAAAATTGATACCTAGTTGATTACTTAATGTCTTAATATCGAAAATTAAAAACTTTAAAGAGATTTAAAATATGATCATTTGTTTTAAAAAAACTTATATGAAAAGAGATACTCGTTAAGATCCTCTCATTTCGGAATGAGAAAATGTCACACCCAATGAGTTAGGGCACGATATTTTGCCTCTTCGAAAATGAGCTTATCTAAGAACTCGCACAATTAAATTTAAAAGAATATTCAATTGTTTATGTCATATAAAAAAAATCACAACCAAATATGTTAACGCACGATTTCTCGAAATACTAAACATTAAATATTACCTTTATTTATTTTATTATTATTTTTTGAAAATCCTCATCTCCAAAGAATATCACGTCATATCCAACGCATTAGAACATAACATATTAAATTCTCGATAACGAGCTTTTATTCATGCTTTTTATAAAAGAGTAGTCTCGATTATTTAGATTCAACGAAAAAAATCAAATCACAACACGTTAAGACTCGATTCTTTCGGAGATCCCAATACCGAATATTACTTTTATTTTTCAAAATTTTTTCTTTTTTTATGAATTTGGGTAAAAAATTAATGCAATATTAAATTTGATATATGAACAAATGCCACATTAATAAATGACAATTGTGGATACGATAATATGAGCATAAATAATATGAGAAAAATAAAATAAATAAAAGGACAAATCAGTATCGTGCAAGATAATAAGTATATAAACAAATAAAATTAAAACATTCTCTCAAAATAATAATGAAAATAAATAAATAAATAAAATGAATAAAATATAAAAATGTAAAAAGATATATATATAAAATTATAAAATATAAAAATTATATTTATGAAAATTAAAAAAATGTGTATAGATATATATAAAGATACGCATATAAGTTATGAAATTAAAAAAAAATGTAAGTACGTGTATGTGTATGTGTATATATATATAAGTAAATTATGAAAGTATGTACGTGTATATATAATGAAGCTTGGGATCAAAAGTAAACATAAATACATGGTGATAATAATAAATAAGAAACACAATAAATAATCGTGCATTAATAAATGAACAGTAATATTAAATAGATAAATAATAATAATAAAATAATAGTAGTAGTAAAAATAAAAAAAATAAAAAAATAACAGTATTAAACATAATAATTATAGTAAAAATAATGATAACATTATTAAAATTAATTAATTTAATAGCAAAAATATAACAAAAAGGGACTAATTTAAACTGAAAACAGAACTTTGGGGTCTAAATCGCAAATAAATTAAAAAAGGGAGTGGCTCGGGACTGAAATAGAACGTGCTGAATGTACGAGGGACCGATCAGGCATTATTCCCCAATCCTAAAGTGCAGCGTTCCAACACAGACCAGAACGAAACAAGCATAAAATTTATGGGGCCAACATATAAAAACAATAGAAATAAAAAGGACTAAACTAAAACAAACAAAAAATACGGGAGGACTAAGGGCGTAAATAGCCCAACAAATGAAAACACGCGGATCCTCCTGGTAATGGGTCGGGTCATGCGCGGGTCGCGCAAAACGGCGCCGTTTTGGCGCTGAGACCCCCAAATATAAAAAAAACCAAAAAAAATCAGTTTCATCTCATTTTTTTTAAAACAGAGAGCAAAAGCTCTCTCTCTCAGGCTTGTAATCCGGCCATGGTTACCGGCCGTAGCGCCACCGCGGACGGTGGCCGGCGTTGCGCGAAAGGAGCGTTTCAGCCCCGTTTCAAAGCACACACGAAGGCCAGGCCCTCTTAGTCCGAAAAAAGCCCAAAAGAATAAACCCTTCACCACCCTTTTTAACTCGATTCCGGCGACTAAAGGGGACTTCCGGCGCCGAGGCCTCGTGATCCTTTAGGTGAGTCCCTCTTCCTTTTTATTCTATTATTTAGTATGTAAAAGAAAAAAAATTAAAATAAAATAGAAAAAAATTAAAATGATTCGAAACAAGAAAGTAAAATCTTCTCAAATCTGTTCTGTTTTTGTTTTTTTTATTTAATGTTCGTGAAGAAAAAAAAAGGGAGGGGAGAACCCCGGTACAAGTGATTTGCTATGGCTTTATAGCCATTTTTACATTATTTTTTTTATCTATTTTGCTTGTCACTTCTGCCTTAATTTCTTGCAGGTGGAGCAGGTAAGGACGGATGTGACCGTGGCGGTGCAAGTGGCGGTGGCAGAGGAGTTGATGAGCGGCAGAGGGTAGGTGCGGCGCTAGGGTTAGGTGCAATAGAGGCTAGGGTTTTTTGAAAATGTTTTAGTTTTGGGCTTGTTGGGCCTTTAGTTTTTTTGGGCTGTAATTTATTATTTTGAGTTAGGTCTGTTTTAGGGTATTGGGTTTGATTTAAGGTTTGGGTAGCTGGGTTTTTGGGCCCCGGGCAAATTTGGGCTTGTACAGTGTGTATATATATACACCATACTAATTTAAAATTATAGTTATTGAATGTGATATCATTAAGAAATTATAGTAATAAATGATTTGTATTGTTGGATGACCCTCAAAATTTAATAAGGATGGCCATAAATGAACCGACCTTAGCAAAATCTTGGACCAAACCTAGCGTTTGGTCTCAACAAAAGAAAGTAATATGTTTAAATTGAATGATTAAGAAAGGGAAATCACACTAAGTATTTGCCAATCTCCATGTAATTACCTACCCGACCAAACCCCATAATGTTGAGTAAATCCGCTTAACTAAAAGCCCACATAGCCCCCCCCCCCAACTATTTCTACAAAAGCCCACAAATCCCAAAATCACCGCAAGTTCCATCAAAACCCCGCCAATTACGCACCTTGTCCGTCGCCTACCATTTTTATACACTCCCCCTGCTTTAAAGTTAAATCCCATTTCACACATCTCAGACGAGAAATACAAATACCCATTTCACTACCATCAAACCACATCCCACAGACATGGGTGCCCACGAAGAAGAAGCCGGAGGTGAAGAGTACTTGTTTAAGATCGTGCTGATCGGTGACTCAGCTGTGGGAAAATCGAACCTTTTGTCACGTTTTGCTAGGAACGAGTTCGACAATAACTCAAAGGCAACTATTGGAGTAGAGTTCCAAACCCAATGCGTGGAAATTGATGGGAAAGAAGTTAAAGCACAGATCTGGGACACCGCTGGTCAAGAAAGGTTTCGAGCTGTTACTTCTGCTTACTATAGAGGAGCTGTTGGTGCTCTTATTGTTTATGATATTACTAGGAGGAGTAGCTTTGACAGCATTAAACGTTGGCTTGATGAACTTACCAGTAAGTTTCAATCTTTATCTTCTTTCCTCCTGTTTTTGTAATCTTTATTGTTTTTTTATTGAATCATTGTTTCTGCCATGGCAAGAATGTAGAATTGAATTATAGTAATCATAGAGAGACTCTGCTTAAGTCAATAAAATTCAGATCTTTTTTCTCTGGAATGGATGTTTGCTGTCATATAGGAAGGCTCCACTAGAGAAAATTTCTAAAATTGCAGATCCAAGTGGGGATGGATGACAAAACCCAAATTTCCATAATGTGTTCAGAATGGCATAAAGTTCTTAGGGTTGTCAGTGTTTTTGAGTTCTGACTGTTATAAACTTTTTCTTAATGTCTAGCTTACTTTTCTTTTGATTGGGAAAATGCGTTATACTCACCATTGTTTCTTTTTGGAGTGATTGTGCCTTCGCATTTTGGTGGGGTCTGTTGTGTAAATGCCCCTTTTCTCAGTTTACGACTTTTAATTCAGTTGGTTCGTGCAATCATCCCTAAAATGTAAAATTTTAGTATTTACATTTTCTTTATCTATTCTTAGATTTAAGATCTTTATACCAAAAAGCTCTTTTTTTTAGATTCTATGCAAAAAGTTAGTACCTGCCCATGGTTCTTCTTGGTCTAGGAAAAAGAGGAATTGTTTAAGCTATGAGAAAAAATATGTTCCCAGAAAAGTTTTCACTTTCTAGGAAACTCAACTAAATGGCATTCATTTGTTTAATTCAAGTAAAAAAAATTGAACCTTATTGTAATTAATCCTTGCAGCTCATTGTGATACTACATTGACAAGAATGCTGGTGGGGAACAAATGTGATTTGGAGAACATAAGAGATGTAAGTGTGGAG
This sequence comes from Gossypium hirsutum, assembly GCF_007990345.1. Taxonomy (NCBI): domain Eukaryota; kingdom Viridiplantae; phylum Streptophyta; class Magnoliopsida; order Malvales; family Malvaceae; genus Gossypium; species Gossypium hirsutum. The sequence continues at coordinate 53,845,878 of NC_053443.1, forward strand.
GAAGGCAAAAGCCTCGCAGAGGAAGAAGGCTTGTTCTTCCTGGAGACGTCTGCCCTCGAATCTACTAACGTTCAGACTGCTTTCGAGATCGTTATCCGGGAAATCTACAACAATGTAAGCCGAAAAGCCCTAAACTCTGATTCATATAAAGGCGAGTTGTCTGGGAATAAAGTCACCCTGGTCAAGGATGGGGCAAATGCTTCCAAGACGGGTTTCTCCTGCTGTGCCAGATGATCTTTGGTCCTCCGTATTGCAGAGAAGCCACCTGTTTCCACTCTTCTAAGTCCTGGTGTGTCAATTTTGGAGCTTTCTCAAATTTTCTTTTTTAAGGTTTGTTATAGTTAAAACATAAGACTGCATTTATGTTCTTATATATATATACTCTTTTACAAGCCAAAAGATTTCCATAAAGTAGAGCCCATGTTTCCCAGACATTGATGACATATATTTGAAGGATTATATTTTTATATCTGAATTCGAATGTGTTTAGACACAAATGTTCTAAAGAACACCAAAAACAGAACCAGGCTTGAACACAGTCGAGTTCTTAAATTCACATCCATAACATACTTAGTCCTTGATTTTTTAACAGTTACACTTTCATATTCTAGTTTTCAGAATTGTAAGTTCTTACATAATGTAAATTAGTCCTAAAACTCAAGTTTTCAAATCTTTACAATTTAACCCCTATAGTTTCAAACATTACTATTTTGTGCTCAATTTTCCAAATTTTCATATTTCATAATCATATAATTTAGTTACTACATCAATTTTTCATATTTCACTACTCAAACCCTTAGAATTAAAAAAATTAAAAATTTTACAATTTGGTCCTTACTTCAATTTTTTATGAAATTAAATCATTTTTCAACTTACTCATCCAAATAATATTCAAAATAAATATTTTCAACTTAATTAAACATAAATTTATAGATATAAATTTATATTCCCTAACGTACAAAATTAATAATTAAGCTTAATTAAGTAAATTAAGATTTAATAAAACTAAAACATGATTAATAAAATATCAAATGTATGTTTGTTTCATTGAAAACAATTTTTACGAAATATTTTAAGGAAATCCACTAAACAACAGAAAATATTTTACACAGATTCATCTAAAAACTAAAAAATATTAGTTTTTCCAGAAATCATTTGAGAAGTCATTTTCAATAAAACAAATGGAGTCTAAGCTCAATTGGCATGGGCATAATTATCAATGCATGAAGACTTGAGTTTGAGTGCGTTAAAACGCATTATCCTTTTATTTAAATTGATAATTATTTTTATTTATTGTTAGTGGTCACTTTCATATGGAGTACAAAAAATTGTTTTCAGTTTCAATATAAATTGGTCCACTGACCACAAGCGTGGATTCATGACTGGATAGGAAAGCAACATCATTTTGGCGAAATGGGGAAAACAGAGTATGATTCTTTTAGAGCTCATCTGCCTGGCGTGCCCCCAAAACACATGATCCTAAATTAAAACTTGAGTGCTTCGGTTTAGCTCCCCAGTCCCCACTATGCCTCTGCCCAGTTCCCATGTTTTGCAGTACCTAATCGCAAACCCTATGTTCAATGGTTGCTTTGAATTCTGCAATGGGCATCTATGAATGCTTTTGTAGTTTTACTCCTTTTCCTTTTTGTTTGTTTCCATTAAGAAAATGAAAGAAGGAATAAATTTTCAATTTCTTGAATTAAATTATAAAATACCCTAAAAATTATTATGAATCTTGTAGACCTTTCATTGGACTAGTTTGCAAACAATCCGCAACTCACATCTTGTGATGCACCCCTTGAGGGACCAATAAAGTTTTATTGTTTATATGATCTCAAGGATAAAGATGTCAAAGAAGGATAATTTACGACACAGACAGGAATACACAATGCATACCATGGTGACAACTGATCTATAACAATAGTACTCATTGGACACCTGACCATTGACACTTGGTCAACCTGCACAACCATATAGAGATCACTATATAGGCCGTCACACAACACTATAAGACAGGAAGCAACCCAATATTTAAGCTTGGGTATAGATTCTTATCATATCTACTATTTTTGATACAATGCTTATAATTATTCATAGCCCCTTCTCAACCCTTAAATAGGAGGATAATGCGCTCCTGCGCACTCAAATTTACGTTTTTTTACACTGGCAACAATATCGATATCAGTCGAGCTAAAACTTAATTGACAAACATAATAGTAGTAGTAGAAATTAAAAAAAAATTAGTTTTTTTTCGTTGTTGCAAAAAAATTGTAGTTGAAAATTAAAATGCCCTTTTTAGACATAATAGTAGCAATAGAAAGTAAAAAATTAGTTAAATTATATAATATTTAAATAATTTAACATAATGATACATTAAATATAAAATTTAAATACGTTTTAAATAATTTAATATAATTATATATAAAATATAAATTAATCTAATTTTTCATATACCTTTTAAATAGTTAATATAAATAAAAGTGTTTTTTAATATAATTTTCACTTCCAAAATTCAAGCTTTTACATTTGGATAGAAAGACACTTTTTAACCCCATTTTTAATTGTAAAAACCAAGTGTTGTACATTACTTTTGTGGCAGAAAAACACATTCAGGTAAAAAGTGATTTTCCACCGCAACGGACAACGCTTCATAAGAGATGTTTGCCAAGAATTTCCTATTGTTATGATGTAGTGCCAAAATTCTTTTAAAAGAAATTATGAACAAATTACAAACAAACTAAATAACTCAATTAATAATTGACATAATAACAAAACCAACCCATTTTCATCAGTAAACAAATCTAGATTCAGCCCAAATTATGTCAATGTCCTTTCACCTCCACCCCCAATAGCTTCAGCAGGCCGAATCAATAAAACAAACAACAAGTTGGGTGGGGGAAATCAGCATACAAATGTTGGCTTTGTGAAGAGTAAACTGGATCTTTGATTTTGGGCAATGATGAGCCCTTAGCTTTAGCCTTGTCTATCTGATTACATACAAAAATGTGACCAAGAAGTTGGAGAATTAGTTGAAAGATGAGAAGTTTAATTGAGAGAAGGGTCAAAAGTTTTGCCTTTTTTCATGTCTTTCAAAGTGTATATAAAAGGGTTCTCGGTAGAATCATGTGAATGTAAAAGAGAGATTTTTTTTTTCAAGCATTTTATTTCAGGGTAAATTAGCAAAATAGTCACTTTTGTTTGTCTCAAGTTATGTTTTAATCACTTAAATTATCGTTTTATTATAAAATGGCCATTCTACTGTTAAAATATATTATCTCCCAAACGACAATCCAGAATAACAGTTAAGATGAGTTTTGGAATCATGTGAATGTAACATAGATAAATATCTATATGCAACGATACCAATCAAATATTTTATTTAATCCAATGTGTTCACAATTAAAAGAAAAAAAAAAGGTAGGAAGTGGGTCAAAAGAATCTAATGCCAACCATCATGTGTTTTTGGTGGATTAGATAGAAAGAAAGAAGTCATTGAATGGTAAGTGTAAAACACACTTACATTATAGTAGTCGCCATTGACATTGACTCTTAGTTTAAGGCAAAATCAAATTAGAACATGGGAAGTTTCATGTTTGGTTCTAGATGTACACTACCACTCCCACCAACCTCCAACAAATTACTTCTAATGACTTTAAAGTCTGCCTTTTTCCTTCTGCTTTTTTGCCAGGTTGCCAAGACTTTAACCTATACGAAGGGACAAAATCAAGTATCATGTAATGGGGATATTGAGATAAAATCAAAAATTTTAGGAGTTAAAAAGTTAAAATTTTTGTATTAAAATGGTTTAAACAAAGAGAGATAAAATTAGATTATTAATTTTGTTTTGGTCAAACAAGCATTAATTCAAGACAAATAACAGAAACTAGAAAACTTAATCAGACGGGACTGGTACGTCATTCTTGCCTAGAATATAGACCCAAGAAGATGGTGGTTGATGCAATCAGTCAAAAATACACATTTCCTTCCTATAATAAGAAGCCACCCAATCAGCTAGATCTCCTTACAAACTCAAAATGCACATAAGGAATTCTGGCCAGGACAAGAGTTCAATTTCTGCAAGATAGGCTTGAGTTCTCAACGACTACGCTTATCTCTCTTTAAAATCTGCTTACACACAATCAGTAAGTCCGTAGCCAAAATAATTCTTAGATATCCTTACTTCAAACCCAAGTTGATATCCAAGACTTCCACCATTTTAGGAGAGTCAGCAAGAATCTTTGAGCCTCCCCCATTAACAAGAAAACTCGTTCACCAATTCCAGCAACTTTTGTCAAGTAGTCAAGAGAGTTGCGTTACTTAAATCTTTACAGATATCATATCTCAAGTTGGAACATGGAGAATTTCATATTAATTTTTTAAAAGTAAGTTGAAAATTTTTAGTAGATATTTTAGGTGAAAAAGATAGCAAATTTAATTTTAAAAAAAATGTATGTTTGTCTCCCATCCCACACAGTAAGTTGTGGTAAAGTAGCACAATTTTGTCCCCTTCGTTGCCATTCTATGACTAAAAAGAAAAAGCAGTACATCAAAAGAATTAATTTATTATTTTATTCATCCCAAATAAATCTCATGCATGGTCTGGTTGGTAGGTTTTAAAATTTTCCCATATTTTAAAACATGTTAAATTCACTTTAATTATATACAAATTTATAACTTTCTGTGCATCCTACTCATCAACCCTAAAACTTAAACTTAGCTTATTTAAAGCGGTTTTATATCCCTATTTCAAAGAGACAATCAAAGATGTAGTACTATAGAACTTTTCTTTTGGGGGTGACAAGATGTGGTCGTAGTTGAGTTTGGGTGAGAGTTTTCATGGTAACTATGGAGAGAATTTTGTACCCCTTTTGAAAGGACTCTATGAGAGTTCAGGCTTCGTTTTCAGGATTTGGATTTGTTCGTTTAATACATTTAAGTTTATTTTTTCATATTGTACTCTTGGTTGTGTCTAATTTTTTCTATTTGTTTTTGCTTGTTGCTTAATTCGAATTTATCCATAACAGTTTGGTACATCCTAAAATATATTGAAGTTAATTATTTAATGAATTAAAAATACATTTTTATCGATTAAACAATAATTCGAATAAAATATGTAATTTCACATCAAATCCATCCTAAATTTAGCTCTTGTACCATTTTTAAATCCAAAATATATCCTTAAACTTTAATTATATTCGAATTAGTCCTTAATCTTTCACCTATATTTTCATTTTCTGAAACTGAAATTGATCTTCATTAAACTTAAATGAAATAATCATCAATTAGTAGCTGTGTGAGTGATTAAAAATAGATATGAATATAATTAATAAATATTTTATAAAATTTTAATTATTCATTAATACAATTTATTTATATATAAATTTAATTTATTATCTTTAATGGTCATTTTTAATTATCATCTCATCGCTACGGTTATGATTGAATCCAAACATATAAAAGAGAATAACCTACTTAAATATAGTGGCTTAGTAAAGTGTTAGTGAAATATTAAGGGTTTTCTTTTTAAGAGAGAAATATATTGTTAGGGTTGTGTAACCTGAATCCTTGTTAAAGAAAGAAAGTACAGTGGCAAAATAAGGGGATTTGTGTAGGGTTTAAGGCCGAGGGCCGAAACTCCTCTTGTATCATTTGTATAGATGTAGAATCCGTATAGAACTACACTTTTTCTATTTAACATTGATTAGAATAGGATTTTTTTCAACCTTTTAAATAGATGTAGTCGAAACTCTTCTTGTATCATACGTTTTTCAACATTAGTAAATTTTTTTTTCTCTGCTCGTGGTTTTTTCCAAAAAGATTTCCAAGTAAAATTTGTGTGTTTTTATTTTTCTTTATTTTTGCAGTCATTCTATTGTCATTATCGGCATCTATCATAACATGTACTTGATCATTATACCCGATGCTTGTTAATAATTTTAATTATTAAATCAATAGAATAGGATGACTAAATTTCTGGATTTAAAAAGAAGAGATTAAATTTCAAACATTTGTAGAAGACAGGGACTAAAAGCAGAATTAAACCTTAACAAATCAAGTAAAATATATACAATTTGAAAAAAATAAAGAAAAGGAAACACTCAAAATAGATTCATGATCATGAAAATAAAGTGACGCTGCTATGATGTAATATTAAAATATTTTTGCCAATAAAAGTAGAAAAAAGTAATAATTTATGTAGTCATCCTGGCATCATTATGACATATGGCCCCATCCTCTTTTCTTTTATTGGGTAAACTCCACAAAGAGTCACCAAATTATAAAAAAGTTTCAACTTAGGCACCCAAAATAAAAAATTTGTAATTTAAGAACTCACGTTACATAGCTCGACCATTTTGGTCACTCCCTATTTTTTTAACTGCCATGTCAGCTTGTCATTTGTGATTTTAACGAGAGTGACTAAAATTACTGAACTATATAACGTGACTGCTTAAATTGTAAACTTTTATTTTAAGTACCTAAAATGAAAATTTTTGATAATTTGGTGACTATCTGTAGAATTTACCCTATTTTATTTTACTTTTCTTGTTGGGAGTACAGATAATGACTTCACTTTCATTTAAGACTACAAACAGTAACGCTTTGGTTTTGAATTTCCGTCGCGGTTCCTCCTCTCTCTTCAATCAATCAATTCGTAACGCCTAGGTTAGGTCTTACCTCTTTCCATATTTTATTTTTTTTTCTTTTAATTGTTTTCGGGTTTTGGGTTTTCGTAAATTTTTATTCTAAACTTGATAAGTAGGTTTATTTTAATTTTTTTTTTATTTCTCTTTGATACTTCCATTTTAATCTTTAAATTTCGAAATTATAAAAGTTTGATAATATGACACAATCTCGAATTGACACATCATCAATTTTTGATAGAATCTAAAGGTGTGTTTGGATAGGTGGTGCGTTTATTTGCAGTTAGTATAAAAACAACGATGGCGGTGAGATTAAATATTGTAACGATACTGTAGCGTAAGACAAAAATGTAAGCTAAACACATCGCTCTGCACCTCACCGCCCAGCCAAACCCACCCTAAGTTTAGAGATCGAGATGGATCTAATTGTCAAGTTCAAATATCAAAGTGGATAAAAAATACAAATATTAGAACATATTTAATTATCAAGTTGAATGGCGAAAAATTAATTAACCCTTTCAAGAATGATGACTTTTAACTCTTTCTACAATCCACTAACATTATGAAAATGGTAGTCTAAAAATTATATCAAAATATGTAATTGGATTCTGAATTTTGATAAAAATTGAGATTTGATGTTTGTATTTTAAAAGTTATTTTATTTGACTTCAAAATAAAAGTCTAATTATCAATACTGTTTAATATGTTTTGATGGGAAGTCGAGACAATACGTGAAAACTGTCTAATTAATTTATACAAATGTAATCTTTTAAGAAAATAATTACATTGTGAGAAAATTTTTGGTTTACAAAAACAAATTATTATTATTATAAAATTCAACGATGAAAACAAAGTATTCGTCGCTAAAAATAGAAAAACAATATGAAAGACGGGTTCGTTTCAATATATACAGCTAGTACCATGTGACTGAGTTGACTAGAAATAGCTGGGCAAGATTCACGTTTACACACCTTTCCCTAACTCGCTAACTCAGACCCTTTAGCGACAAATTTAATTTTTGTTGCCTAGCCTTTGCTTAGTTGTACACGGCAAACATTTTCTAAATAACTTCAAAGAAGCGTTGTGCATTGTCAATTCGGTTCACATGCACGTCAACTCAGCTTTAGCGACGACAGCATATACTTAATTCTTAATACAATGAACTTATTATTTTTTCTTTTCTTTTTGCATTTAATTTTTGTGTGCAAAGGAGAAAAGACAGGCCAAGTGTGGGTCAAGAGTCATAATCAAGAACATCTTTAGGGGGTCTATTTTGTCGGTTTTGCTAATCTTCCACTTTTAGCGTCGTCAATGATCCAAGCAATATCCTACCAACTCTTTTCATTTTCCCCACCGTGGCCGTCGCATTAAGTTTTTTTAGATTTGAATGCAATCTTTGATTCTTGGCGTCAAAATCACGTTGATTTTAGTTTTATTTTGGGTTATTATATCATATGAAAATATGTAGTTGAATAGTAAAGATTAAGGTTTTGAAAATGTCGACATCTTAAGTTGTTCGAGTCTTATTTAGGTCAGTTAGATAAATAGTCGTAGTGATTGATTTTGATCGGAATGGTTGTATAATAAAGTTGTAAAGGAATGAAATTAAAACTTGGTCACTCCCATCCCATGGGTATCTCACAAAGCAAGCAACCAAAATGACCAAAAAGCGAAAGCAGTATAGTCCTATAATCATGGAATAAGAGGGGGTCCCCTGTCTAAAACCACTTCAAGTCAAAACAATCTTTCAATTCCAGTTACAATAGGGTTTGGTGACTTGTAATTTGGTTAGGTGAACATGGTGCGTATTGGTGTCTGGGCGAATAGTAGAAACACACAAAATGATGGCAGAAATACTCAGTGGTATACTACAACTATATAACACGTACTAAGGATCGAGTGCTAAAAAAAACCAACATTTGGAACCAAGCAATTATACAAGAGACTGAAAATTGGAAATAGAACATCCCAACAAGGATGAGAAAGGACAAGGGTGTTACAAAATCTGCAATTGGAGGCTTGCTGATGCCATCAACTTTGGCCATTGTTGTATCCGTCGTAAGGTTTGGTGGACTTTCTAGATTTTCTCTTCAAAACGACAACCCAAGTAATGGCTTCCAACAGCAATGAAATACCACCCAAGGCAATAATCACAATCATATAAGCTGTTTTCCATTTGTCTTCAGGTTTCAAGATATTGATACCCTTGAATACATTGAAGATGCCAAGGACAAGGATGGCGTATCCAAAGCTGTGGTGGTAAACATTCCAGTAGAATCTATACTTGTGATCTTTCTTGGGCCTTATAAACAAGGCAAAAATCTAACAAGTAAAGACACAATAAGTTCCCAAGTTTCAGTGTCACACCACCATAATTAAACTTGATTCGCACAATTCTAAGAATGACCCAAAATGTTAAAAGGGCATGAAAGATTTAGTAATTGAAGAAATACCTGCACTGTAGCAAGAACGAAAAGGGCAATTCCAATATTTCTGTGAGTGGAATATGTGATGCCTGGGGATTCACTTCCGAGCTTAAGACCAGTTCCCCAGCCAGCAACTCCTATGGCATAAGCTGATACTTGACAGAAGGCGTGGAGATAAAACCAGGCTGGATCTGCAGATTCAAAGGTTCTTTTGTAGCGTGCAATCATGGCCCCAAGTGGAAACAATATTCCCCAACTCACAGCATTCAAAATCCCATGAATCTAGAATCAGTGAAGTTTTTTTTGTCAAATTAATCAAAAACCCAAATCAATCTAAACAACAATTTCTGGGGTTTTTTTTTGTAAAGCTTTAAAAAGATGGTGATAATTTATAGAAAAAGGAAACTCACATTTTTCTTCTTGAGCCTGTCGTCTCCTCCAGAGCTAGTGCTACTCTGTCCACTTTTCAAATCCAAGGTTCCTTTAGATTGCAAATTATTACCAACGTAGACATGTGGCACCAACCTGCCATCGGTTCCGACGCTGGGACCCACTTGCCAAACCTGATTAATCTTCCCACTCGCCGCTAAATCCGCCGGAACCTTAATTTTAGCGAAAATCGCCAAACTCCCGTCACTTCTACTCTCGGCCGTCTTATCCCAGACCTCGAAGGACAGATCCTTGGCAACAATTGAACTGTAGGAGCTGACGTCAAAGGTATGAACCTGGGCGGAGCCGGTGGTGGAGTTCTTGTAGCCGACGAGGGATTGTAAACCCGCCATGCCGGTGGCCTTTGGATTTATGGCCTATGCGATCCAACCACCCGATTTGGAAGGTGTGGCGATGAAGGCGATGGAGAGAGTGGTGTTGGAAGAATTGTTAAGAGAAGTGGAAGAATTGTAAGAGAAGTGAAGGTAAGAGGAAAGATAAGGGAGGTCCAGGCAGTTGGAATATACTTGGTTTTCGGTAAACTTCTGGGAACTGCAAGTGAGAGCAGCCGACGGTGAAATCATCAGCGCCAAAAAGCTTATACAAATAAAAACAGCCGACGACAACGGCGGCGGCGACGACGGAGTCATTTTCTTCCTTTCCATTTTTTCTCAGACAACACACAAAAGGCAAAAGAATAAATAACGGCTAACTGGGTAAGTTAGTAAGGAGAGGGCTGAAAGTTGGCGGAATAAATAGAAGCCATAAAGGCTTAACTAATCATGATTTGACACGTGTTGCCTCTTTTTAAGGGAGACCACGCGCTAAAGTAGAGGAAATTTACCAGAAATTAATGAAAAGAATAAGTTTGGTGATTAGTGGATTATCGGATCTTATCTCTCTTGTTTTAGGGTTTGTTTCACTCTCAACCCTCAACTGAACATTAACTACTTTACTGTCTTAAACCATTTTTACAAAGAATAATGTAACTTTGAGGGTATCTGTATTTTTGGTTTAATTTCTCTATATACTGCATATACAAATAATTATTTTTATCTGATATAAATTTTTTTAACCGTGTATGATTGAATCAAAATGAATATTTCATGTTTATATTTGAACACAATCAAAGTTTATGTATCAAATTACATATTGAATCAAATTTCATGTATAATTTTGATATTTTTTCCTTTTAACTAAAGTCACATTTAATTTTTATATCAATTTTATTATTGTTTATAAACTATTGGGTTAATGGCAGAAATTACCCCTATACTTTATTAAAATTTTCAATGTGGTATTTGTACTTTTAATTTGTCCAATGCAATACCTATATTTTTCTTCTGTTTATAGCTTTGGTACTTTGATCTAACCGTGTTAATTTTTTACACAAATTACCATGTGGCCCACTAATAGAGTGTCACATGGTAGAGTGGGCTACATTGAAAAAGTTAAACCAATAAACCATAGGGACTTGCTAAAAAGTTTGCCATTTTTTTTTTTTGAAAATCATAATGATAGAAGTCATTAAAAATGATAATACAATTACATTTCTCTTTTCCTTCTTGAAAACCGTTTCCTTTTTCTCTCTTGTTTTGCCCAACAAAGGTGGCGATGCTGGTCCGAGATTTGCCATTACCTCCCTCCCTCCAACCTCTTTTTCATTTTTTTGTTGTTCATTCAATCCATGTGTATTTTCTCTTTTTTAATTTGTTGGTATGTTTTATGGGTACATTTGTTGTTTTTGCAAGTAGTAATGTACAGACGACAATATTCGTCATCATTGAACCTCCATCGACCTCAAGCAGTTTCTTTTGGAAAGTGAATTAAATGTAGATACTTAAATGGCTCTTCGTTAGCTTCTAGATTTGTTTTTATTTTAAGAGTATTTTGAAATAATAAATGGTTTCATAAGTTAGTTTAAACTCGTCTTGTCTTAAGTTTTATGTTTTTTTTTTATGTTTTTCCATTGTTTCATAAGTCTTTTCTTTTAGAAATTTTTGTCTTGTCTTTTATAGATTTTTAGTCTTACTTTTGCAAGTGCTTTCCTCTCCGGTTTGATTGATACTCAGTTCTTTTGTTGATTTTGTCCACCATTTTGGACCATTCGGGGTTGGTTCCCTCCTAGCGTGATAGATGCTTGCAATCACCCCAAACATATCATGCTTAAGCTGTGAAAAAATCGATTGTCAACGTGTTATAATCTTCTATCGTTGTTGGAGCTAAAACTTTTATCATGTTAATGAAGTTTATTCTTCACCGCCAACAATGGATATTTATTGTTTCTTTCTTTTCCTCAAATTGTATATTACCATTGATGGTCGCTAAACTAACTATAATTACGACAAAGGCAAGCGCACCTATCGAACAATAGTATAGCTATGGTGAGTAGGGAATATCGTATCCATGAGGACTAAAAGTACTAGTAATTACTATTTTTCTATTATTTAGCCGACAAATTGATGAAAATGTTTTTAATCTGAAATTAACTAAACTAATTACTAAGAACGCAACAGAGAGTGAATTAGGAAAATAATCGAATAAAACCAATGAGATAGACAATACCCAGGAAAGGATCCACCTAGACTCCACCTATTATTCTGAATTTGAATTAAACGATTTATTCACTTGTGCCTTGATCCGTAGAAATCATTAAGTTATGTTAATATCTCTTTCGAGAGTAAAAACAATTGACTCTAGGTTGATTAATTGAAATCTCTTTCTAATTAAAACCCCTATTGTCGCATTAATTCGATCTATGGATTCCCCTATTAGATTTGACTCTAATTCGGTAGATTTATGTCGTCCTATTTCTAGGATTGCATGCAACTCCACTCAATTATGTTAGATCTACTCTTAAATAGGGACTTTTGCTCCACTGAAATAAGCACATTAAACATGCATTAATATCCTGAAAATATTAAAACATGAAATAAGCATACATAATTGAGAACAAGAATCAAGTATTTAATCAAGTATTTATCATGTAATTCAGAAATTAAATAATAAGATTCATATTAAATAACAAGAATTAAGTATTCATACATAATCAAGTGTAATTTTACTATTACTAATTTAAAATTTTATAAACTATAAAGGGGCTTAAATAAGAAATTTTCTATTTTAAGAGAGGCCAAGACCCGTTCCAACCCCCAGCTTCGTCACTAATTTGTTGCTTTATAAAAGGAATGGAATTCTAGTAATTACACAACTAAATTGAGACTCCATTGATGAGTAACCCAATTTAATGGTTTGATTTTAGTTTACAACATTATTTATTATTCTACCTGTAATTATATTTTTTTAAGGTACTTGTAATTATACTAATAAATTATTATTAAAGTTTTTTTTTGAACTTTAAGAGTTTCACTTAAATTATTAGGGAGAGGGAATAGGATAATGAAGTAAATAATTTATATTACTTCATTTTTAATGTTGTTGAACAAAAAGGAATAATGTTAATGAATGTTGAACCTCGTGTGTTGGCCTGATAGTTAGGGTGTTCACCATCTTAGATATGGCAGGGGTTCGAGTCGTGTTAATCATGTTACTGTTAAGGCTTCATCCTCCTCTTAATTCACTATAAAAATTTTTTAATGAATATTGAGAGAAAAATAATTTTCAAAATTTCAAAAGGTTTTTTTTTTTGCCAGCAAAGAAGTAAGAAGTTGTAATAAATAATAAACCTAACAATAATTTATGTGTGTTTATCATATTTCATATGTTTTTTTTTCAAAAGTTATTAAATATTAAAAAAACTTTGAACAAGTGCATCTGTTAATTCCATCATGTTTTTTTTACATTATTTTTATATTGATTAAACATATCATATTTAAAAAAAATTAAAATAATTTAAGGAAAAGAGTTCAATTAGGTTTATAATTTATTCAAATCAAGTGTTAAAAATAATATAAAATTCAACTTTTTGAGTTGTATTTGGAAAGAATCAAACTAAAATCAGCTCAATAGCAAAATTGAGTACTCGAGAATTTTGAAATCTCAAGTTTGAGTTTCATTATACATAAATGTGTGTATTCTTTCAGAATAAATTATTCTAATTAGTTAGAGTTAAATTAGTCATTAAATTAATTATTTAGTTTAATACTTGTAGTGGAGAAATTATTTTATGAACCTTTCCCACTATATCATCCATGACCCCTCTCCAATTATTTAATGGTATTTCAACAATTTTTTCCATGTCATTAACATATAATTTTGGTATTTTTCTACTCTGAACCTTGAATGTCAAACTCTGAACCTTGGATCTCAAACCTCAAACCTCAAACCTCAAACCTTAAACATCAAACCCGAACCCCAAACCTCGAATCCCAAGTTCAAGGTTTAAGATTCAAGGGTCAAGATTCGAGGCTTAGGGTTCAGAGTAAAAAATTTACCAAAATTATGTGTTAATGACATGGAAAAAATTGTTAAAATATCATTAAATAATTGAAAAGGGACTATAGATGATGTGGTTGGAAGGGTCCATAAAATAATCTCACTTGTAATGGCATGGACATTGTTGCTAATGCAAGAAAACGTGAGTTCGAGTGAGTTGAAGTGCATTATCCTCCTATTTATGAGTTGGAGAAGAGCTATGGTTAGTTTTAGGTATTGTGTCAAAAAAAAAGAAAAGATATGATAAGAACCTAAAATGAGATTGTTCAAAAAAAATACTTATAATCATCGATTATATGAGAATTATTGTAAGTAAAAAAAAACAAACAAATATTTTAGTTTTACGCCTTAGTTTTCACTTACCCAATATGTACAAATTAAACCCAAAACAAAATTAACCTAAGGAGGACATATTTCTTTTGTTTTAGCAAGGAGTCATCTAATTAGGTGAAATCAGGTGGAGGATGAAGACTGTAATTAAACAAAAATTTACCGTGAGTGAACCGGCCTCGGCAGCCAGAGTTGTTGAATAGCCCAAGGATTAAGGAATTTTATGTTAATTTTAAAAAAGGAATTACTGATAGTAATAGTAAATATTCTTAGATAAATGGAATTGGAAGGTAAATAGTCAAAAAGTGGACACATTAGATTTACCTTGCCCTTGCATTCAACTTAAATATATATATATATATATATTACTAAGATAAGGAAGATGTGTTTTGCAAATGGAATTAATTTAAACTTTAGTGGCCTTGCTAGAAAAAGGTACACTGAACTTAGACCTCAAACTCCACTATTTTCAATTCATTCTATTTACAAGTCCCTATATTTTTTTTAAAAAAGTTGGTCAATTAATATTTATAACAGGGTGTGGTGTTAAAGGATGATTTATTAAGTTGTGTTACTTTTAAAATATGATATCCCAAACATATGATCATATGTGTAATGTTTCGTCAATTTGTTATTTTTCACGTATTACTTGCTAAAAATTCAGTTAATAGGTTAATGACTATCATTTGCGTTGAGACTTGAAATTTCAAAATTTGGAAAGTATGGGCATTTAGAATGATCCAATTGGAGAATATAGACCAAATCTACAAATGTATGCATAGCATAGGACTAAAAATTGAATATAATCAAATGGATTTAACTACTAATGTCTGTGCCAAGATTAGAATTTCAAAAATCTAAAAGTAAAGTAATTAAAATTGACCAATTCAAAAAGTACATAAAATAAAATTGATTAGATTAAAGATAGGGACTAAATCTACAACTTTAACAAAATATAGAGACTAATAACAAAATTTAGCCTCCTATTTAACATATTACTTTTATCAAATAAAAAAATTTTTGTAATTACTTTTTTTAATAAATACTATCTTAACTAATGTATTTGGGTATTTTGTTAACATCTTCCTTCATAATGATAACAATTTTAGTGAAAAATTTAATGGTTTAAGTAAATATAATTTTTTTTTGATAAAATAAGCAAATGATTACATCAAATTAATATAAATCAAAAGCATTCTTATCAATATCAAATTCCAAGAGATGTGAGAGCTCCTCGGGAACCTCCTAAAAACCCAAATGTCTTCCATTTTAGCTAACGAATCCACAACTGTATTCTCCTCCTTTGGAACATGCCTTATTCTTCAATATCCAACCAACTTTAACAGTTGAAGAATCCTCCTTATCAAAATTGAATTTGCACTTGCCAGCTGACTTTCTTGAATGATTTTAACCACCTCTGAATTATCAATTTGGATCAATACTCTATCAAAACTCCACTTTTGTAAGAGAACCAAACTATCCAAAATCTCCAAAAACTCAGCCTCTAACACTGGATATACCCCAAATAATGATTATATTCAATGATAAAACTGGATCAAAAATTGATTAGCAAAACCTTTCTTTCTTTCTTTTTCTTTTTGTTCAAAGTTAGCCGGATCTTTCTTTGATTATAAGAAGTAATCTAATACTAAAAAAATCCTTGTGATGAACACTTAGAAAAAGTACCATTGAATATGGTAAGGATCTCAGCAACTTATTTCCAATTAAATCTCATTTATATATATTTATTGTGAATATCGAGGCATATCCCTTTTTTTTTTTCATAACTTAACACCCCTAGCAAGCAAAGTATAGAAACGAAAAGACATCACAACTAAAACTACAATATCCATAAACCCATAAATTTCTTCTTTCTATTAAAACAAATTGCATTACAAGATGTTTGAGTCTCATTTTGTATAAATTAATTATGAGTGTATTCGATTTTTGTATATATATGTTTAAGTCTCTTTTAGATATAATATTTAAAACTACTCATAGCTCCTCCCTAACTTTTAAATTGGAGGATAATGCGTTTCAATACACTCAAACTCACATCCTCCTGCACCGCTAACAATCGAATTAAGACTCAATCTGTAATTTAGTAACTTAATCTAAAAAGAAAGTAGTATAATGAAAAGTGGAGTTAAACATGGGATTTGGTTCACAAGCGCCGTGCTTAATTCCAAAGCAAGTCCCTTAAGTCATGGGACTACTTAGAGCCGAAAAAGCAACATTAATGGCGTTATCCCCCCCCCAAATTTAATGCTTTTTTAAAGATTTTCAAAGTCAAAGAGTTATGCTTCAGGTATTGCTCCAATATTTTAATTAAACATTGAAAATCGTTGTTGGTTTGTTGTTGTTGTTGGATAGACAAATTCTTAGTTTGGGGGCACACAAACCCCACAACCCCACAATCCGTTCGTCCAGTGTCTGTGGTGTGTATGTAGCAACATGTTTACGTTAATTTGTAGTCAAGCTGGGATTTTTAGTTTTGTTCATACTTGAATTAGTTCAGTAGGTTGTATGGGTAAGACTATATTCCATTGTTCATATTGTTTCTTATATCCATGACTATTTCCAGAAAGGAATATGAAAATTTAAAAAGATGAATGAGTTGGATATGAGAGCATCCATGTAAATTAACTTTTCTTTGTTCTGACCTCGAATCTTATTCATTGTAAAGTAGTAAATGGAAAGTGAACGTGGGGCTTGCGTTCTTGGGCTTAACAGTTTTAACTTTAGTAGTAAGATTTCATATAATAAGGCCATTTGTACGAAAAAAAAAATCACATTATATTCTTCAAAAATAACCTCAAATTTATGAAGTAGTAAAAGGAAACGACAATTAATTCATTATGTAATACGCTAATTTCAGGGTCTACCTACCAGTACCAGTGCTTCGTACATAATAAAGGTGAAAATATTTTCATGAATATTTCATGATATGCAACCTATTTTAACTTCAATCAAGACAAGAAACATGATTACAGTGGGAAAAAATGTCATCATACAATGGAAGATAAAAAAAGGCAATTGATATTTCGTGCTAAAATCATTCATTATGCCCCCCCCCTTTTTTTATTAGTACTCTGCTTAAAATCACATGAAAACTATGAAGTAAATCAAACCCAGGATCCAAAATCCTACATTTAATTGGGTAACCCTCAACCCATATCCCGAGTTAGCATTAGCAACCTGTGGAGATGGTGAAGGGGATGATGGAGTGAGTTTCTCCACCAGCTGCAACTCTCCCACGGAACCCAGATTGGCTTTATCAAACTCATGCTTCATCGGGTGACCATCAGCGATCCCTGGCCCAACTTGCCACACCTGGTTCAACTTCTCCGCACTTTCCTCCACTTTCAATGAACCATATAAAACCATCTTCCCATCGCTGCCGGCTTCGGCTTCCAAGTCCCAAACATCGAAAGAAAGCTTCCCTTCCACAATGGAACTGTAGGAGCTTATGTTGTAGGTTTTAACAACCATAGATCCATTGTTTTTGAAAGCCAGGAGGGCTTGTGAACCTGCCATGCCTGTCCCCGTGGGGTTGACGGCCCAAGCAATCCAACCGCCGGCTTTAGCCGGAGGTGCTGAGAAGGCTATGGAAAGGGAAGAGTTGGTGGCATTGTAGGTGAAATGGAGGGTTGCGTTCAAGGTGGGGAGGTGGGTGCAATTGGAGTATTGTTTTTTGCCACCGGAGAGTTTGAGCGATGAACAATCAGTGGAATGTGTGGGTGAGATTAGAGTAAGGCAAAGACAAAAGAGTGGAAGGAGCAGAGGAGTAAAAAGAGACCCCATTTTCATTTTTGGTTTAGTGCTAAAATGGTCTCCAATGAAGGAAGATATAAAGAGAGCCAAAAGGGCTTTTCATAGATAATGGGTCCAATAGATTGGTGCCACGTTGGATTCGTAGTTTGAGTGTTGAACTTGGAGGGTTGATTGAGTGGTTAACAGTTGATCTTCACGGATTATCAGGGGTAGATCTCATCTCGTCGGGACAAATACTGAAACCAAAACGATAAATTATAACAAGAGAGATGAAGGAGTGGGGGGTAAAGCACGTGGGTGTTCAATGGATCAATGTTAGAATAAATAGGGGAAATGATAGTGTGTGTAAGCTGTCACCGACGAGACTGCCACAAATTATGACATATTTTGCAATGTAGGTAGATGATCAATGTGTTCATTTTTGTTTCTCTTCTTCATTCCCCACCAACAATGCATCTTATATTCAATTCTTGCTCTTTCGGTTTTGGGTGGGTTTGGATGAGCAGTGTGTTTATCTGCAGTTAATATAAAAACAACAATAACGGTGAAATTAGATACCATAGTATAAAATAAAAAGTAAGCTAAACGTACCCACTGCACATCCAACCCATCCTTAATCTAGTCTTAATTATTATTTATTAATTAAAAAATATTTTTTAAAATTTAATTATAATATATAAATATTGTAAAAATTAATGTTAAATGAGTATTATGTTCGAAATTTCAAATCATATCATATCAAATCGAATCACAACACAACTTAATTTAACCCATAAATAAATTTAGTTAGATAAATTGCTTCCATAATCTTTTCTTTATTGTTAAATCTAATTTGTGTGCTTATGTAACAATTAAATGTTCAAGCACAACTTCAATATAATTGAAAAAATAGAATGTCGATAATGGTAATGTATTGCAAAGAAAAGAAAGAAAAAATAGAACACATAGATTTTATGTGGAAATTCTTTCTAGAAAAAACAATGGGCAGAGGAGAAGAAAATTTACTAAATCGAATTCGAAAGGTTACAAGGAGTATAGACGACGTGTATTTATAGGTTTAGAAAACCTTATTCTAATTAATATCTAATAGAAATAATGCAGTAAGGTTGAAACACCTTATTCAAATTAATATAAAACAAAGAAAGTAAACTTTTATTCGGGCCTCCGGCCTTCGCCCTCGTGGATCCCCCTATATTGCCACTTGTATTTTATTTTAATAAGAATCAGGGTCACAACTCTAACAATAACAAATAAGAATGTGGTATGGATTTTTAAATGTATTGAAATCCTAAAACTCTTTTCTGATAAAACAATGAATTACATCAAATTAATTGAAGTAAAAGAACCATTACCTTTATCGTGATGTAGGGCTCCTAAGACTTTATTACGGACGTCATCAAACACCCTTGGATTTGTCTTCTAACCTAAAGTCAATTTAGCCAAGCAATCAGTGACTTGGTTATCTTCCCTAGGAACAAACCTAACCAAACACTGTCCTTCAGTTCGCAAAATCCGTTGAACCTGCCTAAGCACTATAATACCTAAATTTACCGGCACACTATCTTATAGAGCTTTAACCACCTCCAAGCGGTTAGTATGGATCATAACTCTATTGAATCCTCTTCTAATTAGAAGAAACATGCCATCCAAAATGTTACATAGTTTAGCCTCAAAGACTGAGCAAAATCCTAAAACTTTTAACATTATATTTTTCACTTGTAACGTAACACCGCCAACATTACATTATATGTTTAAAGACTTAATTTAATCTTCAATTATTACTTAGTTTTAAGTTTAAAGTTTGGATAACTCCTCTTTTCCTTTTTTTTTCTAACAATTTCATTAAATAGAAGGGTAATGTACTTTAATACATTCGAATGTCCAACTTTCTGCATTGACAATAATATTCATGTCAATCGAGTTAAGACTCGATTGACTTTTTATTTTTATTTTTAAAAAATATTAGACATTTGCTTAATTGCAATATTTTATATTGAAATTATCTAATTCATATAATGCAATAATCTTCATGTATTAGCTAAGAACAATCATAATAGATGGGAAGCATGTTGTATCAACAATATATTCAACGCAAGGTATTAAGAAAACAATAAGCATTAAATGTGTTGAAATTGCATGCCACATTTCAAGCATGATTGGTGATCTCCATGTCTAAATGTTGCTAGTCAACTATTTGTAAAGCTAAAACAAATTAGATCTAAATCAAAATTCTTAAATAAATTTCTAACAAGTCAAACAATTTATTGATGATGCATGAACTTCCATCTTTTTATCAACGACTTGGTGAAATTTAGGATTGATAGTCTGTAAAATTTGTATAAATGTTGAGATTAAATTTGTTAAAATTTTTAGAATTAAGATTAAATAGATAAAATATGTAAACATCAATGGCTAATTTTTTTTATTATTATATCAATCAAAATTATGTACAATTGAAGGAAGACATTAATGCCATAATTAATTTTCCTTAGTTGCTCGTTTTTAAAATTGACAATGGTTAAATTGCTCTAAATTTTTTAAGAGGGACCAATTTATTTAATATCTAAATTAAGAGGGGTTGGAAAGGGTTTTTTTTACCACAACTTTGAAGTTCTACCCTTTTTCAAGTTAGGTACTTAAAATTTTTGGTCAAACTTGGTACTTAAACATTATGGGTCTCTACTATTATCTCTATTAAAAAACAACTTCAACCAATAAAAACCTGACGTGTGTCATTTTTATCTGCATCATCATTTACATGAAATAAAATATATATATTTAAATTAAATTATTTTTTATTTTCATTCTCTCTCTCCACCCTTCTTTTTCTTCTTTTTCAAACCACCCATGTTTTTTCCTTTCTTGTTAAGTTCTTGTTTTTTTCTTTTCTGTTCTCTTCCCCATAATTTTTCACGTTCTTCTTTTCTTTTCTTTTTCATTAAACCTAGGGTTTTTCACGTTGATACCCCCATTTTTATTTGGTAAAATAACTATTTAGGGTTTGAATTTGATAATTGTTTCCACATTAGGACTTGAATTTTACGATTTTCAAGGAAATATCAAGAATTAACCTGGACCAAGAAAAAGTTTAAGTCCCAATATGAGAGTAATTTTCAAGTTCAGGAATTAACTTGGACAAAAAAAACTTTAGACCCTAAGTGAGAACAATTGTCAAGTTTAGAGGCTAACTTGGACGAAAAAAAATTTAAGCACCAATGTTGGACTAGTTGTCAAGTTTAGGCCCAAAAAGTGATTTAACTCTTTTTTTTTTCTTTTTCCATTTTTTCATTTACACTAAAACTAGTTTTTTAATATAAATAACCCAAAAATATTAATTAATTACTAAAATAGCCTGAAGGAAAAATTATATACGAAAATGACTCGTTTGCTGCAGTATCAATCAGTGTCTACACCTTTTTCCCCCTAATCATGACCCAATCGTTAGTGTTTAAAAAAACAATTTTTTTGGTGCCGCCACTGTGTCAGACGGCACCCATATGTATTTTTTGAAATACCTGTGAAAAATACGGGTATTTATGGTGGAGAAAAAAAAAAGAGAAAAAATATATTTTTTAATGGGTGCCACCGGTCTAGCAAGAGGTACCGACTAGTTTTTTTTTTAAATTTCTATAAGTGAAAAAAAAAGAAAATAATTTCTCTAATTGGTGTCGTCGATGTGTTAGGCGACACCTATGAGGGAATTTTTTTTAATAGGTGTCGCAGGTGTGTAACTTTACCTTTATTAATTTAAAATTTTAAAAATGAAAAATTTTCCATTTTAGGGGGGTCGGATCCCTACAAGCCCTCCTAACTATGCGCCTAGCTGTCGGTATATCAGGCAGCATCGATAGCAGGTGGTCAGGAAAAAAAATAGGTATCACCTATGTGTCAGGCGTTAGCAGTGTTTTTTTTGGAAAAAAAAACTGTGAAGGGAAAAAATGAGATAAAAAATAATAAGTGGTGTCGCAGACGTGTTATTATAATAAGGTTGATCATTTAGTTGATGCCAAAGATATTCGAAATTTCATTTCTGATGACATCTTTTTAATTAGAGATAGTAGTCAGGTTATTTCATATATTTTGATAGAGAAAATAAATTTTTTGAGCTTAACAACGATCATTCTTTTTTGAGTGAACTGGAAATTTTTTTTATAGTTATCGTAATTCTAGTTACTTGAATAATGAATCAAAATATGATGATCCCTACTATGATAATGATACTAACTATAGTTGGAATAATCACATGAAACAGTTACGGTTATGGGATCCCCATATTTTCTTCTTCTTCTTTTTTCTCAGTGTTTTTTTTCAATTATTTTTTTCTCAATCTACCCTTCCTTTCATTCTCCACTTTAATAACTACAACCATTGTCACCCCAAGTCGCGTTTTAGCTTATTTCCACCGTCACTGTCACTTTCCCCGTTGCCAGTCTTCTTGCCCCCACCTTTGACATATGTTTTAGATAATGAGGTTAATGATACTACTTTGATGAGAAAATATAATAAGTTGATTAACCCTCTTTTTCCCCTATGTTTATGATCTAAAACTTATTTATGAAGTTTATAAAACATTCTCTTTTAGTGGCATGAAACTTGACATGTGCAAGTTTAAACACTATACTTGAACCCATGACCATATATAACTACCATCAACTGGGAGCCAAATTGTAATGCGACATCTTCTAAGGTGATGCTGCACTCCCCATACGACAAATGAAATGTGTGAGTCTCTGAGAGCCACTGCATCACCATGAACTCAAGCATATATTAAAACTATCACAATTTTTCCTTAAAACACCAACACAAATAAATATTTCTCCCCAAAATTTCAATACCTAACATTAAAAAAACAATTTTTTTTTCTTTCTCCCTTTTTATTGAACACTATTTTTTTCTTTTTTTCTATTTTCTCCCCTTTCTTCCTTATTTTTCTTCTTTCCAATAAAAAAACAAAAAAAAAAAACCAAAAACTTCAACAAATACAAAATTTGCACCAAGGATGGGGTATATGTAACGCCCCAAACCTAACTTGATTTGTCGGGTTCGGATTTCGAGTGTTACCACATAGTATACTTAACATTTTAATAATACAGTTTACAATTTTTCATTTCTCTAATTATTTTATTTGACATGTTCATTGAAAAACTTACTATCTAAAAATAAAGGTAGTATTTTAAAATAAGTTGTTACATCAAACTGGGTACAATTATCTACAAAATGGAAGTTTATTTAAAACAGACACGAAAGGCATATTCCAACACTATGCCACATGTCCACTATATGCATAATAGCCCACTCCGCCACCACTTTGGAGAACTCCTGCGTTGTCCCTTCAAGCAAAGTCTCATTTCAAGTACCTGAAAAGTAATAACAAATCTTTTAAGTACATGAGTACTTAGTGAGCTTATCACAACAATACATTGATGGGTACTTTGCAATCTTAGAAGAACTTATTGTTGATGCCTAACACGTGGGCGACACCACTAATGCATTTTTTTTTCGTTTTTCTCTTCACAACTAATTTTTTTTTAAATAGTGGTGGCACCCAAGAAAATTATTTTTTTTCGGTTTTACTTTTAATTGAATTTAAAAAAAATGACTTGTACTACTAGTTAGATCGATGATACCCATTAAGAAGATATTTTTCTCTTTTTTTTCTCCATTGTGAATACCCGTATTTTTTTATGGGTATTTCAAAAAATACATACGGGTGCCGCTTGACATAGTGTAGAACAAAAAAAAATCTATTTTTAAACACTGATGATTGGGTCATGATTACAGGAAAAAAAGGGTAGTGTCGTCGATTGATCAAGCATCATCGGATGATACTGTAGCAAATGAGTCATTTTCGTATATAATTTTTCCTCAAAATTATTTTTGTTATTAATTAATATTTTTAAATTATTTATATAAAAAGGCCCACTAAAACCTCTGTTTTTTCATTTTTTTACATTGAATAATGAGAGAGAAAGAGGGAAATAATATAAAATATAAAAATGTCAAATATGAACTCTTAATTGATTGAAATAGTTTTTTAAAAAAAAAACAAAAATAATGGTATCAGTCCATAATAGTTACAAAATTATAGTTTAGATGTCTAGTTCAACCAAAAGAAATTTAGATACATAATTAAAAAATACTACATAATTTGAGGACCTCTTATTCAATTAAGCCAAATAATAATCTTCATCCTCTAAAAAAATCATCATCTATACTCCTATCTATTAGAATGATCCCATAAAGTTTGACTTGTTGATAGCTGCCCGAAGCTTTTACTTGGGTTATATCATGGGCCTCGCCACAAGCTTCTACGAAGGGTTTGAGGCTTGAACCAGTGGTTAATAATGTTTACGGAAAAAAATGAAAATGAACTAAAAAAAATTAAATATTTTTTTAAAAACTATTCTCATTTTTATCAAATTTTCGTATATATATTCTTTTATTTTTAATGAATTTTCCACTTTTTTATTTTATTGAATTTTAATATATTTTTAATTTTTTTAAATGTGTCCCGAGGATTGAAAACTTAAAAATTCTTTGAGCAAAGTTTCTCCAAAAAAATTTTCTAACTTTCAAAAATTTGAATCGAGTCTACCTTTCATTACAAAATTAAGAATATTTTATAGAGAGTTCTTGCCTCTTTACAACGTCTTTCTTCGGGAATACAATCCCTTACATTATTGCAAAGGTTACACAATTGTTATTTTCGAAACTATTATTACAATTTGTAGAGAATATATATTCTCTTATTACAAAACTTTTGCAAAGTAACTCTATTTTTTTCTTTGTAGAGAATATTTCGTATTCATCTCTTTGCAGTGAATCTTTACTGTTGATTTCCATATTTTCTTTGCAGAGAATCACTCCTTTTAATCTTTGTCTTTGCTTTGCAAAGAATCATTGAAGGTTGCAAATCCTTTCTTTTTTGCTCAAGATATTTTTACGTTATTGGTGATGTGCCATGCCATGTCAATCATGTCAACAACTAACTATTTCTTTCAATTTTGATCTTATTTAAAAAATATTTATAATTTTATGAGTGAAATTAAACAAAAAAGTGAAAAATTCGAAAGAAAATTTTACAATTATGCCCAATTTAATCATTAAGATATCATTTCATCTTTTCACCATGTTACTAAGAAACCTTTAGCTATCTACCTTAAACGAATATCACTAGCCTAGCAAACATTCAATATGTATATCATAAAATTTCAGGATTTTACAATATAATTTTATATAATTTTTTTATAAGACAAATTTACGTACAAAATGATGTAATTACAACAAAACTAATCATAAATAATTATAATTTTAAGTTTTAATTACTTACTTTTTAAAATAATATAATCTTGTAAAGTACTAATTAAAAATATTTAGTACCTTCTAGCCCAAAATATGTAGTTCAATAAATTGATGAAGTTAAGGATGCAAAGAAGCATGTAGAACAAATCCAAACGTGTATGATTCAAATCACTTCGTCCCAGCCATTCTTTCCCGAAATGTCCACTCACCGAGTTGCTTATCGTAACCAACACCGAGCTGATGAAGTACCCCATTGCCGTCGAGCACCAAGACAATGCAGTGCTCATACTTCGCATGGTATCCGGAGCCTCCGAGTAGAAAAATTCAAGCATTCCCCCGAGTGTCAACATGTCCGATACGCCGAGCAGCAAGTACTGCCACCCGAGCCAGAAAACAGACAAGACGACATCGTCATTCGCTGCCTCACGCCTCTTAGCTTCAACTACAGCAGCGGCAGCCATAGACCCTGATGCGAGAGCTAACCCCAGTCCGATCCGCCTCAATGGTTGGAACACGTTCAGAATTCCAGGATGGTGGTTGTTCTTTGATCTGAACATGCGCACAAAATATTCATATATAGGTATAGAAGTCAGCATGATGGATAAGGGGAATACTGATAATGATTGAGTGGGAATCTTGAAACTGTTAAGTGATCTGTTCATGATGTTCCCTTGTTGCACTGAGAATGTCATCAGTTGAGCTAAGCAGCAGTTCATCATAATGGTGCTTGCAAATATAGGGAGGAGGCCTATGAATGTCTTTGTTTCCTCAACCTCGGTCGATGCGACTGACTCGCCCATTAATGCTTTGTTTAGAAACCTACATGATTTCAACATTTTGTGTCAAATTAAAGTGCATTATGATGTTATTAAAGACACCGTGCTTAAACCAGATTCATGCAACTAGGGATAAAAAAGATCGATTTCTAACTTTTTAGTGCCAAAAATTAGATAATTTTTAAAAAGTTTAATCAGGGCTTGAAATTTTGCAACTACATTTATATTTGGGGTTAGACTCTTTTTCCGAAATTAATCTTTGAACTTGACAGTTTTCTACATTAGGGTTTGGACTTTTTTCGTTCAAGCCAATCTCTGAACTTGACTATTGTTCTCATATTGGGGTCAGATATTTTTTTATCCAAATTAGTCTCTGATATTTCCTTAAAAACCTTAAATTTAAGTCTAATGTGAGAACAATTGCCTAGTTCAGACCTCAATGTGATAATAATTATTAAATTTAAGTATGAACTTAAAAAGTAATTCGGATCTTAATATGAAAATAGTTATCAAGTTGAACCAAGTAATGATTTAATAGGGAATTAGGAGGAACGAAAAGGATGACTGTTCCTCACCTTGGATCCACCTTTGCATGCAACCAATGTCAAAAAAGTAGTTTTCAATACATTGTATATTGAACACAAACAATTTGTAGTGACATCATATGTGAGAAAGAAAAACTCTACTTTATATAAAGGCCAAAATCTGGCATCTATGTTGTTCTGCCCAATTTCCCAGTAACGTATTTTTCTAACTTTTCTGTTAAACTAATTGCATACCTGAACTTATCATGGTTTCTCTTTTCACCATAAATTTGGGTATTCTCTGCCTCTGGTAGTGATGCTTTCCTGTTTGCAATAGCCGAAGCCAACACCTTTATAAAGAAACAAAATTAGACCCATTGTTAAGCCATTGTGTTATCATAAAAGCAAAATCCAAATTGAACTTCATAAAAAGTGGTGTCATCCAATTGTATTACAAGCAATGTTGGTTTTTTTACCTTAAAAATTCTAATGAGTGGACTACCGCCGGGGCGTTTGTATCTATAAACGGGGAACCCCATGGAGAAAATGCAGAGTGCTACACTTAGTGTGACCACAGATATCTTAAAACCCCAATTCCAGCCCAAGTTTTCTTGAATCCAGATCATGACAGTGGAGGCGATGAGGCCCCCTAAACATAGTGAAAAGAAGAACCAATTGAAGAAGGATGAGACTAGACGCTGGTTGCTATGGTCAAGTTGATCAGCCCATGTGCAGGCAAGGCAGCCTTAACGCCACCTACGCCAGCTGCTATTGCGTAAAGCCAGTGTAAAGGATAGCCTCTTGGTCTTGGAAGGCTGCTGTTATGGCTGGCAGCAACCGACTGTCTTGTGCTGAATTGTCAAGAGGATGAGTCCCTAAATGGCAAAAATATATAAAA